>NC_089219.1:98319820-99534820 GCF_963924675.1 Phocoena phocoena
ATGCTAGATCAGATTTGGCAACATCTCGCACCATTGGTAGATTACCCCTGGTGCGGCTTCTAACTCTAGTGACCAAGCTCTTGTTTCCTAATTCCCAGCCCATGTGCCTTAAATCTTGTTTCTGGGTCTCTGCTTTGATTTCTCTTCCTGGTTTAGGAACCAGTTGGTTCCTAGGGCCTGGTCCTGACTCATTCTGGCAGGCTCCTGGGGCCTTACTGCCTGTCTCTTAAGACCACCCTGATGTGAATGTCTGCTTCTCTCTGCTTCTAAGCCTCCCTTCACCCCACCTCTTGCTCCCCAGATACCACATCACTGAGATTTCCCACGAGGTTTGTGCCCTTCCACCCAGACTCCTGCCAGGGGCACTAGCTGTTCATGCTGTACCCATCACAGGGCCAGATGTGCCTGCCAACTGAACCTCATTCACCTGCACATGGCTCAGTGTTCTGGGCTCCTAGTCTGCTGCAGTGGGCAAGGCTGGATCCCAGACCTCCCTCTTCCATACATTCAAAAGTGACTAATGATGCTGAGAAGAACGCAAGATATAACAATGGATGCCCAGGAGTGACGTCTGCTTCATTCAGGGATGACTGTGCCAAAGAATTGGCAACTAAGCCTCTGTGTGTAGGAGATGATGAACAGTGAAATGCTGAGTGAGGGTCAGGTTGAAAATCACTGTGCCATGTCGCACTGCTCGCTCCTAATCCTCCTCCTTGGGTTCCTGCTGTCAAAAGTATGATCATTGCTTTGTATTTTCACACACCCACCCAGATGCTTGGAAAACACTCCTTCCCAATGCTCAGCCTGTTCTCACAAAATGAGAAAAGGCACATACAATACCTTTTAGTTGGCTTGCTGAAGAAATCCCCACCGCAGCACTACCTCTTCCACATTCTACACACTCAACTAGATGAAGGCAAGATCACAGACGTGAAGGGCTGTGGGTTTAACAAAGCATTTGACCAAACTTTTCATGATTCTCATGTGGAAGAATTGGAGATGTATGACTCGAACAAAAGCAAATGGTTGAATAACATAAGAACACAAAGAGTGTTGACTCCAGATCAGTGTAAACTTGAAATTGCTTTACCACATCTCTAAAATGAAGGAGATAGACTAGAGCAATGTTTCCCAATATTTAATATAAAAGATGATTTTTGGTTGTACATTAGGATGTTTAAATTTTAATATTTATGTGCTTATTTTTAATGTGTTAGAAAATGTAATTACCCAAAAATCCCATGATTTCTTAGCTATTATTTAAGTGTAAAACTTGAGGCAATTCAAAAAAGAATATTTTAATGAAGTCGTAAAGGTAACACTATTCAATCTCCTTAGAAGACATTTTGAGAACACCACAATCCTAAACGCATTTTATAACCCAGCAAGTTCACTTTTAGAAATCTGCCATGCAGACATATCTGCCCAAGTACACAAAGAGAGTATGTTCACTGCAGGTTTATTTGTAACAACAACAAAAAAGAGAATTTCCAACTAACTAAATGACCATTACTTGGAGACAGATAAATATGTTATTGCACATACACGCAATGACCTCTTTCTTTACCTTTTAAGCCAGTGGTTTTCTATTGGGCAATAAATCACCCCCATGGGACACTTGGCAATGTCTGGAGACATTTTTGCTTGTCACGATGGGGACAGGATGCTACTAGTACCTAGTGGGTAGAAGACAGGGATGGTGCTAAACACCCTACAAGGCACAAGGCAGCCTCCAACAGCAAAGAATTATCCATTACTGATAATTAATAATCCCAAGGGTGAAAAAAAAACCCAGTTAAAGCAGAGTTGCTTTCATTATTGTTCTTGTTCTTTTAATGCCATCACAAACCTGAGATCACGTATATACTTACCCCTTATTACCCTAGGTTTAAAATTAAACAACTGTTTCAACTATTGCAAAGTGAGCTCTTTTAGTGAGGATAAGTGATTGATTTATCTTTGTAGCTCCAGAACCAATAATTAAATAGTCTGCCTTTGGAATGAATGAGCTAAGGAAAAGCACAGCCAAGGAGCACACTCTGGCTTAGAAAGAGGCAACTGGCATTGTGGCCAGTTATAGAAGCAGGGATTGTAACAGCTATATTTTATATTACTTGTTTTTATCTTCCCATTTCCCTCCTGTTACTTTATATGAGGGCACTGTTGATGGCTAATTGTTTAGGTTTAAAGTGAAATTATGAACAAATGAACATCATCCCATGATGATAAATAGCTGATGGAACTTTGGGCATCTCTTGTGTTGAGGTCATGACATTTGACCTGCATTTCAGACAAGACAGGACAGTAGGGGGCAAACAGGCTGGACCACAACAGATATTTTCCAATTATCCCTCTACCTCCCTATCTTTCTCCACCTTGCTCTCTGCCCCTGCAAGTCAGTCTGTTTGGACTACACCCAATAGCTCAGTGGGCTCTGCCTGACAGAAGAGTAGATGGAGGAAGGAGAGTGAGGTCAGGGTGTTTATTCCCCTAAGGATCACTCCCTGTGAGGTCACATCAAGATGACCATAACCCTCCTTCGAGGTTCACTGCTCCTCTCAAGGAAGACTGCTCGACCTGACTATCTCTTCTTCCAGTTTCAGGTAACCTCTCCCTGTAACAGCTCCACTGTTCTAGCCCTGGCTTCCTACACTAGCTCTATGATTCCCCTACACCACTCCCAAAACTCCGTAGTTACTCTCTTTGTAAATGAACCCTCCTCACATTATCTTAATTTGAGTATACCATCTGTTTTCCTTAGGACCCTGACTGACAGACTATATAATCCTGGATCATGTTGCTTAATCTTTATGAGCCTGTTTTCCCGCCTATAATGTTAAAATATTAATAATTATCTTTCCGAGTGTTCAGATTATTAAAAGTCTTACTTTAAATAGAGTGTTTAAAGGGTAAGTACTCAAAAATATAATGACTATTAACTATTTGCAGTTTTTAGGTGCAACAGAACACTCAACTAGAAGCAATTTAATCAAAATTAAAACTTATTTACACTCATTAAAAGAAATCCAGAAGAGGTGGCTTAATCATCACTGCTTAATCCAGGTGCTCAGCACAACCATCCAGGACCCAAGTTCTTGATGTGTTTCTTCTCTAAAGGACATGGCCACCTGTACCTGAACAAAATCAAAGTCCTGTTGGTAAATGTGGAGGAAGGAGAGAGAATAGTCATTCGACAGCCAGCTGCGCAGGCTGCACTGTTATTAAAGTGTATGTTAATGAGCAGCTGCCCAACCTTTGGTGGCACACCAGAGTGCATGGGGCCCAGAAAGACTCTTGGGGGGTTGCAGTCAGAAGAGCAGGGTCAGAAGGAGAAAGACAATACCCTTCACAGAAACCAATGAAGAGGGACTGTTATTCCTGATGACAGTGATGACTTCGCAGAAAGATTCCCGTAACTCTGACAACAACTTCTATTCACTTCCAACCTCACAGAACATGCAGCATTTTCCCCACTGACCAAGACAAGTAATTGTTGGAGTTGTGGAGTTGCAAACAACAGATACCAGCTCTGGCTAAATCAATCAAAACAGGAATTCAAAGGAAAGCCTGTAAGGCAACTTACAATCAATGGGCATGTTGTAGAATAGTCTTGAAACACAGGCAGTGTATATACGTCCATTCTCTAATAGGTCTGTGTCTTTATTCCCGTCTTGCCCCTAGGTTCTTCATGACCACTTTTATTTATTTATTTTTTAGATTCCATACATATGTGTTAGCATACAGTATTTGTTTTTCTCTTTCTGACTTACTTCACTCTGTAGGACAGACTCTAGGTCCATCCACCTCACTACAAATAACTCAATTTCATTTCTTTTTATGGTTGAGTAAAATTTCGTTGTATATATGTGCCACATCTTCTTTATCCATTCATCTGTCCATGGACACTTAGGTTGCTTCCATGTCCTGGCTATTGTAAATAGAGCTGCAATGAACATTGTGGTACATGACTCTTTGAATTATGGTTTTCCAGGGTGTATGCCCAGCAGTGGGATTGCTGGGTTGTATGGTAGTTCTGTTTTTAGTTTTTTAAGGAACCTCTGTACTGTTCTCCATAGTGGCTGTATCAATTTACATTCCCACCAACAGTGTGAGAGGGTTCCCTTTTCTCCACACCCTCTCAAGCATTTATTGTTTGTTGATTTTTTGATAATGGCCATTCTGACTGGTGTGAGATGATATCTCATTGTAGTTTTGATTTGCATTTCTCTAATGATTAATGATGTAATGATGTTGAGCATTCTTTCATGTGTTTGTTGGCAATCTGTATATCTTCTTTGGAGAAATGTCTGTTTAGGTCTTCTGCCCATTTTTGGATTGGGTTTTTTGTTTTTTTGATATTGAGCTGCATGAGCTGCTTGTAAATTTTGGAGATTAATCCTTTGTCAGTTGCTTCGTTTGCAAATACTTTCTCCCATTCTGAGGGTTGTCTTTTTGTCTTGTTTATGCTTTCCTTTGATGTGCAAAAGCTTTTAAGTTTCATTAGGTTCCATTTGTTTGTTTTTGTTTCCATTTCTCTAGGAGGTGGGTCAAAAAGGATCTTGCTGTGATTTATGTCATAGAGTGTTCTGCCTATGTTTTCCTCTAAGACTTTTATAGTGTCTGGCCTTATATTTAGGTCTTTAGTCCATTTTTAGTTTATTTTTGTGTATGTTGTTAGGGAGTGTTCTGATTTCACTCTTTTACATGTAGCTGTCCTGTTTATGTTTTGGTTTTTGATAATAGTCATTCTGATAGGTGTGAGGTGTTATTTCATTGTAGTTTTGATTTGCATTTTCCTGATGATTAGTGATGTTGAGCATTTTTTCAGGTGTCTGGTGGCCATATTTATTTATTTATTTATTTACATTTGGAAAAATGTATTTCAGGTCTTCTGTTCATTTTTAATCCAGTTGTTTGGGTTTTTTGATATTAAGTTATATGAGTGCTTTATTTTTCTAGATATTAACCCCTTATTGAATATATGATTTGCAAGTGTCTTCTCCCATTCCATAGGTTGCCTTTCTGTTTTGTTGCTGGTTTCTTTCTCCTTGCAAAAGCTTTTTAATTTGCTATAGCTCCATTTTTCTTTCTTTCTCTCTTTTCTTTCTTTCTCTCTTTTCTTTCTTTCTTTCTTTCTTTCTTCCTTTCTTTCTTCCTTTCTTTCTTTCTTTCTTCCTTTCTTTCTTTCCTTTCTTTCTTTCTTCTTCCTTTCTTTCTTTCTTTCTTTCTTTCTTCCTTTCTTTCTTCCTTTCTTTCTTCCTCCCCGCCATTTTGTTGTCCTTGCCTGAGGAGGCAGATCCAAAACAATATTGCTAAGATCTAAGTCAAAGATCTGACTGCCTATGCTTTCTTCTAGGAGTTTTATGGTTTCAGGTCTTACATTCTTACATTCAAGTGTTTGAAACCAATTTGAACTCAGCTTTGTATATGCTGTAAGATAGTGTGGCCCAGTTCATTCTTTCACATATAGCTGTGCAATATTCCCAACACTATTTATTGAGGAGACTCTCTTTTCTCCCCTGTTCTGTATTCTTGCCTCCTTTGTCATAGCTTAATTGACCATATGGGCATGGATTTATTTCTCAGCTCTCTATTCTGGTCCATTGAGCTATGTGTCTGTTTTTGTGGGAGAATCATAGTTTTGGTGTCATATTTTACATATTTTTATTTTGCATACCCTTAACTAATCATTTTAGATGTAGATTATTTTACTACTTTTGTCCTTTAGCCTTCGTACTAGCTATAGGTGCTTGATCCACTGCCTTTTACTTTATGTTTCCACTTACCAGTGAGAGTTTTCTTTCATAATTTTTTTGTATCTAGTTGTGGCCTTTTCTTTTCCATTTGAAGAAATCCCTTAACATTCCTTACAGGGCCAATTTGCTGGTGATGAACTTCTTTTACAGTTGCTTATCTGGGAAACTCTTTTCTCTCCCTCAGTTATGAATGATAACTTTGCTGGGTAGAGTAGTCTTGCTTTTTTTTTTTCTTTCAGCACCTTTAATATATCATGCCACTCCCTTCTGGCCTGTAAACTTTCTGCTGAAAAATCAGCTGATAGTCTTATGGGGTTCTCTTGCCTGTAACTAGTTGATTTTCTCTTGCTTCTTTTAAGATTTATTTTATCTTTAACTTTTAGACATTTTAATTATGTCTTGGTGTGGGTCTCTTCTAGTTCATCTTACTTGGGACTCTTTGTGCTTCCTGGTCTTGGATGTCTGTTTTCTTCACCAGGTTAGGGAAGTTTTCTGCTATTATTTCTTCAAATAAGCTTTCTGTCCCTTTCCCTCACTCCTCCTTCTCAGACTCCTATAATATGAATGTTACTACAATGTAATGTTGTTCCCAAAGTTTGTTAAACTCTCCTCATTTAAAAAAATTTTTTTTTCTTATTGCTGTTCCAATTGTATGGTTTCCATTGCTATGTCTTTCAGATTACTGATCTCTTCTTCTCTGTCATCTAATCTGATGTTGATTCCATCTAGTGTATTTTTTACTTCAGTTATTGTATTCTTCCCGATTTGTTCTTTTATATATTTTCTATCTCTTTGTTGAAATTCTCACTGTGTTCACCCTTTGATACTCTATGAACATTACTCTATGGCCATTACTTTGAACTCCTTATCAGTAGATTACATATCTCCATTTGGTTCAATTATTTTTTTGAGGTTTAGTCTTGTTCTTTCGTTGGAACGTATTCCTGTGTCTCCTCATTTTTTCTAACTCTGTTTGTTTCTATATATTAGATAGATCACCTACATCCCCCAGTCTTGAAGGAGTGGCTTTATGTAGAAGAATTCCTATGGGGACCAGAGAGCAATCACTTCTGGTCACCAAAGCCAGGCACTCTAGAGGTGTACCCTGCATGGGCCTTCCTGTTGTGGTGGTTCTATGACAGTTGTGGGTGTGCTGGTAGGTGGGACTAGCCTCCAAGCCGGCTGAAAGTGAAGCTTAGCAACAGCTGCTGTAGGTGTACTGGCGGGCAGAGCTGGCTCTGGGGAGCTGACTCAGGGTGCAGCTGCAATATTGAAAGCACACTTCTGGACAGCACTGATCCCCGGAATATCAGACTTAGAATTCACACCCACCACCACATTCCTCCTCTACCAGGGACAGAGCTGGTTTTGAGTCAGCCCCCCAGAACAGGGAGACAGTCAACAGTTTGCTTGCTTCAATCACCCAGTCCCCTTGAAAGAGACAATATTTTTCAGAAGAGAAAAAGGACCCAGCGATTTGCTGCTCCCCTCCCTAATTCCTGATCACAGGGTTCTACATCACACTTACAGCTCAGAAAAGCCTGAGTCAAGCACAGCAAGGGAGCAGTCTTCACTAACAGAGACCAGGAGGGGAGCATTAAGAGAGAAGAAGGTTGAGAAAGGTAAAGCCCATGGGTCTCAAGACAAAACCTGACTGAGCAATCCCCAAAGCCCACCTAAAATGATCAGACAAGGTGGCTTGATCCCCACTGTGCATTAAAGTCTGGCTACCACTCAAGTCTACAGTACAAGTTCCAAGGAAAAATAAAGGAAATGGAGGGAAGCCAGGGTTGAAAGCCATCCTGGCAACTAACCAACCCATCTGGTCCCTCCCTGTAGCTTTGGCAAAAAGCCAGAAACACAGGCTTTCCAACCACACAGCCCTACAAGCCCACAATATTAATCATTTTGGATGTCAAGCAGGAACAAGACCATATTTTAGCCATTTGCAGTCAGAGACCATACAACCCCAAAAATGGACAACAGTCTTAAGAGATCTTTCACATTCCAAAACCTTAGCTACAACAGTGCCTGCTTTAAGGAGATACCCAATCAGCTAATGTTACGTCAACACAAGGATCCCCCCTCATTCTTCCTATTCATACCCACTAGGCCCTTGATGACAAAGAACAGTACCTGTGCGGGGAGAACACCAGCCCAGTGACACACTGGGAGTGCACAGCTGAGCTGAGGGCACAGCTTGCACTCTTGGTGTCCACAAGGGACACAGTCCCATTCTCATCACCTGAAGGAAAGAGAGAGTACATCACAGAGGTTACAAGCAAGGGCTTTGGACTCAGCCAGATCTGGATTTGAATGCCCTCCATCATGAACAAGTTAACCACTCTGAGCATCAGTTTCCACTTTGGTAAAATAGGAATAACTGGTCATTTGGGGGTTCTGGAAATTAAATTAATGGATGACATAATTGTTATCACAAACTATGTCACCATATACCCAGCCATATCACCATGTTAACACAACTGTCCCTGCTAGACAACAATATTCCCCATGTAGCAATCCACTTGCTTTGCGGCCCACTGACTTCTAGCCATGAATACAAGAGCCACAGCAAAGAGTCAGGAATCAAATCTACGAGGGCAAGAATCACCATGTTCTCCAAAGCTAAACTAAAACCACTTTTGGGTCACCCCACCTCCCTGCACCCCCATTAATATAATTCACCTTGCGCCCAAGCGTGCTGACGAGACTGAGCAGCCAGAGTCTCGAATTATGGGGTCAGCTCTCTGGCTCATCCTCCCCTTCCCAGAGTCAACACACAGTTCGACATGCTGCCTTACCAAAGACAAAGACTTCACTCTGCTGAGGATGCCAAGCCAGGGAAGCGGGAAGGTAGCCAGAGGCACTGCAGCCTGCAAAGGGGAGAAGAGGGGTCTGGAACAAGACTCCAAGCCCAGCTCTGAGTCGAAGCTTCCCAGGTGAAGTCACTTGAAATCCCAGGAGCACCTTTATTCAGTGTCCCAAGCCCTGCTAAGGCAGTCCTGTCCTCATCCTTGACCCTCACAACCTACATCTACCCATCAGCCTCTTGCCCTTTCCAGATGTGAGTCACGGGCAAGTTTCAAAACAAAGCATGAAGATAACAACTCTGGCCCCTTTGTTCCCCCATCCAGGAAATGTAAATGACCCACCCAGGAATCAGCCCTTCCTCTTGGGATCCTCTGCATGAAATGGGGTCAGCAGAACTTTAGTGGGAAGAAAATAATTATGTCACTTGTGTCAAAGTGACTGGGCCTCTGGCACCTTCACCTTTGACTCTGGCCAAGGAAAGCCTCTTCCAGGTGGATTCCTAGTACCATCTAAAAACAAAACAGCCAAGGCTAGGACTGAAAAAGAAAGAGCATGCACTCACCTCGGTATGAATTCAGAACCATTTGCTGAGCAAGGTCCAAAACCTTGATGCTAAGAAGCAAAAGGAAACAGAAACTTAATGTTGACCTACACTGTCTACATAAAAACATGTGTTCAGAAAAGAAATTCCTTTAACAGACACATCCTATGTGTTTGTCTACTGGACATCTGATACAGCCTGTTTTTACAGTAGATTGCAAAATCTCTAAGGAAACCTTATAGACATGCCATAATTAGTCATTGGGTTCTTATAATAAGTCCAAAACATTACTTAATGAGGCCAGTATGACACTAAAGACCCACAAAGGAGGCCTAGAGACTCAATGGGAGCAGGGACTCACCAGAAGTCTTTCCTACCACTGACAGCTTGTGTGCCAGAGCTCAGCACACTGACTGTAGACATGAGGTCATAATGCTTATACTTGCAGAACTTGCTGACAATGAGTGTCTCATTCTCATCCAGCTCCCACAATTCAACAGCACCTGTTGGGAGTGGGGAAGAGGGTGAGGAAAACAAGCTTGGATTATGCCAAGACAGCAATTCACTTCTAGGATTCAAGTAGCCCATTGTCAATAAACTAACAAATTAAGTTATTCCTATAAAAGCAAAGTCTGCATCGTTAGAAGGTTTAACTAACTCTCAAGCCATTTGACTTTATTCTGGCATTACTGATGTCCTACTAACAGTCCAGAAAATTAGGTGGGGAAAGCTTCTAGAAAAAGACAGAGAAAGATGGAATGGCTAGTAAAATCCATTATCCTGCTTCCAGTAAGAAAACATTGCAAAATAAGTTCTTAGGAGACAAAGATGAATCTCCGCAATGATCTGCGTAGCACACAGTCCAGTATGGTTAAATCTTCTCTGTTATTTGGACACTAATAAATATTTGTTGAACAATTTGAATAAATGTCTTACAGAGTCGTAAAAAATATGTTGAATAATTCAGTGTCTTCTCAGTGACTGGCTAAGTTCAAAAACTCTCCACATAGCTGTCCTGAATAAGTAGTGTTCAAGCTCAACTGCCAGAGAGGCTCAACCTTTAATGTCCCACTTTTACCTTCCATGCAATGTCTGCCAACACCCAAATGATGTTTTTTTTTTTTTAAATTCCAGAGTCTCCATTGCTGAGCCTGACATTCAAAACAAAGAAAGCAAAATGGGAAGAAACGGAAAGATACAGGTAGTACAGATTGGACATTCTTTTCTCTGAGGTGCCCGTTCCAATTTTTACCCATTTTTAAAATTAGGTTCTATTTCTTACTCTTAAATGTTACTTCTCTCTCCCTCCCCCCCGCCCCCACCCCCACCCCACGTATAGATAATTTTTCTGATATGATTCCCCAACCATCCTAAAAACTCTACTGTTACTCTCCCAGAGATTCTCTCAAACATTATGACCATACACCCCTACCAACGTGAAAATCAACACTGATAAACACTATCATTAAATCCACAGACCCTATTCAAATTTGGCAATTGTCACAACAGCACATCTTTCTTATCTCATTCAGGAATACGTGTTGCATTAGATTTTCATGTTTTATCAATATCCCTCAGCCTGAAGTAATTTCTCAGCCTTTTTATGTCCCTCATATCCTTGGTACACATACAGTCACTTTGTTTTTGCTAGTTCACACTCTCCTGGGCTCCTGGCCCTGGAAGTGCAGGTTCCCACCCAACGTGGCTCCGGGACAGCTCCGGGGCAGCTCCGCTTGCCGCGCATGTGTACTAGGAGCCACGCCCCTCAAGGAGCAACAGAGCTGGAGCTGCCGGCCAGCTTCTGTTTCCTAGGCAACGCAATACACAAACGCTGGTCCTAGTGGCACTGGCACAATGTGCTTCAACAAAGCAGGTGAGGAGGGATGAGTCAAGAGTAGAGGCAGGAGGAAGAGTGGGGAGACTGGGAAAGAGGGGGAAGGAGGGAAATTTGTTCACCCCCCTCCTTGGATTGGTCACTGTTTTGTTCAGAGTTCTGTCTGCCCAGGTCTCTGCTCCCCCTCCCCACACCCCACCCGCCCCCAAGCTCTCACTTAGACCATGGGGCCTTCCCTCATGTGGAGTTTCTCCTCTTTCTTGCTCTCCAGAGACGCTGGTTAACTGCTCCTTTGGAACATGTCAACAGAGGAAGCTCTTTCCTCACTTCCACCCCCCAAACTTGTTGGGGAACAAGTTTCTCCCTCTTAGGGGAGCGCCCCACAGAGGGCCTGGATGTTACTACATAGCAGAAGATGTGAGTATTCACTTTCCTTTAAGTAGGTCTCAGTTCCCAGACTATCTAAGGGTGCTTGAGTTTCCTGGAAGAAAAGCCCTGTGAGATTTGTGACCTTCAGGGTCCCAACATGAGAAAGTGACCTGGTCCTCTGCAACCAGCTGTCAGTGCCAATATCAGAAATTGCATTGCTTGCATTGCTTCCCTTTGAATCCCCACCAAATGCAAGCCTTGGCCTTATGCAGCCCCCAGTATAGTTCCCATACCATTCCCACCTACAAAGGAATCAATAGCTCCCCTTAGTCCAAACCTGGACTGTGGCTGTGCTGGTAGGTCAGTTTATGAAATCATATAATCAGACTGACAATTGCATGAGAGCAGATTCACCTCTGTGGGCCGTAGAAAACTGGATTCACTGGAATGCATAGAAATGTCATTCATTCTACCTATCCAGCCACATTCCTTTGTAGAGTTGCCTCTGTTACTTATGTAATTGCTTGTATGGTCTTGATGCAGAGGAATCAAGAAAGAAAGAGCAACTTTGACAGAGAAGATTCAGGAATACTCTAAGTTCACTCTGTTTTAATAACTATAATGTTCTCTATGTATGTTTTTTCTTTGTTTTCTATATACTACCGGAAGAGGTATGGCTTGGCATACAACCTCTCTAAGATCCCGACCAGTATAAAAGGATATGCTTTTGGAGCCAGAACAGCTGTGAGGTTTAAGCCAATCAGCAAGGTTAGAAATGGCTGAATGTACTTAGATTTTAGTGTGATCCATGATGCTGCATGTATTTGCATTGGGGAGCAAAGCTAGAGGTTACCTAAAGGACATGCCCTGAAATTCAAGAAAAAAAAGTCATTTAGACGAAAGCTACTAAGAAGCCTATATGAAAAGCTTAGATATTAACATTGCAAATGTGTATGTGTGAGTGTCCTGGGAGAGTGGAAAATAATTCTCAGAAGGAATGGTACCAGGGCAGGGCTTCAGTCCTGAGATACCTGATGTTAAAGTACCGGAAGCTTTGTTTATATGCATCATATTATCTTGTCAGTTAAAAAACAAATTCCAACTTCTTCACCCTTTTGTGTGATTGGACTTCAAGTCTTCAGTATAGGCTCCTAATCTCTTGTTGGACACTTTCTTGTTGCTTAAGCTCGAGAGGGATACTGGCTCTAAAAGAATCTCTGAGTGGGATGGTGGGATGGTGGGGGTAGTAGCTGCAATAGTTACCTTGGCTCTCTACCCACCATAGGTTTATTTCTACAACCTAAGCATTAAGTACATTTAGGTAGCTGAACCATACCATTATCTTGGTTTTCTACTTATTGTAGGTCTATTTCTATAGCTTGAGGTGGTTCAATCATAGCTGATAACATGAACTGGGAGAGGATGATTTTGTTTATTCTACTTAGAAGGCTTTACATGTATATATATTACCCTCTAAACTATTGATCTTTTTCTTGGAAATAGGATATGACACCTTATCCAGGCATGTACCAAACAGTCGGTCCTCAGGAGCAAACACACAAACAAAATTTTGCTCCATTTAATGCCTTGTTGCCTCGATTTAGGACATACTCTAAGGACGCTTGTTATCCTGGGTAAGTGCCCCTCTTTCTGGTGCACTTCAACAAAGAGCAATAGGAAAGCAAGTACAAAAAGGGGTTACTTCCCAACTATGCCCTCTAAATAAGAAACTATCTATCTTTAAAGATTCAACCTCTTGCCTTCCAGATCTCTAGAATTACAAAATTATTATAAAGGATAGTGATTCATTCAATAAATATTTATAAATGGCCAAGCAGTTTTGTAGGCTCTGAAGATTTTGCACTAAACCCACCATGCAAGGCTCCTGATTTCTTGGAGCTTACACTCTAGAGTCCAGACAGGTGAGAAGCAAATAAACAAGAAAGTATCAGTGGTAATAAGGAGAGTGACCATACAATTTATTAGCTAGTGTGTCACTTCCGAGAGTGAAAGAGGATCTTATTAATAATTATACCAAGACTATAGCCATAAGCTAGGGCTGTCATGAGCACACCAGGAAGTATAGTGACCTAGTGATGTGCTTAATAAAACCAAACAAGATGATATGATATGGAGTGATGGCTGGAATCTATTTTGGCAAGGACTGTCAAGATAGGTCTTTCTATGGAAATGACACCTGATCTGAAATCACAGTGATAAGACTAAAATGGCCCTGTGAAGACCTAGGCCTAGAGCTTCCCAGGCAGGAGGAGCTGCAAGTACAAAGGCTGTAAACTGGGAAGAATTTGGTGTGAGGAAAAAAGAAAAAAGGCTAGTATGGCTACAGTGTAGTGGGGCAAGGAGGAAATGAGAACAGAGGAGGAGGAGGGGCTAGAGTATATAAGCCTAGTAGACCAAGGAATGCGTTCTAAGTGCTTTAGGAAGCCATTCAGAGTATGCGGAATTGTAGGGCACAGGGTCAAGGTCTTTCTTTTACTGGTGAGCATTCCAAGGATCAGAGAGTGAGTGTAACTCTCTCAAGGTTTCAGTAAAGGAGTAGAAGTGTTAAATCTTGATTCCCATGACCACTCTATGTGTTATTTCCACAGCAAAGAGTCTACACCAAAAGACAAAGTGTTATGAACAAAGGCAATACAAAATATCCCATTGTCAGGAAATTTCACATCATGGGCAGAACTTAAGCATCACTGTGGAAGATCTCTTTTATCATCCACCATTTCTGGGATCTTTTGGTCTCTCAGCTAAGAATACTGAGGTTCAGAAATATTTTAAACTAGAGTCGATTTTTACCCTCACTGCATGTCAAGACTGGAAATCTTGAACACTAACACCTATTTAGAAATACACTAACAGGCAAAGGAACACTATGCTTGCCTGACATTAAGATCTAATCAGTCTGTTGCCTTTTCCAAAGGAGTGAGGACTAGCTCAGGTGCACATGTGGTACTGATGAGGTTTGTATATGGTCACTAACTCATTCAACATAATATTTTATATTTTTATTTCTAGCCCTGACACATATAACCCAGAGATAAAGGCACCCAAAAAAATCACCTGGCCAATGAAATTTGGATCTCCAGACTGGGCCCAGGTTCCATGTCTACAGAAAAGAACCCTGAAAGCTGAGGTAATAAGATTGGACTTCTGTGGAGCCCTGTATTTAATACTTCCACATGTATCAGTGATTCTTAACCAGGAGTCTGTGAATAAGCTTCAAGAAGTCCTTGTTCCCCTGAAATTACTTGCAGAATTTTGTGTGTATATGGATATGGGTATCTTTTTGGAGAGTTACACAATTTCACTTGACTTTTAAAGGTGTGTGTGCTGAACAAAAGTCACATTTTCTTACTTAAACCTCAAACAATCTTTTATGGTAGTCTAAGATAATTAACCTCTATGATTAAGGAGTAAACTGAAGCTCAGATGGATTAAGCAGCTTGTAGCTGTGACTCCTAAGCCACTGCTCTTTCCATTACAACACTTGATCTACAAATGGCTATAGATCATTCTGGCAAGAACATGGATACCAGGGACAGACTGAGTGGGTTCAAATACGAATTCCATATTTGCTTGCTGTGTATCTTCTAACTTTTATATTTGCTTGCTGTGTGTCCTCTAACTTTTCTAAGTCTCAGTTTGCTTGTCTTTAAAATGGATGTAATAATAGACTCAATCTGATAAAGTTGTGAAGATTGAGAGATCGTAGAAAAGTATTTAGCACCGTACCTGTAACATAATAAATGCTCAATCCGTGTCAGCTATCATAATTCCAGAAGTGCCCTTTTTTCCCCTAGTGGAACTTTGGATTAATTCTACAAGTATTTATTAAATGCCAAATGAATTAACATAATTGTGATAGGGCCTATGGGTAACATTCAAGAATTAAACACATAATCTTTGTTTTCAAGAAATTTACCAACTACACTTGGGTATTTATCAAGAGAAAATAATTCCTATGATATATCCTAGAGTAAGATGACAAAGAGTAGATGTACATAGCAATGTTGAGAGACTCACTAAGGCTAGGCTCCTATGGGTTGGGATTCAGCTAGGCCACAACAGCTATAACATACAGTTCTATTTTGCACAGCCAAGAAGACCAGAGGCAGAGGGTTCTCATTCTAATATTAACCTAGACAGCATTCTTCCATTGCAGCTGCCCACAGACAAAGACTTTAGAAAGCATCGGAACCGTGTGGCCTACCTAAGCCTGTATTACAACTGAAAAGCTGTGACTACCTTCACGTGTTCCTCCTGACCACAGACCCTCCAGGATTGAGGACAGAGCTGCTTTTGTCCTTCTGCATTGCTCTGGCCCGCCTGTCTGCCAGCATGGGGCACAGGGAGGGGCAAGGGGCTCATAACTACTATATAACAGCATAAAGATTAGTTCAGAGGTCTCTCTCTCCATGTGCTGGTTTGTTGCATATACATGTAGATTGGTCAGGGGGGTTTCTATTGAGTGCTCAGGGGGGTGGCTTCACTTTACTGAAATACTTGTGGGTCCCTGCCCTTTAGCTCTAATTCCCAGGCACGAGTTTTATGTTTTCTACCACTAGCCCTGGTGATAAGAGACTGTTGGTCTACACATATCACGGATTTGGATGGCTTGCTTGACCTTGTATTTGGGCTTGCTGTATGTAGAGGATTCTTAAGGCAGAATAAATCATGTTTTAGGAGCTCTTCCAATTCCTGGACAAGATGGCAGAGTAGAAGGACCTTGAGCTCACCTCTTCTCAAAAGCACACCAAAACCACGACTAACTGCTGAACAACCATCGATAAAAAAAGGCTGGAAACTACCAAAAAAGGCTGGAAACTACCAAAAAAATATTTGGTAGTTTCCAATATTTGGTAGTTTCCAAATGTCTGGTAGACATCCAAGACATATTTGGATGTCCTTTCTACATCCAAAGACATAAAGAAGTAACCACAACAAGACAGTAGGAGGGGCACACTCATGATATAATCAAATCCCATACACCCTGGGTGGGTGACCCACAAACTGAAGAATAATATCACAGAAGTTCTTCCACAGGTGTAAGAGATCTGAACCACACATCAGGCTCCCAGCCTGCAGGTCCGGCATCAAGAATAGCCCCCAGAGCATTTGGCTTTGAAGGCCAGTGGGGCTTAATTGCAGGAGCTTCACAGGACTGGGGGAAACAGAGACCTCACTTAAAGGGTGCACACAAAATCTCACACACACCAGGTCTCAGAGCAAAGGCAGTAACTTCATAGGAGCCTGGGCATGACCTACCTGCTGGTATTTGAGGTTCTCCTGGGGGGGTGAGGGCAGCTCATCCTGGGGACATAGACCCTGGTGGTGAAAATATTGGGGAGTGTTCATCTGCATGAACTCTTGCTGGAGGCTGACATCTTGCTTGGGTCATTAGCACAAAGACCTGGCCCCATCCAACAGCCTCTAGGCTCCAGTGCTGGGACGCCTCAGGCCAAACAACAAACTGGATGGGGATACAGCCCCACCCATCAGCAGACAGGCTGTCAAAAGACTTCCTGAGCCCACAGCCACCTCTAGACATGCCCCTTGACATGGCCTTACCCACCGGAGGGCCAAGACTCCCAGCTCCACCCACCAGTGGGCAGGTACTGACCCCTCCCACCAGGAAGCCTGCACAAACCTCTAGACCAGCCTCACCCACCAGGGGGCAGACACCAGAAACAAGGAAACTACAGTCCTGCAGCCTGTGGAACTGAGTCTTCAAACACAGTTCAGAACCTACCCTGGGACCAGCTGGTCCCTGGTCCTTGGGAGATGAGAGGGGAGTGTACTCCTGGGATACATAAGACATCCCCTACAGAGGGCCACTTCTCCAAGGCTGAGAAATATAACTAACCTTCCACATACATAAAAATACAAATAGAAGTTTAGACAAAATGAGATGGCAGAGGAATATTTTCAGATGAAAGAACAAGATAAAACCCCAGAAGAACAGCAAAGTGAAGTGGAGAGAGCCAATCTACCTGAGAAAGAGTTCAAAGTAATGATTGTAAAGATGATCCAAGAACTTGAGAAAAGAATGGATGCACAGAGTGAGAAGTTACAAGAAGTTTCTAACAAAGAGTTAGAAAATATAAAGAACAACCAAACAGAGTTGAAGAATACAATAACTGAAAAGGAGCTCTTCCAAGTGTCTGAGTTCCCTGGCATGGAGTGGGAATGTCCTGATTTGATTGCCTTTCCCATATTCATGTAAAACTCACAGAGTCAAAAATCGCCCCTTTCAGGGACTTCCCTGGTGGCACAGTGGATAGGACTCTGCACTCCCAATGCAGGGGGCCTGGTCAGGAAACTAGATCCCACATACATGCCACAACTAAGAGTTTGCCTGCCACAACTGAGGAGCCCACATGCCGCAACTAGGGAGCCGGTGAGCTGCAACTAAGCAGCCCCCGTGCTCCAACTAATGAGCTGGTGAGCTGCAACTAAGGAGCCCTGGAGCTGCAACTAAGGAGCCTGCCTGCCACCACTAAGACCACACGCAGCCAAATAAATAAATATATATATAAATTAAAAATCCTCCTTTCCCATTACATCATCTATTTAGTCTGTCAGTCATCATCATATTGAGTTCCTACCATGGATCAGGTAGTGGCAAGCACTGGGGATACAGCAGGAATCAAAATAAACTCATCTACTGGCTCCTTGGGCCTGGCTGAAGTATAAGAAGGACTCCCCAGGGAGGCTAGTGGATTGTATCTGTCCTCCACTCCCAGTTGTAATGATGCCCTGAAGTCTCACAAGTTACTGTAGGTGTGTCAAGGTCAGACCTCATAGGAGCCACATTCGAAGTACTTATCTAGACATTGCCTGGTGTCTACTCCACTTTGTGCATGTTTAAAACTTTGAAACCATAGATCTTAGTGAAATGGGCTCCTGATGAGCTTAAGATTCAAAGCTAGAATTGTAATTTTTTTACACTGTTCATGCCTTATATCCATAGCTCTCAATATTGTCATAACCAAACCATTCAGTGTTTTTATAAGCATATAGGACTTTTTGGTCTTCAGTCCAGGCATTTGTGGCTTTACTGAGGAATATGCAGATCTATGCGGGGAATAAAGAAGGCAACATTGAACACGTCACAGATTATGTCATGTATTGGAAGAAAAAGGACTTAAATGGGAGAAAAATAGTAAGAAATGGGAGGGGGATGGAAAAGGGGACGTTGTGAAATATCTACATTAATTTCACATATTTCTCTCAAAAGTGATTTTGTTTCATAAAATGAACACAAATTTCTATGAAAACAGGCTACAAACAAGTGAAATTCTAATTCTGTACCCAGAGGTTGAGAAATGGTAAGCATGACCATATGTGCTGAGATCATTCTTCCACAAACACTCTAGTCTTTGGCAAACACTGCTAATCATTCTCTGGATTTTCAACATAGAATTTGAGTAAAATCAATCAATTCAGATTGGCAGGGAGATCAAAATATTTGCCATCCCCATGCTAGTCTGTTGAACTCCTCCTCCACCTATTTACACGGACGTACTAAAATTCAGTATTGCTTTGGGCTGTGGGAAAGATGGTGACATATACTTCAAAACCCAAAAAGGAAACTCAGATTGATTTTTTTAAGTGAAAAGTATTACACAGCCATCAACTTGCCTTTCCACAGGCTGCTATGCTCAGAGCTGTCAGATCTGTGAAAGCCGGGATGGATATAGGATCTCAAGAGCAGAAGGGTAGAAAGATGACTTGGAGAGTGGAAGAATTTTCCCCAGGGCATTTTACTCTGAATTAGCTGTGTTAGTTACCTCATAGTAAGCCCAGAAGCCAGCCTCACCTGTGTAAGGACCAGATGACCCTGCTCCAGAGACTGGGCACAGACTGAGGTGTCAGAAGTCCTGAGCCGGAAAGTCCTCCCATAGGTGGGGAAACCCATGATGAGCTTCTCCGAAGGGACCCCACTGTCTCTCCAGGGCTTCACGGCATATTCCTGCAGAAGGCGACACAGACATTATTCCTCACCAGTGTTTGTTCCATATGATCAACAAAGTCTAGCTAATTGTCCCCCAAAGAGAAACCCTGTTTTCCAACAACCAAGACTCCCAATCCCTTCCCCATCTCCCTTCTGCATATGATTTGAGTCTTTTCTTTCTTACACAGTTGCAATAACACATGTCACCTCCATCCTTGTTTCCTACATGCAGGAAAATGTTGTGTCCTACATATGTGCCCCAGACACCATGGAAGTCATAGGTCATCACACTGATGGGATCAAGGAGCCTGGAACAAGAGATTTTGAGCCATCAAGATCCTGGGAGCATTTTCTTATAGACAATTTAAGAGCAAGAAATGGTAGCTGTGGAAATTCATGATGTCAAGTAGATGTCCATATGGCCCCACTAATGTGGCTTCCTTGGTGTCTCCAGGGAGCAGATTATCTTCTGTGACTCCCATAGGGCTAGACAGAAAGTCTCCTTTACTTCCTTGAAAGATTAAGGGCAAACCCAGAGAAGAGGGAAAGATATGTTGTTAGAAGAGTGTGTTTTAGAAATACACATCTCCAGGGCCATGGTAAGCACAAATGAGTAGCTTTGTCAATAATAGTTTTCCTGATTTTACAACCTTTTCCAAAAGGAACTGCTAATGAGAATTTCTATTGCATATAAGGATTTGCCAAGGTCTTGAATCTTGTTCCTCTTTTCCCCAACACCCATCATAGTGGCAA
This sequence comes from Phocoena phocoena, assembly GCF_963924675.1. Taxonomy (NCBI): domain Eukaryota; kingdom Metazoa; phylum Chordata; class Mammalia; order Artiodactyla; family Phocoenidae; genus Phocoena; species Phocoena phocoena. The sequence goes on from NC_089219.1 coordinate 98,339,854, forward strand.
TTTAAAGGAGTCAGCTCTTTATCCCGGAGCCATTAATTCCCCAAACTTCTTTGGCAATTGAAGGTACCAGCTTTCTCAACATTATGTTTACATAACTACTTGGGATGCTCTCCACCAAAAAGTTTACAAATCTCTGCTCTAGGATTTGGGGGCCCTGGGAAGTTCATCACACTCACTTCCCAACCTCCGCAATTTCATATCCTGTGTCAATGGTCCCTTTGCCAGCAGATACAGCTGCTGTGATCTGTAGTCTTGGGTATCCTGTTTCCTTAGCTTCTTCTTCAAAAGTCTGTAGCATTTCCTGGAGAGAATAAAGGGTGAATTTTTGCGGTTGTCTTCATTATCTCTGTCCAATAGTACGTACATTTGGGGCTGCTTTCCAGCTTATAGCAATTCCCTTATTTCTGGAAATAACCCCTGAAATATAGGGATAGGTTCTGGCAAGGTGTAACTTGGACCAAAGAGGTACAAGGACACTAACAATCCTTGAATCCAAGTCACACTTTATGACAATTCTAAAGAAAAAGCCCAGGAACTCCTGGCAGAGAGTCTAGGAGCTATCTTGCCTGCTGTGACTTCACTCTCCCTTTTAAAGCTCTAGTCTCTCAATTTTTAATAGCCATGCCTCTTTCCTGCCTTCAGTCCTTTGCTAATGCTGTTACCACTTCCTTAGAAAATTCTTCTTCCTATCTTTTGTATGCCTGGCTCCTTTTAACTCTTCATATTGCAGCTTAAATATCACTTCCTCTGAGAAGGCCCCCTGTCCCGACCATACTATTTGCTGGTATCACTGCTATTATCACCATTTGCAATTATTTGATTTTTTCTTTTTTCATTTTATTTTTCTTTCTTTTCTTTTTTTCCCCCCTCTGTATCCTCCACTATGCTGTAACCCCGCAAGAGCAGGGATCATGCTTGTCTTGTTCACTGCTCTATCTCTAGTGAAAAGCACCATATCTGGATCACAGTAGATGCTTAATAAATACTTACTGAACAAATGATATAACAAATGGTTCCACCTCCTCAACTCAAGAATGTCCTCCTTGGGTTCCTTCAGATACCAGTATCCTTTCAATAAATCCTCTTTTGGCTTGAGTTAGCTAGTCTGTTTCTGTTGCCTGCAAACCACAAACACCTTCACTAGTGTACTTCCGAGGGCAGCACCCTTTGCTATCCCCAGGAAATGCAACTCTTGTAGAAAATCTACTAAGGTACCAGCCTCCCTACAAGAAGACACAGAGCTAGTGCTTCATTCCCACCTTAATCAAGATGGTAAATCACTGTTTGTCCTTAGGTGGGAGGGATATTCCCTGGGATATTCTATATCCCTGGATATTCTATATCCAAGTCAGTGCCATCAAATCCATGTTGACAAAGGAAGTCAATGAAAGGACAGATGAAGATTTTGCTTTTGACAGCTGTGGAGACCATGGTGGTGAATCTAGGCAGAGAGTTTGTCTGTATTAACATCACAGATCCAGGAATCCTCCCCACACCATTCTAATATTAATTTTTAATTTGCATTTTATAATAACCCCTGTTGTATTTTTACAGTTAAGATGAACTCAAAAATGTTAATGTTAATTAATGGATGAATATTTTTAATTTAAACTTTTTTTCCTTTGGTATACCCACTGAATAGTATTTTTCTACTTATTCATAAGATCAAAGGTACATGTACATTTTCTTTTGTAGTGAGATCTTTCAAGGGCAGTGGTTTAGATAACTATATTTCTTTGATTCTATGATGTTTGTTTTTTATATTTACTGTTCCCAAATTAAGATGTGACTTACAATCTGTGAATACATTTAATGAGGCACTTCTGACACCACAAAGAATATGCTATTAAATGTTTTCTGAATCCTGTATTTGAAGGTGCCTTAATATCTAGAAAATTTAGCTCCTCTGCCATAGTCAGCAGTTTTATAGTCTATAAACACATGTTTATACACCCTCAGAGGGGAGATCAATATGACGGAGTGAGAAGATGTGGAGCTCACCTCCCACCATGAACATATCAAAAACACATCTACATGTGGAGCAATTCTCACTGAAAACAAACTGGAGACTGGCAGAATGACTTTTATACAACCAAAGCTGTAAGAAAGATCCACATGTAATCAGGTAGGAAGGGAAGAGAAGTGATCAGGTCAGGACCTGCACCCCTGGGAGGGGACACAGAAGAGGAGGAGGATTATGTGGGCTCAGAGATCCTCCCTGGTGGGCCACATATTGGACGTCCCAGCCCTGGGGTCCAACACCAGGAGGATAAGTCCCCTTAGGTGCTTTGAAAACTAGTGGGACTGGCAAGGAGCTATAAGAAGCCTAGACTCCACTCTTGAAGAGTGTACACACACTTGCTAATCCTCAAAACAAGGTGGAGGAAGCAGATTGAAACTGCCTGGGACTCAGACCGGTTTCCCACCACCGCCCCAGTGCGTGCCCCAGCCTCAGTAGAGCACCCGCTCTGGCTACTCTTTCTCTGCAGTGCAGCTCCACAGTAGGGCCAGAGCTGCTATGGCCCAGCGGACCATGTAGTTGTGAGGGATGTAGCTGGCTTGGACCCAGAAGGCATCTCAACAGGGCAAGGGCAGCCATTGTTGGAGCCTAAGGAGGCAGTGGATCAGGATCAGTCTGGGATGCTGACTGCTGCTGGGACCACAGCAGCCTGCGCCCCAACCCACACTGGGGTTCTAGTCCTGACATCACGAAAGGAGAAGGAAATGCAGAGTTGGAAGGAAGGAGGGAAAAAGGAGTAATGATCAGGAAAACTGAAGTGTGGACAGGAGGCTGTGTTACTCCTTACCTAGCTGTACCTGCAGCAGAAGAGCCAAGCCTGAAACAAAGAAACAAAATACAAAAACAAGGAGTCCTCAAATGGGTTTCCCAGTTATGACCTGCTCCTACCCAGGAGACTTCCAGGATGTCAAGGGCCCAAAGGCCTTTGGATTTATCAGTGGCCTTTCAGAGCCCAAGGCATTGGGGTGGGGGAGGGGGATGGCGGCATGTAAAAGCCTCACTGAAACAGAAGTCTGCCCTCCTCCCCATTCCCAGGGACACCCCATGACCTGTGGGAAGGAAGAAGGGCAAAAAGGGTAGGAGACTCACAAGTCCAGAGCAGCATCCTCCCCACCATGCCTACACACTGGCCACCTTGGGCAGCCTCTTGGCGCAGTCCTTATGTAAAGACGAGACCCATTTCATCATTCAGATAACAGCACAGCTGCCATCTTATGATCACAGATGCCCGAGGCTGTCACATTCATATCTCCACCCATCCCATTTCATCCCAGATTCATGAGAATCTAAGGGGAAGAGAATCCCAGGAGAGTTCCCTCACTAGCCCAGGCCTGGCTACTTTGAAAGAACTGCTTACAAATGGAAGCCTTAGCTTAGCACTGAGGCCAAGTCTCCCTGGGGATGTGGAAGCCCAGGGAAGGAATGAAGGGCACAATGCTGGAGTGAGGGTCCCAAGGTAAGGGCCCAGAACCAGGAAAACACATTGCAGGGGGCGGTTATTTGCGATATTGAGTATTCATTTAAGGCATGTAATTTTCCTCCTATATGACCATTTAAGGCCAATGGCAAGGGTCCTGGAAGGAACCTGGTTCAGGGAAGGATTAGCCCTGCTCATCTTCTCCCCTTTGTCCCCTAGTGATTTTACTGCCATAGTTCTGGAGGGAAAGGACAAGGACAGACATAGGATGCTGCAGCTGCCAGCTCTCCCCCCTTATTCCAGCCCAGGGGAGAGATGGAAAGAAAGCAGCTGCTGCCAGAGAAACATGGACCTTGTATCTCCGCCCCCTCCTCCTCATTCTTGGAGGGATGGTGGTATTAGGGTACAAGGAACATTGTGTCCTATTTTTGCTAGAGCTTGACTCCTTAGGAAAAATAGATGAGGTTTAGAGGTGTGGGGGAAGGAGGGAGAGGTGTGCCTGGGAGAGTAGTCAGTGCTACAAGGTGGGCAGGAGTTACAGAGGTCAGGGCTTGTTTTAGTTCACCTGATGCCCCAAGGCCATAGATTTGCCACTGCCAGGAGCCACGTCTCTCAAACTGACCCTAAGCCAACCGGGCAGTTAAGAGTTGGCACAGGTGGAGGGGCAGCTGCCAGCCTTGGCCTTAAAGCAGGTCCTCAGGTTGAACCAAGAATTTCTTCAGTGTATCTAGCCTCCTTTAAGTCTTCTCGAGTTCATCTTTGGATCCCTGGAAGTTGACACAGACTAGGCACTTGATACAAGTTGGTTGAATAAATGGATGTCTCTTCTTCAACAGTTTTGGTGTTGGGCAATCTCATGGCCAAAATCAACAACCAAGCTATTCCTGACTCTATTCCTTATCTATTGCTGTATAACAAATTATCTCCAAACTTAGCCACTTAAAACAATAAGAAATATGTATTATTTCATATAGAGTCTATAATTCAGGAGCAGCTTTGGCTGAGTGGCTCTGGATTGGGTTCTCTGATGAGGACTGCAGGTTGCAGTCAAGATGTTGACTGGAGCAGTTACTGAAGGCTTGACTGCGTCTGAAGGATCCATTCCTAAAATGACTCACTCACACGGCTGGCAAGCTGGTGCTGGCTGTTGGCAGGAGGTCTCAGTACCTCCTTGTGGGCCTCTCTTTAGGGCTGGGGGAATATCAGCTGATTCTCCCAGGGTAAATGAACCAAGAAAGAGCATGACGGAAGTCCCACTCCAATGTATCCACAGTGTCCTTATTGGTTACACAGGCCAGTCCTATCAGTGTGGGAGGGGATGATACAAGGGCATGAAGACAAGGAGTCAAGAATCACTGAAAGGCAATTTGGAAGCCGTATTCCAAATTTTTAAAGAAATATTTTCTTGACCACTTTCAGTAGTGTATTTTTCTTGATAATCAGTTTTTCCAATTAAAACACACACACACGCAGCTCTGGAATTTTTACATTGTGATACATTTAGAAATTACTATGTGAAAAATGACAAATTTATAATGTTGAGCTTTCCCATATAGGTATATGATTTATTCTGATGGATTAGAAAAGCTATGAAGAAAAGAAATTTATATATTTTATTTGCTCCTGATCCCCAGGGCCTAGCAGAATCCTGGGAAATAATAGATGCTCAATACATATGTGCTTATTCTTTATCTCTATCAGGTTTAGTTGAAATGTAAATAAATTGAAAAGATTTTTTAAGCTCTGGAAGTTCTTAATTCTTTCTTAAATGTTTGAGGAGTGTCTGGGCCTGGTAGCTTTGGGAATTTTTTTTTTTTTTTTTTTTTTGCGGTACGCGGGCCTCTCCCTGCTGTGGCCTCTCCCGTTGCGGAGCACAGGCTCCGGACGCGCAGGCTCAGCGACCATGGCTCACGGGCCCAGCCGCTCCGCGGCACGTGGGATCCTCCCGGACCGGGGCACGAACCCACGTCCCCTGCATCGGCAGGCGGACTCCCAACCACTGCGCCACCAGGGAAGCCCTTGGGGATAATTTTTAATAGCACTTTCAACATCTTCCAAGGTTATTGGTCTGTTTAAGTTTTCTACCTCTTTTTATGTCAATTTGATTAGTTCATGTTTCCCTACAACTTATTCATCTAGATCTTTTAGTTTATTATAATTTGAATTATCTTTTTATCAATGGTAGTCTCTGGAAAGAAAACAACATACTGATTCCACATTCAGATAAGTCTAAAGTGAGCTCTTCACTAGAATAGTAGAGGGATCAATACCCTAAACATACAAAATTAGAAAAGTCTTTTCTTAAATCCAAATCAATCCAGATTAGAGGTAGGAGAACACTTTTCACCAAAGATTAGAGCAGAGTTGCAGATTACCACAGGATTCTTTGCTCAAAGTGAAAAGAATCCTAGTTTTATTCCTTTCACTAGATAGACTGGAGAAAATATATAGTCTTGAAATATTTGGTATTTAGTTTCTTTGCTGGGTTACACAGCAATAGCTGTTTCTTGATAGGCAAAATGAATTAGTCTCAAGTTCACCATAGCAAGGCAGTAATTTTGTATATAGCATACTGACAGATGGAAAAGTGCATATTTTCTAGGGTTTTGTTCAATAATTTACCTCAAAAGCCCATCTCAAACTCTCAGATGAGAAATTATTGAATGTTAGAAACCATAAGTTGTCTTGATGTTCAAGGTACTGACTCTCATGGTACATTTAAATTGTAATGTCCTATGCCTAGGTGAAATGGTTCATGGGCTCTGGCCTACTCTAAATAGGATGACCATCCATCCCATGTTTCTGTGGACTCTATAGGGTTGTACTATTATTCACTCAAAAATGTCCCAGTACTGATACACTTACAACATGAATACTACAATTCCATGCATATGAGTATCCTGAAGAGACAAATTTGTAGACACAGAAAGCAGACTAGTGTTGCCTGGGGCTGAGGAGGAATGGGGAGTGACTGCAAATGGGTTGTTTGAGAGATTTTTTTTTTGGCCACACTGCACAGGATGTGGGATCTCAGTACCCCGACCAGGGATCAACCCCACGCCCCCTGCAGTGGAAGCGTGGAATCTTACGCACTGAACCATCAGGAAAGTTCCCTGAGAGATCTTTCTAGGATGATGAAAATGTTCTAAAATTGATTTGTGGTAACAGGTCTATAAATTTTACAAAAATCTTTGAATCGCAATATGAGTGAAATTGTAAAATTGTATTGTTAAAATGAGTAAAGTTCATGGTATGTAAACTATACCTCAATAAAGTTGTTTTTAGAGAAGGGGAAAAAAAGTATCCCAGGTTGGGAAGTAAAGCATATGGTCATCCTTACTAGAATTTTTAATTTTTCTCTGCAAAAATAAATTTAAATCCCCACAGCAGGAATCATGCCTTGTGCCTCTGCTTCCTAGAGAATCAGTAAGTGAACCAATGTGTATGGAAGTATAGTTTTTTTGGTTCAAGGTGCTTCTCTAATTACCTGGTGTCTAAAGCCCCAGCAGAGACTTGAGCTTGGAGATCAGAAGGTATAAACCCTCACTTTAGAAGTTTCCCAAGAAGTCATCTAAGCCAAGACCCCAAACCGTCAAATCCATTGGCTTTCAGAAACTTCACTTGTGATGAGTGTCATCTATCAACCTAGCACAAAGTCTCTTAAAACACTATAAAATTATTGAAAGCATTATGCAATACCTTTGTAAAAAGAAAATATAAAGAAAAACTTCATCATACCACTCTAAAATAACTCATCACTTTTGCATGTTAATCACAGTCTTCATGCACCCACCATCATTGTTTACAAGGTCACCATCACAGCATAAAAACCATCTCTATCCTGTTTTTTATCTTTGTTTTCACTTTGGATGACAAATAAACATTTCTCATGTTTCTGCTTAATCTTTATACTTATTTTTAATGATTTAAAATACTTTTTCATGTTTATGAAATATAATTTAATACACCATTATTCATTCTTGTGATGTTTTACAATCATAAGCAAGACTCTGAGAAATACCTTAATACATAAATGCTTTGATCATATTGTCTTTCCAAAAATACCCAAGAACTGAAATTGGAGGCTAAAGAGTATACATATTTACACAATTCCTGTTAGATACAGCCATATTGTTTTCCAAAAGAGGAAGCCAACTGAACCCTATACAAGAGGATCTTGGAATGACAAGTGTTCTTACAAACTGGGAGTCTGTTAAGGTGTGGTGAATAGAGGATAAGTTTGGAATTATTCAGACCTGTAAACCAAATACTAGTATACCATTTACTATATGCCCTCCAAAAGTAAATTAACCTCTCTTAGCATCAATTTCCTTATTAGAAAATGAAAATTATAATACATATTTCATAATAATAACACTTGCATTTGTTGAGCATACATTCATCATGCGTTCTTCATGTAATCCAGCCTCTAGGCTTATTATAAGAATTAAATGGAATAACATATGTTAAAAAGCTAGCACATTGTAGATAATCAATAACATGTAGATTTCCTTCTATTTCCATGGAATAAAAATAAATTGTGTCATAATCTCAAAAAAGAACTCTCTAAGCAGAGAGAGCTTTGTCTTCAGTTACGCTTATGGAGTGCCAGCAGCCTCCAACAAGCATGCAGACATGGTCCTGAGGCCAGGATTTTATTGGCAAGTGCACCTACAGGAACCATCAAGTCCCCTTTTGGTCACCAATGAATCGTCAAGGTCTGAGAGACTGAGGCTACCGACTTCTCACACACTTGCATTAGTGGTAATAGGGTTGATTATGGTTAGCTTTATCGTCTCCTTCTTAAAAGTTATGCCAGCAAAATTATTGGGCCCTCTGTGACCACCCCGCCATGGTAAAAGTTTGGCACTTTTGTTACCCTGCTCATCAATATAAGGGGTAATGTTCCTCCTCTTGGCAGCTTTAATTCTATCTCCTCTCTTATGAACAAAGGGGTATGAACACTCAGAACCTCCTTCCTGCTGCCCCAGGACAATCTCATCTTCCTTTGTCTTACCTTTGCTTACTCTTCTCTAAACTTATCAAAGGAGGGAGAACAGAGACAGAAAGGCAAGGCAGAACATGCAGTTAGAGATAAAAGAGTTGGTCGGAGTTGGTGAAGAAAAAACAAATATTCCAGTTTCAATTTCTTCTCTACCACAACCCCTGGATTTGATTACAAAGAACCAGAAGTGAGTGTGTTTATTTGTAAAGGTCTTTGGGGTATTAAGGGTATATGTGTGTCTGTGTACATGTCTAAGAAGGTAAATGTCAGTGATTCATGTTCATGTATTTTATATATATTATATATGTGTTATATAAATTATATATAATACATAAAATGAATTCTGACATATATGTAAATCATTGATTTCTTTTTAAATTTTAAATTTAATTTTATTTATTTTTTTATACAGCAGGTTATATTAGTCATCAATTTTATACACATCAGTGCATACATGTCAATCTCAATAGTCCAATACATCACACCACCATCCCCATCCCCCTCCACAGTTTACCCCGTTTGGTGTCCATACGTTTGTTCTCTACATCTGAGTCTCAACTTCTGCCCTGCAAACCAGTTCATCTGTTCCATTTTTCTATGTTCCACATACATGCGTTAATATACGATATATGTTTTTCTCTTTCTGACTTACTTCACTCTGTATGAAAGTCTCTAGATCCATCCATGTCTCAACAAATGACCCAATTTCGTTCCTTTTTATGGCTGAGTAATATTCCATTGTATATATGTACCACATCTTCTTTATCCATTCATCTGTCAATGGGCATTTAGGTTGCTTCCATGACCTGGCTATTGTAAATAGTGCTGCAATTAACATTGGGGTGAATGTGTCTTTTTGAATTATGGATTTCTCTGGGTATATGCCCAGTTATGGGATAGCTGAATCAATGTTAATTCTATTTGTAGTTGTTTAAGGAACCTCCATACTGTTCTCCATAGTGGCTGTATCAATTTACATTCCCACCAACAGTACAAGAGTGTTCCCTTTTCTCCACACCCTCTCCAGCATTTTTTGTTTGTAGATTTTCTGATGATTCCCATTCTAACTGGTGTGAGGTGATACCTCATTGAAGTTTCGATTTGCATATCTCTAATAATTAGTGATGTTGAGCAGCTTTTCATGTGCTTCTTGGCCATCTGTATGTCTTCTTTGGAGAAATGTCTATTTAGCTCTTCTGCCCATTTTTGCATTGCATTGTTTGTTTCATTAATATTGAGCTGCATGAGCTGTTTATATATTTTGGAGATTAATCCTTTGTTGATTCGTTCACAAATATTTTCTCCCACTCTGAGGGTTGTCTTTTTGTCTTCTTTATGGTTTCCTTTGCTGTGCAAAAGGTTTGAAGTTTCATTAGGTCCCATTTGTTTATTTTGTTTTTATTTCCATTACTCTAGGAGGCAGATCAAAAAAGATATTGCTGAGATTTATGTCAAAGAGTGTTCTTCCTATGTTTTCCTCTAAGAGTTTTATAGTATCTCGTCTTACATTTAGGTCTTGAATCCATTTTGAGTTCATTTTTCTGTATGGTGTTAGGGAGTATTCTAATTTCATTCTTTTACATGTAGCTGGTCAGTTTTCCCAGCACCACTTATTGAAGAGGCTGTCTTTTCTCCACTGTACATTCTTGTCTCCTTTATCAAAGATAAGGTGACCATATGTGCGTGGGTTTATCTCTGGGCTTTCTATCCTGCTCCATTGATCTATATTTCTGTTTTTGTGCTAGTACCATATTGTCTTGATTACTGTAGCTTTGTAATATAGTCTGAAGTCAAGGAGTCTGATTCCTCCCACTCCATTTTATTCCCTCAAGACTGCTTTGGCTATTCGGGGTCCTTTGTGTCTCCATACAAATTTAAAGATTTTTTGTTCTAGTTCCATAAAAAATGCCATTGGTAATTTGATATGGATTGTATTGAATCTGTAGATTGCTTTGGGTAGTATAGTCATTTTCACAATATTGATTCTTCCAATCCAAGAACATGATATATCTCTCCATCTGTTGGTATCATCTTTAATTTCTTTCATCAGTGTGTTATAGTTTTCTGGATAGAGGTCTTTTGTCTCCCTAGGTAGGTTTATTCCTAGGTATTTTATTCTTTTTGTTGCAATGGTAAATGTGAGTGTTTCCTTAATTTCTCTTTCAGATTTTTCAGATTTTTCATCATTAGTGTATAGGAATGCAAGTGATTTCTGTGCATTAATTTTGTATCCTGAAACTTTACCAAATTCATTGATTAGCTCTAGTAGTTTTCTGGTAGCATCTTTAGGATTCTCTATGTATAGCATCATGTCATCTGCAAACAGTGACAGTTTTACTTCTTCATTTCCAGTTTGGATTCCTTTTATTGCTTTTTCTTCTTTGATTGCTGTGGCTAGGACTTCCAAAACTATGTTGAATAATACTGGTGAGAGTGGACATCCTTGTCTTGTTCCTGATCTTAGAGGAAATGCTTTCAGTTTTTCACCTTTGAGAATGATGTTTGCTGTGGGTTTGTTGATATGGCCTTTATTATGTTGAGGTAGGTTCCCTCTATGCCCACTTTCTGGAGAGTTTTTATCATAAATGGGTGTTGAATTTTGTCAAAAGTTTTTCTGCATCTATTGAGATGATCAAATGGTTTTTATTCTTCAATTTGTTAAAATGGTGTATCACATTGATTGACTTGTGTATATTGAAGATTCCTTGTACCCCTGGGATAAATCCCACTTGATCATGGTGTATGATCCTTTTAATGTGTTGTTGGATTCTGTTTGCTAGTATTTTGTTGAGGATTTTTGCATCTATATTCATCAGTGATATTGGTCTGTAATTTTCTTTTTTTGTAGTATCTTTGTCTGGTGTGGCTATCAGGGTGATGGTGGCCTCATAGAATGTGTTTGGGAGAGTTCCTTCCTCCACAAGTTTTTGGAAGAGTTTGAGAAGGATGGGTGTTAGCTCTTCTCTAAATGTTTGATAGAATTCACCTGTGAAGCCATCCGGTCCTGGACTTTTGTTTGTTGGAAGATGTTTAATCACAGTTTCATTTTCATTATTTCTGATTGGTCTGTTCATATTTTCTGTTTCTTCCTGGTTCAGTCTTGGAAGGTATACGGTTCTAAGAATTTGTCCGTTTCTTCCAGGTTGTCCATTTTATTGGCATAGTGTTGCTTGTAGTAGTCTCTTAGGATGCTTTATATTTTTGTGGTGTCTCTTCTGACTTCTCCTTTTTCATTTTTAATTTTATGGATTTGAGTCCTCTCCCTCTTTTTCTTGATAAGTCTGGCTAATGGTTCATCAGTTTTGTTTATCTTCTCAAAGAACCAGCTTTTAGTTTTATTGATCTTTGCTATTGTTTTCTTTGTTTCTACTTCATTTCTTTCTACTCTGATTTTTATGATTTCTTTCCTTCTGCTAACTTTGGGTTTTGTTTGTTCTTCTTTCTCTAGTTCCTTTAGGTGTAAGGTTAGATGGTTTATTTGAGATTTTTCTTGTTTCTTGAGGTAGGCTTTTATAGCTATAAACTTCCCTCTTAGAACTGCTCCTGCTGCATCCCATAGGTTTTAGATCATCATGTTTTCATTATCTTTTGTCTCTAGGTATTTTTTGATTTCCTCTTTGATTTCTTCAGTGATCTCTTGGTTATTTAGTAACGTATTCTTTAGCCTTCATGTGTTTGTGTTTTTTACGTTTTTTTCCCTGTAATTCATTTCTAATCTCATAGTGTTGTGGTCAGAAAAGATGCTTGATATGATTTCAATTTTCTTAAGTTTACTGAGGCTTGATTTCTGACCCAAGATGTGATCTATCCTCTTTCGTGTGCACTTGAGAAGGAAGTGTAATCTGTTGTTTTTGGAGGGATTGTCCTATAAATATCAATTAAATCTATCTGATCTGTTGTGTCATTTAAAGCTTCTGTTTCCTTATTTATTTCCATTTTGGATAATCTGTCCATTGGTGTAAGTGAGGTGTTAAAGTCTCCCACTATTATTGTGTTACTGTCGATTTCCTCTTTTATAGCTGTTAGTAGTTGCCTTATGTATTGAGGTGCTCCAGGTTGGGTGCAAATATATTTATTATTGTTACATCTTCTTCTTGGATTGATCCCTTGATCATGATGTAGTGTCCTTCCTTGTCTCTTGTAACATTCTTTATTTTAAAGTCTATTTTATCTGATATGAGTATAGCTACTCCAGCTTTCTTTTAATTTCCATTTGCATGGAATATCTTTTTCCATCCCCTCACTTTCAGTTTGTATGTGTCCCTAGGTCTGAAGTGGGTCTCTTGTAGACAGCATATATATGGATCTTGTTTTTGTATCCATTCAGCAAGCCTGTGTCTTTTGGTTGGAGCATTTAATCTATTCACGTTTAAGGTAATTATCCATATGTATGTTCCTATGACCATTTTCTTAATTGTTATGGGTTTGTTTTTGTAGGTCCTTTTCTTCTCTTGTGTTTCCCACTTACAGAAGTTCCCTTAGCATATGCTTAGAGCTGTTTTGGTGATGCTGAATTCTCTTAGCTTTTACTTGTCTGTAAAGCGTTTGATTTCTCCATCGAATCTGAATGAGATCCTTGCTGTAATCTTGGTTGTAGATTCTTCCCTTTCATCACTTTAAGTATATCATGCTACCCCCTTCTGGCTTGTAGAGTTTCTCCTGAGAAATCAGCTGTTAACCTTATGGGTGTTCCCTTGTATGTTATTTTTCATTTATCCCTTGCTGCTTTCAATAATTTTTCTTTGTCTTTAATTTTTGCCAATTTGATTACTATGTGTCTTGGCATATTTCTCCCTGGGTTTATCCTGTATGGGGCTCTCTGTGCTTCCTTGATTTGGGTGGCTATTTCCTTTCCCATGTTAGAGAAGTTTTTGACTATAATCTCTTCAAGTATTTTCTCTAGTCCCTTCTCTCTCTCTTCTCCTTCTGGGACCCCTATAATGTGAATGTTGTTGCATTTAATGTTGTCCCAGAGGTCTCTTAGGCTGTCTTCATTTCTTTTCATTCTTTTTTCTTCATTCTGTTTCGCAGCAGTGAATTCCACCATTCTGTCTTCCAGGTCACTTATCCGTTCTTCTGCCTCAGTTATTCTGCTATTGATTCCTTCTAGTGTAGTTTTCATTTCAGTTATTTTATTGTCCATCTCTGTGTGTTTGTTCTTTAATTCTTCTAGGTCTTTGTTAAACATTTCTTACATCTTCTCGATCTTTGCCTCCATTCTCTTTCCCAGGTCCTGGATCATCTTCACTATCATTATTCTGAATTCTTTTTCTGGAATGTTGCCTATCTTCACTTCATTTAGTTGTTTTTTCTGGGGGTTTATCTTGTTCCTTCAACTGATACATAGCCTTCTGCCTTTTCATCTTGTCTATCTTTCTGTGAATGTGGTTTTTGTTCCACAGGCTGCAGGATTGTAGTTCTTCTTGTTTCTGCTGTCTGCCCTCTGGTGTATGAGGCTATCTCAATCATTGGTTTCTGAGCTGCCTTTCCTATGTCTCACAAGAACATAGGAAAGGCAGCTCAGAAATTGTCCATTCCAGTGGCCTTGTTTTAAAAATTAGGAAACAGGCTTAATAATGGGAATTATTGGCTTAACATCACAGTGAGACCATAACAAAACTGTAACTGTAATTGTTATTTCCTGTCATCTTAACTAGGGCTCTTCCCACTTAGTGAATTTTTCAAGGGCAGAGATAATGTAAATAGTCTTAAGGTCCATGGGCTGAAACTTACCTTATGCTCATAGCTTTCAGTATTGTCAAACCGAATCCATGCATTCCTTTGTAGTCTTAAGGGGGCTTCTGGTCTTTAATCCATGAGATGGTGGCTTGAGGTAAAAAGAAATGTGCATATCTAATCAGAGGGACCCAAGTGAGCAAAATCATGGGATGGGGTTGTCAATAGGAAAGGTGAAGATTTTTCTTAGATGCTCACATGCGAACAATTCTACTGTTGCACAAATCACACTTTATTGTAATTATTCCTTTGTGTTTTTGCTTCCTATACTTGGGTTATGAGCTCCATGAGAGCAGAAACTATGTCTTAACTATATTCCCAATGTCCAGCACACTGCCTGACATATATAAGTGCTCAATAATTTATCTTAGACACACTTATTAAACAGAAGTAGCTTGAGTATTACATTGAGCTCACAAAAGAGTTATCTCCCTGAAAGCTTTTGTATTCTAAAAATTAAAAAGCAGAGATTTTAGAACTTAGCATTTTTACTTGGGTTTAAACTCTTACTATTAAAATGAGCTTACCACTTCTATAAGTCAAACTAAGGTTATCTTATACATAGGAAGACCACTTCAATTTCCAAGGTGATTCATCTCTTCCTGGGGAAGGTTTTTCATCTCCAATAGGGGTATATGGAGAGACATAAGCAATCATGCAACAAGAGTTATTTTATTAACAAAAGGATCCCAAATTTATCTAATCTCATTCCCTAACTGACCAGAGTTTCCACTGCAGTCTCTCCTGGGAGGAGTTACCTCATGGTAGATCGGAAGCCAGCCTCCTGGGTGTGGGTCCCAATAGACCCTGTCCTGAGGTGGGTGCTGCCCACCATTTGAAGAAGTAAGGTGTTTGGTCTGTCCATACGTGGGGAACCCCATGATGAGATTCTCATCAGGAACTCCATCATCTTACCAATATTCTTGTGGCAAGTTCCTGGGGGAATATTCAGCTTCCCAGTCCTAACCAATGGCTCCTACTTTACAGTGTTGAAATAGACAAAATTTCCATGGTCAGTGGAATCCTGGTGCAGGGGGCTGTTTTGTCCTGTGCCAGTGTCCCAATCTCCGTGAACATCATAGCTCATCACATGATGAAGCCCAGGAGCCTAGGAGGGAATTGGCACAGGAGGGTGAACAGCAGCTGAAGCTGTCATTGTCATGATGGCTGAGACAGGGGCCATGGCCAAGGCTATACCTGCAGCTAAGACATTTCTCAGGGACCCAGTGGATTATCTGGCAGTGTGGGTTTTTGTTTTGTTTTCCACTGGTGATCCACAGAATCCTAGAAACCTGAACAAGGATGCCTGAACCATGTCAACCAGAATCCCTTCACTTTTATATCTTTTCTGATTAGAGATCTGACAAATTTCATTTGAGAAGGAGTTACAATGTTTTTTCAAAAGTTTTAAAGCCACTGGTTTGATGTAAGTTCCCACCAGAGCATTAAAAAGTTCATTTAGCCTTTGCTGGACACTTTTGAGCTAACCACCTAATCAGGCATTTGATACCATTATGATGTGGCTCTCAATCTAACAACTGGCCCTAGAAAGTTAATTGTTTTATTGATCTGCAAAATGATTCCCTGTAATTTCTTCCTGTTGGCACTAGCTTTTCATTCAGGACCAACAAAACAAGTCTGTGCTCTCAGATGTAATTGTACATGATTCCCCTACCCCACTTTATTTTTGTTTTGTTGGGTTTTTTTTTTTGCTGGATCATATGGTAGTTTCATTAATTAAAAAAAATACTCAGCAGGGCTTCCCTGGTGGCACAGTGGTTGAGAGTCCACCTGCTGATGCAAAGGACACGGGTTCGTGTCCCAGTCTGGGAAGATCCCACATGCCGTGGAGCAGTTGGGCTCGTGAGCCATGGCCACTGAGCCTGCACGTCCGGAGCCTGTGCTCCGCAACGGGAGAGGCCACAACAGTGAGAGGCCCGCGTACCGCAAAAAAAAAAAAACTCAGCACTTTATTTTAAAAAATAATTGACATGGAATGTTGTATTCGTTTCAGGTATACAACATAATTCAATATTTGCATTCACTGTGAAATGATTTCCAAAGTAAGTTTCATTAATATCCATCACCTTACATCATTACAATTTTTTTCCTTGTGATGAGAACTTTATTTTTTTTAGATTAACTTTATTATACATCATTACCAAACTGCTATTATTATTTTTTTTATTTATTATTTATTTACTTTTGGCTGTATTGGGTCTTCCTTGCTGCACGCAGGCTTTCTCTCTAGTTGCAGTGAGTGGGGACTACTCTTTGTTGCAGAGCATGGGCTCTAGGCTCACGGGCTTCAGTAGTTGTGGCTCACAGGCTCTGGAGTGCAGGCTCAGTAGCTGTGGCACACGGGTTTACTTGCTCTGTGGCATGTGAGATCTTCCCGGACCAGAGCTTGAACCCATGTACCCTGCATTGGCAGTGGATTCTTAACCACTGTTCCATCAGGGAAGTCCCATAAGAAATTTTAAGATCTACTCTCTTAGCAACTTTTAAAAATATGCAACACTGTATTAACTACAGTCACTCTGCAAAGCACTTTGATTGTGTGTCAACTTGGATCTCAGAATTTCTTCCAGGAAAAAAACTTCTCTATTCCTTTAAATCTCCAATGAACTAGTGTGCCATTCAAGTCCATTCCAAGTAGGCTTCCTTCAGCTCTAGATAATGATGCTCCATGACCTCAGAAACCCCTCTGGTTTCTCATACAGTGGATAGATCAGGGGGTTGATGAACTAGCTATTGCTGGAGTCTTGGGAAGGATACCCTGGAGCCAGACCTCTTTCACCTCTTCATGCCTAGTGTCAGGCTATAATGTAAAAACATTTTCCCAGAACGCTCCTAGGGAAAATACAAGCAGAGGAATTATCAACACACCTAGCTTGCCCCATCACTGTTCAGGCGGGCATTGACAGTAGGCTTGATTGCACTCAGAATAAAGATCTTTCTCTAACTCTCCTCTTCTGCTCTCACTAGTGGCATGTCTTCAGTGGATGCAACAAGCCTTCCTCTCCCTGGATCAGTACAGTAGCTGGGCCACATGCATTCATGCAAGCCCATGGAGAGCCTCAAGTCATGTAGGACACATAGAATACTCTCTAGGCCCTAAGCAGGAGACAAGAACCGTTAGCATACAGCAGTTGTCAGGCAAGAGACTTGAGGAACAGAAAGGGGAGGGGAACCCCACAAACACCAGGAAAAGATGTACAGACTATATTAAGTTTAGTCTGACTGCAGCTCCATGGGTCCCTCAGGTTTAAATTTCACCCTGGAATGAGACTTGCTGTTCAGGTCTTCGGGTATTGCTGCCTGCCTCATGCTCTGATCTTGGCTATTTCGTAACACAAAACAACAGTTCCTTTGCCTGCAGACATAACTGCCAAGATCATTAGACAGGGATGGCTTGAGCCTCAGCCTCAAAAGCTGATAACATTTGGCAGTATATATAAGTCCATGCCACTCTCTCACTTCATCCCAGCTTACCCTTCCCCCTCCCCGTGTCCTCAAGTCCATTCTCTAGTAGGTCTGCATCTTTATTCCTGTCCTGCCCCTAGGTTCTTCAGAACCTTTTTTTTTTAGATTCCATATATATGTGTTAGCATACAGTATTTGTTTTTCTCTTTCTGACTTACTTCTCTCTGTATGACAGACTCTAGGTTCATCCACCTCACTACAAATAACTCAATTTTGTTTCTTTTTATGGCTAACATTCCATTGTATTATATATACTACCAAATGTAAAATAGATAGCTAGTAGGAAGCGGCCACATAGCACAGGGAGATCAGCTCTGTGCTTTGTGACCACCTAGAGAGGTGGGATAGGGACCGTGGGAGGGAGACGTAAGAGGGAGGAGATATGGGGATATACGTATATATATATAGCTGATTCACTTTGTTATAAAGCAGAAACTAACACACCATTGTAAAGCAATTATACTCCAATAAAGTTGTTTAAAAAAAAAAGCTGATAACATTTCCTGTTGGAAAAGATAGGACAGTATTGGTGACTATAATAGTAATAATTTTAGGGAAGATACAGGCTTCATACATGAACCAAATTTTAAGTTAAATATATAAAATTTTATATTTAAATATAAATTTATATAAATACAAGTATAAATAAATATAAATACATAAATAAATATAAATGTGTATAAAATAAAATTTTATATATATAAAATATAACAATATTTGGTAGGGAAAAAATCTCCCTGTGTGGACTGGAATGTATGTTTACCAGGTATGTGTGTGTGTGTGTGTGTGCATGTGAATGAGTTAAGGCTTGAAACCAAAGTGTCTGGAATATATTCCCCTGCTCTGGGGGCCCAGGTACTCAAAGTCAAGGTCAATGCCATCAAACTCATCCAGCCAGATGTATGTGATCACTGAGTCAATGAATACCTTACAGTTGCCAGTCTTGGCCACCGTGGAAGTGAACCTGGGGAAGGCATGATCTTGAGTGGCACTCAGATGCCATCACCTGTTCCCTTTCTTTCTTTCACTCATATGGATTTGATCTAGTCCAAGCTCCAAGAAATATCAGAGGAATCATCACCCAGCCCATGAAGCCCTGTCTGAGCAATCCATCTTCATCTCCAGCATCTGCTCCTGGTAGCCTGATATCATAAAAATCCTCCTATAGAGCCTATAAGGCAGTCAATATAGCTCACCTGGCCTTTTGGTGCTTGCAGATGAACAATCCCTTAGTTACTTTAGGGTCTTCTTGAAGCCACTTACCAGTCACACTCCATGTCCTCTCATTAACTCCCAAATCCCTTCAGCAAGGGCATCATAATACAGCAGTAGGGAAAGAAAAATGACATCTCCCTTCACAAAATATTCATTATCACTCTTCCCTCCCTCTTTCTCTTTTCCTCTCTTTAGGATATGGTTTTACAGCTACTCGATTGCTCAGAGTTCACCCAAACACTCGTTTTATACACTCGCACTTCTATGCCTTTGCTCGAGGAGTTCCATTCTTTTGCAATGTCCTTCCCATTCTTCTCTGACAAACTTCTAATTATTATTCACTGCCCTTTTCAAATGTTACCTACTGTTAAATCCTTCACCCAAGCAGAATTTACCTTTGCTTTCTCATCATTTTCTGACGACATTTTACGTATTCCATCATGGCACTCCATTGCAGTTTTCAGCTGGGTGTGTACATGTTTATTTCTCCATTAGACGAAAAGCTTCCTGGGACTCTTTCATTCACGTTTTCTCTCCTATAGTATCTTGAAAGGTTCTGGCTCTATGCTAATTAACAGATATCTAATATCCTTGGGTTATCCCAACAATATTTAATATCCTTCATGCATTCCCCAGGCTGGCAATATCCCCCTATTTCTCTTCTTTGCTCTAGTTGACATAGTAGGAGACATTATATTAAGATCTCTTCTCTTATAGCTCCTTCTTCCTTGGATATCTTGCATCTATCTTATCCTTAGTACCTATCGTGATACTAAGCACATAATAACGGACTCAGTAAATACTTATTGAAATAAATGGAAGCACTGCAAATAAACTTATCATATACTATATGTATGTCATATGACAGATTCCTTCCACAGAGTAACGCTTCATGCTGGTTCTCTTTCTCTAGTTCTCTGCCTTTCTTCATCCTGTTATCCTAGATCTGGATAAACTCTATTTATCCAAAGGCACCCCGAGACTCTACAGGTTATCCTCACCACCACCACATCACCACACAAAATTATCAATTGCTTCACCAATTTGAAAACAGAAAAAAATGAGGATCTTCCAAACTGGGTTGACTTCTCTCATCCTGATGTCAGTAGGAAAGTAATTCACCTAGAAAGTTCTTTAACTGAGGCTAATTTCAATCAGTCTCTGAGATTACTTTCCTTTTAATTCCCTCTGGAAATTCTGAACTTTCCCTTGCTCACTGCCTTCAGCTAAGTAGCTTCAAAGGGACACGTGATGGAGCACTACAGGGCCTTCCAATTTACAAGTGTGAACTTAAAAAATAAAACAGCAAAATGGGTTTATTCAGGAACAGCAAAGAATTACAATTTTGGATATGCAGGCTATAGCAAAAGCCAAGGGAAATCTAACAAACAAAGGAGAGGAAAGTTATTTTACAGAGTAAAAAGGAGGAAGTTGGGAGGGGTTGTTTTGAAGGAAAGGAGGAAAGTGGGAGTTCAGAGAGATGATGGGTTCTCATAGGCCAGGTAGCTGGGGTAGTCCATTTCCTGTAGGAGATGCAAGTACATCTTTCCTGTTGAGTCCTGTAATTGACGATTCTTTCCTGATGATGATTCTTCCTGTTGGGGTCTCTAAGCGACTGTCCTTCCTGTTATTGACCTTGAGAGGTACTGTGTGAGAACTCCCCCTTCTGGCATCTCAATTCCATTTTAAAAGAAGTTTGTCTTTATTAATTTTCACAGAAGTAAAGTTAAGGAAAGGGAAAGAGAAGATTAGAGCAATGAAGTCAGTTACTGTGACATGCAAAATTACTGCTGAGGAAAGGGAAGTCATTTTGATTTGTGTCACGGTGGCTTGTCATTTTCATTCCTGTCTTCACCAGAGCCACCCTGTCCGTATTGCATAATTTAGCCCTGAGTTGGGAGATGGCTCCCAAAAATAGCTTTGAGTTTCAAGTCCACCCAGAATATCTGTCCCAGGACTCTCCCAGATATTCCAGGACAAGGTACTCACTGCTGCTTGAGGGCTTGGAACACGGGGTAAATGGCATCATCACTCCACTGGGAGACATCTTGATCTTGAACCATTCTTGGAGAAGGGAAATTTCCCCTTTACCCCTCTTGAATTCTTTTGGCTGGTCTAATAATTAAATTGACACACTACATATTAACAGGAGTAAAAAAAAAATTAATTCATAAACATGGAGGTTTCAAAGAAATCAGACTCCCAAAGTGACCAAATCAGACTGTTTATATATCATTTTTAAACAAAGAAACATTTACTTGTGAAGATTTAAAAAAACAAAGGGGTAAGCGCTTGGGGTGGCAGACTAATGAAGAAGTAACAAAATTTGTTTATGCAGACTTCTTGGTCCTGAATTCCCTGTCTCTGGGGATAAGGGTGTCCTTCTACCTCCAGATGCAGGGAGTGACACTTTCACATGAGAGATTTATTTCCTGCTTTCAGGGAGACAGAAAGGAGGGTCAAAGTGTTCCTCTTGCAGCAGCCATTTCTTAAGCAAATTTAATTCAAAATAGTCAATATGCCATTGAGGCATGTTTTGGGGTGGCCTGCCCTGGGCCCCAACACCATAGTGGTGAAGACATAGATGAGCTGTGTACACTGGGGGTGTGAGGAAGACATGAGAAAGGCCCAGATTGCTAAGTTAAGACTACAAGCTAAAATTCCCCTCTCAAAGGCCTGGGAATGGAGTCAGAACAAATACAGGATAAAGAGGACCACCTTCCCTGAAGAGTTCTAATTTCTATGGAGTTGAAGACTGGTCCACTCTAAACTAACCCATTGTACTGCTATTTTAATTCCTTACCCTGACAAGTGTCATCGTGATCCTCAGCACTCTCATTCCCATCTCTAGTTCATAGGAATGTGGATACGGGGGTGTAGGAGGTAGAGTTGAGGAAGCTCTCTCTTTTTTTCTTCCTTCCTTCCTTCCTCTTTCCTTTCTCTCTTTCTTTTTTGTAATAATTTTAAGTGTCTCATAGGAGGTGGAGATTTCAGCTCTCTCAGATTTTCAAATATGTAAGTTTGCCGATGGTGGAAACTCCTCTGTCAAAAGGAAAGACACTCATGATGCTTACCAAGCTGCAGCTGCAGCAACACAGCCAGACCTGTAAAAAGGCAATAAATACATGACTCAGCTCGGGGCTTCTCCCGGGGAAGCTACAGACCTGTTGCCCTGCTGGGTAACTAACAATGAACAGTCAGCTCCTGGTGAGTCCTGCACAGATCTTCTTCTTCACAACATGTGTCTAAGCCACCCTGGGGAGGAGGGGATCCTGGAGCTGGGTTCCCCCCCACCTAGTGAGTGGTGAGTGGAAAGAGCATGGGCTCTGAGCAGATACTGCTGTGCTTGAAGCCTGGCTCTTCTCCTTCCAGCTGCAGGATGCTGGATACCTTGTCACACGACTCCTAATATCAATTTGCTTACGGACAGAAATGGGGAGATTAAAACCCACTTCAAAATATATTGTGAGTATTAGATAACCGAAGTAACATTATCTAACATTACAGAAGTGACATTATAGTGAGAATCAAATAAGTGTGTGTTGTTTTTTTTTTCCTTAACGTCTTTATTGGAGTATAATTGCTTTACAATGGTGTGTTAGTTTCTGCTGTATAACAAAGTGAATCAACTACACATATACATATATCACCATATCGCCTCCCTCTTGCCTCTCCCTCTCACTCTCCCTATCCCACCCCTCTAGGAGGTCACAAAGCACAGAGCAGATCTCACTGTGCTATGCATCTGCTTCTCACTAGCTATCGATTTTATATCTGGTAGTGTATATATGTCAATGTCACTCTCTCATTTCGTCCCACCTTACCCTTCCCCCTCCCCATGTCCTCAAGTCCATTCTCTATGTCTGCGTCTTTATTCATGTCATGCCCCTAGGTTCTTCAGAATCTTTTTTTTTTTTTTAGATTCCATATATATGTGTTAGCATACACAGTATTTGTTTTTCTCTCTCTGATTTACATCACTCTGTATGACAGGCTCTAGTTCCATCTACCTCACTACAAAAAACTCAATTTCGTATCCTTTTATGGCTGAGTAATATTCCATTGTATATATGTGCCACATCTTTATCAATTCATCTGTCGATGGACACTTAGGTTGCTTCCATGTCCTGGCTATTGTAAATAGAGCTGCAATGCACATTGTGGTACATGACTCTTTTTGAATTATGGTTTTCTCAGGGTATATGGCCAGTAGTGGGATTGCTGGGTCATATGGTAGCTCTATTTTTAGTTTTCTAAGGAACCTCTATAATGTTCTCTACAGTGGCTGTATCAATTTACATTCCCATGAACAGTGCAAGAGGGTTCCCTTTTCTCCACACCCTCTCCAGCATTTATTGTTTCTAGATTTTTTGATGATGGCCGTTCTGACCGGTAAGAGATATCACATTTTAGTGTTGATTTGCATTTCTCTAATGATTAATGATGTTGAGCATTCTTTCATCTGTTTGTTGGCAATCTGTATATCTTCTTTGGAGAAATGTCTATTTAGGTCTTATGCCCATTTTTGGATTGGGTTGTATGTTTTATTTGTTATTGAGCTGCATGAGCTGCTTGTAAATTTTGGAGATTAACCTTTTGTCAGTTGCTTCATTTGCAAATATTTTCTCCCACTCTGAGGGTTGTATTTTCATCTTGTTTATGGTTTCCTTTGCTGTGCAAAAGCTTTTGAGTTTCATTAGGTCCCATTTGTTTATTTTTGTTTTTATTTACATTTCTCTAGGAGGTGGGTCAAAAAGGATCTTGCTGTGATTTTTGTCATAGAGTGTTCTGCCTATGTTTTCCTCTAAGAGTTTTATAGTGTCTGGCCTTACATTTAGGCCTTTAAGCCATATTCAGTTTATTTTTGTGTATGGTGTTAGGGAGTGTTCTAATTTCATTCTTTAACATGTAGCTGTCCAGTTGTCCCAGCACCACTTATTGAAGAGGCTGTCTTTTCTCCACTGTATTATTCTTGCCTCCTTTATCAAAGATAAGGTGACCATATGTGTGTGGGTTTATCTCTGGGGTTTCTATCCTGTGGCATTGATCTATATTTCTGGCCAGTACCATACTGCCTTGATTACTGTAGCTTTGTAGTATAGTCTGAAGTCAGGGAGCCTGATTCCTCCAGCTCCATTTTTCTTTGTCAAGATTGATTTGGCTATTCAGGGGATTTTATGTTTCCTAGAAATTTGTGAAATTTTTTTGTTCTTGTTCTATGAAAAATGACATTGGTGGTTTGATAGTGATTGCATTGAATCTGTAGATTGCTTTGGGTAATATAGTCATTTTCACAATGTTGATTCTTCCAATCCATGAACATGGTATATCTCTCCATCTTTCTGTATCATCTTTAATTACTTTCATCAGTGTGTTATAGTTTTCTGCATACAGGTTTTTGTCTCCCTAGATAGGTTTATTCCTAGGTATTTTATTCTTTTTGTTGCAATGGTAAATGCAAGTGTTCCTTAATTTCTCTTTCAGATTTTTCATCATTAGTATATAGGAATGCAAGAGATTTCTGTGCATTAATTTTGTATCCTGAAACTTTACCAAATTCATTGATTAGCCCTCGTAGTTTTCTGGTAGCATCTTTAGGATTCTCTATGTATAGTATCATGTCATCTGCAAACAGTGACAGTTTTACTTCCTCTTTTCCAATTTGGATTCCTTTTATTTCTTTTTCTTCTCTGATTGCTGTGGCTAAAACTTCCAAAACTATGTTGAATAATAGTGGTGAGAGTGGGCAACCTTGTCTTCTTCCTCATCTTAGTGGAAATGGTTTCAGTTTTTCACCATTGAGGACGATGTTGGCTGTGGGTTTGTCACATATGGCCTTTATTATGTCGAGGTAAGTTCCCTCTGTGCCTACTTTCTGGAGGGTTTTTATCATAAATAGGTGTTGAATTTTGTTGAAAGCATTTTCTTCATCTGTTGAGATGATCAATATGGTTTTTATCCTACAATTTGTTAATATGGTGTATCACATTGACTGATTTGCATATATTGAAGAATCTTTGCATTCCTGGGATAAACCCCAATTGATCATGGTGTATGATCCTTTTAATGTTCTGTTGGATTCTGTTTGCTAGTGTTTTGTTGAGGAGTTTTGCATCTATGTTCATCAGTGATATTGGCTTCTAGTTTTCTTTCTTTGTGACATCTTTGTCTGGTTTTGGTATCAGGGTGATGGTGGCCACATAGAATGAGTTTTGTAGTGTTCCTCCCTCTGCTATATTTTGGAAGAGTTTGAGAAGGATAGGTGTTATCTCTTCTCTAAATGTTTGATAGAAGTTGCCTATGAAGCCATCTGGTCCTAGGCTTTTGTTTGTTGGAAGATTTTTAATCACAGTCTCAATTTCAGTGCCTGTGATTAGTCTGTTTATATTTTCTATTTCTTCCTGGTTCAGTCTTGGAAGGTTGTGCTTTTCTAAGAATTTGTCCATTTCTTCCAGGTTGTCCATTTTATTGGCATACAGTTGCTTGTATTAATCTCTCATGATCCTTTGTATTTCTGCAGTTTCAGTTGTTACTTCTCCTTTTTCATTTCTAATTCTATTGATTTGAGTCTTCTCCCATTTTTCTTGATGAATCTGGCTAATGGTTTATCAATTTTATCTTCTCAAAGAACCAGCTTCTAGTTTTATTGATCTTTGCTACTGTTTCCTTCATTTCTTTTGCATCTATTTCTCATCTGATCTTTATGATTCCTTTCCTTCTGCTAACTTTGGGGTATTTTTCTTCTTCTTTCTCTAATTACTTTAGGTGTAACGTTTGGTTGTTTATTTGAGATGCTTCTTCTTTCTTGAAGTAGGAAAATATTGCTATAAACTTCCCTCTTAGAGCTGCTTTTGCTGCATCCCATAGGTTTTGGGTCATTGTGTTTTCATTGTCATTTGTTTCTAGGTATTCTTTGATTTCCTCTTTGATTTCTTCAGTGATCTCTTGGTTATTAAGTAGTGTATTGTTTAGCCTCCATGTGTTTGTATTTTTTACAGATTTTTTTCCAGTAATTGAAATCTAGTCTCATAGCATTGTGGTCAGAAAAGATACTTGATACAATTTCAATTCTCTTAAATTTAACAAGGCTTGATTTGTGACCGAAGATATGATCTATCCTGGAGAATGTTCCATTAGCACTTGAGAAGAAAGTGTATTTTGGTTTTTTTGAATGGAATGTCCTATAAATATCAATTAAGTCCATCTTGTTTAATGTATAATTTAAAGCTTGTGTTTCCTTATTTATTTTCATTTTGGATGATCTGTCCATTGGTGAAAGTGGGGTGTTTAAGTCCCCTACTATGAATGTGTTACTGTCGATTTCCCCTTTTATGGCTGTTAGTATTTGCCTTATGTATTAAGGTGGTCCTATGTTGGGTGCATAAATATTTACAATTGTTATATCTTCTTCTTGGATTGATCCCTTGATAATTATGTAGTTTCATTCTTTGTCTCTTGTAATAGTCTTTATTTTAAAGTTCATTTTGTCTGATATGAGAATTGTTACTCCAGCTTTTTTTTAATTTCCATTTGCATGAAATATCTTTTTCCATCCCCTCACTTTCAGTCTGTATGTGTCCCCAGGTCTGAAGTTGGTCTCTTGTAGACAGCATATATATGCATCTTGTTTGTGTATCCATTCAGCCACTCTAGGTCTTTTGGTTGGAGCATTTAATCCATTTACATTTAAGGCAATTATCATTATATATGTTCCTATTATCATTTTATTAATTGTTTTGGGTTTATTATTGTAGGTGTTTTCCTTCTCTTGTGTTTCCTGCCTAGGGAAGTTCCTTTAGCATTAGTTGTAAAGCAGGTTTGGTGGTGCTGTATTCCCTTAGATTTTGCTTTTCTGTAAAGGTTTTAATTTCTCCATTGAATCTGAATGAGATCCTTGCTGGGTAGAGTAATCTTGGTTGTAAGTTTTTCCCTTTCATCACTTTAAATATGTCTTGCCACTCCTTTCTAGCTTGTAGAATTTCTGCTGAAAGATCAGCTGTTAACCTTATGGGGATTCCCTTGTATGTTACTTGTTGTTTTCCCTTGCTGCTTTTAATATTTTTTGTTTTTATTTTTTTTTTTATTTTTATTTTTTGCTGTACATGGGCTTCTCACTGTTGTGGCCTCTCCTGTTGCAGAGCGCAGGCTCAGCGGCCATGGCTCACAGGCCCAGCCACTCCGTGACATGTGGGATCTTCCCGGACCGGGACACGAACCCATGTCCCCTGCATCGGTAGGCGGACTCTCAACCACTGCGCCACCAGGGAAGCCCTGTTTTTATTTAATTTTTGATAGTTTGATTAATATGTGTCTTGGTGTGTTTCTCCTTGGATTTATCCTATACGGGACTCTCTGTTCTTCCTGGACTTGATTGACTATTTCCTTTCCCATATTAGGGAAGTTTTCAACTATAATCTCTTCAAACATGTTCTCAGTCCCTTTATTTTTCTCTTCTTCTGGGACCCCTATAATTCAAATGTTGGTGAGTTTAATGTTTTCTCAGAGGTCTCTGAGATCGTCATCAATTCTTTTCATTGTTTTTTCTTTATTCTGCTCTGTGGTAGTTATTTCCCTTATTTTATCTTCCAGGTCACTTATCCATTCTTCTGCCTCAGTTATTCTGCTACTGATTCCTTCTAGAGAATTTTTAAGTTCATTTATCATATCGTTCATCATTGTTTGTTTGCTCTTTAGTTCTTCTAGGTCCTTGTTAAACGTTTCTTTTATTTTCTCCATTCTATTTCCAAGATTTTGGATCATCTTTACTATCATTACTCTGAATTCTTTTTCAGATAGACTGCCTATTTCCTCTTCATATGTTTGGTCTTGTAGCTTTTTACCTTGTTCCTTCATCTGCTGTGTGTTTGTCTGTCTTCTCATTTTGGTTAACTTACTGTATTTGGGGTCTCTTTTTCGCAGGCTGCATGTTCATAGTTCCTGTTGTTTTTAGTGTCTGCCCCCAGTGGCTAAGGTTGGTTCAGTGGGTTGTGTAGGTTTCCTGGTGGAGGGGACTAGTGCCTGTGTTCTGGTGTATGAGGCTGGATCTTGTCTTTCTGGTGGGCAGGACCATGCCTGGTGGTGTGTTTTGGGGTGCCTGTGACCTTATTTTGATTTTAGGCCACCTTTCTGCTAAAGAGTGGGGTTGTGTTCCTGTATTGCTAGTTGTTTGGCATAGGTGTCCAGCACTGTAGTTTGCTGGTCATTGAGCTGGGTCTTAGTGTTGAGACGGAGATCTCTGGGAGAGCCTTCACCATTTGATATTAGATGGAGTTGAGAGTTCTCTAGTGGACTAGTGTCTTGAACTCAGCTCTCCCACCTCAGAGTCACAGGCCTGACACCCAGCCGGAGCACCAAGACACTGTCAGCCAAATGGCTCAGAAGAAAAGGGAGAAAAAAAGAAAGAATGAAAAAATTAAATAAAATAATTAAAGTAAAAAATAATTATTAAAAATTAAAACAATTAAAAAGTAATTTAAAAAAGGAAAAAAAAGAAAGAGAGAAAAGAGCAACGTAACCAAGAAACAAATCCACCAATGATAACAAGTGCTAAAAACTATACTATACTAAAAAAAAAAAAAAAAAAAAAAAAGGACAGACAGAACCCTAGGACAAATGGTAAAAGCAAAACTATACAGACAAAATCACACAAAGAAGCATATACATACACACTCACAAAAAGAGAAAAAGGAATAATATATATATCGTTGCTCCCAAAGTCCACTGCCTCAATTTTGGAATGATTCGTTGTCTATTCAGGTATTCCACAGATGCAGGGTACATCAAGTTGATTATGGAGATTTAAGCCTCAGCTTCTGAGGCTGCTGGGAGAGATTTCCCTTTCTCTTCTTTGTTTGCACAGCTTCTGGGGTTCAGCATTGGCTTTGACCCCGCCTTTTTGTGTAGGTCACCTGAGGGCGTCTGTTCTTCACTCAGACAGAATGGGTTAAAGTAGCAGCTGATTAGGGGGCTCTGGCTCACTCAGGCTGGGGGTAGGGAGGGTTATGGAATGCGGGGCAAGCCTGCGACAGCAGAGGTCAGCATGACGTTGCAACAGCCTGAGGTGAGCTGTGTGTTTCCTGGGGAAGTAGTCCCTGGATCACGGGACCCTGGCAGTGGCGGGCTGCACAGCCTCCCGGGAGGGGAGGTGTGGACAGTGACCTGTGCTTGTGCATAGGCTTCTTGGTGGCTGAAGCAGCAGCCTTAGCGTTTCATGTCTGTCTCTAGTGTCCGTGCTGATAGCCACAGCTCGCGCCCGTCTCTGAAGCTCGTTTAGGCGGTACTCTGAATCCCCTCTCCTTGCACACCCTGAAACCGTGGTCTCTTGCCTCTTAGGCAGGTCCAGACTTTTTCCCGGACTCCCTCCCAGCTAGCAGTGGTGCATTAGCCCCCTTCAGGCTGTCCTCACGCAGCCAGCCTCAGCCCTCTCCTTGGGATCTGACCTCCGAAGCCAAAGCCTCAGCTCCCAGCCCCCACCAGCCCTGGTGGGTGAGCAGATAAGCCTCTCAGGCTGGTGAGTGCCGGTCGGCCCTGGTCTTCTGTTCAGAAATCTCTCCGCTTTGCCCTCTGCACCCCTGTTGCTGCACTTTCCTCCATGGGTCCGAAGCTTACCCCCAGCCACCCACCATGTCCGCCAGTGAAGGGGCTTCCTAGTGTGTGGAAACTTTTCCTCCTTCACAGTTTCCTCCCAGGGGTGCAGGTCCTGTTCCTATTCTTTTGTCTCTGTTTTTTCTTTTGGCCTACCCAGGTACGTGGGGAGTTTCTTGCCTTTTGGGAAGTCTGAAGTCTTCTGCCAGCATTCAGTAGGTGTTCTGTAGGAGTTGTTCCACATGTAGAAGTATTTCTGATGTATTTGTGGGGAGGAAGGTGATCTCCACGTCTTATTCTTCCACCAACTTGAAGGTCTCTCCCAATGCGTGTTAATTAAACCATTAGCCCATCTACCTGGCATATTCATCAAGGCTCCAATGGACTGGATTCTCACCTTTCGACAATGACCTTAAGCCAAGATCCAGCTTATCTGCTCTTGTCTTTTTTTTTTAAACATCTTTATGCTCTTGTCTTTTTTTTTTTTTTTTCTTTTTTTTCAGTATGCAGGCCTCTCACTGTTGTGGCCTCTCTCGTTGCCGAGCACAGGCTCCAGACGTGCAGGCTCAGTGGCCATGGCTCATGGGCCCAGCTGCTCTGTGGCATGTGGGATCTTCCCAGACCGGGGCATGAACCCGTGTCCCCTGCAACGGCAGGCGGACTCTCAACCAC
The DNA here is from genome assembly GCF_963924675.1 of Phocoena phocoena. Lineage (NCBI taxonomy): Eukaryota > Metazoa > Chordata > Mammalia > Artiodactyla > Phocoenidae > Phocoena > Phocoena phocoena. Next base: position 98,369,989 of record NC_089219.1, read on the forward strand.
TGCACCACCAGGGAAGCTCTCTGCTCTTGTCTTAACTCAGCTGAATGTTCAGTGAGGGCAACAGCTGAACAGCTCTGCATTCTCACTGATGCCCAGGACACCCCAGAGCCTGTTGAATGAGCTGTTCTCCCGGTGGTGTTCAGCATCCTCAGGTGTTCATGGACCACAGTCTTCCAAGGCTCTTTGGGAGTGGGGTGTTGCCAGCTCATGGATCTGAGCACTGAGGGTAGCATTAGTTCTTCCTTTACAGAAGGCCTCATTGGGCAAGAAATGGGTGGTGAGAGAGGTGATGGATGAAGGAGACTAGGAGTTGTAAAAATTATTCTATTAAGTGAAATATTGGAGAGAGAGAGAGGAAATGGGACTTGGATTGGAAGCTATAGAAGCAGTGCCTTGGCTTAGATGCCCTGTCTCTAGGAGACCATTATGCAGGCCCTGCTTAGGCTTGGGCTCAGGCAAGTAGATTCACTACCCTGGACTAAGTCTTCACTCCCTTGTCAGAGATGCAGTAATACTGTGACCTTTGTCAACTCTAGGTTTTCATGCCATAAAATTAAATAATGAATGTGAAAGAGCTCTAAAAACACAAGGGATTGAACGGGAGTCAAATACTGTCTGATGATATTGAGATTTGCTTTTTGGTTAAAAAATGGCCCAGTACCTATCCTATAGTAACTTCTTAATAAATACTTATTGATTGAATGAGTGGTATGATTAGAATAGGAATATGAATCTGCCCTGACCTAGATCCCCCAATCTCATTCCAGATATCTCCTACTCCCTTGGAGCCATATTTCCCCCTCCCTACTTGCCTCCTCCTTGTACTTAGGCAACAGAATAAAGTGGCACATCATTAATGGGATGAAAGAGAGAAGGAAAGAGGAAAGAAAATGGAAGAAACACCCAGTATGCCTGTAGGGATGGCTCTGAGGCACAATCATTTCACCCAGGGGAGCCAGAGACATGCAGGGAATGGATGACTTTCTGTGACACACCTGCTTAGACTTTGAAATGCAGTTCTTTGTTGCTTTAGCATTTTCTATCAATGCACAGAGGATGTCACTCTTTTCATTCTGGGCCCTGAGCATATGCAAAAGAGAGAGGAAGCCATAGCCTAAGGGCTTGATGGGATGGCACATGCCAGGACAAAAGAGAAATGACATAGAAAAATCCAAACAGAGCCTTTTTGTATTGAAGTTAGGGGCTGGATCCCTGCTTTCTGATGCCTTGATGAAGAGGATTCTCTGGATTTAGAGGAGAAGAGGGGAGTGGGTCTGTGTTACTTACCAGCCCAAAGCAGCATCCTCCCCATCTCTAATACAGTCCCCACACAAAGACCTGGGGCCCGTCACTCTGTGTAAGATCTGAGCTGAGAGGGGTCTCGTTATCCCTGTGACAGTAGAATACCTGCACAAGGCATTGTACCAGAATCCAGCTGCAGAGCCTGCATCCAGCTCCACACTTGTCCCATTCCCAAGGTCCCTGGGCAGCCTATTGTGTTGTCAACCCCTCACCAGCTGTGGCCAAGTTCAGAGAACTCATTATGTGTCAAAACTTCTCAAGAAGATAAAATCCTTTTGCCATGTCTTTGACCATGAGAGGGACAGGGAAGGAGGCCTTGGTCAACATGCCAACAGGACTGTGGGGAGCTGTTTCTGTGGTTCCTGTGACTTTTGGATAGTAAAGTGAAGAGTCACAGTGGAACTAAGAAATAGTAGGGAAGCTGAGAGCTCCCTGATTTGGGTTGGCTCTAAATTCTGGGCTTTGGGGCCTTTCACTTCTGTTTAGGTCTCTCAGCCATGACCATGAGCTAGGAAAATGGCTAGGGTCCTAAGGCACAAGCTCTACCAGGAATGAAGAATATGCATCTCTCTGGAGTTGTGTCTCCACCAGGTACGGGAACCTGAGGAACCCCAACTGAGGGCTGTGGAACAGAGGGGCCCTGCCAGCAGACCTCTCTTCCTCAAACAATGTTCTGATCATTCTCTCTCTTCTTCTAAACCCACTGTGTTTCCCATCGATTAGATATTAAAGTCCAGACTTTCAGCAAGGCCCTGCCCATCTGATCCAACCCACCTGGCGGTCTCATTCCCTGCTATCCTTTCCAGGTACTGTGTGCTCCAGCCAATTCAGAGTCCCCACTGATTTACAATGGCACAAACTCTTCCAAGCCTCTGTGTTGTTCTTATGCTGTTTTTCTGCATGAGATGCCTTTTTACTTTCCCTACCTGATGAGTTCCTACTCACACTTCAAGGCCCAAAGTTAATTTCCTCTGTGATACCTTCTTCTTTCCTGAAACTCTCAGGAAGAATTCACTGTAACAGCATTTATCTCACTTGTATTTTCATTAATTTGGCAGTACAACAGATGTCTGCTAAGTACTTATCTGCAAGACACCTAAGATCTGGTGATTTAAAGATAAAAATAACACAGCCTCTTTCCTCTAGGAGATCATAATCTAGTCGTGGAGATATACATGCAAATGGGTAAAATCCAATGCACTGTGTAATGCATTATCAGAGATACCAAGTGCTGTACCTCTTCATAGGGAGTGGGACAGTAGGCACAGGAAAGGGAGAAAAATGTCAGAGATCAGGGAAAATTTTATTTACATAAACTGAGATTTTGATCAATATTTATGAATTAGTGATATTTGACCAGAGATGACATCGTGAGGAATAGTTAAATAGAAAGAAATGTCTAGAACCTGTTTTAAGTATAACAAGTGTAACCAAAATATAAGCTAGCATCCCAAGTGGCCATTGTCTTCATGAATTCAGTTTTTACCAGGGCCATGTGCTTTATTGCTGGGTCCTCCTCTGTCTGGCACATCTCTGGGTCCAAGCAGTGTTTGCTGACTTTAGAATCAGTGGACAGAAACTATAGCAAATTCCATCGGCCACATTACGGAATATTTATGTTATGCTTTTAGTGTGTTACTTTTGTATTTTGAGGGAAAAAATGAAGACAATTTAGCTGGAGAGGGTGTGGAGGAAAGGGAACCCTCTTACACTGTTGGTAGGAATGTAAATTGGTGCAGCCATATGGAGAACAGTATGGAGGTTCCTCAAAAAACTAAAAATAAAGTTGCCATATGATCCAGCAATCCTACTCCTGGGCATATATCCAGACAAAACTATAACTTGAAAAGATACATGCACCCCTATGTTCACAGCAGCACTATTTACAATAGCCAAGACATGAAAACAACCTAAATGTCCATTGACAGATGAATGGATAAAGAAGATGTGGTATATATATACAAAATGAAATATTACTCAGCCATAAAAAGAATGAAATAATGCCATTTGCAGCAACATGGATGGACCTAGAGATTATCATACTAAGTGAAGTAAGTCAGAAAGAGAAAGACAAATACCATATGATATCACTTATATGTGGAATCTAAAATATAACACAAATGAACTTATCTATGAAACAGAAACAGACTCACAGATATAGAGAACAGACTTGTGGTTGCCAAGGGGGAGAAGGGGTTGGGGGATGGATGGATTGGGAGTTTGGGATTAGCAGATGCAAACTGTGATATATAGGATGGATAAACAACAGTGTCCTACTATATAGCACAGGGAACTATATTCAGTACCCTGTGATAAACCATACTGGAAAAGAATATGAAAAAGGATATATATGTGTGTGTGTGTGTGTGTGTGTGTGTGTGTGTGTGTGTGTATAACTGAGTCACTTTGCTGTACAGCACAAATTAATGCAACATTGTAAATCAACTATACTTCAGTAAAATTTTTAAAAATAAAAAAAAGCGCATTACAGCTGCCAATGATAAATAAAGGGGAATTCCAATCTCTACTTATATCTCTTGAAGAACATTAAAAATTGGAATTTATAAGCATAGGTAACATTTCTCAAAATCTCCATCATATGTTCCCCTCCAGGGATGTTGCTCTGGAACATCTTTCCTAACAGAGCTCTATCTTCACCTCCACCCTCCATAGTTACTATCCCTTCTCACTTCCGTGTTACCTCCCAGCTCTTTCTATCTAAATACTATCATCTATCTTCCTACCTTTCTGGACTTCTTCTCTCTCTCCCTCTCTTCCCAGTCCTCCAATTCTCTATCACAGAAGATATGATAATTGGGCAGGTAAGATCTTTATTTAGGGTAGTAGAGACAGAGGGAACAGTCACATATTAATAAATCATGTCCCCATGCCACAGTGATAGTCAAGGCAGAACAGACTTTAACTTGTGGAGTAGTTTCTGTTGGGTGTTATTTTCTAGAATCCAGGAGCAGATAGAATTTTCTAGCTCTGGCTTTACCAATACCTCATATGTTGTTCCAGCAGGCTGATTCCTGCTGATGAATTTCAGGTGACTCAAGATAACTTGCATTTTGTTGTATCTCAGTATTGAGAACTTTCCAGAAATTATATCTCTAACTCAAGATCTTTGCTTTGAATAGTTGAGGTCAAAGGCCAGAACATGAATAGAAGTGATACTGAGGCAGGAACAGTGGCTGACAAGGCAGGGGATGAGGATGGAGGTGAATTGGGGTTAACCTGCAACTCCCTTCCCTTTGACAAAAAGAATCTATTTCTTCCATTAGATAAATGCAGCAGAAAAGAAAGAAGGAATGACTCAAGTGCAGAGACAACTCAGTTCAATAAAACTCAGTTCAATAAAATGCACTATGTGTTAGTAGAGACCACTGCTGAAATGACATAGAAAAATACATACCTACATCCACCACTACCAACCCACATACATCTGAATTGATAATGCTTTGCATCTTTCTTTCCAGATATGTCCTAATTATATTGGTTGAAGTTTTGAGGTCCCAGAGCAATAACAGTTTTTAATTCCCTGGAGGCAGCATTTCTGCATGGGAAGAACCTGCTCCAGATGATTACTGATAACAGTGTATTGCAAATTCAGCTATTGGGCTTACTTCAAACAGGAAAAGTGCTCAAAAGTAAAATGCTCTATTGGGGGAGTGGCCAAGATAGCAGAGTAGGAGCTCTATTCTGAGTCTGAGCTCACCTCATCCCATGAGCACACCAAAATTACAATTATTTACAGAGTAACTATTGATGAGAATGACTTGAAAACCAGTTGCAAAGATTTTCCACATTTAACAATATAAAGAAGGAACCACAATGAGATGGGTAGGAGGAGCAGAGATGTGGTATAGTCAAGACACACACCCATGAAGGTGACCCACAAACAGGAAGATAATCACAATTGTAGAGATTCTCCCCCCAAAAGTAAGGGGTTCAAGGCCCACATTGAGTGCCCCAGGCTGGGGATCCTGTAACCAGGAAGCCAAGCCCTTGGAATGTCTGGCTTTGAAGGCCAGTGGGACTTGCCTACAGGAGAATCAGAGGACTGTAGGAAGCAGAGACTCCATTCCTATAAAACACATACAAAATCTCACACACTCTGAGACCCACTGCAGAGACAGTAATTTGACAGTATTCTGGGTCTGACCCACTTGTTGATCTTGGAGAGCCTCCTGGAGAGGCAGGAGGGAACTGGGACTCCCCCTGTGGACATAGACACTAGCAGCAGCCATTTGGTGGAGCTCCTTCTACCATGAGGACACTGGTACTAGCTTTGGAGTTTTTCCTCTAGCCAATTAGTGCCAGGGGCTTACCTTCCCACCAGCCAATGGATACCAGTCCCAGAACCACACAGGCTGAGGAGCCAGCCATGTGGGAACTCAGCCTCACACACCAATAGACCAGCACCAGTCCTGAGTTCCCCCAGGCTCCCCATAAAGCTGCCCGAGAACCCATAACTACCCAGCAGTGGCTGCCACTAGACCCATAACACCCAGGCCCTGCAGCCAGCTACACAAGGACTTGGCTGCAGCTACCAGTGGGCTAGCTTTGGTCCCAGGACCCCCAGCCCTCAGCCAGCTCCATCCACCAGCAGCCAGCAGCCTCCACATTAGGCAGGGCCTGGCAGCCAACCGAGATGGGAACCAGACTTGCCTACTAGTACACCCACAGTAGTTTTCCCTGACACAACAGGAGAGCCCACTTGGCCCACATAGGGGGCACCCCTAGATTATATAGCTCTGGTGACCAGAGGGAAGTGTGCTGTTGGGCCTCATAGGACATATCCTACATAAGGTCCTTTCTCTATGACCAGGAAACACAACTGAAATAAACACAGAGAAATAGGCAAAATAGGGGGACAAAGGAGTATATTCCAAACAAAGGAACACAATGAAACACCAGAAGAAGAACTGAGCAAAGTGAAATAAGCAATCTACCCAATAAAGAGTTGAAGGTAATGATCATAAAGATGCTCAATGAACTCGGGAGAAGAATGGATAAACACTGTGAGAAATTTGAGTTAGAAAATATAAAGAAGAACCAAACAGAGCTGAAGAAATAATAACTGAAATAAAAAATACACTAGAAGGAATCAACAGTACATTAGGTTATACAGAGGAACAGATCAGCAAACTGGAAGACAGAGTGGTGGAAATTAACCAAGTTGAACAGGAAAAGTAATTTTTTTAATGAGAGCAATTTAAGAGACCTCTAAAACAATAACAAACACACTAACATTCACATTTTAGGGGTCCCAGAATGAAAAGAAAGAGAAAAAGGGGAGAGAACTTATTTGAAGTGATAATAGCTGAAAATGTCCCTAACCTGGAAAAGGAAACAGACATCCAGGTCCAGGAAGCACAGCAAGTCCTAAACAAGATCAACACAAAGAAGGTCTTGAAGGTACACCAAGACTCCCTGTAATTAAAATGGCAAAAATTAAACATAGAAAGATCATATTAAAAGCAGTAAGGGAAAAGCAACTAGTTTTATACACGGGAACTCTCATAACACTGTCAGCTGACTGTTCAGCAGAAATTTTGCAGGCCAAAAGAGAGTATCATGATATATTTAAAGTGATAAAAGCAAGAAAGCTACAACCAAGAATACTCTACCAGGCAGGGCTATCACTCAGATTTGAGGGAGAAATAAAGAGCTTTACAGACAAGCAAAAGCTGAAAGAGTTCAGCATCACTGAACTGAATTGACAAGATAAGTTTAAGGGACTATTCTAAGTGGAAAAGAAAAGACCACAACAAGAAATATAAAAATTATGAAAAGAAAAATACCATTGGTAGAGGCAAATATATAATAAAGTTAATAGGTCAACTACTTATAAAGCAAGTAGGAAGGTTAAAAGACAAAAGTAGTAAAATTATCTATATCTGCAATAAATAGTTAAGGGATACACAAAACAAAAAGATGTAAAACATAATGCCCAAAATACCTAACAAGTGGTGAAGGGAATAACATTCAAACTTAAGAGATCATTAACTTAGGGACTTCCCTGGTGGCACAGTGGTTAAGAATCCACCTGCCAATGCAGAGGACACGGGTTCGAGCCCTGGTCCAGGAAGATCCAACGTGCCACAGAGCAACCGAGTCCATGCGCCACAACTACTGATCCCACGCTCTATAGCCCATGAACCACAACTACTGAGCCCATGCACTGCAACTACTGAAGCCTGCATGCCTAGAGTCCATGCTCCTCAACAAGAGAAGCCACCACAATGAGAAGCCCAAGAACTGCAATGAAGAGTATCCCCTGCTTGCCATAACTAGAGAAAGCCCATGCACAGCAACAAAGACCCAATGCAGCCACAAATTAAAAAAAAAAAAGAGATCGTTAACTTAAAATAATTGCATACGTATAGAATATACATTACTTATGTTTTATATATATTATATATAGGGTTGTTTTATATATATAACTTATATTTATATATAATATATATTACTTATGTTTTATATATATAGGGTTGTTTTATATATATAAAAAATATATATATATATGACTGACCAAAAAGTTCGTTTGGTTTTTTCCATAGATGTTATATATATATTACAAATATATTATATATACGTTACATTTTATATATATATATATATATATATATAAATTACTTTGGTACCACAATCCATTGGTGCCACAATCCAAAATCTGAAGGTCTATAATAGATACACATACACACAAAAAGAAAGAAATCCAAACATAACTTAAAGGTATTTATCAAATCACAAGGGAAAAGAGCAAAAGAAAAAGAAAGGAACAAGAACTACAAAAACAACCCCAAAACAATTAACAAAATGGCAATAAATACATACATATCAATAATTTCTTCTAATGTAAATGCACTAAATGCTCTAATCAAAAGACATACAGTGACTGAATGGATACAAAAACAAGACCCATACATAGGTGGCCTACAAGAGACTCACTTCAGATCTAAAGACACGTACAAAATGAAAGTGACAGGATGGAAAAAGATTCCATGCAAATGGAACTGAAAAGAAAGTTGGAGTATCAGTACTTATATCAGACCAAATAGACTTTAAAATGAAGATGATAACAAAGAAGGACATTACATAATGATGAGAAGATCAATCCAGGAAGAAGATATAACAATCATAAATATATATGCACCCAACATTGGAGCACCTAAATACATACAGCAAATATTAACAAATATAAAGGGAGAAATTGACAGTAACACAATCATAGAAGGGGACTGCAACACCTGACTTACATCAGTGTCAAGATCATCCAGACAGATTCAATGAGGAAACACTGGCCTTAAACAACACATTAGATCAGATGAATTTTTATATATATAATAGATATATATATAAGATAGGTAGATAGATAGGTAGGTAGATAGATAGATAGACAGATATTCAATCCATATGAAACAGAATACACATTCTTTTCAAGTGCACATGAACATTCTCCAGGATAGATCACATGTTAGGCCACAAAATAAGTCTCAATAAACTTAAAATTGAAATCATATCAAGTATCTTTTCTGACCACAACAAAATGAAACTAGGAATCACCTATGAGAAAAAAAAAACTGCATAAAACACAAACGCAGAGAGACTAAACAATATATTACTAAACAACCAGTGGGTCACTGAAGAAATCAAAGAGGAAATCAAAAAATATCTAGAGAACAAAGGAAAACAGAAACACAATGATCCTAAATCCATGGGATGCAGCAAAAACATCTCTAAGAGGGAAGTTTATACCAATATGAGCTTACCTTAGAAAACAAGAAAAATCTAACCCTACACCTAAAGGAACTAGAGAAAGAACAACCAAACCCAAAGTTAGTAGAAGGAAATAAATAATAAAGATAAAAGCAGAAATAAATGAAATAAAGACAAAAAACAATAGAAATGATCAATAAAACTAAGAACTGGTTCTTTGAAAAGTTAAAGAAAATTTATAAACCTTTAGCCAGATTCAACAAGAAAAAAAGAGACAGGAACTAAATAAATGAAATTAGAAACAAAAGATGAAAAGTTACAACTGACACCACAGGAAAACAAAGGATCATAAGAGATTTCTATAAACAATTATATATCAATAAAGTGGACAAACCTAGAAAAAATGGATAAATTCCTAGAAACATACAATCTCCCAAAACGAAATCAGAAAGAAATACCAATTACCTGTATGAAAATTGAATAAGAAAAAATTTTCCAACAAACACAAGTCCAGGACCAGTGTGCTTCACAGGTGAATTCTTCCAACCATTTAAAGAAGAGTTAATGCCTAGCCTTCTCAAACTCTTTTTAAAAATTGAAGCTGAAAGTATGCTTCCAAACTCATTCCATGCAGCAAGCATCACCTGATCCTAAACCAGACAAAGATGCCACAAAAAAAGAAAGTTACAGGCCAATACCATTGATGAACATAGACGCAAAAATCCTCAACAAAATATTAGCAAACCAAATCCAACAATAAATTAAAAGAATCATCCACTATGACCAAGTGGGATTTATTCCATGGATGCAAGTATGGTTCAATATTTGCAACTCAGTCAGTGTGATACACCACATTGACAAATTGAAGAATAAAGATCATATGTTCATCTCAATAGATGCAGAAAAAGATTTTGAAAAAATTCAACATCCATTTATTATTAAAAACTCTCAGCCAAGTGGATATAGAAGGAACATACCTCAACATAATAAAGGCCATTTATGACAAATCTTCAGCCAATATGATACTCAATCAGGAAAAGCTGAAAGCTTTCCTCTAAAATGAACAAGACAAGGGTGCCCCTACTCACCATCTTGATTCAGCATAGTATTGGAAGTCCTAGCCCCAGCAATCATATTAGAAGAATAAATAAAAAGAGTCCAAAGGAAAAAATAAAACTGTCCCTGTTTACAGATGAAATGATACCATATATAGAAAGTCCCAACAATGCCATTAAAAAATCATTAGAACCAATAAAAAAATTCAGTAAAGTAGCGGGATACAAATTTAATATACAGAAATCTGTAGCATTTCTATACACTAACAACAAAGTATCAGAAAGAGAAATTAAGAATCAATCCCATTTACAATTGCATCAAGAAATAAAAATACCTAGGAATAAATCTAACCAAGGAGGTACAAGATCTGTACTCAGAGAACTGTATGACACTGATGAAAGAAATTGAAGGCAACACAAACAAAGGTAAAGATATACTGAGGTCATGGACTGGAAGAATCAGTATTGTTAAAAAGACCACACTACCCAAGACTATCTAGAGATTCAATGCAATCCTTATCAAAATACCAATGGCATTTTTCAAAGAACTAGAAAAAATAATTCTAAAATTTGTGTGGAAACACAAAAGACCCCAAATAACCAAAACAATCTGGAGAAAGAACAACAAAGCTGAAGATGTCATGCACCCTGATTTCAAACTATACTACAAAGCTACAGTAATCATTTGATGGTATTGGCACAAAAACAGACACATTGATCAATGGAACAGAATAGAGCACTCAAAAATAAACCCGCACTTTTATGGTCACTTAATCTATGACAAGGAGGCAAGATTATACAGTGGAGAAAAAACAGGCTCTTCAATTAATGGTGCTGGGAAAAATAGACAGCAATGTGCAAAGAAATCAGACTGGACTACTTTCTCATACCATATACAAATATAAACTCAAAATGGATTAAAGACTTAATGTAAGACCTGAAACCATAAAGCTACTAGAAGAAAACATAGGCAGTATGATGTTTGACATTGTTCTTAGCAGTATTTATTCCGATATGTCTCTTCAGGCAAGGGAAACAAAAACAAACCAAAAAAAATAGGACTACGTTAAACTGAAAAGATTTTACACAGCAAAGGAAACTATCAACAAAACAAAAGAGCCACGTACTAAATGGGAGAAGATATTTGCAAACCATATATTTGGTAAGGAGTTAAAATCCAAAATATACAAAGAACTCATAGAACCCAACATCAAAAAACAAACAGCTCGATTTTTAAAATGGGCATAGGACCTGAATAGACATTTTTCCAAAAGATGTACAGATGGTCAATAGACACATGAAAATGTGCTCAACATCACTAATCATCGGGGAAATGCAAATGAAAACCACAATGAGATATCACCTCGCACCTGTCAGAATGCCTATTATAAAAAAGGCAACAAATAACAAGTGTTGGAGAGGATGTGGAGAAAAGGGAACCCTGTGCACTGTTGGTGGGAATATAAATTGGTGCAGCCACTATAGAAAACAGTATGGACGTTCCTCAAAAAATTAAAAATAGAACTTCCATATGATCCAGCAATTCCACTCCTGGGTATTTATCCAAAGAAAACAATAACACTAATTCAAAAAGATATATGTACCCCATGTTCATTGCAGCATTATTTACAATAGCCAAGATGTTGAAGCAACCTAAGTATCCACTGATAGATGAAAGAATAAAGAAAATATTATATATATATATATATATATATATATATATATATATATAATGGAATATTACTCAGCCATAAAAAACAATGAAATCTTGCTATTTGCAACAACATGGAAGGACCTAGAGGGTATTATGCTAAGTGAAATAAGTCAGAGAAAGACAAATATAATATTATTTCATTTATATGTGTAATCTATAAAACAAAACAAATGAACCAACATAACAAAATAGAAACAGAGTCATAGGTACAGACAACAAATAGGTGTTTGCCAGAGGGGAGGGGGATAGGGGAATGAGTGAAAAATGTAAGGAAGATTAAGAGGCACAAACTTCTAGTTACAAAATAAATGAGTCACAAGGATGAAATGTACAGAGCGAGAAATATTGTCAATAATAATGTAATATTTTTGTGTGGTGAAACATGGTAACTAGATTTATCATTGGTGGTCATTTTGTAATACATAGAAATATCAAATCACTATGTTGTGCACCAGGAACTAACATAGTGTTGTAGGTCAATTATACTTCAAAAATAAATGAACAAATAAAAAACTCATAGAAATAGAGGTCAGATTTATGGTTACCAGAGGTAAGGGGTGAGGGGATGGGGGAATTCGATGAAGGTGGTCAAAAGATACACTTTCAGTTATAAGATAAATAAGTACTAGGGATGTAATATAATGATAAAAATATCATGTAACAACATGATAAATATAATTATCACTGCTGCATGTTTTTTTGTTTGTTTGTTTATAAATTTATTTATTTTTGGCTGCATTGGGTCTTCGTTGCTTTCTCTAGTTGCAGCGAGCAGGGCCTACTCTTCATTGTGGTGCACAGGCTTTAATATCCACTTTGTAGCCAATTTTAAAAGCAGTTAATGGCTTTGCTGATGGAATCTAAACATTAGGATGTGATAACTAATGTAAAATGCATTGGGGACAAAGGATCCTGGCACCCTTGTCTACTGGGAAATGGCTGCTGGCAACTTACGCCAGAACAATGGAACAATTTGCTCTTTGGCTCCAGAAGGTATGTGCTTTTTAGAGATTTACCGTGTACTCTCTACTTCTCCTTTTCCTCCTTCTTGCTTTTAGTCTCACCTATAGCCTTCATATATGATTCTCATAGTCCATGACACACTATGTTCTTTTTTTTTTTTTTTAGTTCATGAATTTATTGAATGCCTACTCTGTGCTCACCTCTGCACTAAGCTCTGGGAGTACAAAGATAATTAAGAAATGGTCCTTGTATGTAAACCTCTGCATTCCTGCTGGAATGACTGAAACATATTCAAATTATGAGTCTATGTGGCTTGATATCACTCTAGGCATTCAAATGGATGTTGAATGAATGAGAGTGAAATTAAGAGTATTCATAAAGCAAGCAGAGAGGAAGTGATAGCTCCTGGTGGGATAAAAAGGCTTCACAGAAGAGGTAACGTTTGAGTAACCATCCTACAGGAAGCTAGATGAGGAAGTAAGGGAAGTGGAAGAGCCTTTGGAGGCAGAAGAAAAGCTTGAGCAATAGCATAAAAGAGGAAAGTTGTGTGATGAGTTCAAAGAACATTATGACGAATGAATGTAGCCAGAAGGGCAATTCTCAGCATGGTTCCTCACCAGCCAAGACACAACCAAAGGACCTGCACTGGATCTGCACAATTCTCATCATGCTAATTGTAGCTATGAAAATTATTTTCTGCTCAAGAAAACATTTGAAATGAAAAGGACTATAATGGTAAAATAGGAAAACTCTTGAGTCTTCAATTATATTAAAGCAGTACATAGTCACTACCTTCAGTATTTTAACTATTATTCTATCAAATTGTTTATGACATGCCTTACCACACCAGAGCACCATGTGTGGCACTACTGGACTACGGTACTTGATACCGATATAAGCATGATTGTAAGGCCTATTGATACATGTTTATTTAAAGCACTGTGTTATTGACTCTGCTGTTAATAAATGAACAAATGACCCTCTGGAGGAACAGCTAAAATACGTGCTTATTTTCAGAATTCTACAGGTACATTTTTATTTATAATTGGATAGACTATATTAATTACTTTATAGACCAGCAAGATTATATAACTTATAGGCTTTGGTTTTTTTTTTTTTTTTTTTTTTTGCGGTACGCGGGCCTCTCACTGTTGTGGCCTCTCCCGTTGCGGAGCACAGGCTCCGGATGCACAGGCTCAGCGGCCATGGCTCACGGGCCCAGCCGCTCCGCGGCATGTGGGATCTTCCTGGACCAGGGCATGAACCCGTGTCCCCTGCATTGGCAGGCGGACTCTCAACCACTGCGCCACCAGGGAAGCCCAGGCTTTGTATTTTTATAATTTTTATTTTTTGCATATATTAAGTGTAGTTAGAAGGTATTTCATTGATTGCTCTCCATAATTCTTTACTTTTTAAATTTTTAAAATATTTTAAATTTTTTAATATAATTTTTAAAGGTTTCCATTTACAGCTGTTGTGAAATATTGGCTATATTTCCTGTGTTGCACAATATATCCTTAAGCCAATAGTTGCACAATAGTGGAGTGTATCTCCACTCTCCTACCCCTTTTTTGTTCCCTCACCCCCAACTGGTAAGCATTAGTTTGTTCTCTATAATTGTGAGTTCACTTCTTTTTTGTTATATCTACTAGTTTGTTGTATTTTTTAGATACCACATATAATAAGTGATATCATACAGTATTTGCCTTTCTCTGTTGGACTTATTTCACATAGCATAATGCCCTCCAAGTCCATCCATGTTACTGCAAATGGCAAAATGTTATTCTTTATTACAGCTGAGTAGTATTCCATTGTGTATATATATACCACATCTTCTTTATCCATTCATCTGTTGATGGACACTTAGGTTGTTTCCATATCTTGGCAATTGTAAATAATGCTGCTATGAACACTGGAGTGCATGTATCTTTTCAAATTAGTGTTTTTGTTTTCGTTTTAGATATAGTATTTATATACTATAGTTCAGCAAGCATTCACAACAATACCATGAGTTATATTAGATTTTTTCAGCTCCAAACTCCTTCCCTAGGAATTCACCCTTCCCCTACCTCCACTTCCTTCAAGAGAGGCAAACCTTGTTAGTGCTCCCTCTCCCACTTCTGGTCTCAGTGAAGGGTACATTATTTAGGTCCAGAAAAATTTTGGAGCCTCATTCCCTAGAAACAATGACTGATACCAGGATTAGCACATGACCCTCATGAGGCCACCAGGGTCTTTCTTGCAATTGACATAGAGTTATCATGTGAGATAAGTATTCCTTCCACTGGGAAGATATTACTTTGGGGATTCCAGCAGCAATCGACTTGATCAGATGAAGAAGATTGTCTGCAAAATTAAGGCAAATAAAAGCAGGCAGAGATTGTGTGTGTGTGTGTGTGTGTGTGTGTGTGTGTGTGAGAGAGAGAGAGAGAGAGAGAGAGAGAGAGAGAGAGAGAGAGAGAGAGAGATCCAGCTCTACTGACCACCCCAGAGCAGGTACAGTGGGGTAAAACAGAAAATGAACATCTTCTTGGGTTGTGTGATTTCTCAGCCTGACAATTATTAGCATCATCTTACTTTAAATTTGGATTCTGTTCGTATATTTCTATCCCTGCCATGCTTTGGGGAATTTGTATTTCTAAAGCACTCTAGCTCAGCCTGAAACTTCTGTGATTTTTCAAATCTTAAAACAACTCCTCACCCCCCCAAAAGTGCACCATCAAGAAACAAGCTACATGGTGATGGATGGAAACTAAACTTTTGGTGGTAAGCACACTGTAGTGTATACAGAAGTAGAAATAATAATGCTGTAAAAAAAAAAAAAAAAAAAAAACAAGCTACAAATACTGCACAGCCCATTGGAAGTGCAGACTCTCCAAAGCCTGCTTCAGAAGCGGTCATGAAGGAAATGGGCAAGAGAAGGCTCCAAGAAAGCAGTCAGGAATATGGCAAGCATATCATGTGCCAGGCACTCTTCTAAGTGTTTTAATCATATTAATTCACACACTGAGTCCTCACATTTACCAACAAGGCAGCTGAAGCCTGAAGAAGGTAAGTAACCTACCCAAGGTCACAAAAAAGCAAAGATCAGAATAAACACAGTCTGGTCTGGATACACACATTAACCACACACTCTGCTTCTTCTCTGAAATGGACAAGAGATTCCTATCAGAGAGAACTAGGGGCTGGCAGGTGAACTAACCAAAGAACTCACACCCTGCCAAGGAGGGAGTCTTTGTAATTCATAGTCAACAGGATATGAACTTTGTAATGTTTCCCCTTCTTTTATTTTTCCAAAGGGAATTTTTACTGGGGGAGATGAAAATAACTTGCCTTCTAGTTTATAGGTTATCAGTCCATGGGGGTCAACTTAGGACATAATCAGAGGACTGTGTACCACCCAAAAACCTTGGCCTTTGAGCTGCAGGCAGTAATTGAAGGGACTTTGGAGTCAATTTCCAGGAAGATAATAAGTGGTTCTAAACATAAAAGAAGGGTTTGCACAGATATTTGAATAGCCAAAAGGGCAGATGTATGGCAAAGACTGCTATTTACCCCCAATATCTGTCCTTACTTTTATATGTCATAGTATAAAAATCCTAATATTTACCTGAGTCCATGGCCTACCAGAATAAAACCAGTATTTGTCAGGTTTTGTTGCAGAATGAGTTCACTTTCAGAACAAGTTCACAAGAGAATGTGTGACCTCAACATTGAACTCCCTGCTTCCCCTTTACTTGTGACCAATACAGGGTAGAAACTTTACTGCCCACTGATCTATGTTTTGAAAGAGATGATGAAGTTGGAAGATCCAACCAATTTACAGCTAAAAGATAAGTTCCCAGAAGCTTATAAGTAAGATTTTTAAAACATAGAGATAAATAGAAATGGCCAAATTACCCTTGAATAAAGCACATGTAGAAAAGGGGACAGAAAAAAAAATCACAAAGATTCACCAGAAATATTTATTGTCCATATAGGAGCTAGTGGAAGAAGCTCCACCTCTATCTCTTTTCTATACTATAAGAAAGACCAATTAAATATATAAGCCCTAACCTTTAAGGAGATGAGTATAGGGTTTATACAAAAAGTAGAAGAAGAAACAAGATAATCCGGTGTCCAGAATGAAATGACAACTCACCTCTATTCCATCAAACCTTAATACGAACATGGAACTCTTTGATCCAATTGTGCTATCAAAGCACGTGTGCACACACACACACACACACACACCTGTAAGTTTAGCTTCTCTTAAACACAGGAATATTGAGCTTGTATGGTAGGTTATTGCAGTAATATCCTCCAGTTTATTTTTGCCTCCCTGTATCCACTTGGATAATTCCCTACCATTCTAATTCTGGGTTTGGTCATTTGACTTGCTTCGGCCAATGGAACAACAGTAAGTAAGATTCAAGCAGAGACTTAAAAATTGTCTATTGGAGATTTCTCTCTTGCTTTCTAGTAACAATGAGACCACAACCATGTAAACTAGCCAGCTGAAGAATGCAAGTTCTCATGCAAAGAGACCTCAGTCAGCCCAGCTGAGGCCATGACAAACCAGTCCACCCCAACCCAACCCACTAGCTGACTGAAGATGCCTGAGCCATTCCAGCCAAGACCAGTTCAGACCATAAAAACGACCTGGTTTTTCAATTTTAAAAAAGTAATAATTCTTCCAAAAAAAAAAAACCCACCTAGTTGAACACAGCCTAAATTACCAAATATTAGATCTATGAGCTAAATAAATAGCTGTTTTGTAAGCCACTAAGTTTTGAGGTTGGTTTGTTTTGCAGCTTAACTGATTTGGGATTTATGGTGTGGCAACACGGTCCTGGGGACATGTGCCCACACATGTGTGGATACAGACTACACCTGCTTTAATCATTTATGATAGGTGCCTGCTCCCACAGGTATTTTAATGAGACCCTTATCTTAAAGTCTTGGAGGCTGCACTTCCAAAAGAAAAGGTAATATTGGTGGTAGATCTGACACTCACTAGCATCACTGTTTCCCAGAAGAGGGGGGCTAGAAATTGGTCCTGTGTCTATATTGACTATGAGGGTCAATCATGCCCAGGAAAATACTCTGTAGGTGGACTGCAGTGTGTAGTATAGGAACTGGTGTTTCTGGAGGAGACCTAGAAGTTTGCAGGTAACACAAAAAATAATGATTTTGTCTTCCCCTCCACCACTTCTTATGGAGAGAATAGGTGGGGGTGTTCTTTCAGAGACAACTAAGACTTTACAAAGTAGGGAATATAATTGGAAGGCACAACACCCTCCTCCTTCTCTCAACCCCCTTGGGGAGTATGGAAAACTTCTCTAGAGGAGATTCTGGCTCTGACCAACAGTGAAGTCAGCAGTTGTTCATGGCAGAGAGGGAAGCACATAATGGACACTGGAATCCACATCAGCATGGGCTAGACACAAACTCCCTCTTTCCAAAAATAACAGGAGAGGAAAGTGACCTTGAAAGGGAGAAGCTGATAACTGGCTAGCACAGGTCATTTCAAGAAAAGAACTTCAGAGAACTCAAATGAATTCTTATGCTTCCAGTTTATTCAACAGAAGAGAGATTAACTCAGTGTGGCCTGGGGCCTGCTTTGCCCCAAGAATGGTTTATCAATGGCTGGGCACAGGCAGCTTTGGTCAGGGGACCTAGAAGAAAAGGCAAGGACTTTCCCCAGTTTCTGCCAACAATAGATCTTAGGATCCTCGGTCCACAGCAGAGTTTTCTGGATTTTCCTTCTTTAGAGAGAGAGGACTCACTGGAAGGGTTACTGAGTCATCAGAGGAATGATTCCATCAGTGGGAACAAAGGGCTTGTCAAAAGCAAGAGGAGTGTGTCCTGGGCGCGAGATGACTGGACCAGAGAGCAGCATCCAGTTTTCAGCTTCTGTGTGAAGACCAAAGTAACCCACCAGGGGTTCAGGGTCCACCTCAGAAGTCAAATTCTCTTCTCGAGAGTCTCAGTCTGCCCAGCAGGGGTGACTGTCGTCTTTCCTGAGGGGATGGTCATATTCTCAGGGGCTTCAGCCTTCCTTCTTGGGGGCATGATTTTCTCTCCAGTCTGAAGACGCATAGGAGCCACAGTTATCCCTCCAGGGGTCACAGCCTGGCCCACAGGGGTCATGGTCTCCTCTCCAGGGGTTTCCGTCTTCCATTCTGCAGCTAGGGGGTGTTTTCCAAAGGACAGAGTTTCCCTTGTAGGGGTCACAAGCCCACCTCTGGGGACTGTGGTCATAGTTTCAGACTTTCTGTGGGTCTCGGTGGCCACAGCCTCCCCTCCTGGGGGCAAGATCCCCAAATCAGTGGTCAAATCCTTGATCACAGTCAGCCTTTCTGGGCCAATTCTTGAAGAATTCACAGCAGTTGAGAGCCAAAATTTTGGTGGAGGAGTTGAGCTGAACTCTACAGGAAATCATCAGAAAAGGTTGAGATTCCTACCCCTTCCTTCCCATCCTATTACTGGCAGGACTAGACCCACTCCAGGGCTGAAGTACCTGCTCCCAAACCAGAATTGGAGGATTTCCTAATGCACCCACTTGAGGACATAGACAAAAATCTCAACACATGGAAGCCCTACTCCCCTACCTCATCATGTTAACATGATCCCAGGGACCCATGGGCACTCAGTGGGTCTGTTACATTTCCAGTGAGTAACCCCAAGGATGAGTCTGCCAGTTCTCTATGCTTAAGCCCTTGATTTGACCTTTGCACCTTGAGTAAGACCTTGCCCCCAAAGCCTATTTCTTACTTGTGGAATCCTCAAGGAGAACCCTTTTGTGTCCCCCCGTCCTGGGAGGCACCAGGAACAAGGCTGAGGGCCAGGAAGCTGCTCTAGACAGCATGCTGTAAAGAATTGGGTTGGAGTCCCATTTCCACCCCTGACTGGCTGTATTATCTTTCTGAGCCCTAGTCTCCTCACAAAATGAGGGTTATAGACCACCTCCAAGATTGTTGCAGCTCTAGCATGCCAGGTTCCATCTCCTAACTGCCAAGGCAGTCTCTACTATCAAAGAGATATCAAAAAGAAACCTAATTTCCTTTTCTGGCTCTTGTTCCATGAAAACAGAAAAAAGAAATAGAGAAATAAACTAACATATATTGTGTTCACTATGAGCCAGCATGTTTTCATTCCATATCTCATTTAGTTTGTATAATGTCCTGAGTGTAAGGATTACTCCCATTTTGTAGATGGGGAAAACAAAGCTCACAGAGGTCAAATAGAGCATGCATTCAAACCAAGATTAGAAAGCAGACTAGCGTGGCATCAAAGTTTATTCTCCTCTTTCAGTGTCACGTTGCCTTACCAAAGCCTTTAGATCTAACAGAAAGCACGCACCAGTAGCTGGCTGTGCAACAGCCAACCCCAGTTTCCAGGTCATAGCTACTCACCAGCCTTCACCAGGAGATTATTCAATGTGTAGACAAGGGGGAAAGGGCCAGTTCCACAGAAAGTGCCCCTGACGTCATCCAGGTCCAATGTCCACACCATGGCCCCCCCAAAATGCTCTCTCATTATGAAAAACGCCTGTAAAAGCAGTAGTCAGTCAACCCACTGTACTAGGTACAATGGCAAGAACAGATGGGCTCTCAGAAGGCAATATGGCAGGATGGCTAGGCATGCAGTCTCTATCCGAATCTAGCCTCTACTGCTTATGAGCTATGGGATCCTGAGAAAAGTTACATAAAGCTATGTGTCTTAGTTGCCTCATGTGTAAAAAAAAAAGTGGATAATAACATTTCCAACATTTTTAGGACCCAAAGAACTCCTACATGCACATGTTACAACATGGATGGAATTGGAAGACATTATGGTAAGTGAAATAAGCCAGTTACCAAGAGACAAATACTATGATTCCACTCATAGAAGTACTTAGAGTAGTTAAATTCATAGAGATGGAAGGTAGAGATGGGATTAGCAGGAGCTGCGTGAGGGAGGAATGGGCAGTTGTTTAATGGGTGTGGAGTTTCAGTTGGGAAGACTGAAAGAATTACTTGAATTACTTCAAAACTTTCTTTGGGAAGAAAGTTCTGAGATGGATAAGGGTGATAGTTACACAACAATGTGAATGTACTTAATGCTACTGAACTGTAACAAAATGGGTAAAATGGTGACTTTTATGTTGTATATAATTTGCCACGATTTGAAAAACAATTTTTAAATTCCTACATGTAAAATATTTGGAGCAATGCTTTGCACATAGTAAATGTTCATAAATGTTAAATGCTGTCTGGCTCCCCAGCCTGCTAATCACCACTATCATCATATTAAATGATAGATATTGCTTTATTTTTTAAAAATCACATCAACATACCTTATACCGTAGTGATGCTAGAAAGGAGGAGTAGAGCAGATAATATTGTACCTTTTACACATATAAGAAAATAAAGGCTTTTATCCATGATTTTTTAAACTTCAGATATAACTAAAAGGAGGATGTTTAGCCTTGAATCCAGGTTTTATTATTACTTTATGAGTGTTTTCCGTAAGGCTGATGGAAAAGATACAATCTGTCACATCCAAACAGCTCCAAGGCCAAATCACATCCAAACAGCTCCAAGGCTCCTTCTGGGCTTTACTTCTCCCAAATGTAAAATAAGCATGAACCCCATAATTGTCAAGTTTGAAACTGAAGATTCTGAGACTTTTTTCTACTTACAGGCTAACAAGTTAACCTGCCAGTTTTATAGGTACACACACACATACACTCACACACTGTACAGACAAAGGCCTCACGGAAGCAGAGGGAAACTCTATGCTGGAGCAAGAAAGGAACAAGGTCTCACCTTGTAACTGAAGCTGACGGCATCATCATAGCCAACCCACTCCTCCCCCTTGTAGGCATATGGGACATACTGATCATCAATCCAGCGCCTCTTCGCTCTCCAGATGAAGGAGCAAATCTGCCAAGAAGATCACCAGGTCAGTTCTGTGAAGTGCCATGGAGGGAAGCGCCAGCAAGGATAAAGAACCCAAGAATCCCTCACTAGGGAGTGAGAAGAAGGTAGACCAAAGAGGGGGTGGGGAAGCCACTCACAAAGGACCTTCTCTCTATTCTTCAAAATTCCTACTACTGCACATTCCTTCCTCTGACATCCATGCTGGATAAACAGAGAGAGAACCAAGGAGTGGCTGACATCCTTAAGTAACCAAACCAGGGTCTGGTAAATAATGTCAATACCAAACTACTACAGTAACAGACTTGACTCTGGACCAAACCTGTATCTTTTACAAAGAATTTTCATGAACAAGTATCTCCTCTGTTCATTAAAACCAACATAAACTGCCCCATCTAGGTAGTTATCAAACTAACTTTCGAATCTATAATAAATATAAAGGTCTCGAAGGTAGGGAGAACTAGGTTATTACAATCAAAGAAGCATTGAGTGTGGACTGGGTACCCATCCCTGAGCTGGAGACCATAGACTGCAAAGACGTAGATGTGTTCTGCAGAAGTTAATGTGTAAGGTTTGTTTTTGTTTTTGTTTTTTTAATTAAAAGTTTAGTCTACCAAAATTTCTTTGACCCATAATGTCCTTCAAGAACACTCCTTCAACTATGTTATCACTCATAACCATGCTTCATTGGACTAGCAGGAAAACATCTCCAGGCAGCCAGCACAGAATAGAGATTGGAGAGACACCAGCACCTCCACTACTACATCAGGTAAAGACACAGCTCACCCCCTGGCGCCCCTACACACCTGTGTCTATGTGCCTGCTGTTCTCTGCCTAGGAGGTCACTCCTATCTTGTCATTCTTGCCCATCAGGACTCTACCTGTGCTGCAAAGATCTGCTCAAAATCCACCTGTGCCATAAGACCTTCCCAGGTAATATAGCCACCCACTCGGTGCCCCTTACTGTCTTCTCTTTTGTTTCACATCCCTTGGGTCCATGTCTCTTTCCTTCAGTCAACAGTAGGCTTTGCTGAGATGGGGATTAGGGAGTGGAATTGGGGTAGAGGAGAGAGAATCTGTGATGGGAGATGCCTTGAATTACTTCAAAATTATCTAGTAGTGGGAGGGAGCAATTCAGGGAGCAGGGAAGAAACAAGATTGGCCATGAGTGGTTATTGATTGAAGCTGGGTGAGGGGTATCTGGAAATCAGGGAGAGTGAGAGGACATTATACTATTCTTTTACCTTAGCAAATGTTTGAAGTTTTATATATATATATATATATATGTATGTATATATATATATATATATATATATTGCAAATATTAATTATGTTTAGGCCATATATTAAGTCAGGATTGACTTCAATATCTTTTAAGATTCTTCTAAGGGGTAAAATATCTGTCCCGCTCCATTCAAACTCCACCTAGTCCCTCACCCCTAACAAAGGACTCAAATAACTTCCCTACAGAAACAGAGAATATCCCAGAGAGTGGGTTTCCCTTGCCCCAGTAAACCACCTCCTTGTCCTGTCTCTAGCCCTCACTCTTGCCTTTCTCCCTGTCCTTGCTCTTGCCCTGGGCTGGGGTGTGAGAGCCCTAACTAATAGACAGAGCTCCCCATTCCTGTCACCTCATAATAAGCCAAGAAGCCAGCTTGCTTGGTGTACTTCCCTGGAGATGCCGGTCCCACAGCTTCTGCCCACAACTCATTCTTAGAGGCTTTGAGGAGGCGAAAAGTACGTCCATAGGTGGGGAGCCCCATAAGGAGCTTCTCAGGTGCTGCCCCAAGCTTTCGCCAGTAGTTCATGGCATATGCCTGCAGGCAGGAAGAACACAAACCCCTCCTTCTTACCAGGAGCCAATGGCCTGACTCAGGGACAGATTTCTGGGCCACATGAGAGCTTTCTCTTTCTTACCGAAGATTTAGGGTCCTTGGGCACAGAGAACAGCGGGCTATTGTGTCCTGTGAACTTTTCCCAGCTTCCATGTAAGTCATAAGACAAGACGCTGATGAAATCCAGTAGTCTGTAAGGGGCAGGAAGAGGAGATATGAAGATAGTGCTAGCTAGATTTTCAAGTCCGATCATCACAGTGATGACTAGCTAACTAGCTGTAAATTGGGCACCCAACTTCCCTGCCATTTCTGCCTGTGGGGATGGCCCAAGCTGTGCCATCCACTTGAGAGGCTGCCCCTGGAACACACAGCTGGTTAGGGACAGCAATGCATCAGGACCTATGCCATGCTGAGAGTAACCAAGGGAGTGAGCAGGGGTCAGAACAGAAAACAAAGGCATTCAGGCTGATACAAGTGCAACAGAGGTCTGCATAAATCGTCATGTGTAAGCAGTTCTGACCCACAGCATGAAAAAGCTTCTGTCCTTCTACCATTATAGGAACCATTGAAACCTATCTCTTCCAGAAAGCTTTCCAAATGACAAAATATAATTGAGCCTTACCAGGTCACAGGTGTCCAGGTTAACAGGGATTATCTAATTTAATTTTAATCTGTCCAATGCCCTAAGTAATACAATTGTCTCCATTTTAAAATGAAGAAATTGAAACTCAGACCGTTATCTAATTTGTCTAAGGTGACCCAGCTAGGTGAAGGTGGTCTCACTCAACCCTGCCTGGCTGTAAGACCAACACTAGCCAATTGTACCCCACTATGTCTCTCATCTTTCCTGCCACCATGGAACCACTCTCCTTAAGTGTAATCACATGCAAAAATTGCGTGTGATTTCTTGTGTTCTGCATCTGACTCAGTTATCACATCTGTAAATACCCGATTCTTGAGCTTTGAGAAAATTAGTCCAGAGCTGTCCAGAAAGTTAGGAGCTCTCTTTGCCTGATTTTGTAACTTTTGCATGAAGACCTGTACTCTGAAAACTGGTCCTGACTGGGCATTCGTATTTTTGTTTCAGTGGCAGTAGTTGCTAATTAATCCATCTCTATGATACCAGCCATCTGGCACGCAGTGTATGTCTAAGGGGACTCTGGGACAGCAGAGGCCAGACTCCTGGATTCTTCTCCTAGAGACCCAGTGATAGGCGATACAGATCTCTACCCAAGAGGATGCTGTGGTGTGGACTGGTACTACATCACCTCCCTCTGATCTCCTAAGGAAAGCCCAGAATATAATGGGAAGACCCTTGTCCCCACCTATGCTCCTGATCAGCCCACCTCCCAAAGGTGCACTTACAGCAGGGCAGGAACTTGAAAAGTTCAAGGACAGTGCTTGGACACCTCTGGGGTTCTGAGCTTGAGATGTCTCCTTCCCTCCAATGTCCTGCCCACCAACGCAGCACCCACTCACCTTCCCAGGAGGCGCACATCATACGCTTTTTGGATGACACGGGGATCCCCAGAGACAGCAGCGGAGAGCAGCAGCCTTGGACGCATGGTGAGCTGCGCCTCCTTCCTGAAAGCAAGCAGGAGCTCCTGGGAAGAAAGAGAGGCAGACGCGAGAACCAGACAAAGCAGAGTCTGGGAAAACAAGACTCATCCAAGAAACCTTTATTTACGGAGACCCTTGAGCCAGGAGAGTCAGACACAGGCCCTGCCCACTGGCTCCTGAGAAAGGCGGACGTGAGCCAATGTGGTGAGTCATTGAACAGAAGGCTGGCAGCAGGCCCAGGAGCAGAGTTCAGACAGCCCACCTGAGCGAGTCCAGGAGCTGCACAGAGAAGGCACCACTCAGGCTGCAGGGCTGGGCCAAGGCCCGGATGGGACAGAGAGAAAGAGCCGCCATAGGGCCCTTGCTAGGCAGCTCTTTGTCCAACACCTGCAGGTGATGGCAGTAAACAAACTTCTGTTACCGCTGTCTTGCCCTTGTCCCCGGCCTTAGGCTTCCCCTGTGCCCTGAGCCCAGATATGATCAAAGTAGAATCATTTCTGGATTCGGGAGCTGCCAGGCTGGCCTTACTTCAAGTAAGAAGACAAAGGTCCAGCGGTCATGCCTGGGGCTGCCTCTGAGTCCAGGGTACAAGAAGAAGAGGTCCAGACCATCAAAGCCATGTGTCCTCAGGAGGGCTATCACTGAATTGACAAAACTCTGCCGGTTGGCGAATGTGGACAGCATCGTGGTGAACCTGCAGGGAGACCAGCGGTGAGGCCAGGAGTGTTTTCTGCACAACCTCAGCCTCCCTTACAAGACCCCTTGGTTCGCATCCCGTGGAGGGCACAGTGGATGTGACTGAGGAAAGGAAGGCAGGTCGTTGAAACTCTCAGAGCCTCTTAAAGCCCCTCCCAGCACAGGGCTCCAATACCCAGGAATGGGGACTTCAGGCTCCAGGGAGGATTTGCAAAACACAACTTCCCCTGCCAGATGGAAACAAGCACACAGCCTGGGGTGGAGAGAGCAGGCTCAGGCCAGCTTGGCCTCTGAAAACATGGTCCGCCCCTAGCCACGCACTGTCCCTCTGCTGTTTCCTCGTGGGTAACAGCTCAGTCCTGACACCCTGTCCTGGCACTGACTTTCTCTGCCTGAACAGATTAGCGGAGGGAACATGAGCCAAGGGCCGGCATTTCCAGAACGATCTCTGAGCTAACGTGGCACAGGAGGGCCATGCTCAGACTAGGAGTTCTGTACCCTTTGCTCTTTAGTTCTTTGGCTGTTTGATTGTTTTCTTTCTTTTTTCTTTTTCTAGTGCTTTCTCTTCCACAGTGAAGACACTATTGGAAAACTTGTAACTTATCGGAGTTGAACTTTAAGCAAGTCTTCATGTGTCGGGACTAGTCCTGAGTGCAATGATTAGAAAATTAACCAGATTCAGACTTAGGCAGGCCTAGTTCCATTATCTGGTTTCCACCCATAGCTGGGCCATCTCTCATGGTCACCTGTGTGAAATAGGGTAAGTTTCTTAAGCTCACGTTCCTGCTTTTCTCTGCAAATTTAGAATGTAAACAGCCACTTTGTAAGCCTCTCCCAAGTAACCATGAGATAATGCATGCAAAGCCCCTGGCCAGCGTTTGTACACAGCGAATGTTCAAGAAGTCGTGGCCCAGGGAGAGGCGAGGCCTGGAGTCGGGCAGAGCCGGTTCTCACCCAGCTCCCTGCACCTTCCCTGCATTGCTCCTGGGTTCTGTGCCAGGTGCTTCCTCACATCCCCCCACTCTCAGGCCTCCAGGTGTCCCTCTCCTAAAGCTCCCTCCTCTAAGGCAGGAAGGGAGGCAACTCTCTACCCTTGGCCTCAGCCATGAAAGAGGGGAATAGTTTCTTCAGAGAACAGGAAGGCAGTTTGTCACCTCCACACTGCCTAGTGGAGGGTAACGAAGAGTAGCCACCATGCACTGGACACAGACCATGTGCCCAGGTGCTCAGCTGCGCATCTGGTTTATATCACTTTCTTTCCTCCCATCCTTTCAGGTTGATACCACTGGCTCCATTTATAAAGCGAGGAAACCCAGGCCCTGGGAGGCTTGGGGTTTATCCATGTCCTAAACAAGACTCCTCCCCTCTCTGAGGCAAAAGCCCTGCCCCTTCTGAAGCATTGAGGGGACAACTGTGAGCACCCCATTTTCCCCTCATTTCCCCCCAGCCCCTTTCTCACCACCTCCTGGACCTGCCTTGTCTCCCCTCACTCACCATGGAGGAAAGGTCGGGGGACCCTGGACTCCAGGGCCAGGTCAGGACTCGGGGGAGTACTAGCGTGTCTCCCCACAGCCCAGCTGGCTCCCCAGTCTGTCCTCACCTCTGGCCTGCCTGCTCCTCCCCCATACCCTGCCTCCACCCCAGAGAGAAGACCTGACAGCACAGTCTCACCTCGATGTGCCGAAGTTCCACCCCCCGATGGACAGCAGTGTTTTCAGCTCCCTGTTCCTGTGATGCAGGACAGAGTCTGTGAGCTGGGTCCTCATTCATTCATTTGGTGACTGGGAAGTTGGGGGGATGGGAGGACAGGAACGGAAATGGGGAGACGGGTGGGGGAACCTAAGGAAGAAAAGAGCAGAGCCCAGCAGAACCCAAGAACGGAAGAAGAAAAAGAGGGAGAACAACTAGCCCACACAAAAGTCAGAACCCCCAGGCTGTCCAAAGGCCCCCAAACTCCCCGCTCCCATGACAGTCCCATAAAAAGGAAAAGAAGAAGCAGTCTAAAATTTCTCTTCACTCACTTTCTTAGTCAACAAACGTTTACTGAGCAATTATTATTTGCCACTGACTGTTTTAGGTGCTTGAGATACAGCAGTGAACAGAGGATAAGCTCCCTGCTCTCCTCTCCAGAGCCTGTAATCTGGTTACATGGATTTTCCCCACCCTTCTATAACCATGCATGCCGTGACAGACCACCCCCTGGCCAGGAGAGCCCAGGAGTCCTGGGGAGGGAGTACTGAGCACCAGCTCTCTGCCGGGCACTGACCCAGCCACTGGTGAACAAAGATATCACAGACATTGACCCTTCCCTTGGGGCCTCATTTGCAGGTGATAGACGGTAATAGAAACACTAGCATTTGTGAAGCATTTGTGATGCACAGCCCTCTCTGAAGTGCTTGAACAGCATTAACACATAGAATCCTCAACGCGGGGCTTGAAGGGCGAGTTGGGGGATGCCAGGCAGAGAAGAGAGAGGAGGGCGTTCCAAGCAGGGGCCACAGCAGCCACGAAGGCAAGGAGGCAAGGACGAGCTCAGAGTGCTGGTCAGTGGGGAGCTCCCAAGGCAGGGAAGCTCCGGAGCGCCCTGGACAGGAGGCTAGGACACAAGAATCAGAGGAAAGTTGACGACTCACAGGAGAAAGGGATTAACTCACTTCCATTTGTAAAATACAACCCCACATCCAAAGTTAACACACCTCTCCTTGAGCTTGTTGAACTCTGGGTAGAGGATTTTCTCATCCTGGGGATTCTTAGGAACAATCTGATTGTTGTTCATTGAGGCAAAGGCAAATACCAGGTGGGTGCAGAGAAAGGGGTCCAGGTCCCGGGGCAGGATCGAAGCAGGGCTGGGCCGACTAAAGGCCCAGTTGGTGAAATAACACACCAGTTTGTGGGCAGCACCTGGCAGGGGAGAGCAGGCATTTGTTGGCAGAAACCAAGGTGGGGATGGAGCTCAGCTTCCACAGAGCAGCGTGGACACAGCTCAAGAGGCAAGGCCACAGTAACACATCCCCACTCACACCCCAAAGCTACACTGAAGGCAGGTCCCTCCCTCACTGCTGGGGTCCCCGGGGGTGGCGGGGCGGAGGGGGGGGGAGAATGCCTTGTGAAACCCTGGTCAGAATGGATCCTGGAGTCTGGATCCTGGCACAAGGAGTGAGCCAAAGAGCAGGTGACTGAAAATCCTCTGCTGAACTGCATTGGGTCAGCGATCCCTGACAGGGAGCCAGCGCAGGGCGGGGCTGCAGGAGCGCTAGACATGGAGCACTTCTCAGGTGGACACTCTCCCTGGCTCTGGAGAGGACCACACAGGGTCCTTACCATTGTGGTGTTTCAGCGCAAGAACCAGCCCTGCAGGACACAAAGGAGGAATCACACGCAGATTCACAGGCACACCCGGAGTGACACACCCCAGCACACCCTCCAGTTCTGAGTACACCCACCCACTCAAGCAAATGGAGACACACACACCCTTCCCTCTTTCCTCTTCTCCGCACTGAGCAGGTGAAGCCAGATCTATCTCATCTCCTTTCCACTTCAGTAAACACCATACATATACACACATGCTTTGCACAAGGACAACCATGACATTTAGAAGTCCCAGCAAAAGCTCTAGGTCAATGGTTCTCAACCCTGGATGCTAATTTAAAAGTAGTGATATCCTGGCTCCTCCCCCAGAGATTCTGAATGAACTGGTCTGAGGTGGAAGCCAGGCATAAAAATGTTTAATGTGCAGCCAGGGCACCACCACTGCTCTGATCTCTCCTCCCTGGGCCCCTCTGGCCCTTCACTGTGTCCTGTCCCACCTCTACCTAATCCAGGGCCCCGAGTCGCAGGATGCTTCCCAGGAACCAGCGAGACAATGAGCTTATGAAGCCTGGCCCCTCCTGAACGAAGAGACATTGTGGGGCTGGGACCCACCACACTCACCAACCCAAAGCAACAGCTTCCCCATCTCCGTGGTCTGAGAGCTGCAGGTCTAGACCTCGAGCCCCTTTATATGCACTTCCCCAGGTATGACCCTGGGACAACACTGGGATAGCCCAGCTAAAACACACAAAACCAGGAATAGTGATTAACGGGCAGCTGCCCCAGAGTCACAGTGACCCCAGCATCTCCCGTCCTCCCGCCCAGCAGAGCTATAGCTCTCAGGTCCAACAAAGCAACAACTCCCTCTGACACTGGCACGGAGTGGGTGTCCACCATGGGCCCTGGCGAGGGCAGGGCAGTGCTCAGCCCTCTTCCTGGAATTCAGCCCCATGTGGACTGAGTATGAGGAAGAAACACTGAAGGGCAGCAGTAATTCTATTGTTATAAGATTAGTGGTTAGAAAAGCCGTGTAATGTAAAGTTTAAAAGGCCCAGGAACATATGTATATGTATAACTGATTCACTTTGTTATAAAGCAGAAACTAACACACCATTGTAAAGTAATTATACTGCAATAAAGATGTTAACAAACAAACAAAAAAGGCCCGGCTATGGACTCAGGCAGGCCAAAGTTTGAATCCCAGTGTCAAAAATTAGAAGTTTTATCATCTTGGGCAGTTATTTAGCTCTTTGAGCTTCAGTTTCCACACCTGTAAAACGGAGATAACACTTGAATTTACCTCATAGGGTTTTATATGAATAAAGAGAGAACGTGTGAAAAACTGTTAGTTCAGTGCTTTGCCTATAGTGAGGGCTCAGTGAATGGTGGTAGTTATTAGGGATGGCACAGAAGTTTCCTCCCAGAGCAGGGTTCTCAAACTCAAATGCTGACAGGCAGGTAATGTAAATTGGTGAAGTGGACCCAAGAGAATAGTTTACTTTCCACTTGATTAGAATAACGGTTCAAGCCCAGTGATACACTTCAACTTCTCTTATCAGGAGACAACAGAGATTGGTATGGATAGGGACAGAACTCTGAGTAGCCACTAATTTCTGCCTTGCAGAGAAACAGAACCAATCTTTTGGAGGATTCTTCAATTTCCCAAGAGAAGACAGAAATCGGAATTTTTGTTTGAGTTAACAATGTTTGAGCCAGTATATGAGCCAATGGTGACACTGTCATGAGAGGTGTCATGAACTTAAGGAATATAATGAACCCAATTTTGGACACCTGGGAGCCAATTTTTTAAAAATATAACAATAATATGAAGGATAAATAACATAGATCTATACTCCAGTGTTTTCATGATCTACCAGTTTTCTTTTCTGCTATCGAGGCTCTCAGATCATGAGTAGGTCCCATATTTCAGGGTGTGAACCTCAATCAGGGGGGACCAGAAACTGGATGTTCTCAGTGTATCCACTAAGTTCATCCTCTTGGAGACTCACACAGCTCACCTAATCCACGCGCCACTGAGGTGCTAACCAGATGTCAATATAATAAATGACACTGACAAATAACAATGGCTAGTGGTTGAACTCACTTCATTTCCAATACGAAGAAACTAGGAAAGTTTAACTTGTATCAGCAGGTTGCTTGGATATCATGGAATAAGAACAATAAGTTGGTATAGAATGTTTAGGGCAAGGATATTTCACTGAAACTTGAGAAAGCCAGAGAATACCCCACCCAACAGAGGCTGTGTCTCCATTTGTTCAGCCCTCTTTGCCTTCCTTTATGTATTCAATGAATATTCATTGAGCACGGGCCAGGCCCTGATAGCCACCCTATGTTTGTGGTGATGAAGACATAGTTTCTGCTCAAGAAGCTTCTCGTTTTGTGAACACATGGATCACACTCCTCAGAGCCAGTGTGTGTCCCTCTCTTATATCTCTTGGATGAGTGCAGAGTAAAGCACATGAGTTTTGTTTCCAAACAACCTTGAGAACCAATTCCCCGCTCTGTACTATCATTAGGTCTCACCTGCACGTTCAATGCCACCCTCCATACCTTCAGCTAATATTAATCAGAATCAGGAGATACTTAAGCCTCATAAATGCAGTGCTGGATTAGATTTGGCAACATCTCGCACCATTGGTAGATTACCCCTGGTGCGGTTTCTAACTCTAGTGACCAAGCTCTTACTTGTTTCCCAATTCCCAGCCCATGTGCCTTAGGTCTTGTTTCTGGGTCTCTGCTTTGATTTCTCTTCCTGGTTTATAACTGTAGGCACCACAGTTGGCTCCTAGGGCCTGGGTCCTGACTCATTCTTGCCAGGCTCCTGGGGCCTTACTGCCTGTCTTTTAAGACCACCCTGATGTGAATGTCTGCTTCTCTCTGCTTCTAAGCCTCCCTTCACCCCACCTCCTGCTCCCCAGATACCACATCACTGAGATTTCCCACGAGGTTTGTGCCCTTCCACCCAGACTCCTGCCAGGGGCACTAGCTGTTCATGCTGTACCCATCACAGGGCCAGATCTGCCTGCCAACTGAACCTCCTTCACCTGCACCTGGCTCAGTGTTCTGGGCTCCTAGTCTGCTGCAGTGGGCAAGGCTGGATCCCAGACCTCCCTCTTCCATACAGTCAAAAGTGACTAATGATGCTGAGAAGAATGGCAAGATATAACAATGGATGCCCAGGAGTGACGTCTGCTTCATTCAGGGATGACTGTGCCAAAGAATTGGCAACTAAGCCTCTGTGTGTAGGAGATGATGAACAGTGAAATGCTGAGTGAGGGTCAGGTTGAAAGTCACTGTGCCATGTCGCACTGCTCGCTCCCAATCCTCCTCCTTGGGTTCCCGCTGTCAATAGTACAACCGTTGCTTTGTATTTTCTCACACCCACCCAGATGCTTGGAAAACACTCCTTCCCAATGCTCAGCCTGTTCTCACGAAATGAGAAAAGGCACGTACAATAACCTTTAGCTGGCTTGCTGAAGAAATCCCCACCGCAGCACAACCTCTTCCACATTCTACACACTCAACTAGATGAAGGCAAGATCACAGACGTGAAGGGCTATGGGTTTAACAAAGCATTTGACCAAACTTTTCATGATTCTCATGTGGAAGAACTGGAGATGTATGACTCGAACAAAAGCAATTGGTTGAATAACATAAGAACAAAAAGAGTGTTGACTCCAGATCAGTGTAAACTTGAAATAGCTTTACCACATCTCTGAAATGAAGGAGATAGACTAGAGCATTGTTTCCCAATATTTAATATAAAAGATGATTTTTGGTTGTACATTAGGATTTTTTAATTTTAATATTTATGAGGTTTTTTTTTTTTTTTTTTTGCAGTACACGGGCCACTCACTGCTGTGGCCTCTCCCGTTGCGGAGCACAGGCTACGACGCACAGGCTCAGCGGCCATGGCTCACGGGCCCAGCCGCTCCGCGGCATGTGAGATCCTCCCAGACCGGGTCACGAACCCGTGTCCCCTGCATCGGCAGGTGGACTCTCCACCACTGCGCCACCAGGGAAGCCCCTATGTGTTTATTTTAATGTGTGTTATAAAATGTAATTATCCAAAAACGCCATTATTTCTTAGATATTATTTAAGTGTAAAACTTGAGGCAATTTGAAAAAGAATATTTTAATAAAGCAGTAAAGGTAACACTATTTATTCAATCTCCTTAGAAGTCATTTTGAGAACATCACAATCCTATAACCCAGCAAGTTCACTTTTAGAAATCTGCCATGCAGACATATCTGCCCAAGTACACAAAGAAAGTATGTTCACTGCAGGTTTATTTGTAACAACAAAAGACAAACAAAACAAAAGGGAAACCCCAACTGACTAAATAACCATTATTTGGAGACATATAAATATGTTGCTACACATCCATGCAGTGGCCTCTTTCTTTACTTTTTAAGCCAGTTGTTCTCAATTGGGCAATAATTTGCTCCCCATGGGACACTTGGCAAAGTCTGGAGACATTTTTGGTTGTCACGATGGAGGCAGGGGTGCTACTAGTACCTAGTGGGTAGAAGCTGAGGATGATGCTAAACACCCTACAGAGCACAAGACAGCCTCCCACAGCAAAGAATAATCCAGTACTGATAATTAATAATCCCAAGGGTGAAAAAAAACCCAGTTAAAGCAGAGTTGCTTTCATTGTTGTTCTTGTTCTTTTAATTTCATCACAAACCAGAGATCAGGTATCTACTTACCCCTTATTACCCTAAATTTAAAATTAAATAACTATTTCATCTATTGTGAGCTCTTTTAGTCAGGATACGTGACTGATTTATCTTTGTAGCTCCAGAACCAGCAATTAAATGGTCTGCCTTTGGCATGAATGAGCTAAGGAAAAGCACAGCCAAGGAGCATACTCTGGATTAGAAAGAGGCAACTGGCATTGGGTCCAGTTATAGAAGCAGGGATTGTAACAGCTATATTTTATATTACTTGTTTTTATCTTCCCATTTCCCTCCTGTTACTTTATATGAGGGCACTGTTGATGGCTAATTGTTTAGGTTTAAAGTGAAAGTATGAACAAATGAACATCATCCCATGATGATAAATAGCTGATGGAACTTTGGGCATCTCTTGTGTTGAGGTCACATTTGACCTGCATTTCAGACAAGAGAGGACAGTAGGGGGCAAACAGGCTGGACCACAACAGATATTTTCCAATTGTCCCTCTATCTCCCCATCCTTCTCCACCTTGCTCTCTGCCCCTGCAAGTCAGTCTGTTTGGACTACATCCAATAGCTCAGTGGGCTCTGCCTAACAGAAGAGTAGAGGGAGGAAGGAGAGTGAGGTCAGGGTGTTTATTCCCCTAAGGATCACTCCCTGTGAGGTCACATCAAGATGACCATAACCCTCCTTCGAGGTTCACTGCTCCTTTCAAGGAAGACTGCGCGACCTGACTATCTCTTCTTCCAGTTTCAGGTAACCTCTCCCTGTAACAGCTCCACTCTTCTAGCCTTGGCTTCCTATACTAGCTCTATGATTCCCCTACACCACTCCCAAAACTCTGTAGTTAGTCTCTTTGTAAATAAACCCTCCTCACATTATCTTAATTTGAGTATACCACCTGTTTTCCTTAGGACCCCGACTGACAGACCATATAATCTTGGATCATGTTGCTTAATCTTTATGAGACTGTTTTCCCACCTATAACATTAAAATATTAATAATTATGTTTCAGAAAAGACAACCTACTGAATGGGAGAGAGATTTGCAAGTGATATGTCCGACCAGGGAGTAAATCCAAAAATATACAAAAAATTCAGCCAATTCAAAAAACAAACAAATCAATTTAAAAAAATGGGTGAAGACCTCAATAGACATTTTTCCAAAGAAGATATACAGATGGCCAACAGGCACGTGAAAAGATGCTCAACATTGCTAATCATCAGGGAAACGCAAATCAAAACCACAATGAGATAACACCTCACACCTGTCAGAATGGCTATCACCAAAAATACAACAATAATAAATGTTGGAAAAAAATAAATAAAATAAAATAAATGTTGGCAAGGATATGGAGAAAATGGAACCCTAGTACACTTTTGGTGGGAATGTAAATTAGTACAGCCACCATGAAAAACAGTGTGGAGGTTGTTCACAAAATTAAAAATAGAACTATCATACGATCCAACAATTCCACTCCTGGGTATGTATCTAAAGAAAATGAAAACACTAATTTGACAAAAATACATGCACCCCAATGTTCATAGCAGCATTATTTACAATAGCCATGATTTGGAAGCAACCTAAGTGTCCATCAACTGAGGAATGAATAAGGAAGATGCGGTGTATATGTACAATGGAATGTTACTCTGCCATCACACAAAAATGAAATGTTGCCACCTGCAACAACATGGATGGACCTGGAGGGTATTATGCTTAGTGAAGTGAGATAAGGAAAGACTAATACTGTATGTTTTCACTTACATGTGGAATCTAAAAACAAACAAAAAATGAATGAATATAACAAAAGTAGTAATAATTACCTTTCAGAGTATCCAGATGATTAAAAGTATTACTTTAAATAGTGTTTAGAAGGTAAATACTCAAAAATATAATGCACTGTTAACTATTTGTTAGGTGCAACAGAAAACTCAACTAGAAGCAATTTAATCAAAATGAAAACTTATTAACTCACATTAAAAGAAATCCAGAAGAGGTGGCTTAATCCTCACTGCTTACTCCAGGTACTCAGCACAACCACCCAGGACCCAAGTTCTTGATGTGTTTCTTCTCTAAAGGACATGGCCACCTGTACCTGAACAAAATCAAAGTCCTGTTGGTAAATGTGGAGGAAGGAGAGAGAATAGTCATTCGACAGCCAACTGCGCAGGCTACACTGTTATTGAAGTATACAGTAATGATCAGCTGCCCAACCTTTGGTGACACATGAGAGTGGATGGGGCCCAGAAAGACTCTTGGGGAAGGGGGCAGGGGTGGAGTCAGCAGAGCGGGGTCAGAACAAGACAGAAAATACCCTTCATAGAAATCAACGAAGAGGGGCTGTTATTCCTGATGACAGCGATGACCTTGCAGGAAGATTCCCGTAACTCTGACAACAGCTTCTATTCGCTTCCAACCTCACGGAACATGCAGCATTTTCCCCACTGGACCAAGACAGTAATTGTCAGGGTGGTGAGGCTGCAAACAACAGACACCAGCTCTGGCTAAATCAATCAAAACAGGAATTCAAAGGAAAGCCTGTAAGGCAACTTAGAATCAATGGGCGTGTTGTAGAATCAGTCTGTTGTTTTTAATTGAGGTACAATTGATTTATAATATTAGTTTCAGGTGTACAACACAGTGATTCATTATTTTTATAAACTCCATTTAAAGTTATTACAAAAGAATGGCTATATGTCTCTGTGCTGTACAATATACCCCTGTTGATTATTTATTTTATACATAGTATTTTGTGTCTGTTAATCCCTTACCCCTATCTCACCTCTCCCTCCCTTCCTCCTCTGCACTGGTAACCACTAGTTTGTTCTTTGTATCTGCAAGTCTGTTTCTGTTTTGTTATATACATTCGTTTTATTTTTTAGATTCCATATATAAGTGATAACACAGAGTATTTATTTTTATCTGATTTATTTCACTAAGCATAATACTCTCTAGGTCCATCCACATTGTTGTAAATGGTAGAATTTCATTTTATGGCTCAATAATATTCCATTGTATGTACGTACATCACATCTTCTTTACCCATCATCTGTTGATGGACACTTAAGTTGCTTCTCCATACCTTGGCTATTGTAAATAATGCTGCTATGATCATTAGGGTGCAAGATTCTTCTCAAATTAGTGTTTTTGTTTTCTTCGGATACATACCCAGGAGTGGAATTGCTGGATCATATGGTACTTTTATTTTTAGTTTTTTTGAGAAACCTGCATGCTGTTTTCCATAGTGGCTCCATCAATTCACAATCTCACACTGACAGTGTACTAGGGTTCCCTTTCCTCCACACCCTCACCAACATTTGTTATTTGTAGACTTTTTGGTGATAGCCATTCTAACAGGTGTGAGGTGGTATCTCATTGTGGTTTTGATTTGCATTTCTCTGATGATTAGTGATGTTGAGCAGTTTTTCACGTGTCTGTTGGCCATCTATATATCTTCTTTGTAAAAATGTCTATTCAGGCCTTCTGCCCATTTTTTAATTGGGTTCTTTGTTTGTAATAATGAATTATGAGAAAGAGAAATTAAGGAAACAATCCCATTTACAATCACATCAAAAATAAAAAAATATCTAGGAATAAACTTAACCCGGTATGTGAAAGACATATACTCTGAAAGCTATAAAACATTGATGAAGGAATTTGAAAATGA
Organism: Phocoena phocoena; assembly: GCF_963924675.1. Lineage (NCBI taxonomy): Eukaryota > Metazoa > Chordata > Mammalia > Artiodactyla > Phocoenidae > Phocoena > Phocoena phocoena. The sequence goes on from NC_089219.1 coordinate 98,407,420, forward strand.
TACAAAGAAATGGAAAGATATCCCATGTTCTTGGATTGGAAGAATTAACATTGTTAAAATGTCCATACTACCCAAAGCAATCTACAGATTTAATGCAATACCTATCGAAATACCAATGACATTTTTCACAGGACTAAAACAAGTAATCCTAAAATCTATATGGAACCACAAATGACCCCAAATTGCCAAAGCAACCTTGAGAAAAAAAGAACTGCGCTGGAGGTATCACACTTCCTTAATTCAGGTGTTCAGAACAATAATACCACAAAGCTTGAGTACAAAGCTATGTTCATCAAATCAGTATGGTATTGGCACAAAAATCAGACACATAAATCAATGGAACAGGATAGAGACCCCAGAAATAAACCCACACACTTATTGTCAATTAATCTATGACAAAGGAGGCAAGAATATACAATGGAGAAAAGACAGTCCCTTCAATAAGTGGTGCTGGGAAAACTGGACAGCTACATGTAAAAGAATGAAATCACAACATTCTCTAACACCATATACAAAAATAAGCTCAAAATGGATTAAAGACCTATATGTGAGCCTTGAAACCATAAAACTCCTAGAAGAGAACACAGGCAGAACACACTTTGACATAAATAACAATATATTTTTAGATCTGTCTCTTAAGGCAAAATAATGAAAAGCAAAATTAAACAAAGGGGACCTAATCAAACTAAAAAGCTTTTGCACAGCAAAGGAAACCATCAACAAAATGAAAGGACATCTTACTGAATGGAAGAAAATACTTGCAAATGATATGACCTATAAGGAGTCAATCTCCAAAATTTATAAACAGCTCATACAACTCAGTATCAAGAACCAGTCTTAAAACACAGTCAGGATCCAAGAAAGACTATTTATAAAATAAAAAAAAAGACTGCCGGGGTCCTGCCATGGAAAGTCTGGTTAGAAAGTTCCACTGGTGGGACTGGTGCTGTCGCCACTGGGCTGTCACTCGTCATTGCCAGATACCCATTCTTTGAATCTTTGCTGAACTGCCTCCAGATTTAAGTCCTACATGGGAGTAGCCAAATGGCCAAGCCTAGTTCAGCTGCCTACACCCTGGTGGCTTAGGTCAAAGAAAAAAACAAAACAAAACCTAGGCCTCTTTAAGCTTCCATAGTCTCCCCTCCAAAGCACATCAGTGGAATCCATTTCAAAAGCGCATCCAACACATTACTTCGCTGTTTGAGATCTTCAGCATGGCTCACAGCACCCACCATCCAGTGGCAACCAACCTCATCTCCTTTTATCCTGCACCCCCACCTCCATATTTAGCCCTAGCTGCAGTGACCTCCTTCTCTAGAAAGCTCTAAGCTCCTTCCACAGCAGGACTCTCACACTGCCACTTCCATCAGGAATTCTGCCCCAGCCCCAAGCATCAGCCAACTCACATCCAACCTTTAGGACTCAATCCAAATGTCACTTCACCAGGGAAGATTTGCCACTTCTTCATGTCTGGCTATCATCCTTCTGTTTAGCAATCTTTGTTTCTTTTGGCTAGCACTAAAACATTATTTCCTTCCTGTCTCTCTCTCTAGACTAAGCTGCCGAAGTGTGGACTGACCATGTCCGTCTTGCTCACTACCACACACGATGCCCAAAAGCTTCTGATACACCACAGCTGCTCACTCTTGAATGTCTGGTGACTTCCCTGCCTGGTTCCTGACCCATCTAGAATTCTCAGTAGATAAAGCCAATGCTTCTCAAACTTTAACATGCAGGAGTCACTGGGGAAGTTGTGAAAATATACTCTGATTTCGGAGGTCTGAACACACTGCCCTTCTAACAAGTTCTAGGTGATGCCAATGCTGCTGGCGCACAGACCACACTTTGAGGAGCAAGTCAACACCTTATGAAATCAAATGATAAGCCAGACACATAGCACAAACACTGTACGATTCCACTCACAGAGGTACCTAGAATAGTCAAATTCATAGACCTGAAAGTAGAATGGTGGTCGTCAAGATCTTGGAGGAGAGTTATTGTTCAATGAGTACAAAGTTTCAACTTGGGATGATGGATGGTGGCTGCACAATGTGAATGTACTTAATGCCAGTGAACCGTACACTTAAAATGGTTAAAATGGTAAATTTTATATTTTACCATAATGTTTTTTTTAAAAAACAACTTAAGAAAAACAAACAAGGCCCACGTTGGCCCTGCCAAGTACAGACTGCAACAGGGGCCCAGGAATGGTGTGGGGCACCCAGCCTGTGTCTCCAGGTGCCGAGGTCAAAGGTAGCATTAATGCTAACTCTGCCAGGCAAATTGACATTGGATAATGGTCAGGGGCCTGTACATCAGCCAGTTTCTATCCTAATCAGAGGGTTTCTGTGAGAGACAAGTTGCTTGTTAAAGATCTGGCAGAATTTGAAGCTGATATACTTACACATGTAAAGTACATTTTCTGATTCAAACAAGCTTCATTCCTTTCAGCTGAGATTCTAGATAAGGGTTACCATTGGAGTGGAAAATTTTAGTTTGAAGTTCCTAATGCTTATAACATGGTGCCTCCCGAAGTGAAATATACCAGAATCTGACAACCAACATCACAGTGACAATGAAATGTCTACATTCACTGAAGGAACTTGCACCCAGTAGCACTGGCTTTCCCACCAGAAAGTTGAAAGGATGGTGTTTGGGGGTGAAACCCTTTACTTACTGACCTTTTGAATTCTGACGATCTCTTATACATTGAAGAAGCAGATCATTTACAAGACAAGGAGTTTCCAGAATACGCTGAGGACTACATTAAACCTTACTCTAGATGATAAAAGATTTTACGATCAGTGACTGTATCTATAACTTAAAATGAGTTAACGCTTCCTGTCCTGATCTTTGCACCTCCTTCACTCCCTGGATTGCACTAGTCCTACGACCATGTAATGAAGATGAAAAACTCCACAACTGCCTGTTTTTGATGAAGAACTCAATAAGAAAATGTGTTTGGGGCTCAAAACTGGTCTGCTTCCTTTACTTTTCCAAAATCAAGCTATATAGACTGCTGATGCTCTTGAGAGATTTTAATTACATCAAAATAGAGCCTAGAGCTTCCTCACCCTTTTTCCAAACAAAATCAGTTCCCTGCACAAGTGATTCTAAATTTCAGCGTGACCCAGAGATTGGCAGTAAGAAAGTTGCTACGAATGGTGATTTGATATGAATTCTTTCAGCTTCTTTCACATATGCTGGCTCTTTTTAGGTGCCCTAAAACTTCCCTAGGATGCATACAAAAATTTGATGTATGCCTTACTGAAAGAAATGCTTATGTAAGTATAGTTTGGAACAAACCTTTTTTTTTTCTATTCTTTTAGTTTGTAGATACAGTTAAGTCAAACAACTACAGAAATACAAAGAATATAAAAGCACATTGCTCATACTGTCCAAATGCAACAAGAAATCTGCATTTTACGAATCAGAGCCCTTTACTTTTGGGTCTAGATGTGGCGAGAGTTTTGGAGCCCTCTGTAACTGAGTGATTAAAAAATAAACTACAGAGGGCTTCCCTGGTGGCGCAGTGGTTGAGAGTCCGCCTACCAATGCGGGGGACACGGGCTCATGCCCCGGTCCGGGAAGATCCCACATGCTGCGGAGCGACTAGGCCCGTGAGCCATGGGAGCCTGTGCTCCGCAACGGGAGAGGCCACAACAGTGAGAGGCCCGCATACCGCAAAAAAAATAAATAAATAAACTAGAGACCCTCCCACACCCACCCTCCCAATCTCCTGCCCTTTCTATAATGCTGCCCAGAGGAAACATGGCTGGGAGTCTGGAGCAGTCAGAGCTTGGGTGATTTTGCTGCCTCAATGCGACTGTGGATCAGCAGTTAATGCCTATAGAGCTGGTAATTGACCAGCCTCCTACCGTCCTGTAGGGCAGGACAGATCTTGGAGAACCAGCCTGACGTCTGGAGCTACCTGAAACAGTACTTGAGCCAACCTCAGTGTTTGTTGTTCTGAGCACCAGAAATCAGAGGTGGAATATAGTCGGTCAGGTTAGTGGACTTCCCAGTAAGAATAAGAATAGGAAAATGGACTTACTCCAGCAATTGGATATTTGAACCAGTGAAATTAAATGCAAAATATATGCTTGTATAGTTTTAAACAAAAAAAAACAAAATGAGCCCATTTCCACCTGTGGTCAGCAAATCTGTGCTCACTCTACTGAAACTACTCCCAAGTCAACGGCCTAGTAAACAGCACTGCATGTGATACTACATTTCTGATTATTTTGAGGTCACCCTCTATTTTGAACCATCTTTTTTTTTCTCACTGTTATAGACACATTCAACCACAATTGTGAGGGTCATTCCTACTGTGACTTCGGTTACATTTGCAAATGTCTTGGTGATGATCATGAATAGATGTGAATTACTTGCATCAGCACAGATCTATCTGAATCTAAACTAATATTTTTTACATTAAGTAACATGGTTCTTCAAACTCTAGGTTTTCCTTCGCTGATGTCATTTTAACCACCTTGACACATTATATTCATTTCCTTGGACTCTTATCTCTTTCAATGACTCTTCTCTCCACCATTCTTCAGTCCATGAGGAACATGCCCATGAAAATTTAATTCCTACCCACTTCACCCTCTACCTCACTTTCTCTAAGTGATCACAAATTTTAAGCTTTTACTGCTGGGAAGAACTTAAGTGTTTCTACCAACACATCCTATTACCTCCCAAGAAGTTACACTTACGAACAGTGAGGGCTTCAATTCCATCTCCCCTCAAACCCGACAGTTAGATCATATGACAACAAATTCCCATGTCTTTACTCCAGGGTAATTGTGAGAACAGAGCTCACGCTCACCAAGGGTGAAACACAGAAGTTTTACTTACAAATACTTTGCCCATGAAACTGCCCCAGTTTCATAATATTTTAGCTAAACGAAACTTGCAAAACACAAAGGACATAATTGATTTAATTTAGTTTCAATACAATCAGTAATTGATCCATAACTTCTAAGTGGCAGTAGCCACCAACCAAGTAACCAAATATTTACCTTAAGTTCCAGCTAGCTACTCTGGGGGGCTGGGGAAGCACACAAAAAAGTAACAGGCTATAAGAGATACCCTGATGACTCACGTAAGTAGCATGTCTAACGGCACATGACATACACGCTTCAAAAGACAAGCCAACAATGAATCAACTTTTTATTTCACTGACCGGTACTTCCGATTCTTTCTCTGATGCCGTATTCAAAATTTTCAGAGTCCCCCAAAATAGCATTTAGGCTTCCTATATCCAGAAACAGGGGCCCAGAGGCAAAAAAGGTCAGGCCCCAGACTGTTTTCAGGTGGGAAAGTGGCAGACATTCCTATGCAAGTCTGTGTCAGTTTTTAACTGAAATGCCTTTAAGCTCTCCATCCTGAAACTCTTCTATGGCATCTATGACAGAAATACACTCATCTCTCATATACACAACTCCATGGGGGTCGGGGGTGGGGTGGGGGCATTACACAGGTACCAGCCAAACTTCTTATTAAGCCAGGAACTGGACTTCTGGCTCAGTTTAATAACAAGGGATGCGCAAAACTGTGGTGAGTGTCCTGGCTCTTCCTCAAGGTGAGCTGGGCTGGATGTGAATGGAAGCACTGCCCATGACAAAGGTGAATTTAAGCTCTATAAAAAAATAAAATTGCTCCTATCTCTATGAGCTGCTTCCAAGAATCCAGGGATGCCCACATCCCATGCCTCATACAGACATGGCCAAAATTCCTCATGCAAAGCTAAATGGGAAGCATAAAATCTTTTGTTAACTTTGGGGCGGGTGCAGGGCGGGGGGTGGGGGGGAATGGGGATTGGGCCTTGGGAAAGATGCGGGATGGATTTTTTATTCCCCCCATAACAAAAGCTATTTACCCACATACACACTCAGATACATACATATCCATGTTCAAGGAAGTTTTTCTTCCCTGGCTACAGGACCCCAGAATCCAGCCTACCCCAGGCTGAGAGACAATGCCTATTAACTGCACAGATCTGGTGTACCAACATACTGTAAAAGGCTCCTGTGTTGTCTCACCAACTGAGAGGGAAGGGGCAAAGGGAGTGGATACTCATTGGGGATTTGCTTTTTGTCTGAAATCCAATCTACTCAGCAACACTCTTAGGTCCAGGCTCTGGGAGAGGTTCTGTGGGCACGATATGGTGGATGACCTGATGGTCCCAGCCCACCGTGGTAAGAAGGGAGTGATTGAGCGGGGACCAAGTGGCATCTCTCACAAAGTCTCTGTGGGCTCGGCTTCTAAACCTACAAGAGAACAAAGAAAAGTGTGGGCATAGTAAGAGACAGAGGAAAAAGCAGAAATGGAAAGAAGAGACCCAACACACCCAGGGCACACTTCACCATATATGGCCTAGTCACCAGCATAGTGGTGTAGCTACCCACAGAAGACTTCATCATCCAGTCTAGGACCCTATATTCATAGAAGAAATGATAGCTGGGCCAAGGGTGGTGATATGAGCCAGTATCAGACAGCATCTCATGGCAAAGAAGGAAGTACAATCAGATCTTCTGTCTGGTACCTTTCCCCCTATAGCAGGTTGCATTTCCTACATGAGGTTCTTTGTGTGAAAAGGGTAGACCGTCTCTTTCTGGGAGTCAGTCGGGATGTCAGGATCAGAAATCACACCCACCACCACATTCCTCCTCTACCAGGGACAGAGCTGGTTGTGAGTCCGCCCCCAGAACAGGGAGACAGTCAGCAGTCGGCCTGCTTCCATCACCAAGTCTCCTTGAAAGAGACAACCCAGTTTTCCAAAGAGAAAAAGGACCCAGCCACGTGTTGCTCCCCTCCCTGATTCCTGATCACAGGGCTCCACGGCACACTTACACCTCAGAAAGGCCTGAGTCCAGCACAGCAAGGGAGCAGTCTTCACTGACAGAGGCCAGGAAGGGAGCACTAGGAGAGAAGGAGGGGGTTGGCAGACATAAAGCCCATGGTTCTCAAGACAAAACCTGACTGGGTAGTCCCCAAAGCCCACCTAAAATGATCAGAGAAGGTGGCTTGATCCCCACTTTGGGTTAAGGCCTGGCTACCACTCAAGTCTAGGTACAAGTTCCAAGGAAAGATGAGGAAAATGGAGCAAAGTCAGGGTTGACAGCCATCCTGGCAACTAACCATCCCATCTAGTCCCTCCCTGTAGCTTCAGTGATGATCCAGAAACACAGGCTTTCCAACCACACAGCCCTACAAGCCCACAGTATTAATCATCTTGGGTGTCGAGCAGGAACAAGACCATATTTTAGCCATTTGCAGTCAGAGACCATACAACCCCAAAAATGGACTACAGTCTTAAGAGATCTTTCACATTCCAAAACCTCAGCTACAACAGTGCCTGCTTTAAGGAGATACCCAATCAGCTAATGCTACGTCAACGCAAGCATCCCCCCTCATTCTTCCTATTCATACCCACCAGGCCCTTGATGACAAAGAACAGTACCTGTGCGGGGAGAACACCAGCCCAGTGACACACTGGGAGTGCACAGCTGAGCTGAGGGCACAGCTTGCACTCTTGGTGTCCACAAGGGAGACAGTTCCATTCTCATCACCTGAAGGAAAGAGGGAGTACATCACAGAGGTTACGAGCATGGGCTGTGGACTCAGCCAGATCTGGATTTGAATGCTAGGTCCTCCATCCTGAACAACTTAACCACCCTAAGCATTACAGAGAAACATTACAGAGCAAGGGGAGAAACTGAGCATCAGCTTCCTCTTTGGTAAAGTAGGAATAACTAGTCATTTGGGGGTTCTGGAAATTAAATTAATGGATGACGTAATTGTTATCGCAAACTATGTCACCATACACACAGCCATATCACCATGTTAATGCAACTGTCCCTGCTAGACAACAATATTCCCCATGTAGCAATCCACTTGCTTTGCGGCCCACTGACTTCTAGCCATCAATACAAGAGCCACAGCAAAGAGTCAGGAATCAAATCTACAAGGGCAAGAATCACCATGTTCTCCAAAGCTAAACTAAAACCACTTTTGGGTCACCCCACCTCCCTGCACCCCCATTAATATAATTCACCTTGCGCCCAAGCGTGCTGACGAGACTGAGCAGCCAGAGTCTCGAATTATGGGGTCAGCTCTCTGGCTCATCCTCCCCTTCCCAGAGTCAACACACAGTTCGACGTGCTGCCTTACCAAAGACAAAGACTTCACTCTGCTGAGGATGCCAAGCCAGGGAGGCGGGAAGGTAGCCAGAGGCACTGCAGCCTGCAAAGGGAGGAAGAGGGGTCTGGAACGAGACTCCGAGCCCAGCTCTGAGCCGAAGCTTCCCAGGTGAAGTCACTCGCCATCCCAGGAGCACCTTTATTCAGTGTCCCAAGCCCTGCTAAGGCAGTCCTGTCCTCACCCTTGACCCTCACAACCTACATCTACCCATCAGCCTCCTGCCCTTTCCAGACGTGAATCACGGGCAAGTTTCAAAACAAAGCGTGAAGATAACAGCTCTGACCCCTTTGTTCGCCCATCCAGGAAATGTAAGGGACCCACCCAGTAACTAGCCCTTCCTCTTGGGACCCACTGCACACAATGTGCCTCAGTGGGAAAGAAAGCAATTGTGTCATTTGTGTCAGTGACTGGGCATCTGGCAGTTTTGCCTCTGACTCTGGCCAAGGAAAGCCTCTTCCAGGTGGGTTCCTAGTATCACTCTCCCACCACTGGCTCTCAGACTCACCCATCTGTGATGCTGGCTTGGGACAGCGGGTATCCCACAGTAAAATCCTATTGTCCTGAAAGAAGGGACAGAAAAAGGGCTTCACAATCCAAAGAAGAAGCTGCTGGCCAGAAGCCCTCCACACTAGACTTAGGTCTAAAGGGTCTGAGTGTGGTTTGGATGTGGGAAGGAAAAAAGAGATTATATCTCACCTCACCACATGAAAGAAACACAGAATCCTTGTGGGGAGAGGCAGCAACACAGGTGACCTGCCCAGAGTGAGCTGTAAAGGAGACAGAACAAGAAATAAGACAGAGAAGATGCAGGCATTACAATCAAGCAGCCCAGACACTATGAAGGGGTAGGAGGGAGGGTGTGAGAAATAGGCCTAGTCTCACGATGCAAATTAACAAATTCTGTGAGATTTTTGGATTAGACGAAACCTAAGAGGAAATGTTGATATCATTACGAAAACTCAAAAGGCTTGGAGAAAAATGAATCACTAAAGACATGGAAGATAAGTTAAATGCTGAATAAGAACAGGAGAGGAATTTACAGTAAAGACATCCTAGAATAGCAGTAGCACACGTGCCTCCAGGTAGCATACAAAGACTTCTGAGGGAGTTCTGGACACTGAGAGTTTTAAGGGAATTTCTCTAATGTTCTTCTTCCATATTGAACTGAGAAGCTGCCTATAACCTGCCAGTGCTGACCTCTACTCTCACAGTCACCCTTCTCCCATGGGTAGAAGAAATACACACCTCTCACCCACCCCAAACCTTACCATGATGCTCAGGAGTATAAAAACCTAAGGAATAAAACAAAAGGGGCTTTTCCTGAGACAAAGAAAGAGCACTTGTGTAAAATTCTGTGAAGGAGGCTGGCCTTTCTCAGCCACACCACAAACACAAGTGTGGTTCTGTCACTGATCTCTTCTCTTTAGTAATGAGAATTTTGAAACATATGACAGGTGGTTGTCATAAGGACATCCATAAGCTTATCTGAATTTAAAAATAAAGTCAGACTTTTTCTGACTGAAAGTTAAGTCCCACTTGGCCAACTGGCTTAACAGTGCATATGGTTTTTGGCAGTTAGGTTATTTGGTAGATGTTTTACATAAATTAAATGAGCTTAATCTGCAAATCCAAAATTTTGACAAACATATTATAAAAGTGTACAATAAATGACATGGCCAGATATAACTTTCTTTGCAACTAGTTAAATTTAAATTAGATACTAATTTGAAAATGTGTGAGAGGGTACACTTTTTCAAAATTCTTTTAGGGCTACATGCTAAAATTGTTAAAGGTCTCCGCTAAATGTTAATTACAGGCTGTGGAAACCACCTTCTCCAAAGTGACTTAACCAGACTTTCTGAGATAGTCTGAATGTGGCTCTGCCCTGAGACAGAAGTGTGGGCTCAAACTACCTTCCATAGAATCCATGGAAAGCCAACCCGAGGAAAAGGAATGTATTGCTCACTTGAGAAAAGCAAAGCTTTGGGACAAACACCATGGGGGAGTACAAAAGATGAAAAAAAAATATGTGGTTCCTCTGCCCTCAAGGAATTTGGAATCAGTGGGGGGAATAAGAATAAACACAAAGAACTAATAAAAAAGGCTGAAAGGAACAAGTGCTGAAAAAGAGTTATTTAGCATTGACCGGAAAAACACATCGTAAGTCTAGGAAACAAAAGGCAAGTACAGTAGACTTTGAGCACTGACATTTTAACATTATTGTCTAACTATCTGCAAGTGACCATGAAGCTTCAGGAGATATATGAGTTTATGATTTTGCTTCGCTCATATCTGAATCACGCACTTTGAAGTTAGAACTGGCAGAGAAAGGCACTTAGTCACTGGGGGAACCAGTGATCACCCATATCTACATCTCTTAGCCACACACACATTAACGCTCTATACATTATCTTCATTAAGATTTGGTATCTTCATGAGGAATGGCTCCCAAAATAAAGTCAACTGCTAGTGCTGCTAATGAAAGTGAGCAGAAAAAGGAACATTAACAGAAAGTGATGGTTCTCACCAAAAAAATGAGACTTTATAGAGGTGAATATGCAAAAGTTCAAGATTCACAAGTATCAGGGTTTATACTTGGAGAATGCCAAAGATCTACCGTGATCGGGTTTAGATAGCATGGTATGCTTGAAGGAGTGACAGGAAAAAGGCTTGAATGCCAGGACATGAACATGAGATTGTAACCTGCAAGCCACAAGAAACCAATGAAAGACTAAAGATTACAGGAAGAACAATGAGATGAGTGCCACCGTCTGTAATAAGATAAAGCCTGAAAGTAAATGGGAGCATAAGAAATGGAACAGAAGGTCACTGACGAAATGGAAAAAGACTCCAAAGAACTTGGGGACCAACTGATAGTGGGAAACAGGAGGAGTGGAAGAGGACTGGGATTTTCAGCCTCAGGTGACCAAGAAGGCGGTGAGGCTGTCAATAAAAAAAAAAAAAATAGGGAAATTATGAAAAGGGCTAGAATCGACATTGGAGCCTGACCGTAGTTTTGGAAGAAATACACTACCAGGCAGGAGAGCAAAGAATTGATATCATTAACATGCAAGCAAAGTTCAAAGAGCCCAAAGGGGAGAATAAAAACAAAACAGCCAAGGCCAGGACTGAAAAGGAAAGAACATGCACTCACCTCGGTATGAGTTCAGAATCATCTGCTGAGCAAGGTCCCAAACTTTGATGCTAAGAAGTAAAAGGAAACAGAGGCTTAGTTTGACCTACACTACCTACATAAAAACGTGTGTTCAAGTAAGAACGCCCTATGTCTTTGCCTACTGGACTTCTGGTACAGCCTACTTTTACCATGGATTGCAAAAATCTCTAAGAAAACCTTATAGGCATGTCATAATTAGTCACTGGGTTCTTATAATGAGCCCAAAACATAATTTAATGAGGCTAATATGATGCTAAAGACACCCAAAGGAGGCCCAGAAACAGGAGCGATGAGAGGAGGGACCCACCAGAAGTCTTTGCTACCACTGACAGCTTGCATGCCAGAGCTTAGGACACTGACTGTAGACACAATGTCATCGTGCTCATACTTGCAGAACTTGCTGACAATTAGTGTCTCATTCTCATCCAGCTCCCACAATTCAACAGCACCTGTTGGGGGTGGGGAGTAGGGTGAGGGAAACAAGCTTGGATTATGCCAAGACAGAAATTCGCTTCTAGGATTCTAAGCTCTCAGGAGACAAGGAGGAAATCTCCCCAGTGATCTGAGCAGCACACAGGCCGTATGGTTAAATATTCCCAGTTATTTGGACACTAAAGTATTTGTTGAACAATTTGAATAAATGTCTTAGAGTCATAAAAATATGTTGAATAACATAAAAATATGTTGTACAGTGACTAAGTATAGAAAATCATCAGATAGCTGCCCTGAATATAGAGTGTTCAAGCTCAATCGCCAGAGAGGCTCAATCTTTAATGTCCCACACTTATCCTTCCATGCAATGCCTGCCAACGTCCATATTCTGATTTCTTTTTTTTTTAATGTCAAAGCCTCCATTGCTGAGACTGACATTCAAGGCAAAGAAAGCCGAATAAAGGCATTTAAGAACAAAATGGGAAGAAATGGAAAGAGCACAGATTGGCCTCGGCATCATCTTTAAGATCAAGATTATCCTTGGTCTGGGGTTGGGTGGATACAGAGAAGAAAAATAGTTCCAATTAATTTCTTAATTTTGTTATGGATTATACTACGAATTTCCACCAAACAATTTAGAATCTTGGGGAAGGTATTTCCTACCTACACAGTTACTCTCCTTCGGGACCAACACCCTCAAGCTCCCCCAAGCACTGAGTATGGGATTTTAAAAATTGAGCACAGCCCGACCTATACCCATGGCCTCCATCCCACCTGTAAGGTTCAGGAGAAAGTGACTCACCTGAATCGGAAGCCACTAGGATACCTCTGTCCCCTACCCAAGTGAGGTCAGCCACTCCGGCCTCCGTCTGGACTCCAGCAGAGCAGAAACCTTCGTTGGGGGCGGCACAAGGGTCCTTGAAAAGCCAGAGGGAGCCAGCCCAGCAGCGGCCACTCAGGCTAGAAGCCCCGAGCAGAAGCGCCCCATCTAAGGGAGATACAAGTTGTCAGCGCGTGAGGAGTGGAAGGGCTAATCTCCCTGGTGACCGCCCAGCAGCCAGCTGGCCGGGTCTGGATCGGAGCCCAGGAACGCCGAGCACGGCTGGGGACTGAGCTCAGCGACGCGAGGCAAGGGTGAGGATGGCATGCGGGGTAAGCGGGGGTCTGGGGGAAGGCTGGAAGGTTTAGTCCCGGGAAAGGGCATTCGGGGTGGGGTGAGGGAACTCCCAGACCCAGGACCTAGGCTCACCCGACCGGTACCGCGCAGCCTCCAATTGCCGCTCCATACAGGCTGGTGCATTAGGGGGAAGGTTCCACTCCCGGGCCTCCGGGGGCACTAGCGGGGGCGGGGTTTCCTTCCGCATCTCCACGATTCCAACTCCAACCTAGACCCAAACTGGACGCCCGCCGGAGACTCAGCTCCGCGAGCCACCACGTGGCCCCGCTATAGGCCTCCGCCCCTCTGTCCAGGCTACAGCCTCTCTACATCTCGCGAGAATTGCTTCTACGATTCCATTCCGCTTTCCAGCGAGCAACCTCTTGCCGCGGGCTCTCAGTCCCCTGTGCTTCTTATCGCAAAAAAAAAAAAAAAAAAAAAAAAAAAAAAAAAAAAAAGACCGGAAGTTGATGAAAAGGGCACGATGTTCTCTTCTCGCGAGACTTGTGAGCGACCATCTTGTTTTTGCCCTGACAGAGTCTCCTGTAGCGGTCACTGGGGCGCGAAGACTGTTGTGTGGACGCTATTTGAAAATGCTGTCCCGGGTGGTACTTTCTGCCGCCACCGCAGCAGGTGAGAGGTACAGACCCTAGTCCAGGCTAGCAGAGTGATTGCAAACCAGCGCGTCTAGGGTTACTTGGAGCGGGTGGGAGGAAAGGGGATGAAAGGCGCGGCGGGATTTGGGCCTGCGTGAAGAGTTGATTAGTGCCGCTCAGAAGGAGAGTGTGGGGGTCTCGGGGGATAGGAATGGGGGACGCATGGCCTTAGTGATTGGGCTCCGCGGGGACCGAGGAAGGGGCAAACCAGATTTCACAGTGACCTTGCTAACCTGTGCCTTGTGTATTTCTAGCTCCCTCTCTGAAGAACGCAGCCCTCCTCGGTCCAGGGTAAGTGTAAGGGGTGTAATACTCCCTTTTGTCCTTGTTTTATCACCTATTTCACTTCTGGGTAATCTGTTCTTAGCTTTGGGCCGGTAATTACCTTTCTTTAGGTTATTTTGGAACGCTTCAAGTCTCATTCAAACATGTGTGCTCCTGTTACTGCCTGGAACACCGTTGTGTCACTTAATGTGTTCTAACTAAACTAGAAACTGGTTTTGGTGTCCCCTAAGCCCCGCCCCTCTCCCTTGTGACCTTCAGCTAGGCACAGCTGCGGCATCCCTAGTCGGGGTTACTAGATTGCATACCCTAGGACAGGTTTTGTTAAATAAAACAATGAAGCATATTGTTTTTAATCTGCCTCCCAGATTCCAGCTTTTACTGTCAGGTCAAAGAAATTATTCGTCGTTTCAGTAGATATTTATCTTGCCACGCACATAACCGAACATAAAAAAATTTGACAGGTGCTGCCTTCGTGGACCTCACTCACAGTCTACCAGAGGAGGCAGCTATAAAGTGGTATTTTACAGTGAGGATTCCAAAGCTGAAAGAGGGTACACCGGGCTCCTCCACTTAAAAGTGGGACCTTACTGTGGGACCTTAATTTCCCCTTCTGCCAAATAGAATAGTACATTACGGATTGTGAAAATTAAGAGAGTTAATTCCTGGGAACCCTAAAAACAGTGCTTGGTACATAGTATGTGCTTAGTAAATATTAGAAGGTGTTACTGATATTTCATAAAATGTCAGTTTTCTTTGGGATTTCTCTTTTTACTTCCAGACTTAGTCCTAAATCTTGAAAAATTTGATAACAATCCTGTAGCTTGAAAAAGTGGCTTTGGTTTATCTGTAACTTTGTATAAGCAATAAAATGAGGCTATAATTGGCTGCTTCCAACTTCTCAGAGAAGAAAGACTCCATATAGACAAGTAAATAATTGTAATATAGATAATATATACAAAATGCAAAGAACATCCTTGATTTCTCTTTCACATTTCATGTCTAATGCATTAGTAAGGCTCTTTCTCCAGATGATATCCAGACTCTGACCACTTCTTCCACTACTACTGCTACTGGAGTGTGAACCACCATCACGTTTCACCTAGGCTATTTCAGTTGTCTCCTAACTAGTCTCCTTGAATCTATATTCTTGTCCCATTACAGGCCATCCTCACAATAGCCACAGGGATTCTGTCAGTCCCCCGACCCTTCCCCTACAGAGCCCTCTAGAGCTGCCCATCCCACTTGAAATCAAATCCAAACTTACCTTAACACAGAAAGTTCAACATGAGTTGACCCCATCCTACCTCTTGATTTACCTTCTTACATTCTCTTTTAAGCTCATTCTCTAGCCTTACTGGCCTTCTTGCTATTCCTCTGAAAACTGCCAAGCTTATTGTTGCCTCAGGATCTTTGTACTTGCTCTTCTCTCTTTTCCCCAGGTCATTGGCTCAAATGTCATCTGATCTACCAAAAAAGCCTTTCCCTCACTCCATTGCTCTTTAGCCCCTTCCTTCACCTATTTTTTTTCATGGCACTTAAACTGTCTGAAATTGTGTATGGACCTATACACTCACACTTCCCAAACCCCCGCTAGAATATCAGAGGCTGGGACTTTGTCTGCTTATTGTTATACTCCCGGTACCTAATATAAGCAGAAAGTCAGTAAATGTTTTGTTGAGTGAGTAATTGTCAACTCAAGATTGGAAGGCCTTTATAAAGGATATACTCAAGATGTTCTGAAGGCTGGTTGGTCTTGGCAGTCATACCAGGCAGAAGGAGCAACATGAGGTTTTTTTTTTTTGGTTTTTGAAAGCTGTAAGTAGTTCCATATGGCTGGAGAGTAGGAGAATGAAGGAAGATGAGGATATAAAATTTGACAGGTGCTGAATCACGTATGCTGTATTAAGTAGTTTGTTTTCTGTGGGCAGGAGAGAGCCTGTTGAAGAGTTTTAAAGTCAAATTTGCATTTTAAAAACTTACAAAGCAGCAGGGAGGGGGCTAGGTTCAAGGGGTATTTGAGGAAGAGCCAAGAGAACAGATTTGGGGTTACTTACTTGTTTAGGCAGGAGTAGATGAGGGCTTGAAGTGAGACAGCCAGTTAGGGAGAGGATTTGTGTTCCCCTAAAGCAAGTTCTTTAGTGCTATGATTTAAGTCAGTGGTTCTCAACCTGGGGTAGTTTTGCCCTCCCAGGGACTTTTGGCAATGTCTGGAGACATTTTTGGTTGTCACCACTGGGTAGGAGGGGGGATGCTACTGGCATCTGGTGTACAAAGGCCACAGGGATCCTCCTAATTACTCTAAGTGCACAGAACAGCCTTCCACAGCAAAGAGTTGTCAGTAGTGCTGAGGTTTAGAAACCCTGATTAAAATGAAAGAATCTTGAGCATGATTCTCAGATTTCAAAAGTTGGTGAGGTAACTCAATACATCGGGAAGCAGAAATAATATTCAAAAGACAGGCAGTGAACAATAATCAATGAAATAGTGTAAACTCTTACATTGCAAGGAGATAAGAGAGAGGGGAGGTGAGGGACAAAAACATACTTAGAATTTGAAGGGGATTTAGCTCGACAGCCGATATGAAAAGGCTAGAGGATTTTATTTCATCAGAATCCTATGTACCAGTATGCTGTAACTGCTACAGATACAATCTTAGGCTACTTTAAAGAGAAGAATAGTTCGCAGATCCATGATAATAGTACGGTGGTTCAAGCCCAGTGATGGCAATAGCAAGTTCTCAATATGTATTGATATTTGTAGGGTGAATGAATTAGTCAAGCTATATTTCAGTTCAGTATTATGTTCAGTTCTGTATACTTCATTTTTGTAAACAAAACCAGTTTGCTGCTTGTGGACAGTCAGGATTGTGAAGGAACTGAGATGTTTAACCCAGATACATGAGTGTTAATTTACATAGAAGAATAATATTAGAACCAATGGATAGAGGTTTCAAGGATGTATGTAGCAGTTCAATTCAAAGGATGATTATAGTTAGAGCTATCCAACACTGAAAAAGCATGTTTCACTTAGTGGTTATTTAGCACCCCAATACAGAGAATATTCAAAAAGGTCAAAGTTCTTGCCATCAGGGAGCTCACAACACAGTGGACATGTAATAGCTAACCACTTACATAAAACTTTACCATATGCCAAGCACTATTCTATATACTTTACATTTATTAACTCAGTCAATCCTCACAGCATCTCTCTAAGGTCATATTCTTTGTTCCTGCTTTACTTTAGAGAAATCAGAGACTACAAAAGCATATATTAAAATTTGAACCCAGATAGCCTCGCTGCAGAGTCTATGTTCTTACATAATTCATTGCTAGTAATAGACATATAAAGTGCTAGACAGATGACCCGTGAGACTTAACAGAAGGGATTCTAGTATTGGGTAGAAGGTTACATACAGCTTTAAGTAAGTTGTTTCCCCTTATCACACAGCTAATTATGGGACCCTAACCTTCCTGTTCTTGGTCTGTTCTGTTCCCATTAAGACAGTGGGAAACAGCCTCAATCCTCACCCCTATTTGTTCTTTTCTACAGTTGTTCATACATTGTGTTCTCTTTAAAGTATAGGCTTTAAATTTGTGTAATTCCTACCTGTAGGGTATTGCAGGCAACAAGGATCTTTCACAAAGGGCAGCCAAGTCTTGCCCCTGTACCACCTCTTCCTGAATATGGAGGAAAAGTTCGTTTTGGGCTGATCCCTGAGGAATTTTTCCAGTTCCTTTATCCTAAAACTGGTGTAACAGGTGAGCATTTGCCCAATGTTTGATAGTATGTTTAGATGGTATGGTTTATGTTAATCTAGCGTTTTAGTGGTCTCTTAACCTCTTCCACATGTACCAGAAAAATCAAGTCAGTTGTTTTTAAAGTAAAGTGTGGAAGTGATTCAATATAAGAATTGATTTGGTTGCTTTAACTTGTCTTTGGAATAAATTTGTTTGGGATTTTAACTTGATTTTATAACATTGTCTCCATTTCTTGTTACACCAAATTTATTGACTGCCTGCTGTATGCTAGGCACTGTTCTAGGCATACAGTGGTGAACTAAAGTGCCTGCCATCATGAAACATACATTCTTTTGTAGGATAGACAATAAGGAAATGAGTAACTGGGGAATTCCCTGGCGGTCCAGTGGTTAGGACTCGGTGCTTTCACTGCAGGGGCCCGGCTTCCATCCCTGGTCAAGGAACTAAGATCCTGCAAGCCGCACAGAGCGGCCAAAAAAACCAAAATTGAGTAACTGTATAATACATTTTCAGGTAATGATAGAAAGAGCTGTGGATTAAAATAAAGCCAGGTAAGGCAATAGAGACTCCGTGTTGTATGTATAATTACGAAAAAAGAGCTGGACCATATTTATCAGGGTTTTTTTTCCCTTTTAAAAAGGCATAGGGACTTCCCTGGTGCCGCAGTTGTTAAGAATCCGCCTGCCAATGCAAGGGACACAGGTTCAAGCCCTAGTCCGGGAAGATCCCACATGCCACGGAGCAACTAAACCCATGCGCCACAACTACTGAGCCTGCGCTCTGAAGCCTGCACACCTAGAGCCCCTGCTCCGCAACAAGAGAAGCCACCGCAGTGAGAAGCCTGCGTGCCGCAACTAGAGAAAGCCCGTGCACAGCAACGAAGACCCAACGCAGCCAAATAAATAAATAATTTTATTTAAAATAAATAAATAAAAAGGCATAAACTGTACTGAAACCTCACATTTTTATAATACGATATGCTTTCACTTTATTTAATCCATACAACAGTTCTATGAAGACTTTCTCTTTTTTTTTTTTTGCGGTATGCGGGCCTCTCACTGTTGTGGCCTCTCCCATTGCGGAGCACAGGCTCTGGACGCACAGGCTTAGCAGCCATGGCTCACGGGCCCAGCCGCTCCACGGCATGTGGGATCTTCCCGGACTGGGGCACGAACCCGTGTCCCCTGCATCGGCAGGCGGACCCTCAACCACTGCGCCACCAGGGAAGCCCGAGACTTTCTTTTTTTTTAATAAATTTATTTATTTATTTTTGGCTGCATTGGGTCTTCGTTACTGCTTGCAGGCTTTCTCTAGTTGTGGTGAGCAGGGGCTACTCCTTGTTGCGGTGTGCCAGCTTCTCACTGTGGCGGCTTCTCTTGTTGCAGAGCACGGGCTCTAGGCACACAGGCTCAGTAGTTGTGGCTCGCGGGCTCTAGAGCGCAAGCCCAGTAGTTGTGGCGCACGGGCTTAGTTGTTCCGCGGCATGTGGGATCTTCCCGGACCAGGGCTCGAACCAGTGTCTCCTGCGTTGGCAGGTGGATTCTCAACCACTGTGCCACCAGGGAAGCCCTATGAAGACATTTTTATTACCCAGAACTAGAAAACAAAGAATTTGCTGAGATTTATTCTCTCTTTAGTGACTGAGTTGGACTTAAACACAGGTTCTACAGTTAAGTTTAGTGTTCTTTCTACTACATGCACTGCCTCTCTTGCTGTACCCAAATATTGCTATGACCATGAAACATTGAAAACCAAAGTTTTTTTTTTTTTCATCTCTCCAGGGAGTGGCCTAAGGTAGCATTTCTGTAACTAAAATTGCAAGAAACATTAATTTCCTCAGACCTCCATAGCTGATAAAAATGCTACATATGATAGGCCTTTCTTATCAATTCACATTTAAAATTTATACATTGAAGGCAAATTTTTTTAAAAAATGAACTGTTGAAACTTTGTACGGGAAACTGGGTAAAATACATTTGAGAATGTAACCCTTTTATTCTCATAGTACATCCTAACATCCTTTGGTACGTGTATTGCTCAAAAACATTGTAAACTGCTTCCCCAAAGACCTGCTTTGACCTTACCTAGCATCTAATGAGGCATAGAGGAAAATCCTAAAGAAATGTACCTTATGGTTTGTGTCCTTTCAGAATTCATGGCCTGGTTAAAGAAAAGGATGGCTATATTTGAAGCATTATAATAAGACACTACAGGAGTTGAGCATCCTGTTATTTAGTTCTTTTACATACATGCTTCATAGTTGTATCTGTTTTGTTTGTTTATTTCCAGTGTCAGGTTCCTATTCAGTAAATAGGCAAGAGTGGATAAATTTTATTCTGACCAATGTCCCCACTCAATAAATAGTATATTTTGCTGCCCAGATTACTTCTGGAAGTAACCTAGCATCTTTATAAAATACTTCCTGTTTGTTGAGCAATTGTACCAGATACTTAATATACATTATTTCTCAATTTCATCAACCCTATGAGGAAGGTACTATTCCCATATTACAGTTAAGGAAACTAAGCTCAGAGATCATCTGTTGTATTGCTCAGTGTTTTATAAGTTGCAGCGTCAGATTTCCATGGGTCCAGATCCTCATTCTTGCAACCCTACCATACTGGTTCTCATCTAGTGTTCCGTCTTTGAATCTGATTATTTAAAATCGTTATTAACTTTGTCTTCAACTAATTAAATACAGAAGTATCTCTGTCTTCCCCTTTTAGACATAGCATATCCATCATAAAATAACTTTTTCTTCTTTTAGGACCCTACGTGCTCGGAACTGGGCTTATCTTATATTTACTCTCCAAAGAAATATATGTGATAACTGCAGAGACCTTCTCTGCCATTTCAGCAATAGGGGTGCTTATCTATTTAGTTAAAAAATATGGTGCCTCTATTGGTGAATTTGCTGATAAACTCAATGAGGTAAGAACCATAAACCTTATTTCCCATTTTAGACCGTAGTAGTCGTGTCAAAGCCGTCAAGTGATGTTTTTGGTATGAATGATAGGGGCAGAGCATATAGAAATGAATCTAATTATAATGATTTCAGTTATAAGTGTTAATGTTATTACTAACTTGAGATCAAGTTTTAAAAATCTACCAAACTTTCTCCAGCTTTTCCATAGTTTTGTTCATTCAACAAGATACTGCATAGCTATTTTTGGCAACTCTTTTCAAGGATTTGTATAGTTCTCCCTATGTGTGGGTGTTTTCACAAATGAGGGGTATGACTTCGAGGAAGCATAAAATGAAACTTTTTTATTACCCTTGGTACTTTCACTGATCTTTGTTGTAAATATCATAATTGTAGCAAAAAATTGCCGAACTGGAAGAAGTGAAACAGGCTTCCATCAAACAAATCCAAGATGCAATTGATCTGGAGAAGTCACATCAGGCACTGGTTCAAAAGCGCCATTACCTTTTTGATGTCCAGAGGGTAGGTTTCAGAACTTTCTAAGGCAAGTGAAGTTACTCATTTGTGTGCATTTAACACAAAAATTAGAATCTTATGAGGAATAGTTGGATAAGTTGAGCATATTTTGTTTAGAAAAGAGAATATTTGGGTGGGGATCTAAATAGCAGTTACAGCTATTAACTATACAGTGGACCTATGAAGTAGAAAAATAACTAGAATTATACTCTAAAACTAGAAAGAGTAAAAAGTATAAAAGGACACATTTTGAATCCACACAGAGGGAAAATAATTCATTAAGTTATAGCAGATTAAAAAATGGCATTCACTGTAAAATACAGTAGGTGAAATGTATGCTGTGCATTTCATACATGCTCGCTATAAGAAAGTCTTACTTAACATACTTGCTATAAGAAAATCTGATACCTTACATTCCAAATTCACAAAGCAGATTCAGATGGCCGGAGAGCTTTTTACTATGATCAAAGCATAATTAGATTCTAAAATATTTAGTTTCTAAAACAACTTTAGGAACGTGTTTAAGCATTTTGTTGTTATTTTCTTTGAGCCCAGTACTTTTTGCCTGATATTTAAAGTGAGATGAGCTTATATTGAAATTTTATGTATAGAAACACCTATGAAATGAAAAATTAGGTGCTAAGGTAAAATAAGTATCTGAAATATTAAGGGTTTGGGCCAGTATTTCCTAGTGTAGTCTCGGTACCATGTGCATCAGTCATCTTTGATGCAAATATTTGGACCCATTCCAAGACCTGTGAGATTAGAACCTCTGTTAGGAGCTATCCAAGAGTCTGTATTTTTTTTAAATAGGATCCTGAGAGATTCTTAAGCACATAAATGTTTGAAATCCTTGGAAATGTTTAAAATATCTTTCCGTGCAGATTTAGGTTACAATCTAAATGCTTCCTGCCTCATAGAAACTATGTATGCACAAACAAAATCTGGCTTTTGAAGATGTAGCTTTTTTATAAGATTCCAATGATAGTCATTAAAATTTTTATTTATTTATGAAATACTTAATAGGTATATTTTATATGTGGACACTGGTCAAGGCAACGTCCTGGGAATACAGCAGAGAGCAAAACAAAGTCTGCCTTCCTGGCATCTCTCTCCTAGTCAGGGGTTGAGAGAAGGACAGGAGAAAAATAATTAAGCAGATGTGAATGTCAACTGGTATGAAGTACATGTAGAATAATGAACTTATGTTAAAGGAAAAGAGATTTTAGAAGGAGGGAGTTACTGTTTTTATTGGGCAGGCTAGAAAGGCTTCTAATGTGATATTTGAATAGTGACCTGTCAAAGTGATGGTTCAGGCTGTGTGGATTTCTGAGGAAATAGTATTCCAGGCAGAGGGAAGAACAATTGCAAGGGCCCTAATCCTGGAAGCTTGCTTGGTATAGACAAGGAAAAGTAAGGAAGCCACTGTAGCTGAAGTGGAATGAGTGAGGAGGAAGGTAAAAGGAAGCAAGGCAGAGAGTGGCCAAGGGCTAGGTCATGTAAAGTCTTACAGGCTTCTATGAGAACTTTGACTTGTACTCAGAATGAGAGAGAAAGTCATTGAATCTTTTAGGCAGAGGAGTGATACGATCTTGCTCGTGTTTTGAAGGGCGACTCTGATTGCCTTGTTGAAAGTAGCCTTCAATCTTGTATGCATTGGTTCGAAATGCCAGTGAGTTAGCCAAATAGAGTTGTTAGGTAGACCATTAGATATATGAGTCTGGAATCACTGGGGAGAATTCCAGACTGGAGATGAGGGAATCATGAGCTTACAAGAGGCACAGCTGTAAGACTGGAACATGAAGGAAAATAACTGGAGGAAACAAGGATTATTTTAATTTGTAGTTGCCCTACTTATGGTCAAGTAGTAAGGGTCTAAGAGTTTGGCATAGGATTTAGCAACATGGAGGTTGGTGACCTTGGTAAGGGCTATTTGAGTAAGTTAAAGGAAAAAAAAAATGGAAGAAAAGAAATTGGAGTCTGAGTATAGATCACTGTCAGAATTGTGAAGGAGTTGTACTGTATTGGGCAAAGAAATTACTCAGTAGCTCGGAAGGTAGGATGTAGTAATCAAAAGAGATTTTTTAAAAGATGGAAAGTATAACTTCATGTTAGCATCTGATAGAAGTTAGTAGAGAGAGAAAAATTGATGCAAGAAAGGGGTGGGGGTAGGGAGGAATTTGCTGGAGCAATGTCCTTCAGTAGGCCAGAGAGTTTAGAATACACAGGTGGAAGGGTTGGCTTCAAGAGCAGAGACAGTTTAGCCATAGTTAAAGAAAGGAAGGCAAAGTATGTGAGTATGGGTCCAGGTAGATTGGTTTATATGGTGGTAGAAGTTTGTGAAGTTCTTTGTTTCCTTTTTCTCAGTGAAATAGGAAGGTAGGTCATTTGTTGAAAAGGAAAGTAGTCAAGGAGATATACTAGAGATTTCAGGAGAAAGAAGAACAGGAGAGTGAATGGACTAAAAAAAAAAAAAAAAAAATGTACCTAGAAGTATTAAGGGCCTACTTGAGATTAATATCTCAAGGCTTTATATAAAACAGGCAGACCTATAAGGATTCTCATTACAGACTAGAAGATGACAATATACCTGTCACCATTACTAATTCAATGTTATTCTGGCAGTAGTAGCTGATATTAGAGAAGAGAAAGAAATAAGTACAAAAATTAGAAAACATAAAGTTATCCTTACTTATAGATTACCTGATTATGTACCTCGGAAAGCTGAGAGAATCAACATAACTCTTAAAACCATAAGCAAATTCAGTAAGGTATCTGGGTACAAAATTAATATCTAATAAACAAAATCAGTAGCCTTCTGTATATAAATATCAGTTAGAAAATATAAGAGAAAAAGGTAAACCATTTAGGAAGACATACCTAGGAGTAACTTAACTAGAAATATACAGTCTTTTTACTTTGAAAAATGTGAAATGCTTGTGAGGTATAAGGTTCTAAGAACCTAGACTCAATAATATAAGGATATCAAATTTTCCCTACTTTAATCTCTAAATTTTACACATTCCTAGAAAGAAAATACTAATAGACTAGGAGTAAGGGGTGTTGGGACTTGAACAAATTATTACTAGAAAAAGTAAAAAATATTCAGGAGTATTCTGAAAAAGAGAAGTAGTGAACAGTCCAACCAAATATTAAAGCAAAAAGAGCAGTAGTGAACAGTCCAACCAAATATTAAAGCTCAAAATTGTAAAGGAACTTTAAATAAATAGCTTGGCACACTACATGAATAGAAAGTCAGATTGGCACAGCACTTGAGAGAGAGGGTCTAGAGATAGACCTAAACTCATAAGGTAGTTTAGATCGGTGACATTTTCATCTTAGAGGGGAAAGACAGACGGGTATCTTTGTAGGTACAGAGTTGTTTTCCTACTTTTTGCCTTATACCAAAACAAATTTAAGATGAATTAAAGATCTTTAGATAAGAAATGAAACCATAAAAGTAGAAAAAGAGAACATGAAAAACAATACAATACCCTTGGAACGGCAAAGCCTTTCTAATAAAAACAAAATGCAGAAACTTGTGTGGTGACGTATGTTAACTAGACCCATTGTGGTGATCATTTCACAATATATACAAATACCGAATCATTGTGTTTGTATGCCTGAAATTAATGTAATATTGTATGTCAGTTATACTTCAATTTTTAAAAATCCAGGAACTATAAGAGGAAAAATTAAGTTGATCTCATTAAAAATTTAAGTTTTACATGTAGAGGTTACCATAAACAAAGTTAAGAGACAAACTAGGAAGAACACATGCATTCCATATGACACAAAAGGGTAGTTACCTTAGGATAGACCAACATCCCAGTAGAAAACTAGGTGTAGGACATGCACAATTTATAAAAATGTAAGTAAATGTAAATGGCTTCTAAATATGTAAATTTTCTCCTTAGATAATGACAAATTGATATTTTTTTCTGCTTATCAGAATAGTCGAGAGTAAAATGTTTTATAAACACCATTGGCCAGGGTTTAGAGTAACAAGCATTTGTGTTGCTGGTGAGAGTATGAAGCAGTACAACTTTTCTGTGGAATTGGACAGTGTTAATCACAAGTTAAAATGGATCTTTAAGAGCCTGGGCTTTGTAGCCTGACTCTTTGTAGTCAGGTCTTGGCTTCACAGTTCATTTGCTCTATAACCTTGGACAAATTTCTTAGCCTCTGCCTCTGTTTCTTCCTCACTGTAAAATGAGTATAATAATAGTAACTATCCCATGGTGTGATTTTAAGATTTAATTGAATTGACACACAGTGTTTAGAACATAGTAGGTACTCAACAGTTATTAGCTATTATTTGACCCAGCAAGTATCCACACATAAGTGCAAAGACACATACAATATACGCAGCAGCATTATTTGTTAAAGAATTGGAAGCAACCTAATCTATTAATAGAGCTTAAATAAATTATGGATTATGAGACACCAAAATAGTAGAATCCAATGTAACTTTTAAAATCAAGGTGGGTCTTTGTGTCATAATCAGTAAAAGTGATGTTCGTGTGTGTACATATACCTATGTTTTGTTTATTAAATATTTCTGGGAGAGAATACAAGAAATAGAGGAAGATGGTAGCCTATGGAGGGGCTGGAGGAGACTTATTTTTTACTGCATATACTTTTAAATATATTTTTACTATATGCTGTTAGAATTTTTCTACCACATGCATGTGTTACCTATTCATATTAAACAAATGAATTTTGCATAAAATACAGGTAATGATGGGTATTCTAATGGGCAGAATCCTCAGAATGGAAGTGATCCTTTTACTGTGCAAACAGTTTTCATCACTTCTTAATTTTCTTCAGAATAACATTGCCATGGCTTTGGAAGTTGCTTACCGGGAACGACTGCATAGAGTATACAAGGAGGTAAAGAATCGCCTGGACTATCACATCTCTGTGCAGAATATGACACGTCAGAAGGAACAAGAGCACATGATAAACTGGGTGGAGAAGAACGTGGTACAGAGCATCTCTGTGCAGCAGGTACATGATGTTTTGAAGCTTCTGGAGTTGTACTGATATCTCTGACAGGATAAAAATAGCTGGTAAGGAGTCTTTAGCCTAGAGACATTGGGGTGGTCCTGGTTCACTTTTCTGGTTAGTGGTAACCTAGAAGATGCTGTACAACTGCCTTGGTAGGTTGCCTCCCTCAAAGTTTGGCTTCCAAAGAGTCTCTCACCTCATGGACCAAGAAGAGTGGAAAGATGGTTGAGAACACTCGTTGAACAGACGTATGTTCAAGTTCCAACATTTGGGAAATATTAAGCAACATATTCCATTTCTCTGTAAAACAGAGGCTGGACAAGTCTACTTCTGAGCCTCTACCATTTTCTGAATAATTCCATGATTTCCATTCCATGCCATTTCCTCTTGCCAGCCACTTAATTCATTGGTCTTGAACAGAAATGTTTTCTATTTTTTACCTAAATGTGATTTCCTTTTTAAATTGTATGTTCTTTATTTACTTTTGACTTTATTTCTTCTTTCCTAGATTTATAGTATACTTAGGCATTTCTGATCATTTTCTGCATAACCATGCAGGACTAGAAAAACAGGGTCTGTCAACATTTAATGCCTTGGGTTTTTTAAAATAAAATGTCTTTTACATAAAAGTGTTATACTTATTTAAGAAACTTGAAAAGACAAAAGTATACAAAAGAGACTAAAAGTTATTTTTATTCTTTCTTAACATTCTCTATTACTAATGTTTGTTAGGTTGGTATTTTTCAAGCAGCTGTTAGCTGTAAAACCTAACATCAGTGGCACATGGTTACAGGAGTATCTAGCTTCAACCTCTAAACAGGTTTCACTCATGAAAGCTATGAGCCAGGGGACTTTAAATTCCCTCCATTTGCTTAAAATAAATTTTGCATCTCCCCCATGTTAAATAATTAAAGAATTTTTTGTAGTCTGTCATATTAAGCCAGTAATCCATCTTGAGATTCCGAGGAACCTCTTATAGGAGGTATCCTTTAGAATTACAGTGTTTATACCCTTCCATGGTTTGAAAAGTTCTAACCAGCTTTCTCTTTCCTTATCACAGGAGAAGGAGACAATTGCCAAGTGCATTGCAGATCTAAAGCTGCTTGCAAAGAAGGCTCAAGCACAGCCAGCTCTGTAAATGCATCTGTCCCAATTGAGACAGCTAGAAACAGTTGACTGACTAAATGGAAACTAGTCTATGTGACAAAATCTTTCTGTATTGCTCTATACTGAAGTTAGTTTCCCTTTCCTAAAAATGAAAAGTTTGAGTTTCATATAATGAGAGAATTAAAACAATCTATTGGCCAGTAAGATGTTTCTCTCATCCTTCTTGCTCTGCATTTTCAGTTGTTCCATGATCACTTTTGAATAAGCAGTTTGCTTTGAATAAAGTTTGGTACCTGACTAAAAATTGTCAAGTTAGAGTTTAAATTTGAATTAATTCAGCCATCTTACAATAAAGTGACCGTTGAAACAAAGTTTTTCAAGATGCATAATTTTCTGAAATGTTATTTCAACATTTATTATATGGCTAAAAATTAAAGATGTCATTGAGCTGATAATATTGTTTATAAAACTTAGTGGTAAGCTATTTCTTGCTGACAGGTTATGGAGAATTTAAAACTTTTCAGTATTCTTAAAATAACTAAAGGAAATCTTGTATATCAAATTATATCATTGACTTTATTTTCATTTTAGTAGTATGTCAACAGAAAATATTATGGACTCAATGTGTCATAAAATCACTGAAGAATCCAGCAGATAGTTAGAAGATTCTGCCCTTCCATTGGTTTGTCTATATTTAATTCTCCCATAGTTGTATAAGGATTTACTTGTAAACAGATGGATAACTTACATAATAGGAAATATTTGAAAATACGTACCATATGGATAATTGCCATTTTCATTGACTTCCTAAGGTTTTAATGATATAACAGTCATTTAAGTCAGTATTTATTTATTGATTGATGGCTAATGTATTCATCTTATATAGAAATCAGACTGGTATCATTATTAAGATGTTACTTAAGGGAGATTTTGATAGGGTCAGCAGAGGTGTTCCAAATTATTCATTGAACAAAGAATTGCTGTGGTAAGCACAATCCTGCACTGGTCATACAGAGATAAAAAGTTCCTACCTCAGGGAGTTAAATATCTCCTGGAAAGGCAGTAAGGATATGTGATACAGTACAGATTTTAGGTGTTTTGAGAGTGAAATGACAAGCACCATTTTAGGTAGTCTCAATAACCTCATCAGTTTCCTTGTACATAACTATCAGTCAGCATTCAGTCAGAGAAGCAGAGCTACTAGGATACATGTTTATAGGTAAGGGATTTGACTGTGCTGTCGTGGGAGCTGGTTAAGCAATCTCTGTAAGCTCTTAATCTTTGTTTCTGATGAAGGAACTTGACGTGCATGGAGCAGGCATTTAAGAAGGGAAGGTGGATGTGAAATGGGAGAGGGTAGGAACAAGTGGAAATCACAAGCACGGACTGAAACCCTTGTCAGTTTTTATTACCTCAGATCTTCATGGTATGATTGTCCTGCAAAACGCCAAGCCTTTCCTCACACACCTGGTCCAAAGGTTAGAGAAGCTGAAGGATGACCCAGCGAAGGGTTGGGAAGTTATAGGCCCAGCTACAATTGGTGAGTTAACAGATTAGCACCAGTACGTATAAGCCACAAAGTTGCTTCTTTGCATTCGCAAAGGCAGCTAGGCTAGGCCTGAGGCTGTCAAAAGTCCTCTGGCCAGTCACTTCATAATGAGAACAGTTTCATCTGGGTCTCCTCATAAGGCTATCAGATCCAAGCAGGGACTGACAGTGTGCCCCATGGTCCCCAGAACCAGGGAGCCAGATGAATGACATCTTGTACTCACAGCGACACTTACATGTTTGTATGGATAGCCAACACGATGCTCTGACACCTGGACTTTACTGTTGCAGCCAGCTGTAGAGCATATGCTGCTCCTTTTGGACAAGGATGTGCTGGAGGAGTTTGTTTACCTGTGCCCAAGGAGCATGGTATCACAACGCAAAGTGAAGCCAGTCAGGAATGAAAAGGAGGGAATAAGCTGAGCAGGTTTCCTAGAGGCGAAACTCCAGACTACAGCCCCAAATCTCAACCTTCAGAATACCAGAAATTCATTTCTATGTGGTGGATGTGGTTTGGTATGTACAAATTGGCTGCATGGTAATTGGTTGTGCAGTCTCAAGAGTATCACAGTTAATTTTTAAATGTATGGTATGAAAAAGTTCAATTGTTTGAAGTATTTTTGTATTAGCAAAAGAAATGGATTACATTTGTCAATGATAAAAGGGAAATGTTGGGTTCTTTTGTCATAAATTTTGTAATGACCGTAAAAATAATTTCTAATCCATGATAACTAATAAGAATCTGAAGATCATTCCATCAAGTGGTCAATTACCTAATTCACTGGCTATTCTTAGCATCATTCATGGTGGAATAACCAGATATCTTTCCTGATCTGCTGAAATACGAAGTAGACAGTATCACCTGTGATGTAATCTAGCCAGACGTATTTAACCTGAATCTCTCAGGACTTAAGATGTAAATTCCAGTTTCCAGGAAATGCAGGAGATAGAGGGACATTATAAATGACACCAGGGGAAGTAATTAAATTAGGGATTATGCTTCCATTTATTGGGTCATAGTGTTTTTCATTAAAATTTTTAATGTTCTCTGTTATGGTCCTGTACCTTTTTTTGTAAGATTTATTCTAAAGACTTTCTATTCTTTATTAAGATTATAAAACGTACCTGGCTTAAAAGTAAATTTTCTGTTTGTTGGAGTAAGAAAATTAAGATTCTGATTCCTGCAACTTTGTTGCTGAGGTTAAATGCAATTAAGATGCAAAATCCTATAACATTTGCTTCCAGTAATGGTGGACTAGGTAATTCAGACCAGCTCTCCTACTGAAGAAATTTTTCGCATCTGGGTGAAATATAAAACATATCTTAAAAATATTAAAGCACCGGAGGGCCCTAGAGATTGTCATACTGAGTGAAGTAAGTTAGACAAAGACAAATATATGATACCGCTTATATGTGGAATTTTAAAAATGGTACAAATGAACCTATTTACAAAACAGAAATAAAGTCACAGATGCAGAAAACAAACATGGTTACCCAGGGGGAAAGTGTGGGGGAGGGGGGGATAAATTGGGAGGTTGGGATTGACATACACGCACTACTATATATAAAATAGATAACTAATAAGAACCTACTATATAGCATGGGGAACTCTACTCAATACTTTGTAATGGCCTATATGAGAAAAGAACCTAAAACGAGTGCCTATATGTATGTGTATAACTGATTCACTGCTGTACACCTGAAGCTAAGAACACTGTAAATCAACTATACTCCAATAAAAATTAAAAAAAAAAAAATCTCTGCCTAACCTAGAAGTTTTGTAATTTTAGCTCCTACAGGTAAGGATATGTTACATAATTTGTAGATGGTGTGAAATAAAGAGTTTAAGACTTTTTTGTTTTTCATATGAATTCCCAATTGTTTCAGCACAGTCTACTAAAAAGATTATCTTCCCCCCCCCCAAAAAAATAGAATGAAATAAAATAGATAATAAGAACATACTGTGTAGCACAGGGAACTCTACTCACTTCTCCATAATGACCTATATGGGAATAGAATCTAAAAAAGAGGGGACATATGTATATGTATAACTGATTCACTTTGCTGTACAGCAGAAACTAACAACATTGGGAATCATCTCTACTCCAATAAAAATTTAAAAATGTTAAAGCACCAAGAGATCATGAGAAATCATCAGATCAAGAACTGAGAGACAGTGGAAATTCAGAGAGGTGAGGTTAGCCCTCAGGACCATTTTTGTCCTGGGAGCATTTGCCCATCTGAAAGAGACGGCTAAGACACTTAGTCATGTTTTTGGTCGCTTCACAGGGCTAGAGGAACAAAAGATGGAGTCCAGGACCCATCAAGAATAGAGACCCTAGTAAACCACCACTGCCTACCACCACCACTACCATTCGCACAGTCAGCTGCACTCTAGGAATAAAGAAGAAGACAGAAAACCAGCCCTTGGGAGTTCCCTGGTGGCCTAGAGGTTAGGATTCCGGGCTTTCACTGCTGTGGCGTGGGTTCAACCCCTGGTTGGGAAACTGAGATCCTGCAAGCTGTGGGGCGTGGCCAAAAATAAATAAATAAATAAATAACCAGTCCTTAATGAACAGTGTCCTGCTGTGAACAGATGACCCAGTAAAAACTCAAGCCCCGAACTTGGATTAAGGTGATCACAGATTGCTGGTGCCCCCAGGTGGCTGGCAAAAGCAATAGAAGAAGCCTTGTTTGGAGGAAGATAACATGATTCTAGACTTGCACTCCGATCACTACATTACATTGTGTTAAGACTCCATCTTAGCAGGCTGGAGAGAGACTCTCCTGCTGGCCTTGAAGAATCAAACTGCCAGGTTGTGAACTACCTGTGGACAGGACCACATGGCAGGGAACTGCAGGCAGCTTCTAGGACCTGAAGACACACTCTAGCTGACAACCAGGGCCCTCAGTTATACAGCTGAAAGAAAATTTATTTGCCCAGCAAATAGGGGAAGTGGATTTTCCCCAGTCAAGCCTCTGATGAAACCAAGGCCCCAGCTAATACCTGGACTGTAGCCTGGTGAGGCCCTGAAACAGAAAACCCTGTTAAGCTGTGTCCCAGCCTCTAACCCACAGAAACTGTGAGAAAAGAAATGTGTACTGTTTTAACCATCTACGCTTGTGATAATTTGTTATACTGCGATAGAAAACTGATACAGCAAGGATCGCTACCATTTCCATGCAGCATGATTTTTCCTGATTCACCCACTGTGGGTTCCTTTTCAGGGGGTCCAATCCAATTTCCCACTTTGGTGCAGGCTTTAGACTTGGTTTCCTGACCTCATACAAGGTCTTCAGACCCAATCTTCAGGTCACCAAAAATTGGTGGCTATTCCCAGAGCAAACCTTAGCTTCAGGTCTCACTCAACTCTCTTTCTGATCTTTGAGGATTTCCAACATCTAGTTCAGCCATGCATTTTTTTAAATAAATTTATTTTATTTTATTCATTTTTATTTTTGGCTATGTTGGGTCTTCGTTGCTGTACATGGGCTTTCTGTAGTTGCAGTGAGCGGGGGATTCTCTTCGTTGCGGTGCACGGTCTTTTCATTGTTGTGGCTTCTCTTGTTGCGGACCACAGGCTCTAGGTGCATGGGCTTCAGTAGTTGTGGTGCTCAGGCTCAGTAGTTGTGGCACGCAGGCTTAGTTGCTCCACAGCATGTGGGATCTTCCTGGACCAGGGATCGAACCCATGTCCCTTGCATTGGCAGGCGGATTCTTAACCACTGCGCCACCAGGGAAGTCCCCAGCCATGCATTTTTAAATTATGGTGTTTCAAATGTTTTATCCAGCATTTGCTGGTGTTCTTTAACGAGAGGATCTCTTTAAAAGATCTAATCTGCTGTAGGTCTAGGGATTTCCATTCACTCTTTAACCCACTGAAGTCTGACTCCCCACCACTACTACACCCCAAGCTGCTTTAGCAAAAGAGATCAGGATCTCTTCATTTCCAAATTCAATCAACTCTTTCCAGTCCTCATCTTACTCAGCCTCTCTCTCAGCAGCACCTGGCACTGTTGGCCCCAGCTTTTCCTTCCTTCTTTTCCTCCCTGGCTTCTAGTAGCATATGTGTGCTATTACTGCTGTCACTGTTTCCTTGCAATTTCCTTAGCTGACTCCACTTTTTCTGCCTTCCTGTTAAATAGTGGTATTCCTCAGAGTTCTAGGAATGTTTTATTCTCATTCTATAATCTGTACCTGGATGATCTTATCCATCCCCATGGCTTCTATTGATACCATCATGTGTATGCTGATGGCTTCCTAATCTATACCTCACATCTATTAGGCAGGGTAGGTTAGGTTAAGTGGCTTATTCTCTTCCCAAAATCTCAGTAGTGTAACATGAAAAAGTTTATTTCTTGCTCACACAGAATCCACTGCAGGTCCAGGTGATCCTCCAGAGAAACTATCCTCCATACGGTGACTCAGTGATTCAGCTTTAGAGCTTGCAACCTCACCTTCTCATCACAAAATCTCCATAATCACCCTGAAGGGGAAGGGGTCAGAGGAGGTCTTCCTTAAGCAATTAAATGCTTCAACTAAAAGGGAAATACATCACCTTCATTCATAGACCATTAGCCAGAGCTTATCACACGGCACTACTAAACCGCAAATGAGGCTCAGAGGCCAGGAGGAGAGGAGCTCTGGTTAGGGTTGAGAACTAGTACTCCCTACCACACAAATCTAGATCCCTTTCATGAGCCCCCAACCTGTGCATCCAACATCCCTCTCGACATCTCTACCTGAATGCTCCATAGGCACCCTAGACTCAATGTGTCCAAAAGTAAACTCATTATATATGCCCAATCCTACACCCCCCTTCTGTATTCTCACCATCAGTTGGTGATCCAAGGCAGAAACCTGGGAGTTATCTTGAGCTCCCCTCTCTCCCCCTTACCTTCCTCTCACAACTGAAAAAAGACTAGATTCATCATCTTTTTGCCCTACCTCCTCTTCCCCACAGCCTGTGCCTTTAATCAGATCATCCCTGTTTCTCACCTAGAACTCTGCCATACTAAAGGACTCCCTGCCCACTCTCTGTCCCACTGCCCCTCACCAGTCCCTCCTACACTCTGTTGCCCAAACCCAAATGTAATCACGTTACATCCTTCAGCACTGTCTCCATTGCCTCTAAGGTGAAGTTTGTTTAGGGTCCTCCACCATGTGAGCTTGTCCTTCCTCTACAGTCTTTCTCTTTCCATTCCCCATCCCCACCCACCCTCATTCCCTGTAGCACCAGTGACAGTGAAATACTTGCATTTCCCTGAACATCACAAACATGACAAAGCATGTGTTTGCTCAGGCTGTTCCTCTGCCTGGAATATGCTCCCTTCCTCTGTCTGCCTACAAAATGTGATTCATCTTTCAAGATGCAACTCAAACATCATTTTCTCTATGATGCTTTTCTTGACACGCTTGAATTTTCTTTTGTTTTAAAGAAGATGTTGGGGGTAGGAGTTTATTAATTAATTTATTTATTTTTGCTGTGCTGGGTCTTCGTTTCTGTGCGAGGGCTTCCTCTATTTGTGGCAAGCGGGGGCCACTCTTCATCGCGGTGCGCGGGCCTCTCACTGTCGCGGCCTCTCTTGCTACAGAGCGTAAGCTCCAGGCGCGCAGGCTCAGTAGTTGTGGCTCACGGGCCTAGTTGCTCTGCGGCATGTGGGATCCTCCCAGACCAGGGCTCGAACCCGTGTCCCCTGCATTAGCAGGCAGATTCTCAACCAGTGCGCCACTAGGGAAGCCCCACATTCCCTCCTTATTGTGCAACCTGAGCCCTTTCTCTTTGAGTCCCACTCCATCCTGTATGTCTGACACAGCATCTACAACATTTCATTACACTTACTCCCGAACTTAACAGTAATGTTTGGGTCATAGTAAGTGCTCAGTAAATGTCTGATTAATTAATCCTCACTCTAAGTCTGGAACTACTGCTGTTTCCTTCTCTGGCTGCTCTTCCTCCTTCTGCCCTTTGGAGATATCTCTGATCATAGTCTTCGACTTTTTATCCTCCCTTGTTTTTTCTACCACGCTCCTAAACGTCTCTCAAGTTCATTTACATTTCTTTGTCTCTCCGCTGCTACCTACCGCCCTAGTCCAAGTTGCTATTATCCCTCAACTGGATCACTGTAATAATCTCTTAGCCAGTCTTGTCATATCTATTCTGGCTCCCTTCCAATTTATTCTCACCCCCCCCACCCCCAGTTTTTGTGATTGTTTAGAAAGCAAGTCTGATCACATCACCCTTGTTTAAATACCTTCAGTGCAGATAAGCCCACCTTTCTTGTCATAAAGACAAAAGCTCTCAGGGAACTGGCCCCCGCCTGGTTCTTAAACTTCATCCCCATCATACTCCATACCCACCCCCAGCACCCCAGCATCACCTCACACACTTCCTTGCTCTTTCACGATAGCCTTTTTTTTCGGGGGGCATGGGGTGGGGCACTTCCTGCCCTCCTTTCTTGCACAGAGCTTTTGAATTTCAATGTTCTCTTCCCTTTGATCGTTACTACCACCACCAGCACCACCCACCCCCATCTTGGCCTAGCGGAACTCCATCTCACAAAAGATTTTGGCTTTTTCTCTTCCGGGAAGCTGTCCCTCGTTCCCTGTATCATAGGCATATACAGCCAGGGATCCTGCACAAAAGGCTGTTTTTTTGCCCACCATTATGTCTTCAGAACTTAGAACTCAGTACATGGCACATAGTAAACGTTCAGTAAGCAATTTTGGAGTGAATGAACAAATGAATTCTCTTGGCCACTGAGATTCAAACACTTGGAGTAATCATGGACTCATTCTGCTATTTCATTCCCTGTATCCAGGTCCCAATTCTTAGAACTTCCAATCTTATTATACCTGTGGATGCCTCCCCATTCCTGATGCTCCCGTCCTTATTAAATACCTGAGATATTGCCATATTCCTCCAGCTTATTTCCTTGTCTCTTTCTTTACCCACAATTTATCTTATTTGATGTGATATAATCTTCCTTAAAGGCCATGTTTATCATCTTATACCCCAATTCAAAAACCTTTAGTTGTTTGTCATTAATGCTTAAAATATATTTTTTGCTTGGATTTAAAGACCTCCACAATATGTCTCAAATCTATCTATGCAACTATTTTCTGTGTCTCACCCTTTACCAAGGCCCCACTCTTGAACCATGCTGATAACCCAGAAATCCATCACTCAAAGCCCAGCACCCAATCCTGGGCTTGGGCATTTCCTCACACAGTCCCTTTCTTCTCCCCCATCCACCCTCCAGGTCTCCCTGCACACAGTCCTGCCTGATTCTGCCAGCTCTGCCAGCCCTTCCCTTCTTCCAGGCCTGCGAGTTGCTCTGCCCTCGGCCTGAAGCTGTCTTCCCCAGGAGGTTCTTTGCCCGGCCAGCTCGTTCTCATCCTCTGGTTCTCAGGGTAAATATCACTCCTTGGACAGGCCTTCCCTTTTATCTAAAGATGTTCTCCCATCATTTACTCTCTGGCATGGCACTTTGCTTCTTTCCTTCATGGCCCGTAACACATCCGTGATTAATCTGTTGTTTTCTTGTTTGTCGTTGCTCTTCTCAATTAGACGGTAGGCCCCATGAGGAGCTTTTCTGCCTTCTCTCTGAAATATCCACAGCACTTAGCCCACTACATGGCCTACTGTGTTTATTTAATGAGCATATTTATTAATATTATTTTATCGATAAATGTTTACAAGGTAAATGATTCGCCTTCCCTTTGAAGAGATCTCCATGATCTTAAAACACTTAAAAGTCTGTCCAGCCCTCACTAAACTCTTAACACCGTTTGCTCTTTGTTTTTCTTTATCAAGAGCATTTCCCTGGCTAGAATAAATGGGACTATGACATGCTTGATGACAATGATAATGTCACACCACTGTGATCCCTACTATATCTGGCATGGTGGTCACATATTCAATAAATACTTAATTAGAAATAAACTTATCTCCCTGTGTTCTGGCATTCATGTGTCAAAAGATATAAAAGCAGCTCTCTGCTTATGGAATTAAAAAAATACAGTGTTGGCCACAAAGAGGATGTCGGCCCTGGAGTTTAGACAAGATCTTTGCGACACACAGCTTGATGTAGCAGTGGCAGTGGCAGTGGCAGTAATCACTATTTCATCATTCTGAAAAATAGGGGTGGTAACAGAAGCAGCAGGTGAAAAGTTCAGTCTTAGACAACGACATCTTAGGACCAGACTTTTTCTTAAAAGGTAAACATGTTTACTCCATGCTTTTAATCTAGACGAAATAATCACCAAAAGAAAATGCTACCTAATTTATAGTGGTTTCTGTAACTTTTTTCTTTTTAACTTTATTTGATGGGGGAAGGGTTGCATTTGAATGGCTGAATTTAGTTGGTAGATTTTATGACAGTCAGTAAGGTTCACCAATGCTGGACAAAATATGAAAAAGTATACATATATAGCACTGTTTCTATTTTAATTTATACTTCTATCAAATGTTTGGAGTGTCGTTTTCAAAGGGAATGTGTTTCCTGCTTTTTTTGGCCTGGATCTGTAAGTAACTATTTCCCTGTAGCATCGTGTGATGGTTTTGTCTTTCAGGGTGGGGGACCGAGCTTTTGTTTCAGATGGCTGTGCTAACATTTCTTTGGGATGGTTGTAAATTCAGAGCCACTCATGGGAAGGTTAAGATTTTATGGAAACCTATGATCCTCCCCTCTTCCACCTCCCCAGTGATATGGTCTAGTAAAAGTTCATAGGATATGTTTATACTATGTTTAGTGTAAACATGTATTTCAATATCTTAAAAATACTATATAAATATTTTACAGTGCTCTACGAAGAACACCGTTGACTTTTATATTAGAAAAGGAGCAAAAAGTGCTAGAAAAATTGTTGCCACTGTTGATTCTGCCATGGATGATGGACTTTCTATTCTCATGGCTCAGAATTCTCATCAAATTTCCCTGTTGGCACCTTTCTTGTTATCTTAGATTACATGCTCTTAAAAAGTTTGTTTGATTGTAAGGCACTTGATAATGTTGCTGTTGCTGTTCTAACTGGTACATGGCAATGAGGTGTCCTTCTCCCAATCCTCTCTATGTCCAAGGACTTAGAAACTGATTCACTTTGGAGAGCTGAGCAATTAAACACAAATGATCAATGGCATTTATTGTCTAACTAAATTACCTTAAAATACGGTAGATATAGCAGAGCCAAAAATTCTTATCATGGGGTTGCCTAAGTATAAAGTAAAATTGTGGGCTCCTAAAATTTTTTGTTATTTGATTTTGTTTAAATAAAAGTGGGAATAATTTTTATCAACAAACAGGAAACTGGAAAAGCAAGCTATAGTACATAGCTATAACAGAAAGACCTATCACCACTAAAAGGCTTAAAGAAATTTTCAGTAAGATAGGAAAATGTTTATGGTAAAAATCATAGTTAAAAAAACAAAACAAGGAGGTATGAAAAAGTATCTCAACTAGCTTTTTAAAAATGCATGAAGTACAACACAAAGGAAATACACTAAAATATTAACAATAGGTAGTGGAAGTTTGAGCGATTTTACTTTTCTGCTTTTAGGCACTTAATGCTTTTTAGTATAAATAAATGAGGGAAATACAGAAAGCTTAACGTAATAGAACTATAGCTTAGATAAGGGCATTTTCACACTCGAAAATATAATGTGTGAACAAAATAGAAGTGTCTGATGCAGTCTAGAGGAAGGACCTTCAAGAACAAGTTAGTCGGTTTATCCAGCACTGCCAGGGAAGAGTGAAGCAAATACATCAGACCTAGATGGCACTCAATGTTAAAATCAGCTATTCTGCTTCTATCATACTTCAGTTTGATGTTCATCAAGCAAAATTATGATTTTAATTGGCTTTCTCATACAT
The DNA here is from genome assembly GCF_963924675.1 of Phocoena phocoena. Lineage (NCBI taxonomy): Eukaryota > Metazoa > Chordata > Mammalia > Artiodactyla > Phocoenidae > Phocoena > Phocoena phocoena. The sequence goes on from NC_089219.1 coordinate 98,446,067, forward strand.
TTTGATAGAATGCACTGGTTATACCAACTTGTTTCTTATGTTATTCCAGTTCATACATCAGTCTCCTGTGAGTTGGTTGGTGTGAGTCAGTTCTGGAGCAATCAGTCAATTCTTGGTGCCCTGATATGATCAAATTTATGAACCTGCAAAGCTGAGGACTGCCTGCTGAGCTACAGTACTCACACTGTAAAGTATGTGACCACTGATCTCACTAGAACACCCACCCACCACTTGCCTCTCTCCCACATTATGGCTCTAATTTTAAGATCACAGTCTCAGAATTGGCCACTCTGCTACGTCTCCTTGCAAGCTTTCTAAGAGGTACCATTTTTAATTCTCAGGAGAAAGCAACATGGGAAGTAATATTTCCAAACTTGAACCAAACAATAGTAAGTCCAGGACAGAACCCATTACCTGCTTCACTGCTGAGTTAAAAGGGACAGGAATCACTGGAAACTGCTGAAGGGCTGTAATGCGACGACATTTCCGAAGTTGGAAAAATCAGATTTTACCATGATGCAGGGTCTGATGCCAAGAAGAGCGAAAAGGGGAGCAAGGAAGAATTATCTGATCCTCCAAATTTGAGGAAAGGGTACTCTGTGCTCAGTATTAGACCATCTGGGTAGTTTACGAGACTCTGGCTCCCTTCCTTAACTGCTATTCTATTCTATAAGTGTGAGGAGAGCTCACTAAGGCTGCCTTTGGCTAGCCACTGTAAATAGCTTCCCTGAAAAACAAATGAACAAAAAAAGGCAGCTATTCCCAAGGGCAGATTCCCCAGGACTTTGGGAAATGCTAGTTCTGGGTTTCACTTTTGGTTCTTTACCCCCTGGCCTTGAAATTCTCTGCTTAAGTCCCAGGAAGCATTTGTCCCTAGGGTCTTATTAAAATCTTTAAGGGAGCACCCTGCAATGTTTTTTTCAAAGGGACATATGGGGCTGCAGAAATACTAGGCTCTTCTTTCATTTGTGTAGCTGATTATTGTTTATTTCCTGATCTAGTTTTCACGTTGAAGTACACAATGTTCTCTCCTTTTGAGGAGCTGTAGCCCTGTCGTTAGTCTCCACTGGTTGCTTGGATAAGGTGGGGTATGTGGGTGCCCTCAAACTGGAGAGAGACATGGCAGATGCACTAATGCCCTTCGTGTTCTCTCAAAGACAGACAAAGCACCCACTCCACGGCAGCCCCAGGCAGTGACCTCTGCACCCTGCTTCTCTGGCCACCCCGAGTAAGCAAGCATCCTCCCACCCGTTTCCTCTCATACCGCATGGCATTTGATTTTGTGTTGAATGCTTTGCCTTATGGACTTGGGGAGGGAGGTCTGAGGAGAAGGGACCAGAAACAGAGGAGGAACTAAATCAGTTTTTTCCCTTCAGAGTGTGTTTCTTAACCTGGGGTCCCCCAAGCCTCAAGAGATTCATGAATTCCCTAAGCTTATAGATAAAATTTGCTATGTGCAGTCCTGTGAACATTTTTAAGGGGGAAGAGAGCCACAGCTTTTATTGAGCCCTCAAATGGATCTGGAACCCCAAAGCCAAAAGTTGAAAACCCGGGGGTGAGATTGAAAGTTAACTAACCACTGTGAAAGCTATTTCAGGGATTTACCCATAGGTGGGAAAGGTTACCCTGTGGTCTTTAGGAAAGGACTTCAAAAAGCCCAGCGGGTCATCTGCTCATTTTCTTTGCCACAACAGCAAAGAATATTTGGTCTTAACCTTTCTTGGTGGGGTTCTACTGACACTGCTGCTGATGGCCCTTGTCTTCCTCATCATAAAGAGCTACAGAAAATGTAAGTCTCCAAGAGCTGCGACAGCCCTTCTTTTTCTGTCTTCGAGAATAGAGTTAGCTTTAAGGGGGAGTAAAATTTGCATAGCCCACCCTCTCTACAGACCGAGGACTCAAATCCCTTTACTTCTCTCCTGGTCATTTCCACCCTCCAGCCCGCCCACCTCCAACACCTCCCCCTCACCCCATCCCTTCACCCAAGATTGAAGAAAGCAGCTTCCAATTCCTCCAGGCCCCATTGGTGAGACTTGTCCCTCTTCTTCCTGGCACTTGTGGCAGGTCACTCCAGTCCCCGGGCCCTGGATCCCCCTCTCAGTTCCTCCAGCCAAGGTAAGACGACCACGCTGTTTCCTGGATATGGAGGCCTGCTGCCAGGGGAATTTCCTTCTATCAACTAGAGTAGTGTTATTTCTCTGGACACTGGGCAAGTGATTCTTTGAAAGGCTCTTCTGATCTCTTTGTTTCTAAATGTCACTTGCTTCTAAGAGACACCTTTCTCCAAATTGAACTCACTCATTCCTCCTCCTTCTTCCTGTGTAGTTTTCACCCCCAGAGGAAGCACTTACCTATGCCAACATGACTTTCAAAATCTCGAAAGAAAAGAGCAATCACCTGACCGTGAACCATTCTGCAGACTCGGACTCCGTTGTCTACGCTCAAACTAAAGTTACAAACTCACCTTGCCTTTCCAGTGAGGTGTGAGTCCCATTCCTCTCATCTCAGCTCCATTGTCTTCATACATCACTTTCCCTTTTAACAAATTTTGGACTACAACCTGGGTGAAACCACAGTCAGAGTTGTCTGGGTGTGATTGGGCAATGCTAGCCAACAGTTTTGAAGACCAAGGGTCAGTCTTTTTCCTGGCCTGAGAAAAGATTGCTGGCCCTCCCACTTGGATGGACAGCGAGTTAGCCCCTTGAGGGCTGAGACTGCCTTCCTTGTCCCCTTCCAAATGTGTGGTACAGAGCTCAGGGCACAAAGAGTATTCCCTCAGCATCATTGATCAACTTGGGACAAGTCAACCAAATGAACAATCTAGAGAGGATTACAAATAAAAGCAAACTCTCTGCAATGCTGGCTCCCTCTCCATCATTGGTGTGTCTTTCCCCATCACCTCCAGAGGTGCAGAGCTCATCCACAGCCAGAAAAGCCTAAGGAGGTGATGGTACTCTGGAACTAACTCAGGATCGATTGGGACACAGGTCTCAAACTCTATCACTAACTAGCTGCCTCCATTCATTGCAGCAAGTATGTTAAACTTTTGAAGCTTCTATTTCCTCATCTTGAAAACAGAACTAATAACACTTATCTCTTAATGTAAGAATAAATAAGATATCATATATGTAAGTACTCTCTACATCCCAGAGCTCTACGCAAATACAAGGTCCCTATTGGCTAAAGCACTATTCAAATGTGGATGTCCATCTCCTTTCTATAGCATATGATATATGCCTAACACTCTATGGGAAATAAAAATTAATCTAAATGTTAACCACCTCTGCCAAATCCCAATGAATAACCCCATAGAAGATCCTAGTAAAAATATGAATAAGATTATTTTTTACTAGGTAAAATTATTCTAACTCTCCTATGTGAACAATAAACAAGAAAGCAAATCCAGGAAAATTCATAAAAATAAGCAAATAAAATATGGGAAGCCTGGCCTTAACAGCTAACTAAAAGTACTGTTTCCTTAAGAATGTCTAATTAAAACATGTTAATGGTTCATGAATAAATAAATAAAGGGATAAAATAGCAAGACCAGAAATAGACCAAAAACACATGAGGAAGTTTAGAGTATGATGAAGATGGCACATCAAATCATTTGGGGGAAATTAGTTTATTCATAAATGGTGTTGAGACAATTAAGTAACCATGTAGATGAGAATAAGATCAGATCTATATCTTACTCCTTGTATCAAAATTCCAGATGTGTCAAAAATTTTTTAAAAATCGTAAAAGTACTGGAAGAAAATATGGGAGGACTTTTAAAACAACAGAGTGGAGCATGACTTTGAATGCAGGACACCTGTTCAATAAACCAGAAAAGACTAATTAGCTTGACTTACAAAGTAATATTCAAAAGACAAATGACATGTTGGGAAAATACTTGCAGAGCATCTTGTAGACAAAGGGCTGATTTTCTTAATCTATTAAGAGTTCCTATAAATCAACAGGGGAAAAAAATCAACAACTCGAGAGAAAAGAAAAAGGACAATGGATAATGTTGGGCCAGTCACAGAAAAGGAAATATAAATGCCTTTAAACATACGAAGACAAACTCAACTTTACTCATATTAAGAGAAATCATAATTAGAACTACAATTAGATATTTTTCATCAATAAGATTAGCAAAATTCAAAAAGTTTGCTAACAAAACGTTTGGGCAAGATTGTGGGGAACTAAGATACACATATAATACTGGTGGGAGAGTGAGTTGACACAACTACTATGAAAGGCATTTTGGCAACAGCTAACAACATTTCCAATTCTATTTCTAAGAATGTATCCTACTTAAACATGTGGGAAGTCACCTGTGTAATTTGAATTGCAGCATTCATCAAACTGATTAAAACTTAGCGAGTCTTGTTATACTCTAATCACTATTCTGAGCGCTTGGCATGTGGTCATGGAATCCCCACAAAACACTAGGAGGTTACAGTTATTATTATTCTCATTTTAGATACAAAAATGGAGGCACAGAGAGGTCAAACAACTTGCCTGAGTTCACACTGTTACACACTATTACTGAGTTTGCACCTGTATTTGTATTTATTTAGTCTGTCTCTAAAAGAAAACACCACTAACTGATCTTAGTAATTGCCCCAGGGGAGAGGAACGTGATAACTGAGGGACTGAGGGGCAGGGATGGGAGGAGGTATGCTTTCCCTTAAAAACATTTTTGTAACTTTTGAAGTTCTTCATTTACCTTGTTGAGGATTTTCAGGGAGCCTGATACCTAGTGTTCACATTTCCCACCTGAATTCTAGACCAACTGAGAAATAAGAGGACTCAGGAGATGGAGAACAAAGTAGTATCTTTATTACAAGCATAGGAGAATATAAGCATAAACCATAGCTGCAGAGAAGTGGGCTTCAGAACCCTGAACTCCATGCACCATGGCGAGCCCCCGCCCCTCCCGGCAACCCAAACAGAGGCTCACCTGCCCACAGAAGTTGAAGAAGAGACCATGTGCTCTTTGAAAGCTGCACAAAAGAGATTTTAAAATGAAGAGGAAGGAGATTGGTTCAAGATGGCAGAGTAGAAGGACGTGTGCTCACTCCCTCTTGCAAGAGCACCTGAATCACAACTAACTGCTGGACAATCATAGGCAGGAAGACACTGGAACTCACCGGAAAAGATACCCCACATCCAAAGACAAAGGAGAAGCCACAGTGAGATGGTGGGAGGGGCGCAATCACAATAAAATCAAATCCCCTAACCGCTCGGTGGGTGACTCACAAACTGGAGAACACTTATAACACAGAAGTCCACCCACTGGAGTGAGGGTTCTGAGCCCCACGTCAGGCTTCCCAACCTGGGGTTCCAGCAATGGGAGGACGAATTCCCAGAGAATCGGGCTTTGAAGGCTGGCAGGATTTGATTGCAGGACTTTGACAGGACTGGGGGAAACAGAGACTCCACTCTTGGAGGGCACACACAAAGTAGTGTGCACATCGGGACCCAGGGGGAAGGAGCAGTGACTCCATAGGAGTGACTCCATAGGAGACTTGCTGGTTTGAGGGTCTCCTGCAGAGGCAAGGGGTGGCTGTGGCTCAGGGTGGGGACAAGGACACTGGCGGCAAATGTTCTGGGAAGTGCTCCTAGATGTGAGCCCTCCCAGAGTCCGTCATTATCGCCACCAAAGAGCCTGTGGCCTCCAGTGCTGGGTCGCCTCAGGCCAAACAACCAACAGGGAGAGAACTCAGACCGACCCATCAGCAGACTAAAGTTTTACTGAGCTCTGCCCACCAGAGCAACACCCAGCTCTACCCACCAACAGTCCCTCCCATCAGGAAGCCTGCACAAGCCTCTTAGATAGCCTCATCCACCAGAGGGCAGACAGTAAAAGCAATGCAATGGAGAAAAGACAGCCTCTTCAATAAGTGGTGCTAGGAAAACTGGACAGTACATGTAAAAGTATGAAATTAGAACACTCCCTAACACCATACACAAAAATAAACTCAAAATGGACTAAAGACCTAAATGTAAGGCCAGACACTATCAAACTCTTAGAGGAAAACATGGGCAGAACACTCTATGACATAAATCACAGCAAGATCCTTTTTGACTCACCTCCTACAGAAATGGAAATAAAAACAAAAATAAACAAATGGGACCTAATGAAACTTAAAAGCTTTTGCACAGCAAAGCAAACAATACACAAGACCAAAAGAAACCCTCAGAATGGGAGGAAATATTTGCAAGTGAAGCAACTTACAAAGGATTAATCTCCAAATTTTACAAGCATCTCATGCAGCTCAATAACAAAAAAGCAAGCAACCCAATCCAAAAATGGGCAGAAGACCTAAATAGACATTTCTCCAAAGAAGATATACAGATTGCCAACAAACACACGAAAGAATGCTCAACATCATTAATCATAAGAGAAATGCAAATCAAAACTACAATGAGATATCATCTCACACCAGTCAGAATGGCCATCATCAAAAAATCTAGAAACAATAAATGCTGGAGAGGGTGTGGAGAAAAGGGAACACTCTTGCACTGCTGGTGGGAATGTAAATTGATACAGCCACTATGGAGAACAGTATGGAGGTTCCTTAAAAAACTAAAAATAGAACTACCATACAACCCAGCAATCCCACTACTGGCCATATACCTTAAAAAAACATCGTTCAAAAAGAGTCATGTAGGGGCTTCCCTGGTGGCTCAGTGGTTGAGAGTCCACCTGCCAATGCAGGGGACACAGGTGCGTGCCTCGGTCCGGGAAGATCCCACATGCCGCGGAGTGGCTGGGCCTGTGAGCCATGGCCTCTGAGCCTGTGCGTCCGGAGCCTGTGCTCTGCAACGGGAGAGGCCACAACAGTGAGAGGCCCGCGTACCACAAAAAAAAAAAAAAAAAAAAAGAGTCATGTACCAAAATGTTCATTGCAGCTCTATTTACAATAGCCAGGACATGGAAGCAACCGAAGTGTCCATTATTGGATGAATGGATAAAGAAGATGTGGCACATATATACAATGTAATATTACTCAGCCATAAAAAGAAACAAAACTGAGTTATTTGTAGTGAGGTGGATGGACCTAGAGTCTGTCATACAGAGCCAAGTAAGTCAAGAAGAGAAAAACAAATACCGTATGCTAACACATATATATGGAATCAAAGAAAAAAAAAAGTCATGAAGAATCTAGGAGTAAGACGGGAATAAAGACACAAACCTACAAGAGAGGTAATGGGGAGGGCAAAGGGTAAGCTGTGACAAAGTGAGAGAGTGGCATGGACATATATACACTACCAAAAGTAAAATAGATAGCTAGTCGGAAGCAGCCTCATAGCACAGGGAGATCAGCTCGGTGGTTTGTGACCACATAGAGGGGTGGGATAGGGAGGGTGGGAGGGAGATGCAAGAGAGAGGAGATATGAGGATATGTATATGTATAGCTGATTCACTTTGTTATAAAGCAGAAACTAACACACCATTGTAAAGCAATTATACTCCAATAAACATGTTAAAAAAAAAAAGAACTAGAATCCTGCAGCCTGTGGAACAAAATCCACATTCACAGAAAGAGAGACAAGATGAAAAGGCAGAGGGCTACGTACCAGATGAAGGAACAAGATAAAACCCCAGAAAAACAACTAAATGAAGTGGAGATAGGCAACCTGAGCCCACGTACCACAACTACTGAAGCCTACACACCTAGAGCCCATGCTCCGCAGCAAGAGAAGCCACTGCAATGAGAAGCCCCCGCACCACAACCAAGAGTAGCCCTCGCTCACCACAGCTAGAGAAAAGCCCGCACACAACGAGGACCCAAGGCAGCCAAAAATAAATAAATTAATTAATTAATTTTAAAAAAGAGAAAACAATAGCAAAGATCAGTAAAACTAAAACTGGTTCTTTGAGAAGATAAACAAAATTGATAAACCGTTAGCCAGACTCATCAAGAAAAAGAGGGAGAGGACTCAAATCAATAGAGTTAGAAATGAAAAAGGAGAAGTTACAACGGACACTGCAGAAATACAAAGCATCATAAGAGACTACTACAAGCAACTCTATGCCAATAAAATGGACAACCTGGAAGAAATGGACAAATTCCAAGACTGAGCCAGGAAGAAATAGAAAACATGAACAAACCAATCACAAGTAATGAAATTGAAACTGTGATTAAAAATCTTCCAACAAACAGAAGTCCAGGACCAGATAGCTTCACAGGTGAATTCTATCAAACATTTAGAGAAGAGCTAACACCCATTCTTCTCAAACTCTTCCAAAAAATTGCAGAGGAAGGAACACTCCCAAACTCATTCTACAAGGCCACTATCACCCTAATACCAAAACCAGGCAAAGATACTACAAAAAAGAACATTACAGACCAATATCACTGATGAATATCGAGAGAAAAATCCTCAACAAAATACTAGCAAACAGAATCAAACAACACATTAAAGGATCATACTCCATGATCAAGTGGGATTTATTGCAGGAATACAAGGATTCTTCAATATATCCAAATCAATCAATGTGATACACCATATTAACAAACTGAAGAATAAAATCCATATGATAATCTCAATAGATGCAAAAAAAGTTTTGACAAAATTCAACACCAATTTTGATAAAAAAAACTCTCCAGAAAGTGGGCAGAGAGGAAACCTACCTCAACATAATAAAGGCCATATACAACAAATCCACAGCAAACATCATTCTCAATGGTGAAAAACTGAAAGCATTCCCTCTAAGATCAGGAACAAGACAAGGATGTCCACTCTCACTACTATTATTCAACATAGTTTTGGAAGTCCTAGCAATGGCAATCAGAGAAGAAAAAGAAATAAAAGGAATACAAATTGGAAAGAAGAAGTAAAACTGTCACTGTTTGCAGATGACATGATACTATATACAGATAATCCTAAAGATGCCAACAGAAAACTACTAAAGCAAATCAATGAATTTGGTAAAGTTGCAGGATATAAAATTAATGCACAGAAATCTCTTGCATTCCTATACACTAACAGCGAAAGATCAGAAACAGAAATTAAGGAAACAATCCCATTCACCATTGCAACAAAAATAATAAAATACCTAGGAATAAAGCTACCTAAGGAGGTAAGAAACCTGTACTCAGAAAACTATAAGACACTGATGAAAGAAATCAAAGATGACACAAACAGATGGAGAGATATACCATGTTCTTGGATTGAAAGAATCAATATTGTGAAAATGACTATACTACCCAAAGCAATCTACAGATTCAATGCTGTCCCTATCAAATTACCTATGTCATATTTTACAGAACTAGAATTTAAAAATCTTAACATTTGTATGGATTCACAGAAGACCCCAAATAGCCAAATCGATCTTGAGGGAAAAAAACGGAGGAGTCTGGAGGAATCAGACTCCCTGACTTCAGACTATACTACAAAGCTACAGTAATCAAGACAACATGGTACTGGCACAAAAACAGAAAGATAGATCAATGGAACAGCATAGAGATCCCAGAAATAAACCCACATACTTACTGTCAATTAATCTATGAAAAAGGAGACAAGGCTATACAATGGAGAAAAGACAGTCTCTTCAATAAGTGGTGCAAGGAAAACTGGACAGTCACATGTAAAAGAATGAAATTAGAACACTCCCTAACACCATATACAAAAATAAACTCAAAATGGATTAAAGACCTAAACACAAGGCCAGGCACTATAAAACTCCTAAAGGAAAACATAGGAAGAACCCTCTTTGACATGAATCACAGCAAGATCTTTTTTGACCCACCTCCTAGAGTAATGGAAATAAAAACTAAACTAAACAAATGGGATCTAATGAAACTTAAAAGCTTTGCACAGCAAAGGAAACTCTAAACAAGATGAAAAGACGACCCTCAGAATGGGAGAGAATGTTTGCAAACAAATCAACGGGCAAATGATTAATCTCCAAAATATATGAACAGCTCGTGCAGCCCAATATTAAAAAACCAAAGAACCCAATCAAAAAATGGGCAGAAGATCTAAATAGACGTTTCTCCAAAGAAGACATACAGATGGCCAAGAGGAACATGAAAAGCTGCTCAGCATCACTAATTATTAGAGAAATGCAAATCAAAATTATAATGGGGTATCACCTCACACCAGTTAGAATGGGCATCATCAGAAAATCTACAAACAACAAATACTGGAGAGGGTGTGGAGAAAAGGGAACCCTCTTGTACCGTTGGTGGGAATGTAAATTGATACAGCCACTATGGAGAACTGTATGGAGGTTCCTTAAAATACTAAAAATAGAATTACCATATGACCCAGCAATCCCACAACAGGGCATATATCCAGAGAAAAGCATAATTCAAAAAGCCACATGCACACCAATGTTCATTGCAGCACTATTTACAATAGCCAGGTCATGGGAGCAACCTAGATGCCTGTCAACAAACGAATGGATTAAAGAAGATGTGGTACATATATACACAATGCAGTATTACTCAGCCATAAAAAGGAGTGAAATTGGGTCATTTGCAGAGACATGGATGGACCTAGAGACTGTCATACAGAGTGAAGTAAGTCAGAGAAAAACAAATATGGTACATTAACGCATATGTGTGGAATCTAGAAAAATGGTACAGAGGAAGCGGTTTGCAAGGCAGAAGTAGAGACCCAGATATAGAGAACAAACGCACGGACACCAAGGGGGGAAAGCGCGGGGGCAGGGGGTGGTGGTGGGATGAACTGGGAGATTGGGATTAACCTATATACACTAATATGTATAAAATAGGTAACTAGTAAGAACCTGCTGTATAAAAAAATGAAATAAAATTCTAAAAAGAAAAAATGAAGAGGAAGGGCAGAGTAGGCACACCTGGTTCCTACCTCCAGACTCACTCACCAGACAGACCACTCCATCTCCGCTGGGGTGTCACTGAGGAGTGTCCCCCCAGTGGAGCTCAGTCCACAGGGAAGGAAGCTTCCTCCACGAATCTGTCTTAAAAAATATTAAGTAATATTTTTGAATATCAAGGTAAGGAAATTAAAGTGCAAAGAGATGACATACTTTACCCAATGTCTCCCAGCTAGTAAGTGGCAGAACAAAATTTAAATCAAGTCATCTCACTTCAAATTCCTTGCATCTTGTCTCCACACCAAGCTGTCCCAGAGTACGTATAGTGGCAGAGAAACTAGAAAGGTAAAGCCAGGAGATGTGTTCGAGAGAGCATGTTCACTCTGAGATGGAGCAGCTACTGCTGACAGCTGGATATGGAGGGGAAGACAGAGGAAGAGAGTGTTGATAAATGAGCCCCTATCATCACCCGCAGTGCAGCCAGCCACACAAGGTCAGCAGAGCACCAGGAATGCCTTTCTCCCCAGGCTGGCTGTGGCGTGCATCCTTGGGTAGGACTCTCTCAGTTTCAGCTGAAACTCTGAGCTGACATCAAAACAATTCTACCAACATTGAAGCTAGAAGCCACATCAGCTTTCCAGTTCAGGGCCAGTACCTTATGAACAGCTGCAAGAGGAGATGTAAACATCGTCCTGTGGCCACACAATACGGGAAATATCAGATTAATTGCTCTTCCCTGTTTTCATGAAGCTTCCCAGTTTTCATAGCACAGCCTTGCATTTACAAAGTCTTGTTTTTTTGTCTCTTTATCATGAAAACCGGTGCGTGACTAGCCTTGCTGGAAGATGAAATGAGTAATTAAATAATTGACCACAGATTCAACAAGTCTTTGCTTGGTGTGGGAAGAAACACGGTTGTGGATGCTGGATCGTGGAACCAGAGCAAACCTGTAGGATTCTCAGGGGAAATAGTTTTCCAGATAAGTAAGTGTAAATCTTTCAAGACGTCTATGGATGTCTTCATCTGTTGTGGAATATTGCTGTCTACTATCTTGCCTTGTGTAGTGGGATGTACAAGCCCACTTGTACATCCAGTGTACAAGGCCAGCCCAGACTGGATTGCTATTTGCAGAACTGGTGGGCTAGTGGCTTCTTTATGCAAATTCAATACATGGCCACAGGGGAAGGATTGGGGGTTGTTTTGTGGCTGAGGCGAGAGACAGCACTTTTTTTTTTTAAACATCTTTATTGGAGTGTAATTGCTTTACAATGGTGTGTTAGTTTCTGCTGTATAACAAAGTGAATCAGCTATACATATACATATATCCCCATATCTCCTCCCTCTTGCGTTTCCCTCCCACCCTCCCTATCTCACCCGTCTAGGTGGTCACAAAGCACTGAGCTGATCTCCCTGTGCTATGCGGTTGCTTCCCACTAGCTAGCTATTTTACATTTGGTAGTTTATATAAGTCCATGCCACTCTCTCACTTCGTCCCAGCTTACCCTTCTCCCTCCCCGTGTCCTCAAGTCCATGCTCTACATCTGTGTCTTTATTCCTGTCCTGCCCCTAGGTCTTCAGAACCATTGTTTAAAAATTTTTCTTAGATTCCGTATATATGTGTTAGCATACGGTATTTGTTTTTCTCTTTCTGAGTTGCTTCACTCTGTATGACAGACTCTGGGTCCGTCCACCTCACTACAAATAACTCAATTTCGTTTCTTCTTATGGCTGAGTAATATTCCATTGTATATATGTGCCACATCTTCTTTATCCATTCATCTGTCAATGGACACTTAGGTTGCTTCCATGTCCTGACTATTGCAAATAAAGCTTCAATGAACATTGTTGTACATGACTCTTTTTGAATGATGGTTTTCTCAGGGTATATGGCCAGTAGTGGGATTGCTGGGTTGTATGGTAGTTCTATTTGTAGTTTGTTAAGGAACCTCCATACTGTTCTCCATAGTGGCTGTATCAATTTACATTCCCACTAACAGTGCAAGAGGATTCCCTTTTCTCCACACCCTCTCCAGCATTTATTGTTTGTAAATTTTTTGATGATGGCCATTCTGACCGATGTGAGGTGATACCTCATTGTAGTTTTGATTTGCATTTGAGAGACAGCACTTTCGATGTTGTTTGATCTGAGACTCTGGGAGGGAGGGGGCCAGCTGTGTGGGAACACGGAGGATGGCAGCAATGGAGTGGCATCCACACTCCCTCCTCTCCCCATCAGGGTTCTGAGTAGCTTTGAGTTCCCTACCTATGGAGAGAGGGCTCAGGGTGGAAGCTGAAGGAACTGTGCTCATTAACGAGTGTGTGAGAGCCTGGACCTACACGTGCAGGGCATGTGCAGAACCCTGTCCCAGCCCTGCTCAGACCAGAGGGCCACTGAGTGTCCTGAGTGCAGAGACTGGCCAGCACCCTATCAGAAGAGACTGGAAGAGCAGGCTCTTTATGAGGGCAACAGAGGCAGTGATGGGAAGCCGCCAGGGTCTGAAATAGCAGGAGAGACACTCTATGGGAAGAGAGGGTGCAGACATTCATGTAGGAGCTAAGAGTTTGGGTAATTCTGGCATTAATGACAGTGTCACCTCACCTGCACCCTCAACTGCTGATGTCCCCGTATTGATTTGTGTTTCCTGATGTGAATGGATATTTCTCTTAATTTATCACACCTTGGCTTCTCACTGATCAGAAGCAGTATCCATTCAGTCTAGTGGCAGTTTCCCATACAGGACAGTCTTTGAGCCAAGAGAATCTAAGAAGCCCTGATTTAGCCTCTCTCCCCTTCTTTGGGTAGAACAGCATGTAATACCGATTCAGAAGTAAATTGGAACACTATACTTTAAAAGAAACTTTTCCAGAAATACTCTCCCAGTGATATCCTGAGAGAAGTTAGTCATACCTTGGAGTTCATTCAATACTGGGTCAGAAATTTATTGTCTAAAAAATACAACACAAGTGATCTCCTGGCCCTCTGACCAAGATCTGGCCCTTTCTTCACTTCTGACAAGCCAAGTGCATGAGAACTAAGATCTTGAGATGTTATCTGACCGTGGCCTTACTTAGGCGTGGCCTAGCACAGCCCCTCTGGCTGCCACCATTCTTACGTAACTGCAAATGGTCGCTGGCAAGGTTAGAGGGTCCTTCAGAATGCCTGACATCAGAATCAGTCCCCAAGATGTGGGCCGGTTGTCATGGTGACTCTATTGTAGCATCATTTTATTTTTCAACTAAATAAAAGAAATCTTCGGTCCCATCTGTTCAGTATGAGCCATTGCCTTTGGAGTCAGGACATGAGAGAGGGGCTTCAAAGAGTTGTCTACTTTGTTGGAAACAGAAAAGGAAAATTGAGTTGAGATTTGTTGCCTACCTCTGCTGGGTGTTTCTGCAGCAAAGGTGGCAAACTCTGTCATGGGTGCTTCATGGAGACCAAACACCCAAGTTTGTTTTCAGGGTGGAAATCAGATGTCATGACTTTAAAGGTCATCAGTCAGTCAGCAGGAAAGCTTGGTGCGTGGGGCCTGCATTCACCTCTCACCAAGCTCTGGTGACGTGAATGCAGCTGGACTCTTTCAGAACCCATAAAGGCCCCTGATTGCGGCTGTCACGTTCCCATTGCCTGAGCGTAAGGAAGCAGGCCGTGGCTAAACCAAGTTGTACAACTCCTTGCTAAAAAAAAATAGGGTTGGGTGCCATTGCTTCAACTTGCATAGCACCACGCATCTCTCCTTCAGAGTACTTACTCTAGTTGATGATCTCACGTGTGTGTGTGTGTGTGTGTGTGTGTGTGTGTGTGTGTGTATGTCTGAGATGGCTTGCCTACTTCCCCCTCTACATTATATGCTCCATGAAGACAGATAATATTTCTTTGCCTCAGCTGTGTATCCCAAAATCTGGCGTGGTCCTTGTTTATTGAATGAATGAATGAATGAGTGAATTAGTAAAAAATCCTGGGGAGTATGGGGTCCTCAATTTATAGAGAAGAAAACAGGCCCAGAGAAGTAACAAGTTTCCCAGGGTCATGCCTTAAGGAAGTGACAATGGGTTTTGCAAAAACCTAGACTCAAATTGTGTCCCAAAGGGAGGGGTCTTGGGTAAAACCAAGCGAGATGTTGCCTTGTCTGCATCCCCCACCTCCACAGTTCCCACAGCTCTTAAACGGCAAAAGGCCAGAAATGCCATGGGAGCCACTGCTTTGATTTCTTAGGACTCCTGCTCTGCCCCCGGGGCCAAATTATCACAGACAGAGAATGAGGCCTCACAGCCTTAGCTTTGGATTTCAGGTTTGTCTGGCTGTAGACCCTGTGTTTCATTAACAGGTGTTTCTGGTTTGTGTTCTCTCATTCTCTAGAATGTTGTCTTCTACAGTTCCATACCCAGAGGAGGTTGGAGTCTGTTTCGTAATTATACTTACAGCCTCTCCATTGCCCAAGGTATTTCTGTGTCTTCTGAGCATAAAAAGAAAACAACGAAAAACCTATTAGACAAACAGTGGCACTTGTCAGTGATGCTCTCTCTACCCTGTGTCCACTTGAGAGGTTAACCGATTCACCACATGGTGGCCTTCTTCTATTTAGGAATAGGGCGCCCTACAGATCAGGGAGTGGGGGGCACAGGGCCCAGGATAGAAGAGTCAAGGAGGGAACTTACCGGACGTGTGGGGACCACAGAGGAAGCTTGGCTGCTTTTCTGGCTTCTGGCTAGGCCTTTACCTGCAATCGCCCAAGGGCAGAAGGAGGCACAAAGCTGAAAGGCCTCTCCTCCCATGGCTCAAGGCTGGGCCTGAGGCCCTTGGGCCTGTCCTCTTCCGATCCTGACCCTTCTTCTCAAGGAGACCTTTCTATGCCTGCTTATCCAGGGGCCCCAGAATTTCCTCTGATGTCTCAGCCTCCCTCCTCGCGGGTCTACACACACCTCCACTTATGAGGGCCACAGTGCTCTCTCTGCCACCTCTCAGGGAGCATTTGTCACCGTGAAACAGAATTGCCCCTAGCCCATGGGCAGGCTGCACGGGATTCCAGGGGTCCAGGCAAAAAGAAGAGGGTCACATTCACCCATTTGAAAGCTGTTCCTTGACCCCTTTCATTTTCCCCAATTCCCACCCACACCACCCCAACTGCTACCTACCCCTTCTACTCATTTGACCTCTCCTTCTTCTGGACAAATGACTGATTATAGAGATGGTCCCCAAGCCCGTGCTCAGCAAGCAAATGATGAGAATGGTCATCCTGGAAGGAATCACAGACAGCATCCACGTCCCTTGGAAGACACCATCTTTTGGTTCTCTGCCCAGGATGCCCTTTTCTGAGACCCGTCCCCTCTCCCTGCCCCTGCTCTCGCCCGGTTCCAGCAACCCCTGGCAACCTGGATTCCTTCAGAGCACCCGTCTCCTCCAGACCACACTTGATTGGACCTGCGGTGGGTGTCTGACCAAGCTGGGCCCAGCCCCCTCCTCGGGGACTAACATGGGACTGGAAGTTGGAGGATGCAGTCTCAGGCTGGCGAGTCTCTTGAACGGGGGGAAAAATAAACTCGGCAGCTAGAAATGGATTATCTTCTCCTATGGCAAAAATGAAATATAAAAGGGCAGTGGGGAGAGAGAGGAAGCAAACACACATAAGCGTAGCAGATTAGAGATGGAGATAAATCCTGACATTCAGACCCTTTCTCAGGGCTACCACATCCCTGCCCTCTCATTTCATCAGTCATTGCTCTCTCCTTATGACGAATTTCCCCCTTTAGCTAAAATAGCCAGAGAGCATTCTTGCTGCTTGTGATCAAGAGTCCTAAACTATATTCTTTTGAAAGGAAGCAAATAGTCACACTGAAGACAGTTCAGGACGAGAAACAATACACTGCTGAAAAGGAGCAGGTGCAAACCCACCGTCATGTTGTGTTGTTCCTGCCCACCCAAAGTCTGCTTGTCTCCCAAACTCATGACTCACCTGGAGTGATCTGCCTTGTGGACAACTTCGGAAGAACTGCAGCTTCTGTTCTGGTTGCCTGATAGGTCTGTGTCAGAAAGGATTTGTTGAGAGTCAAATAAGGCCCATCCCCAGGCCCTTCCTTTGCCTTCTGCATCTCTGCACCTCTGCCTGTCATTCCCTCAGTCTCCAGAGAATTAGTGCCCTGGGTGACTGCTGGGTCAAGTCCAGCTGTTCATGGGTGCCCTGCACAGGGCAGAGGTGGAGGGAACAAGCAGGGCTGTAATCCAGCCCTTATACTCGTTTGCCAAACCATGCACCTTGCCACTGGGCTCCATGCACCTGGAGGAAGGGGCATCTTTTCCAGATTTGCACAAAGGCGCTGTGTTGACTAGATATGGCCTGTGGTTAGAGAGTGCCAGGCTGCGTGCCAGTCCTATCCTTAAGGAACTGATCAGTAGGTACCATAATTACCACATCATGCTTATGACAGCCACCAAAACCCAATGGGAGAAGGGCCACTATGGCCACCCACATTGCCACCTGTGATAAGACTGGGGTGTGTGTGTGGGGGGGGTGTCTGTGTTTCATTTAAACTAAGGAGCACACTTAGGTGGGACTTCTCTCATCCTGAGCCTAAAACTCAGGACAGACTACACAGTTAAGTAAAAGCAGAACCACACAAAGTAGAAACACTGCAGGCGTGAAGGGTATCACACATTCAGTAAGAGGCTTGCTGAACAAATAACCAGTTGGTCAAGTGTGAGCAAGGCCCTCTAGCACCAGGAGGAGGCTTCCCGGAGCTTCCCTTAAGTCCTCTGTTTTCCTACAGACACTGTGCTCTGGACTGCACTAGAAAAAGGCATCCCTTCTAGAAATGGAAATAATGAGAAGCCACAGGAGGAAAAGAAGAAGAAAAGAAAGATAGTACTTTCCATAAACAGTGTGCCTGAGAGAGGTTTTCAGCGTTGGACAGAAGGATTTGGGGGAGCATCTGGAGACCCTATGTCTTCGCCCTGGCCCAAAGGAGCAACACATTGGCTTATACAGACTTACCCCTCCAGGCTACTCCACCCACACCCTTCCGGCAGCTTCCTGGTGCAAACTGTACTCCTTAAAAGAAAGCACTGACCTCTTGGACCATATTTATCCCTGTAAATTATGAAATTATTTAAGTGGACAGTTTTTGAGGGTGCTTGTCTGGGTGCTTAGACCACTTTTTTTTTTTTTCTTTTTTTCTTTTTTTTTTTTTTTGCAGTACACGGGCCTCTCACTGTTGTGGCCTCTCCCGTTGCGGAGCACAGGCTCCGGACGCGCAGGCTCAGCGGCCATGGCTCACGGGCCCAGCCGCCCCGCGGCATGCGGGATCTTCCTGGACCGGGGCACGAACCCACGTCCCCTGCATCGGCAGGCGGACTCTCAACAACTGCGCCACCAGGGGAGCCCTTAGACCACATTTTACAGCCTCAGTCACGCCTCAAGAAGCGAATCTTCAAGATTCTAGACCGGCAAGGTAATGCTCTCGCACCTGTCAGCCTCCCAAGTTCCATCTGCCAGATGGCTGTGAGGAGAGAGAGGTGCCAAGAGCAGCCCAGGGCAAGGGACCCTCCTCTTCCCCAAATTCCAAGTCAGTGGTCAGCATCAGCAGCAGCTATCCTACTATGGAGGGAAGGAGGGGCCAGGTTACCCCAGAGAACCTAGGGGGAGCCCGAGTGTTTGCTCTCTGAGTATTTACCACACCAGCTAACAGGCACTGCTGTGGGGTACCCGCAGCTGGACCCCCAACAGGCTCTTACCTCTCCCAGACCAAAAATTGTTGGCGAGGGCTCTTCTGTTGTCAGTGACAACCAGCTCTGTAAAATCCATGTCATCCCCGGCAAAGTCCCGCTGGATGCTGCACCAGTACCAGCCCATATCCTCCTCGGTCAGGCAGGACACAGTGACAATAAGCTGGTTTCCTGTGTCCCTCAGGGCCACGCGGTCAGTGCTGTTGGGGGTGAAGGCAATGATGTTGCAATAGTCCCGGAAATAACCTCGGCACCAGTATTTGGGGTGGTCCTTATAGTGGGCATCGTAGTTGCAGATGGCAGAAGATGTGTCCGGCACAAAGATTTCCTTGACCTTTTCATCCATGACCATAGCATCTGTGAAAACACACATAGACAAACACTATTGTTCTTTTAAACACATTGTAGTTCCTGCACCCTGGAGGAAAATTAATTAAAGCATTGGAGGCCGATTTTTGCCTGCTTTGGGGTTGGCAACTGTTATGGGCTGAATAGTGTCCCCCTAAAATTTATACGTTGACGTGTTAACCACCCAGTACTTTAGAATGTGACTACGTTTGGATTTCGTGCCTTTAAATAGGTAATTAAGTTAAAAGGGGGTCGTTAGAATGTGCCCTAATCCAATCTGATCGGTGCCCTAATAAAAAAGATTAGGACACAGACAACAGAGGGATGACCATGTGAGGACACAGTGGGAAGGCGGCCCTCTGCAAGCCAAGGAGAGAGACCTCAGGAGAAACCAAACCTGCCAACACCTTGATCTTGGACTTCTGGCCTCCATCACTGTAAGGAAACAAATTTCTGTTGTGTAAACCACACAGTCTGTGGTTGTTACAGGAGGCCTAGCAAACTAATACGGCAGCCCTGGAGAAGACTTCTTCCCTGGCCTAAGAGTGGGTAAAATACGTCTCCCCCTCTGCAAGAATTTAGGTGGCTTCTCATGTTGCTTGCGGGGGAGGGTAGAAAAGCCCGAGGCTTACTGTTAGTATATCCTCTGCCCCTAGCCCCCCACTCCACCTTGGTATCCTCGAAAAGAAAGTAAGGAGGTTTGAAACAGAAACAAACTCACAGACATAGAAAGCAAACTTATGGTTACCAAAGGGGAAAGGGCAAGGGGAGGAATACATTAGGAGTTTGGGGTTAACAGATACACACTACTATATATAAAATAGCTAAACAACAAAGA
Organism: Phocoena phocoena; assembly: GCF_963924675.1. NCBI lineage: Eukaryota > Metazoa > Chordata > Mammalia > Artiodactyla > Phocoenidae > Phocoena > Phocoena phocoena. Next base: position 98,465,771 of record NC_089219.1, read on the forward strand.
CCTACTGTATAGCACAGGGAACTATATTCAGTATCTTGTAATAATCTATAATGGAAAAAAATCTGAAAATATATATATATGTATAACTGAATCACTTTGCTGTACACCTGAAACTACACAACATTGTCAATCAAATATACTTCAATAAAATTTTAAAAAATAGAAAATAGGGCTTCCCTGGTGGCGCAGTGGTTGAGAGTCCGCCTGCCGATGCAGGGGACACGGGTTTGTACCTCGGTCCGGGAGGATCCCACATGCCGCAGAGCGGCTGGGCCCGCGAGCCATGGCCACTGAGCCTGTGCATCCGAAGCCTGTGCTCCACAATGGGAGAGGCCACAGCAGTGAGAGGCCCGCGTACCGCAAAAAAAAAAAAAAAAAAAAAAAAAAAGAAAATAATTATAGAAAAAGAAAGTAAGGAGGTTTAGAGGCTTCTGTTGGATGTATAGGGCTGAAAACAGAGATGTCTGGTTCTGTCTGTCCTCAGGGGCTAAGAACTTCATGTTTCCTCCATACCAGACCAGTGTGGGCACATCTGTCATCTCAGGATGTTGCATAATAAGGAAGTCGTGTACTTCACATCCAGAATGACAGTGGCTGGGGAAGTGTCTGACCAAGGAGACGAGATGGGCAACAGAGACCACCCCTCAGCCTTCCAGATGTGCACTGGGGCCTCCTCAAATGCTGCCTCAAGTGTAGCTCACAGTGGGTGCGACCAGCCTACAATGCAGGCTCACATCCTTGATATCATTTGACATGGTACGGTATTTTGTTCTCAGATGGACCCCATAAGAAAGTTGTGTGATACTCAGTTTACTGGCCTGAACACTGACTCAGAGAGAGGTGCAGTGACTCTCAAAGGTCACAAGGCTGGACAGTGGCAGAGCTGGGGCCAACCCGGTCCTCTGAGTCTCATCTTTGGGGTCAGGCATGAGCAGAAAGTGGAAAGTCCCGTCCTCATATATTAGCACAAATGTTTTTAAGGGGAGAAAGGGGAAAGGAAGGGGGAACTTAAACTGAGAGAGAGAATCCAGACCCCTCATTTTAGCTGAGGGCTTCAAATTCCCCCACAACCCCTTCATCAGATCAAAGAACAAGGGCTAATTTGGACAAGATCTATTTCCACCTCCTTTTATTTTCCCATCCCACTCCTTAGGTGGTTTGAGCTAATAAGCAAGAACTCCAGGTAGGAAAGGAAAAGAAAATGCACAGTCTCTGAGAAGCTTGGAGGGTTGGAGATGTTTCTTCCCCATCTCTTACCTGAAAAGACAGTCAAGGAGAGCAGAATGAAGAGCCTCATGACTGGAAGGAAGTGAACCTTCAACTGGGATGACCAGATGGACCCAGGGCTCTTAGGAATCCTAGATCTGTTTTCAGGAAATAGGAATCTTTGAGTTTAAGATGGTTTTATCCTGTTTGGAGTGATCAGGGAAAAGAAGGACCAACCAGTTAATCCAAGAAGTGCTACTATGTATAGGTACCCAGGTTGTGCACTGCACAAGGGTACCTCATGAGAGGGATGCCATTTGTGGACATACACTTACTTATATAGTAATATGAGAATATTCTGGGCTTCCTGGTAGAGCCCAGAACAGCAGTGAAGATCCCCCTCCTGGATAAATCCACTCTGGCACACAAGGCACACTCAGAAGGGCACATGCACACACACCATCGCTGGCACACATTCATCTGTGTAACAGTGCCCTGTTCTGCCAATGGTCCAGGTATCATAAGAGGCCAGGCCTCTTGTCTGTTCACCACTCTTGGAAGTCCAATTCCTATTTAGCTGAGAGGAAGACTAGTAATGAGATTCATAACTATCCCGCCTTCTGAGTAGATAGAGGGTGGAGCCTGAAGCAGGTGGAGCCTGGCATCCGGAGCATGTGAGCAGGTGAAAGTGTGGGGTTTTGTGCATCAGTAGACAAGCTGCAGCCTACAGACATCTTGAAAGCTTTCTTGGGACAAAGCAAGGCTCTCTGTCCGTGCAGCAGAAGCTTCCCCTTATTCCTAATGGGACTCATATGGGCTGGCCACTGATTTTTAAAGTTTGAATTATGGAACCACCCTCAGTTGAATTTAAGCTGAATGCTTACTTATCACATCCCAGAGCTAGCACTTCTCATCAAGGGCTGGACGTGGGTGATTGTCCAGGTTTTCAATAATGTCCTCTCTTGAGGAAGGAGAGCCTTTCTCTAATTCACACCAAGTCAGCATATGGGCCAGCAGCAGGCCTGCATCATGGTACATGATTTACCTGCATCATGGTAGGTGTTTTGCTTATATTGCCTCATTTATTCCTTATGAAACCTTTATGAGTTCAACAATTAAACAGCACAGGGTAAAAATGAAGCAGGAATCTATAGATTAAAAGGGGCTTAAGAGACATATTGATAAAATTGCAATATATGGAATTTATTTGGATTCTGACTGAAGGAAACAATTGAGAAAATTTGGACAGTGACTAGATAGTTGATGATATTCAGAGACTATTGTTGGGGGGCAGAGTCAAGATGGCAGTGTGGGAAGACGCTGAGTTAGGCTCTCCCCACAACTAGGGCACGTGCTGGCCACTGGTGGGGGACCCTGATGCCCAAGTAGACAGGAGGAACCCCCAAGTGAACCAGTAGGACACGGGGGCACTGAGGGGGAAGAATTGGAAGCCAGACAAGATTGGTGCCCCTGAGGCTGGGGAGATCAGGAGAGGCAGGCAGGAGGGACTCTCCGGGAGGAGCAGGAAAGGAGCAGAGGGCGATCGCCTGGCCCACTCAGGCCTAGGGAGGCTGCTGAGCTCCCAGGCCAGTCCTCTGCCCTCCAAGGCCCCCCCACCCCACCCCGGCCGCATTGGTCCTGGGGGCATAGGAAGGAGCCCGAGGGGAGAATAGGAGAGGCAGGCAGGAGGGGGCCTCCGGGACCAGGGGAGCAGGAGAGGGGAGGAAGGCATTTGCCCCACCCACTCAAGTCCAGGAAGCTTGCTGGGCTCCCAGGTGAGGTCCCCTCCCCTCTGAGACCAGGGGTGGGGGACACGCCTGGACCCCTTCTGTTCCTTGAGCCTAAGCCCCACCCCCACAGCCCCCAGGGCCTTTTCCAGCCCTGTGGGTCCTGAGCATTGGCCCCGCCCAGCACCCAAACCTTTCCCTTGCTTAGGCCCTGCCCTCCACAGCTAAGGCCTTCCCCTCCCCTTTTTTTTTTCTTTTCTCTCCTCCTCTTCTTTACTATTGTGATACTGACGTACCTTCCAGTTGTTGATTCATCTATATTTTTATATTCTTTCTAACATATCTGTTAGTTTCCTAGTCTAAGTTTATTTTTTACTTTGTTATTATTCTCTTTTTTGTTTTTTTGCCACCCCATGCAGCTTATGGGATCTTGGTTCATGAGCCAGGGGTCAGGCCGAATCTCCTGTGGTGGGAGCTCTGAGTCCAAAGCACTGAACTAACAGAGAACCTCAGACCCCAGGGAATATTCATTGGAGTGAGGTCTCACAGAGTTCTTCATCTCAGCACCAAGACCCAAGCTCTACCCAGTAGCCTCAAATTCCACTGTTGGAAGCCTCAGGCCAAACAACCAGTAAAACAGGAACACAATCCCACTCATTAAAAAAAAAAAAAAAAAAATTCACAGATGAAGGAGTAAGGTAAAAACCTACAAGACCAAATAAATGAAGAGGAAATAGGCAATCTACCTGAAAAATAATTCAGAGTAATGAGAGAAAGGATGACCCAGAATCTCAGAAATAGAATGGAGGCATGGATTCAGAAAATACAAGAAATGTTTAACGAAGATCTAGAAGAACTAAAGAACAAAAAAACAGAGATGAACAACACAATAACTGAAATGAAAAATACACAAGAAGGAATCAATAACAGAATAACTGAGGCAGAAGAATGAACAAATGAGCTGGAAGACAAAATGGTAGAAATAACTGCTGAGGAGCAGAATAAAGAAAAAAGAATGAAAAGAATTGAGGACAATCTCAGAGACCTCTGGGACAACACTAAACACACCAACATTCTAATTATAGGGGTCCCAGAAAAAGAAGAGAAAAAGAAAGTGTCTGAGAAAATATTTGAAGGGATTATAGAAAACTCTATAATCTCTTCCTTAACATGGGAAAGGAAATAGTCACCCAAGTCCAGGAAGCACAGACAGTCCCATACAGGATAAATCCTAGGAAAAACACACCAAGACACATATTAATCAAACTAACAAAAATTAAATTCAAAGAAAAATATTAAAAACAGCAAGGGAAAAACAGAAAAATAATATACAAAGGAATCCCTATAAGATGATCAGCTGCTTTTTCAGCAGACACTCTGCAGGCCAGAAGGGAATGGCAAGATATACTTAAAGTGATGAAAGAGAAAAACCTATAACCAAGATTACTCTAGGCAGCAAGGATCTCATTCAGATTTGATGGAGAAGTCAAAAGCTTTTCAGACAAGCAAAAACTAAGAGAATTCAGCACCACCAAACCAGCTTTACAACAAATGCTAAAGAAACTTCTCTAAGCAGGAAACACAAGAGAAGAAAAAGACCCACAAAAAAAACTCCAAAACAATTAAGAAAATGGTAATAGGAACATACATATTGATAATAACCTTGAATGTAAATGGATTAAATGCCCCAACCAAAACACACAGACTGGCTGAATGGATACAATAAAAAGACCCATATATAGGCTGTCTACAAGAGACCCACTTCAACCTAGGGACACATACAGACCAAAAGTGAGGGGATGGAAAAAGATATTCCATGCAAATGGAAATCAAAAGAAAGCTGAAGTAGCAATACCTGTATCAGATAAAATAGAATTTAAAATAAAGACTGCTACAAGAGATAAGGAGGGACACTACATAAGGATCAAAGGATCAATCCAAAAGAAGATATAACAATTATAAATGTCTATGAACCCAACATAGGAGCACCTCAATACATAAGGCAAATGCTAACAACCATGAAAGGAGAAATTGACAGTAACACAATAATAGAGTAGGGGACTTTAACACCCCACTTACACCAATGGACAGATCATCCAACCAGAAAATAAGTAAGGAAATACAAGCTTTAAATGACACAATAGACCAGATATATTTAATTGATATTTATACAACATTCCACTCAAAATCGGCAGAATACACATTCTTCTCAAGTGCACATGGAACATTCTCCAGGATAGACCACATCTTGCATCACAAATCAAGCCTCAGAAAATTTAAGAAAATTGAAATCGTATCAAGCATCTTTTCTGACCACAACACTATGAAATTGGAAATCAATTACAGGAAAAGAACTGTAAAAAACCCAAATACATGGAGGCTAAACAGTGTGCTACTAAATAACCAAGAGATCACTGAACAAATCAAAACAGAAATTAAAAACCACATAGAAACAAATGACAGTGAGAACACAATGACCCAAAACATATGGGATGCAGCAAAAGCAGTTCTAAGAGGGAAGTTTATAGCAATTCAATCTCACCTCAAGAAACAAAAAAAATCTCAAGTAAACTATCTAACCCTACACTTAAAACAACTAGAGGAAGAAGAACAAAGAAAACCCAAAGTCAGTAGAAGGAAATAAATCATAAAGATCAGAGCAGAAATAACTGAAATAGAAACAGAGAAAACAATAGCAAAGATCAATAAAACTAAAAGCTGCTTCTTTGAGAAGATAAAATTAATAAACCATTAGCCAGACTCATCGAGAAAAAAAGGGAGAAGTAAATCAATAAAATTAGAGGGGCTTCCCTGGGCTCAGTGGTTGAGAGTCCACCTGCTGAGGCAGGGGACATGAGTTCGTGCCCCAGTCCAGGAAGATCCCACATGCCACGGAGCGGCTGGGCCCGTGAGCCATGGCCGCTGAGGCTGCACATCCAGAGCCTGTGCTCCGCAACAGGAGAAACCACAACAGTGAGAGGCCTGCGTACCGCAAAAAAAAAAAAAAAAAAAATTAGAAATGAAAAAGGAGAAATCACAACTGACACTGCAGAAATACAAAGGATTATAAGAGACTACTACAAACAACTGTATGCCAATAAAATGGACAGCCACGAAGAAATGGACAAATTCATAGAAAGGTACAATTTTCCGAGACTGAACCAGGAAAAATTAGAAAACATAAACAGACCTATCACAAGTAATGAAATTGAAACCATAATTAAAAATCTTCCAACAAACAAAAGTCCAGGACCAGATGGCTGGACCAGGTGAATTCTATCAAACATTTAGAGAAGAGCTAACAACCATTCTTTTCAAAACAGATGGAGAAATATACCATGTCCTTGGATTGGAAGAATCAATATTGTGAAAATGACTATACTACTCAAAGCAATCTACAGATTCAATGCAATCCCTATCAAACTACCAATGGCATTCTTCACAGAATTAGAACAGAAAATTTTACAACTTGTGTGGAAACACAAAAGACTCCGAATAGCCAAAGCAATCTTGAGAAAGAAAAACGGAGCTGGAGGAATCAGGTTCCCTGGCTTCAAACTATACCACAAAGCTAGAGTAATCAAGACAGCATGGTACTGGCACAAAAACAGAAATATAGATCAATAGAACAGGTTAGAATGCCCAGAGATAAGCCCATGCACATATGGGCACCTAATTTACAACAAAGGAGGCAAGAACATACAACGGAGAAAAGAGAGCCTCTTCGATAAGTGGTGCTGGGAAAACTGGACAACTACATGTAAAAGAATGAAATTAGAACACTCCCTAACACCATACACAAAAATAAACTCCAAATAGATTAAAGATCTAAATGTAAGACCAGACATTATAAAACTCTTAGAGGAAAACATAGGAAAAACACTCTTTGACATAAACCATAGCAAGATCTTTTCTGACCCACCTCCTAGAGTAACAGAAATAAAAACAAAAATTAAAAAATGGGACTTAATTAAACTTAAAAGCTTTTACACAGCAAAGGAAACCATAAGCAAGACGAAAAGACAACCCTCAGAATGGGAGAAAATATTTGCAAATGAAACCACGGACAAAGGATCACGGACAAAGGATCAATCTCCGAAATATACAAACAGCTCATAGAGCTCAATATCAAAAAAACAAACAATCCAATTAAAAAATGGGCGGAAGGAAGACCTAAATAGACATTTCACCAAGGAAGACATACAGTTGGCCAAGAGACACATGAAAAGATGCTCAACATCGCTAATTATTAGAGAAATGCAAATCAAAACTATAATGAGGTATCACCTCACGCAGGTCAGAATGGCCATTATGAAAAAATCTGGAAACAATAAGTGCTGGAAAGGGTGTGGTGAAAAGGGAACCCTCATGCACTGCCGGTGGGCATGTAAATTGATACAACCACTACGGAAAACAGTATGGAGTTTCCTTAAAAATCTAAAAATAGAACTACCATATGACCCAGCAATCCCACTACTGGGCATATACCCCGAGAAAACCATAATTCCAAAAGAGACATGTACCACAATGTTCATTGCAGCACTGTTTACAATAGCCAGGACATGGAACCAAAGTAAATGTCCATCGACAGATGAATGAAAGAAGATGTGGTGCATATATACAATGGAATATTACTCAGCGATAAAAAGATATGAAATTGAGTTATTTGTAGTGAGGTGGATGGACCTAGAGTCTGTCATACAGAGTGAATTAAGTCAGAAAGAAAAACAAATACGGTATGCTAACGCATATATATGGAATCTAAAAAAAAAAAAAAATGGTACCGATGAACCTAGTTGCAGGGCAGGAATAAAGATGTAGACATAGAGAATGGACTTGAGGACACGGGGTGGGAGGGTGAAGCTGGGGCAAAGTGAGAGTAGCATCGACATATATACGCTACCAAATGTAAAATAGTTAGCTAGTGGGAAGCAGCTGCATAGCACAGGGAGATCAGCTCAGTGCTTTGTGATGACCTAGAGGGGTGGGGTAGGGAGGATGTGAGGGAGACGCAAGAGGGAGGAGATATGGGGACATGTGTATGCACATAGCTGATTCACTTTGTTGTACAACAGAAACTAACACAGTATTGTGAAGCAATTATACTCCAATAAAGATCTATCAAAAAAATTTTTTTAAAAAGAAATTATTGTTACCTTTTTTTTCAGTTGTGATAATGATATTGTCATAGCCAGCCTCTAAGATGGCTCCTGGATTCATGCCATTGTGTAATCCCCTCCTAATCTGAATCAGGGCTAGCCCATGTGATCAGTAAAATATGGTAGAAGGGATGGCATATGACTTCCCAGGCTAGGTCATAAAAGGTGTGCAACTTCCACCTCAGAAGTCACATTGCTCTTTCTTTCTTGCGGAAGTCAGATGCCATGTTGTGAGGACTCTCAAGCAGACCTGTGCAAAGGCCCATGTGGAAAGGAACCAACTTGCGACCCACCTTGGGAGTAAATGTATGACCCACCTTGGGAGTAAATCCTCCAGCACCATCAAACTTCCAGATGACTACAGACCCAGAAATCTCGTGAGAGACGTCAAGCATGACCCACCCAACCAAGATGCTCCTGGATTCCTGACCCACAGAAAGTACAAGAGATAATTATTATCATGTTGGGCTTCCCTGGTGGCGCAGTGGTTGAGAGTCCGCCTGCTGATGCAGGGGACACGGGTTCGTGCCCCCGTCCGGGAAGATCCCACATGCCGCGGAGCGGCTGGGCCCGTGAGCCATGGCCGCTGAGCCTGCGCATCCGGAGCCTGTGCTCCGCAACGGGAGAGGCCACAACAGTGAGAGTCCCGCGTACCCCCCAAAAAATAAATAAATAATAATACTAATCATGTTAAGCCTCTACATTTGGGAATACTTCATTACATAGCAATCAATTAATACTGACATTGTGGTTATTTTTTTTTAAAGTAGTCCCTATTGCTGAGAAAGCTGCATGTAAAACAAACACTCGGTATTGCTCAGAGATGGCACACCGTGAAACTGAAAAAGTACCAACAGAAGGAGATTATGCACAGATATCAGGAAAATGCCCAAGACGTGAAAAAGTAACATTCTAAAGCAAATGACAGGCTCAGAGTTACAGAGAATAAACATGTGTGTCTATTAGCGTTCTGAGTATTATCTGGTGTTATTAGTTCTGTTGCTCCCTCTTAAGGGTAGAATTAATTTTCACTCTATTTGATGTGTAAATAAAAAGGTAAATGGGTCATAAGGATAAACCAAATTTTTAAAATATCTTTTAGAAATACAAACCGCAATGTGTACAGATGAAATAATTTGATGTGCAAAATTTCAAGATAATCAGGGTAAGGCAAGTTGGTGGGGTCATTAATGAAACAAGGCTGGCTGTAAGTTGATCATTATTAAAGCAGGACAATAGGTATATGAGCCTTCATTATTCTAATCTCTCCACTTTTGTGTGTTTGAAATTTTTCATAACAAAAAGTAAAAAACAAAACGTTGACACAGGTATTAGTAGTCTCCCATTTTACAGATGAGAAAAATGGAGGCTCAGTTAAAGTAACTGCTACATTTAAGTTCACACAGCTAGTACAGCCGCCATGAGCTCATGCTAAATCTGAAAGAAAAAATTGTTCTTTCCATCGCTCAATTCTGCTTCCCCAGCAGTAACAATATCGCAACACTGTAGAGCACTTTAGAGTTGAGATTTTACATTATGCCAGTCATCCGAGTGGTTGGGGCAAGATGCAGCCTAATTTTTCTCATTCCCATTGTACCCAGTATAGTATCTAAGGGCAGAGTTTCTCTAGAAAATGTGAATTTAATTGTAAGAAACTGAAGATACAAACGGACCATGGCCAGACCACATATAAAAATAGAACTCTGGCCCACTACCAGCCCAGGAAACCAGCCCCTTATCTATAGTAACTGGCCCAGGAAGCCAGCCTGATGTAAACCAGACTTATAGGAACTCAGGCCATTATTCCTAGTAACAATTCAGAAAGCCAAACAATAATCCCTGTAACAATTGGCCCTGAATGGCCAGGACCTGATGAATAACTGACAGCTTCCCTAATTTTTGTCCTGCTTCCATCTACGAACCAACCAGAGAAAGTCAAGTATGCCCCCTAACCCATCACACAGGATGCCCCACTTCTAGTCGGCCTGCCTACAGCCTCCCCAGGCCAACAGTCTCCAGTCGGGGTGTACCTGAAGCCTTCTTTTTTCTACTATAAAAGTATCCCACTCTTCTGCCTGCCTTTAAGTCTCTGCCAAAAAGCAAGGGGCAGTGACTGACTCCTTTGCTATAGAAAGCTCAGAATAAATAGGGTTTGTTTGCTCTCATTTGGTTGGTCTTCACTTATTTCTACTGTTGATTTGATTTTAAAAATTGAGTAAGTAAGCCCAGCTACTCAGCATCTACCTTTGTTCCAGCGAATCTGTCTGGAGGAGGAAGGAGGAAGCAAACCTCAGTTTTGTCTTGGTGGTCTTTTTTATCTTATTCCTTTAAAATGAAAGCCCAGCAGCCACCTTTGACAATGTTTAGCTGAAGGGAGCTAGCCAGGGGACAGACTCAGGGAAACTCCAGTGACATTAATCTCTAAACCTGAAACCAGGGTAGATCTCGCCGCTTCCAGCCCAACTCCTCACCAGTGAGTCTTGGTTCATCTTTTTTGAGTTCACGCCAAAAGACGTTTCACTGTAAGGGCCTCTTCTGGGCTGGTGGAGCCCCCTAGCTCAAGAGATTCTCATTGACTCTCAAGCCCCCAAAATACAACTTCCTACAAGCCTTCAGTGGGTTTGCTAATCAGTGACTGTCAGAAAGGAAAAGAGAGAGAAGGAGGGGAGGAGGAGAAAGGGAGAAAAAAAAAAAGTTTTTCTGAAACTCTGGAGCTACAGCTTGTCTGATGACACCAAATGACTCAGGACAGACTGCTGTTTTCTTGTGAGGCAAGCGGTCCCTTTAAATCAAGTTTCCTGAAAGGGCACATGACAAATGTTGCTATAGCAACTGGGTTAGAGGCCAAGAACCAACCAGCACTTCCCTCAAGTCTCCAACTGGGCAAAGGTGAGTCGTGGGTAGAACAGTGTGCCAGGAGCACCCAATGCCCCAGAGTAGACCCAGGGCCTCGTCCTGGAGGGGCATTTTAACTAAACACAAAAATTAATTTGGGGGAAAATGCTGAAATCAAAAGAGGGGATATCATTAAGAAAAAATTAGAGGTGGGGGAGGCTTGTCTTTTGAAAGAAAAAAGATCCCCCAAAATGTTGATGGGGAATTTGTCAGGACAAAAGTCCCCTCCCACATCCAGGGACACCCAGGAATGGAGGGCCGGGGTGCGTTGCAGTCCTCTGCCTCTAACATAAGATTGTGAATGGCACCAGGAAGTGGGTGGGCGGGGTGACCAACTGGTTTGGCATCGGTAGAAAATGCTATGTGCGAGCTTTTCAACATCGCACATGGTGTTGATTATTCCTGGGCTGACAAGAGAAGACACGAGGACATTTCCCTGAAGTGAAATGTTAACAAGATAAATAGGCTTATCAGGCTCTGGCCTAAGATTAGGATCAGGATAACCTTTCAAGATTGGCTAAGAATTAATTAGAAAAACGTTTTCAGTACAGTTATCTTCTTTGATGTGGTTTAACTGAAATCCCCATCTTGCTGCTCTCATCAAGTTAATATATTTATTGTCTTGGGAGTGAGAGTCCACAGCTGCAAGTTTGGATAGCCCAATCAAAGATGCCACCTCAAACTTCCAGAGCCACACTTAAAGCCCGAATGACTTGACTAGAACGCCATCCCTGTCTTGTGTCCCAATTGGCAACAGCAGTTAATGCAAAAAAACCAGCAGTCCTTTTTTTTTTTTTTGCCGTACGCGGGCCTCTCACTGCTGTGGCCTCTCCCGTGGCAGAGCACAGGCTCCAGACGCGCAGGCTCAGCGGCCATGGCTCACAGGCCCAGCCGCTCCGCGGCATGTGGGATCTTCCCGGACCGGGGCACAAACCCGTGTCCCCTGCATCGGCAGGCGGACTCTCAACCACTGCGCCACCAGGGAAGCCCCCAGCAGTCTTTGAGTATACAAATCATAGTTTGTACCCATGATTCTGTTAATTGTACATAAGGTGGACTTAAGAGTTTGGACTTTGTAGAAATGACAAGTCACTCTGCATGTCTAGGGACAGGTAGCAAGAATCTTGGGTTCTCCCATAAGGCAGGACTGCCTTGAAATCCTGGCTCTCATACTTGTTAACTGTGTGATCGTGGACAAGTTACTTAACACCTCTGTGTCTCAGTTTTCTCTTCTGCAAAATAGAGATGGTAATAACGGTGGTACCTAAAAGACTGTCAGGACCAAAAGAGAGAACGCATGCAAAATAGTACATAGAAAGTGCTCAACATATAATAGCTGTCTGGTGTCTCTTTTTGCCCCACTCCCGCTATTCCTATTAAATAATAAAATACCAGAGGAGATGATTAAGACTCAGCTCTAAGAATCATTTCTTCTCTAACACTCGATGAATCGTTCATAAAGTTGACAAATGTTCTGATCAGCCCTGGAAAAAGGAGCAGGGTGTTCTGGGGCCAGGGGTGAGGGTCCTAGAATTTACACAGGCGAACATGCCACATGGCATCAGGTAGAAGCAGGCTGAGTGCCAGGAGGAGCCAGCTGGGTCTTCAAGACCCAAGTGACCCTGACCCTCAGCAAAGAGCTACACAGCAATTAGTTATCATCTTTTATTTACTCAAATACATTTACAGGTGAATCCAGCAAGTTAAGTCCCTCTTAAACTCAGTTCACTCCTTGCATTCCATCCATCCTCCAGGTATCTGCTGAGAGTAGGCTTCTCTGCTTAGTTCCATAATGGAGTAGAACTGAGTCACCATTACATACATGTCCAGCCCAGTTGGGACCCTTTTGTCAGTAAGTCAATGAGGCATCCTTCAGATTCCATGACTTCTGTTTGGGAAGATTCCATGACTTCTGTTTGGGAAGGAGGAACACAGGCAGGAATATTGTCCTCAAGTCAGACACCCAGAAAATTGAATTAGAAAAGAAGGACAAGAAAAAAATTGAATTAGAGAAAGAGGGTAGTAGGGAAGATAAAATTGGAGACAGCCAGCCAAATGCTTCCCACATCACTGGAAGGAATCAAACACGTGAGAGCCCATGGCCCAGGTGGATAGGCCCTCAAGTGTTTGTCCCTGCTGAATCTGAAGGGTAATGGAACGGAGAGTCATCTTTCATGGATAGCTACTCAGAAGTCTGCTCAGTGCTTGAGTCCAAGGAATTAGAGGGCTGGCAGATCACACAGGATTTGAGGATCAAGAGATAGGTTTCCTTGAACTTCTTTATTTTATAAGCATAGACGATAGGGTTCATCATGGAGTTAGCATGGGACAGCAGGATGCCCAAGTAGAGCACAACTTGTGGTACTTCACCATTAAAGTAGATGACACAATTGATGATGGATAAAGGCAGCCAGGACAAAGCAAACAAGAAAAGAACCAGAAACAGAGACTTGGCTGTCTTGAACTCCCGTCCGTAAAATGCACCTGTCTCTTTGGAGTTAGAAAAGTTCTGATTGAGTTTGTTCTGGATGACATAGAAGATGTCAAGGTAGATGGCACACATGACAACCAGGGGAATGAAAATCCAAGTGAAGAAGCTGAAGTAGACCATGTAGTCCATCCTCATTACGGAACGGAATTGGCAGGAAAGGAAGGTGAGATTTTTGTGGTACTCTGAGTTCAGTTTCATGTTCCAGCCAAACATGGGAGTCAATCCCACCAGGAATGACACCAGCCAGCAAAGGCCCAGAGCCACCCATATTCTTCTTTGAGTGGTGAACCTCTTGTATCTGTTGGAATGGAAGAGAGCTGGTGAGTTCACAGCAGGAATTGCTAATGGGTTGGGGGGAGATGGAACTGGAGGGTGTTGATATTCTATGGTGATTTCAGCTAAACTCTACTGAATATGAAGACAAGATGAGCAGACAATGATTAGAGAAAAATACAGCAAAGTTCTCTGGGAACTTTTCTAAAGAAGTACAACCTCCAAAGCAACAGGAGTACGTTGCCTAGAGTCAGGGGCTTGCGTACCCCATTCACAGTTCCATTTCCAGCCCAAGAATTCTTCAGTCCCTGGGAGGTAAGAGTTATCGATCAAAGTCCCCTGGGATCGCCTTACCTGGGGAGAAATAATCTGCTCAAAGCATGTTTGCCTGCTGTGCTCTGCACTGTTTTTGTTTGTTTGTTTGTTTTTTGGCTGTTGTGCTGGTGTTCATAAATTAGACTCTGCCTGTCCCACACTTACCCCCTACCTGTGTCTGCCTCTGCTTCTCTATTTGCACTACATTTGGGGTTTGAGTTAGACTCCACTCTCATGGAGTTGCAAACGTCATGTTGAGGTGCTTCCAGGACCTTAAAAGACTCATCCAATCAAAAGTCACCATTTCTCCTTAAACCATTCTCCTTAAACCATTCTTCCTGACAACATTCTACATAGGCTATAAGAAGGAAGCAGATTTTAAGTACTGGCTAGGTACTCAGTAGACTTTCTCTCAATAAAATCTCATGATAAACTGGAGATATTTTTATGACAATCTCCATTTCATTGATGGTAATGGTGAAAATCATAGTAGTTACAGCTACCAGTTACTGAGCACAGACTGTGTGCTGGGCATTTTTCTAAGAGCTTTACGTGTATTAACTCATTTGATCTTATGGGGAAGGTACAATTATCATCCCCATTTTATAGATGAAAAAAATGAAACAGACAAGTTAATCAACTTGCAGAACCAAAAGTGCTGGAGCTAAAATGGAATGGAGGTGAATCTGAGTTCAGAGCATCTTACCACTATGATGAGGAACTGAGACACAGAAAGCTAAATAACTTGCCCAAGATCAGGCCTCAAGATCTGGGATTTGAACCCAGGCTCGTTTGTATCAAAAGTTGTCTGTAGCTCCCTCACCATGCTCTTTCCCCAAGAGAAGAGAGGAGCAACAAGATACCAAGGTAATTCAGGACACCTGGGGAATTCGATCTCTTCATTTGGCAATCTGTTCTGTTCACAAGGTCACCTGAAAAGTTGTTACTACTTTCTGTAATGGAGAACTTTTGTGGTCCCCTTCTCAACATGGAAGAGGAAACAAAATTAAAATAACTTTAAAATAGCCTACATTTGCAAAGAAGAGAAACATCAGTTTATCTCCTTCTTTTCTCTCTGCTTATCTTATCATCTAGTATGTTTCGATCATTTCTAAAAGTCAAGAGCATTTTTCACTAATTAAAGATGCATCGAGTTTTTATCATCTTTAGCCCCCCAGGGTATTGAGCATATACTCCTGTAGTCAGTGGGGAGGGATTGGAGCATTCCTCTGTTTCTAGTTCCCAAGTCTCTACTCATCGTTGTTAAACCCTTCACACACCAAATGGTGAAAAGAACCTCTTTCAAGCCCAGAGGCCAATTTGGATTTGTTTCCACTCAAAAAGTCTGAGATCTGGAGGTTGTAGCCCCATTTCCCAGGCACCTCTATCACTGCCCCACACCACCCCTCCCCAAGCAAGTTACCTGACCGTGAGCTTGACCCGCAGGTATCGGTCCACGGCAATGGCTAGCAAGGACATGATGGAGGCGTGGGTGAAGATCAACAGCAGGCAGGTCATGAGAAGGCAACCATGAAAGTGGATTGTGACACCCAGGCTAATGACAATGGCCAAAGGCATGACCAGCACCCCGACAGCAATGTCAGCCAGGGCTAGGGAGACAATGAAATAGAAGGTGGTGTTCTGCAGGCTGGGGTTCAGTTTGACCGCCCAGATGACCAGCACATTGCCCACTATGGCACAGAGCCCAATGAGAATCTCCACAGTGATGTAGGTAGCGCTGGCCAAGGACACGGCAGTGCTGTTGACAGGCATCTCGCTTTCCAGGTGTAGCCTCCCAGGTGACATTTGTGCCAACAAGATCCGTGTGGACCAGTCAGTCTAGCTCTTGCCAGACATCTCGCCAGAGGTCCAGGTGCAGCAGCCACAGTCCGGAACTCACAACTCGCCCATTCCTTCTCTTCTCTGTTGGAACCCCCTCTCCCCCTCTCCTTAGAGACAGTCCATCACGGGGCCATCACTTTCAGCCCCAACGCAGGCCGTACACCCCTGGGCTCCCAGAAGCCTGGAGGACAGTTCTATGTGGGCTGAAAGTGAAAATGCTGCTTCTGTTAATTCCCCTGCCCCTGGAGGGCTACTTAAACTCCATCAAGACAAGCAATGCTCTTCAGTGGTGTTTCAGGAAGTGAGATGGGCCAAGAGGAAGCACAGAGCCAGGAACACTCAGCAAGAAGATGGAAAGAATGGGGGCTGGGTGGGGGCGTGTTCATAGCATGGAGAAGACTCAGCATTCATTTACTCAAGGACTAGATAAGAATGTCACTCTGGGTGGGAGAGGAGCTGGGAGCACTGACTACGTAACATTCTGGCTTTCTGATAGCTTATCAGAAAGATTGCACAGGAAGGAGGCAAGCAGAACCCACAGAAGAGAAAGAAATAGACTTTGGTGGCAGGCTCCTAAACTTAGCCAGAATGTACTCTTTCTAAAGAGTACATTCCATAGACTGACTGTGTCCCCCCAAAACTCATAGGTTGAATTCTGACCCTCAAGTCAAAGTAGTTGGAGGTGGGGGCTTTGGGAGGTTATTAGGTCATGAGGGTGGAGCCCTCATGAATGGGATTAGTGTCCTTATAAGAAGGACCCCACAGAGCTCCCTTGCCCCTTCCACCATCTATGTACGAGGAAGTTGGCTCTCACCAGACACAGGTTCTACTGATGCCTTGATCTTGGACTTCCCAGCCTCCAGAAATGTGGGAAATAAATCTCTCTTGTTTCTAAGTCACTTAGTCTTTGGTATTCAGTTATATCAGCCCAAAGGTACTAAGACAGCACATAACAGTAAGGACTGAGAATTTGGCCACATGAGTTGACTCTGCTGGGGCATAGCTGGAACACAGCCTTTGTATCAAAGATCTTTTGCCAAAGAGACAAACTAAGATTCCCTGTTCAGATGAGCAAAACTTCAACACCTCCCGTAAGCATCACATCTGCTGACCCTCATCTTCCCTTCTCAGCCCACACACCCACCATGCCCTCACACTAGCAACCAGCCTGTGTCAAATCTATTCGAGGGACAACAGGATGACCAGCCATGCAGAAAGAAAGGAAAGGGCAACATGTACACATGATCACACAGCATACCTCCTGCCCTCCGGCCCCAAGCCCCACCCCCGCCCTGCAGGAACAGCCATCTACCTGAAAATCAGACCCTCTCCCTGAAGTTGCTCACCTGGAAACTCCCGGGAATCAGACACTTGAATGCAATTTTTATTTGGAGTCCCCCTGGTTCAGGGGTTTCTCAGTGCCGCCCAAAAGGGTTATTTAGAGAGACAGCAAAAGGAACAGTTGGACCTAAGCCCACACTGTGGATTGAAGGGTTGATAATACTTACCTCTAAGCACCAATCTATGTAGAGCCAAAAAATAAAATTTGACGATCACAGGAGTGCTGTTCTGGTGTTTACTAACAAACACCTCTCACTGGGGCACTGGCGAGATGCCTCAGCATGGGGCCTGCCAGGGTCTTCTTTAGTTGTCCTGCTTCGGCATCATCCGTCGACACCCCTACCCCCCCACTGCCCACCCCCACTGCATCCCAAGTCTGTCTGGTGTGCCTTGCTAATCCCTGCTAGACTTGCTCAGGGAAATGAGCCAACTCCCCAGACATTAAGTGGCAGTCCTCTCCAACTGCATTTGTCGCTCCAGCATTTTCCAATGTTAGCCGTGCCCACATCCCTGCACTTTGGGAACATGAAAGGTGTCACCAGCCTCCAATGTGACCTCTCATAAATGTCTCTACTGCAGCTGCTCTCTTTATCTCTGCTCGGGAGAAGGAAGACATAGAGAGCGATTTCTAGGAGGCTGTGTGAGACCGAAACAAGTCCTTCTTGCTATAAAGCCGTTGTTGAATCTTGGTAATTCACTGCCAACAATGTACCCTGGCTCCCGACCCTCAGCCACCCAGTAGCACCAAAACCTTGTGGGAGAGAAAGACCCTCTGGGGTAGCAATGAGTCGTGTTGCCTGGCTGTGGTGATGGTATAGCTAAGGAACATTTTTCCTGGAGGGTTTGGTAACCCCGGGTCTGCCTGGGGTGCCCGAGGACAGAGCGAGTGGGCTCATGGCAGAGTGGAGCACAGAGAGCTGCTCTGTGTTTGGGAGCTGGGCAGACAGTGGACAGTTCCTGCATTTAAAGAAAAAAGCCTGTGGCCCTTGTGCAGCTGTGGGCCAGAAGCCTGGGGGAGGGAGAAGGAGGTGGAGGCCAGGGAAAGTCCCTGAACCACAGATCCGTCCTACCGGAAGTGAGCCGAGCTGTTAGGGATGGAAGTGACAGAGGGAGCTGGAAACCTGACTGGTGTGTGTTTTCAGATTCCAGCCTAATTCCCCTCCTTTAAGACCCAGGTGAGTCCTTCCAGAATCAGCCCATCTCATCTGGGTTAGAGAAACCAAGTAGAAGGGTTTTGCTCAAGGACCAATCACAAGGGCAGCGTGGTGGGGATAGGATAGCCTGTGAAGCTGTAACCCACAGGAACAAGGAGAGACAGGGGACACACTTGGGGCCACCGACCCAGCCACCGCCTCCCCCCCACCCCTTCCCCAGGAACTGTTCCCAGAATCCTCTGCACAAACCTGGGGCATTTCCTCTCCATGAATAAAGGAAGCCCTTCCTTTATATTTTCTGAGTAGACAGAGCCCATCGATACTCAGGGGGCTGATGTGAGGGGTGAGGAGGAAGGCTTTCACAGCCACTTAGCATTTTGGTGTAAGACGGGGGGCCCTGAGTGTCCTTTTCATTCTAGACCGAACACCAAAGGGCAGCCAGGGAAAGAGGACAGAAAAACCAGGAGGAATGGTCCCCTTTCCCCATCCCCCCAACCCAGTCCACAGCCACTCTTAGTCAGGGAACCGCCCTCATCACCTCTGAGCCCCCTAACCCAGCCCCAGGTGCAGCCTCCATGTTGCCCCCGCGATCAAGTCCAGACTCCTCGGAATGGCGTTGGAGACTCTCTGTGAGGGGGTCTCCCAGCCTCTGCAGTCTCCTGTTGCCTGGTTCATCAGGAAACCATAAGTGCCACTGGGCCACGTGTCCCGGGGCTCAGAGCGAGCTCTTTCACTTCCTCTCCCCTACGCACATGCTTCTTTCTGGCTAGGAAGGCCCTTCTCCTGTGCATCCACACAGAAAACAAGCACTTTTCCTTCTAGACACTTCTCAAACTGAAACTTGAAGAAAAACTTGCAGACCCCACCCGCCCCTGTCCCATGCTGGGTTTATATAATCCCTCCCCTGTTATTCTTTGAGCTCCTGGAAGACAGGGATCTCCCCTTCTCATTTCTGCATTTCTATCCCCTACCACAATGCCTGGCAGCTACTAGGTGCTCAGAATATTGACAAATGAATGAGTAGGAACCTCAGTGAACCAGGGGGCATAAACTTTACCAGCACTGGGTATAGAATAGCAATCAGCTAGGACCTGTGAGGCACTTTCCATTATACCAGCTGCTGTGCTGAGCCTTTTATACATCTGATCTCCTTCGATTCTCTCTGATGAAGTAGATACTGTCATTACTGTTGAGGCTCAGAAGGGTTAAGTAACTTGCCCCCCGGGGTGCAGAGCTAGGAAGTGGCAGAGCTGGCATTCAAACCCAGGTTCCTGGCTTCGGTAAATGCATAAGCAAGAAGGGCTTGGGCCCCAAGGGGATCTCTGTACCAGAAAGAAAACCTTTTGTTGGACCAAGGTGCCCCACACACAAAAAATTTAATAATAAAATAAATTACAAGTGAAACGTGGCTCAGCAGATTTTCCCATCTAAAAGAAAGCCCGTGTCTGTTTAGGTTCTACTGAAAAAACCTGAAAATATGGAGGAGGGAAGGGTCTGGGAGGAGCCATGAGCCTGAATCAGAGAAAAAGCAACCGGAGTCCTAGGGAAAGGACTCTCGTGTCCCAAACCCTGGCCTGGAGCCTCCGTGCGCTGAGGCAACTGGACTCAGATCAACTGCAAGGCCACAACCTGGCCCTTGGGCTTCTGCTTAAAAGCCTAAGAGCCCGGCCAGAGATGGTTCATCTGATCCTTTGCAGCTTCTCAGAAAAGCCTGGGAAATCCCAGCACCCAGCCTGCAGCAACAACAAGACGCAGTGTTAGCAGGGGCCCAAGGAAAGGACTCTGCAGCCCCAGAACTGGTGCAGGCGGCTGCTGAGACAGGATGTCAGGCAGGCGGAAGGTGCTGGCTTCTGCCAGGGGCTGGCTCTCACTGACTCGACTGCTGCCTGCAGAGTTGCACAAAATCATTTTGCTCACTTCCTCTTGGCCCCATCACCACTTCCCCAAAGATTTATATTTTTATCGAACTTGATGCTTGCCAGCCAGCAGCAGAGGCTTAGAAAGAGCAGGCGCCCAGAGTCCCTCCAGGACGGTGGTCTGCTCTTACTCCCCCTCTGCCAGCCCCCTTTCCTTCTCTGCCTCTCAATCAAGCCAGAGGGAGGAGGCTGTGCTGATCTGGAGCCACTGTCCCCAGGGGGCTTCCTACTAGGACTTCAGCTGTGACCAAGGAGCCAGGGACTCCCTATAGCCTGAGTTCAGCAGAGACTCACTTACAGCCAGTGTGATGGGGGAGGAGAGAGGTCAAGGTTCCTTCACTCTGAGCAACGGGAAATCCTGCCCAGCCAAGGGGAGCTGTTCCTGGCACCTACGCCCCACCCACCAGACCCTCCACCCACACTGAGTGTGTCAGAAGGCCTCTGGGCTCTAGTGGAGAATCCAGAGAAGGGTTCAGCTAACTATATTTATTCCAGGTTCTAGGCACTTAGGAAGTGAGGAGGTGTTCCAACTACCGGAGTCTTAGCAGGTAAGAGGCTTTTATTCCTGTGTCCTTGTTGGGGGCGCTATGTGCAGGAGTGACCACCAGGTGGCAGCACATTTCCACTGCCACTCGGGGTGCACGTTGAGCGATAAAATCCCTGAGAATTTAGCAGCACAGCCTCCGAGCACCACCTCGCCAGCCCCGTCAGATCGCGCAGAAAAGGAAAGAGAGAACTAAGGGGAAGGGAGACACGGAGAGACTGCCATCTGCCTCAATTCAATCCAGTCCCAAAGAGTATTCCTGGGCAGTACCAAATTCCATCCTCTTGACTCGAGGGGCTGAGAAGCAGCTTCTCCTTTTAAACCCGTGAGTGTTCCAGTAAAAACAATATTTGGTGCCCTTCATAGCGTGCAAAACTCCTCACACGGTCCTCGTCAGTAAATGAACACAACCACCCCGCAAGGTAGGTATCATTCGTCTCATCTCCCAGCAGAAGAAACTGAGGCAGAGAGACAGGGGGATCTACTCAAGGTTGCCCATCTGGTCAGAGGCAGTGTGAGGATGGAGCCATCTCTGGCCTCCTTGACTGGGGGGCGGGGCACAGAAACCACCCGGGGAGGTCCCACCGGGATGTTTCGCTCCCTATGCCTATGTCACCAGGCCCTCCCTCGGTGCCTGCCAGTCTCTGGCCTGTCCTCTCCCTTCTATGGGCACAGGGCCCACTGGTCCACTTTCCCAGCCTTCGCTGGAATGCTTCCTGTCTTTTGGTGCACATGATTTCTCAGACCACCTTGGGTCTCTTCGCAATCCAGCCTCCTCTTCATCACAGCCCCAGGCTTCTGACCACCCATGCCGGGTGTCTCCATGGTCCCCGGGGTGGCCAAGTGTACACCCTGCTCTTGATCCCCACGCCCTTTGTCTAAACACCAGAAGGTGTAAGAATGAACTCCGGATAGAACAACTGCTGATCCTAGACATTTCCAGCAGGACCATGCCCCGGGACCTGCTTTTTACCTTCTACCTAACAAATGTGATGACACTCCTGCAGGAATTGGCTGGGAACACCCCTGTTTTGATGACATATGTGTCTTCCCCTCCTACACCACAAGGCCTCTCATATTTATGATTGGATGCCAACCAACCTGTACCAGGCACTCTGCCAGGGGTTATACACACATCATTCACAAGTCTACAGCAAGCCTGCAAGTGAGTATTATTAGATCCATTTCACAGGTGAGGAAACTAAGGCATGGTAGCCAGTGAATGACTTGCTCTGGGCAACACAGCCAGTAAATGGCAGAACTGGGCCCAAACCCCAGTCTGTCTTGCCTTCAAAGCCCTGGCTCTTCTCAATGAACCCCATGAGGACAGTTACACATCAATTATGCCAAAACCCCACTTGTAATTTGAGCAGAAATCCTTCAGTGTCCTAATTGATAAGACTTGCTTCAGAGGTCAGGCCAGCTACTAGGGGCAGTGTGTTATTGGGCCAATTGTCTGCGTTCCAGCACCTGTCAAAGCTCAGCTCAGCAGGGGGGTATCTTGGGCCTCCAGAGCAGTCAGTCCCCTCCCCCTCCGCGCTCCCTGAGTGCAACTCCTGCAGTGGGCCATATGAGGCAATGGCGTCCTGGAACCATATTACTTTAGTTCCCTGCTGAGACGCATTCCCAGATAACCTCAGCCTCTGCGTTTTATTAAAGGTAAATATGGAAAGCTGTCAGAGGAAGTATGTACTGCAATTCATCATGACCAAAGATACTATCTGCTGCTATGTTCCCTATAGAAAGTTTCTCAGGATACATTTCTCTGAGGAGTTTAGTGCTAGAAAAAAAAAAAAATTGCTTCTCTTAATAAACTAGCCTGCTTTGTTGAACTGCTTAGTGGTAGAGCTTTGTATAATTTGGTTTTGTGTGGGCAGCCAAGAGGCTTCGCACTGGTGTTCTGTCTCAGTAACCACACTCTGCTTAGGTATCCCGCGGCATCTGTAGGCCCCGTGTCAGCCCTTGGCACCTGTTGTGTCGGGGATTCCATCGTGCCTTGTTCTTTTATTATGAACGGCTCCCATCCTTTTTGGAAGTGGGCAAGCTGTAAATAACGAACACACAGAACTGACATTAGAAGGCCCGTTAGTGTTTATTTTGAAGGCACGTCTGCCGGTTGATTAACCCAGGTTCTTAAACAAAGATTCTTGTCAGTCCCCCCACGACTTGGAGGTGAGGATTTTTTTCCCCGGACAAGTGATTCACAATCATATTTTAGATGATTAGTTTGGGCAAAAGAAAAAACTATGTTGACACTGGAAATGCCCTCTGGGGTTCAGTGAGCCCTTTGAGGAAAGCTTTCAATACAATACTTGAAGCATCAGTATCCAGCAGGATCTGGTAAATGCTCCCTCAGGAATGATGCTGGATAGAGCATAATATAATGATTCTCCAGGTGGAATTTATTTTTATTTATGTAACCCCACCCACTTCCACAAAGGATTGAAGTTACTCTACCGGGCTGAGTCAATAGCTTCCCCCTCTGTACTCCCACGTCATCTCACACATTCCTCTGTTCGAGCACTTATTACACCACTTTGTAGTTATTTAATTACATGACTGCTCCTCTCACTAGCTAGCAAACCCCAGTAACTAGTAAACTCCTTAAGTAAACTCCGAAAGAAATTATACCTTATTCATCTTTATATCTCCCTCCCTCTCCCCTTCTCCCCAAAGCACCAAGAGCCTGAAATAGTACCTGGCACATAGGAGACCTACAATCAATTCTCACTGAATGTGTGATGAATTATTCTCAGGTCTCTCCGCTCCTCGCCTTGCAGGAATGCTGACCATATGTCTCTACGTCCACCGCGGAGTCAGGAGGGATCTAGGAAGACCTCTTCCTCACCAAAAATAGCTTTTTGCAATCTAACTTCAATTGCAAACCAGTACAGATAGAGAACAACATTTTTCTGGTGAAAGTTTGGGTCTGGTCAAAGGCACCCTCAGGGAGAATGTCTACTATTTACATTACAGTTTGTGGTTTCAGCATTTTTATATACAATAGCCTATTTCATTCTCTCATCTCTGTGATTTATCTAAAATGGTGCCCTCTACACACACACACACACACACACATGCGCGCGCACTCTCCATCATCTCACTCTGTTTATTTCCTATGTTACCCCTTTCACAACCAGAGCTCTTCATCAGAGTTTATTCCTTTCCTCACTTGGCTTGTCACTGCTCTATCTGCAGGACCCAGAACCACCTCTGGTCCTGGCTAGCCCATTTAGTGTGACACATGATGTAGTGTGACAGATCACTGGGTTTGGTATGGGGTTTCCAGAATATGAGGATTTGGAGTGGGAGGGAGCAACAGAGGAATCTGATGCCCAGAGTGGCTAGTTCAAGGTCAAACCTGGGGCAAGCAGCCAGGGTTCTTCACCAGCAGAAAAACTGGGAATCCACGTGGTTGGGAATCCATAACGATGCGCTCCCCAGTTCCTGCATTTTCTTAGGGTTGATTCTCTCAGTCTCTTGCTGGAGGGGCTCTGTCCATGTTCTGCTTCACTGGCTCCTTTGTCATTCTGGTCCCCCCTCTCTCTGAATCTCCAAACCGCCTAGGACCCTCCAACCAACTCTGTGGCTGATTCTTTCTTCTTTCATGGCTGCGCTTGATCCTTGACCAGTCTGCCTGTCAACCCATGCTGATGGGTGCAGTGGTGGGTGCTAATGAGTTACACCTGGAGCACCCCAGATGTGCCTAATGGACGTTCAGCTGCAGTGAGATGCTTGACGATACACACATCCGTGCCTCTTCATCCAGGTGCCAGGCCCTTCCCACTCCGCCCTGACCGACACGCTCCAGGGGAGAGATCACTGTCCGGTCCAGTCCTGTGCTGCAAAACACGCTTATCTGTCTTCTCTAAACTCTGTTTCTAAATGGATGATGGTGGACAACTTGTTCATTCTGTGTCTTCATTTTCCCCTTGATAAGTGACAAAGATACCTGACCGAGGGCTGAGGGAAGAAACGTGGGCCGGCAGCTGGTCCACGGTCTTGCTGACCTCCCCCTCTACCAGTGTGTGAGCACTACAGGGGAGGGTCCTTGTTGCACCGTCAGGGCCACTCCAGCGCCCGGCCACTGCTCCACCTAAGAGGTGCTTGATAAATATTGAATTAAAGGAAAATCATTTCACACCTACCAGCTTCCCCAAACCATGAGATACAGGCTTTTGGGGAATCCAAGAGGAAGGACTCCCCAGATGCTGGTCTCTTCGGCACTGACTCTCCCAGTTTCTCAGTGGAGTGGCTCTACTCCTGTCCATATCCCCCAGCAGTGCTCCTGGCTTCTGAAACAGGAAGTGTCCAAAGGAGATTTGGAGGAGGCAGTATCATCTTCCTCTCCCTTCTCCACGGTTGCCAGGGTAACTTGCTTACCCCGTTCCGAGTGGTTTGTCAGCATTGGAGATGGCGCCCACCTACCCGGGGAAGCAGAAGCAGGCGACCTCGGTGGGCTCCCAACCGTCCCACCCATGACTCCTCTGTGAGCCTGGGGAAAGGCAGCTCTGATCTGAAGATGCTCAGTTCCAGACATGCTGCCTGCCAGGTCACTGGCCCCTAAGAGCCACTCTGGCCCCCGACGTGCCCCAGGTGACACTCTCGCAGCACCAGTCTCAAGAGCAAGATTATCCAAGCAATAATCATAGTTTCCATTTCTCACGTGTCATTCATTCTGGAGGGGCTGGCACGTCACTCGACACTATTCACCACTGGGAAGGGCCCCCTCCTTACACCCCCAGGGTGTGAGGGTTGCTGAATATTACATCCAACTCCTGCCGAAAACAGCTGCATGGCAAACCTGGGGGCACATGAGGCCCACAATTTAACTTGAATTATATCTATTTGTTTTTCTCTCAACCCTTAACACCAAACATCATCCAATCTTTCATCAACCGTGGAATCTTTCCTGATTTCAAGGCAACAAAGAAATAAGTTTGTTTTAGGTCAAGGGTTTAGGCTCAGAGCTGGGCTGTGGAGCCAGCTCCAATCACTCCTGGCTTCCAAAATAGCATCTCATTCTGTCCTTGTCCCTCCAAGATAAGTCAACTGGCCTGCTCTGGCCATTCCCAGTGGAAGGCTAGACCTCGCTTTAATGACCACGACTTCAGCTGGGGCAACAGAACTCTAGGTCACTGCAAGACAGTCCAGCCCACGCCCCTTTGTCCCCCGCCCCCGTGCCCTGCCCAGTGCCCATGACTAGAGCTTTTTATGTGATTCTGGAGTTGGCACACTCTCCGTTTCTTGCCAATAATGCCAGCTGTTGTTTCTGAGCAAATGGAACAAATGACCAACGTGAACTCCATGCAATCTATGGCCTGGAAACATCTACAGGGAGGCAAGGGCAGCCGCTGCCTAGGGTGAGACTGGGGGAGATGGAGGAGGGGTTTGCGAAGGAAGATGCAAGAACCTCAGGGAAGAGGGCAAAGGGCGAAGCCTCAGCAGAGAACCACAGAGAGGCACGGGGGCCTTGGTGTATGGCCCAAGACTGCTGCAGGCCTCACAACTCCTCCCCAGTTTCGCTTCCAAAGATGAACTCGGCTGCGTCTTGACCAGATGAACGGAGTATATGCATAGCCTTTTATAAACGCCATTTTAAATGTTAAATTCTATGTTAAAGCTGACATGGATCTGAGAAAACAATAGGTCGAACTCCCGATTTCACAGGTGATAAGAAATGTTCAAAGACAAAATAGAT
Source organism: Phocoena phocoena (assembly GCF_963924675.1). Lineage (NCBI taxonomy): Eukaryota > Metazoa > Chordata > Mammalia > Artiodactyla > Phocoenidae > Phocoena > Phocoena phocoena. Next base: position 98,492,335 of record NC_089219.1, read on the forward strand.
GTGTAAGTTAGAGGCCAAGTCTAAACTAGTACCCAGCATCACCACTGCCCCCCAGCAAGTGTGTGTGCAGTGTGGACACACACACACACACACACACACACACACACACACACACACACACGCTATACCACACCGCCTCCAAGTCAGGTAGATGAGGAAGGAAAAGAAAAAATAGCAAGTAGAGATTGCCTACTATGTGTCAGGAGTCACCGTAACACAATGACAGCCACTAACCCTCCTGCGGGCGCCCTCTGGGCCTGGCACAATGCTTAGTGCTCTGTCACATGCCCTCCCTTGATCCCTGTCATGGCTCTATCGCAGAACACATCCGTTTCATCACATCTGCCCTTTGCAGTAGGGAAGTTGCGCTTAGAAAGGTTACGTAACTCAACAAGGTAGCACTGCTTGTAGACAGTAGAGCCAACATCCACCTGGGTCAGTCACCTGCCCAACCCCTGTGCCACATGCCTCGGGCTCCTCGTTCAGTCCCGTTGCAACCTTGACAGGTGGGTTTTGCCAGTCTCTGCAGATGAGAGACGGGGGTGAGCAGCTCAAATCCGGAATTCAACAGTAAGACAGCCCCAGGATCTGCTTTTCCCCTAAAGTGGGAACCTCTAGAGGGAAGCGCTAGTTCTTGACCCCAGACTCTAACCTGGAAAGGCCTTTCTGAGCATCACACGGACTGGCTACCGGCACAGCTGGTGGGACATAGACTGGGTCACAGGGGCTGCCCAGCCAGGACTCCCACCGAGTAAGCCTGAGCCTCATTCCCTGGGTCTGGAAGAGGAAACACCAGTTTCCTAAACTGCCCCCTGCCAGTCCGCAGCCCTGCTTATTTGATGAAGGAAACACCAGCGGAGGGGAGTTTTCAGGCCCTGGATGTTGGGCGAGGAAGGGGCTGTGTGCTTCCTCATGGGAGCAAGTGATGCTGTCAGTCTCCCCCCCGAGCAGATGACAAGGAAGGAGGTCCCTGCGAGGAACTAAAGGTGCCCTGCACTGAGGCGATGGGCCGGGTCCTCACAGGCAGCTGAGCCCAGCTGTAGGTCTGAGAACTGGAGGGAAGCAGGGACAAGGAGGTGGAGCTCTCGGGGGGGCCTTGGTGGGGGGCGGTACTGGTTCCCAGGCACCCCCAGGGGGTCACTGCGCCGTCAGCTCAGCTCCGCTGCTCTAACGCAGGGGTGGAGGGTGTGGAACTCTGGGGCTGATTCATCCGCCACACAATTTGAGGACTCTGGTGGTACACCCGGCCAGAGGTGCTCCTCTGGGAGTCTGCGAACAAGGGATGCGAGAGGGAGTGCTCCCCGCAGACCGCAGACCTGAGCCGCTCTTGTCAGCACAGCCCGACCCAGAGAGGGGCGCCCCGATTAAGATCAGGTCCAGCCGTGATGCCCATGCTCTGCGGCGGGCGTGGGTACCCACTCACTTACACGCCCCAAGCGTCCCGGAACTGCAGCTTCTGCGATTCCCCCGAGGTGACTGATCTGGGCGCTGTGTCTCCCTACCCAGCTCCCATCAGCGGAGGCTGAGGCTGGGATTCCTCTGACAGTCCTGTTGTAGGAGAACCGGGCTTGGGCTCTGCCTGCCAGGACAGCGCCCTTGGCATGCGCCTTGGCACACAGCCCGCCCTCACCTTCCCAGATCCTGCACACATCACCTGGGCTCGAGCTGGCCTAAGCAGGAAGGTGCTCCTTGCCATGTCAGTCGTGACCATGGAGCCAAGCTCTGACACCCGTGGCTCAGGGCAGTGTCAGAAAGGCCCAAAGCAAATCAGCAGACGCCCATCTGGGAGCACACCCTGTGTCCTTATCAGCCTTAGCAAGCCCCCGCCAAAACCCTGTCTCCTCAGAAACTTCCGCCCAGCCAGCAGCTGTTTCCTCTCCTATATTTAAACAACCAGGCTAGTGAACTTGAGAGAGCATTGCTGCGGGGGGAGGAACACAGCCTCCCATGGAACCCACGGGCATAGGATGACCCTGAGGCCTAGTGGCCTCTCCTAGTGGCTTGGCTTCTCCCCAGCTTCTGCTGGGTAAGTGTGGCCCAGAGTTCCCAACAAGGCCTCAAGCAGCATGGTCTGTGCAGTGAAGCAGGGGGCCTGGAGGTCTGCCCAGACGGGTGCAAGCAGCTCGTGATGCCTTCCAATAGCGATGGGGTGAAGGGGACCCGCAGGAGAGCCATGAAACACCTATCTCACAGCCCCAGCCCTGAGCACCGGTGGGTGCGACTCTCTAACACCATTACTCCTGGGGTACATTCAGGCCTCTTGGCTATTTTTAGGTGCCATTTCCACCCATATCTAAACAGAGCTGTTTGTTTAGAGGAAAGCCACCGTTTTACCAGAGACCTTTTCCTGGTTCTGCCGGCTCCCCAGGCCCAAGCTATTGTGGTCTCATCCCACTAGACACACACACACACACACACACACACACACACACACACACACATACACCCCACACTAGCTTCATGAAACATTTAGTGAGAGGAGGGGTGTTTCAGGAATCCTCTAGAAAATATCCCCTTGTGGCAGAAAGTACCAACAGAGAGTAACATAACGGCCCACATCCCTTCTCTCAGGCTGCCAAGCCTCGGCCATTACCAAGAAATGTTCTCTATGAGCAGCTTTACGTTGCTCTGCAAGGCAAGGAGGCTTTCCTGGACTTAGTAGTTGTCACTGGACAAGAGCAAGGACTGCTCCTGTCACTTGTGTCCTGCTCCCCTTGCCTCATCCCCATATACCGCAAGCCCCTTGTCCCAGCTGGTACTAGAGACAGGGGCTTGGCTTTACATTTTTCCTCCCTTCCTTAAACACAGAACACACCAACCAGCTGAATATTTTATATCTTGGAATCTACACTGAGGTGGGCATTTCTGAATTTCAGCCCACAAAAGCACAGGCTAGAGTCCTACCTGGATTTAGAACCCTAGCTCTACCCCTTAGGGCTGTGTGAGTCTGGGCAAGTTACTTTGTTTTGAGCCTCTTTCCATATCTGTAAAATAAGCCTGAAATAGGTTAATGAAAGCCATTTCAAAGAACTGTCAAGGGGATTTAATGAGATGATATTTATAAACACCTGGCAACCTGCCCAGCAACACTTACTGGGTCTTTAGCGGGTTGATGAACTTTCTATTGCTGTGTGAATTATCCATTTCTGTCTGGTTTGTGTTCCTCTTCACAGTTCATATAAAAAAAATTCAGAGCTTCTGATTAAAATCAGTGCCCCTCTCAGCACTGGCTCCATAACTACTCCCCTTGTAATAATAGAAAGTATGAGTTGAGCAGCTGCTAAGCTATGCAGACCCATCCTTTGTGTGTCTTAACACATCTCTGTGAGGCAGGTATCATTGTTGTCCCCATTTTGTAGATAAGTAGACTGAGGTTAAATGACTTGAGCAAGGATACACATGTAGTAAGTGGTAGAGCCAGGCTATGGCTCCAGAGCCCCCACTTGGAACCTCTTTACTGCACCTGCGCTAACCGTTGAGTGGACTGCAGGTAGCACTGTTGGGGACTTTTCTAGAACCTAAGGCACACTTGCGCAGTCCTTGCTTCCCCAGAATCTGGTTTTCAATTAGCCACACTGAATTGATCATTTGGTAACGATAGTACCACCGATTCAGCACCTGTTTTATGCCAGACACTTGCATACATTATCTCTCAACAAGGATTTCCCAAGCTCAGCTCTATCGACATAATTCTTTACCGTGAGGAGCTGTCTGTGCATGGGAGGATGTTTAGCAGCATCCATGTCCTCTACCCACCAAAGGTCAATAGCATCCCCTCACCCCCAAGTCATGAGTCGTGATGATCAAAAATGTCTCTAGATGTTATGAAATGTTCCCTGGGCGGGGGATGCTAAATCACTCCCAGTTGAGAGCTGCTGCTCTAAATGGGAAGTCTGAAGTTCAGAGAGGTTAAGTAATTTTCCCAAGGCCACAAGGCTGGCAGGCAGCAGAGACAGAATCTGAATCAAGGTGTGCCTGACACCAAAACCAGGTATTTGTCACTCTGTCATGCTCTCTCCTCGTTCTAAATAAGGAAGATGTGAACTCGTGCCACAAGGCTGGCAGGCAGCAGAGACAGAATCTGAATCAAGGTGTGCCTGACACCAAAACCAGGTATTTGTCACTCTGTCATGCTCTCTCCTAGTTCTAAATAAGGAAGATGTGAACTCGTTACTGCAGTCTATTTGCCCAGAGGCAATAGCATCAATAAACTGATTCCCCACCCTGGAGAGTGTTCAGATTCTGAACTTACAACTTCTGGCTACTGCTTATCTGAGCAGACTCTAGATCTAGACTTTGGGAGCTAAATCAACCGAGACCTGGGTCACTCTGCCAAACCTGGAAATTTAAGCTCTTCTTTACAATCCTGTCTCTCCTATGTGTGCCATGAACTTAATTTGGACATCTACTGCACTGGTTCTTCTGGAACCATGGAGAGGCTGCGGTCTTGGGAAATAATAGCAACTCTTCCAGTAGCTTGTCCACAGCCACTTTCTAGAAACATGCTGAGGCCAGAATCACAACCCAAACTTCTGCCTGAGTTCCATCTTCTTTTGTTTCCGAGTTCATTGATTAAAAGCTTCATGGAGGGGTTCCCTGATGGCGCAGTGGTTGAGAGTCTGCCTGCCGATGCAGGGGACACGGTCTTGTGCCCTGGTCCGGGAGGATCCCGCATGCCGCGGAGCGGCTGGGCCCGTGAGCCATGGCTGCTGAGCCTGTGGGTCCGGAGCCTGTGCTCTGCAACGGGAGAGGCCACAGCAGTAAGAGGCCCGTGTACCACAAAAAAAAAAAAAAAAAAAAAAAAAAAAAAAGCTTCATGGACATATTGTCATACTGAGTGAAGTAAGTCAGACAGATAAAGACAAATATCATATGATATCGCTTATATGTGGAATGTAAAAAATATGGTACAAATGAACTTATTTACAAAACAGAAATAGAGTCACAGATGTAGAAAAAAAACTTATGGTTACCTGGAGGGAAAGCGGGGTGGATAAATTGGGAGAATGGGATTTACATATACACACCACTATATATAAAATAGATAACTAATAAGGACCTACTGTATAGCACAGGGAACTCTACTCAATACTCTGCAATGACCTATATGGGAAGAGAAAAAAGAGAGGATATATATATATGTACAACTGATTTCCTTTACTGTACACCTGAAACTAACACAACATTGTAAATCAACTATACTCCAATAAAAAATAAAATAAAATAAAATCTTCATGGCCATAAAATGGACTGAATTTGCACGTTATACCACTTCCTGTGACATAAAACTATGCGTAATTGAAGAGAGACTGCCAGGCACACGAATATAAAGTTGCGTACGGGAACCTAATTCACAGCAGAACTTGAACTACCCCAAGCCTAGATTTCTTTCATCACTTTTTATTCTTTTCTCCCCTCTCCTAATTTTTTCTCTTCTTTGCTAAACACTGTTGTGCACAGACAGCTACCGCTGTTAACGTACTGGATGTTAGGAAACAAGGAACCACTTTCCATATGGCCTTCTTCATGCACGGGCAAAAACAACAGCTCAAAGTAAATTCTGCAGGAAACTAAATAAGTCATCACAAGGAGTAGGTTCACTGCCAGAGCCTGCTAGCTTTCTTTTATGAGAGAAATGATAACTAATAGCAGCTGCTACCCATGTTGGTAAAGTCCAAAAGCCTTGGCAACCACAGCAACTGTGTGGTCGGTAGCTGCCATCTCACTGTTCCTCAAAAGCCCCCCACAGTGTTCCTTTTGCCTAGAGTCATCACAGAAGAATTTTCATTATGAGATCATAAGATCAACAATCTCCCGAACAAGTCAGTGGCAGATCATGGCAAAAGGGGGAGTGTAAGTCTCAGTTTCCAATGCAAGAATTTGAAAGATTAGGACTTCTACTTTAAGGTTCTATAATTTCTCAACCACCCTAACAGAAGGGGAGATGGAAGTTAGGGGTCAAGACAGAGAAACTGACTCAGAGGGGCTTGTCAGTGTAAGAGACTGTTTTGGACTCAAGCCATTCATTTTTCAAACATATTATAAAGCCGTGTTTTTCAAACTACAGATCTCAGTCCACTATAGAAGTATGAAATCAACTTTGTAGATCATGATCAGAGTATATTTTCAATTAAATGGAATGGAATGAAATGTGTATATCAGATTACATTACACATTGTAATTTCGTTTCAGTTATGTTTGAGAGTACAGTGGATAGCAATCAAAAGTGAATTCCTGGGCTTCCCTGGTGGCGCAGTGGTTGAGAGTCCGCCTGCCGTTACAGGGGACACGGGTTCGTGCCCCGGTCCGGGAGGATCCCGCATGCCACGGAGTGGCTGGGCCCGTGAGCCATGGCCGCTGAGCCTGTGCGTCCGGAGCCTGTGCTCCGCAACGGGAGAGGCCACAACAGTGAGAGGCCCGCGTACCGCAAAAAAAAAAAAAGAAAGGAATTCCTTTCGTTTTACACCCTTACTGAAGTATAAGTAACATGCAAAAAACTTTACATACTTAATGTATGCGATTTGATAAATTTTTACACATGTATACACCTGTGAAACAATCACTACAATCAAGGTAACAAACCCATTGCTCCCCAAACTTTCCTCATGCCCTTTGGTAATCCCTCCTTCCACTTAACTACTGATCCTACAAGTTTTTATGTGGACATAGTTTTTCTTGGGTAAATACCTGGTTACGGAATGAGTGAATCATATGGTAGATGTATATTTAGCTTCCTCAGAAACTTCCAAACCATTTTGTAAAATGATTTTACACTCCCACCAGTAATGAATGACAGTTCCAGTTCCACTACATGGATCTTTGCCAGGGCTTGGAAAGGTCAGTTGATTTAATTTTAGCTGTTCTAGTAGCTATACAATAGTATCTCATTTAATTTGTGTATAGTGAAGTGACTATTAAATATTTTGCCCATTTTAATTAATTTATTTATTTATTTATGTGGTATGCAGGCCTCTCACTGTTGTGGCATCTCCCGTTGCGGAGCACAGGCTCCGGACGTGCAGGCTCAGCGGTCATGGCTCACTGGCCCAGCCGCTCCGCGACATGTGGGATCTTCCCGGACTGGGGCACGAACCCGTGTCCCCTGCATCGGCAGGCGGACTCTCAACCACTGCGCCATTTTAATTTGATTATTCATCTTCTTATGGAATTGTTAGAGTTCTTTGTATATTTTAGTTACAAGTCCTGTGTCAGATATATAGTCTGCAAATATTTTCTCCCAGTCTCTAAAGACTAACTAACCATTCCATTGTTTTAACAGTGACTTTTGAAAGACAAAAGATTTAATTTTGATTATTTTTACTTGTATATCTAGTTTACTTATTTTGGGTTGTATAGTTTGTGCTTTTTGCATCATATTTAAGAAATCTTTGCCAAGCCCAAGGCCACTAAGATTTTCCCCTAGATTTTCTCTTAGAAATTTTAGAGTTTTAGCCTCATAGTCAAGTCTATGGTCTACTTCTTTTTCTAGACTTTTTTTTGATGTGTACCATTTTAAGGTTTTTATTGAACTTGTTACAATATCACTTCCACTTTATGTTTTTTTTTTTTTGTCCGTGAGGCATGTGGGATCTTAGCTCCCCAAGTGCACCCCCTGCATTAGAACGCAAAGTCTTAGCCACTGGACCATTAGGGAAGTCCCTACGATCCATTGCAAGTTGGTTTTTGTATAAGGTGTTAAGTAAGTGTTGAGGGTCATTTATTGCATATGGCTATCCAATTGTTCCAGCACCGTTTGCTGAAAAGATTGTCCTTTTCCCATTCAGTTGCCTTGGCATCTTTCTTGAAAATCAATTGACCATTATGTGTGGGCCTATTTCTGGACTCTATATTCTGTTCCATCAATCAATTCATCTATTTTTACACAAATACCATACCATCTTGATTGCTGTGGTTTTATAGTCAGTCTTGAAATTAAGTAGTGTTAGTACTCAAACTTTTTTTCTTTTTCAAAGTTGTTTTGACTAGTCTGGGTCTTTTGAATTTTCATATACATTTTAAAATCAGCTTTTCAATTTCTTCAAAGAAGTCTCCAGGAATTTGATTAAGGTGGTGTAAATTTAAGAGATCAGTTTGGGAGAGAATTGCCATCTCAACAACACAGAACCTTACAATGTATGAAGACAATGTATCTCTTCATTTCATTAGGTCTTCTTTAATTTCTTTCAGCAATGTTCTTTATCTTTCAGTGTTCAGATATTGCATAGTTTTCATTAAATTTATCCTCAAGTATTGTTTGTTGCTATTGCTGTTGCAAATGGTATTTTTTTTTTTTTTTTTTGCTGTACGCGGGCCTCTCACTGTTGTGGCCTCTCCTGTTGTGGAGCACAGGCTCCGGATGCACAGGCTCCAGACAAACAGGCTCAGTGGCACGGCTCACAGGCCCAGCCGCTCCACGGCATGTGGGATCTTCCCAGACCGGGGCACGAACCCGTGTCCCCTAGCATTGGCAGGCAGACTCTCAACCACTGCGCCACCAGGGAAGCCCGGTATTGTTTTTAAATTCAAATTTCTTGTTGTTCATTACCAGAATAAAGAAGTACAATTACTTTATGCATATGGAACTTATAGAAGATTTTCTACATAGACAGTCATGTCATCTGCAAATAAAGACAATTTACTTCTTCTTTTCCAATCAGAATGTCTTTATTTCTTTTCCTTGCCTTATTCCACTGGCTGGGAACTCCAATACAATGTTGGATAGAAATAGTGGGAGTGGCCATCTTTCCTTGTTTCCGATCTTAGGAGAAAGACTTTAGTCTTCCAATATGATATTTGTTGTAGGTTTTTCATAGTTGCCTTATATCAGATCGAGGAAGTTCCCTTCTATTCCTATCTTACTAAGAATTTATATCAGGCATAGTAGATTTTTGTCAAATTTTTTTTTATGCATCTATTGACATAATGATAAGATTTTTATTCTTTAGTCTATTAGCCTATGAATTACAGATTGGGTTTTGAATTATAGATTGGGTTCTGGGATAAATCCCACTGGACATATATGTTATCTTTATCATGTATCGTTCAATTCACTTTACTAAAATTATTAACAATTTTTTTGTGTTAATTTCATGACGGCTATTGGTCTATAGTTTTCTTGTAGTGCATGTCTGATTTCAGTATCAAAACAGCACCAGTTTTGCAGACTCAGTTAGGAACTAATCTCTTCATTTTGCTGGAAGAGTTTTGATGAAATTGGTGATATTTCATCCTTAAATGTTTGATAAAATTTTCTCCTGAAGTCATCTGGCCCTGGAGTTTTCTTTATGGGAAGATTTTTTAACTAGAAATAAAATTTACTTAGCTTTGGTAGTTTGTCTTTCAAATTTTTTTTTAAATTTCATCTAAATTGTTGAATTTATCAGCAAAATTATAAATAATTTCACATATTCTTTTAATGTGTGTGGGACCTGTGGTGATGTCCCCTGTAACTTTGTCTTCTCCTTTTTTCTTGATTAGTCAAACTAGAGGTTTGTCAATTTTATTGATATGTTTAAAGAACCAGCTTTTGCTTGATTGATTTTCTTGATTATTTTTCTGTTTTCTGTTTCATTGATTTCTGCTGTTATCTTTATTATTTTCTTTCTTCTGCTTGCTTTGGGTTTAATTTATTCTTCTTTTTCTAGTTTCTTAAGGTAGAAGCTGAAGTCATTGATTTGAGACCTTTCTTTTCTAATAGAGGTGTTTCATTCTATAAATTTCCTTTTGAACACTGCTTTAGCTGTGTCTACAAATTTTGATGTTATATTTTATTCTTATTCATTTCAATATACCTTCTAATTTACCTTTTGATTTCTTCTATGACATACATTATTTAGAAGTATGTTAATTTGTGGGCAGAAAACAGTTTGTATGATTTACAATCATACAAAACAGTTTGTATGATTTATAATTCTTTTGAGTTTATTGGGATTTGTTTTATGTTTTCTCGGTAAATGTTCTATGTGTACTTGGAAAGAGTATGTATTCTATTGCTGTTGCATGGATAGTTCTATAAATGCCAATTAGGCCTACTTAATTGATGGTTGTTATTCAGTTTTTCTATATACTGTCTGACTTTCTATTTATTCTAATAACTATTGAGTGAGGGGTGTTAAAAATTCCAACTATAATTGTGGATTTGTCTATTTCCTCTTTTAGTTCTATCAGTTTTGTTTCATGTATTTTGAAGCTCTATTATTAAGTGCATAAATGTTTAGGATTACTGTGTCCTTTTGATAAACTGATCCTTTTATCACTATGAAATAACTCTCTTTATCCCTAATAATATTGATTAATATTGATATTAATGGAGTCTCTTCAGCTTTCTTTTGATTAGTGTTTCCATGCTGTATTATTTTCCATCTTTTTACTTTTATCCTAGTTTTATCTTTATATTTAAAGTGGATTTCTTTGGAGGCAATATATAGTTCATTCTTGCTTTTGTATATAATCTGACAATCTCTGCCTTTTAATGAACATCTAATGTAACTATTGATAAGGTTGGATTTAAATCTACTATTTTGCTATATGTTTTCTATTTGTTCCATTGTTCTTGATTCCCCTTTTTCCTCTTTTTATGCCTTCTTTTGGACTATTTTTTAGAAAGTTTTTAAAAATAGCCTTTACTTTTTAGAACAGTTTTAAGTTCACAGCAAAATTGAGCAGGAAGTACAAAGAGTTCACATATATCCCCTGCTCCACATATATACAGCCTCCACCATTATCAACAACCACAGTGTGCAGTGTTTTTTGTAGTTGTTATTGTTACAATTTGTTATAATTGAAGAACCTACATTGACACATAATCATCACCCAAGTTCATACTCTACAATAGGGTTCACTCTTGGTGTTGTACATTCAGTGGGTTTTAACAAATGTATAACAATATGTATCTACCATTATAGTATCATACAAAATAGTTTCACTGCCCTAAAAATCCTTTGTGTTCCACCTATTAAGCTTCCCTCCCAACCCCCAGCAACCACTGATCTTTTTACTGTCTCCATAGTTTTGCCTTTTCCAGAATGTCATATGGTTGGAATTGTAGTAGTCTTTTCAGATTGGCCTCCTTCACTTAGTAATATGCATTTTAGGTTCCTCCTTATCTTTTTTTTTTTTTTTTTTATGCGTTACGCGGGCCTCTCACTGTTGTGGCCTCTCCCGTTGCGGAGGACAGGCTCCGGACGCGCAGGCTCAGTGGCCATGGCTCACGGGCCCAGCCGCTCCGCGGCATGTGGGATCTTCCCAGACCGGGGCACGAACCCGTGTCCCCTGCATCGGCAGGCGGACTCTCAACCACTGCTCCACCAGGGAAGCCCCTCCTCCTTATCTTTTCATGGCTCGATAGCTCATTTGTTTTTAGTGCTGAATAATATTCCATTATCTGGATGTACCACAGTCTATTTATCCATTCATCTACTGAAATTCATCTTGGTTGCTTCCATGTTTTGACAAATCTGAATAAAAATCCTTGTGTAGGTTATTATGTAGACATAAGTTTTTCAGCTCATCTGGGTAAACACCAAGGAACACAACAGCTGGATCCTAGGGTAAGGGTATGTTTAGTTTTATAAGAAACTGCCAAACTGCATTTCAAAGGGACTGGACCATTTTACATTCCCACCAGCAATGAATGAGAATTTCTGTTGCTCTACATCCTTGCCAGCATTTGGTGTTGTCAGTGTTTTAGATTTTGGCCATTCTACTAGGTATGTAGTGGTACCTCACTGTTGCTTTAATTTGCATTTCCCTGATGACATATGATGTAGAGCATATTTTCATATACTTATTTGAAAATCTGCATATTTTCTTCGGTGAGGTGTTTTTGTCCATTTTTAATCTCGTTCTTACTGCTGAGTTTTGAGTTCTTTGTATATTTTTGTTAATAGTTATTTATCAGAACTTTATCAGAATAGTTCTTTCTCCCAGTCTGTGGTTTGTCTTCTCATTCTCTTGACAGTGTCTTTTGCAGAGCAGAACCTTTTCAATTTAACAAGTCCAGCTTATGAGTTATTTCTTTCATGGATTGTGCCTTTGCTATTGCATCTAAAAAGCCATCTACCACATTGAATGTCATCTAGATTTCCTCCTATGTTATCTTCTGGAAGTTTTATAATTTTGCATTTTACATTTAGGTCTATGAGCCACTTTGAGTTAATTTTTGCGAAGGGTATATGATCTATGTTTAGATTTACTTTTTGGATGTGGGTGTCCAAGTTGTTCTAGTACCATTTGTTGAAAAGACTGTCGTCTATTGTATTGCGTTTGCTCCTTTGTCAAAGATCAGTTGACTATATTTATGTAGGTCTTTTTCTGGTCTCTCTATCCTGTTCCATTGATCTATTCATCTGCTCTTTTGCTAATACCATGCTGTCTCAATTACTGTAGCTTTACAGTAAGTTAGGTAGTATGTCTTCCAACTTTGCTCTTCTCTTTCAATGTCGTGTTGTCTATTCTGGGTTTTTGGATTTCCATATAAACTTTAGAATTAGAATGCTGACAAAAAAACTTGCTGGGATTTAGATTGGGATTATGTTGAATCTATAGTCCTAAGTAGGAAGAACTGATATCTTGACAATACTGAGTCTTCCTATTCATGAACATGAAATATCTTTCCACTAATTTAGTTCTTTTTTTTAATTTCTTTCATCAGAATTTTTGTAGTTTTCCTCACATAAATCTTGTATATATTTTGTTAGATTTACTCTCAAGTATTTAATGTTTTTAAGGTGCTAATGTAAATGATATTATGTTTTTAATTTCAAATTCTGTTTATTACTAATATACAGGAAAGCAATTGAGTTTTGTATATTGACCTTGTATCTTGCAACCTTGCTATAATTGTATAGTAATTCCAGGAGCTTTTTGTTGATTCTTTGGAATTTTTTACATAGATAATCATACACTTTCAAAAATTGACAGTTTTATTCCTTCCTTCCCAATCTGTATACCTTTTATTTCCTTTTGTCTTATTGCATTATCTAGGACTTCCAGTACAATGTGGAAAAGGAATAATGAGAGGGGGCATCCTTGTCCTCTTTAATTATTAAAATTATAATTCTAATGATTCCATTTTATATCCTTTGTTAGCTCATTAGCTGTAACTCTTTGTTTTATTATTTTATAACAAAGGTTTGCAATATACAGTCTAACTTCAAATAATATACCATTTAACACATAGTATAAGGACCTTAAAACAATATATATCTATTTAACCCCTTCCCAGACTTTGTGCTATTGTCATACATTTTACTTCTACCTATGTCATGAACCTTTCAATACATTGTCATTATTTTTGCTTTCCAAAGTCAATTATTTTAAAGAGTTTTTTAATAATAAAAAAAGTCTTTTATATTTACTTACATATTTACCATTTCTAGTGCTCATTGTTCCTATGATTTCCATCTCATATCATTCTCCTTCTCCCTGTAGAAATCCCTTTAACATTTCTTGTGCAGGTCTGCTGGTGATGAATTCCTTCAGTTTTAGTATGCCTGGAAAAGCTGTTATCTGCAAAAGTTATTTTTGAAAAATGTTTTTGCTGGGTTTTGACAGATTTTCTTTTCTTTCCACATTATGAAAATATTGCTCTATCGTCTTGTGTCTCACACTGTTCCTGACATGATGTCTTCTTTCATTCTTTGTTCCTCAATATGTAATGTGTCTTCTTTTTTTCCCTTTCTGGCAGCTTTTAAGATTTTATCTGTATCTCTGGTTTTGAGAAATTTGTCTCTTGGTGTAATTATTCATGGTTTTTATGCATGGGATCCATTAAACTTCTTGGGCCTGTGGCGTTATAGTAGACATCAAATTTGGAAATTTTCAACCATTACTTCTTCAAACATTTTCACTGTTCATTCCTCTTTCCTCTCTCCTTCAGGGTCTCTACTTACATGTACATTGGGCTGCTTGAGGTTTTACCACAGCTTACTGATGTTCTTAGATTTTTTTTTAATTCATTTCTCTCAGTTTCATTTGGCATCATTTCTATTGCTAAGCCTTCAGGTTTACTAATCTTTTATACTGCAGTGTCTAATCTGTTAATCTCAACCAGTGTATTTTTCATATCAGATATTGTCATTTCCTCACTAGAATTCTGTTTGGGCCTTTTTAATATTTTCCACATCTCTACTTAACATGCTCAATCTTCGCCTTCTTGAACATATAGAATATATTATAACTATTATTTTAAACTTTGTCTACTAATTCTATCATATGTGTTATTTCTGGGTCTGTTTCTTTTGACTTTATACTTCATTACTGGTCATGTTCCTGTCTCTTTACATACTAAGTAATATTTTGATTATATACCAGGCCTTGTTAATTTTACCTTGTTAGTGCTAGATATTTTTGTCCTCCTTGAGTTTTGTTCTGGAGCACAGTTAAGTTACTTGGAAACAGTTTTATCCTCTCTAGGCTTGCTTTTAAACTTTGTTCAGTAAGACCAGAGATGCTTTTAGTCTAGGACTAAATTTGTCCTATGCCGAGGCAGTATCTTTATAAGAATTCTAACCAAAACCCCATTAATTTGAAGATTTCCTCTCTGGCTGGAAGAAACATGACCTATTGTGGTCCTGTCCCCTCTCCTTTTGGGTGGTTTTCTCCAGCTTTAGGCAGTTTCCTCATATGCCTGTGCTGACCAATATTCAGCCAAAGACTAGAGGGAGACCCTCTGCAGATCTCCAGCACTTTCTCTCTGTGAAGCTCTCTCCTGTTCCGTGCTCTCTTCTGCAGACTCTAGCCACCTTGCCCTCCCTAGGCTCCCACCTCTGTCTCCTCAATCACCATGCTCTGCCTTGGTTTCTCCTCCCTGCTTTGCAACACAGACACTCTCCCAGAAATAAGTTGGGAGTAATTGTGGGGCTAACTTCATTTGTTTTCAGTGTTCAAATATTGTTGTTTCATTTATTACTTATTTCTGGCAGAAAACTAAATCTGATTCCTTTTACTTCATCTTGCCTGTAATTTAAAAAATGTATTTTTTTTTGTATGGGTTGTGGGGTGGGGGAAAGTGTAAAAAATGCTGTCTTTGAAGATACATTTCCATGAATAATGAAAATTCCATCCATTGCAGAGTTCACTCATGCAAAGGTCCACCAGCTTTAGAAAATCACCTCTTTAACAGAATGCTCCCAAGTTGCCTTTGTAAAGGCACTCAGTAACTTGTATAAAGATTGAGAACTTAAATTCAAGTAGTGTAAATAATCATTCAGATCATGTACAGGAGACAATGGGAAATCAATGTCAGCCCTAACAAACTGCCCAGAACAGCTTCACCATGAGGAGATACCATGGGCAGAGAAGCAACTCTCAGATGCCAGTTAGCCCCGAAAGATAATCAATGATTCTTCCTTGGAGACCTAACCATAAGTACTGGGGCTGTAGCTCCTACCTCCCCTATGGGCAGTGATGTGCTCAGAGAGCCAGCCATTGACCTTGGAATGGGAGAGGGATGCACCAGCTTGGGTTATTCTACAGGCCTCTGAACACAATCAGAGCAAATCCTCCTTCGTGACAGAGTTATATCCTCATCAGAAATGAGGAACTTTGGGGATAGAGTAACCCTCTTCTAGGACTTCATGGTATTTAGTAGCTGAGTAAATGTAGCTTCCAAAGATTCCATATGCAAGTGCCAGTCATACTTAGTAAGTTAGAGGAGAAGCTGAGGTGTCAGACAAGGTACAACTCTGCATTTATGCTGCAGCTCTGGCAACCTGTTTATTAAGGAGCTTGCTTTAAAAATAGTTTCTATTTGCACTTGAAAGAGCAATCTAGCATAATGTACACATTTAATGTATAAATTTACCAGCTTTGGACTTGAACAGTCCTGGGTTCAAATCCCCCCTCTGCCACAAACGAATGGCCCTGGATAAGAATCTTAACTTCTCTGATGATCAGTTTCATCCACTTGTAAAATGGTGTTAATATTCCCTATTGCAGCATTTTGTTGCGAGAAGTGTATAGGTAAGATTCCTGGCATATAATATTCATTCAGTAAATATGGCTATAATTACAGTTATGGTAGCTATCTGGGGATGAAACAGGAAGAAAATAGGAAGGTGGGACCTCTTCTTACTAGTCAAGATGAAAACATGCCATGCTGTAAGTAGAAGTCCATCCAAGCCTACGGAAAAAAAAACTAAGAAAATCTCATTTGTACTCCCTAGACTCTAAATTGTCAGAATTATCTCAAGTGAGGATGATTTTTCTTGGCCCTGACTGACAGTCCTTTAGAGGCTACCTTTTCCAGAGACTCAGTCTTTCTTATGACAGTGCCCAACTCATGAGACCCTGGGAGCCACTCAGGGCTGAGCACTGCCTGTCCACTGTGCATCAGGAAGGCCCTGATATGAAAGGCGATAGCACGCTCCTTCCTCCAGAGACCTTGGCTCTAGCTCAAGGGTAAAGGTGGTGGAGCTGATAGCAGACCTGGCAAAGGAGATGCTGGGGTCTGCTGGAACAGGGCCACCTCACAGAGGCCTGTCACCAGGCCAGCAAGGTGTCCCAGCAGCTGAAACCTGATCCCTTCCCTCTCACACTGGTGTGGTTTTGGGTGGCCCCGTTTACCTGAACTGCTCTGTAGAGGAGGATCAATCTGCATTTGCATTTTTCAGAGACTGGGAGCCTACTCCTGCTTTAAAACAGCAAACTTTCCTCTAAACCAGGACACTAGATCTCAAGATGGAGACAACTGCACTATGCTTGAAATTCTTCCTGGGACCCTCCAGACCATCCCCCAAAAGGACAGTTACTGGTTAACTTATAAAGTGTGTAAAATATTTCATTTCTGTACATGGAGAACACAGGTTTTTCCCTCTGCTGAGACCTTATATTTAGTGTGGATCATTAAAGTCAGCAGGGCTAGATGCCCAAGTTCCTCACCACACTTCCATGCACTGATTTCCACTCCTTCCCCTTCTTTGTTGCTTCTACTGGCTCCTCAGTCATCTTTCTCCCTCTTCTCTCTTTTTTTCCTCTTCAGTTTTTTTTTTTTTAGGTTGTAGTGAAATACACTTAACATAAAATTTACCATCTTAAGTGCATTACCATTTTCAAGTGCGCAGGTCAATGGTGTTAAATACATTCACGTAGTTGTGCAACCATGACCACCATCCAACTCCAGAACTCTTCATCTGGTAAAACAGGAACTCTATACCCATTAGAAAACAACTCCCAATTCCCTCTCCCACCAGCCCCTGGCAGCCACCATTACACTTTCTGTCTCTATGAATTCGACTGCTCTAGGTACATCATCTCTCCCCCTTCTCTTTAAGTCATACCCATACTCTTTCCTTTTTACTTATAAACCCAGCCCAGTCCCCATTCTCTCCTCCTAAAAACAGAATTTTCTTAAATCTCTTCTCTTGACTAGGCTACTTCAAATTCAATGGTTGCCTGCAGCCCTTAAAGGACTTTTTAAACTTGTAAACAATAACTTGTAAATAATAAACTTGTAAATAATCAGATAGTTTAAGAATAATGCCCCAAAGTACAGCAGTGTGTATTATAAACATAAAATGTCCTCTCTTGTCCCTCATCCAACCCCAAATTTCCACATGTCTTTGCTAACCATTGTTAACAGTTTGCTGTATATTTGTCTAGAATTGTTCTCTGCTTCCATGGTATTTAAAGTACAGCATCCTGGTTAATAGTAGACACTCTGGGGCCAGGATGCCTGGGTTTGAATCCTGACTTCGCTACTTAGCTGGGTGACCTCGAGCAAGTTACTTAACTTCTCCATACTTTGATTTCTTCATATAAAACTGAGCTAATCTTAGTATCCACTTTACAGGATTGTTCTGAAGATTAAGTTAGTAAATGTAGAGCACTTTGAATAATGCCTTGTGTATAATAAGCATCTTTACTATTGTTATTATGCATGTGTTTTTATCTTGGTTACACAAATGGGAGCATGCCACGCATATTGTTCTGCAAGCTTATTTCACCGAATGAACACACCAAGGGTAACTTCCAATGTTAATGCACCCTCATTCATTGTAATGACAGCACACCGTTCCACACTATGGTTGTAAGAGTTGGACTGGTTTTTAAATCCAGGGTACAAGAAGCTATAGAGTACGTGATAGCATGCCACAGTATATGTCCCAAGATGACAGTCTTGGGGTGTGGGGGATGACACATCAGAACTGGGGTTTGCTTTTGTCAGTGCTGAGCTCCTCAAGGGCAGGACTGATTTCCTTCTATGCTCAGAGAGCTGGTGATTGCACCGTCTCACTCATAGAGATTTGTCCTTCATAGTTGCTATTCTTTTTTTTAAAAAATATTTATTTATTTATTTTATTATTTTTTTTAATAAATGTATTTATTTATTTTGGGGCTGTGTTGGGTCTTCGTTGCTGTGCGCGGGCTTTCTCTAGTTGCGGCGAGCGGGGGCTACTCTTCATTGCAGTGCACGGGCTTCTCATTGTCATGGCTTCTCTTGTTGCGGAGCATGGGTTCTAGGTGCGCGGGCTTCAGTAGTTGTGGCACGTGGGCTCAGTAGTTGTGGCTTGCAGGTCTAGAGCGCAGGCTCAGTAGTTGTGGCGCACAGGCTTAGTTGCTCCGCGGCATGTGGGATCTTCCCGGCCCAGGGCTCGAACCTGTGTCCCTTGCGTTGGCAGGCAGATTCTTAACCACTGCACCACCAGGGAAGCCCACAGTTGCTATTCTTATTGATCAAATCTTACAAGCGTGCCTCTCTAAACATGGTTTTCCAGCAGGCCCTTGGAAAGGAAGTCATCTCCTTCCTGCCCCTTCCCATGACCTGGAGTGCAAAGGACTGAGCCCTCAGGGAAACACTATGTGTAACCTGGCAGGAAAGGAGCCTCTGAGAGCACATGAGTGATGTGAGGATAAAATAAATAAATTTTATTGTGAGCGTGTGTGCATGTGTGTGTGTGTGTGTGTGTGTGTGTGTGGCCTCGATGCCATGACTTGTTGCCTTCCTCTCCACCCCTGTTGACTCTCCCATGACTTTCTGCTCATCTTATGTCGGGGAACCAGAGTATAAAGACAATGAATAGTCAAGACTTATATCTAGAATGAAAGTACAACATAGCTGTCAGGAAACCAAGAGGCATGAAAGTTAGAAAAACACCCTGCGCACAGGAAATTAGTAAAATGTCCCACTCTAAGGACCACATTTGGGAGCCTGGCTCAGCTACGTATCAGCTTCACGATTTAACCTCTCTATGCCACAGCTTCCTCATTTGTTAAAGTGACAAAGACAATAATATCTATTCTATAGAGTCACTTTGAGGATTAAATGAATTAAATTCCTAAAATACCCCCACCAGGGTAAGCTCTGAATGTCAACTATTATTATCATTGTATCTAAATGTATTCTACTACCCCCATCTCTAAACCCCAGTTTCCTTTTGTGTCATCTCCTTAGGCTTCATCTGTTTAAAGAGAAATCACGGAAAAACTATCACAGAGGTTTAGCAGAAGAAATAATTTATCATTTTAGAAATATTTCCCAAAGAGGGGGTCAGAGCCATTTCAAGGACCATCTGATTAGATCCCGTAAAGCAGTAGGCACAGAAATCCCTCCAGACTTTTTAAATCAGATGGGCATTTATTCAACACATTCCTGTACAGGGTAGTTTACAAAATTAAGCTAACACAGCAAAAGGACCCAGCACTGCAGGAACTTACACACCTAAAATGGTCGTCGGAGACAGGGCAAATGTTCAGGTGAGTGGAAAGTGTTTGATGTTCCTTGCTTTACTGAAAGTCATTATTCACAGATTCACGGAGGCCTCATGCTGAGAGCTGATAACTCCTGCTCATGATCTGCTTCCTGTTTTCTAGACTTTACAGCATGGGACTAACTAGAATTTTATTCTCGAGACCAATGTGTCCTATGGGGTATCTCCAAAAGAGGAGCATCAAAGGGGAATAAAAAAGATGCTGGCTGTTGAGCTCTAGAAATCCAGCTGCCTTCTCCCAGCTTCTGGACACACAACGGCTTCATTGTGTATGGAGAAAAAAAATTGAACTGAAGCTTTCCTGCAAGCATTTTTGAACTTGGACCTCCAGTGCATAGATTAGAAGCCAGCTCCCAGCCCAGGCCCCCTCCTCTTCTCCCTTCTCCTTTCCATCTTTGTAAGAGAATTTAGTTCCATTTAAGTCCAGGGGACATGGCAAAAACAACACTCCAAACACCACTTCCATTTTTGGCAATGGGATCCTTCAAACAGTGAGAAATAGCCCTTCAGTTCGCAGGCCCCTTAGATTCTGCACCTCATACACTAGTTTCCTCTGCTCACTTCAGAGGGAAGGGATGGATCTGAAGAGTTGAGGCTCATTTTCTGAGTCGTTTTTTAAGGAAAAAGATACCAGCAAAAAGAACAGTCACTGATTCTTAACGCTGGAAGGATGTTAGCTAGCCACCAATCAACTCCCCGTTTTGCAGATGAGGAAATCGAAGCCAAAGAGGTTAACAACCCGAGCAGCACTTTGAGAGGTAGCCCCAGGACAAGCCATCTTAGGACAGCAGAGACGCTGAAAGCCATGCCCTCATCTCCCCATTTACTTGCATTATTAACTTCCTATTAATACTTATTGATAAATTGTTATATACTGAGTCCTGTGCTCAGGAGAAGGAAGCAAAACTCGACCCTGCAGGAGTTTATAGTGATTAGTTCATTTTCTTTTCTTTGAATTCACTTCATCTCTCATATTTCTCTTTCCTATGAATGAAATAATAAACCATTCTTTTTGTCCCTTTGGTTCAAATTTTGAGAGTCATAGACATGTCTCATGTTCACTCCTTTTTGATACACCAAGTGCTATTAATTATTCATGTAAATATTCCATCTTTATCTCAACAGACATTTATCATCCCCTACCATGAGCCAACCACTGTCCCTTTCCACTGGGGTACATTCTTTTTCTCTCTGTTCCTTCTGCTATCACCCCAATCCCAGGCTTTATCAACTTCCAATTGACTGGTATTTACAAGAACCACCCAGCTGCCTCCAGGCCAACCTCTCTGTCTGCAACAGGTCAAGTCTGATGAATTTTCCTTGAACAGTCACTGGTCACATCGTGCTTCTGCTCCTCAGCCTGCAGTTGCTTGCTTCCTATTACCAGTTAATTTGGGTCCAGATTCTTCCCCTTGGTTTTCAAATTTTCCTGCAATCACTTTATCTACCCAAATTTATTTCCCCTTTATTCTCACCTAACTATTCTTTACTTTAACTGGTGAAATTTCACTCATCCTTCAAGGCCTGGGGTCAGGTTTCATCTACTCTCTGAAAAGTTCCTCTTCCCCAGCATCATGGTAGCCACTCCCTCTTAGACCTCCCTGGGCACTCACCTCTAGTATAAGACTGCTCAGATTGCTGTAAGGTTATTTGTTCATCGGCGATCTCCTTACCTGGACTCTGAGCTCTTGGAACACAGAGACCATCCTTTTAATGTCCTATTCCAATGTCCAGCAGAACATAGGTGCTCAATAAATGTCCTGCATGGAGTGAATGAATAGCTCCTAGCGCAGCACTGAGTTCTCTGCAGGTGCTCAGTGAAGACTTGCTGAGCACCTGAAGGTAACCTGACATCAGAGCTCAACATCCAGTGATGCAGGCAAGGATGTAAATAGCAATTGTGACACAAAACTATGCTCATAAAAGCATTGTTGCTAAAGGGAAACTTCCCTTTTTGGGTAACCTAGGCCAAAGAGACTCAAAGTCCAAGCAGCACTTTGAAAGTTATCCCCAGGGCAAACTGTCCTAGAACACCAGAGAGTTCTCCTTTCAAAAGGAAGCTTCCCTTTTTTTTTTTTTTTTTCCGTACGCGGGCCTCTCACTGTCGTGGCCTCTCCCGTTGCGGAGCACAGGCTCCGGACGCGCAGGCTCAGCGGTCATGGTTCACGGGCCCAGCCGCTCCGCGGCATGTGGGATCCTCCCAGACCGGGGCACGAACCCGTGTCCCCTGCATCGCAGGCGGACTCTCAACCAATGCGCCACCAGGGAAGCCCAGGAAGCTTCCCTTTTGACACATGATTTTAAAGAATTAGAAAGAAGGGAGTCTGAACTCACTCATAAATGCTAAGGAATAAAAATATTATATATCCGAGGGAAACAATCTCCCTTCACCAAGCCTAAGGAAGACATATCTAATCTGGAATTAATACATTTTAAGAAAAAATTAAAACAGTATAGTTAGCAACATGAGACACATGGGAGCTGTGATAACCAGGATGAAAACAGATGTGATCTTTTTTATTGAACCACTTTAATTACTATTTGTTTATTCAAGAGGATGTTTATTCAAGAGGCTGTTATCCCCATGCCTTTACTACAAGAACGGCCCTCTTACTATTTTCTTTAAATATTTTCCTTAAATACCTAAGCGTTTAAGATTATCAATGACTTGTTCACTATTTGTCAGCTCATATAGCATTTTCACAATTTTTAAAAGAATGATTGCATCAGAAAATTGAACATATTAGGATGATATCATGGATGGTACCAGCCATTAAAAATACACTTCCCATGATATGCAGAAAACTAGAGCAATTTCACTGGAAAATACAATTTGTGCTTCCAGAATTAGCTCTTGTTACAGACATTATCAAGTACATATTATGGACAAGAGGACTGTGCAGAAAACCAAGCTGTACCTGAGCAACTCCTTGCTCTCAAGTTTACCAAATACAGGAGGAGGATTTGAGTTGGGAAGTTCATCACTCAACACCCTTCACGTGTCTACAGAAATTGCAGGGTCTTTCCATTACCAGGCTCATTATTTAGATACGCCACATGTCTGTGTGTAACTAATGACTCTGAGGAGGCTCTCAGTGACGATGTCTCTGTTTCATTGGGGCTGCTAAATCGATCTGCTCCCAGCATCTGACCCTGCGTACTGGGCGGCACCTACTACTACTTCACATTTTGTCCTAAATGCACTGGCCCATTTTTGACCCCAGGAACCAAGTTCACTGGGTGTCCTTTGGGTTTAGAACCATATTGTCTACAAAATAATTGAAACATCTACAGTCATTGAAATGCATATTGAGAAACATTCTCAAGAATTAAAGAACTGAAGTTTCACAAAAACATTTTTCATTCTAAATGCACTGGAGAATAAAAAAGCTTCCCAGGACCTCTGGCATTCCTCCAGGAAAGGACTACCACACCACAGAGGAATTGGACTTTTGCCTAGTGGCCTTTGGAATGACCTGAAATTTATATATTTTTTCAAATAGATGCCCTGCATGGTGACCTGGCAGCAGGATTATTTTCCCAGTCTATGATTCAGAAGCCATGTGATACTCATATTCCTCTGCAAGGGTCCATATATTCTACACCCTAGTGAGCCTGATCCTGAAGACCAACGCTTGAGGATTTCTCCCACTTGAGCCACTTGCCAATGGCAGAGCTATCCCACTCTTAGCAGCAGGCCCTTGCCCTGAAGATACAAAATTCCCTTCGGTTCTGTTAAATTAATTTTAACAGATGTTATCTATGTGCCAAAAATTGTGTTTAGCCACTGGAAGTTAAACAAAAGAAGAAGATCTGGTCCCTGATCTTGAAGAGCTTATAGACAATTACTATACAATATAATGTCTTAACCAAACAACTCAGACCAGGTGGGGGTGGGGGGCATTGGAATTCAGAAGAGAGAATCATAGCCCAACATGGGGGCTTGGGAAATGCTTCTTGGAGAAGATGACATATAAGATGATATTCTTAAAAGAAGAATTAGAGGGTATCAATCATAAAAAGGGAAGGGTGCTCTTGGCAGAAGAAACAGTATAAGCAGAAGTACAGAAGCATAAAGAGAATGGGCTGTACACATAGTTAGGCACTAGTTAAGAAGTTATAAAAGAACTACAAGGTAGAAGGTTGGGGACAGAGGTGATACAAGGGAGACTAGATTTATAGAAGATAGGATACGAAGAACCTTGGGTGACCTGCTAAAGAGTTTGGAATTATTCAGTACATAATGGGTACCCATAGGTGAGTTTTGTTTTGCTTATGTAAGGAGTTGTTTGGGTGGATAGTATTTTTTTAATTTACCTTTTAATGTTTTATTATCAATAAAATTAGCATTCATTTTATTTTAAAAAAAATAAACTAGGAACAACAAGCCCAAGTAGCCAAAGCAATCTTGAAAAAAATAAAATTAAAATGTTGGAGATTTCACACTTCTTGATCTCAAAACTTAATACAAAGCTACAGTAATCAAAACAGTGTGGTACTAGCATAAAAACAGACATACAGATCAATGGGATGGAATGGAGAGCCAGCAATAAACCCTCATATATATGGTCAAATGAAAAGCTGTAGAGACCATTCAATGAGGAAAGAACAGTATTTTCAGCAAATGGTGATAGGAAAAACTAGATATTCACATACAAAAGAACTAAGTTGGACACTTACCCTACACTATAAAACAAAAATTAACTCAAAATGAACCAAATATTTAAACATAAGAACTAAAACTATAAAACTCTTAGAAGAAAACATAGGGGAAATTTCGTGACATTGGATTTGGCAATGATTTCTTGAATATGACACAAAAGCATAGGCAATAAAAGAAAAAAATGGCTAAATTGTACTACATCAAAATTAAAACTTTTGTGCATCAAAGGACACTGTCAACAGAGTAAAAGTCAACCCATGGAACTGGCGAAAATTTTTGCAAATTATATAGCTGATAAGAGGTATATATATAAATATTTAAAGAAATCCTACAATTCAACAACATAAAAGCAAACAACCAAATTAAAAAATGGGTAAACTGGGCTTCCCTGGTGGCGCAGTGGTTGAGAGTCCGCCTGCCAATGCAGGGGACATGGGTTCGTGCCCCGGTCTGGGAAGATCCCCCATGCTGCAGAACGGCTGGGCCCGTGAGCAATGGCCACTGAGCCTGTGCATCTGGAGCCTGTACTCCACAACGGGAGAGGCCACAACAGTGAGAGGCCTGCGTACCACAAAAAAAAAAAAAAAAAAAAAAAAAATGGGTAAACTGAGTTGAATAGACATTTCTCCAAAAAGCTGTACAAATGGCCAATAAACACATAAAAGGATGCTCAACATCACTAATCATAGGGAAATGCAAATCAAACCACAGTGAGATACAACTTCACACCCAGTAGGATGGCTATTGCCAAAACAAAACAAAACAAAACAAGCAAACAAATGAAGAAATCAGAAAATGACAAGTGTTGATGAGGATACAGAGAAATTAGAATCCTTGTACACTGCTGCTGGGAATGTGAAAAACAGTATGGCAGTTCGTCAAAAGATTTAATCCAGAATTACTGTATCATCCAGCAATTCCACTTCTGGGTATATCTCCAAAGGAATTGAAAGCAGAGACTCAAACAAATATTCGTATCCTCATGTTCATAGCAGCATTGCTTATAACGGCCAGAAGACAGAAGCAGCCTGAATGTCCATCAACAAATAAACAGATTTAAAAAAATGCTACATATGCAATATAATGGAATATTATTTACCCTTTAAAAAAGGAAATTCTGATACATGCTACAACATGGCTGAAACTTGAGGATATTATGCTGAGTGAACTAAGGCATTCACAAAAGGACAAATACTGTATGATTTCACTGATGTGAAATACTGAGAGTAGTCAATAGTCAAATTCATAGAGATGGAAAGTAGAATGGTGGTTGTCAGGAGGTGGGCAGAGGGAGAAATGGGGAGTTAGTGTTGAAAGGATATGGAGTCTCAGTTTGGGAATATGAAAAAAATTTGGAGATGGATGACAGTAACAGTATGACAACAATGTAAATGTATTTAATGCTACTGAACTGCTACTTAAAATACTTAATATAGTAAATTTTATGTTATTTAAATTTCACCGCAGAAAAACTCCTAGGAACCCAGAAAGCAAGAAAGTTACTCATAAGCTTACACAATATTCTCAATCTCCAGTACCAATTATATATAACACTCTGGAGTGGTGAATGGGAGAATACAGGATGTGGTTCGATTTGTGTTTGAGGTAGTTTCCTTCACCTGTAGAAAGGAGGATGGCTTTAAGCAGGACAAAATGAAAGGCAGGGAGATTGGTTAGGTAGTGATAGAAATAAGGCAAAAGATAAGGAAGGCCTGAACTGGGGAAGTGGTAGATCACTGCTATAGAGGAGCAGACATTATTAGAAACATATTTAGGACCTGAAATGAGCAAGATTTGATGAGTGACCAGTGATGAGGATGGAGAGAAAGACATCCACTTTCAGAAATTTCAGAAATTTAGTGAATAGGGCACCATTACTTAAGACTACATACACAGAAAAAACAGAATAATTAATTTAAATTAAATTTAAATAACTAAAATGCAATATAATTTAATTAAATAATTTAAAATGTAATATAATATAAATTGTTTAATAATTTAACTAAAATGTAATATAAGTTAATTAGAACTTTAAATAGTTTAATTAAAAATTTACTAATTGGGAATGTGATTGTAGTGGTTTGTATTTTGTTAACTTGGTTAAAATAACTATTTCCCAGAACTCTCTTCCCTGCATGTTTCTGTTTAGGGTGGACCATAGAGACATTTTGCGTGAGCTTTGGAAGGTGGAAGGGAAGCAGAGGCCATAATGTTTGGATGCGCAAAAGGTTGGTGCAGGAGCAGGAGGCACTGATGGAGCTCATGCACTTTGTCTCTTATCTGGGGGCTCAGGAGGAGCTGGAACACTTTGTCATGGCGTTAAATATTTACCTGAACGAGGAGTCAAAAAAGTTGAAGGAAGATCCAGGAGGAGGTAGAGAAGCTGCAGGACTAGATGCTGCCCTGAGCCAAGGAGATGAGGGGCCCATAAAAGAGCCTGAGATGCGTAAGACCCCAGGAAAAGAGGCCGAGGAAATGGAGAGTCTCAAGACGCTGAGAGTGACTGCAATAAAACTGGGTCTGGCTGAGCTGGAGAAATTTGGTAAGTCAGAATTGAAAGAGACAGGAACATGGCCAGTGCCTTCAAAAGAAACATTTGAAGAGGAGAAGCAAGGTGTGAATTTTTATGAGGTCTGTGTCACCAGAGCACAGTCATCCTACTAGCATTTCCTTCTTTATTATTTTTTAATCTATTTTATTGAAGTATAGTTGACTTATAATGTGTTAATTTCCGCTGTACAGCAAAGTGATTCAATTATACATATGTGTGTGTATATATAGGTATATATATATATATATATATATATACATTCTTTTTCATATTATTTTCCATTATGGTTTATCACAGGATATTGAATATAGTTCCCTGTGCTATAGAGTAGGACCTTGTTGTTTGTCCATTCTACATATAATAGTTTGCATCTGCTGATTCCAAACTCCCACTGCATCCCTCCCACCGGCCTTTTGCAACCCCAAGATTGTTTTCTATGTCTGAGGAGTCTGTTTCTCTTTCATAGATAAGCTCATTTGTGTCATATTTTAGATTCCACATATAAGTGATATGATATGGTATTTGTCTTACTCTTTCTGACTTACTTCACTTAAGATAATTTCTAGGTCCATCCATGTTTCTGCAAATGGCATTATTTCATTCTTTTATGGCTGAATAGTATTCCGTTGTATATGTGTGTGTGTGTGTGTGTGTATATATATATACACCACCACTTCTTTATCCATTCATCTGTCAGTGGACAGATGTTTAGGTTGTTTCCATGTCTTGGCTATTGTAAATAGTGCTGCAATGAGCATTGTAGCATCCCCTTCTTTAAATAGCCATTTAACTTGGGGATGATGCAGAGGTTAGATACAGGAGAAATGGCTGTGCGGCTCCTTCCTTCCACAGGAGTGGAAAGGACCGTGCTGGATGAGAGGTAAGAGCCCCAGGAAGCTGCCTGGTGTCCTCCATTTATCTGATGAAGTACTAGGCACAGTCATTGAGAAAGGAAGTCAAGGGCTGTGTAGAGAGTTTGAAGGGAGAAGTGAAGTTTGGGAACAGTCCCCCGAGGGTGGGAAAATTTTATTTAAAGAAGTGCAGACTTCACGCAGCACCGTTATATGAATGCCCTTTCATATGTGACTTACAATGTGAAGGGAGCATTTCTCTCATGATCATCTTAACAATACTGGGCATGTTTGACCACATCCAGACCAGTTCCTAGATCCAAAATTTATCATGAGTGGTTTTCTTTTTCAGTAGCCATGGATAATGAAAGAACAAAAAAGAATTTCCCTGATCTCTAGCAGCTCTGAGAGCATCCTTTTAAATTCCCAATTCTCTGAACACTCACACAGAAGAGCTAAACAGACCTGCATTAATTCACAGTATTGACTCCCACCATATCTTACCAAAGTATTACTTGCAGATTTCTGTTTATTTCACTTGTTCTAGGAGACCTGCAACCAGCCCTGCTGAAGTGCCAGATGAGTAACCGTATGTCTACTCCTTCACAAATGCAGTTTCCTCCTGATAAAAGAAAACATAAAAAATATAATTTGGAATGTGATGGGAAACTGAAATCAAAAGTCTATTTGCACATTTCCCCTGTTGGGTTATAATATCTAGAACAATTCTAAAGAAATTCTTTCTGCTAAATACACACACACAGCACAGGTTAAGAGTTCTTTGGTAACCCAACTGTGAAATGGAGTTTTTATGGGTATTTTTACCGATGAACCAAAAAAGATCAAACTAAATTTATTCTGTGTGAACACAGGTGTACATATATTTTGAAGCGTACAATCAGAGAAGAGCTTGATTTTGAAAGAAAAATCGACGAATTTCATTTCTGAGGAGATTCACTGCCCAGAGGGAAAAACTATATGTCTGGTCTCCATGAATACTGTCTCCCATCCATTCAACACACAGCAACCAAAGTGATCTGAGAAATATAATTGGATAACATCACTCTTCTGCTTAAAACCACAATGGAGAGTGTTCCCCAAAATGTTAGCGCAATCACTTCTTGATGTGTCAGTGCTTTGAGGAAATGAAAAGTGAATTTCCCTCTTTGAAAGACCAATTCCTACCTTGAAGAGGAGGAGGGAAAGAGCCCTACTGCAAATTGGAAAGCTTCATATAAAAATAGAATTACCCTATTCTTATATTTGTCTTGCCAACCCAGAGTGAGCCATTTTTGAAGTTGGTGGGGTTTTGCTTGTTTTAAAGCACCAGGCCTTCTCAGAAAGAGATGGCAGATCATAGGCTATGATCTGCAAGGACGGATTCCTTTTCTTGGAGAGGGCTTCATTCTCCCAATAGCTACTATATCCTATGCTGAAGATTCCCAAAGATTCCTAATTTCTGTATTTTTTTTGTTTTAGTTTATGTTAGTTTTCTTTTTTGCTAGTAGTCATACTAATGGGTTTGAAGTGGAATAATGCCATCTTAACAGTAAGTATTTTATTCTTTTTGATGGTATCATAAATGAAATTGTTTTTTAATTTAATTTTTGGATTGTTTATTGCTAATGCATAGAAATTTTATCTTTCAACTTTGCTGAACTCATTGTCTAGCTCTAATAGTGTGTGTGTGCGTGTGTATGTATTCTAAAGAAAACCTAAAGGGTTTTTTATATTTAAATTGTACCCAAATCATGTCATCTGTGAATAAAGATACTTTTACTTCTTTCTTTCCAAATTCAACCCCTTCTATTTCTTTTCTTCCCTAATCGCCCTGGCTAGAACTTCCAATAGAGTGTTGAGTAGGAGTGGTGAAAGTGGTCATTTTTGTCTTTTTCCTGATTTTAGGGGGAAAGATTTCAGTCTTTCACCATTAAGTCTGATGTTACCTGTGGATTTTTCATAGGTACCTTTTATCCAACTGAGGAATTTCCCTTCTATTTCTGATTTTGTTGACTGCTTTTTTTGTGAAAGAACATTGGATTTTGTCAAACGTTTTTTTCTATGTCTATTAAAATGTTCATTTTTTTTACTACATTGATTTTTGTATATCAAATCAATATTTCATTTCTGCAATAATTTCTACTTGGTCATGATGTACAATATTTCTTTATATGCTGCTGAGTTCAGTTTGCTAGTATTTTATTGAGGATTTTCACACCTATGTTTATAAGGGATATTGACCTGTAGTTTTCTTTTCTTTTGATGTCTTTGTCTCGTTTTGGTATCAAGGTAATACTGTCCTCTTGAACAAGTTAGGAAGTCTTTGCTGTTTTTTATTTTTTGGAAGTGTTTGTATAGGATTGGTGCTAATTCTTTGAGCACTTGGTAGAAATAACCAGTGAAGGCATCTAGTACCAGCTTTTTCTTTATTGGAAGTTTTTTGATTGTTGACTCTGTTTCTTTACTTTTTATAGGTCTATTCGGATTTTCCATTTCTTCTTCAGTCAGTTTTGGTAGTTCACATGTTTCTAGAAATTTGTCCATTTCATCTGGGTTTTCTGATTTGTTGGCATATAATTGTTCATAGTATTCTCTTATAATTCTTTTCATTTCTCTAAGGTCAGTGGTAGGGTGCCCACTTTCATTCCTGATTTTAGTAATTTGAGCCTTCTCCCAATTTTTCTGGTCAGTTTAGATCAGGGGTCCCCAGCCCCTGGGCCACATAGCAGGAGGTGAGCAGCGGGCAAGCGAGCAAAGCTTCATCTGCTGCTCCCATAGCTCCCCATCGCTCGCATTACCTCCTGAACCATCCCTCCCATCACTTGCACTACTGCTTGAACCATCTCCCACTCCCCCCAGTCCGTGGAAAAATTGTCTTCCACAAAACCAGCCCCTGGTGCCAAAAATGTGGGGCACCACTGGTCTAGATAAAGGTTTGCAATTTTGTTGCTCTTTTTAAAATACCAACTTTTAGTTTTATTGATTTCCTCTATTATTTTTCTATTCTCTATTTCATTTATTTCCATTTTGATTATTATTTCCTTCCTTGTTGATGTGGGCTTAGTTTGCTCTTCTCTAGTTTCTTCAGATGGAAGGTTATGTTATTGACTTGAGATCTTTCTTCTTTTTTAATGAAGGTGTTTACAACTATAAATTTCCCTCTGAGTATTTTTCCAACATTCTCTGTATCCCATAAGTTTTACTATGTTGTGTTTTTGTTTTCATTCATCGCAAAGTATTTTCTAATTTCCCTTTTGATTTCTTCTTTCACCCATTGATTATTTGAGTGTATTTTCACATATTTGTGAATGTTATAGATTTTTTTTTTTTTTTTTTTTTGCGCGGTACAAGGGCCTCTCACTGTTGCGGCCTTTCCCGTTGCGGAGCACAGGCTCCGGACACACAGGTTCAGCGGCCATGGCTCACGGGCCCAGACGCTCTGCGGCATGTGGGATCCTCCCAGACCGGGGCACAAACCCATGTGCCCTGCGTCGGTAGGCGGACTCTCAACCACTGCGCCACCAGGGAAGCCCTATAATACTATTTTTAAATGGTTATTTTATTTATTTATTGCTGCATTGGGTCTTTGTTGCTGCGCGCGGGCTTTCTCTAGTTTTGGCGAGCAGGAGTGACTCCTCATTGTGGTGCGCAGGCTTCTCATTGCGGTGGCTTCTCTTGTTGTCAATGTTCTAAATTTACTTCTGTTATTGATTTCTAATTTCACTTTATCGTGGTACGAGAACATACTTTGTCTGATTTCAATCTTTTAAAATCTATTGAAATTTGCTTATGGCCTAGCATATAGTCTAACCTAGAGAATGTTCCATATACATTTGAGAAGAATGTTTATTCTGCCGTTATTAGGTGGAGAGTTCTAGAGGTATCTACTAGGTATAGTTGGTTTATAATGTTGTAAAGTCTTTTACATCCTTGATGGACTTCAGCCTATTTGTTTTATACATTATTGAAAGTGGGATATTAAAGTTTCCAGCTATTATTATAGAATTGTCTATTTCTCCCATCAGTTCTTTCAGCTTTGGTCAGTTCTGTTGTAAGATGCATACATGTTTGTAACTGTCATATCTTATTGAGTGGTTGATCCCTTTATCATTATAAAATACCCTTCTTTGTTTCAGTGACAACATTTGTCTTAAAGTCTGATATATTTCTCTGATGTTAGAATAGCTAGGCCAGCTCTCTTTTCTTTACTGTTTGTGTGGAATGTCTTTTCCCATTCTTTTTTTTTACCGTACTATGTTTTTAAATCTAAAGTGAGTCCCTTGTAGACAGCATGTACTTGGATCATGTTTTTTAAAAGTCCATTCTGCCAATCTCTCTGTTAATTGAGAGTTTAATCCATAATTAATTAATTATATTTAATGTAATTTCCAGTGGAAAGGACTCACTTCTGCCATTTTGTTATTATCTATGTCATCTATCTTTATTTTTCTCAATTCCTCCATTACGACTTTCTTTTATGTTAAATAGTTACTTTCTAGGGTACCATTCTAATTCCCTATCATTTCTATATATTTTTCAGTTATTTTCTTAGTGGTTTACCTGAGAATTACAATTAACAATTTATAGCAATCTAGTTCATATTAATACCAACTTAATTTTAATAATATACAGAATTTTGCTCCTATATAGCTCAGTTTCTCCCTCCCTTTACTCTGTAATCATTACAAATTATACCTTTAAACATTGCTTGCCCATCAACATAGATTTATAATTATTGTTTTAGTTGTCTTTTAAATCATACAAAAAAAGAGGAGTTACAAACACAAATCCATTAATACTATACTTTATATTTATCTATGTAGTTACCATTAACAATGGATTTGAGTTACTGTCTAGTATCCTTTCATTTTAACCTAAAGGATTCCCTTCAGCATCTCTTGTAGGACAGGTTTGCTAGAAACAAACTCTCTCAGTTTTTGTTTATCTGAGAATATCTTAGCTTCTCCTTCATTTCTGAAGGATATTTTTGCTGAATATAGAATTTTTGCTTGACATGTTTTTTTTCTTCAGCACTTAAATATATCTCCCCACCACCACCTGGACTCTATAGTTTCTGATGAGAAGTTAGCTGTATGTGATGAATTGCTTCTTGTCACTTTCAAGACTCTCTGTCTTGTGCTTTCAACAGTTTGAT
This sequence comes from Phocoena phocoena, assembly GCF_963924675.1. NCBI lineage: Eukaryota > Metazoa > Chordata > Mammalia > Artiodactyla > Phocoenidae > Phocoena > Phocoena phocoena. The sequence continues at coordinate 98,525,264 of NC_089219.1, forward strand.
TATGATGTATCTTGGTGTGGATTTCTTTGAGTTTATCCTTCTTGGAGTTTACTGAGCTCCATGGAGGTATAGATTCATATTTTTCAGAAAATCTGGGAATTTTTGGACGTTATTTCCCCAATCATTTTTTTCTGCCCTTTTCTCTTTTCCTACAGGAACTCTCATTATGCATGTTTTAGTTCACTTAATGGTGTCACACAAGTTTCCTAGCCTCTGCCATTTTTCTTCATTCTTTCTTCTTTCTGTTCCTGACATGGTATAATTTCAATTAACCTATCTTCAAGTTGCTGATTTTTTCTTCTACTTCCTCAGATCTGTTGTTAAGCCCATCTAGTGACTTTTTCATTTAAGTTATTGTATGCTTCAACTCCAGAATTTCTGTTTGGTTTATTTGTATAATCTCTACCTCCTTATTGATATTCTCTATTTGGTGAGGCATTGTTTTCATGCTCTTCTTTAGCGCTTTACATATGGTTTCCTTTAGGTCTTTAAGCATATTAAAATGGCTAATGTTAAGTCTTTGTCTAGGAAGACTAATACCTGGGCTTCCTCAGAAACACTTTCTATTGATTGCTATTTTTCCTGTAAATGGGCCATAATTTCTTGTTTTGGTTCATGCCTCATAATTTTTTATTGAAAACACAACATTTTAGATATTAAAATTTGGCAACTCTGAAATCAGATTCTACTCCCTCCACAGGCTTTGTTGTTGCTGCTTGCTGTACTATTGTTTGTTAATTGAATTCTCTGAACCAGTTGTGTAAAGGCTGTATTCTCAGTCATGTGCAACTACTGAAATTTCTGATTGTTAACTTAGTGGATAACTAATGATTGTACAGAGATTTCCTTAAGCACCTGGAACAACAACAGCGACAACAAAAACTCCCAGTCTTTGCAGAGAGATTCTGTGTGTTTATTGTAGCGTGCCTTCAACACTCAGCCAGGCAATTTACAACTCTGCCTTGACCTTCGCTTCCTGCTTGTTCAGGACAACTAGAGGTCAGAGCTTAGGAACTTCTTGACCTTTCTTGAACATGGGAACAGCCCTGGGCCTTCTAGAGTTCCAGAAATATGTCAGAACTTTTCAAAGCCCTTATTCCCTAGCCTTTCTTTCAAGGTATTTGATTAATCTATTGTTTACTCCAACTGTTATCCATTGCCTTAGCAGCAAAGGCTAAAACATTTGCCTCCAAATGTTTTCAATGAATGACCCCAGGTAATGCCTTTAAGGCTGGGCAACTTCTGCATTAAGTGAGGTAAAATATGCCTTTTGAGCTGGTCTTCTAGGGAGTCACCAGACAAATCAACCAAAAACAAATATTTCCAAGTGACATTTATTCTACTCCCTCTGGCACTGGTACTAGAATACAGGTGGTTATTTTCAAGGCCACCACAGACCTGGGGGGCTGGAGACGGGACAAGGGCAAGTTACAATGCCACAAAGCTTGTTGTTCTTACCAAGATCCAGCTTTTTTCCTGGAATACGTGACCCATGAATTGCTGCAAGCATCTGGTTGGTTTCCAGAGTTATGATAAAAAGTTTATTCTGACAGTTTTGCCAGGTTTTTAGTTGCTTTTATGAAGGGGTGGACTTTTGAAGTATCCCACTCCACCCTTGTCACTAAGATCAAAACTCATCCCTTTTTATTCATCCTCTATATCCAGGAAATCAGCAAAGCCATTCTACTCTTCCTTTAAAACTCCTTTTTTTCTGTTTTTCCCAATTACCACCACCAGCAGGCAAGCACTGAAAGACAGTTTATCATAATAACTAAAAGCACAGATTCTGGAATCACATGTTGGTGTTTGAATCCTATCTCCACCACTTCATACATGTATAACCTGAAGTAAGTTAATTAAAACTTTCTATGCCTCAAGTTTACCATCTGTAAAATGGGGTAATAAAAGAACCTATTGTTGGGAGGATTAAATGAGTTAACACTTGTCAAATGATCAGTGCTGGGCCTGGGATGTGGTAAACACTAAAAAATTGTTACACACTTAATGCATTCAGCAAATATTTATTGATGGCCTGTTATATACTTATCTGTAGAACTATTACAGTGTACAAGACTAACAACAGTCAGTGTCTTATCCTGGGTTGCTATAACAAATTACCATAGGTTGGGTGGCTTAAATAATAAACATTTATTTCTCACAGTGCTGGAGACTGGGAAGCCCAAGACCAAGGTGTCAGCAGATTTGATGTCTGTCAAGGGCCTTCTTCCTGGTTTTCAGATGGCCTCCTTCTTGCTGTATCCTCCCATGGCAGAGAGAAAGAGAGATCATCTTTCTCGTGTCTTTTCTTATAAGGGCACTAATCCATGCATGAGTGCTCTACTCTCACCACCTAATTACCTCCCAAATGTCCCACCTCTAAATATCATCACATGGGGATTAGAACTTCAACATATGAATTTGACGCAGACACAAACATTCAGTCCATAGCAACAGGTAAAATCCCTGCTCTCATGGAGCTTATATAAAATGTTGCAAATGCTTCATACTCAGATTGCTATTTTTCAGATTCCTTCTGATGGGAAACAATTTCTTGTGGTTTTCTCATGTTGCTTCCCATCTTGTAAGCAGAGGCACCTGTGGCCTTACTTTTGGACTATTTCCCTCTAGAGCAGAGAACAGGTTTGTTTATTGTCTAGTATAATAAAGATGATGTCTCCCTCCTGGCAGAAATCAGGTAGATGTTCTTGTAGTCCATTATAAAAGATTTAGTTCATTAGGCTTGAAGTTCTTCAGCTGTGATACAAACCCCTTGCACATAGAACTTTCATTCTACATCACTTCTGTGGGACTCTAGGAACAAGGAGAGTGGAGGTGAAACTGAAACTCATGCTGCTTGCTATGCCACGAATAATAAAGTCCTTTGTCTCTGCTCAGGAGCCTTGTGTCTTCTGCCAGCGTCTATGCAACAGGCCAACTTTTTTTGCTTTCAGGTAGAGTAAAATGTCAGACCCGTCATGGTTTTTGATAACTTCCATCTAGTATGCTATTATGAAGGTGCCTTCCTTAAATCTAAGTTCTACTTATTACACCTAAATTTTTTTATCTGACTTCCAGGTTCCTTATACCTATCCAACTGAATTGCCCATTTCTTCTTTAAGATCTTCTTCATGGGCCAGGGTTTTCAGACATATATTATCATGCTCATTTCTACTTCTGACATTGGGTGCATATCTCCCCCCCCAACCCCTGTCCCTTTTGGAATTTCTTCCTCATTACCTTTTCTCCTACTTAGTTGATTCATACCCATTTCTCAAGACCTATTTCAAGGCCAAAAACTGGCAGAAAACTTCCCCATTGATTACCCTTTCTGAAAACATGTACAGTGATTAAGAACCCATACACATAACATTATCTTATATTGTTTTTTAATAGTTCCATATGGGAATGCTTGGTGTCAGTTTATTTATCTCTTGTAAAAATAAAATACAGTGTGTGTGTGTGTGAAAAAAAAAAAGTTTCATATGGGGATGCATTGCTTCCTCATTCTGATTGTAAGCAGGAAGGAAGAGTGCTGGGAACAAAGAGTAGTCTAAATATGATTGATTGGAGTGGTTAAGTACATGTGCACTGAAGCCAGAGTTCCCAGATTCAAATATCTACCACTTATTGGCTGTGTGACCTTGGGCATATTACTTAACTTTTCTATGTCTCAGTTTCTCCATCTTTAAAATGGCAATGATGATGATAATAATAATACTTATCTCACAAACCTGTTGTAAGAATTAAACTAATACACCATACACCAAATATAATAAAAACATAAGAAAACATACACCAAAGATCAAGTTAAAAACATCACAGAATTTAGAGCTATGAGAACCTATGTATGTGTGTAGTATAAATACTGTAGAGGATTTCATATCTGAAAAGACTTCTTGCTATGAATCTCTCAAAACCACCAGATAAAATATAGCAAAAATCTTCTGTTTGGCAAGAAAATAAAGGAAATATTCAAAGGTCAAAGATGAAACCATTGCACAAATCTAGAGAAGAGGGTGAATGCTGAAACTGGGGACTGTTCTAGAGCATTTGCTGATCCAAGATAATCTAGAGCATTTGTTTTAATGGCCACTTGGAGGCAGCACAATAAATCTCAAGTCCACATAAGTTCATGAGTAACAGCAGAGACCCAAACATTTATCCAAGAGTTGCAAAGGACTATACACAAAGTAAATAATTAAAAGAGACAAACACATACCCCTCAAAGGAATATAGTAAAAAAAATCCCACACAATTAATATATCAGTCATGGCATTTGGTACAGGGTCAAAGGCAGCTTTGTGAATTTTTAAGCACATGTGAGATCTCAAATAAGTTTGGGGCCTGAATTCAGATTTCCTTCATGTTCCAAAAAAACCCAAATCAAAAATTTAGTTCAAAGTGGTCCTAGATTGGTAGTACCCTAGCCTCTGGTAAAAGCAAACACAAATTCTCTCCACTCAGATCTCTAAGAGTTCCCACAAAGCTCCAAAGAATGTTAGCTCACAATCAAAAATCACAAAATACATGAGTACACAAAATTCCCTGCATAAGAGACAGCAGAAACATGCAGGGAAAAAGTCACCAGCCAAGATTTTAAATTTAAGTATTAATGGTTACAGAATATTAAGTAAGTATGTATAGTATGTTTATAAGGTATGAGTATTAATTGAAAATATGAGCAAAGAATAAGAGACTATCAAAAATGACAAGACATATTTGGAAAAGAACTAAATAGAACTTCTAGAAAAAAATCTTTAAATGTAATAATTGAATTTAAAACTCAGTAGACAGGTTAAATAGTAGACTAACCCAGAAGAATAATCAGTAAGTTGAAAAACAAAGCCGAAGAAATTAAACAGAATTAATATTACAAAGATAAAAGAAACTAAGATTAAGAAATAAGAAACATGGAAGATGAAATGAGAAATATGTCTATTTAGCTTTCCAAAAGAGAGACTAGAAATGAAAAAAGGAGAGGCAATATTTAAAGAGACAATGGTCTTTTCAACAAATAGTGTTTGGAAAACTGGATATTCACATGCAAAAAAATAAAATGAAGTTTTATACCATATACAAAAATTAATTTAAAACGGATAAAAACCTAAATGGAATCACTAAAAGTATAAAAATCTTAGAAGAAAATATAAGGAAAAACTCTCGATTGGGCAATGATTTCTTAGATATGACAGCAAAACCATAGGTAACAGGGAATTCCCTGGCAGTCCAGTGGTTAGGACTCCAGGGTTAGGCTTCCATTGCAGGGGGCAAGGGTTTGATCCCTGGTTGGGGAACTAAGATCCCACAGTCTGCAGCCAAAAAAAAAAAAAGACGTAGGTAACAAAAGAAAAAATATTGGACTATATCAAAACTTAAAACTTTTTGTGCATCAAAAGATACTACTAACGGAGTAAAAAGGCAACTCATGGAATGGGAGAAAATATTTGCAAGGTATATATCTAATGAGGAATTAATATCTAGAATAGATAAGGAACCTACAACTCAACAACAACAAAAAACCCAATTAGAAAATGGGCAAAGGGCTCAAATAGACATTTCTCCAAAGAAGATATACAAATGATCAAAAAGCACATGAGAAGATGCTCAATATCATTAATCATTAGGGAAATGCAAATCAAAACCACAATAAGAAACCATCTCACACCCACTGAGATGGCTATTATCAAAAAAAGAAAACCAAAACCAAACCAAACCAAGCAGAAAATAACAGGTGTTGATGAGGATGTGGAGAAATTGGAACTTTTGTACACTGCTGGTAAGAATGTAATATGATACAGTCACTATGGAAAATAGTATGGTGGTTCCAAAAGATTAAAAATGGAATTATTGTATGATACTTCTGGTTATATAGCCAGAAGAATTGAAAGCAGGGACTCAGATATTGGTATACCCATGTTCATAGCAGCATTATTCACAATAGCCCAAAGATGGAAATACAAGCTAACCTGGATGAATGGATAAACAGAATGTGGTGTATTCATACAATGAAATATTATTCAGTCTTAGAAAGACATGTACTATAATACCAATGAACCTTGAGGAAATTATGTTTAGTGAAATAACACAGTCATGAAAGGACAAATACTGTTTGATTCCAGTTACATAAGGTACCTAGAATACTGTAGTCAAATTCACAGAGACAGAAAGTAGAATGGTAATTGCCAGGGACTGGGGTAAGGGAGAGTTAGTGTTTAATGAGTACAGAATTAAAGTTTTAGAAGATAAAAAAATGTTCCGGAGACAGATGGCGGTGATGGTGGTACAACAATATAAATGTACCTAATGCTGCTGAATTGTACACTTAAAAATGGTTAAAATGGTACATTTTGTTATGTATAATTTACCACAATTTTTTAAAAACTTAAAAAAAGGTTAATGGCTGATAATTTTCCAGAAAGATAAAGGACAGAAGTGTTCAACTTAAGAAATCACAGTGAATCCTTAATAAAATAAATACATGTCTAGACACATTGGAGTAAAACCACAGATTAACAAAGAGAATATGTTAAGACCTGTCAAAGCGAAAAGATATCACCTACGGAGGAATGATATTGAGACTGACAACTGATTTCTCAACACCACAGTGGAAGCCAGAATAGAGAAATATAATGTCTTCCAAAAACTGAGATGAAAAATAATTCTACATAAAAATGTATACCTTATTTTTTTAATTTACAGAAATAGTGAAAATATACCCCATGTAATTTTGTACAGCATTTTAACTCCATGGGTTATGTGTCTGTCTCCTGCACCAGAATATGAGGTTAAAATCTGTGCCTTGTCTTTGATTCCTAAAACCTAGTACAGAGCCCATTAGTTTAAAAACTCTTCATTGTGTGGATAAATCAAACAAATAGCCAAACAAACAAACACAGTGCTAATCATTTTTTTGGTGACGTATAATAACACATCTACATTTGTGTCCATCAAAATTTCTGAACAAAAATTAAGATGCATGGTCTGGAAATGGGGCAGATGATTTGCAATTGGAAAATATGCTGCCTCATACGTGTATCCCACAACCATCCCGTCAACATCTCAGTACTAATATTGCCAATATCCCCTTCCTTGACCCACACCCACTGTCATACTTCAAGTGAGATTTATCAGTTGCCAACCCAAGAAAATAAGTTGCCTTAATATTACTGTTTAAGTCTCTGCCTGGGTCAGGAAGCCATAACCCTTTCAGTTTCTGTTGATAGGCTGGAAGATTAAAACCAAAACTGGTCATGAATTATTGTTTGCTTTCTTTGCTTCACTTCCAGTTCTCAGTTAAGTATTTTGAGAAAACCCAGTACTAGTATGTACCAAGTGCTGTGCTGCCAACTATTGTTCAGAATATTGATTAGGCTCTTACTAGGTACTAGGTATTGGGTTTAGAACTTTAGATGCATTATCTCTTTCAATTCTCACAAAAACACTTTACAAATGATATTATTATAATGTCAATATTGTGGATGAGAAGACTAATGCTTTAACAGATTAAGTAACCCTACCCAAAGTCCTACACAGCAAGTAAGTAGCAAAGCCAAGATTTAAACCCAGGAGTAAATGACTCTGAAGTCTGTGTTCTCAGCACCACGCAGCTTACAGTCTATCTGGGGATATAAGAAATTCACATATGAAATCAATGTAAAACAGTATTTGGTGAAATGCCAAAGTATAGCTCCTTAAGTCACAAACTATGGTGGTTCTCCAAGCCAGACTGATATTTGTTTTTCTGAACCCTGAGGGACATTCAAGAGGAAAGGGCTGAACTTTACAACAAAATAAAAGTTTACAAGAGCCCTGAGTTATATGCAATCAGGAAATTCAATGATTGAATGTGTAGTGTGGGCAGACAAGAAAACTCATGGGAAAATAACTACAGCGCTAAAAACTTGTATTTCTCAGCTTATAGAGCACCTTCATATATATCATGTCATGTCACCTTCAAAACAACCCTGTGAAATACAAATTATCTCTCTTTCACAAGTGAGGACAAAGCATTGATCGAGTGGCTTGCCCCATGTCACTGAGTCGTGTTCCAAAGTGGTCAGTATGCAGACTCAGACCGAGATCTTTGCCTCCGCCTCTTATTTCTGCTCTGACTCGCTGCCACTCAGGACTCCGGCAGCCCAACATTGGTCTGACTGCTTTTCTCAGGATCTTTCCTACCTGGTCCCTTTCTGTCCCAAGCAACATGCTGGAGTCCCTGCATCAGTCCAACTGATGGTGTCCCTTACCAACTGCCGTGGAGGCTTCCAACAGCTACAATCCATCCCTCCACCCCCTCTGCCTTCAGAGGATCAGGGGTCCCCTTGTTCTGGGGACAGAGAACTGGACTCACTCATGAAGACTTTACCTCTTAAAACTCACAATTATCCTTTTTTCTCCTGCAGCAACTTTTGCACCGTAAGTCAAAGAAAAGCTGAAATTTGGGTAACTTTCAAGCCGTTTGGACATTTTAAAATTTGAAGTGGGAGAAGTACTGAAATTTCTGGAACTCTGCTTCTGAGTGCTTATTACCTTTTCCATTTCCCTAAGCTCCCCTATGATAGATGGTCTAACCATCTATTTATTGCAGTCAATAAATATTTAATGAGCACCTATTAGGTGCCAGGGACAGTTCTAGGTTCTGGAAAAACAGCATTGGACATCACAGAAAAGTGCCTACTCTCATGAAACTTGTGTTCTAGGAGTAATTAATAATCATAAGTAAATTATATAAGTAAATATAAAGTAAACAATTATAAGTAAATAGTAATTAATTCTAGTATGGAGAGTCAGGTGGTGATGGGCACCATGATGAAAAATAAAGTTAAGTGGTAGAAAATGACTGGCAGAATGGGGCTTATTTTCAAAAGGTTGGCCAGGGAAGGCACCTGTAAAGAGATACCTAAATGCAATGAGGGAGCAAGCAAAGTCGACAGGCTCTCCAGGGGAGGGGCTTTCTAGGCACAGAGAACATTGTGCTGAGGGCCTGAGGTTAGCACATACACAGAGCATTCAATGAATGATAAGGAGCTGGTGTGGCTGCCACAGGGTGAACGAGGGGAGGGTGGTAGGAGACAAAGTCAAGCGCAAGTCAGGGACTGGATTTTGTACTGCCTTGAAAGCCCAGAGAAGATTGTTGCTGTTCAGGTATTCAATCACCTTCAAACACACTGAGCAACTATCTTAGCCAGGATGGTCCGATGTTGAAAATACAAAGATTTGTAAGACAAAGTCCTAACTGTCAATAAGGTTAGAGTCTAATGAAAACAGAGACAAGTAAGCAGACAACTCTATCACAGTGTGATAAGCATTATGATCAGGTTAACCACAAAATACTGTAGTAGCATCTGGGAGGGCACCCAGTGCAGACTGGGCATGTCCAAGAAAGTGAAAACAGAACCTGTGATGTCCGTACGGTGGTCACCAGACACAAGGGGTGATTAAGCACTTGAAATGTGACTAGTATGACTGAGGAACAGAACTTGTAATTTTCATGAGTTTAAAACTGAAGCAGTGTGAACTATTTTTCCATTAAACACAACTTTATGGTTTTGGTAGGATTACGTTCCTTTGCCATGGCCTCACGTAAGATATTGTTGTGCTGTAGAACTCATGTGCTTTTTACTCTTAAAAACATGGCTCCTAGAAATTTTATAATTAGCTAAATACGTGGCTCGTGTAATATCTCGGTGGATAGCACTAATCTAAACTGAAAGTGGAGGAGATGAGTCAGGGCAAAGTAGGAGGGAAGCCTCTAGGCAGAAAACCCAGATGGTGGAGCGAGCTCTGCACCTTCCAGGAATTACAAGTAACTCAGTGTGATGAGCCCTGAAATGCCAGCCAGGTGTGGGGAGACAGGAGGGAAAGGTAAACAGCGGGCAGGTCCCGAGGGCTTTGCATATAACACCATGGAATCTGAGCTTTATCTTGAGTGGAATAGGGAGCCAACGAGGGATTCAAGCATGAGAGCTATGATCAGCTTGGAATTGCTGAAAAGTTCTCTCCGGCTATCGGCTATCGTATGAAGGGTGAATTGAAGAGGGCAAGAGCAGAAGGAGGAAGACCAGTTAGTGCAATAACCAGGCGAGAGAGCATGGCAGTGACACTGGAGGCAAAGAGAGAAGTGGGCTAACATGAGACGGTAATGAGAGGTCAGGTTGGCTAGACTTTCCACTGAGTGGATGTGAGGACTCCTGCTCTCTAAAGCCAGGCAGACAACTGAGCTCCTAAAGGAACTCAGGAAGCGAGGGCTGCCCCACACGGCTGTGCTTCCCCTTTCTGTAAAGGCTCTGAGTAATAGTTGGTGGGAAGAAAACTCTCCTGGGATCATGCTTGGGCATATTATTTTGTCTTTAATTAATGATTTTTGGAAGTCAGTGTATTCCATGATGCCAGGCACACAGCTCCACTATTTTCATTTCCTTTGATCAAAAGATGGCTTAGTAGACACAGATATAGAGAACAAACTGGTGGTTACCAGTGGGGAGGGGGAGGAGAGGGAAAATATAGAGGTAGGGGAAGTGGGAGGTACAAACTATTGGGTGTAAAGTAGGTTACAAGGAACAATACGGGGAATATAGCCAATCTTTTGTAATAACCGTAAATGGAGTGTAACTTAATTGCATAAAAATAAAAATTTAAATAATAATAATAATAAGATGGCTTAGTGAAAAGATTATATCTCTCAAAAATAGCCTCAGGGGGGCTTCCCTGGTAGCGCAGTGGTTGAGAGTCCGCCTGCCGATGCAGGGGAAGCGGGTTCGTGCCCCGGTCCAGGAAGATCCCACGTGCCACGGAGTGGTTGGGCCCGTGAGCCATGGCCACTGAACCTGCACGTCTGGAGCCTGTGCTCCGCAACGGGAGAGCCCACAACAGTGAGAGGCCCGTGTACCGGAAAAAAAAAAATCCTCAGGAAAGAGAAATGTATTTGAGGTGCATCCCTCCCCTCCAGGGTCAAACAGGTTAAGGAAGAAATATTAAATATAGTAGAGAGCCACACCTTACCTCAGCAACCCAGGGCCATACCCAGGTTTTATGGAGCCAGAATTTATATAGTTTTTGTTTTGTCTTGTTTTGTTTTGTTTTGTTTTTGGAGGGAGGGTGGGATTAACAATCTCTTTAAGGAAAAGAATACCAAATTGTGACTTTGAAATTGCTTAGATAGGTCCTCATGCAAATGAGGGGCCCTGATACTTAAGCTTCATTAGCTTCACTGTATGTCTGCCTTGGTACCAACAGTTTTAGGAGACCATTTTGTTCATCCCTCAAACATTTATCAAACGTCTAAAGGTTAAGGGCACCGAGCAGGGTGCTGGAGACGGACATATGAATGGGATGAGATGTAGGCTCTCTCCACAGGTGCTGTGGGTACAGGGAAGAGGAGCCCCTGGCTCACTGGCAAGCTGGCTGGGGTGGCTTCCTGATGGGGGGTGCATAACATTTTGTGTCCCATGAAGCTGAAAAATCTGTCCACTGAAAGTAGAAGTGCCTGGAATGGCAAATCCAGTTCTTGCAAAAAGTCTCATCACGGCCAAGATGAATGGCTTACTAATACCTTGAGATCCTCCCCAGGGTGAAATGACAACACTGCTGGGGACTGAACTGTGTCCTCTCAAAATTCGTATGTTGAAGCCCTACCCCTCCTTTTGACTGTATTTGGAGACAGGGACTTTAAGGAGGTAATTAAGGTTAAATGAGGTCAAAAGGTGGGGCCCTGAGCCAATAGGACTGTTATCCTTATAAGAAAAGGAAGAGGTAGGTAGATCTCTCTCTCTCTTTCCCTCTCTCCCTTCCTTTTTCCCCTCCCTCTCTCCTTCTCTTCCTTCCCTTCTCCCTGCCTCTGTCCCTGGCAAACCAGGAAGACAGACCTCACTAGAAACCAAATTTTCTGACACCTTGTTCTTGGACTCGTAGTCTCCAGAACTTGAAAGAAAATATGTTTCTGTGGTTTAAGACACTCAGCCTGTGGTATTTTGTTATGGTAGCTGCACAGACAAGACAAACCTCCAGCGCGATGCGGTCAGTTTCTCACTACACCTGCCCCTGGACAGAAGAGCCAGGAGCAGTGGGGCAGTTCTTGGCCTCCCTCCATATTTCCAGCGGAGATGCAAGAACTGTGACTGGTGTCCCCTTATCTTCTTGGGCCCTCCTTCTTCCTGATGCCTTAGTCCCACCAGGCTACTCTCCCTTGGAGTCATCCCCCCACAGGTCACATTCATAGTTAGCAAATGATACTCTGCTCGTGGATGAAGCAGCTAGCCTGATATGGCTGAATGAGTCCTGGTAATATTTAGAAAGAGCCTGGCTTGGCCACTGTCCTGGGTACAAGGCCCCAGGAAAATCAAGTCCTGTTTCTGAACTGTGAAATGAGGGGGATGGGCCAAATCATCCCTAAGCTCCCTTCTACCTCAGGGACTCTAGGATTCTAAACTTCTATCACTTTCAAGGGCCTCTGAGTACAGAAATGCTTCCGGGTCTCGCAAGAAGGAATCTTTCTCTGAGATGGGGAGGTACTTCTGGCCAGGGAGCCTTCCCAGTGGTCTTCAAATCACCCTTGGGTGCACAGGCAACTGTACTAGCTACTCAGAAGTCTTAGAGTCTCCTGCTTTTTAGCACTTTTGAAGCCACAAGTGTATTGGAATTCAGAGGTTTCCCTGGAAGGTTCTGACTCGCAAGAAATATAAAAAGTCTTTTCCCAGTTACAGGAGGAGCCTCTGTGGTATTCCTTCCACTTGGAAAAAACATAAAAACAAAGCATAAAATGTCAGGGAAGAAACTGCTGAGTGCTGTGTCCGGAGCATGTAGTGCAGGGAAGCTTCTTAATTTCCCAAAGAACATGCAAAAGTTGGCCAACCTAGACTTCATTTTGGTTTGGGGACTCAAATGCTATATGAGCTAACCATGGCTGGCACCCAGTTCTCGCTGCCATGCCAGCGTTTCATCTGGTCAAGGTGGAAGACCCTCCCAGAGGCAGGGTCTGAAACCCAGGGTCTTTGAGGCCATGTGGAGGTGGGAACCACATCTCGCTTCTTATAAAGTTACAGCTTGTGCACCTTAGAATATTTATAAACTGAAATGATATTGAGGTTGAAAGAGACTTCAAGGTCAAATTAAGGAGATACAGCCATTCGCTTGTTGGGCACTTTCCAAAATGACTCTGAATTGTGCATTTTTTCATGTGCATCCAAACTCCCAATTGAGAGTAAGCCCTGAATGACCATCTCCTATTTTTGTGTCTCCTCCTTGGTACTCAGTATGTTCATTGCAAAGCATGTTTTCTGACATCAGAGGTGTGGGAGTTCTTCACATCAATGCTCCAATTCTCCGACACCAACAATTTGATTCAATTCTGACACTAACTCCTGAAGTTCATGTCCCGCACATCTGTCTCCACTTCAGACACCAGACACAAATGAGGTGCCGGGGCTACCCACACCTCTGCTTGGCTAACTGCAAATTTGAGGGTTCCCACAACCACCCCCCTCAGGTTCCATAATTGGCTAGAATGACTCATACAATTCAGGAAAACACTCTGCTTACCAGCTTATTATAAGAGATACTCAGAAACAACCACATGGAAGAAATACATAACGCAAAGTATGAGGTAGAGGGTGGGGGGCGTGCATAGAGTTTTTTATGTCCTTTCTGGGTACAGCACCCTCCCAGCTCATCAGTGTGTTCTCCAACCTGGAAGCTCCCTGGGTCCCCTTGTTTTTGTAACCCATCTCCAGGCCCCTCCCCTCCCTGGGGGTCTGAGGGTGAGGCTGAAAGTTTGGTCTTTCTGGTGACCAATCTCCATCTTGAAGCCGTCTAGGCATCCCATCCTGAGTCACTTCATTAGCAAAAACTCAGGTGTGATCAAAAGGGGCTCTTTATAAATAACAAAAGATGCTCCTATCAGGAAATTCCAAGGGTTTTAAGAACTCTCTGTCAGGAATCCGAGACAAAGGCTAAACATATATTTTTTATCATACCACAATGGCACACACATTCTTTTTTTTTTTTTTTTTTTTTGCGGTACGCAGTCCTCTCACTATTGTGGCCTCTCCCGTTGCGGAGCACAGGCTCCGGACACGCAGGCTCCGGACGCGCAGGCTCAGCGGCCATGGCTCACGGGCGCAGCCACTCTGCGGCACGTGGGATCTTCCCGGACCGGGGCACGAACCCGTGTCCCCTGCATCAGCAGGCGGACTCTCAACCACTGCGCCACCAGGGAAGCCCTTGCACACATATTCTTAGTGAAACATGTGTCAGTTAACTCCTTGACTAACTTGGAGTACAAGAAGCATAATTAAGAATTAGATATGGCTAAGGAATCCCCTTTCCCTGAAATCAGAAAGTTTCTGGAGGACCCTTGTTTTTGTGACAGGCCATTCTGCCAAAATGTATGGTGCCAGTTCCATACATCAACTTGAATTTGGTGAGAGAACAGATAAAACAGCGTACGTTTGGGCCACTTTTGTTGTTATTAAAAAGCTAAATTTTTATTTAGGAGTTTCCAAAGATTTAACTAATTATGAGGCTCCCTGACTATTCCTTATTCCTTGACCCTTTCATTGAAGCCTTGAGCGCTAACAGGATGACAAAAAGCAGAGGCTGGTGTACAGTGCACTTGGCATCTCTGCCGCTGAGAAGCCTGCCATTTCCACAGGCAGGAGCTTCTCAGAAGCTGCATCTCATAGACAGTGGGCAGTGGAAATGCCTCAGCACCAGGGAGGTACCAGAGCAGGTCAGCAGGGCTCTGCTGAAGTCATCAATATGCAGTAGGATTTGGCTACCTTGCTCCTTTCTCCACATTCCAATGGCTCTAGCGTTACAGAGCACGGCAGGCTCCGTGCTCCCCAAGATGGCTGCTTGGTGCCCCAAGTTCTAGGCAAACTGCGATGATGAGTTTGTCACCCTAGGAAATGGCCAGGACTGACCTGAAACAAATATAGTCCCAGAGGCTAGATTCAGAGCCTGGTTTTGTGTGTAAGGTTGTTATACTATTTTCTTGAATGTAGCAGTAAATAATGGTGTGGAGTTACACAAAAATTATTCCCTATAGCAGTTGAGAGGGCAAGCATAGAGAGTCCAGAATAAAAAATAATCCACAAAAATATCAGGTTTATGAGAGCAAGAACCATGATTTCTGTATCCTTATCACTTACATAGGACATAGTAGATATCCAACATACATTTGCTAAATAAATGAGTAAACTCATGAGTAAACAAAAAGGTCCAGTTCTGGCTCTATCACTACTAGGTGTGTGGCATTAACCAAGTTAATAGACTTTTTTAGGCCTCTGTCTCTTCATCTATAAAATAGGGATGATAATAATTAGCCACTTTATAGTTGTCATGAGCTCAATTGTATCCCTTCAAAATTCATATATTGAAGTCCTAACTCCCAGTACCTCAGAATGTAACGTTGTTTGGAGATAAGGTCTTTAACGAGGTAATTAAGTTAAAATGAAGCCATTAGGATAGAGCCTAATCCAATCTGATTTATAAGAAGAGGAAGTTTGAATACACGGAGAGAGACACCAGACACCCACACACAGAGGAAAGACCATGTGAGGACACAGTAAGAAGACAGCCAAGGAGAGAGGTCTCAGTAGAAAACAAACCTGCTGGCACCTTGATTTTGGGCTTCTAGCCTCCAGTACTGTGGGAAAATTAATTTCTGTTGTTTAAGCCACCCAGTCTATGGTACTTTGTTATAGCAACCCTAGCGACAATAATGATTAAAAGAATAATACACATAAATCACCCTCCACATGAATGCTCAGTAAAATTTCTTGTTCCTCTTATTATTTACTATTAATAAAAATATCTGGGACTTCCCTGGTGGCACAGTGGTTAAGAATCCGCCTGCCAACGCAGGAGACACGGGTTCGAGCCTTGGTCCGGGAAGATCCCTCATGCCACGGAGCAACGAAGCCCGCGCACCACACTACAACTACTGAAGCCCACAGGCCTAGAGCCCGTGCTCTGCAACAAGAGAAGCCACCGCAATGAGAAGCCCGCGCACCGCAACGAAGAGTAGCCCCCGCTTGCCGCAACTAGAGAGAAAGCCCGAAGATCCAACGCAGCCAAAAATAAATGAATTTTTTTTTTAAATCTTAAAAAATAATACCTGTGCAGGGCACTGAAAAAATATATAGTATGTAGAAAACCATACAAAAAGGATCAGTAGAATTGTCCACACTGGAGGATCTTGGGGGGGCGGACATAGAAAACTGCCCCTGCCCTGCATAATGACCACTATGTTGAGATCACAGAAGAGTTTGTGTGTCAGTAAACAACATTCTAGCCCAGAGCTTCTCAGACTTTAAGGTGCATGTGAACCACCTGAGGATCTTGTGGGTCTAGGGTGGGGCCTGCAAGTCTGCATTTCTAATAAGCTTGGAGTGATTCTCTGCCTGCCGGTTGAAGACCACACCAGGCAACACTGAAGAAACAGGTTGTTTGGTCCCAAGTGAGGCAAGAGGTAGATGGGCCCCCGGCTGAGCAGCTGGAGTTTGTCCCCTGTAGGGGGCACAGGAGCAAGAGAGGAGCTGAGCCCTCCCTGCCTAGATAAGAGATAAAGAGACCACATATTTCTCATTCTCAAGGTCAAGGAGACCTTCCTGACTACACATGAACAGAAAGGCTCCTCAGAGGTCGAAAGGGAGGGGGCGTCATCCCATAGTAAGTGATGTCAACCTACCCATAGACCTCTTTGCTAGAATCCATCTTGGCTAAGACATAAGTACACACATGGGAGGACTCTGAGATATACCAGATATGGACTCAGAACCAGGCACAGCAAGATGATTGGCCAAAGGGAACCCAGGAGGGATGCCCAACATAAGTGGTTCAAACTACCATGAGGGCGCATCTCTCTCTCTGAGTCCACCTGTGTGAGTCTATTCACGTGTATCCTTTTTCCTCGTGATAAACACTTTACTTGTTTCACTACTTTCCATCTCTTTGTGGGAATTCATTTCTACAAAGCCGACAGGCCAGGGCCTTGTCACTGGCCACTGGTCTAGTGGCTAGGATTCAGCGTGCTCACTGCTGCGGCCTGACTTCAACCTCTGTCCAGGGAACCGAAATCCTGCTTCAAGCCACTGCAGGCCGAGGCCACCCGAGATCTCAAGGGGATATGAACTATTTGGATAGCCAAGACTAAAACCAAAATACATCAAGGGAATAGAAAATACTTTCTAAACTGCATCCTATATCTACATATAATGATTCGAGTTCTCAGTACCATTTAAGTGAATGTATAATCCAGGTCCAGAGAGTGAAGGTGCTCAGGCAGGTGAAGTTATTTGGAGAATCCTTGGGGGAAGGAAGGAAGACACTTGATTCCAGGGGAAATGAAAACTTTCTCTGTAGGAGAACCTCTCTAGACTAAAGCCACCTTAAATAGTCCACCTGAGGTCCTATACGGTTCTTTTTTTTTTTACATCTTTATTGGAGTATAATTGCTTTACAATGGTGTGTTAGTTTCTGCTTTACAACAAAATGAATCAGTTATATATATACATATGTTCCCATATCTCTTCCCTCTTGCGTCTCCCTCCCTCCCACCCTCCCTATCCCACCCCTATTCGGTTCTTTATTTCCCTGTCCAAATAAGGCCAGGAGCGGCATTTTGCTGCTCCTTTGAAGGGGTGAGGGGAGGAAGGTGTAGGCGCATTTCTGGCTCTGTTTGCCACCAGCTAGCTAATGTTTGGCTTCCTTATCTTTGGAGAGTATAATGGGTGTTGGTGCCAGCTTGGAAGCTACCTGATCTCAATCAGACTCTAAAGTCATTAACAAAGCTATCAGGAGGTAGGTCTCCACGTGAGCCTGCAGCCAGAGCTTTAGGAAGAGGGCCTGGGGAGGAGGACGAACAGACTCAACCTTGGGTTACTAGGTAACCTAAGATGAACATCTTTAGTAGAGCCCCCAAATCTGCATCATCAGGGCTTATTGCTCTAACTGTGCCCCAAGAAGCAATCCCTTCCAGGTACCTGACCACACACAGGTCAGATTTTCCTTGTCTTCTGAGTCCCCCTGAGACCCAGCAGTTTCCCTAGGGTAAGGAGATGTGGATCCAGCAACTTGAGGAAGCTTCTGTTTTTAATGTTTTTCTAGAGTTGGAGGTGGGAGGATGGATTGAGAAGGAACAGCAGAGATCTCAGTCCCTAGAAACTTGGATTAATCAACTGACATCTGGGTATTCTTTTGCAGGAAACCAGGTTTCTTGTAGGGTAAGTGGTCAAAATGACCCCTGATGGTAATTTCCCCCTGAATGGATTTTTGAGGACTTCATTCAGATTGTAGAATCAAGTACATTATTGTGTTTAGATTAGGACCTTGGATTTTGGAAGCTGACCAGCTACTTGGTCAAGTCACTTAACATCATTAAAGTCTCAATTCTTCATATTTACAAAATAATAGTACTTATTTCCAAGTAAACTGTGGATTAAGTGAGAGATAAAGCACCTAAATTGTTAGCTTTTGTTATAATTTCTTCTTTCTTTACCCCACTTAATCACATTCATTTCCATGATCCCATCGCAAGCCCCATAAATGCGTAGGAGCTGTGGCTTACTTCCCTTCTCTCCTCCAATCCTAAAGTCTACTACAGTGCTTTTCAGTGAGATAAAATCTAAATAAGCATCTTCTATTAGCCAAACAAAAGACACAGTCCTTGCCCTTAAGGAGTAACACAGTCTCTTAGAGGGAAACAGAGGAGTCAACAAATAAATATAATCAAGTATCCTAGGCGCCCTGATAAACGTCTAAATGGGCAAAGAGCAACGAAGCAGAGCATGTTTACTTTCAGCTTGGAGACTTAAGAGATAAGAAAAGGGTTCAGAAGCTTCCGGGTTGGTGAATGCATGGAGATTTGGGGAGAGTAACACCCTTGGAGAGGGTATGGAAGCACCTTGCCCTTTCCCCACACCTTGCCATATGCATCTCTTCCATCTGGCTGTTAATAAACTGGGCTCTGTCTCCTTTATAAGCACCTGATTGGCCCCAGGGTCTTGGCTGTTCACGTGCCTGGGCTCTGGCAGAAGCCACAGACAGTCCAAGTGAGCCAGGACAAACTAAGGACTTATGCTCACTGCACAAACCACCACCACCACAACTGTGTTTGTGGATCCATCACACTTTTTATTATCAACCTGCACAGATCAAGAATGAACTCAAGCTGGCCAGGACTTTCGGGGACAAGCTTATGCACCAGTATCTGTTGCAGCCTTGTGGAAAGGAGGGTCTAAGTCCAATCTCCTCTCTTTAACAAAAATAAAGGAAGCTATTGGAGTGTCCAACCAGCCACATCAGAACTCCTAGAGAGGTTGATTGAGTGGAACTCAGCAGACATGTGAACAACTATCATAAGAAAGAAGGCACAGAACCACTATTGAAAATTAAGAAATGGAACCAATTTTGTCTAGCAGGCAAAATGGCTCCGGTACCCAGATAAAATAAAGCTGAGGGGGATGCATGCTAAATAAAAGGAGAGAAAAATAAAGAAAGAACAAAAAAAGAAAAAGCGTTCTGCAAGGATGTGTTTGAACTGAGTTTTGAGAAAAGAGAATAGGTCGGGTGTCCAAGGATATGCTTCTAAGTGTCTAAGTGTGGAATTGTGTATGGATGTGGGATGGAAGGGGAGGGATGGAAGGAAAGAGATGGGGGGCATGGGTCAGCCACCAAGCAGAGGGAGAACCCTATGCAGAAACAGGCGACAGCCTGGCTTGTTCAGGGATCTGGAAGAGGTTTGGAGTTGCCAGAGTGTGTAATGGCGGAAAGGGAGGGTTGGTAGAGCATGAAATAAGGTTACATAACGAGGTCAAGGCCAAATCACAGCTCATCTTGTAAGTCACGCTTAGAGGTTTGGACTTGACCAAGGAGCAATGAACAGCCAATAAAAGCAAGTGGCATAATCAGTTGTCTGTATAAGAGTGTTTGTTTCAGCAAAACTTTTTTCTTTAGTTGCAAAAATAATTTCTTCTCAATGGGAAAAAAATGAGAGAACATGAGAAAAAAAAATCACTTATAATCTGACTACCCATACACAACTCTTAAAGTTCAAGAGTGTGTCTTCCAGAAGAAAATAACAGGGAAAAGGAGCTAACGTGCTGAGTACCTACTGTGTGCCAGGTGCTTTCTGGAAGTTATCTCATTTAATGTAACATTAAGGTTCCCTGCTCCATGCTGGCTAGAGATAGAGGGTTGTAAGAAGGGCCACTGAGGAACTGGCTCAGCCATGCATGACTAGGTTACCTAAGATGAACATCTTTACTGAAGTGCCCACCTAATACCTGCATCACCAAAGCCCAAAGTACACACTGCACTCCATTGGGCAGACGAGATGGGGCATGAGAGGGTAGGAGGAGAAGCAACTTTGGGAAGAGGAGCTGAGGAGAATAAGTTCTCTTTGAGATGTCTGTGAGACCCACAGGAGAGAAATCTGGGCTTGAACTAAACATTTCGGTAATCGATGCTTAAGTGAGAACTAAAGCCTTGAGAATAGATGAACATGTACCAGGGAGAGAGAAGAGAGAAGACCAAGAACAGAGGCCTGGGGAATGACAAAATTTAAGAGGCAGAGCAAATGAGACCCCACTAGGGTTTATGAAAGAAGGTCAAAGAAGAACAGGAAAGAAAAACATCCTGGAATTTATAGAGCATCTAATGTCACAGAGGCCAAGCAAGGTGAGCAGTGGAAAGATGACACAGGCTTTAGCCATTTATCAGCAGGAACTTGGCCAGAGCATCTCATGAAGGGAGTGGGGGAGCCTGAGTGCAGCAGGTGGAAGAATGGGTGGAAAGGGACCATGAGCGCAGATTATGCTTTTGGAGAGCCTGACTGTGAAGGGAGAGGACTTTTTGTTGTATTGATTTGTTTTGTTTTGAAAGACTGGAGAATACAGCATATTTTTATGAGAGAAAAGTGCCAATAGAGGCTTAATACAGATCCTGGAGAGGAGGGATACCCAAGGGAGCAAAGTTCTAGAGCAGTTTTCCTCAACCAAGAGCAGTCAATGTCTGGAGACATTTGGGGTTGTCACATCCAGGTTGGGGAGTTGATACCAGCTTCTAGTTCATAGAGGCCAGGGATGCCGCTCAACATCCCACAATGTACAGGACAACCCCCCATAAAACAAAGAATTATCTGGCCCAAATCTCAATAGTGTCAAAGTTGAGAAACCCTTTTTTTTTTAATTTGTTTGTTTGTTTATTTATTTATTTATTTATGGCTGCGTTGGGTCTTCGTTGTTGCTCACGGACTTTCTCTAGTTGTGGCCAGCGGAGACTACTCTTCGTTGCGATGCGCGGGCTTCTCATTGCGGTGGCTTCTCTTGTTGCAGAGCATGGGCTCTAGGCGTGAGGGCTTCAGTAGTTGTGGCTCACAGGCTTAGTTGCTCTGTGGCATGGGGGATCTTCCAGGACCAGGGCTCGAACTCGTGTCGCCTGCATTGGCAGTCAGGTTCTTAACCACTGCGCCACCAGGGAAGTCCAAGAAACCCTATCCTAAAAGGAGAAAAAACATTAAGAACGCAAGCAGGGGCTTCCCTGGTGGCGCAGTGGTTGAGAGTCCGCCTGCCGATGCAGGGGACACGGGTTCGTGCCCCGGTCCGGGAAGATCCCACATGCTGCGGAGCAGCTAGGCCCGTGAGCCATGGCCTCTGAGCCTGGGCGTCCGGAGCCTGTGCTCCACAACAGGAGAGGCCACAACAGTGAGAGGCCCGCGTACCGCAAAAAAAAAAAAAAAAGAATACAAGCAGTAGGACAAGCTGCTATCTGATATCATCAAATAAATATTTATTGAATAAATAAATGAATTAAAAATTCCATCTGGAAGCCCTATAACTTAAACAGGGCATGAAGAATTTGAATACTATGTATCTCTATGGACTCAGAGATAAGATACAGGCTCATACTCTAAGTTTTGAGTAAAATGATGCTGCCTAGAGAACCAACGAAGGCTTAGAAGATGGGCATGGAAGAAGGACATTGACATTTATTGTCTGCTGTATGCAAAGCACTGTATATAGTTTTATGACTCAATAGTTACTACACTCCAGTGAGTAAGGTAATAACTCCATTAACTAAGGAGGAAACAGACTCACAGAGATCAAGTTAACTTGTCCAAGGTCACCACTCTGGTAAAAAAGGGTACCAAGATTTAAACCCAGTGATGTCTCACTGTAAAGTCCAAGTTCTCTCCACCACGCTATGTTGTCTTCATGCTAGAACCAAATCAAGTGACATGTTAGCCTTCAAGGATGAGCAGGACTTCAACAAAGAGAGGAGAAGAGAAGAATAGGGGCATTCCAGGTGTTGTGGAGCATGTGTAAAGGGCCTGTGGTGTGAAACAGCCTAGATGGTGAGGCGGTGTGACTGAAATAAATGGAACACAGCCAGGGCAAGGGTGAAAACTGGCACAAGGGGTAGATGAGTAGTGGGGCCACCACACAGCTAAGTCATTTCCAGAAGTAAGCAGTTCTCAATTTTAGTCTTTCCTGTTGCTATTCAACCAGTTAGAGACTCCTCATTCTCTGTTTTACATGGTTTTCCTTTTTCCCAGTACTAAATTTTCCTTATTCCAAGCACAGAGGTATCTATATATTGGTTTAGTGTTTAGTAAATCTTTTTGTTTTCTATGACAGCAAAAATGAACTATGCAACTTACAAATCCCTTGACTAGACACTCATTTTACAAGGAAATACGATTTATAGATTAACTGGGGGAATTTTAACACCTGTTAAACAGCAGTGGGTACACAATTGCCCAGAACGTAAAACCAAGGCTGTCAGGGAGCACCTCCATCTTGTTAACTGTAATGCCAGATAAATGTCATCCTCTGCTCAGGCTTTTTAATAGTTTCTTAAAAAATAAAAATAAGTACTCAGTTGTACTTCCTAAGGCATTTCCTGTTTACAGGGTGTGTGTTCTAGCAGCTGTGTTAGAAAGTGTGACCTAAGGGCTTTCAGATCAAATTATCCTTTGAAGCTACTCGATGCCAAGCTAGGGGATTACTCCCACCCAGGCCAGAGGCTGGTCTACTGGCCCCGATCCTGGCAGTGCTGGGTTCCTGGCTCCTACAGTCATATAGTCCTGTAATGACGGCAAGGGGATGAAGGGTGCATGGAGGTCTGGAGTTTACTCTGTCTTCATGGAATGTATCATTTAATTGGAAAGGCAGGAAATAAAATGATATTCACAAAGTATTTTTCTGAGATTCCTGTGTTTCCCAGTCACAGAGAAGACGTTTCAAGGCACAGGTCACTGCTGGTCCTCCAAACTCTCCCTCTCTCACCCACCCCCAATGTCTTTCCCTGCTCTGGAAAAGGGCAGTTTTTGTCCCAGGCTGCTGAACACATGCCCAATTATTCTCTGGGACAATGAGTCCACTGGTGATAGGTAAATGTACATGCTTACAAAAAGAAAATACCGGGGCTTCCCTGGTGGCGCAGTGGTTGAGAGTCTGCCTGCCGATGCAGGGGACATGGGTTCGTGCCCTGGTCCGGGAAGATCCCACATGCCACAGAGCGGCTGGGCCCACGAGCCACGGCCGCTGAGCCTGCGCGTCCGGAGCCTGTGCTCCGCAACGGGAGAGGCCACAACAGTGAGAGGCCCACGTACCAAAAAAAAAAAAAACCAGTGATAGGTAAATGTACATGCTTACAAAAAGAAAAAAAAAATCCCACTTTAAATAGTCAATTTAAACACATTTTTTACTTTTAGGCCACTAATTCACTAATTACCATTTCAGTAAAAAATACCTAGCCAGCCTGAAAGAAATGAATCTCATTTCACACAGAAAGAGGTGAATTTATAAAGATGTTCATTGCAGCATTATTTACAATTGCAAAAACCTGAAAACACCCTAAATCTATAATCACAGAATAGGCTTTAAAAAAAAGTATGATATATTCACAGTGAGATATTATACAACTATTAATAATTTTACTTAAGAGTGTTCATGGGTTTCCCTGGTGGTGCAATGGTCGAGAGTCCGCCTGCGCATGCAGGGGACACGGGTTCGTGCCCCGGTCTGGGAAGATCCCACATGCTGCGGAGTGGCTGGGCCTGTGAGCCATGGCCGCTGAGCCTGCGCGTCCGGAGCCTGTGCTCCGCAACGGGAGAGACCACAACAGTAAGAGGCCCGCGTACCGCAAAAAAAAAAAAAAAAAAAGTGTTCATAACATAGGGAAATGCTTATATAATAATGTTGAAAAGCAATTGTTTACACAACTGGTATTTTAATTGAGAAAAACATGCATAGAGAAAGGATCGGGAAGCTTGGTCCAGTGCTTTGGATCCACTTCCATCCGTTCCTTTTTTTTTTTTTTTTTTAATTTTTATTTATTTATTCATTGGCCTCACGGCACGTGGGATCTTAATTCCCCAACCAGGGATCAAACCCATACCCCTGCACTGAAAGCACAGAGTCTTAACTACTGGACCTCCAGGGACGTTCCCACTTCCATCAGTTCTTATAGTTGCTTGTTCAGACCCCAGCAGTCAAAGTGGTGAAGCAGATGGAGAGAAAGTATGCTTTTCAGGAAGCCATCAACATGCAGGAGATAAACTCAGAGCAGTTGACTTCTTAGCCACGTGGTGTGGGCCTTGCAAACTGATCAAGCTTTCCTTTCATTCCCTCTGTAAAAAGTATTACAATGTCGTGTCCCTTGAACTTGACGTAGATGTGGATGACTGTCAGATGTCGCTTCAGAGTATGAAGTCAAATGCATGCCCACCTTCCAGTTGTTTAAAAGGGACCAAAGGTGGGTGAATATTCTGGAGCTAATAAGGAAAAACCTGAAGCCACCATTAATGAATTAATCTAACCCTGTTTTCTAAAAATATGACCAGCCATTGGCTGCTTACAACTTGTAAGGTTTTTATTTACAAAAAAGAAAGATCAGAAGGACGAATAGCAAGATACACTATGGATTGATTTTACTGTGAAAAAAGGACAAATCTTTCCTACATTGGAAACTCTTAAAGATAAAAGGAGCCTCAAAGAGGGGAGGAGAGAGGAATAGGGTCTCTCCTACTGTCTCTACATCCTCCTAATGCCTTTAGAGCGACTCATTTATAAATAGGGAATAATTTATAACTGACTAGTGTGACTGGTGACCAGAATGCCATTATTTAGTAAGCATAGAAACAGTAGCAGCTATTATAACCAAAACAAACAAACAAAAAATTTTTTTTGAGAATCTTATTTGGTTAAAGTACTCCAACTGCTAGCCATAAAATTCTCACCATAAGAGTCTGCAGTTTTCCACTGCAAAACTAGAAATTTAAGTACCTTTCATCTTTATTTTCACACTCTGTAGTATATTTTCTTACCAATATTAGGAACTGTGGATGGTAAACAACGAGCTGGCTTCTCTGACAGCATGGAGCCAAAGGAAGGGTAAGGAAGTGATAACTCTCTAGTTATTCCACGGTGCTTTCATCAGTTGGACAGGTGGATACCACCACTGTTCTTGGTTTAATTGTGCCTTTCAAGTTTGGACACCTGCTTTCCTTAACTATCCCAGCTCCAGGGGAGGACTAGCAGTAAGCAACTTAGTTTTTTAGGTAGATTGCTATCTAAATCTATTTTAAAACTGCCTTATATGTCTTGAATTTTTCTTGACAAAAAGAAAAAGGGAGGGCTTCCCTGGTGGCGCAGTGGTTGAGAGTCTGCCTGCCGATGCAGGGGACACGGGTTTGTGCCCCGGTCTGGGAAGATCCCACATGCCGCGGAGCGGCTGGGCCCACGAGCCATGGCCACTGAGCCTGCGCGTCAGGAGCCTGTGCTCCGCAACGGGAGGGGCCACAGCAGTGAGAGGCCCGCGTACCGCAAAAAAAAAAAAAAAAAGAAAAGAAAAAAGAAAAAGGGACACTGAGATTGTGTGCTCTATGAAATAGTTAAACCATAAAACCAGCAAGGCCAGTGATTAAGGGGATTAAATTGATACAGATGATGGGCATAAATCAGAAGCGTGTTGTCAAAGATTTGTAGTTACTAAACCTGTTTATCCTCGTTCCAATAGGAAAAAAAATAAAGCAACCATAGGGTTTTTAATGGAGGTCTGGGCCACGAAGCCATTATGTAATTTTTATCTTTTCTTGCTCCCTTGCCAGAAGACTCAATAATATCCCCTGAGTAAATAAATTTCCTCTGCCTCTAACAAGCTGTGTGGTGCAATCCCGGGCCAGCCACTTACCTCTTGAGGTTCAGTTTCCTCATTTGGAAAGGAGGGAATTTGTTCTTATAGGTCTGACATTCTGTTTCTCTAAAACAAAATGTTTAGATAGCTCTAGGACATTCATTCTAAGACACATTTAATTTAAGACACATCATCATTTTGTGTTTCACTAAGAAAAAAAAAATCTTGCCAGGTAAACGCTGACACAATGCCTTAACCATAACCCTATGACCAGGAATCTGTCACACCAGGCTCTCATGACTTTGAAATATGGAACAATTCTCCCTGCCTTCAATTGTGTTGCTTGGCTTATTCTGGGCAATTCTTTTGTGCATATACAAGTAACAAAACAGAACACAATTTTATTTGCTTGTGGGTATTTTTTCTTTCATAGGTCCCATAAAACACTTGGTTCTTGTTTTTTGCAGTAACATATGGAATTGTGGTAATTTCTCCAATGATAAATATCTGCTTCACTAATGTCAGATTCATGTCCCGCTATTTTCATGCCTTCTGCAAATACAATCACTTTTCATTTCAATGTCAAATGAAAGTGTAATTTTTTGTAATTTAAACGGCAACCAAGCTCAACATGTTATTACCAACAGTGTACTTAACTGAAGTACTGACACCATGAACAGCTATGAGTAAGTTTGAGCCTGGGCAGACCATGACAACGACATCATGGCTACAGCCTGGCTGACATCAGTGTAAGAAGTATCCCAACTGATTTCAGAGATATTAAAAAATTGGAAGGAGGGCGGGAAAAGTGTGTTTCAGAACTGATGAATTGAGATATGTCCTGTTCACCCCGGTGATGGGGATCTGGAACAGAGTAAATGTTCAATAAATATTGTTTGGTTGTTTGAAAGATTGGAATGAAAGGAGGAATGAACAAACAAGTATCTAATTGGGAATGCTGCAAAGGCACTTCACTTACTGCCTTCTTTCAGATTGTTTTTTATTTGGTGGCAAACTACCACCAATGTATTATTCTCTGTACTTAAAATATATTTGCTTGAAATACATCATTAAAAGAGTTATATACTGGGCTTTCCAGGTGGCGCAGTGGTTGAGAATCCACCTGCCAAGGCAGGGGACACGGGTTCAAGCCCTGGTTCGGGAAGATCCCACATGCCATGGAGCAGCTAAGCCCGTGTGCCAGAACTACTGAGCCTGTGCTCTAGAGCCCGCGAGCCACAACTACTGAACCCACGTGCTGCAATTACTGAAGCCCGTGCACCTAGATCCCATGCTCCGCAACAAAAGAAGCCACTGCAACGAGAAGCTTGCACACCGCGACAAAGAGTAGGCCCCACTCGCCACAACTAGAGAAAGCCCACACGGAGCAATGAAGACCCAACGCGGCCAAAAATAAATAAATAAAATAAATAAATGTATTTTTTTAAGTTATATACTATCCTTAAGGAGTTGAAACCTTGTTACCATGTTAAATAAACAAAAACTTCAATATCAAGTCAAATATGATAATTTATAGTAAATTTTGCTCTGAATCACCAGGGCTGGCTGGTGTCATGAATCTCCCAACTTTCACCTAGGACTTGGAATCTGGTTCACATTCCGTTTTTCTCCCCTACAACCTCTTACATCTCTATCAAACTGTGAAACTCTAATGTTCACGTGGAAGACTCGTGTCACGTGATCTTACACGGCCTTGACTCCTCAATACCGGTGGCCTTGCCTTGCTATCCTCTCCAGCCGCCACCTCCCAGCCCTCTTCTTCCTGATCCGTGTATTTCAACCATTCTATAACATTCTACCTATTCTATTCAATCTGTCATTCGTCTCAACAGCTCTTTCACCCTTTGTTTTTCCCAAACCCTCAAGATCTTCACTTTCAGCAAATCATCTTACTTTCCATCCTATGAGAAAATTAAAAGTCATCAGGTTGGAACTCCCTGAGCTCCCTCCCCAGAACCTAAAAACTAAAAACACTTATTCTACCCTTTCCTCCTTCTCTCCTGTTTCAGGGTGACTCCTTCTCCAGTTCAAGGCTAATCCCTCCATCTGGTCTCTGCCTCCCCCTCAGGAAACTCTTACTCTGTTAATCATCACTTTCATCTCATTTATGCTAAGCTTCCCCTTCACTTGATCTTTCCTGACAGCATATAAATATTTTCATCTCTTCTCTCTAAAAAAACAACTTTTACTCGTCCACACACTCCTCCTCTCTCCTAGCTCTAGCCTTTTCTCTTTCCTTCAAAGCAAAGTTTGTAAAGTCTACCTATTATTGTTGTCTGCACTTTCATCTCCCAGTCACTTGAAAGTCTACTGCCATCTGCCATCTGGGAAACATCCTTCCTATACCAATAAAATTGTTCTCTAAGCTGACCAGTGACTGCCATGTGGCCAACGGTATCTCACCTTACCTCTCTGCAGACATTAATACTATGGAATCTCCTTCCTTGACATTTCTTCCCCTTTGGTTTTTAAGACCCCATTCTCTCCTCCTTTTTCATATTTTCTCTGTTTTATTCTTTGACCAGACAGAGGAAGTCTCTGTCTTCAGCCTTTTGCTCTTCCGATCTACTGACGAAATCTCTTTGGTGGTCTTCTATCAAATACACTGCTTCAGCTTCCACATATGACCCTCAGCCCCAAATCTGTCCCAAATGTGTTCAACTCAAACTTCTCTCCACATTGATGATAACAGGTCTCAATTAAGCTCATCATCTTCTCCCATAAACCTGTTTCTCCTCCTGCCTCAGTGATGAGCGTCACCATCCCCACAGTTGTCAAGCCAGAAGTGGGGCCATCCCCTTGGACTCGTCCCTCCGTCATCTGCACATCTGATCAGTTACTTAGGCTTCTAGAGTCTGCATCCTAGCATCTGTTGATCCATTTCCAATGCATCTGCTTTAATGAGGCCTTTGTCATCTGTCACTTGCATCATTATAGTGGTCTGCTAATTGCTTGTTCTCCAATCTACCTGCCACACAACTGCCAGAATAATCTTCCGAAAATGCAAATCAGGTCACATTATTTCCCTGCTTAAAATACTTAGATGGCTCCCCAGGAGCTTTCAAGACAAAATTAAAACACCTTAACAACTAATCCTTCTAGACGTGCCCCTGCCTACATCTCTGGCCCTTATTCAGCTAAATACCCTAATACTTTCTTTTTTCTGATCACACGTAACTATATGCACAGGATGTTTCATGCCCCTGAGCCACCTCCTCAGATGCTGTCCTATGCTCTCCTCTTGGTCCAGCTAACTAACTGCTGAACATCCTTCTTGAATATCTCTTCTTCTACTAAGCCTTCCTTAACTCCCTGATTAGCTGCTGCTCCTCTGTTCTACAAGACATCCTGTGCACACCTCTATCACCTCTATTGTCATTGCTGGCTTATATATAAGTCTTGTCCCAGAATTTATGCTCCAAGAAAGTAAGGGCCATGTGTTACTTGGTTTAGGTTGTTATAAATATTAGTAGAATGAATGAATGAACAAATGAATCACTGAGCCTTCAAGTCTAAAAATAAGTGAATAAAAAGTTGTTTTACAGTATGGAGGTTCCTCAAAAAACTAAAAGTAGAGCTGCCATATGATCCAGCAATCCCACTCCTGGGCAAATATCCAAACAAAACTATAATTCTAAAAGATACATGCACACCTGTGTTCATAGCAGCACTATTCACAATAACCAAAACATGGAAACAACTTAAATGTCCATTGACAGATGAATGGATAAAGAAGATGTGGTACATATAGACAGTAAAGTACTACTCAGCCATAAAAAAGAATGAAATAATGCCATTTGAAGCAACATGGATGGACCTAGAGATTATCATACTAAGTGAAGTCAGAAAGACAAAGACTTGTGGTTGCCAAAAGGGAGGTAGGTGGGAGAGAGATGGAGTGGGAGTTTGGGGTTAGCAGATGCAAACTATTATATGTGGAATGGATAAACAACAAGGTCCCACTGTATAACACAGAGAACTATATTCATTATTCTATGATAAACCATATGGAAAAGAATATTTTAAAAAAGAAAGTATATATATATGTATAACTGAATCACTTTGCTGTACAGCAGAAATTAACATGACATTGTAAATTAACTATATTTCAATTTAAAAAAGTTGTTTTATACTCAAGACAGAGGAGAAATTGTGGATAAACTAAGGAGTGATAACAGTAAAAGAAGTATGAAAAAAAGCACTTCATGAAATTAGATATCTTTGTTTACTTGCATCTTTCTCTAAACGGTATTATCCTCTTGAATAAGTATATTAATACAGTTATTATTAATATTTTGGTGTCTTGCTGATATTCTAATTTTTAATTGAAAAAAAACCAACCCCAATTCATTAGGAATATATCTTAAGCTGAACTCCCAAGGGAAATTCAAGTGGAGCCTAAGTACTTGAAACTCAGATCCTGGCATTTAAATTTCTCCAAGATTTTATACCAATCCATCTTTCACCATTCTTCTGTACTCATCTTATATTCCAGTCAAAGTGAACTTCCAAACATTCCCTGAAAATGCCTATCTTCATTGTTATTGATTTAAATTGACTCGATATATAGCAGCACAAGTTCTCCCAATCTTGTTTTTCTTTGAAAATATATTGTCTATGTATGGTCTTCTGAATGCTCTACCTTTTGAATTTAGATTGAGCTTATCAACTGCCACTCAATAAATAAATAAAGAAAACAACAGAACACTTTGAGATTTTGATTGGAATTGCACTGAACTTAAATTACCTTGTGAAGAATTGACATCTTTATTGAGTCTTCCTTTCACAAAATACAGTACCTCTCAGTAGTTGTTTAGGTATTATTTTATGTGTTCCAATATGGTTATATAACTATTTCCACAACTGTGTTACACATCTTTGGTTATATTCTTTTTTTTTTTTTTTTAATTTTTTGCTGCTAGGAAACATCATCGTTTTTATTATTATGGTTTCTAATTATTTGTTTCTCTTATATAAGAATACAGCTGATTTTTGCATTTTGATTTTGTATCTATGGGTTTTGCCAAACTCTTTTATTTTAATAGTATGTAGATTGTCTTGAATTTTTTTATATAATCACATTAATTGTGAATAACAGTTTGTTTCTTCCTTTCAAATCCTTATACATTTAATTTCTTTTGATCTCATGGCTGCTTGCTGGGCCCTTCAGTACTCAATTTAATAGAAGTAGTGATGATAAGCATCATTGTCTTATTCTTGACTTTAAAAGAAATGCTTCTAGAAAATTAATCATTAAGTATATTAAATGTGTTATTTGCTGTAAATTTTGGGTGGACACCCTTTATCAAGTTAAGGAAGGTCCTTCTATAATGCATTTGCTAAGAATTTTTACCGTGAATTAAATTTTATCAGATATTTTCTCTGCAGACATTGGGATAACTATTTTTTCGCCTTTCATATAGTAATGTAGTAATATATAAATATAATGAATTATATTGATAAATTTTCTAATGTTCTAGTATTGAATTCTGGGATGAACCCTAACAGATCATGAATCTTAATTCTAATGCATTGCTGGATTTAATTTTTTACTATTTTGTTTAGGATTTTTACTTCTGTATTTATGAGGGATTGGTCTATAATTTCTTCTCCTATCTATCCTTGTCTGGTTTTGATATCAAAATTCTGTCAGCTTCATAAAATGATTTGTAGTCATTCTTTCCTTTTGCTGTTGTTCTCTGAAATAGATTGTGCAAGATTATGGTTCTCTTTTTCTTAACTGATTGTCAGAATTTGCCTGCAAACTCCTCTGGCCCTTACGTATTTTGTTTTGTTTCTGTAGGTAGATTTTAAACTGCCAGTTCAACTGTTTTTTAATTAATTTGTTTAATGAAGTATAGTTGATGTACAATATTTTATAGTTACAGGTGTACAATATAGTGATTCACAATTTTTAAAGGTTATACTCCACTTATAACTATTATAAAATATTGGCTATATTCCTCGTGTTGTACAACATATCCTTGTAGCTTATTTTATTTTATTTATTTACTTATTTATTTAGTTGCTCTGGGTCTTAGTTGCAACAGGCGGGCTCCTTAGTTGTGGCAGGTGGACTCTTTAGCTGCGGCTCACTGGCTCCTTAGTTGTGGCATGCAAACTCTTAGTTGTGGCGTGCATGTATGATCTAGCTCCCTGACCAGGGATTGAACCCGGCCCTCTACCTTAGGAGTGTGGAGTCTTAACCACTGTGCCACCAGGGAAGTCCCTTACTTTATATATAACAGTTTGTACCTTTTAATTCCCTACCCATATATTGCCGCTTCCTCCTTCCCTCCCCCAACTGGTAACCACTAGCTTGTTCTCTATATCTGTGAGGCTGCTTGTTCTCTATATCTGTGAGGCTGCTTCTTTTTTGTTATATTCACTAGTTTTCTGTATTTTTTAAATTCCACATATAAGTGATATCATAGTATTTTTCTTTCTCTGTCTTTGTTCACTTACCATAATACCCTCTAAGTCTACCCATGTTGCTGCAAATGACAAATTTTCATTTCTTTTATGGCTGAGTATTGTTCCATTGTCTCTATATATATATACACCACATCTTCTTTATCCATGCATCTGTTGATGGACACTTAGATTGCTTTCATACCTTGGCAACTGTAAATAATGCTTCTATGAACATTGGGGTGCACGTAGCTTTTTGAATTAGTGTTTTTGTTTTTTCCAGATATATATACCCAGGAGTGGAATTTCTGGGTTATATGGAAGTTCTATTTTTAGTTTTTTAGTTTTTTGAGAAACCTCCAAACCTCCTGTACCAATTTACACTCCGACCAACAGTATGAAAGGGTTCCCTTTTCTCCACATCCTCACCATCATTTATTATTTGTGTTTTTGTTTTGTTTTGTTTTTTATTTTTGGCTGCATTGGGTCTTCAATGCTGCACGCAGGCTTTCTCTAGTTTTGACAAGAGGGGGCTACTCTTGGTTGCAGTGCGTGGCTTCCTCATTGCGGGGGCTTCTCTTGTTGTGGAGCATGGGCTCTAGGCGCATGGGCTTCAGTAGTTGTGGCATGCAGGCTCTAGAGTGCAGGCTCAGCAGTTGTGGTGCACGGGCCTAGTTGCTCCGCGGCATGTGGGATCTTCCCGGACCAGGGCTTGAACCCATGTCACCTGCATTGGCAGGCAGGTTCTTAACCACTGCACCACCAGGGAAGCCCATATGTGTTCTTTATGATGAGGGCTCTTCTGATAGGTGTATGGTGATATCTCATTGTGATTCTGATTTGCATTTCCCTGAAGATTAGTGATGCTGAGCATCTTTTCATGTGCCTGTTGGGCATCTGCATTTCCTCTTTGGAAAAATGTCTATTCAGTTCTTCTGCCCATTTTTTAAATTAGGTTGTTTGTTTTTTTGTTGTTGAGTTGTATGAGCTCTTTATATATGCTGGATATTAATCCCTTATCATTCATATCATTTGCAAATATTTTCTCCCATTCAGTAGGTTGTCTTTTTGTCTTGTCAATGGTTTCTTCTGCTGTGCAAAAGCTTTTAAATTTAATTAGGTCCCATTTGTTTATTTTTGCTTTTATTTCCTTTGCTTTAAGAGACAGATCCAAAAAATATTGCTGCAATTTATGCCAAAAAGTGTTCTGCCTGTGTTTTCCTCTAGAAAGTTTATGGTCTCTGGTCTTACATTTAGATCTTTAATCCATTTTGAGTTTATTTTCGTGTATGATGTTAAAGAATGTTCTAATTTCATTCTTTTACATGTAGCTGTGCAGTTTTCCCAACACCACTTATTGAAGAGACTGTCTTTTCTCCACTGTATATTCTTGCCCCCTTTGTTATAGATTAATTGACTGTAAGTTTATGGGTTTATATCTGGGCTATCTGTTCTGTTGCATTGATCTATGTGTCCATTTTTGTGCCATTACCATACTGTTTTGATTACTGTAGGTTTGTAGTATAGTCTGAGGTCAGGGAGTGTGAATCCTCCAGCTCTGTTCTTTCTCAAGACTGTTTTGGCTAGTCAGAGTCTTTTGTGTTTCCATACAAATTTTAAAATATTTGTTCTAGTTCTGTGAAAAATGGCATTGATATTTTTATAGGGATTGCATTGAATCTGTAGATGGCCTTGGGTAGTATGGTCATTTTAACAATATTAATTCTTCCAATCCAAGAACAACATATATCTTTCCATCTCTTTGTGTCGTCTTCAATTTCCTTCATCAGTATCTCATAGTCTTCTGAGTACAGGTCTTTTACCTCCTTAAGTAGGTTTATTTCTAGGTATTTTATTCTTTTTGATGTCATGGTAAATGGGATTGTTTCCTTAATTTCTCATTCTGATACTTCATTTTAGTGTATAGAAATGCAAGAGATTTCTATATATTAATTTTGTATCCTGCAACTTTACCAAATTCATTGATGAGCTTTAGTAGTTTTCTGGTGGTGTCTTTAGGATTTTTCTGTGTGTAGTATCATGGCATCTGCAAACAGTTACAGATTTATTTCTTCCTTTCCAATTTGGATTCCTTTATTTCTTTTTCTTCTCTCATTGCTGCGGCTAGGATTTCCAATACTATGTTGAATAAAAGTGGCAAGAGTGGGCATCCTTGTCTTGTCCCTGATCTTAGAGGAAATGCTTTCAGCTTTTCACTGTTGAGTACGATGTTAACTGTGGGTTTGTCATATATGGCCTTTATGATGTTGAGGCATGTTCCCTTATACCTACTTTCTGGAGAGTTTTTATCAAAAATGAATGTTGAATTTTGTCAAAAGCTTTTCCTACATCTATTGAGATAATCGTATGGTTTTTATTCTTCAGTTTGTTAATGTGGTGTATCACATTGACTGATTTGTGGATATTGAAAAAATCCCACTTGATCATGTTCTATGATCCTTTTAATGTATTGTTGGATTCAGTTTGCTAGTATTTTATCGAAGAGTTTTGCATCTATGTTCATCAGTGATATTGACCTATAATTTCTTTTTTTGTGATATCTTTGTCTGATTTTGCTATTAGGATGATGGTGGCCTCATAGAAGGAATTCAGAAGTGTTCCTTCCTCTGCAATTTTTTGGAATAGTTGCAGAAAGATAGGTGTTAACTCTTCTCTAAATGTTTGGTAGAATTCACCTGTGAATCTATCTGGTCCTGAATTTTTGTTTGTTGGAAACTTTTAAATTATTGATCCAGTTTCATTACTGGTAATTGGTCTGTTCATATTTTCTATTTCTTCCTGGTTCAGTATTGGGAGATTGCACCTTTCTAAGAATTTGTCCATTTCTTCTAGGTTGTCCATTTTATTTAGTTGCTTGTAGTAGTCTCTTATGATCCTTTGTATTTCTGTGGTGTCGGTTGTAACTTTGCCTCCTTCATTTCTGATTTTGTTGATTTGGGCCCTCTCCCTTTTTTTTTCTTGATGAGTTTGGCTAAAGGTTTATCAATTTTGTTTATGTTTTCAAAGAACCAGCTTTTAGTTTCATTGATCTTTTCTATTGTTTTCTTCATCTCTATTTCATTTATTTCTACTTTCATCTTTATGATTTCTTTCCTTCTACTAACTTTTGGGTTTCTTTTTTCTTCTTTCTCTAGTTCCTTTAGGTGTAAGGTTAGGTTATTTATTTGAGATTTGTCTTGTTTCCTGAGGTACGTTTGTATCGCTATAAACTTCCATCTTAGAACTGCTTTTGTTGTGTCCCATGGGTTTTGGATAGTTGTGTTTTCATTTTCATTTGTAAACTACCAATTCAACTTTTTAAAAAGAGCTATAGCTGTCTAACTAGATTTTCTTTTTCTTCTTGAGTCAGTTTTTGTAAGTTCCTTTTTCTAGGGAACTGGCCATTTTATATACGTTTTCAAATTTCGTTGCATGAAGTTTATAAAATTCTCTTATTTTTTAAAAATTCTATATATATATATGTAGTGATTTTCTCTATATATGTAGTGATTTTCTTTTTTAATCTGTGAATTTATTAGTCTTTTCAAACCACCGGCTTTTTCTTTTCTTGATCATTTCTACTGAAACTTTGCTTTCTGTTTAATTAATTTCTCCTCTACAGTAGTTCTTTTCATCTTTATTCTTTGTATGTATTCTGTTGTCCCTTTTTCCAGTGTCCTGAGTTGGACACATGGCTCATTAATTTCTACTTTTTCTTCTTTTCTAAATAAGCATTTTAAAGCTTTTGTGAATTTCTCTGCAGTTCTTACTGTATCACATAAGTCTTGAGATATATTTTATTATTTAGCTCTCTATACTATTTGATTTTAGTTATGATTTTTTTCCTTTGGCCTATTCAGTTATGATTTATTCCCAATGTTTTTTAGAAGAATCCTTAGATTTCCTAATTCATGGAAATAAGTAAATTTTTTTAAAAGTAAGTTTTAAAGTTTTGTTTTGTTTTGTTTTATAGATCAGAGAATGTGGTCTATGTGATTACTGATTTGTTGTTGTCTGGGCTAAGATGGTGGCATGGTGCCATCAGAGACGTAGATCCTTCTATCTTTCTGCTCCATCATCCCAATACGGGACTTCCGTAATATACCTTTTTAAAATTTCTTACTGTTCCCAGGAAAATGGTTTCCATATAGCAGCCGTTAGGTACAATGATCTCATTTAACATACCATGCTGCATTAGAAGGAATTAACAGCCCAAACTCAATAATCAGGAGATTTGTCATGAGTCAGTCCTCCTTCTATCCTCATCACCTTCTTTCTCTCAGACAGAGTTCAGAATCCTGTTCTGGAATTGCTCCATCTCATTCACTGGCTCTGGACCTGAAGAGCTGCCTCCAACGTTAGGCATTTAGAAATATTTGTCAAATTAAAGAATACATAATTAGAAAGGAATGAATATCTCCCAGCTTGTTAATCTTGCAAGTCCCAAGCTAGAAATGGA
This sequence comes from Phocoena phocoena, assembly GCF_963924675.1. Taxonomy (NCBI): domain Eukaryota; kingdom Metazoa; phylum Chordata; class Mammalia; order Artiodactyla; family Phocoenidae; genus Phocoena; species Phocoena phocoena. The sequence goes on from NC_089219.1 coordinate 98,562,291, forward strand.
TGGCAAATGTCACAAACAGTAATTCGATACACTTACTAAAGAGATTGGAACTAGAACAAGGCAGGCTTACAGTACAAGAAGAAACATCGTGGACTGCACAGTCTTGGGGGAACAATTTCAGGAAAATTAATCTTGAAACAACAACTTTCTGGGAGCCTCTGAAATATATATATTCATGAATTTTCTGGCTGACCTATCACATATAATTTTCCCATTGTTCACAACATAAGCAGTGTCTGTCTATTCAGGACAGCAGCAACTCCACACCAAATATTGTCCACAAAGCCAATCTAGATAGTTGAGCCAAAGGCACGTGGTTATTGGGGAGTGGGAGACAAAGTGTAGGGCATTGTATTTTGTAGGTGGTGCTTGGCTGTCCTGTAACTGCACCCTTCCACCTTGCTTTGGCCAAGTCAACACAGCTTGGGTGTGGTTGCTCGTAAATATTCCCAAAGAGCAATGACGATTCTTTTGGATTCCTGAACACGCCATCTCCCTGTGGGAGAGCTCTGGGGTGTGTGGCCAGGACTCTCAATGAAGTTTTAATCAAAGCACTGCTTCCTCCCCGTTGTTGCTTTTGGAATGGCCTTGTTCTCTGAGTCCGAGTTTTGACAACAGCACCTCGCTAAATTTTTCCATAGCAGCTCTTGGATTTTTGCCCCATCTCCTCCCATCTGCACACCCCCATTTCCTCTCTTCTCTGTTTTGGCTCTGTGTGGTTCTTCTCGGTAACGTGGCTGAAGAGTAATGAACCCAAAATACCTAAGCAACAAATGAGTCACCACACTCAACAGCAGAGTTCTGAAGATCAGCGGGTGTGTTGGGAGCTAAATAGCAGAAGAGGTGGCTGCCCAGAGAGAGAGGGAGATGGAGAAAAACAGAAACAAAATGAACAAGTTGGCTGAGGTGGCTGACAGCAGCTGAGTGGGTGGAGGGGGCAGGGAACTTGGTTGGCTTGCAAAGGTGAGATCGACACCGTGGCTTGTCACACCCTGGTTGACTCAGATAAGTGCAGCCCCCTCTGGACCTGTTAACACTGGACTGTCTAGTAAAACCTGGCTGGACGAGTCATCTGACTGCTGTCCTCTCTGGTTTACAAGTTCTGAGTCCTAGGGCTTGCAACTCTTTGTCCAGGTTGCTGCAAGTCTGCTTAATCAGGGACCCAGTGATACTGCTCCAGGGCCATTCCCTTTCTGGTCATACGTTATCTGGGTGACAAGAGTCAAGACATAATTTAAATTGCTTCTTTGTACTTTTCTGTTTGTTGGGGTTTTTTTAGAATGCATCATTTTCCCAAAATCTTATCTTGAAGCATAATAGTAGAGCTGGATGGCCAGCTCAAGGCCAAGGCTCCAGGCTGCGCTGGGCGTGAACACTGTGGGCAGCTAAGGCTGTGACTCTGCTGAGAGATCCGGGGACATTGCCCCATCAGGATCAGCTTGGCTTAGAATCCACAGGGCATGTGTCCTGGAAGCTTAGGACATGACTCCTACTTTTTCTACTTTTCTAAGTAAAAACGGGAATGGAGTAGACTGAGCCCTTGGAACATGTCTACTGGTCTGATTTCATGGGGATCTGCCTGGCCAGCCCACAGTCCTTCCCAAAGACTTTTAAACTGTCACAAGGAGCCAGAAGGAAAAGGGACAAGGGCTAGGATGCAACTAGGACTGTTAATGTGTCATGGCTGCCAGGAGAATCTTTTGAAGAAAAAATATATATAAAATGTTTCTTGAGATAGGCTGTCTCAGATCACGAGGATGACAGGGTTTGCTCACAAGCTGTTTGGAAGTTTGGGGACTACCTTAGAAAGAGAGGAAAACAACGTAAGCTGCTTTGGGTTTTTAAGTCTGCAGCCACTTTCTGCTCCACTTGACCCTGCACTGGGGGCTGGACTCAGCGTCTCCCGCAGACCCCGCCCCCACCCCACCCTGCAGAAGAGCACAAGCAGATGCCATGACTTGGGAAAAGCAAAGATTGATCTTGAGAGGAAGTGGAGGACTTAACGCTAAGCAGGCTGGACAGCTAGAAAGAGAACAATTCCAGCCCCTGCGAAGAAAGACCAGAACCCAAGGCCTGATCAAGGCAAACTTTCTGATCCCTATTGAGTTCCTGAAAAGGGCTGGCTCTGCTCAGTTCAACTCACCCTCAGCTGCGCCAACAGGTGAATTACTGAAAATCTTCTTTGGAAATGATTTGTGAAAATCATCTCAGGGAAGTCCATATTCTTAGCCTCAGAAGTCTTCATTTCAAAATGCACAATATCATTTTCTTAAGATGACATAAGCAAGTAAGCTTGTTATAAAAATAAAAGTAGAAACAAACAAGCCAGCCATAGTTCCCACTCTCAGAATGTTAACTTTTTAGTGTGTCTCCTTCCAGTCCTTTCATAGGCATTGGTCTATTCTTTCACACAGTTGTTCTCATTCCGTATATAGAATTTTGTACACTACTTTTTGCTAAACATATCTTTTTCTGGTATCACATGGAAAATCTGTAACCATAATTATTAATGGTTGACATATAATCCATAGATTATGTTTTGGACATTATTTGTGCTTCCAGTTTTTTAAAACTATGCCTGTATTTAATTAATGTACAACATTTGGAGATTTTCACATTAGCCCCATCACTTAGCCATGTGATAAATCATAATAATATCCCAGTTGGTAACCCGAGGGCTTTGGAAGGAATCTATAGGACAGCTAATCAGAGGGAGCTGCCAGTCAGTCTTCTTCAGGGATCTAGCCCCTCTTCAGCTGTAAGACTCATGGATTTCTGGTACAGGAGTCCTGAAGGACATAGAAATTGCTTAAGGCAATGTCACCGGCATCTAGCTGTGTATTTCCTGCCACATGTGGCCCACATCTCCATCTCCAGCCCCACATTTTCAAGCATCCTGAAGACAACAGATAATATTTTCAGTAAGTGAAAAGAACAGTAAAATGAAGGACAGGGGCTACACTCAGTGTGACAAGGCTGAGGCTCTCCTTTGAAAACATTTATAAAGCATCTTCTTCTTCTTCTGATTTCCTAGTGGAGCATTTTGATTTCTTGTGGGCTTCCCTGGTTGGGTCTCTTGCTGGAGAGAGATGTTTTGAGCTGCAGAACTAGGGCAGCAGAAGCAGAAAGAGCTGGCACTAGTCAGGACAGGTAGAGTCAGCTACGGGTATAATTTATCATTTACCAAATAGCTCATAGTTGTATGGTTGCCTTTAAACATTGCATGAAAATGCTGTTTTCTTTCAAAGGCAAGTCCTGCATCATATAGAACACCATTCCTGAGCATAATGCAGGGGAATGTGCTTCATGCCAGGTACTTTTTAGTGATTATTTCATTTAAGAAACTCAACAATCCAGAGTCAAGTGCTCTTTTCCTAATTTCGTAGATGAGGTCATTAGACCATAGAAAAGAAAATTAAGTCACCTAAGGGGACATGGCTAATAAATGTTTGAGTCAGGATTAGAACCCAGGGCTGATTTCAAAGCCTGTGGTCTTTGCCCTACATCACGCTGCCTCCCTTGTTTAGCCTGGCTTATCTATTTTTTAAAACTATATTTATTTATTTTTGGCTGCGTTGGGTCTTCGTTGCTGTGTGTAGGCTTTCTCCAGTTGTGGCGAGCGGGAGCCACTCTTCGTTGCATGGGTTTCTCATTGCGGTGGCTTCTCTTGTTGCGGAGCACGGGCTCTAGGCACGCAGGCTTCAGTAGTTGTGGCTCGCGGGCTCAGCAGTTGTGGCACGTGGGCTGTAGAGCACAGGCTCAGCAGTTGTGGCACACGGATGTAGTTGCTCCCAGCATGTGGGATCCTCCCAGACCAAGGCTCGAACCCATGTCCCCTGTCTTGGCAGGCAGGTTCTTAACCACTGGGCCACCAGGGAAGCCCAGCCTTGCTTATCTATTGGTAAACATGCTTGTAATTAAAAATGAGCTAATACTTATTGATTAAAGATGGGGCTTTCTCTGAGATCCAGAAGTCATTCACAGCATTCTCTTGAGAGACCCTAAGACTAGGGGTCCAACAGTGTATAAGGAGCTCTTTCATGGGGTGGTCTTAGAGACCCCATGGAGGTTCTGACAACAGAAGGCCACAGGGAGCTTCCACCTCCCATTTTCTCCAAGGCCAGTCCTTGGGACATATTACGGAATAGAAACTATTGATTTACTGTGCTCTTTAATACCTGTGTAATAGAATGACTTTATCATAAGAAAAGTGTCTGTGTTCCCACTAGACTTGAATTTTGTGAAGTAGGGGACTATACTTATTTTCTTCATTGCTATATTCCCACCCTTAATGAAGTGTTTAGTCAATAATAGATGCTCAATAAAATTTGTTGAATGAATGAATGAAAATAATATCTAATCAAGTGTGGGCCAAAGGTTGTAGGCTGGAGTTAAGGATGGCTCATGATCAACTCCCCGGATATAGATGTGTTTCTCAGGATGTGTAGTCTAAACTGAGGTGGCCCAAATCAGGGTTGGTCAGGAAGCCTGTGTGATCTGTTTCCATTTTTTAATATCCTTAATAAACTCTTGGTCACAAGCATGAGGCCATTTGGCATGGGAAATGAAGTGTTTCCTTTTTTCCCCTGCCCTTCCATTGTGGACTGAAGATAAACTTTTTTTCCTTGTCTCCTTGATTCCTCAATCAAGTTGGATTTATGCCAGGCTTACAAAGAGAATCCCTCTCACAGAGAGTGCTTACAGCATCAGGCTTGTTCCCCAAAGGGAAAAGTCGGGGGAAAGTGTACATTAAGCCCACTTAATTAAGTGTGCATTAATATTAAGCAATTAATATTGTGTTCAAGAAACAAAAAGCAAGAGCATTACAAGTGGTTTTTGTCATAATCCTGTATCTCCCAAATGTGTAAACTCCAGGAAAGTCCAGATCCCCAGTAGGAACCCATCTGCTATATTTCTAGTCTGATACTCTTCTGTTTATATTTGCTCATTTCTCTCACAGAGTGCCAGGAGAGAAAAAGTGATATTTAAAAAATTCATCTGCTAGTATTTATGCAAACACAATCCTCTCCAAGTGTGGGTTGAGCAATAAGAGGAAAGCAGATGCAAATGCCTCCAGCGAACCTCAGTGAAACTGTAATAAAGAGAAGGGAGAAATACGTATATCTACCTTATAAGATCTGAAAAGCAGAAGACAGAAACTGTCCTCTGACCAGCTGCATTTGACAGGGAGAAGTTCTGGGTCTTGAGCTCCAGATTTGGAGGTTTATTTTCATCTGTCAGTGAATCTGTTGGGCTTCTCCTGTGTACTAGCCAGTTAGGGAATTATAAAAGCTTAAGATTCCTGGTTAAGGATACAGCAGTAAACAATTATAAAAGAGCGTGTTACTGACCTAAGGAGAAAAGGGAAGAAACATTGGTTGAGCCTCAACTATCCACTTAACTTTTTGCTGAGTGTTTCACACACAGTATTTCAGTATTTAATTCTGACAGCTCTCCTATGACACTGTCATCCTCATCCTTCAGACCCAGCCTCACGGTAGCCGTATAACTTGTGCAACATCACATAACTTAGGCTGTCTATTTCGAAAATCCATGCTTTTCCCCCTATATCATACATAAGGAGCTTCTAAGGCTTAAAATCCAATGTTATATGTGTTCGGAATCTAAATAGCTAACATCAGGGAGTTCCCTGGCAGTCTAGTGGTTAGGACTCGGTGCTTTCGCTGCTGGGCCTGGGTTCAATCCCTGGTCGGGGAACTAAGATCCCACAAATCGAATGGCGTGGCAAAATAATAAAAAAATAAAATAAACAAATAGCTAACATTGGTTGAGTGTTTATGAGATAGGCCAAAGTTTAAGTTCTTTATATATGTTAACAGATTTAAACTTTGTAATCACTCTAGGAGGTGGATACTACCCTTATCCCATTTTAAGGATGGAGAAATTGAGTTTACGTCTAAATAAAGTTGTCCAAATCACAAGGAAAGAGCAGAGCCCAGTCTGGATCCCGAAGCCATGCTTCTAAGCACTGCACCACACTGCCTCTCCTCTGAGGAGTGCTTATAAACGCATTCAAGAATCCCGCCTCCCCTTCAGCCACCCCAAGCCTACGTCGATTTAACAGGGACAATATTCAGTAAACACAGTACAGTAAGTCCTCCATATCTGCAGGTTCCACATTCAGGCATACAATCAACCATGGATGGAAAATATTCAGGAAGAACCAAACAAACAGAAAGTTCCAAAAAGCAAAAACGAGTTTGCAGCCCTGGCAACTGTTTACATAGCATTTACATTGTACTAGGTATTAAGAAACCTAGAGATGATTTAAAGTATACAGGAGGAGGTGCATAGGTTTTACGCAAATATGACACCATTTTATATATGGGACTTGAGCATCCCTGGAGTTTGGTATCCGTAGGGGGTCCTGGAACCAATCCCCTGTTGTTATTGAGGAAAGACTGTATTTCAATTCCTCTCAAAATCTCTCTTCTTGCAGCCCACATCTCAGGGTCCTAGCCTGGAGGTGTAATGCCTCAGGCAGGTCAGGACAGTCACTTGCAACAAGCTTGGAAAAACGAATTGGATATATACTCTTTAGAAGCTCAAGAACCAAGCAGTTTAGAGTTTCCCCCTTAGTATAAAGAAAATACTCTTCTACTTGCGATAAAGGTTAGCGGGCCTCCCTGTGCAGCCTGATGCTAGAAGGAGACGGAGTGGATGGCCGCACACCAGGCCCGGGTCCCCCTGTCCCCTCCTCTCCCTCCTCTCCAGGTCTCTGCCTGAAGAGAATGAAATAAATTAAAAGAACATCCAGGGCAGAAGAGCTGTTTCCCTTTCCTGTAAATGCCTTTGTTAAGGCACCATGTTTAAGAAGGCATAGCAATGTGGGGAGGGAGTCAGGGGCCTGGTCTCAGAAGCATGAGTAGTACCATTTACAGAGAAGCAAGCAGAAGAGAAGAATCTGAAAGACAGAGCCTTAACCCAAAGACACAGAGTTAAGCCTAAAGAGTTTCAATAATTGAATGACGAAATTTTAAAACTTATGGAACTAAAGTTAGTTTTTTCCCTCTTGCTACCCAGCAAGTGGAGGCTCACAGGGATAGCAGAGTGACTTAGAGAAAAAAGAAACTGTGTTTTCTTTACACATCTGAGTGGAGTGAGTAATTTTACAATCCTGGTTTACACAGGAAAGGGGAGGCAGGTATGAGTTTCAGTAGTCAGAATCAGAGCTGAGGCCACTGCAGTCCCCCTCACTCCCTCTCCACAGCAGCAGGGGTGGGATCCCCAAGACCTTTCTTTGAAGACCTGTTCCCTCCCCAGTGAGGTCCACGTGCTTATATTTAGACAACATGAGGACATGTTCATGAACCTCACCCACAATGTTCAGTGCGGGTAAACTGCCGATCTCTCTCTGCTGAAGCCCACGATGATGGTGGGATCCTTCATGTCCAAGGAGTGGGATGTCGGCCACTTTTTACTGCCTGTGGGTGTCCAGGACAATGACCACACCAGAGGGTGGTAACCCACAGCTGGGAAAGAAGATCCTCGTCTGCAGTCGCCCCTCACTCCCATCACATCAGGAAGATGCTGAAGACCAGCTGAGGAGAAGAAAAATAGGAGCCAAGCTCTGCAATGAAAGGTGAGGAGCAGAACTCAGCAGGCTTCTCCAGCAGGTTAACATCAATGTGGGTAGAGGGACCTAGCACTTCATGTGGCAGAAGGTTCCTTTTCCTCTAGAAACAGAAAATGAGAAAAGACTCTTTTCCAAGTACAGAACCGACCCTTATCTATGTACAATCTTCCCTGATGACAAGCAGCAAAAAGTGTACTTGATAGGTGCCCAGGTTTGGAAGTTCAAATCCCAGCTGTGCCACTGCTTTCCTGTGTAACCTTGGGCACGTTACTTAACCTCTCTGTGCCTTTCATCTGTCAAATGGAGAAAATAATAATACCTTCCTCAAAGGATTGTTGGAGGATTAAATAACATATATAAAGCCTAAAGAACAGTTCCCAGTACATAATAAGCCCTCAATAAATTTGGCTATAATTACTTTTATGACAAGGGTAAGAGCAGTATGATTTTGGAGGTCTTTCTAGTTTAAGGTATCCTTAAATTTACTGACAAGTGATTAAGGGTAAACTCTAACTGAATTTTTCAACAAAGTCATAGAGTCTCTCCCTCCATAGGCCAATCACCTTTTGCAAGGAACTGTACCCCACACCCTGGAAAGAAAGGTATTCATTCAATGAATCAGCCTTCAGCCAAATAGGATTTTGAAACAAGACTGACATCCTGACACTTCCTATCATTAAGGATGTTCTGATAACCATGTTATATAAGAAGACAGTACCCAACTACTGTCCTTTTCCTCCTATAGGCTGAGTTCAGGATCAAATCAGCCTTCATTCAAACTGGGCACTTCAGGGCTTCCCTGGTGGCGCAGTGGTTGAGAGTCCGCCTGCCGATGCAGGGGACACGGGTTCGTGCCCGGTTCGGGAAGATACCACATACTGCGGAGCGGCTGGGCCCGTGAGCCATGGCCGCTGAGCCTGCGCGTCCGGAGCCTGGGCTCCGCAACGGGAGAGGCCACGACAGTGAGAGGCCCGCGTACCGCAAAAAAAAACAAAAACAAAAAAAAATGGGCACTTCAGCATTAAAACAATACTCATGGAAAGAATGTGGAGTTAGGAAGTCCTGGGTTTTCCATTTTGGCCTCCTAGCTTCCTAACTGTGAAAGCCTAGGAGAGTCGTTTCTAAAAATGAAGATAATACCTATAGAGTAGGGTCTTGTGAGGGAGGATTAAGTTAAATTAAAGTGACCAGTATAAAGAAGGCACTCAAATGTCAGTTCCCGCTTCCTCTTTCCCCCTTTCTTGCTGAGATACAGAGTTGGACTATTCTGTGGGAAGGGGGCATTCATCAAATGATGTGTCAGTTTATTGTTCTCCCACTTTTTTGAGGCAAGGGATCATGAAGATGGGAAGAAACAATCACCCATCAAGAAAAGATTGGTCTAATCTTTTCTACCCAGTGGAAATTGCCCATTTTTCTCCTCTAGCACTTTAGAACAATGATCAAAGTCCAGCTGATACTGAACGATCTAGCTACTCTAAGACTGCCTCGGTCAACCAAGGAGTAAGTGTCCTGTTGATCACTATTGAAGGTGGAAACAAATAAGGCCTCAAGCAAATCCATCCCAATATGGCCCCTTTCCAGAGTTTACAGGATGTATGCAACACCCAAGGGGGCGGAACAAGTGGCCACAGCATTGAGATGCTTCATTATCAATAGAGGAGGTAGTACAAGTCCTGCCAGCTTCTTATCGGAGTTCTAAGGACAAAGCTGAGTGTCCAGTCCAATCCCCTCCAGTTATACCAATTCATAGTCACAGAGCCCTTCTCTTCCCTGCTAACATCCATTCAAGCACCCAACCATCAAACTCACCAAGGCCTCACTGTAATTCCCCACCCACTCTTTTCTTCAACTGCCAGAGAACTTTTCTAAGATGAAGCAGAGGCCAAGAATCTGGGGCCCCTTGGACAGGAGTCATCCTAGCTGCTGACACACACAAGTGCTGACATTGGAAAGTACCACTGCTGAATCAAAAAGCCACTTCCTAGAGATGGCGGAAGTCCTCAAGGCTTGGTTCCTGGAACACCACTGATGTGGTCCAGAAACTTGAAGCCTTCCATGCCTCAGTTTTCCAGCATGTGGGAAGGGTAATGACAACAAAGGAAAATTGCTACCTACTGCCCAAGTTGTCATCACTATAAGTTTGAATGACTCAACCGACTTCAGAATGCTGTGAAAAGTAATTAGTATTTACTGTGTTTTCTGAGATGAAAGGTGCCAGAATTAGGCAGAGCTGAGTCAAGCAGTAGGGTGTCAGCTGGGATGCAGTGAAGCTTTGACAGCATGTTCCCTTGGCTTGTAGACTGAACTTTAATTTTTGCCGTGGTAGAAATTTTTCGGTAAGAATTATTTTATTTTTTCCTTCGTAAAATACTTTTACATTTCTCCTTCCAAGTCTGAGGCATGAAGAGTTGTGTTGGAGGGGCTTCCCTGGTGGCGCAGTGGTTGAGAGTCCGCCTGCCGATGCAGGGGACACGGGCTCGTGCCCAGGTCTGGGAAGATCCCACATGCCACGGAGCGGCTGGGCCTGTGAGCCATGGCCGCTGAGCCTGCGCGTCCGGAGCCTGTTGCTCTGCAACGGGAGAGGCCACAACGTTGAGAGGCCCGCGTACAGCAAAAAAAAAAAAAAAAAAGAGTTGTGTTGGAATACAAAACCACTCCTCCCAGTTGAACTGCTCAGGACTGCAATTTTAAAAATAGTTGAACATCTTTTAGATTCTTCTTCATACCATGCCATGCAAAGGGGCTAGTATCTAGCTTTTTGGGTTTTTTTTTCTCTTTCCAACAAAACAAGTAAAATTTCTAAGATTGAGAGTCTATGAGATCCTGTTCAGCTTCTGCCCTGACAGCTGTCTTTGCCTCCCCCTACATTTTCTGATGAGCTTCATTTCAGACTCATTTTGGAAATGTAGACATTTATTTGCTCCTAGGCCACTTACTCTTTGCCTCTCTGTTCAAATGTCAAGAGCACAAAAGGAAAAGATTGCAATGATCATGTGCAACTTGCCATCCCAAACCTCTGATGTAAGAGATGCAAAGCAGGCTAGAGTGGGCCTTGGCTTCTCTGACAGAAGAGCAGCCAGAAGAGGAGGAAGTGGGAAGAGGCCCCGGGGCTGCGGTGGAGACTCTATCAGCAAAGTCAGCACCTACAGGCTGACAGAGGTAGCAAACAGGTCTGTGCCTGGTGCCCCACCATGCAACTGCCGTATCGGGCCACATCAGGGGCTGTCGAGCCGAGTTTCTGCACACCATCTGCACTCCTACATGCTGTCGGTAACACAGGCACCCTGTGGAGTCGACAGTTCCTTGTGGAGCTGAACCCTCTGCCTCATTCTCATCTCCCACATGTGCCCCCTTCACCACCACGCTTTGATCCAAATTCTTCTCAGGGTCCCTATTACATGCTGGTTCTACTTGAAATCAATCCCTGGTGGCCAGGATGTCCACAGTTTAGCTTATAGCCTTCAAAACAAAAGTGAAAAAAATAATAATCACTAAAATAAATAAAAACGAATCTCCACTTTCTGACAATTTTGATTTTTTGATTTGTTTACCATGTGACAATTTCTACCTACTTCCCATCTTGCATCGTCATTTGCCTTTTTTGGTGCCCTTTTCCTTCTTCCTCCCTTTGGGCCAACCCATTGACAATCATCCCACAAAATGGCTGGACGGTGAATTGCCTGTCTTACAAATTCATCTTCAAAACAATTGTTCAGTTAAAATACTCTTGGGCCCTCCATCAGAAAAGATCAGCAATGTTCTTTGAAATGTCTAAGCCCGTCTCATGTCTGAACATACCCAGGGCCATGTTTCTCTCCATTTCTATGACTCATCAACCTTTCTGACTCTCCGGTTTCCATACTATTAGATTGCTTTGGGGTTAGTTGTGAGGTGAAGACCTACTGCAAAATTCAAGTTGGTAGTCATAATACTACACTGAGCCTCAGACAGAAGATTGACATGGTTTCTTACCTGCCAGGAATAAGCAACCCCAGGACTGAAGTGATTTTCAAGATTCAGGATTTGCTAAGTGGTCCTAATTGCTAACAGCCAACAGAGAAAGGGGATGTCCAAACCCAGCCAGCCTACCCTGTGAGCTGTTGGGCACAGTCATTCCACTAAGAATGGTGGTTTGCCCATCTTTGTGTTTTGCCATTATTTTGGCAGGATGCAAACCCCCAAGGGCTAATTTACCCCACTGACCGCCACTTAACAGTTAAAAAACAAACAAACAAAACAAAAAAACGAACAACAAAACTTAGGTTTGTTTATTGAGAAGAAAACCAAAGCTTTGGCGAGAAGACAGGGATAATGTCTTTGGATCACCAGAGCCTAATGGTCTCAAAAGATATTTACTGAGGTCATTTGATTCCTGTGAGGGTTAATCATACATAATTTTCCAATCATTCCAGTCTTGAAACTACCCTTGGAAGGTAAATCTTTGTCTTAGAGTACAATCAGGTAATGGATTGTGGCCAGACTAATTTCTTAATTTTTACAAAACGTGGTAGAGAGGAGAGGAGCTGCAGCCTGAGCCTCCCAAATGCTTAGAATTAATTGATTGGTCATTGATGATCTGTTAAAGATGTTTCTCTCTAAAACTTGGTCGGGGGAAGAAGGAGGGTCCAACGTGGTCACCAAGGTGGCCAGAAATCCAAATGCTATGACAGGCAAAATTCTTGGCATAAGAGAAAAGAAAATTGGGCAATAGGATTAGACTGTGTGATTCTGAGGTCACGTCAGCAGTCTCCTGGGCCACGGCTTTTGCTTGCTCACAAGGCAGTTTGCTCAAGCAGTGCAGCTGCGGGCAGCAGGGCTTTGGATACAAAGCCCTGGTGAGAGAAAATCAAAATAATCCCCATTAAGTTCCTATTATCTTAAAACTTAGAAACCCTAATGAGAGGCTTCCAGAGTGAGCAGTGCAGCAGGAGGGCACGTCTGATGCATGCTGTCTTCTGTGAGGATGTCACTGTCGCCGTGGGCATGCTGAGTGCCCACGTGCATCAGAGCAGTTTCCCTGGAAGCAGCCAAGACTGATGGGGCACCCCAGGACTCAGAAGCCACGAGGAAGAGACAGAGAAGCAGCCCGGAAGTGACACTGGTGTCCTGAAGGAGACCCTGGGCCTGAGGGGTGACTATCTTTAACCCCGCATTTTGTTAGTTGCTCCTCAGAAACTCTGAGCAGATTTCACTTTGAAGGTCCCAGACTCTTTTAAGTGTGGTGCTGCCTAAAGGCAGGTCAAATGCCCCGTGCAGGACTCCCTCACCTCTACGATTCTCAAACTGTGTTCTTGTTACACTTCAGGTAGAGGAATCTCTTATGGGAAGAAGGAGAATGCTTATTCCCCCAGCAATGAGCAATTGTGGAAGCACTCCTCTCTAGACCCGGCAGATGGATTTCAATGTTTTCTGTCCAAACACTGCGTCCCCTGGCCAGGTCTGCATTACATCTTGGCGCTGCGCGGCCCACTAGTACCACATCATCTCTTGGCACTGAGCCAAGAGTGTGCCCAGCAGCGCTTAGCACCATACAGGGAGTCTATGGGGGCCCTCCAAGCTCCCTCCACCGCACTCCTACTGGAGCAGGGGAGGAGATTATCAGGTAGCCAGTCACAGTGTTGTTAGATATTGTTATTATTACCCTGATGTGTAATAAATCTGCATGGTACAATAAATTAAGGCAAGGATCTGTTCTCACTTCACACGCTGCCAATAGTTTTATTGTAACAGCTTGAAGATATGCGTTTTCCTTTTTAGGCAGAGCAGAGGAAGCTGTGAAATTTGAAGAGAGAACAAAAGGATACTTGAATGTAGTTTGCAAGACAGGTGTTGGATAAAAGACAGCTCATCAGGGCAGGGAGCATCTAACATTTCTGTGTTTAACGGTGTTGGGGAACTTTGACGCCTCACAATGCTGCAATAATTCATTTGAATTCATTTTCCTATCGGTAGATCTGCATTCTGCAAAGCTGATCTCTCTACCAAGACTTACAGCGCTTTCTTTCAGTGATAAACCTGAGCTGATTGTAAGATCACACAAATTGGTTCTGGAACTCATTAAAGTCAGCAAATGAGCATTAGTGAGATAGTTGCATCGGCTGAAATTGTGATAATCTGTCCATTTCGGCAATTATGGCTCAAAGGGTGAAGAGAGGGGAGGTGAGAAACCCTACGGCTCCCAGCAGGAAGATTATGATGCATTTCGGGTGCCTGTCCAGTGATGCATTTCAGGTGCCTGTCCAGTGATGCACATGCCCTGGCTTTTCTTCCTTTACACCATGCACCTCGGTTCTGCAAGAGACAAGGGAAGGGCTTGAGAAATCCTTCCCCTCTATCCTTTGCCAAGTTCAAAGCCCAGGCCAAGGCCTTTAATCATGTCCCCAGCATATCTTACCCTTAATGAATATTTTTTTGTCAAGAGTGCTCCTCTTTGGTAGGAAATCTATTTCTGTTCTTTGTTTTAGAATCTAGCCTTTACTTTTGAAATTCAAATTGTTAGTCATTCAAGATTTCTTAACCCTCTGGTTCCAGGGCCTTCCATTTATCTTTTTCTTCTGTTTCCCTAGGCTCATAGGCTACTTTCCCCTAAACTAGGCATACTGGGTGCTCTGCTTTCTGTGCCATTGGATCCCCTGAATGTTTATTAAGCTCTTGAGTACATAGTTGATACTCAGTATATAAACGGTAATTAACTGATTTTCAAAAGAGTCATATATGGCTCATTCTACAACTACCAGCTCTGTTTCCCTAGTTTACCATCATCTCTGTATTACCCTGCACAACTATGCATTCCCCATGACCTTCCAGCCCAAAACAACTGACACCCTTGGTAATCCCCTTGGCAAAACCCTAAACCTCACCCCTTCAGTCCTCCTTAGAAAATACTACAATCCTTTGCTTGAATCTCATTTATTAGCAGCAAGCACTAAGACAGGAGATTTCATTCTATGAGTTTGAGTAATCTCATGAATTCTATTTTTTTCTCCTATGTTTTCCCCCTAATACAGTCTACCTCTGGTTAATCTGTAACAAGTCTAATCAGTATAAACTCTGGAAAAGCTGAGGTCATAATTTCTGAATCTGGTTTGAATTTGGGATTTGCTCCCTCAACTCAAAATTAATATTTTAAATGTACTAGAAGTGTTTTCCACTTTCTGGCCTCAAAGTTATGTTTTTTACACACACAGTGTAGGATCTGGCTCAACTAATTATGAAAATGGAAAGGAAATTTCCAACTCCTTTTCTGGCCTCTCTTCTATCTCACCACTGCCTGCCACCAACATACACACACACATACACACACACACACAGACATACAAGTCACTGGAGATGGGAAAGATGGAGTCCTTTCTTGAATTCCCCTTAGGTTGTATCACTGTTTGGAAATGATTGGTTCTCATCCAGAAGCAGACAGGGACAGAGTAAGGAGTTACTGTTTTAGCTTAGCCATATAAAGTAGCACGTACCCCAGGCTTTAATCTTTCTGTGAGGCTGCTCTGGGATATGGTCTTCTTTCTAGTGAATAAGCAGATTCATGTTAACAAATATTTACCAAGTACTTATTTTGTTCCCAGTACTGTATTGTTCATTATACTAGCTCATTTAACTTAATTCTTGCCCTTTAATGATATTTTCATTTCATAAATGAGGAAGCAAATGTTTAAAAATATAAGGTGGCTTTTGCTGAATGGTAGAACCAGAATTTTGGATTCCAGGTCTACTGTTCTTCACATTTCACCATGTTTTCTCTTGTCTGATTTTTTAACTTTGTGCTAATAAAATCCTATGTGTAAGAAGTGGAACTCTCTGTATAACGTAGTTGCTCTTAAGTAACATACAGAGCATGGACATGTATGTTACTTAAGAGTACGTACCATTCTGATGAAACCCCATTCTAGAGCTGGCATTGGCTTCTGGGTAAATACCCATCTAGTAAATACTCAAGTAATACTTTATAAAGATTTACACAAATTTCTCACTGGAAATTTGGAGCTTAGGACATCTCCAAGATTGGGTCCAAGCATTATGCATCAAGGGAAGGAACAGAAAGCCTGATGATACTGTAAGATGCTGGTTGTGTGTTCCTTTATGCCATAGATAATGGGTCTAAAAGTTGTATTAATTTGTTGTAAACAAAATTGAAAGTAGGATGAAAATAGGGGGAAAAAAAGTCTCTGCCTAAATTTTTTTTTTAAAAAAGGCACTTGAGGACTTCCCTGGTGGAGCAGTGGTTAGGAATCCCCCTGCCAATGCAGGGGACGTGGGTTCGAGCCCTGGTCCGGGAAAATCCCACATGCCGCAGAGCAAAAAATCCTGTGCGCCACTACTGAGCCCGCAAGCCACAACTACTGAAGCCTGCACACCTAGAGCCTATGCTCCACGACAAGAGAAGCCACCACAATGAGACGCCCGTGCACCGCAACGAAGAGTAGCTCCGCTAGCCGCAACTAGAGAAAGCAACAAAGACCTAGCACAGCTATAAATAAATAAAATTTTAAAAGGTACTTGAAATCATAATGCCAGGTTTTTGAAGATGTTTGGTTATCAAATAACCATTTACCTTTCCTATACAGACAACTAGTATTTTTTCAGCATTCACTATATGTTAGTTACCATTATAAATTTTATGTATTAGTCAATCTTCACAACAACTCTATGAGGTAAATGCTGTCCTCATTTTACATATACAGAAACTGAGGCTCCAACAGGTTAACTAATATGTCTAAGGTCCCACAGTGGCAGGGTCAGAATTTGAAGTCACACTGTGTGACTCCAGAGCCTACATGTTTAATCACACTTAGGGTTGCCAGATAAAATACAGGATGCCAAGTTAAGTCTGAATTTCAGATAAACAAACCCCAAGTATTGTGTGGAACATATTTATACTAAAAATATATTCATTATTTATCTGAAATTCAGATTTAACTGGACATCTTGTATTTTTATTTGCTAAACCTAGCAACCCTAACCACATTATTTTGCCTTCTAAAAATGCATACATATGTCTGTATCTATGCGGGTTGCTTAATTTGTGGTTTACATATGCTTGAGTTTTGTTACAGAATAGGAAAAGATGTTAACTCATATCCACAAAGTTAGAGCAAGCCCTCTTGGGTTCCTTTACCCTCCATTTATTGAAGGCTGGGCTGGTCTGGGGCCAGTCTTATCCTTGATACGGCAGTTAAGTGCAAGCTTTTCTCTTTTGATAAGAGAAGACTTTACTTACTGTTGGCACATTCTGGCCTCCTGCCTATATTGAGCTCTCTCTTCAGTGGCCAGAAGTTTTCTGCCTGGTACTCATCCTTATCCAACCTCCTTGCTGCAGAAATCTTTGATTCTTTCTTGGAGTTTCAGAGCTGCATGGTTGAGTAGCTGCTTCCTCCCAAATGACAATGTTCACAGAAAGAAATGGAAAAGAATGAGCTGGCTTAGCAGAAAGGGACCTTGCATATAAAGTCTGCTGTATAAAACATATAAATAGGCAATCCACACACCACCAAACAAACACTCACGTTTATCAGTGTGTGTACTCTCCACTCTAATGTACATCATGCAGGGACTTCCCTGGCGGTCCAGTGGTTAAGACTCCAGGCTTCCACTGCAGGGGGCACAGGTTTGATCCCTGGTCAGGGAACTAAGATCCCGCATGCTGTGCAGCCAAAAAAAAAAAAAAAAAAGTTCTCCTTGGAAATAGAAACTGTTTTTAATGGCCACTTAGAAGACAAATATATTGTCCCTAGATCACACAATGCATTAAAAAAAAATAAAGGACTTTTGAATTAGCTTATCTTTCAATAATGTGGATAATTGAAAAGTGACCATCCATTTACAGGCTTGGATGATTACAGAGTTACCTCTATAGTCAAGATTTTTTTTAATCTTTTAAACAGCATGAATTTTTATGAACTTAAAATAAAATAATAATGATAGATAATATTTATGATAACATAAAACCAACATTTTGCCATTATGTGCCAGGTTCTAAAAACAGTATTTTTTCTTTTTGCAGTACGTGGGCCTCTACTGTTGTGGCCTCTCCCATTGGCAGAGCACAGGCTCCGGATGCACAGGCTCAGCGGCCATGGCTCACGGGCCCAGCCGCTCTGCGGCATGTGGGATCTTCCCGGACCGGGGCACGAACCCGTGTCCCTTGCATCGGCAGGCGGACTCTCAACCACTGCGCCACCAGGGAAGCCCTAAAAACAGTATTTTATATGCCTGATTGCTAAAATTTTTACCAAAACCCTATGATATTTTGTACTTTTAGTAGTACGATATCACAAAAAAGAACGCTGAGGCTGAAAGGGGTTAAGTAGTTTGCCCAAGGTGGCACGGTTGGTAAGTGGCTAAACCTGCATTTAAACATATATAGGACTTCCCTGGTGACGCAGTGGTTAAGAATCCACCTGCCAGAGCAGGAGACATGGGTTCGAACCCTGGTCTGGGAAGATCCCACATGCCGCGGAGCAACTAAGCCCGTGTGCCACAACTACTGAGCATGCACTCTAGGTCCCGCGAGCCACAACTACTGAGCCCACGTGCCACAACTACTGAAGCCCGCATGCCTAGAGCCCGTGCTCCGCAACAAGAGAAGCCAACGCAATGAGAAGACCGTGCACTGCAAAAAAGAGTAGCCCCCACTCGCCGCAACTAGAGAATGCCCGCGCACAGCAACACACCCAACACAGCCAGAAAAATAAAAAGTAAAAAAGTAAGTTAGGCATTAAAAACTAATAATAATAAAAAATTTAAAAATAAACCTACATAGTCTCACTCCAAAGACCATATGCTTAATTACTGAGCAATAATGCCTCCACAGCATAAGATCGGTAGATACAGCTTCTGTGGTGAAAAAGAAGTTTTTAAAAAATTTCCGATCTGTTGCTGACCCTTTCACTCCAAAGGCATGAAGTGCTTTCTTTCTGAAAAAGTAAGGAATATCCAGGCGGAAAAGAAGGTGGGTGGCAAATAGCTAAAGTGGTTAGTATTAATTTAGATGATTAAATTCCTAGAAACGCAACCTACCAAGACTGAATCATGAAGAAACAGAAAATCTGAACAGACCAATTACCAGTAATGAAATCAAATCAGTAATCAAAAGCCTCCAACAAACAAAAGTCCAGGACCAGATGGCTTCACTGGTGAATTCTACCAAACATTCGAGGAAGAACCAATCCTTCAACAAAATAAAAAGGGAACCCATTGAATGGAAGAAAATATTTGCAAATGATATATTTGGTAAGGGGTTAGTATCTAAAATATATAAAGAACTCAAACAACTTAATAGCAAAAAACCAACAACCTGAATAAAAAATGGGCGGAAGATCTGAATAGACATTTTCCCAAAGATATACAGGTGGCCAACACAAACATGAAAAGGTGTTCAACAACAGTAATTACGCAAATCAAAACTACAATGAGCTATCACCTCACACCTGTTAGAATAGCTATTAAAGACAACAAATAACAAGTGTTGTGGGGAAAAGGGAACCCTCATGCACAGTTGGTAGGGTTATAAATTGGTGAAGCCACTATGGAAAACGGTATGGAGGTTCCTCAAAAAATTAAAAATAGAACTACCATATGATGCAGCAATTCCACTTCTTGATATTTATCTGAAGAAAATGAAAAACTAACTTGAAAAGATTTATGCACCCCCATGTTTGTTGCAGCATTATTCACGATAGCCAAGACATGGAAGCATCCTAAGTGTCCACCGATGGATGAATCGACAAAGAAAATCTGGTGTATGTATATAAAACGGAACATTATTCAGCTATAAAAAGGAAATCTTGCCATTTGTGACATGTGGATGGACCTTGAGGGCATTATGCTGTGAGATATGTGAGGGAAAAGCAAATACTGTATGATCTCTCTTATACTTGGAATCTAAAAAAACAAAAAAACAAACAAGCTCATAGATATCTAGAACAGATTGGTGATTGCCAGATGTGGGAGATGGAGGGGGTGAGAGAAATGGGTGAAGGGGGTCAAAAGGTTAAAAAGAATTAGATGTTGTCTGACTTATACCTCATGTGACTCACTACACAAGCTGGGCAACACCTGCACTGGTCTATACCCTGCTCAAGTAGACAGGTCTACTGACCACTCACTTGTATGTCACAGCAATATAAGTAGCCACAAAAGATTCTAAATTCTTACTTGTCATTTTCTGTACTTATCTTAAGGTCAACTGGGGCTATAGTCTGAATGTTTGTGTCCACCCCCGCATTCACATGTTGAAATCCTAATTCCCGAAGATGATGGTATTAGGAGGTGGGCACCTGGGAGGTACTTATGTCATGAGGATAGAGCCCTCATGAATGGGATTAGTGCCCTTATAAAACACATGCCAGAGAGATCCCTAGTCCCTCTCACCAGGTGAGGACACAGCAAGAAGGTGCTGCTACGAATCAGAAAGAAGGCCCTAACCAGAACATGAGCATGCTGGCATTGCGATCTCAGTTTCAGCCTCCAGAACCGTGAGAAATATATTTCTGTTGTTTATAAGCTACCCAGTCTGTGATATTTTGTTATAGCAGCCCCAATGAACTACAACAATTGGTATGAAACAATTCTATGGACCAGAACCAGTCTGTGGACCACACTTTGAACAGCACTAATATAGAAAAGATCAGCTTAGCACATAACTAAAATATACAAATATGCTAATGATTTAGATGGTTGGCTATACTCTCTCTCCCTCCCTCACCCACTGTCCCCCCTCACTCTCTCTCAACAACACGCACGCACACACACACACTCACACACACACACACACACACACTCCTGAAATATTTATTGAGAACCTACTATATGCCTGGTACTTTTCTAGGCTCTGGGAATACAGCAATGAACAAAACAGATCAAGTGCCTGTCCTCAGGGAACTTACGTTCTAATCCAACCAATGTTTTGACACCAAAAGTTCTGGGTTCCAGCTCAAGATCTTGCCAGTTAACAGCTCTGTGCTTCTGTACAATTCATGTAATCCCCTTGAACAAGTTTTCCCTAGTGCAAAATAAGCCTGATACCTACCTTAATGACATTGCTGGTAGGATTAAATTAGGTACTGTGGAAACATTTTGAAAACTTTAAAGTTATATACCAACGTCAGGTCAGTTTTACCACGTGTCCTTCTTGAAGCCAAGGACCATATCTTTCCTGTCTTTGTATCCCGGGCAACAAGCATAACTGCTTGGCAAGTAACAAACACTCAGTTAAGGTTTGCTGAATAAATAGATGTTAAGGTCCTATACATCTGAGTTACGTTTTTTGTGTAAAATGTTATAACTGCTCTTCAAATCCTTAAAACCACTGCACCAACAGGAAAAGTATATTTGGCACTGCAGAGCATGGCACATGTAATCCTATTCTTGGGTTACAGGTTTCTAAGAGTCCGAGGCCTAAAAATGTATATTCTGAACACTTATTAGATGGAAACCTCTTTTTATGGATTTGTATCACCATCTGAACGCTTCTTAAAGGTCTTTTCCATAAATTGACCCTAGGAGTAGCTATGCTGGTCCTGCCAGTTCTAAGCATGCCCTTGCTCTCTAGGGTTATGAGCTAGAACTGAGCTGTAAAAGTACCCTGTAAAAGTTGGGAAGCGTTTGGAAGAAACTCTCAGCAAATGGTAACATGAAAAGAAATATAGTCAGGTTGCTTCTTTTCAAAAATTGGAATCTCATATTAGTTTTGTTTTTGTTTTTAATTTTAAGGTCAGCTTATTAAGTTCAATGATGAAAGCTATCAGAAGAATATTTTCCTGAAAATGATTTTTTCTTAGAAAAAGAGAAAGGAAAATTACCACCTTCTCAGCATAGCCACAGATGCTGTGGCAGTCAGACCTCTCTGTGGATGGGGGCAGCCCATCAGTTGGTCAGGTCACTCTCAGGGTCAGCAGGATTGTAGTCTGGATCATCCTCACTCTCCTCCAGATCCTGGAACAAAGAACCATCTACCTCCACATTGTTTCTAGCATCCTCCAAGAACTGGATATCAGATGTGTCAAAATTATGCTCTGTTTCAAATGGCTGTTTCCCACTTTACTTTTTCCTGCTTGTTCTTCCTCTTTCATTCATTTCTTTTTAATTTCCAAGAATTCTGCATCAAACTTGGCCTTCCAACTTAAGAAATTCTCAAGTGTAACAGGAGTACTTCTTGGCTTCTTCTGCTTCTTTTTCTTTTTGTTTCTCCCAGGGTATACAGACATTCTCTTTCAGGGTTAGAGATATTACTCTTGGAGGCAGAGAGAGGCACAAATGCTCTTGTAGAACTCAATGCAGTGGCTAGTTGAGGAGTACCTCATATCTATAAGGTGCAAGACTGACACTGAAGGGGCACTAACACAATTAGAGTGATCTGCAAGGAGGAATATTTTGTAACGGAAATGCCATGAATACATAAAATACATAACAAGGCAACATATAAGTGCCACAGGTAATGTAAAAACAGAAACTGTAGGGAATTCCCTGGCGGTCCAGTGGTTAGGACTTGGTGCTTTCACTGCTGGGGTCCAGGTTCAATCCCTGGTCAGGGAACTAGGATCTCCACAAGCCGTGCAGTGCAGCCAAAAAAAACCAAACCAAAACAAACAAAAAACCCCACAGAAACTGTATTTCAGAGGAGATGAAAAATCAGAAAAGTTTCCAGGGGGGATTCCCTGTCGGTCCAGTGGTTAAGACTCCATGCTTCCACTGCAGGGGACGCGGGTGTGACCCCTGGTCCGGGAACCAAGATCCCACATGTCACATGCGGCACCCACCCCCATCCTGCCAAAAAAGAAAAGTTTCCAGATATAAACTGCTATGCAAGACAGGCCTTCGAGAATTTCAACAAATTTGGGGCCTAGAGGCAATTGTCTCTGTTCCAAGCAAAGACAATTTAGGCAAACGCGTTGACTGCTTTGTAAAAAGTTGGTAGAAATTATGGCAAGCAGTTCAACTTTGCTTGAGAACCAACTCTATATTATGTAAAGGGGCAGTGCAGGGTAAGGCTGGAAAAGGGGAATGGAGACATATAACTGGACAAATGCCAGATTAAGCAGTTTTACCTAATTTGACAGGGAAAATAATTTTTAAAATAGGGTTGGAGCTGTGATCTGGTCACTGCTTTAGGGAGATGGCTCTGGAAAGAACACAAAATGTATTGAAGGGAAAGCAACCAAGCAGGAGACCAAATAGGAAACTACAACAAAAGTCTAGAGAAGAGGTAATCAGTACCTGACCTAGGGCAGTGGCAATGGTGATAGAGAGGAGGGGGCAGATGGAAGAGACATTGGGTAGGAAAGGTCTATACGTGTCTGTTCAATATGGTAGCCCCCAGCCACATGTGGCTATTTAAATCTAAATACCCTAAAGTTAAATAAAATTTAAAATCTAGTTCCTCAATCAATGCTTGATAGCCACATGTGACTATTGTATTAAATATACAGCTAAAGAACATTACCATCACAGCAGAATGTTCTGTTGGACGGTGCTGATCGATATACTTTGAGGACCAATTGGGTACAGGAATGGGGAAGATGGATTAAAGGTGGCTGAGCTTTGGTGGATGAGTAACTGACAAAGACAGTGCCAAGAGCAGGAAAGGGGAAGTAAGGAGGAAAGATGTCGTTTAGTTTCTGTCAAACACCAGGCAGGACAAAGCATCTACACAAATGCTCAGGTGAGTAGAGCAGGGCATGAGTGGGCTCTCCCAAGCCTTGTCAAGCCACATGATTCCCCGTCCTCCAACTTCCCCTTCCCTGCAGTACTGAGTTGGCTTATCCCCTATTGGGCTCAGTTTCTCCCCAGCTAGGGCGGCTCCCTCAACCTCCCCCAGATCAGCGGCTCACAAGAACTGTGACAAGGCAGGAGCCCGAGAGCCTAATGTTTCCTCTGCTCCGAGGCGCCTGCCTGGATCCTCATTTCTCACAGATACCTTCGCTTCCTCTCTCCCAACTGCCTCACTCACCCTTCCCTATGCTCAATCCTTGGAAAGTCCCCTTGATCCCACTTATTTGACTGCTTCCTCTTGAACTCTTCTCTCCTACAAGAACCACGAAACCATTACCCCACCGCTTTTTTACTTGCCCTCTCTTCTCTCTCAGCTTAGATTCTAAGGTTTATCACTATAACCACTCCCTGGCTTGTACCCCTCCCCCCTCTAATGACTTTCATCAGCAAAACCCAGCCCTGGCCAAATCCACCTCTCCTTCAAACCCGCAAGCAAAGGAATGTGGCTGGATAAAAACCACACAACCTTGCTGAGTGGTCTCACTTTAGATACAGGACCACTGACTCAAGAGGGCCCTCAGCCTTGTCCATACTACACTTCTCCAGTAACTCTTCCACTCTGAGGGAATTCCTTCTCACCTTCTTCTATCTCCTTAAATAGCCAACAGCTCCACCCCACTCACAGCTTTCTATTGCTTAGAATAAAAGAAAGCTCACAGCCCTAATCTACCTCATCAAACCCACTGAGGCAACCGCACAACAAAGAATATTCGGTGCAAACTGGGAAAAGGTGCACACAGACTGTGTGCGCGCGCGCGCACATGTGTGTCTGTGTGTGTGTGTGTGTATGATGTGGAGGATTTGCTAAAAGGCACCACCTCTGCAGTTGGAGCAATTAGAAAAGGTGCCCCTTCCTGCAGGTTGATTTGGCCTCAAACTTGGTTGGCAGAACAGGGGCTGGATTTCAGCTCCCACCTGCCTCCTGCATGTCAGTGGCCTGAACAGGCTACCAAATGTACTACCTGACCTACCTGCATTTGCACCCACGGACTTTGCCTCCTCTCCAAAAAGAGTGTGTGAACATACTGTCCTTGCTCCTATCCAAGGCCAACTCCTCCACTTCTACACTAGGTCTCATTGTTTCTCACCTACTGGAGGACAAGCTTTCTCCAGCTGTCTCCTCTTATCTTCTGCGTTATCACCTTTACGTCTCTAAAGGTTCATTCCAGAATACCAACATAAGGAAACATCCCCCATCTTTAAAATACCTTCCCTTAATCCCAAGTACTCCTCTCTCTCCCTCGTTCTTTACAGCAAAGCTCCTCAAGAGCTGTTTAGACTTGCTATAAACACTTTCTCTTCCTCACTTCCCATCTCTTGTTCACACTAATCAGACTTTCTGCCCAATGACTCTGTTGAAACTGCTTTCGTCAGGGACATCAGCAACCTTCATCAGGTCAAATGCAGTGTTCAAACTCTCAGTCCTCATCTTACTTATTTCAACGGTATTTGATAAGACTGATCACTCCCACCTTCCTGAAACAATTCTCTTATCTTCCAACACTCCACCCTCTCCTGGTGTTCC
Source organism: Phocoena phocoena (assembly GCF_963924675.1). Classification (NCBI taxonomy): domain Eukaryota; kingdom Metazoa; phylum Chordata; class Mammalia; order Artiodactyla; family Phocoenidae; genus Phocoena; species Phocoena phocoena. The sequence continues at coordinate 98,587,193 of NC_089219.1, forward strand.
TCCTACCTGGTAGCTCCTTCTCCTCTTCTACAGAATTTCCAAAGGTTGAAGTTTATCTTCCTCCTCCCCTCTAGCTACTCTCCCTCCTAAGTGATTTTACGTAGACCTAAGGCTTTAAAAAGCATCTATGTGCCGATGACTCCCAAATTCATATGTTCAGACTCATATATCCATCCAACTGTTTTGCATCTCTACTTGGATGTAGAACAAGCACCTTATGCAACATGTGCAAAACAGAATTCCTGATTTCCCCCACCTCAGATTTTTTTCTTTTTTAAATCTTCCCCATCTCATTAAATAGTATCACCATTAACCTATCCTTTACGCCCTGAACCTAAGTATCATTCATGATTTTTTGTTCCTTCACACACTCTCTGCCAAATCCATTCCAAATCTAAATGTATCTGAATACATCCCGAAACATCCCTTCTCACCCCTTTTCTGCTGCCATCCTAGTCCAAGCTACCATAAACAGCTTCCTTACTGGTCTCCCTGAGGACATTTGTGCTTCCCTGTTGTGTATTTTACACACATTAGCAAGAGTAGCTTTTTCAAATGTGAATCAGATGCGGTCACTCCTCTGCTCACCCTCCCATGGCTTTCTGTTGCTCTTATTAACAGCCCATAAGCCTCCATAGGATCTGACCTCTTCCCCACCTCTCTCAGCCTAACTACTACTGCTCTCTGGCTAACTGACTACACTCAGCCATACTGGCCTTTTGTTGGTCCTGCAACATGCCAAGCTATTCCCACTTCTGAGTTTATGGCTGATGTTCTTTCAGCTTGGAAAGACCCCTCTCCTACCCCTCTCCTCCCGAGGTATTTGCTAGGCTCACCCCTTTATATCATACATGTATGTGCTCAAAGGTCTCCTCTGAGGGGCAATACCTGGCCATCTATAAAGTCATCCCATTCCTGGCTTTATATTTCTTCACACAATATCACTTTCCGAAATTTTTGTTAACTTGTTTGTTGTGTCTCCTCCCACTAGAATGCAAGCTCCACGGGGCCTTTGCTTGCCAAAGGCATTATTCCCTGCACTTAGGACAGTGCCTAGCACCTACTAGATGCTCAATTAGTACTTATCAAATGGTTGCATTCCCTCCAAAATTCTATTCTCCTGAATCTTCAGACCCTTCCTCATTTCCTTTCCAGCCTCCCACACCACCACCCCGCGCAAGGCAAAGCTGTAACTCCCCACTCTTTCCTCTGCGTTCTTAGCTCTTCCACCGCCTTCCAGCGCGGCCCCTTTAAGCGGACTCCGGAAAGCCGCGGGGTAGGCGGGGCCGAAACCTCGCCGACACTGACTCGGAGGGGCGGGGCGGAACTAGGGGGGGGGGCCTGCGTGCTGCGTGCGTGCGCGTTCTGGAGGCGCCGCCGCCGCCGCTCTCGAGGCCGCCGCCGCCGCCGCCGCCGCCGTCGCCGTCGCCGCGCAGAGCCGGAGCAGGAGCCACGGCCGAGAGGAGGGAGGAGGAGGAGGAGGAGGTGGAGGAGGCGCCGGACCGTGGGGGTGAGTGAGGGGCGGGGAGCCGGAGCCGGCCCCAGAGGGAGCAGGGGGCGCGGGTCGGCCGAGCCCGGGCTGAGGCGGCTCCTGTCGCCGGTCAGTCCCCTGGCTCCCCCTTCTTTCTCCGCGTTCCCTCGGTGTCCGGGGCGGCGGCCCGGGGGCCTGGCCGGCGGGAGGGGCCAGGGCTCGGGGAGGCCCGGCCGCTGCCGCCCGGGGCCAGAGCCAGCCACGCCCGCGGACCGAGCCGGTCGACTGTGGTTGGGCCTGCGGGAGAGGGACGGGAGGGGCCCGGGCCGGGTGTGGGAGAGAAAGAGGACATTGTGTCCCCCACCCTCCAACTCCCTGAGGTGTCATGGCACAAGCCCATTTCCCTCGCCATCTCCCCGGACATAGTGCCCTCGCCCCTCGCTGCCTGAGAGAGGTAGAAGATTAGACATCGCTGCATTTTTTTTCTTCTTGCTTGTCCCCAGACTAGGGTCAGATCTTCTTTCAAACGCAGCTCACCCTTTGGGGGGCACGCGTAGAAGGGGGTTGCAGGATTGGGTGAATTTTCTGTCCTCCCTCGGCTCCTTGGAGAGGTGCGGGTAGACGGGAGCGGTGTCCTTTCTCTGTTCCCTTGTTAGGGTTCGGGATCTCCCGTTCCTTCCTTCATTCCCCCAGTGCACAGGGCTGACATCTCTACACCCCACTCCACCTCTCAGCTCCTTTCCCGCCCTCTCTCCCCCACGTCTTCCGTAGCATGCCATGTGTTCGCTTTTTCAGCGTTGCCTTTCTTGGATCTCTGCTTTTTCCCTGAATTTTGTTAGGGAAGAGGTCACTGTGTGATTCTTCTTGTCTTCCTTCAAACGGGGACTGGTAGGAGTGTCTTTTGCCCCCTCGTTCAGGAAGTTAAGGACAGTGTCTTCGGATAAATTGTGTAATTTACTGCTATAGGGGAAAGATGAGGGGAAGACATCAACTCACAGGGCTAAGAACCAGTTTAGGGGACCTTTTGACCTCTTGGAAAAAGAACTAGCGTTGAGGAGTTAATGTATTCCGTTTTGGGAGGGAAGATCGTTTTGTCACTGCTTTGAAGGGAGGTGGCTATAAGAAGGAAGGGAATAACAGGGCAGGAGGTTATTGGGTCACAGTCGTACAGGTGGCCACAGTTTTCTGCTTCCTGGGTGTGAGATAATGATTTTTCCTGTTTTTATCACAGTAAAAATGAAGGATCAGCTCTTAGTTTTAACGTGGGGCTCCTACCTTCAAAAGCATGCTGAAAGGGCAGTCTCAGAAGGGATGCTGCTGGAAACAGGATTTGGAAACTTTATTTTGGTTTCCTGTCAGAGTGTGTGGGGGTGGGCACACGTGTGTGTAGTTTTTCTTTTCCTTTGATGTAACTGATACCTGTGATATTTTGCCATAATAAGCACTAAATCAGGCCCTGAGCCCCTGTCTGTCTTTATTATGATTTCCTATAACACTTCCTGTTTGAAATTATATTTGTGTTGGTTGAAATTCTTTTTAGTCTGGTGTTTCAGTGAATCTTGTTTACTCCGCATTTTGAATTATGTACTACAAAATATACTTAAGTGTAAGGTACTGAGGATCACACCGTGCCCACTGGCACATGGTAGGCACTTGGTATTTCTTGAATGAATTGTTTGATTACAAAGATGTGTCTAAGTTTTACATATCATCTATCTTTTTGAGAGGTAGCTCAAATTAGAAGATGGCATTTCACTTCCAATATACAAAATACTAATTATTAACCTTTTCTGGGCCACTGACACCTTTGAGAATATAGTGAAATATACGTATAGACTCTCTTCTCAAGAAAGAAGTAATAGACATTTATGCACAAAATTTCACATTCAATTTCAGGGACCCTCTGAAACCAACCATGGGTGCTTGTCTTAAATGTAAACTGGAATCCTGAGTATTATTCAGTTCCATATTAAAACTGTTCAAATATCTTTGTTCACCTTCTGTGTGACCTCAGGAATGATAGTGTCTGCCCTTACAGACTAAACTTTGGGTCTTTGGGAACAAGATTTAAGAGTGATTGTTATTACAATTTTATGTGGAAAAGTTCTCATTAATAACTTTTACCAATAATTTTGAACTAGTAATTAAAAAAATTTTTTTTTTTTTGCGGTACGGGCCTCTCACTGCTGTGGCCTCTCCCGTTGCGGAGCACAGGCTCCGGACGCGCAGGCTCAGTGGCCATGGCTCACGGGCCCAGCCGCTCCGCGGCATGTGGGATGTGGGATGTGGGATCTTGGATCTTCCCAGACGGGGCACGAACCCGTGTCCCCTGCATCGGCAGGCGGACTCTCAACCACTGCGCCACCAGGGAAGCCCCTGAGCTAGTAATTTTAAACAAATGGCTTTGAAGGAAATAAGATTGTTATAGTCACTTTTGACAGCTTAAAATCATAATCACGACTGACTTATGATTTTTATTGTGCAAACTCCTTAGCAATATGATCAGCCCTTGAAAATGTTCATAGATCATTTTTCCTGTTCTCTTCCAAGCTTGTTTATATGCATGGTTTTTCATGTAGTTAATAATTATTGTACAATTATCAACATCCAGTATTAATCTGACAAGTGCTTTTTAAATACCTATTAAAACAAAGTCCTTGCTGTCATAGAGCTTATATACTAATCAGGAGAGGTGGGCCATAACCAGATAAATATAGAATAAGTCAGATGATAAGAGGTATGCAGAAGAGTAAAGTAGGGTAAGAGGATAAAGAGAAACAGTAGCAAGGAAGGGTAGTCAGGGAAGACATGAGTGAGGGATATATGCTCTCTTGGGGAAGAAGGTTACAGGCAGAGAGGACTGTTAAGTGCAAAGACTGCTCAGTCTTTGCCTTGGCCTTTTGGAGAAGGCCAGTAAGCAAGAGGGAAAGTGAGAGAGCTTGAGGTTAAAGAAGTAGCCGAGGCCACTATAAAGCCTTTTAGGCAACGGTCAGAACTTTGGATTTTACTTTGAATGAGATGGGAAACCACTGGAGGATTTCGAGTAGAAGAGAGACCTGTTCTGACTTACGTTTGTGGGAAATGTTCTGGCTGCTGTGTGGAAATCAACTTGGAGAGGGGGGTGGGAGTAGAAGCAGGAAGACCTTAGGAGGTTAATCTTCATTTTAAACCTTTTTCCGTGGTTGCAAAATAGTCCATCTACCTGCTCTTGGGCATAGTTTCCTTTTCCCCCTATTGAAAATAACAATGAAATGAACACTTCTGTGTATGCAACATTTTCTTTCTTTTCGAATATTTCCTTGGAATTGATTTCTAGAAGTACTGCTGAATCAAAGTATATAAATATACTTGTCTTCTTGGTGTGTCTATTAATTCCTTCAGAGAGTAGATTGTACTAGTTAAAAGTGACAGTTGTTGGTCTTAAGTTTCATGCAGTGTCACTTGCATTGAATATTATTATTTAATACTTTAAAAAATAATTTGAGTTATAAAAAAGAGACCTTTTAGATTGTTAGATTGAATTTTCCAGTAGCTCACATGAGTTCATTAGTTAGCTCACCTCTCTCTTTAACATTTGACAGCAGCGTGCTAACTGTTGGTGCTAACTGTTGGGGATACATAGTTGAATTAGAAAGGGTCTCTGCCCTCAGGGAGTTTTACATAATGTGATAGTTAAATAACTTCAGATCTTGCCAGTGTTTACTGATACTCAAGAACTTTGTTAGTATATGGTTGATGATCTTTTATATAGAATGGACATTCCAATCAAGCACCTAATTTTTCATATTGATAATTCTTTTTTTTTTGCAAAGGGATTTTTAAATGGCATCTGCAATTTGTTTAATTTCTGTTTTGTATGTCTTTAGAATCATACATCTCTGATAGCCCCATGTTTTGTTCTTTGCAGTAAATTACGCAACTAGTACTTGGTTGAGGACTTTCACAGTTGAATTTTTAAATTGTTGTAATTCTTTATGTTATTCAAAACACAGAGACTGTTGTTTCTGTTAAATAAGGTCAGCACTGCATCTTTGAAATTTTATTTAGATTATAAAGGAGGATGATACCAGTCTGTTTTGATAGAGTCATACCACTGGGCATCTACATGGCTTGATTTGGCATGAGCGGAAACTCCAATATCTATGAATTGAGTGGGTTGAACTAATAGAGTTACCTGCAAGCACCTAGCACTGTGTCTGACACAAGCTAGGGACTCAGTAAATGTTCATTGAACCTCAGATAACCTCTAAGCTCCCAGTTCTAAAATTCTCTTATTTTAGAAGGTCAATAAAAATATCTTGTATAAAGCATTTATATCTTAATGTTGTGGTGAGTTTAAAATTGTGAACATAAACTTACTTCCTCCTAATGTTCCTTTCAGATTGAACTCATCAGTTTTAAAAAGAGTTATGGCATATTGCCAAGTATTTTCTGCTCGTTCCCATGTCATATACTGCTGCATGACTTAATGCCAAATTCATATCTTATGGAAATGATTAATGTTAAAAATAAAGGTATTTAAGCTTTCTTATGGTACTGAGACAGATGAAACATCCATTTTTTCCCCTTTTTTCTGTGTGTGAAATTTGAACCTATAAACTTACCATGACGTTTTGATCAGTTAAGCAGTTCAACAGAGAACTATGCCATTCTGTCATTTTTGCTTGAAAATAGGCCTTTTAGAGGTAGAAGGTACAGGTATGCACCGATAGAAAAAGGAAATTGTGTATGATGATTAAGGTGGAATTGAAATAAGAAATAGTATACTTTTATAAGTGGAATGTCTTAGGATTAGATATGTTCTATGAAATTAATTTCAGTCATTAGACTAATGGCTTTTTTTTTTTAAGTTAGATGACTTACTTAGGCTATATAAATTTAGGTTAGATAAATCTGGAAAAGATTTCTTTGCATATCCAGTTTTCCCAGAGATAGAGATAAGTTTCCTATCTTCAGCATATTTATTTAGTTCACATTGATAGAGAGTGGTTCAAAGTGTAGAATGGTAAAACTAACCAAATTTGGAATTAAATATGTAATTCTGTGTTTGGTTTCAGAATATATTTATATTAGGCCATATCTCATAAGGATAGAGGAATGTACTAAACACATAACTGATAAAAGACACTGTTGGATTAATTAAAACTTAAGTTGATTTACTTCAAATTCACAAGTATACATGTATACCTATAACACGCATGGTTGTTTGCAATGCTGTGTTATACTCACTCATTTTGGTTGTAAGAAATAACTTTGCTTAGGCTAGAACTGTGGCTTAGTTATCAATGACAAAAGTGTAAAGTTGGAGAGACACAGAGAACTGGGTACAACTGTTTCTTTGGACAAAGCCCAAATGCCGCTTGTAAGATTCTAAGTTAGTAGTAGTAAGAATTCTCTCTTATTGCAGACTGAACATTTCAGATCTGTCAGATGTGTGATCCGGAGAGTAAATTCATTCACTCTGTTTTCAGTGATAATTTTAAATTCATTTATAAATAGGATCATTCTGTTCTAGACATGTTGGCTGTTTTATAGGACATTAAGCAAGCAACCATAACTTAATTATTTTAGCAGCTGACATTTAACACTAATCTTTGGGTTTTTTGTAGTTTTCAGTATCTATTCCAAATCACTGATGTCTTTTGAACTACCTTATTTATTCATTTATTTGGCTGAACCGGGTCTTAGTTGCGGCATGTGGGCTCTTTTAGTTGCAGTATGCAGGCTCTTAGTTGCATCATGCGGGATCTAGTTCCCTGACCAGGGATTGAAGCCGGAGGACCCCCTGCATTGGGAGCTCACAGTCTTAACTACTGGACCACCAGGGAAGTTCCTGCACTACCTTTTTTTAAATTTATTTTTTAAATTTATTTATTTTTGGCTGCATTGGGTCTTTGTTGCTGTGTGCAGGCTTTCTCTAGTTGTGGCGAGCAGGGGCTGCTCTTCGTTGCGGTGCGCGGGCTTCTCATTGCGGTGGCTTCTCTTGTTGCGGACCACAGGCTCTAGACGCGGGGGCTTCAGTAGCTGTGGCAGGCGGGCTCAGTAGTTGTGGCTCGTGGACTCTAGAGCGCAGGCTCAGTAGTTGTGGCGCACGGGCTTAGTTGCTCCGTGGCATGTGGGATCTTCCCGGACCAGGGCTCGAACCTGTGTCCCCTGCATTGGCAGGCGGATTCTTAACCACTGTGCCACCAGGGAAGCCCCCTGAACTACCTTTTAAACTCTAGCTGTGAAAATATTGCATAACTTGATTATTAGATTTCAGATTCAGTCATTGAACAGAAGTTTGGGTGACCCAGTATTTGGCAGTTTGACAGAAACTGAGATGTGAGCCTGTAGTTTCTACTCTAAGTATATAGTCTATATATATAGTCTAGTAATTTATTTTGTTTCCCAGAACCTGACATATGTCTTTTAAATAAATGTTGTATTTTCATGGTTGAGTAAAAATAGAATGATACTCATTTTCTAAGTAAAATCTATGTGATATTTTAATTCTCTCTTAGTTGCTGAACAACTATTTCTGTGGTTTTATTTTCTAACAGCTTTTTAGTAGAAATTATCTCTGGGTGATAGGTTTATGGGTAATCTTCAGCTTCTTCTTTACATTTATGTTCTTTTCAGAATTTGCCACAATGGAACATGAATTAGTTTAAACAAGAAAAAAATGTTTTAAACAAGAAAAAAATTAGAGCAAACCAGTTTCCCATTGGTTAAAGTGCAGTAAAATAATAATTGCTTGCTCAACCGCCTATTTTACTTCCGTCAAAGGTCTTTTCTTTCCTTTTTTTTTTCCAAATTGCTTTTCCGCATATATGCCACATTGTAGGGAAGTTTTTTCCTGGTTCAGCTAACAGTTTTAATTCTATGTTTAATGTGAGAAGTTTTGGATTTTTTTTCTTTTGAAGAAAAGCTTAATATTTTTTCTACACTGATTAAAATCAACCTGTGCCACTAAAGTTAACTGTCCAATAGAACAGAAATGTGCATATAGAGAAAATGCCTTTGTGTGCGTTTTTAGTGAATGTTGTTGGTAGCTTGCCAGCTTTATTTTCAAGTTCCTCCCAGACCTGTGATGTGCTTATAAGGCAACAACGGTATATTTAGTTAATTTGCAAAATGAGAATACTTTTTCTGGTTTTTCCATTTTGCATGTTTTGAGTTAGGGTGAATTGGACATTTATTATTCTCAACAGGCATACGGTAAAACAGTTCGTTTAACTGTGGTGCTTTCTGTTGGAGCATTGGCTGACTTTTAGATAGTGAGCCTTGTGCAGTTTCATGAGTACTACTGAGTTTTGGATAACATTCTTTACACAATCTGAAAGTACCCCGGAGCCTAATAGAAGCTGGAAACAAAACAAATTTGATGTTTTCTTTGCAGTAGGAAGTGTAGTTTCTAGTACAAGAAATATGCCCTTGTTAGGTTCAGGACCATTTTCAGGGGTTATAACTGTTTGAACATTTTTTTCTCGTTTAAACTAATTCATGCTGCATTGTGGCAAATTTTGAAAGGACATAAATGTAAAGAAGAAATTGAAGATTACCCATAAACCTGTCACCCAGAGATAATTTCTACTAACATTTTTCTACTTCTTTCCTCACGTGTACAGATTCTTTTAATTTTTAAAAAAATTGGAATTATATTTCTATACATACAGTTTTGCTCCTACTTTTTTCTCTGAACAGGGTATTGTTCTCCTAGTGTGGGACTCTTAGGTTGATCTTTATAATACTACTATTTTAGATAACACTGGGGCAAACATTTTTGTACATTTATCTTTGATTGCATCTCTGTTTTTTTTTTCTTCCTTTAGGGTAGATTCCCAGAAGTGGGATAACTGGATCAGAGGGTGGTTACCCTGTGTATAAGAGTGTGTGTCTCACTGCACCTTCAATGGCATTGAGTAGGTCAGTTTTTACAATCTTTGCCAATTTGATAGATATCTGTTACAATTCTTGGGTGGTAATCACAAAATCCTCATATTATTAATAATCTGTAAAACCATCAGCGTGTATGATTATTAATTTGCAGTCGTCTTTGAAAAAGTTGGTTGGAATGATTTTCTTTGAAAATATTTTAGGTAAAAGTAATCTTTGTAACAAAAAAGATATTCCTTGACATTGCAAGTTGAGTATTGTTCTTATATTGGAAAGAAATAGCATTTTAGTCTTCTCTCTTTACTAAAATAACAAACATGAGAAAGCTTATTTTATAGTATGCAATAAGTAGGACTATAATGTAAAACTAAATTGTTACAGATAGATGAGAGGGATTAGTCACATGATTCAGACTTAAAAAAAAAAAAACACCACACAACTTAGTGTTTAGAGCAATGGCTGTAGAGTTAAGCAGCCTGTGTTCAAATCCTTGCTTTCCCACTTACTAAGTATATCATTTGAGGCAACTTACTGAGTGTACAATTTAAGGTAACCTACTAAATATATAATCTGATGTTTCTGAGCTTTGGGTTTCTCATCTTTAAAAGGAGAATAAATAATAATACCTACTTTATAGGATTGTTGAGAGGATTAGAAATACTGTTTAAGACTGCTGAGCACATAGTAGGCGTTTAATAAAAGCTGGCAGTTGTTGGGTTTGGAAGTTTTGGGCCAGTTTTGTAGGGTGGGGCAGGACATATCTTTCGTGTGTCCTTATTTACATAAATAAATGCAGAGATGCAAAGGGGCCTTGAGCAGTGGCAGCTGGAAGGGAGTGGTAGACATTCTTTGTGGTAGGTGTGGCATAAGCCAAGATAGAAAGTTCAGGACAAGTTGGAGGACAGGAGATTGATTTGACGGAAGCCTAGGCGTGTATAATTAGAAAATAATGGCAATAAGGGCATAGAGATTGATTGGGACTAGACTTTGGAAGTCATTGAATGCTAGGTTGAGAAGTATAGGCTTTATGTGGGAGCACAAGAAGTTTTGATATGAGGAAAATGATCCGATCAGAGCATTCATCTTTTGGAAGATGAATCTAGCTACAGAGTACAGAATGAATTGGGGAAGAAAGAGACTGAAGATAAGGAGACTGGTTTAAACACATAGGTAAGGCAAGATCTGAGGGTTTAACGGAAAACAAGAGGGAAGGTTTTGGGGGGAGTTGCTAGGAGTCACTGTTGTGAAGATCTCTGGATCTTCAAGTATACCCAGTTTGGAGATGAAGTTCAAAAGAAAGAGTCTGAGTCTATTGAATAGGTTACATGGAATTAGGTAACCTCTGAGAGAAGATAAGACTCAGTGTGTACACTTTGGTTGTTGCTACCTTTTTTAAAAAAATTGAAGGGTAAAAGATTCCTGTTTTTCATCAATAAAAATCATGTTTATGCTATTTCTTTGACAAATGTATAGTCTCCTGTAGAAATTTACTTATCTAACATTTTGAGTTCTTAGCTAACAGGGAATCTCACTTTTAGACATTGTATTTCTGAAGGTATTATCTTAAAATACTTCACTATAAGGTGAAATTCTTCTCTGTGTGGTTTTTCCAGCTTTTGTGAATGCACCTGGACTTTGGAAACATCAGCTTTGTGAGCAGAAGTGATGAAAAGAGCAGTATAGACTTCTTGTTAAGCAGCTTAGCATGTTGAAGGCAGTAAAATATGGAGCAATAAAAAATAGGAAACTGAGGGTGTGCTCTTTAGAAAAAATATCACTTTCAGTACTTCTCTCTTAATTTCTTAAGTTAAAAAAAAATGAGTTAGCAAATGCCGTTCTTAGTCATTCTGGTACCTGGTTCTAGCTCCACGCTAATTGTACTTTCCACTTGGCTGAATAACATGTAAGCAAGTTAGCCTAAAGATTTATATTAATATTTCTTTTTGACTGATAAGTAAACTCACATGAGCTGTGAATTATCTGCTTGCTGTCTTCCTTTTATGTTACCAGTTGAAAAAAGAAGCAACCCCTAATTTTTAAAAAATAAATACAGCTTTGTGACACATGTAAGGTGTTTGCATTTTTTAAACCATTGAGTTTTATACCTTTCTTAATGTTTCTTTTAGGTTTCAAATATTTTCTAAACTCAGAAATAAAGTCTTTATTATTATTTTTATTCACAGCCCTCCCCTTTAAGAGTATCCTTGAAAATATTTTTAAATTAATAAGCAAATGTAGCACGTAGTATTGAGGATTGTGTATGTGTTATTTTTTTTACAAACACTGTTTTTTTAATGTGAAACTGCAAAAGCCCAGATCTGGTCAACTGAGTGTTATTTCATTTACTAGAGACCTCAGATATTCAAAACAGGGATTTAATGTCTCAAACTATGAGATTCCAGTTGAGTCTATTTGAATTGATTTGAAGATATTCCTGTTGATCAACAGAAATCAGAACTACAGCTCATTCCCTAGGACTGATGACTCTTACCCTTCCCTCCTTCTCCCCAAGCATAGCTGAGAACAGAATCTTCCCTGATTTGGGCCATGCTGGCACTGTCACTATGATGTCAGATATAGCCTTCCCAGTCTGTACTTCTTACATTCTTCGAAGCCTACTTGCTTCTTGGCAGCAAAAATAAGTTATTAGATTGAGTGGCTAGCAGCTCATGGTATACTATTATAAGAAAATTCACAATTTTAAATGTCAATTAGACCTCAATAAAGCTAAAATTAAAAAAAGAAAATTTATTCAATTTTTACATGAAGCGACATATGAGGTATGTGAAACATGAGTAGACTTTCATATTTTTCTATCCCAAAAGATTGAAATAAGAGAAAATAAAGCCCACTGGTTGAATAGATTATTGTGTACATTTTTCTTACTCTTTTTTCATTGAAAGAACATTTTTTCTTACTCCTTTTGAATAAGCAATTTCGAATGCTAAATGTAAGTTCTTGACTAAGAAATCAGAGTCCTTCCCCAAAATAATCTTAAGCAGTTTGTCTAGTTAGCCAGCAAATATTTATTGAGTGATTATTGGGTACCTGGTGCTATTTTAGGAACTGAAGATAGGGCAGTGAATAGACTGCTCTCTGGAGTTCTTTATACCTGTGGGGTTTGGTGACTGTGGAGAGAAACAGTAAACAAACAAATAAGGGAACAGATAATTTCAGAGGTCACAAATGCTATGAAGAAGCTGTAACAGGAAGAAATGATAGTGATGGAAGGGTTTAGAATGAGTGTTGAGGAAAAATTCCCTGATGATATTAATCTGACACCTGAATGACAAAAAGCCAGACATGTGACGATCTGCAAGAAGAGTGAACCAGACAAGAGGGCCAGTTGGTGCAAAAGCCCTAAACTGGGAAGCAGCTAGTCATGATTGAGAAGGCCATTGTGGTAAGCTGAGGGAAGACTGGTAGATGAAGTTAGCAAGGGACAGATCACAGAAGTCTATGGTGAAGGGTTTGGATTTTGTTCTTATAAATACAAAGGGAAGACGCAGGATATCACTACCTACCTTTATGGATAAATATGTGTAACTTTTGAATTTGAAGATGGTGTTACTAATGATACTGGCTTAAAACAAATCTGTAGGGTAACCAGTAGTTTTTCCAGACATAGAAAATCACCAATTTATGGTACATAAATTATGTTTTTCCAGGGGTCTGCAGAAATAAGAGTGAATTCCTTTTAGTATTGCAAAGAGCCTAGTGAAAATTGTGTGTTTGCTCTCAATAGATTTATACAGGTGAAATATTATGTATATTTGCTTTGACCAATAATTATATTGACTCAAATCTTTGAGGCTAATTACCACATTATCATTATCCTACATTGTGGTGATTTGCAGGCTGTTCATGAAATAAAACATTGTGCTTACACCTCAGAAACCCAGCATTGAGTTTCATTAGTTTTTATGTCTGACAGTTTGAGAGTTCTAATTAGCCATTATAACTGATTAATAAAACGTGAGTGCATTTGATACACAAAAGTCTTTAAAGACATGGAATCTGTGGAGAATAAAGGATTTTTCATAGTTAGGTTGAGAACCACAGATAAATGTCCCAATCTCTAGAGGGACTTATAGGGAAAAAGGAACTAGTATTTTTTGGGGGGAAGGTAAACCCTTACATCACATTTCATCTGCACAGCAAATCTGTGAAATAGGTATAGTTCATTTTTTGCAGATGATGAAACCCAAGGTAATTATATAATGTATGAAAATTCACAAACTTTTTTTTTTAAGTCTTTTTTCCTTTTATTTTTGGCTGTGCTGGGTCTTTGTTGCTGCTCATGGGCTTTCTCTAGTTGTGACGAGCAGGAGCTACTCTTCGTTGTGGTGTGCGGGCTTCTCATTGAGGTGGCTTCTCTTGTTGCAGAGCACGGGCTCTAGGTGCTCGGGCTTCGGTAGTTGCAACACACAGGCTCAGTAGTAGTGGCACGCAGGCCCTAGAGTGCACGGGCTTCAGTAGTTGTGGTGCGCGGGTTCGGTAGTTGTGGCACACGGGCTTAGTTGCTCTGCGACGTGTGGGATCTTCCGGGCGAGGGCTTGAACCCGTGTCCCCCGCATTGGCAGGCGGATTCTTAACCACTGCGCCACCAGGGAAGTCCACAGACTCTTAATTGTAGAGGTTAATGCTGACTGCAAACTTTTAGAGGAAAGGACTGCTGCAGTACAAAGCACAAAATAAATGATCAGTAAATATTTGTGTTTTGCTTGCATGCAAACATGAATGAATGAATGAGTGTATGAATGAATGAGTAGGTGAATGACGGAAGACTGCCTCTATCCCTCTAATCGTTTCTTCAGTGCAGCACACCCTTTTTCTTCTATTAGATGAGTCTCAAAAACTCTTCAGAAATAATTGACTTCACCTATCTTTTTTCTCTGCAAAATTCCTCCCCCCATGTAGCTTAAATTACTTAAAATAAATCACACAGTAAAAATTCTAAGGAGGGAAATAAAGACCAGAAACTCAGAAAGTATAATTTTCACTAAGATTTTAGCTACCTGAGTAGTCCCTAATGTTTTCAGCTTCAAAAGAAATCTGCTTTAGACCCTTGCACTCACATTCAAGATATCATCTTATATTGGTTCTGCTTCTATCTCTTAAATTGTTTATAATTGTTTAAAATTTTACTGTAGTTTTTTGAAGTGAGGTGGCGGAACAACAGTAATCAAAATGTTTATGTAGCCAACATTAGGTGTCCACGTAATCTCTAACTGCTTCAGTGTGTGGGGGTGTTTATTTCTGTCTTCTATTAGTACACCATAGTGTATGATTTATTGTTCAGAAACATGAACTGATAATTCCGGGGCATTTAATCGTTAGTAGGGTTAAAAACATACATAATGGGGATTTTTTTTCCTTGACTGATGTTAATACTCAGGCAGAATAGCAGTATGAGATCTCTCTAAACTTCATATTTATAGTTTCTAATCCTTCAAATGAATTAATATCTTTTTTTATATAAATTTATTTATTAATTTTTTTTTTTTTGGCTGAGTTGGGTCTTTGTTGCTACACGCGGGCTTTCTCTAGTTGTGGTGAGCGGGGGCTACTCTTCATTGCAGTGCGCAGGCTTCTCATTGCGGTGGCTTCTCTTGTTGCGGAGCACAGGCTCTAGGCACACGGGCTTCAGTAGTTGTGGCGCAAGGGCTTCAGTAGTTGTGGCTTGCAGGCTCTAGAGCACAGGCTCAGTAGTTGTGGCGCACGGGCTTAGTTGCTCTGCGGCATGTGGGATCTTCCCGGACCAGGGCTCGAACCAGTGTTAACCTGCATTGGCAGGCAGATTCTTAACCACTGCACCACTAGGGAAGGCCCCAAATGAATTAATATCTTAATAAATTAAGTTTAGAGTACTTTTAAATGAATACTTAATATGAATGGATACCTAAGAGATGAAAATAGATGCAGATAATCGAGAGATTGAAAGAAACTATTTTAGTGGAAGGTTGCGAAAGGGAAGGGATTATAATACAGGATTTACCATAAGGAAATGAATGACACGTGGAAGTTGCTATGCTAGACTGTGAAAAGAAATTTATCTTCACCAAAAGAGAAATGAAATTGATGAAATGAGGGCTAAAAGGAGATAAATAACATTGAAGGGTAGAAAGAACACTTTAGGTTAGATATGGTGGCCTACAGGGACCTTCTGACAGGATATGATGAATCTCATCATTTGTGGCAGTATCACTACTTCATGAAGGATGGGATCTGTCTTGTTGATTTGTGTTCAAAGTACAATAAACCTAGACAGAATGAAGAGCGTTGTTTTTGTGAAGAAGGAACATATTTTTAAATTTGTCTCTAGCTGTCTGTGACTAAGGTTATAATATGATGGGTCTATAAAAGATAACTTCGGGTGATATTTGGTTCTTGGTATCCTCAAAGTGCTTTTTTTGTTTTTTGGGGTTTTGGGGGCTAGATTTCTGTATGACAGCTTTCAACTGCTCAACTGTTGTATGCTGCTGCTCTTTATTCTAATCATATAATCAGTTTAGTAATGACATACGTAACCCCCTGGCATGAGATTTTCATGCTTCAGAAAATTGTTTTGCGTATAAAGTACAAGTATCAATTTGCCCTGTTGATGTGTATATCTAAAAGTTGATGTAAGTGACACTTTTATAAATTTAATTATTTAAGAATATTAGATTAATTTAAGAAAAACCATGGGCAAGTCAGTTGGAAGGTGAATCTTATGTCTTCAGACCCACCTTTATTTGTTTAGATCTTCAGATATTAGGTTATTTTGATGTTGTGTCTTTTACATCCAGATGATAAGTCTGGAACTTAAAAAAAAGTTCCTGTGCCTTTTGAATATTGAGTTTCACACTTGGGACAAACTCCATTGTAAGACATTCTTTTGAATTTTAAATAAATGTTTGGTAACTTCTCACTAGTAGTCAAATGTCATAATTTTTACTTTAAAATATGACAGCATTATAACTCAAGTACAGTTGAAACTGTGGGTAGGAGGGTTTTAGGTGATGTAGTCATTCTCTTATTTCCATTATGCTTTAGACTTGTACTACTGTCATCAATAGAACAGGCTTGAGATTGTGTCACCACTCAGTGCCATCTGCTTGTGTGTGTATGTAAGCATTAGGCCTTAATACTGGGTATAAAGAATCATTGCTTTGTGGTGTTCCAAACTGGCTGTGCTTAGGTTCAACGGTACTGGGTTGAGCTTGTGTCTATAGTGAATTGTCACATTTTTGATCTTTTGCAGCTATAACATTTCCATAACCATGTATTTAATGTCTTCTGTGTGTTGATGTGCTGAAGATGGACATGTGAAGTTTTTTAGTAGTACAAAGAGAATGCCTATCTAATCAGTAAAATTTTTCAATGATTTTTTTTTTTTAAAGCATTCAAATATTTGCAAAAGAGTGATGGCTCTATATGAAGGACCAACCGTCCTCTCTCCACCTTGTGGTTAATTTTCACAGTATAAGAAACTATTTTTTTTAGTCCTATAAGCCAAAGTGTTTTGTAGAAAATCAATCATGTAATTGCTTTTGTCTGTACCATTTAAAGAAATGCTCTATTGTTAAGAGAGAAAAAGTTGATTAACAATGTTTATATAGTATGATTTCAATTCTTATTTTTTACAAGTTTCTATTCATATGTAGAATATAGGCAAAAAGGAAACATCAGTAGGATCAAAGTTGTTATCGTGAAGTTGGGATTACAGGTGATTTTTATTTTCCTTTTTAAATTTAAACTTTTTTCTGAATTTTATACACTGTTCATATATATATTTTATAATTAGAAAATGAAGGTTCTAAGGTGAGTTCATTATAGAATATGAAATTAAATTTAATAAAGCTTTTACAGATGAAGATTCTTTGGGGATAAAATGAGTTAAAGGCTTTACAGATGAATTAAACAAATGCATTCCTGAGATGGAATTATATATAATGACAAAATCTGTACTTTAAAACAAAAACAAGCAAAATTAAGTTCGTTTTCTTGGTGTAGCAAGTGAGAGAAATGGGAAAAGTGTACTATTGATATGATGACTTGGAAAACTTTTGATTCTTCTAACTCAGGTTTGCCTCAGTTACATTCATTTGTATACTGTTTTATAGATAATTGTTTAATTAAAAGATATAAATGTATTTATATAAATGATATGCCAAATCTCACATTGAATATTTGGTTATTTGATACTGTATTTGTGGTCAGCAGGCAAAACACTATGAAAGTTTGTATATAGTATCTACCAGCTGTGACTTCACCTCTTTATTTCCCAGTTGTTTTCATCTGTAAAATGGAAAAAGACATGTTTGAGGATTGAATAAGTATGCCTGGCGTACAAAAAGCACTTAAATATCATTGCTGCCGCTATTATTACTACCACCAAAAGTTGGCATCGATGTCTATAAGAAACTGGAGAAGATCACTAGGAACTGAAGCAACGTCTTAATCCTTTGTGTCCATTTTGACTAACCCAGTGTATTCTCTTTTAGTTAAGTGGGACTACTACCTGTACACTTAGGTAGATTCATTATTTATGTACACAGTAAATCTTGGCATTTGTGGTTTAACATTTTAAACCCAGAGTCTTTAACATGGGAGGTTTGTAATTTGGGGTAGGCAGAATTTTGAATCTTGCATATTTCAAGGCTGACATGCCAAACACGTTTATTAACTAGCGAATTGAATGTAGCTGACAGCATCCCAGTTATTATTACCTAACAGTGACTTTTGTTCCCTACTTGTTTAATTTTCATCATGGGATTAAAAACTTGTGTTTCTTTGTGAATGATGCCCTGAGAAGGCCAGTAGTTAATACTGGATTTTGCAGATATAACTGAAGTGAGTTTATTTTAGTGGCAAAATTTATGAATTTTGCTTATTTCTTTTATATTCTTCACAGTGCCTTGTACCCAGTAGAAATAATGGATGATAGGGTGTGTTTGATAGTTTGTGAAGAAATTTGAATCTCCAGGTTCCTTAAAGGAAAGAGAGGAAGTTAGCAGGAATTCCTAGATTTCCGGGCTTTTAAGTTATTTTTATTTTTATCACTTAAGTACATAATTTAAAAAATTTCTTAGACCAGATTAAAATATATATCTGTCTGGATTTCATATTTCCGTGGAGTGGTATGATGATATAAGTGTGCCTCATTTAATAAAAGCTACTAGTCCCATCCATAGATATGTTGATTTTATTATCTGCAGTAGGGCCTAGGAATCTGTAGTTAACTTTGCCAGTGGATCCCAGATAATTCTGATGCAGTACTTTTTCAATTTCTTACTCTATGTTTTCATTTTAGTATTATTGTTTTTTAAATCTGTATTGTATTTTTAAAGCCTTAGGACTATAGGAATAAACTTTATATTTAATAATGAAAATTAATGTTATGTCTTAACTTTAAGTAGTTCAATGTGCATATATTACTTATTCAGACCCAAGTAATACCAAGTTCATTGTAGAAAAAATGAGAGTACCAATGAGGCAGTGTTTCTCAGCCTTTTTATTATTATCACTTGCTCCCCTCACTCCAGTCTTTATATATATATTTTTCTAATCGTCCCCCAATGAAATTTTAATACCACAGGTATTATCCTGTATATTTGTTTATTTATTGTACATTAATCTGTGCTTTGTACACTAAAAGAGTTAAGATTTTTTTACCTCCTTAGGAGCAATATTGCCCCTGTTGAGAATGAATACAATAAGCTAAAAGAAAAATCACTCTTAGTTTTACCTCCCAGTCTGTTAACATTTTGGTATACTTCTTGCCCAGTGGTTTTCAGTGCATATCTATTTTCCTTCAGAAAATGAGATTGGATGCATAATAGTTCATGCTCCCTTTAAAAAAAATATTGTGAAATTTTTGTGAAAATGAATATATTTTATATTATATCTAATGGATAAATAATATCAATAGGTGTATTCTGTTATGTGAATTTGCAGTCATTTTTAAAAATTATTCCCTATAGTTTTCAATTTTTTTTTTTTTTTTTTTGGTTGCACCAGGTCTTAGTTGCGACAGGTGGGCTCCTTAGTTAAGGCTCAAGGGCTCCTTAGTTGTGGCACATGGGCTCCTTAGTTGTGGCATGTGGGATCTAGTTCCCTGGCCAGGGATCGAACCTGGGCCCCCTGCATCTGGAGCGCAGTCTTAACCACTGTGCCACCAGGGAAGTCCCTCAATTTTTTAGTATAAAAGCTCTGCTATGAATATCATTGTAGTTGACTTTTTCCAGGCATTCTAAATTATTTCCTTAGGATGAATTCCAAGAAGCAGAATTATTTTATTCTGTATATCTTAATATTTTGATATGTATAAATTATCGAAAGTCCCTTTCCCCAAGGACAATCACTATTAATGTGAATATTTGTCCAGCGTTTTCCTGTGTATATTCTAACATAAGTAGTTTTATAAACCTGTATCTATCTTTTTTTTAAATTTATTTTATTTTTAAAAATGTATTTATTTTTGGCTGCACCACACCACGTTTGGGATCCTGGTTCCCCCACCAGGGATTGAACCTGCGCCCCCTGCATTGGAAGCACAGAGTCCCAACCACTAGACCACCAGGGAAGTCCCTATCTTTCTTTTAAAAAAGAATAATAGACTGAACTTTAACTATGGCAAATTGCTTTTTTGCCCAAGGCGTTTTGGTCGTCTTTTCATATCACTATATGTAATTTAACCCATTTCTTTTTAGCAGTGTTCTACTGAACTGATGTACATTTATCCATTCTTTTATTGGAGGGCCTTTTGTTTCCTGGGTTTTTTTTCTTTTTGTTTTTGGCATACATCTTTGTTTGCTTGTGTTTTTCTGTATCATAAATTCCCATTTATGGTGGAATTGCCGGGTCATTTAAGAATTGGAATTGCATTATATGCTTGAGTCTCTTTTTAGGCTTTCACTTCTTTTTCATTCCTTTACATGCCTACTCTGATGTTGGTACTAGATTTTCATTACTGTACTTTATAGTGTTGTACTTTTATATCTGGAAATATAAAAAGTTCTGTTAAGTAGGCAGATGTGCTTTTGTATATTTTTCAGATTACAAGTTACAGTTTAAGTTTGGCTAGATTTTGTTTCTTTGTTTTTTTAAGACACAAGTATTGATATATGTATTTTAACTAGATTGGAATAATACAAATTTTTGAGGATTGACATTTTTAGGCTTGAGAACTTTAAGTGCCTGGCAGTAATTCAGAACTCTATAAGTACCTCTGAGTTGCAAAGTAGACAAACAAGTTGTTGAGCTGTGAGTTCTATGGAAATACTTGGAACCACAACATTTCTGTCCAGTATGCCTTTTAAGCTTTGGTTTTTTGATTGAAGTATCTTGAATATATACTCTTTGCTATCTAACTTTTATTCCTTTTAAAAGGAGATATATTCTCTCTCTCTTTGTACATTTTTGGTAATGTATTTATTTTAGATATCTCATAATATGCTTTTTCTGCTTATTTTTACAGAGTTCCTTTATATTATTGTCTTCAGAGTTATTCATACATTTTTCTGAGATTTAGAGTTCATAAAGTTCAAAATATATGAGAATAGATCTATTAAACGTTGCAGAAGAAATATGCTTTGGTTTTCTTTTTTTTTAATAAATTTATTTTATTTATTTATTTTTGGCTGTGTTGGGTCTTTGTTGCTGCGCGCGGGCTTTCTTTAGTTGCGGCAAGTGGGGGCTACTCTTCCTTGTGGTGCGTGGGCTTCTCATTGCGATGGCTTCTCTTGTTGTGGAGCATGGGCTCTAGGCGTGCAGGCTTCAATAGTTGTGGCACGCGGGCTCAGTAGTTGTGGTGCACGGGCTTAGTTGCTCCGCGGCATGTGAGATCTTTCAGGACCAGGGCTTGAACCCGTGTCCCCTGCATTGGCAGGCAGATTCTTAACCACTGCGCCACCAGGGAAGCCCCTATGCTTTGGTTTTGAAAGTAGAAGTGTTTTTAGGCTTTTTTTGTTTTGTTTTGTTTTGTTTTTGTGGTACGCGGGCCTCTCACTGCTGTGGCCTCTCCCGTTGCGGAGCACAGGCTCCGGATGTGCAGGTTCAGCGGCCATAGCTCACAGGTCCAGCCACTCCGCGGCATGTGGGATCCTCCTGGACCGGGGCGTGAACCCATGTCCCCTGCATCGGCAGGCGGACTCTCAACCACTGCGCCACCAGGGAAGCCCCTAGGCTTTTTTTTTAAGGCACTAATTTTTTTCTGAGACAGTTTCTCCTTTAAATTTAAACTTAACTGCTCACACCATTACTAAAATCTTTAAATGTTGACTCTGGCCCTACTTACTATGATTCTATCTATGACCTAACTTTTTTCTTAAGACACTTTTGTTTTTTAATTTTATTTATGTATTTATTTATTTGTTTTTGGCTGTACTGCATGGCTTGTGAGATCTTAGTTCCTGGACCAGGGATTGAACCTGTGCCCTTGGCAGTGAAAGCATGGGGTCTAACCACTGGATCGCCAGGGAACTCCCTAAGACACACTTTTGAGTGAGATTTTCAAATGCTCTTAGTGTTCTGGAAGACTTAGTTTACCTTTGTAATGAAAAATCTCTCCTGAGAGTACTGTGTTCACCCAGGTTAAAAACTAATCATAATAAATAGAATAAATGATATTCAGTACCTAGGCAATTGGGACAGGACTGTTTTCTAAGAGTAGACTCTCTTGGAGTTGAGTTGTTACCACAGCTAGCTTAGGCTCATTACAGAGGCTCACATTGCTTTGGGTCATGGTTCTTCATCTAGCCAAGTGAAAAACCAACCATCTTCCCTTGTGGTATGGTCTTTCTTGCGAGTTATGTTTAAAAAATTGACATCTCAAATGTGATTTTTGTCTCTTGAGGCTTACCGTTTAACTAGGTTTGAGATTTTATTCTTTGGTGCAAACTTTAACTTAAACACTTTGTTAATGTACACGAAGCTGAATCTTTTACTCAGACTCACAGTAGCAAGCAAATGACAAGCCATGCTTGAGCATTAACTCACTATGGCTTACACATTTGCCTGAGCCTGTGTGATTGCTTGGATACTGTCTTAACCACCCCCATTGCCTACTTTCTTTTCTGAAGCCTGAAGCCATATTAAAAACTTCAGATTCATTTAAATGAATTGTCCATATAAGGAGGATATTTGATTTTAGCTAAACATAATGTGAGATCATTATAAATGATTATAAAAACTAGAATGTATAATAGACATTTGTGTTTGTAAAACTTTGAAATATTTCCATTTTATTTTTTATTATTTAAAATATTTCCCCTCATGTTTAAGTATTTTGATTAGTACCAGTAAAACTTCAGTTAGTAATAGTCATCCGGTAGAAAAAATTCTTTAATAGATTTGTTAGAATATACATCTCTGCTGCACGTAAAGGTTGGGGAGATTTTATGTCTTGCGCTCTGACAAAAAGTAAACTGCTTTCTAGGAAGGTATCAAGTAATTTTTACTAGCTCTTTACGTAATTATTTTGGTATTCAAAGTATAATTAAAGTAATCCTTGAACATCCTTTTAGCCATGCTGTTTTTAAAAAATTAATTATTTTTAATTAAACAAGTAATACATTATAAAAAGAAATACATGTGACAAAAATACAGATTGAGTAAAAAATGCAGATAAGGCAAAAATAAGTTATCAGTTCGCTATGTATCTTACAGAAATTTCTTGTGTAAACATATATACATGTATATGTAAAAATATTTAGTTTTGTTTTTATACCTGCTTTTTTTTTTTAAGGTTTTAGATGTAGAGTTGAGACATGAAGACTAGAAATGCACTTTACTAGCATGCTGTGGTACTAAATGAAAATTCCATTCTTGGAAGATAAGTTTGTCACGTTTCCCCATCTCTACCTTTGCCCCTCCCCTCACCTGTATTCTTTTCTTTTGATCACACTCTCCTTGAAAGGAGAGAAATATACTGTGGTAGGTCTCAACCCAGGATTGGCTGTATATTAGAATTAACTGAGGAGTTTTAAGAAATATCCACATCACAGCTCCACCATCCAGATTCTTATTTAATTGATCATGATGAGGCAAGACATGTGGAAGGAGAACATGCTTTATCTTAGCCTTCGTATTGAATGAAGCTTGCCTGAGCTTCTGAGTTCCAGTGTGGTTTGGGGGAGGCACTGATTGAATCCAGTGGGGCATCTTCCTGAGTTTTCTGTCTTCAAGCAGGAAGATAGGCATAGGTCTTTGTCATCCCTCAAGTTCTCTGAGGAATACACTGCCACAGACTTCTTCATTTATTCCATTGTTGGTTCATCTGCAAAGTTTGTAATACTTTAAGGAAAACCAACATCATTAATGCTGTGCAGATTAGATAGACAAGAAGATGAGTGATAAAGCAGTATGATGTTGTGGTTAACCACACAGATGCTAGCGGCAGTCTAGGCAAACAGCCTGGGTTGTAATCCTGGTTCTGTAGTTTATGTCTGTTGCACTTGGGCAGGTTTGTTTTAGCCTCTCTGCCTCATCTATAAAATCAAGATAATGGTCTCCACCTCATAAGAATGTTGTAAGGATTAAAAATATTAATATGTGTAAAGTGCTCCAAACAGTGTTTTGTACATACATGGTGAGGATTCAAAGAATAATAGCTACAATTAATTTATTCCTTTTCTTGTATCCTCCTTTCTAACATTTCCTCCCCTTTGTTACCCATTCCTCCTGAAGATAGGTTAATGCTTTTCTTTGATAAACTAGATTGGAGTCAGCAAACTTTTCTCTAAAGAGACAGATAATAAACATTTTAGGTTTTTAGGGTCATGTTGTCTGTGTTGCAATATTCAGTTCTACTGTTGTAGGGCAAAAGCAGCCATAGACCATATGTAAACAGATGTGCATGGCTGTGTCCACTTTATTTATGAACACTGAAATTTGAATTTCATATAATTTTCACATATCACAAAGTACTGTTTTTCTTTTGATTTAAAAAAAAATTATTTAAGAATTTGAAAAACATTCTTAGTTTATAGGCCACACAAAAACAGGCAGTGGACTGGATTTGGCCTATGGGTCATAATAGTTTCCTGATCCCTGAACTAGATTAAAGGAACCTGAACATTCTGACAGCTGTTTTAGACACCCTTTCTTTCTTAAGGATGCCATCATTCTTTAATTTCCCTGTACTTTGGAGGAATCAAGAAAATTAGTTTTATTGCCAGTAGGTTTAGAATTTAAAAATTCTGCTCACAGCTTTGATCTTAAACTATTAGCGCATGTGTCAAACAGTGAAATCTTTGTGGACTCTCTTTCTCAAACAGTGACATATATAACTGTACTGGGCTTTCTTTGGTTGCAAGCAACAGAAACAGACTTTGTCTTGTTCTCAGCACCAGTATACAGCAGATGTTTGTATTAGTCAGGTTTCTCCAGAGAAACAGACCAGTAGGATTACAACGTGTGCGTGCGCACACACGCATTATACATATACACATACATTTTGTGTGTGTGTGTAAAAATAAAGAGGTTTATTTCAAGGAACTGGCGTCTATGGTTGTGGGGGCTGGCAAGTCCAAATCTATAGGGCAGACCAGCTGGAAGCTTTGGCAGAAATTCTCACAACGGAATTTCTTCTTCAGTGAAACCTCATTTTTGCCCTTACGGGCTTTCAGTTGGTTAAAGGAGGCCTCCTCACATTATTAGTAATCTCCTTTACTTGATGTTAACAACAGTTACATAATACCTTCACAGCAGCACCATACCTTCACAGCAGCACCTAGATTAGTGTTTGTTTGAATAACTGGCTACTATAGCCTAACCAGGTTGACACATACAGCTAACCATCACATAGTTCAATAAATACTTTTCCAATAAAAGGATGAACAAATGGCTGAAATGGTTAATTTAAGCAGAAAAAAAGATATTTATATGATGGATGTTGAATAACAGAATTTACGTGAGAAAAAAGTATGCAGGCCTCAGGAAACCCCAAGAAGAACCAGGACAGTTTGCAGGGATCAGGACCTAGGTAGCAGCAACGAACAACAGTGTCTTCAGTAGTGTACCACAGTCAGAATGAATCAGCTCTAACCATTTTCCACCTTCACATCATTGTGCTCAAGATTCAGCATCATAAGAAATTCAGCCTAATTGGCATCCCTCGACATCCCTTGGTACGAAATCTCCCTTGCCTAGTCGGGGGTGGAATACTTCGATTGACGTTCCCACCAAAACTACTGTGCGGGAAACAGGTTATTTCCCCACAGAGTGTCAGGATAACCAAAAGAAGAGGAAGGGATACTAGACATGCAAAAATAACCTTAAATGTGAGGAGGGACAACTTTATCCACTGAATGGGACTTGAGGGGAAAAGATGATAGTGACTGGACTTGGTAAGTTTATCGGTGAGGGGAGGGAATGAGAGAGGAAGTAGAGCAGAGATTGGTAAAAGGATTGATATGCGGTACTGAGGGCCCAGGTGAGATTTCATATCAGAAATTTGTAGTAGTGGCATCACTTACATGATGGTATTTTCTCCAGCAATGAAGAGAGATTTTAAGATTCACTCATGGTTGATGTTACCGGCTGATTTGGGGGGAAAGAGGAATACATGACACAGAGGGTGCTGGGCAAAGAATAACTCAGACAAAAATGGTGATGATGATAAAGAGCAAACACTTCTAGAGTCCTTCCTCTGTGCTAGGCTCAGTTATAAGTTTGCTTTAAAGATGCTAACTCATTTACTCAGAATAACCCTGTGAAGTAGGCACTGTTTTCCCCGTGATGAAACTGAGGCACAGAGAGGTTAAGACATTACCTGATATGACAGTGTTCACAGGTTCAAAGTCTGTGCTTAGCTGCTATTAAGTTACACTGATGATCACTCTTGGAATCCAGGTTTAGGAGGGAAGGAAAGATGATAGTGTGTGAGATGACGAAGGGATCACAGTGTCAGAAGTTTCAGCGAAGTGGAAAAAATGCTGTGGGGGTTTCCTCAAAACACACACACACACATACATGCACACACACACGCACATATGATTATACCAGGCCAGGTACTGAAAAAAAGGATATTTATTTAGACAGTTACCAATAATTCTTAATAATGAGTAGCTTTTTTCATGAGTCATATTTGGACTGCACAATAGTTTTTGCTCCATTTTTGTGTGCTAATAGTAAGATATTCTTGTAAAAGTCAGCCTCTCTGTTTCCTTTTGTATGCTCCACCACCTAGTTTTGACAGAACCCTAGTAAATGACCAGATTTTTTCTACTCTTTCTCTTTCCTCTCATAACATTAACTTGGCAGACTTTTTCATTTTTGTCTGTTTGTATCCACTAGTATACTTCTGCCTATTTAGTAGGGGAGCTCTGCCAGTTAGAGCTAGAGGTGGTTTTTTTCTGATTTGGAAAGGCAGCATGTGTCTCTCTGTCTTTTAAGTTCTCCATGATATTTCCTTTTTTTTTTTTTTTTAAACTTGGTGCCTAATTTGTAAATAAATTTCAGCAAATGTAGACTTATAGAATTAAAAAATGAATGCATCCCTTAGAGTGGAGCATCTTCTCAACACAGAACCAGTTTGCTTTTTTGAGAAGTGTTTGGCTTTTTCCAACAGTTTTTGTTACCTACAGACTATATAATTGATAAGTTAATCAAGCCAACACTTTGAGAAATGGGATTATAGTATTTTTTTCTTGTTAAATTTGGGTAACTGGCTTTATCTTCCTTTATCTTTCATTGTCTCATTTTTAGCAGATAAACATAATAGGTATTTGTGGCATTAACGACCATTGTAGTATTGTTTTTTTCTGTATCAATCTAGATAGTGAGGTAAGTTTGAGGTTTGCTCTGCTTGGTGTGCCTTACAGATTGATTCAGGCTAATATTTAAATTATTCGCTTCCAGCCAGTGAAAGGCATTGTTAGAAACAGGGCTCTAGATCTAAGATTGTAACTTCTGGAAAATTTAATTATAGATATTTAATTGTAGTGTCTCCCTTTGAACCCTGCCCCTCAAGGCTTTAGTAATACTTAAGGTGTCTCCGTATTCAGGTAGTTTTTGATTTGACTGTAAATACTTTCTCCCAGGTAACAAGCTTAGTCCAGAGATAGGCCTCAAAGTTAGCCCTTTATATGCTTGTAGAGAGAATTTTAATACTTATTTCTTATTGATTGATATCTTTCAACTAATATGAAGTTATTTAAATTGTTTTTTTATTATACTATAACAACAAAAGATTGTAGTAATTCATTTTTGAAGACCCTTGAGAATCATGTGAGTCCAAAAGTATTAGACTCAAACACAGTGTTAGGAGTTGGTGATTTATTTGTATGTAGAATTTTTCAAATTTCACAACTTGTATATGTTCTGACACTTTCATATATGACAAAGGATTAAGATAGGTCTAGATACTGAGAAATTTCTCCTTATCAATGTGAATGTGTACAGATGTTGTAAATAACATTATTAGTCTTTTAGTCTGTACTGTATTGAGAATTCTATTGTTCAGTGAAAATTGCTGGTATACTAGGTGTCTAGAACTAATTCTACATAGAAATTGCTGTATAATCATTATATTTTCAGGTATATATAGCAAAATCACTGTTCAGCTGTGATATAATTTCTCTTGTGGTATTTTGTGTGTGTGGTTGCTTAGAAATTTTATCATATATAATGGGAATATTTCTTTTTTTGACAATTTAAAGATTGTTCCCATACCCCTACATTTTGTTTTTGTAATTTTATTTTATTAAATGTTATTTCTTTGGCAACTCTTTTAATATCCTTAAATGTTTCCATGTTTGTGACCCTTCATCATTGCCCTTCAACATACTGATGTCAGGTGCAAGATTTGGGGTATTTTTCCCCCCATACTATGTTCTTTAGATAAAAGAAAAATAAAATTCATTCAGATATGACTTTAAAAAAATTGATCAGAATTAATAACTTAAAAAAATTTTGATCAGAATTGCATTTTCAAGGAGACTCATAATATATTGGTTTCTGCAAACATGTAACCTCATTGTGTACCAGACCTTACATGATGTACATAGAAGTAAAAATGGGCTTAGGGAAAGTGGAGGTAAAGTTAGTTGGTTATGCTGATGGAAAGTGGGTGGGCTTGGGTTACAAATATTTCCTGGTGATCATTTCTGCCAACAGAATTTCAAATATTTAATGTACTCCTCCTCTGTAGCAAGTAATCTAGTGCATTTTCAACCACAGTGACTACAGATTTAAAGTCATTGGAATGGGCTTTCTTAAAAAGAATTCAGCCATTGTGAGGGACAAAACCTACTGAAACAAGGCTTAATTTTGAACTTAAAAAAATTAGAAGCCAATGTTAGAATGAGTATGTGTAGAATATGTTATCTCAACCCTTCACCCATCACCTTATTTTGTTATGTGGTCTTTTGGTCATTAACTACTTTTTATCAATTTTGAGTACTTGGATATGGAAAGAAAATGAGTTCAAGCACACATTTGGAAGTTTTGCCTTTTTCTTGGATTTCGATTTTGGTTTGCTTTTGCTATAGAAAATGAAGTCTGTTAAACACAGTTTATCTTACTTTAGGTTAAGAATGTGGGCACTAGAGTCAGGTTGTCTGAGTTCTAATCCCTGCTATGCAGATTACTGTGAGCTTTGGTAAAATATTTTTCTTAGCCTCACTTTCTTTAGCTATAATATGAATAATAATAGTAGCCCTACTTTATGGTCATAAAAATCAAATGGTATGGTCTGTATAAAGTACTTAGCATGGAATATTATATATTATCATTGCTTTATTATTCCTTCTTTTCTGCTGATCAAAACTTTACTGCTGATTCTGGCTTCATCTTTGAGGTTACTGTTTGGTTCCCATTGAATTTTTAGCAGGCAGCTTGCTATTTAAAGGAATATTTAGTACACTATTCCTTTTAGCTAGAATAAGCTAAAGATGCAAAAGAATGAATGTTGTCTTAGATTCCTAAGACCTGGGGAACTGGTCTGAATGCTTTTACGCATTTGGTTAACCTTTGTGCCATTCAGAATGTAAGACCAGTTTGTGCTGATTTCCAGTCTTCTTTTAGAAAGACTGAAAAAAAAGAATGACCATAGTATTCATTGATGTCATTTGGACGATTAGGAAAAATACTTGTTATACCTCTAAAGACCCAGAGAACTCTTGTTTATGCTTATTTCAGTAGTGAAAACTTGGTTTTGGCTTAGAATTCTTCTAACAATATATGAGTCATATTATTTGTAGGGTGCTTTTTATAAAATTTTATAAACTTTGTCTCATTTGATCGTCACAATTCTGTGGAAAAGGTAGGACAGATGGAATCACTCCTACTTTTAAAGATGAGAAATCTGTACTTGGAAGAAGTTCAGTGACTTCCAGAGATAAATAGCTAGTTGTCTGCTCTCTGATACTTTAGTTTTCATTCTGTGTCTGAGAGTTTCTATGTAGAATCAATTCCTTCTTTGAGATCAACTTATAATTTCCAGAATATAAAACTCAAATTGTTGAAATTACCGGATTTTCACATTTGCCAGAAGTATATACCTTTTGTTTTGTTTTGTTTTGTTTGCTCGTTTGTTTTTTGGCCAGTAATCAAGTTAGAGGAACAGATATCAAGTTCTGCCATAGTATATTAGTATAACTTTAATGTTATTTGTAGCTTTAGGATTTAGAGGTAGTTGAGTCAAAAGTATGCCCTTAAAATACATTTGGTGCTAGAAAGTTAATTGCCTCTAAATATAATTTTGATTCAAAGGGCATTTATAAAATTTTTTTTCTCTGATTCTTAGGCTATTCATAGTCAAGCTGCCCAATTTCAAAAGAAAAATTATGTTTTACTTTTAGTACTCATTTTAAAAACTAGCATGCTTTATTTATATTGTGTAAATACCTATGGGAAGATGCATATGTATTTTTTTAATTGGGGACATTCTTTGTGCAAGACGTTCAGTTCAAGTATTTTTAAAACCTCTACTTTTGTATTTATGGGCTCTGTGCATATCACTGTGAAGCAACATAAAATAGTCCTTACCTTGCTTTCAACGAAGTTGACATTGATAGGGAACGCCAGGCTAATTATGAAACAATCTGAGTAGAGGTTGCCAAACTATAGTCTGAGGCCCATTTTTGTTTGGCCCTCAAGCTAAGAATGGCTTTTGCTTTTGTTGTTTAAAAAACAAACAAAAACCAGAGGAGAATATGTAACATAGACCATCCCTGGCCCTCAAAGCATAAAACATTACTGTCTGGCCCTTTACAGAAAAAGCTTGGTGACGATGAATTAGAGGAATATGTCACATAAAATAAAATATAACCAGAGACATTAGGGGATGCAAATCAAAACCACAGTGAGATACCATTTCACACCCACTAGGATAGCTGTAATCAAAAAACGGGCGATAGCAACTGTTGACAAGGATGTGGTGAGAATGTAAAATGGTACAGCCACTGTAGAAAACAGTTTGGCAGTTCCTCAGTAAGTTAAACATAGAGTTACCATATGACCCAAGCAATTCCCTTCTAGGTATACACCCAAGAGAATTGTAAACAGGTTCACAATTAAAACTTGTGCAGTATGTTCATAACATTATTGGTCATAATAGCCAAAAAGTGAAAACAACTCAAATATCCATTGAATGGATAAACAAAATGTGGTATAGCCATATAGTGTAATATTCAGCCTTAAAAAGAAATGGAGTACTGGTACATGCTACAACATGGATGAACCTTGAAAAACATTATAAGTGAAAGAAGCCAGACACAAAAGGTCACATATTCTGTTACTTCATTTATAGATATAACTAGAATAGTCAAATCCATAGAGACAGAAAGTAGATTAGTGGTTGCCCAAAGGCTAGGGGGAGGGGGAAATGGGAAAGTGACTGCTAATGGATATGGGGGTTTCTTTTTAGAGTGGTAAAAATGTTCTGGAATTAGATAGTGGTGATTGTTGTACAACCTTGTGAATGTAATTTAAACCACTGAATTATATACTTCAAAATAGTAAATTTTATAGTATGTGAATTATATCTCAACAAAAGAAAATGTAACCAGAGACTAAGTAGTTTTTATAAAAGAAGTAATGAGAGGTCAGGTAAAGAAGGCTACAGGCATGAGTTAATGGATATAACTTTGAAGTTGGGGATTGAAATGCACCCTGAAGAGCTTGGAGGATTTGGATAGAAAAAGAGGAAGTGGGTATGGCATAACACCGTAAGGGGTATAAACCAAGGTATTTGTGTTACACAGAAGCGGAAGAAGTGGCTAGACTAAGAGGGAAAAAGACAAACTGAGTCTCTTGTTTTCATGGGGCTTCTAAACGTGCTTATTTAACTGATTTGGGATCATTCTTTGTGCTGTCATTTTCATGGAATAAATTGTATATTCTTCTAGCCTGAGACAGACTTTTTTTTTCCAGCCAGAAAGCAAAAGCCTAAGGGCTGTCTCCATGGTACTTTTAACAGGTTACTGTAAGGATTTTAGTTCCCAGTATATATGTTGAAGAATTTGCCATCATCTCTTTTGTTTTATTAAGTCATACAAAGTATCTATCTGATTTTTTTGTTGATATTCAGAACAAAAATCTTTGATAATAACTGTTCCTTATGCTTGCCACTTTACACTATAAAATTCATTCATGTGTATTGCCTCATTTAATCCTCTCACCACACCTATGAGATAAATGGTATCATTCCCATTTTAAATATGAAAGAGGCCATATAATAGAGTGATTAGGAGCGGGGATGGAGGCACTGGAGTCAGAAAGCCTAGATTCAAATCCTGGTTCTGCCGTTTACTAATTGTGTTTGAATTTTGATGAGTTATTTAACCTCTCTAGGTTATATGTTTTCTCTTGTGTAAAGTGGTAATTATAATATCATAGAGTTGTATTTAAATAAGTGACAAAAGTAAAATTCCTAGAGTCATGCTTGGCACATAGTAAGCCCTCAAAAATACTGTTATTTATAGATCATGAGAGTTGAATGAGGTTAAGAAGTCCAAAGTCTTGTAGCTGATAAGTGGTAGAGCCAGCACTTAATTACAGGTGTTCTAGATTCAAGTACCATTTTTCTAGTTGCTTTTACCAGATTTTATTATATACTTACTTATGTATTGCTCATACATTTATAAACCTTCATTTAAATGGTGACTAGATAATAAACCAGATATTAATAGTGCAAGAAACTTTCTAACTTCCTTACAACAGAACTTTAATTCCTAAACCAAGTCTTTTGCTTCAATCTGCTGATAGCCACTCCTTAGTAGTTATAAACCAAATTATGAAAAGGGAAAATGACAAAGGAAAATACAGATTTAACATAATTAACAAAAATTCACTTGAATATGATAAAATAAACAATTAAAAGTAAATAACACCTGCAGGGAAAACTTGCCGTAATCACAAGGGTGACTGTCCTTAATTAATAAACATACTAGACTGATAGATAGGAAAAATAACTTTTTTCAAAACGAATGAGAAAAGAATAGGCAGTTCACAAAAGAAAGAAGATGTGACTGACAAGTATTTGGAAAACAGTTTAACCTCATCAGTTAATCAAAGAAATTTAAACTAAAGCAGGGTAATACACCTCTGATGATATGATTAACAAAATAAGAACATTTAAATTGTAATAAGCAAATTTAAGTTGAAACTCTGTTATTAGGGTGTGGTAAAATGGGACCCCACATATTCTTTTTTTTTTTTTTTTTTTTTTTGGCAGTACGTGGGCCTCTCACTGTTGTGGCCTCTCCCGTTGTGGAGCACAGGGTCCAGACGTGCAGGCTCAGCAGCCACGGCTCACGGGCCTAGCCGCTCCACGGCATGTGGGATCTTCCCAGACCGGGGCACGAACCCGTGTCCCTTGCATCGGCAGGCGGACTCTCAACCACTGCGCCACCAGGGACGCCCCTCTTTTTTTCTTTTTTTGACCATGTGGGATCTTAGTTCCCCGACCAGGGATTGAACCCATCCATACCCCCTGCAGTGGAAGCTCCGAGTCCTAACCACTGGACCACCAGGGAATTCCCGAGACCCACATATTCTTGATATGGGAATGTAAATTGATAAAACTATTAATCTCCATGAGAAACCTTCAAAAAGTTCCTAACCTTAAATCTAGTAATGATCCATCTGAAAATGTAACCCAAAGAAAAAATAATAATTCTGGATTAAAATGTATGCATAGATTCATTGCAGGGTTATCTATTATAACAGAATGTTTGGACATATCCAACAAAAAGATAGTTAAATTATTGTACACTTATTGCAATATTATTTGATAAAGAGTTATTAAAAATTTCAGTGACCTTGGAAAAAGATGATGAGATAACGAATGTTTGGGAGGTGGAGGGAAGAAGGATTCAAAATTGCAGCCCTGTGCCCTCTAGTGTCAAGCAGTAAACCTAGTCTTGAGGATAGTTCATTGTGGACAAAGATTTACTAAGTAGCTCTTGAATGTTTGATGTACTGAACTTCTACCTGCTGTGGAAATAGTATAAAGAAAACCCCTTTTTAACCCAAATCCTCTTTGCCTTGTCTTAGTGACCACCCCATTTTTCTATTCTTTAAGTAAACTCCTCAGAAAAAATCGTCTAATGCTATTTCCAGTTTGTCATCTCTCAGTCTTTCTTGAACCCGCTCAGTCTTTTGGACCTAGGTTAGTCCACTGAAATGAATTCATCAAGTCTCCAGTGACCTCCAGTGGTCAGTTCTCAGTCTTTATCTTACTTGACTTGTCAGCAGCATTAACAGTTAATCACTTCCTTTTTCTTTGAAATGTCTTCTTCTCTTTGTTCCAAGAAACCACATATTTGGTTTTACCCTTACCTAACTGGCTGCTGCATCTGGTCTTCCTTTGCTGGCACCTTTGCCTATGATTTACTTTAAGTTAGTATGGTGAATTACATTATTTTAAAATTTGTGATAAAATACACATAAAACTTACCATTGTAACCATTTTTAAGTGTACAGTTTAGTGGCATTAAGTACATTTACATTTTTGTGAAACTGTTAACACCATCCATCTACAGAATTTTTTTTCATCTTCCCAAACTGAAACTCCATACTTGTTAAACACTAACTCCCAATCTCCCCGCCCCTGGCAACCACCATTCTACTTTCTGTCTATGAGTTTAATTATTAACTACTGTAGGTACTTCATGAATGTGGAATCATACAGTATTTGTCCTTTTGTGACTGGTTTATTTCACTTATTATGTCCTCGAAGTTGATGCTTGTTGTAGCAGGTATCGCCATTTCCATTTAAAGCTGAATAATATTCCACTGTATGTACATACTTACACTTTGTTTATCCATTCATCTGTTGATGGACACTTGGGTTGCTTCCACTTTTGGCCTATTGTGAATAATGCTGCTGTGAACATGGATGTACTACAAATATGTGGTTGAATCCCTGCTTTCAGCTCTCTTGGGTATATGCCCAGAAGTGGAATTGCTAGATTATATGGTAATCGTATTTTTAATTTTTTTGAGGAATTGCCATACGTTTTTCCACATTCCCACCAGCAGTGCACAAAGGTTCTAATTTTTCCACGTCCTCACCAACACTTGTTATTTTCTGGTTTCTAAATTTGTTTTGTTTTGTTTTGTTTTGTTAATAGCCATCCTAATGGATGTAAAGTGGTGTTTCATTGTGGTTTTGATTTACATTTCCCTAATGATTAGTGATGTTGAGTATCTTTTCATGTGCTTATTGGCCATTCGTGTATCTTCTTTGGAGAAGTGTCTATTCAAGTCCTTTGCTCATTTTGTTTGTGGTTTTTTTTTTGTTGTCCTTGAGGTTTAACAGTTCTTTATTCTGAATATTAACCCCTTATCAGATATATGATTTACAAATATTTTCTCCCATTCCATCTGTTGCCATTTTACACCATTGGTTGTGTCCTTTGATGCACAGAAGTTTTAAATTTTGATGTAGTCCAGTTCATCTATTTTTGCTTTTGTTGCCTGTACTTTTTATGTAATATCCAAGAAATCATTGCCAAATCCAATGTCACGAAACTTTTCCCTATGTTTTCTTCTAAGAGTTCTATAGTTTTGCTCTTACGTTTATGTCTTTGATCCATTTTGAATTAATTTTTGTATATAGCGTAAGGTCAGGGTCCAGCTTAATTCTTTTGCATGTGAATATCCAGTTTTCCCAATAACATATGTTGAAAAGACTGCCCTTTCCTCATTGAATGGTGATAATACCCTTGTCAGAAATCACTTTACCATTTATAAAAAGGTTTATTTCTGGGCTCTTATTCTACAAATTTTGATATGGTGTGTTTATTTTCATTCTATTGAAAATAGTAACTTCCCTTTTGATTTTTTTCCTTGAATCAAGGATTATTTAGAGGTATGTTATTATAGTTTCCAGATACTTGGGGATTTTCTTGATGTCTTTCTATTATTGATTCCAGCGTGATCAGAAAACATACGCGTATGATTTAAATTTCTTTAAATTTACTGAGACTTATTTATAGTCCAGATTATGGTCTATCTTTTTAAATGTTCCATATGCCCTTAAAAATAATATATATTTTGTTGTTATTCATGAAATATTGTAAAAGTATCAGTTAGGTCCAACTGATTGGTGGTATTCAGTTCAGCTATGTCCTTTCTGATTTTCTGCCTGCTGTATCTATCAATTACTGATAAAGGGGTGTTGGAGTCTCTGGGTATAATGGTAGATTCATCCGTTTTTCCTTGTTGTTCATCTGTTTTCTTGTTGTTCTAGAGCCGGGCTCTAGAGCGCAGGCTCAGTAATTGTGGCACATGGGCTTAGTTGCTCTGCAGCATGTGGGATCTTCCCGGACCAGGGATCGAATCCGTGTCCCCTGCGTTGGCAGGCGGATTCTTAACCACTGCGCCACCAGGGAAGTCCCCAAAGTTTGTTTCTTGATCCACTCTGACAGTCTCTTTCTTTTAATTGTGTATTTAGAGTTGATTTTTGACTAGCGATTTTTAATGTAGTTGGATTAATAGCTCCCATAGGTGTTACTGTTTTCTGTTCATTGCCCTTGTTTCCTTTTTGTCTTCTACTCTTTTTCTGCTACCTTCTGGTTTTAACTGAGCATTTTATATTATTTCATTTTTTCTTTTCTCTTACCATATCAATTATACTTTTTTTTTAGTGGTTGCACTTGAATTTGAAATATACATTTACCACTAATCCAAGCCCAGTGTCAGATAACACTATACCACTTCACAGATAATACAAGTACTTTATAACAGTTTCCAATTCCTAAAATCCCTTATAATGTGCTGTCATTCTTTTTACTTATCCATAAACTATAATCATCTAATACATTATTGCTATTATTTAAAATTGTTGTCTGTTAGATCAATTAAGAATAAGAAAAATAAAAGATTTTATTTTACCTTCATATATTCATATTTAGGTCCAAGTTTCTGACTTAAATCATTTCCCTTCTTATAAAGAACTTCTTCTAATATTTCTTGCAGAGCAAATCTATGGCAACAAATTCCACTGAGTTTTTGTTTGAGAAAGTCTGTATTTCTCTGTCATCTGAAGGCTAACTTTGCTGGACTTGCAAAATTGTAGCGTGGTGGGGTTTTTTCTTTCAACAGTTAAATATTTCACTTCATTCTCTTATTTTTGTGTAATTTCTGAAGAGAAGTCTCAGGTAATTCTCATTCTTGCCCCTCTAGAAGTTGGGTGTTTTTTTCCCCCTCTGGCTTCTTTCAATATTTGTCTTTGATTTTCTGCAGTTTGAATATATTCCTAGGTGTAGATTTTTTGGTATTTATCCTGCTCAGTGTTCTCTGTTTGGCGTCTGTCTTCTGTTTATTATTTAGTAGCCTTTTTTCTCCCAACTCTTCACTCCTTTTGGCCCTATCTTTAAATATATCTGGAAGATAACTAATTCTTACCACTTCCACTGCTACTGCTTTGGTCCATATTGCCATCTTTTGGGTTTCATTTGCCTTCAAATAGTTCTCCCTGCCTCTGCCCTTGACCTCCTCCTTCCTTTCACCACACGACAGCTAGAGAGATCTGTCTAAAAGTTCAGTGGGAACTTGTCATCCTTTGATCAGAACTGTTCAGTGAGTTCCCATCTCATACCAAGTAAAAGCCAAAGTCCTTACTATGACCTAAAAGCCATCTTTAAGCTGTCTGTTTCATCACTTACCTTACCTCCTACTAATCTCATTACTTCCCTCCAATTAGGGTACCATCATTTCTCTTTATAGAAGTCACTAGACATCTCAAGGTTTTTCGATTTCCTTTAGATGTCTGCATGACTCTGTTCTCTACTTACCATTGCCTTTAGGTCTTTACTTGAGTATCACTTTGTTTCAAACTACAAATCTTCCTGCCCTTTGAACTCCCTATACCCCCTTTCCTGCTTTATTTTTCTCCAGAACACTTTACCAACTGACCTGTGTCTAGCAGGAGAGAGTATGGCACAGTGGAGAAAATGGAATAAAAGCAGTTTGGCTGGAGCATTGAGAGCGAGAGGGAGAACATTGTGAAATGAAGCTAGAGTGGGAATTAGGGACCAAACTGTGCAGACTCTTGTAGGCCATGTTAACATTTTTTGGCTTTATCCTTAAGGGTAGTGGCAAATCACTGAAGTATCTTAACTGGAGGGATTTGGGAAGAGGGTCACTATCATGATTAAAAAAGTATTTTTATAAAGATCATTCTAGCTTCACTATGGGAAAAAGATTGGGGGGGTGAGGGGAATTAGATGTGAAGGGACCCAATGAGAGGCTATTGCAGTGATCTAGGTATAAACTTATGATAGCTTAGTCTACTGGGGGGGGGGGTGATGTCCATCCAAAAAAAGAATGTTTGGAACTGATTCTTATCAAGAAATCCATTTATAAACATGTGATCAGCAATTCATAACTCTTAATTGCTAAATTAAGATCTCCCATTTATAGAATCTCCATTTAGTTCCATTATGAGAAAATAAAAATCTCTCACCCAGTGTTACTCTTCTTGAAAACAAATCCTAGAAATTCTGTAAATCAATAGTCCCGTGTTTTTTTTGGTATATTTCTTAGCATTAGGCACAGAATCCAAGATCCCTGATTAAGTTTAATTCTCATTTAATGGCCAATTTTTAGACCTGATCAAATTGATTTGTCTCATGAAAGCAAGCTTTAAATAATTTTCTTATTACGTTTTTCTGACCTCCTCTCATCTCAAATATTAAGAACTTGATTAGAACTAAGATTGTCCTGAACAGGATATTTTAAAGACAAAGGTGTCTATGCCTGTATTATTTCTTTTCACAAAGCCAGTAACCTCTGGCAACAGGAACCTTCAGAGTTTTTGAGAATCAGGAACTCATGACTATCTGGCCATGCTAAGATAGATTTGAAGTTCGTAAAGCAAACAGGTTAATAAACTAGGGTCCTAGCAGTAGTTTTCTAATGTGGCAGTGTTTTCATCAAACCAAAATATTGATCCTCTGTTTTCACTTTAGGAGGGGAAAGCATTTAACTTCTCCCATGTTCTAAGCATTTTATAGGTACCTAAAATACGTTATATTTAATTATCAGGAACCAGTGAGGTATCTTAATCCAGCTTTGTTTCGTTAATAAGGAAATTACATATTAACAAATAACTTGCCCAGGCTCACACAGGGATCCAGGTACACCAGGGGTTCCTTTCGATCAGGGGTTGTTAGTTTGGGTTCCTCAGTCTCCACTTCTCCCTATGTGTTTACATTTTCAAAGAACTGATGACCCTTCAATTCAATAAGGTTCAGAATAAATAAATTTTATTATGCTGCCTCCTGATTTGGGGTTCCTAATCTGACAGTACTATCCACTCTTGTCTTACATTACCTTTCCACAATTCTCAAAATATTGATACCAGTAACACTGTAGTTACAGTAGTAAAGCAGTGATAGTAGTAGTAGTTGTTTTTTATACAGGCACTGTGCTAAGAGCTGTGTATGCATTATCTCACTTGGTGTTCACAGCAAAGTTGCTGAACTATGTCCCTTAAAGACTAACCCTCTCTATGTCTCAAGTCCCAAGCCCCATTCCTTGCCCTCCTAACTGGACTCCCTGCTCCAGTTTCTCATTCCCTTTGTTCCTACATCCACAGTTCTCATAAAAGTTTGTGGGTTTTTTTCTTTTTTTTCCCTCAAATTATCTATTCAAAAACCTTAGGTGACTTTCCTCCTCTGACAGGAAAGTTTCAAGTTCTTTGGCTGTCATACAGGGACTTTGGTAGCTTGCTAGCCTGCTTACTGTTTAAACCACATCTGTACTCATTCCTTTCCCCGTACCTTTCCCCCAAGCTTTCACTGTAAATGCTCAAGCCACCTAGACTTTTTCGTAATAGTTTTTTTTAAATTAGACTTTTCATTCTCTTGAATCTGTGTGTTTTTTCCATGGAATTCCATGTCTGTAATACTCCTACCCCACTCCCCTTCCTCTGCCTGACCTTCAAGAAATATATGTAAGGCATACAGTGAAAAATCTCCCTTCCTTCCTTGTCCCCTCATTCCTCAGTTTCGTTCCAAAGGTATTCTATGTGTATTCAAGTTTCTATGCACATATATGAGTAGAGGCAAGTTAGCATGTTAGAGTGTGAACTCAGGAACCAGGCTGCCAAAGTTTGAATTGTGGATTCTCTTCCTAGATGTGTGGTTTGGGCAAATTGCTAGTACCTACCTCATAAGATTTTTGTGAGGATTTCTCACAGCAGTGCCTGGCATGTGGTAAGCTCTCAGTAAATGTATGCTATTAATATTGTTTGTTATTGTTACGTAACAAAGCATAATACATTGAAAGAGAATGGCATTTAATATCAAGATAGGTTTGAGTATAGCTGCCTAGTTACTTTGCCCCTAAGTCATTTAACTCAAGTTAAACCTTGGATGGTTTCCTTATCTTTATAGTGGGGGAAATCATATACAGTTTTGATTTTGGTGAACTAAAATATATAAAGGAAAGAGCTTTGTACATGATAAAATGCTATGTAGAGGTTAGTTGCTATTGGTCACATCATTTTACTTTTCCTTCCAGGAAGGATCTCAGCATTTCAGTTGGTTATAAGAAGTGAAGTAGTCTTTAAGAATAAAGATTTCAGAAATTTGTGACAGGTATGCTGTTTTGCTTTAGAAATTATTTTAGATTCATACTTTTTCATTAGCTATGGCTTGCTTTAGTGTTAGTCTTAAATTTTTTAATTATGATTATATAATTTATGTGGCAGTGCCCTTAAGGGGCTAAAGTTAAATACCTCTTTTTGTGGAAATGTATCCATCACGATTCTAGAATTGATATACTTTGCATAAATTAGTAAACATTAATTTAGTAAGCCTTTTAAGGAAAAAAAATTGTCAACATAGAAAGTATTAGTCACAGCCTATAAAATTTTCTTCATGGTTTACAAATGTTTTATTTGCCTGTGATGATAAAGATTGCTAAAGAATATTCATCTTACTAAGTAGATTGTACTACATATAAAAAGCAGTCTGCTTTGATGTTGTTTTTGATGATTTACTCTGTTGCTAAAAAAGAATAGGTGCTCACTTTTTTTTTTTTTTTTTACAACTCATGGAGCACATGTCCTTGTCAAAGGCACAGAGTAAGGAATACTTTTGGATAATGTGATAGTCTCCCGTCTTCTATTTAATAGAGGCATTCCCAATATTCAGCATTTAGGAGGAAAAGTTGTAGACGGAGGTTAGTAAGTGGTAGAGCAGGGTTCTAGTCAGGCAGTATGGATCATAAGTTCAGGCTTTTAAACATTTCACTGTAATGCTGTGAGAAACAGAATGAGATTATGAACAATTACCAATAGCTTTGACAAAATAATAAAAGAACTCCTGGAAATGAAAAACATAAATAAAAATTTTTTAATTCAATAGATAGGTTTAACAATAGATTAGAATTCATGAGCTGGAAGATGACCTGAAAAATAAATTAACCAAAATAAAGAGGCACAGATGGACAACATGTAAGAGAAGAAATGAGAATTAGAAAATTGGGGCAGAAATTGCTAGATTTCCTTGATTTCTTTCTCCTTTTAAGCAATAACTGTATTAGTTGGATGCTTTGCTATCCAGCTACAGCTTCCATTTCATTGCCTTTCTGATAGTGAGATTTGACTCTGTGTTAAAGTTTCAGCAATTTGGATGCAAATGGAAGTTATGTGTACGTAGGTTTTAGCCTTACGGTTTATGCCTATAAGAGGAATGAGATACTCCATTTCCCACCTCCTTCTTCCTTCCCATAGACTGGAATGTGGACACAGTGATGAACTATTTTTAGCTAGGTAGACGAGGGCAATACTATAAGGATGACAGAGCAGCAACAAGATGTAAGAGCTTAGCTCTCTCAGACTGCTAAGCTGCCAAACCAGCCCTGGACTGTCCCTTTCTACTGTCATGTGGGAGAGAAAAATACCTTGAATTTTGTTCAGGCAATTGTAGAGTCTCTTATTGCATCAGCCTAGTCTTGTATTAGTCTTAACTAATACAGGAAGAGCATGAGAAGATCTACCAGTTATCAAAGCAGAATATAGATGTGAAGAAAAGTCAAGTAAAAATAATATTTGAGGGCTTCCCTGATGGCGCAGTGGTTGAGAGTCTGCCTGCCGATGCAGGGGACACGGGTTCGAGCCCTGGTCTGGGAAGATCCCACATGCCGCGGAGCAACTAGGCCCGTGAGCCACAACTACTGAGCCTGCGCGTCTGGAGCCTGTGCTCCGCAACACGAGAGGCCGCGATAGTGAGAGGCCCGCGCACCGCGATGAAGAGTGGCCCCCGCTTGCCACAACTAGAGAAAGCCCTCGCACAGAAACGAAGACCCAACACAGCCAAAAGTAAATAAATAAAAAAATTTAAAAAAAAAAAATGCTATAAAAATAATATTTGAGGAGTTTATAATTGAGAATTTCTAAAATTGCAAATGGCACAAATTCAAGAAGTCAAATCCTAAACAGGAGAGAAAAAACTAAACCTAAACACTTCATAGTTAAATTTGCATATAGTCAGGGACCTTAAAAATAGCCAGAGGGATGGGCTTCTGGTGGCGCAGTGGTTAAGAATCCGCCTGACAATGCAGGGGACATGACTCCGAGCCCTGGTCAGGGAAGATCCCACATGCTGCGGAGCAACGAAGCCCATGCGCCACAACTA
This sequence comes from Phocoena phocoena, assembly GCF_963924675.1. Lineage (NCBI taxonomy): Eukaryota > Metazoa > Chordata > Mammalia > Artiodactyla > Phocoenidae > Phocoena > Phocoena phocoena. Next base: position 98,629,625 of record NC_089219.1, read on the forward strand.
CTGAGCCTGCGCTCTAGAGCCCACGAGCCACAACTACCGAAGCCCGCACGCCTAGAGTCCGTGCTTCACAATAAGAGAAGCCACCGCAACGAGAAGCCCGTGCACCGCAATGAGAAGCCCATGCACCGCAACAAAGAGAAGCCCCCACTCGCTGCAACTAGAGAAAGCCTGCACACAGCAACAAAGACCCAACACAGCCAAAAATTAAATGAATAAAATAAATAAATAGCCAGAGGGAGAAGACGGATTACCTTCAAAATATCTACTATTAGACTGGTTTATTGAAAGGAAAAACTTGAAATCAGAAGAAAAGAATAACTACAGTGTGCTGAAAAGAAATAACTATTAAAGCTAAAATACCTTTCAAGAGTGTAGGTACATAATAAAGTTTTCAGAAAAATTAAAACAGATTTTTATCTCCAGTAGAATATCATTAAGACAAATTCAGAAAGATACACTTTAGGTAGAAGGAAAAAGATCTCTGATGGAGGCTCTGAGATATTTGTTGGAAAAGAAGAAAGGCTGAAAATTAACGAGCCAGGAATTCAATCTAAATTAGAAACAGGACAGAATAAAGAAAGGAAGGAAATAATAGACATAAAAGTAGAAATAAAGAAATATAAAACAAGTGAACAATGAAGGATCAACATAGCTGAAGTTGATTCTTAGAAAAAGACTAATAGAGATAGAGTTAACAAATCTGGTAAGATTGATCAAAAGAGAGAGAAGCTATAATAAACAATAAGTATGAAAAAGGAGATGTAACTACAGATGCTACAGAGATTATTATAAAAGAAAAATATACTCACTAATACATTTTTAAGGAATAATTTCAAATGGTAGGTTATTGCATGAGTTATCATAATAGTATAATAAGCCTTTCAAGACCACTTGTCAAATTTGCCAAAAATTTTTACTCCTGAAAAAGTAAGATGGTTGGATTAAATGTTTTAATCCTTTACCTGAATTCTTAGAGAATGTCAAGGGTACAATGAATGGGATAACTGCCTCAGTCATAATTTACTAAAGGTTTTAGTAAAAATTTGTTTGGGGATAATTGATGGGTCAGTGTCTTCTAAAGCAGTAGAATTTGTGTTCCTTTTATGATACATAAAGAAGAAGTAGGGAAGTGTCATTTAGTAAGGAAATGTAAGAACCTAAGAAATTGTGGAAACCTTGTGCTTTTAAAAGTTTTTTTTTTTTTTAAGTTTTAGATACGTGTACCAAAAAGTGATGGCACAATACTGAAAATGATCTATAATTTAGTGTTTTCTTTTCTTTCTTTCTCTTTTAAAAAAATATTGTCACCAGCCCAGTAGTTCATATTCACACTGTTCTATTGATTTAAACAGTGTGCTTAGAGAAGATGTTGACTTACGGGGACAAGTGCCTTATTTTCTGGAGGAGCAGTAGAAATAGTAGTGGTAACCTCTTTGGATAGGCACTCTGAAGCACACCAGTACATAAGAAAGTCCTAGGCTGACAGACATCTGTGGGCCTGGAGAGCAGCTGGTACAGATTACAGCAAGCTCCAGGAAGGAATTTTTTTTTGCGGGGTGGAGGGTGGGGAGAAGGGAATGAAATTCATAGATTATCTGGCAGGTTTGTGTGGAAAATATGTTGGTAGACAATTCCAGAATAAACACAAGTTATATGAAAAAGGAAATGTAATCTTAATATATTACTTTGCTGTGTGTTATTTAAGAGAGCTAAAATTCTCATCTACCATAAGAGCAATATGTAAAACTAAAAACCAAGAGATAGTAGTATGAATATCTTATTTAGAAGTATGGAGAGCACTCAAAGAAAGAGCTAGAAGTTTGAAGTAGGTTAAGGGGATATAGTTACTGCTCTTTTTTGTTATAAGCCTTTTTGTAATGCCTGCTAGTAGTACTAATTAGCATATATTACTTTTAGTTTAAGAGAATGTAAGACCTAAAGCTTTTGGGTAGGAGACAGAATGATTACAGAATTTGAAACTATCATCTGAAAAATGAAATAGGACTGCTTGTTGAAAAAGAAGATATGGCAGGTGGAATAACTGTCTTCAAATATTTGAAGGAGCGTAGACTGGAAGAGGAATTCCCTTTTTTCTGTTTGGCATTAGAGACAGAGACCCAGTAAGTGGCCACTACAAAGAAACAGCAATGTAAAGAACGTTTTAACAATTAGGTTATCCAGAAATGGAATGGACTGTTTTGTGAGCATAGAATTCAAAGGGCTAGATGACCATATCTGGAGATGTTTTTAGAGTGAATTACCACAAAAGAAACACTTACTATGGTTCAGGCATTCTGTTGTTAAATACTGACTTCAGTATTTTAAACAAGAAAAGACAAAACCAGCTATTGATATAACATGTTATAGGATTTGCTACATGTAAATTAAATGTATTTTTTCTAAGTTTGTCATCATAGTCTTCATAGAATAAGCTTTTATCATTTGTGGTTTGCAAATGATACCTTTCTTTCCTGTTGTTTATTTTTCATATTCTGACTCTGGTTGAGTTGGTCAAGTTTTCTTTGCTCGTTTTTCCTCTAGTGATTTTTAAGTTACATGATTTAGTTGTTGACATTACATTTTTCACGTGTTTAGATTTATATTTTTTTAATGTATAGAAAAAGAGAGATTCAGTATCTTTATGCTTTTCCCAAGAAGAGAAAACCTTTAACATGCCTTTCTTCCTGTCTCCTCCCAAACAAAAAGGTTGAGATAATCAGTTTTATTTCCAGATTTTTATACATATTTTACAGTGATAATTAGATACCTAACTATAATTTTTCCTGATTTATTTGCTTGGCATATTTCTTGTTCTTACACCTTTCTGTTTCTTGAATCATTTTCCTTTTTTGTGTTGGAGTACCAACTCCAATAATTTTTTTTTTAACATCTTTATTGGAGTATAATTGCTTTACAATGGTGTGTTAGTTTCTGCTGTATCACAAAGTGAATCAGCTATATGTATACATATATCCCCATATCCCCTCCCTCTTGTATCTCCTTCCCACCCTCCCTAACCCACCCCTCTAGGTGGTCACAGAGCAGAGCTGATCTCCCTGTGCTATGCAGCTGCTTCCCACTAGCTATCTATTTTACATTTGGTAGTGTATATATGTCCATGCCACTCTCTCACTTCATCCCAGCTTACCCTTCCCCCTCCCCATATCCTCAAGTCCAATCTCTACATCTGCATCTTTATTCCTGCCTTGCCCCTAGGTTCTTCAGAACCATTTTTTTTTATTCCACATATATGTGTTAGCATATGGTATTTGTTTTTCTAGTAATTTTTGATATGTATTTTTATTATCATTTAGTTCTAATTATTTACTTTCCATCTTGATTTCTTCTTTGACCCATGTATTATTTAGAATTATGTTGTTTAACTTACATTTTGAGATTATGTATATTTTTGTACCGGTTCCTAGTTTAATTGTATTGTAGTTAGAATGTACGCTTTGTATGATTTCAGTCCTTTGAAATTTGTTGAGACCTGATTTATGGCCCAGCATTGTCTGTTCTAGTAAATAATCCGTGTGCAATTTAGAAACATGTGTAATCTGCAGTTGTTGGGTGTGGTGTTCTATATATGTCTACTGGAGTAAGTTGATTTGTTATTTGGTCAAATCTTTTACATATCCGTACTGATTTTTATCTTCCTTTTCTATCAGATACTGTTATGTTAAAATCTAATCATGATTGTGTATTTGACTAGTTTTTCCTTTAGTTCTGTCAACTTCTGCCGTATGTATTTTGTCTTGTATTTTAATTTTTCCTATTGAACATTTACTCGCGTAATTAGTGATATTTGGATTGTCCGTTATTTTCAATTCGTCCATCTCTTCTTTGTTCCTTCCTTTTTTTCCTTTATTCCTTCTGTTTTTAGTTATCAAATCATTCAAAATGTAGTGGCTTAAAACAACCCGATGTTTCTTGAGTATGGAATTAGGGAGTGGCTCAACTAGGTAGATCTGGCCTAAGGTCTCTCCTCTGGGTGTTGCAGTCAAATGGTGGCTGTCTGGGATCATCTTCTACACTCACAGGTCTGGGAGGACTCAGAGCTGGGGTTCCTCCAGCAAATTTGTCCCATCTCTGTGGTCTCTCCAAAGTGGCAGCTTCAGGGCAGCCTTACAGCCTGGGCCCAAAGGCATGGCTGCAAAGAGAAAGATCCAGGAGGAAATTCTGGCACCCTTTCTAGCTTCAGAAGTCAGACAACACCACTTTTGCTATATTTTATTAAATCTGCCCATATTCAAGGGGAGAGGAATATGTTTTTCTCTAGAAGATTTTTAGGGTGAGATTTATCCTTCTTACCTCTTTCACACTTTCCATCTCCCCATCCTTTTGTTCTTCTCTGTTTGGGTGGGTTCACTATATTGGTTCACTAACCTGCTTTTTTCAGCTGTATCCATTTTTCTCTTCAGCCCATCTACTGAACTTTTTTTTGATGCTCATATTTTTATTTTCTAGGTTTCCAAAGTGTCTTTTACATAGATTTAATAACTTCACAGGTTTCTTTAAGGATATTACATTTATTTTATAGCGTTTTATAGGCCCTCTTAACTCTGTTTTCTTTGGTTTTTGTTCTTCTGTTTGTTGAATTTATTGCCTCTGTCAAGATGTTTTCCTCAAATCTGTGATTAATTGTCTGCTCTTTTTGAGAATCCCTACTGGCCTCTTCTATTTACAGGAGCTTACCTTCTTTCATTTGGGAAGGGGTAGGAAGTGCTATTGGGCTGAGTATACCTGGTTTTAGAGTGTGAAGACTAATTTATAAACTTCATTTATAAGTACATTATGTCTGATCACTTTATCCCTATGTACATCCTCTCCCCAAAATACTAATCTTGAGAAGAATAAGAGGAGAAGGTATCAAGGAAGATATTCTCTCAATGAGATAATGTGATTTTATGTTACAAAAACAGTTGATGTTGCATTATTATGTACTATGAGGAACGTTGTTCTTTATTTTAGAAACTTAAGTCTTACCATCATTTCCATATTTATTCACCACCATCCCCACCCATCCCCAACATGTTGTGGTCAGTTATCACATTTAAAATATTCACAGCTTCTGTAAATATTTAAATATAACCAACAGTATAACTGCTTGTTAAGTTTCAGTGTTCCTTAATGTAAAAAATTTTTTCTCCAAAATTTCTTGTCACAACTAAATTTCCTTTAATGAATTTTGTTTCATAGGTTCAGTTGTGCAGGAGAAACTATTTCATCTTTTAATTAGTTTAAATATTTAAAAACAGAAACAACAAAGTTGGGGTCTATTTGCATCACAAAGAAATCAAGTTGTTAACTTTATGAAATTTAGAAGTAGTTTTGCTGAAGTTCGAAGAGTGAAAAAATGTTATAACTTAGACCATAGTGTTAGGGATTCAAGATTGACTTAAAATGTAAACATAGTGTAATGTTTATTCTTGTCCTCCTTATTTGTCAGGGAATCTTAACCAGAGTGAGAAATTTTCTGGTGCTGTGTTGGGAGTGCACGGCACAGGAGATTTCCATAAAAAGGCATGGGATTTGCTTGGAAGAACATAGTAGTTTTCTAACTTGGCAGTAATGAGTTAGAACTAACCCCCTTTAAAAAGAAAATATTAATCTACATTATTCCTCATTGGGTATTTGTATGTGTTTTCTTATCTGAGCTATATTATTCTTGTATCTGCATTTGTGCATATGTATATACATTTATAATCCATGGTACTTGTTAGGTGTAAAGAAAATAATTTTCTATGCATACAGTATGTATGAAAAATGATTTTGGAAGTCGACTCTCTTACCCCTCGAGTTGAGTAACAGGGGACAAATATCTTGTTCTTACAGAGTACCCAAAATAATTTGGCAATCTCTGAGTGCTTTTCCCCAAATTCTGTTGCCCTAGGAGGCAATTTGGGGAGCATAAATAAGCCTTACTATATTAGGATTCCCTCTCGAAAGGTACACATTTTTAGATGAGAGAGGTGATGAATTCATATCTTGTTAAAATGACAGCAATCCTCAGACTAAGAATCACTGGGGGCCTCGAAAAGGGGTTAAGGATATGGGGATCTGTCTGGTTGAAAGAACCTTGAACATTATACTTCCAGTTCCCTTCCCTTTCTTGTGCTATTATTGTAATATATTTTACTTCTATGTATGTTGTAAACCCTGTGGTTCATTGTTATTTTTGCTTTAAGAGGCCAAAAAAGTCTTGTAGATTTACTCTCACCATTTCTGGTACTTTTTATTTCTTTAGTAATGTCATTTCTTTTTCTTTTTTTAAAATTAATTAATTATTTATTTATTTTTGGCTGCATTGGGTGTTTGTTGCTGCGCACGGGCTTTCTCTGGTTGTGGCACGCGGGGGCTACTCTTCGTTGTTTACTGACTTCTCATTGTGGTGGCTTCTCTTGTGTGGAGCACAGGCTCTAGGCACGCAGGCTTCAGTAGTTGTGGCACACAGGCTCAGTAGTTGTGGTGCACGGGCTTAGTTGCTCCGCAGCATGTGGGGTCTTCCCGGACCAGAGCTCGAACCCATGTCCCCTGCATAGGCAGGTGGATTCTTAACCGCTGTGCCACCAGGGAAGCCCCAATTGTCATTTCTTTATGTAGATCCACATTTCCATCTGTTATCATTTTCTTCCACCTGAAGAATTTTTTTTGCTTTTTTTAAAGTGCAGGTTGGTGAACTTATTTCTTCCCCCAGCTTTTCTTTCTTTTTTTGGATCTGAAAAAAAAAGATTATTTCACTTTCATTTTTGAAGGATACATTCATTGTATTTAGCATTCTAGGTTGACCATATTTTTCTTTAAGCATTTGGAAGATGTATTTTCTTCTGTCTTGCATAGCTTCTCGAGAAAGTCTATATATTTTCTTAACTTTGTTCCTCTGTGGCTAAACTTTTTCCTTTAGCTTCTTGTAAGATTTTCTCTCTTTGACAGTTTTTCAGGAATTTGATTATTGTGCCTTGTGCTTTTCTTTGTATTTATACTAAGGAGAGGGCTCATTGAGTTTCTTGGATCTATGGATTTATAGTTTTTATCAAATTTTGAGAGTATTTTATTATTCAACCCCACCCCCACCCCATTCCAGTTACACACATACACTTGATAGCTGTAGTTTTCCTCTTTCTTCTTTTATTTTTCTTCTTCCTTTTCTTTTCTCTCTCCCTCTCCTTCCATCTCCCCACTCTTTACCCTCCTCATCAACTTTTTTCTATCTTCATCTCAGTTCCTCTGAAATTTCCTTCTGCAGTATTTAATATAATGTTAATCCCATCTGGTTATGTTTCCATTTCAGATACTGTTTTTGAACACTAGAAGTTCATTTTGGTTCTTTTATGTCTACCGTTTCTCTCCTCATATTTTCATTAAATCCTTGAGCATATTTATCATTGCAGTTTTAGAGTCCTCATTGGCTAATTCCATTATCTCACTTCTGGGTCTGTTTCAGTTGACTCATTCCACCCTAGTTTCAGGTCATATTTTCCTTCTTTCTTATGTGTCTATTAATTTTTATTGGATGCTGTGGACATTGAAAATTTTATATTGTTGAATGGTGGAATTTTTTTTTCTTTAAAAAAATCTTGGACTTGTTCTGACAGGCAGTTGTTGTCTATGGATTGACTCAATCCTTTTGAGGCTTATTTTTAAGCCTTTTTAGGAAGTATGTAGAGTATTTTTTACTCTAGCGTTTGTTTACTCCTGTACTAAGTATGAATATTCTGGGGTTTCAAGTGAATTGCCTATTTTTCAACAAAGAAGACTCTTCTGGTCAGAATGTCAATATTTCCCAGCACTCTGGGAATTGCTCAGCTTACAGATTCCTATTTATTCTTTGCCTTACCTCATGGAGTTTCATCCTGCATGCCTGGCTTAGTGTTTGGCCGCAGACTCAGGTGGACCCCTGTGCAGATTTCTGGAGTTTTCTGTGCATAACTCCCACTTCTCTGGTAACTTCTCTGCTTGAGTTTTTTCTCCCTGCATCACAATCTGAAAAGTACCTCTAGGCAGAAAGCCAGGGCAGGTGTAGGTCTCACTTCATTTCCTTCCCACCTCTCAGAGATCACAGTGCTATACTGCTTATTGTCCAACCATGTCTTGCAAACAGTTGTTTCATATATTTTGTTTGGTGTTTTAGCTGTTTATTGTGGGATGGAAAGTTCATTCCTAGTTACACCATCATGGTCATTGGAAATTCTTTTGTATCTTTTTAAGACAATCATGGAGATAAAAAATAAAGTTTATATTTATTCCCCCCGCCCCGTCCCAGCAATTTGGGCCTTATGAAATAAACCAGCAGTACCTACCTACAGAGTTTCAACAATTTCATCTACATTTTCCCATTTGTATCATAATAATATTTGAGGTAACAGTTTATGTGGTTCACCAATAATACAATAATGAACAAAACAATATAGAATTACATGATATTTTAAGCAAATAAAATAGCATTTTCATTATATTCAAGCTCATGAGTGAACTTTTCAAAAAAGTATGTAAGTTTAAGTGATAGCTTCATAAAGAGTTGGGCTCGTGATTGTAGCTATAACTACTAGTTTTAATCATCTTATTTTCTGACCAAATACGAAGTAACATGAACAGGCTAATGAATGATGAGTAGTCAAAGATAATCTGTAATGAACTAATAAAATGCCTGGCAGTGGTCCTGTAAATTTATATTAAAATATTCATGGTTTTGTTGTATACCTCTGTCTTCCTCTTGATAGTTTTAAGAGAAAAAACAAACAAAAAACAAAATGTCATGTTATTTCATGTAACAGTTGTACATTCTTAGGCTATTCTTAGCATGTTTATTAATCTTTGATTTTTTTTTTCCCCAGATTGTCAGTATTTAAAAAGACCACATCATGCGTGAGTACAAGCTAGTGGTCCTTGGTTCAGGAGGCGTGGGGAAGTCTGCTCTGGTAAGTTAGCCACCTAACTATAATTAATTAATATAATACAAGAAGAACGGTGATATTTTCTTGCTTTACAACTTCTAGTGGCTCAAGAGAAAAGGTGGCAGTATGTTTTATATGCCTAATACCTGGCCTACCAGGGTACAAGGACTCATTCAGTAACCATGAATGTGTAGTTTTATAATGGTGGCTCATTCATTCTTTCATTTATCAAATATTTATTGGCTACCTATTTTATGTTAAGCACTAGTGTTTGTGATTCAAAGAGGAATAAAAATTGTTTTCATTGTTAAGGAACTTACATTCTAGTGTGGGAGACTGATTATTACGAGTACCAGTGGAGTAAATCCTACCCTACCCCCATCCCAGACTTAAGTGGAATAAAGGTCATTTTTTTGTACACATGCTGTATTTATTTAGGAAGTGTTCATTGAGCTTCTATAACGTCAGACTCTAAAGTTACAACAGTGAACAAAAACAGTCACAGTCTCCCTCACAGAGCTTACATTATAGTGGAGGAGATGTAATAGATGCACAATTAATCAAGGAACTACTTGATTATAATTGTGAGAGAGATACTTTGAAAGAAAAGTATATATTGTTAAGAGACCTCTATGACAAGGGAACCTAAATTAGCATTTGAACAACTGAGAAGGGTCACAGTTGCTGGGATAGGAGTGAACCGGGAAGAAAGTAGAGGGAAATGAGGTGAGAGATAAGCAGGGGCCAGATCATGACTTGAAGACCATGTAAGAACTTGGAATTTATTCCTAATGACAATGAGAAGCTGTTGAAGGTAGGGTTTTTGGAGGGTGGTGGTGGTGACAGAATTGGATATATGTTTTAAAGAGAGCACTTTGTTCTATCAAGAGTAATTTAGAAGACAGGCAGAGAAGATGTGGGAAACAAGTTGGGAGTTAATGCAATACACCACATTATTGTTTGTGGAAGCTTATATTAGCAGTGAAGAAGAAAAAAGTAGATGTTTTGAGAGTTAAATAGGAGGTAGAATTGACAATTAGTGCTAGATTGATATGGGGACTAGGAGAGAAGGAGCTGTCGAGGGTGACTCCCAAATTTCACAGTCAAGCTACTGATTTTATGAATGGACCATTAAAGAAGTAGAAGGAAAGCACTGGAGAATGAGCAGATTTGAGAGTGAAAATCAAGAGTCATGTCAAATGTCATGTGCTTGTGAGATGTTCAAGTAAATACATCAAATAACATCACATCCTCAAGACAATAGCTTAAAAGAGAGACTTGTGGTATGATTTGGGTTGCCATGAATATATCTATGGTATTTATTTTATGGGAATTATGTTACTGTTAGGAGTGTAATTTAGTACCTCTGTGGTGAATGTTTGCGAGTATCTGTTATTTTATTATTTTTTTAATTTTTAAAAATTTTTTAACATCTTTATTAAAGTATAATTGCTTTACAATGGTGTGTCAGTTTCTGCTTTATAACAAAGTGAATCAGTTATACATATACATATGTCCCCATATCTCTTCCCTCTTGGTATCCGTTATTTTAAATGCATGTAACTTTCAATTCAGCAAGTCCCTTTCTGGAAATGTATCCCACACATAAGTTCACATATACAAAATGACATGGTCAAGGCTGTCTATTACAACATTCTTTACAGTGGCAAGAGTTTGGAAACAACCTAAATGTCTACCAGTAGGGGCTAAATAAGTTTTTAATATGTATTTTGAGTAGCATCCTATAAACCATTAAAAAGAATGCAGCAGCTCTGTATATACTGATAATTAATGATATCTAAGCTGTATTACTTAGGAGGAAAAAGATACTAAGCAGTGTAGAGTACCATATGTGTTTTATAAGAAAGGAAGAATGAGGGGGGAGATATTATAAAAGAACAGAGGCTATTTTTGCAAGGTTCAATAAGCTGCAGATAACATATCAATTACTTCCTTGGGAGTGGAATTGGAAAAGATGGTAAATAGAATTAGTTACCATTACATATGTTTTTGTGTCTTTTGCATTTTGTCCTACGTCCATGAATTACCTTTTTAAAATAAATAAATTAATTTAAAATCCATAGGAATTAATGAGGTTGTCTAGGGAGAGACTAGAGAGAGAAGAGAACTCAGGACTGGGCTCTGAGTACCTCTCAACATTTAAAGAGTAGGTAGGATTGGAGGATCCAGCATAGAAGAATGTATCTTGTACTTGAATGTACATAATGTACCTTTACTTGACTGCTCAGAAGTCATAGCATAGTAGCTGGATGTGATAAAAGCAGCTACAGTAAGGTGATGATGCCATAACCATCCTGGGGTGGGTTGAAGAGTAAATGAGAGCTGAGGAAATGGAACCACCATTATAGATAGCTGAAGAAGTTTACTATATTCAAATTAGTCTATTTAATTCAAGCTAAAATAGTGTATAAAATATTCCTCTGGCTAATTGAAGTGTGAATGACCTCAGTCCACATTCTTACCCTTGCTTTTAGGCAGTGATGTACCAGACACCGTTCTAAAGCTATCTAGGAAATATTTCACAACCATCTTCTGTACTTCTTTTCATTTACTGAATGGTAAAATACCTAGTTTCCCATCTTTGCTTATAGAAATTTTAGAGATAAAAGTAGATAATCTGAAAAAGATGAGTAGGTAATGTTTTCCTATGCAAAGAGTAAGGCTTTGGAATCAGGAAGGCATATGTTTGAATCTCAGCTGGCAAATCAGAAAAATAACTACTTCTGGGGTGAATATGAAATTTGAATGTGATTATAAATTTAATAAACTCAATAAATTTTAATTCCCTCTTCTGTTTTCCCCCACAATTAGAAAGACTGTTCAAGACTTTTTAAAATTTACAACCTTTTGTCTCTCTCCTTTGAGGGTATGAGATAAAACTTGCTATAGATACATAGAGGGGTAATAGGAGTTTAAATACTGATAAATTTTCACGTTTTAGTAAATTAGAATCCATGTCCTTATTTGTATCCTGGTAGTATTTTAAAACTTAATATAGTCATTATTTAACAGTGTAATGTCAGCAGCAGCATTGATGACAGTTTTTAACATGACCACCTCCTTTCATAAGTGTACTCTTAATTATGAATGTATCCTTATATTGAAAAATAATGACACTTCACATTTGCATGTTTACACAGAGTTTTCATATAATTACATTTAACCTTTACCACTTTGTGAAGTTAAGTAACATTTAAGAGGGGCTGATTTTTCTTTTAAGTCCTTAACTTTTGTCTGCTTTTTTTAAATTTCTAGACAGTTCAATTTGTTCAGGGAATTTTTGTTGAAAAATATGACCCAACGATAGAAGATTCCTACAGAAAGGTAAAATATGAAACTTGTATACACATGCTTACAAGTAGTTTCTTATGACTTTAAAACTTGATCCATGGAATTGCTTTTTTGAAAATAGTTTTGAGAAATGATACAGATGTTCTGTATTTGTTTTTAAAAGTTTCACCAAGACAAAATACTTTTCGTAGAACACTGCTTATTAGCTATAGAGAGCTCCATGTTCTGTTACTGATTAGTAATCTGTTCTTTAATGTACACATTTTCCTGGTGGGAATTCTTTTAATGTAGAAAAATTGCATATAAATAGGTATATTTTTGATTACTCTTTTTGTGAACTAAAATTAAGAACACTTTATGCTTGAAGTTATACAGTAACTGAAAGTTATTTTTGTTTAGTTGTATAATAACTTAAAAAATATTTCTCCTTTAAACTGTAAAAAGTTAAAGAGTTGGATTCTGTAACACTAGAACACCAAGAGTAAAATTGCTAACTGTGGACTTTGCATGATAATGCTGTGTTGATACAGGAAGGTTCATTGATTCTCACAAATGTACTGCTCTGATGCAGGATGCTGATAGTGGGGAAGGCTAGCAGGGAGCAGGAAAAGGGTGTATGGGAACTCTGTACTTTCTGCTCAGTGTTGCTGTGAACCAAAAGCTGCTTTCTAAAAAATAAAGCTTATTTAAAAGGAAAAAAAAATTTTAATAGTTGGTCTTGACAAAAAATACTATTTTATTTAACTATAAGACTAGCTAGAATTGTGGAGAATTTTCATGATTTTATTTCCCAAGTATGTTATGGGGGGGAAGAGACAGTGTTGTAAGAAAGCCTAGTAACCAACGATATACCCCACTGCCCCCCAAAAAGATTAACCTGCCTTTCAACAAATAAGAAAGGGTTGCTTTGGTAGCTGTTTTAGAATTTACCTTTAAATAGTGCTATAACTTTTGCTGAATTAAGTTCATCAAGCCTACTGGCAGAGCAGTTTCATTATCTGTAAATTGGAAACAAAATTGTGATATATATTGAGAAACTACAGACCTGATTCATTGTTCATTGAACATGCCCATTCACAGATTGTGCAGGTTGTTATCATATTTGTCCCGTAAGTGGTAGACAGTGAGTTTGTAGATCCACCTGTGGTGCTCCTCATCAATTCCTGATCTGACAAAGAAGCAGAGTTTAAAATAGTCCTTAAGTTAATATGTTTATTTTTAGAAGACCATGTTGCATTACTGAAATTTCCCCCAAATAAGTTGCTGGTTAAAGCTTTAACTACAAACGGAGATCTGTACCTTGAATGCTGAAGCACTTTTCTTAATCCCTTCTTTATTAAACATTTTCCTCACAGCTAATAGTTGATACTTTCTTTAGGACAACCTTCTCTTCTATAAAGCCCTGGGAAAGTAGAATTCAGTATATGAAATTTCACCTTATACCCACAGCTTTTCCAAAGAAGTACCTTTTTTTAAAGTCTTGAGAACTCTATAGGTTCAGTGTTATTGTGTTCCCTTTGTCTCTTAAGAATTGCCTTTGTATTAAATTTGGGCATATTTTAGTAAAACTTTGACAACTTGGATCTGGTAAGTTGGCAAAGTTTTCTTTACCCCCCAGATATTGGCTGTTTTGAGCTGCTTTTGTGCTTTGTTTTGAAGATAATATAAATATACATACTTTATACATTTTTTTTCCATTAGAACTATATCTGTTTGTTGCAGTTTTTCTTAAATTGCAGAATATGACCATTGGCTTCTAATAATAACAGCAATCATGATTCAGAGTTTGTAGTGGTCAGAAAAATATCTAAACTCAGGATTAACAGTCCTAGCTTCTGTATTATTAATAGAATGTGTTTGAGACCTCCTGTTCTTTACTGTAGTACCAACTTGGTCTCCACCAATACAGCAAACTGCTAGAGAAAGGCTTTGTAGTTGTTAATAAGGACTTTGAGTGAAGAGGTGGGAGGAAAACAGACTGACATTTTGATGTTACATTTTCATCCCCCTCCACCCCCCACCCCCCTGCCCTGACCCTAACAGCAAGTTGAAGTAGACTGCCAACAGTGTATGCTCGAAATCCTGGATACAGCAGGAACAGTAAGGATGTTTTCTCTTTTTTTGGCGGGGGTGGGGTGGGTGGACAGATTTTCATTTGTGAACAGTGTATGGTCACCTGAATGATTTCTGTGAGTAAAAGCATTTGTTCTGATTAAGAACGTTAAGTCTCTAAATGTAGGGCTTCCTAAATTTTCTTATGTGTGTGAAACTATCTATGATGTACTTAATGCCCACATATCACTATTAAATTGTATGTTGTGCTCACCTACAGAATCTGTGTGTTGAGTTTCTTTTCCCTGTATTGAGGTAAGGATTATGCTCTTAGTGCTTTAAACGAACAAACAAAAGGAAAGTATTTTAAACACAGAATTTTAGTTAAAATAGGTATTTCTCTGGGTTTAAATAAGACTAACTCTTGACACCATGGTCATTCATTTATTTAAACAACTTTTTTTGCTTTTTATTAGCATTTTAACATCTCAGGGGACTGGTGACAGATACGTGTGTTCTGACAAAAATCTTTAGGATTATTTTGATCCTCGTTTTTCACATGCTTAAATGAGTGTAATGACGTTTAGTACATTATAGGGTGCTTATAATGATCAAATGAGATAGTGATTATAAATCACTTGGCACAAAATGTCTTTTATATAGTATGAGCTCTATGTGTTTGCTTTTATTTTCATTGTCTTCATTTGTCCTCACCTTTTTAATTGTTTAATTAATTAATGATGGTTTTATTCTGCCACAATTATACTACCACAAAAAATGCACACATTAAATGATTTTCTTTTCTTTTTTTTTTCTCCATATACGTAGACTTTACCTATTAGGCAATTCCTAGCTTTAAAATGGATGGTATTCTTAAATGTTTTAAGTTGTTTTAAAATTCAGCACAAATATTCCCACTATAATTTTATAAATGGTAAGAAAGCTTCAGATCAAAAAAAAACTTAAGCAGACTGGAGCAATTAGAGTACAAATTATACCATATTTTTCTATTCTTTTGTGGGAAAATGGATCTTGATTCCAGCAGGAAGCTTTGGATCACTGGAACGCCTTCTTTCTTATATCAGCTGAATTGAGACCTCCCCCTCTTGCCACTTCGTCCAACCCCCAAATGTCCTAGCTTCCGAATCAGCAATAATTGTCCTTTGTTCCCAAAGACCCCAACAGTTAAAAAAAAAAAATACTTTCTATTTCTTCCTTTCACAGCCTCCACAAGTGTGAGGGCATTGTTTCTTCCTCCTCTTGTCCAAATTAAAATTTTCCCCTTCTGCAGAGATCTTCCGCTTGTGCTCCCAAATACCTTGTATTTCTACCATCCTAGCACTCAGCATGCTGTGTTGTAATTTTCTGTTTACTTCTCTGTCCCCAGTGCCTTGCATAACGTTTGGAAAGTAGTTGATGCTCTTTGATCTTGTTCTAGATCACTCCTTACTCCTTGAGGATTTTTGCTTACTTTCTCCAACACTGCTTTAGTCCGAATTCTTGGTGATTTTAGTATCCAAATAGAATCTTTACAGGTAATATAGATGATCCAGTAGCTTGGCCTCTCAGTTCCTTGACCTCCACCCTGCTTCAGTCATTCATGCCCGTGTTCTTTACCCTAGACTAATGATTACCAGTAACATAATACCATCTTAAATCTCATTTTCAAGTGTCCTACTCTCTACTAACCATCTCTTGTTTCTCCATCTCGCTTCCTTTCATACCTTTCAACCTGACTGTAATCTGCAGTCTGTTAAATCTAACATCTTTGATTTTCTATCATATCCTCAACCCCCTCTTTATACAGCTTCAAGTCCATGGTCTGTCATTCATAATCAATCCCTCGGATATATCCTCAACCTTCTTGACTTTTCAGCAACCTTTGACTCAGTAGATCATTATCCTTACCTGTAAAAATTTTATTCATTTGACTTCTAGGAAACAACACTTGCTTGCTTTTCTCCCTGTATGATTCGTTACTCCTAAGTCTCCTTTCCTGATTTGTCTTCATTTCCCCAACCTCTTAATGTTGGGAGGGCCTCAGGGTTCAGTACTTGGCCTTCTCTTTTCCAAAACCACTACCTTGGACATCACCTTTTGTAGCACCAAAATAATTAAAATCTGTATATAAAAAGGAACTATATGCAGTTTTTCTAAATCACACAGAAACAAATTAAAGTGGTTAAGATTTCCGTTCTAATTCTGTAGTTGTTTCTAGTCATGTACATAGGGGACAGGAACATTCATGTCAAATTTTCCAGAAACCGTGTATCACGTCTTATGTTTCCTGTCATGATAACATGTAATAAAGAATTCAGGGCTTCCCTGGTGGCGCAGTGGTTACGAATCTGCCTGCCAATGCAGGGGACACAGGTTTGAGCCCTGGTCCAGGAAGATCCCACATGCCGCGGAGCAACTAAGCCCGTGCACTACAACTACTGAGCCTGCTTGCTGGAGCCCGCGAGCCACAACTACTGAGCCTGCATACTGCAACTACTGAAGCCCGTGTGCCTAGAGCCCGTGCTCCGCAACAAGAGAAGCCACCGCAATAAGAAGCCCGCGCACCACAACAAAGAGTAGCCCCCGCTCGCCGCAACTAGAGAAAGCCCACATGCAGCAACGAAGACCCAACGCGGCCAAAAAATATTTATATATACATACATACATACATTAAAAAAAAAATTCAGTAGCTCACTTGTGATTATTCTGATTTAAATTGTTTCAATACATTTAAGAAGTCATATTTATAATTGCATATTTTTTATTATAGGAGCAATTTACAGCGATGAGAGATTTGTATATGAAGAATGGCCAAGGGTTTGCACTAGTATATTCTATTACAGCTCAGTCCACATTTAATGACTTACAAGACCTGAGGGAACAGATTTTACGGGTTAAGGACACAGAAGATGTAAGTATTTCTCTCTATATGTAGCATACTGCCATCTCTCTGTGGCCAAATAAAAAGTGTCCATTTTCTCTCTCAGTAGAGGATTTAGAGGGTGTTTACCATGCGCCTAAGAGCCCTGGTGACCAAAAACGTTTTTAAGCTTTCTAAATTTACCTACAGATAATATGCTGAGATGATTAGAAAAGAAGGACACGTATGTAAAGTTCTTCTTTCTCTACTGCACTTATGACCTACATAGTGCTATGTGGGTCATAAGTGGAGTGGAGAAAGAAGAATCAAAGAGTACTTGGTAGAAGAAGGGGGACTCCAGTTGGGCTTGGAAAGTTGGTAGTTATGTCAGAAACAGTGTTCAGAGAACATTATTAAGAACCGTAATGCTGTGTTCCTATTTCTAAAATTCTGTTGGTACAGTTTTTACTTAGTTTTTTCCTTTGAATTAATGTTAAAGATTTTAATTAACTTACATTTTTATATTGTTTTTGTTTTAGAATTCTTTTTTTAATGTTAATTTTTTATTGTGGTAAAATATACTGTTTTAGAATTCTTGTCTTATTTGATGAATAGCATCATTGTTGTTTTGCCTTTTTGCAAAGATTAAATGTATATTTTACGTTTGTTTGTCTCAGTTTTGAGCTACAGAAAGTTCCTTTTTCAAAAGTTGTATAAATTAGGATATAAAATTTCATTTGTACCTTCTTTTCTGTTTTTGTGTGTTCTCTCTCATTATTAATGGGAACATAGGCACCTGCTTAAGACCTCAACTTTGGGTAATACTGTAGGCGGGAGGAATTTGCACCATATGACTCATGACCAACCATAACCTAATGAATAGTTCTCTTTCTTCCCATGACTAATTCATCTAAGAGAGTTCTCTTTTCATAGGCAATTACATGCAAATCACTGAATTCTGGTAATGTTAATCTCTTTATCCCATGTAATAAACTAAAGATTGAGTTGTAGATGAAGACATAGCTACTCAGTGGCTGTATTTCTATTCTTTTCCTTAATATCTCACCTAAGCTAGTCTTCAGATCTAGATGTCAGTTGTAGAAGTAAAACTTATTAACGTGTTGGTCTTGCCGCTGCTATTGGCATTTTTTAGTCCTGTGAAATGAGGCACTTAAAATACACCAAGACAATGAGTATTGCAGGAGGTTCCTTTTCCTTCAGATTTTTCTACTTGGAATTCAGCCATTAGCATTAGTCCACCTGAGCATTTTGGGATTATAGTCTTAAAATAATTTAGCAGATCAGTGTTGTAGAATCTCGTCCATATTTTTTCTGTCTCTTCCCCCTCCATTTTCCCCCCAACGCACGTACGTACACCTTTTTTTAAGCACTTGATGAAGATTATAGTCCTAACTAACACATTTCAGTTGGTGGCTGGTAGTTGCTTACTTATAAAAGGCTGAGTAACAAGTATGTTAGGGCTTATTATATGATTTTTTCCTTCTCGCAGGTTCCAATGATTTTGGTTGGTAATAAATGTGACCTGGAAGATGAGCGAGTAGTTGGCAAAGAACAGGGTCAGAATTTAGCAAGACAGTGGTGTAACTGTGCCTTTTTAGAATCTTCTGCAAAGTCGAAGATCAACGTTAATGAGGTAAACTACAGCTGCTAGGCAGCACAAATAAGTGCCTTTTTAGTTTCCTTTCTTTCAAGTTAACAGCCAAAAACATTTTTTTAAAAAGAAAAAGTGGTGTTCTTTTAAGTAGTCTTTTGTCTATCAATTTATGGAAAACACTAAGTAATTCCTAGAAACCATATTCCTTCTCTTATATGAAATCACTTTGTTGGCTGTGATGAGGACACTTATATTTACCTTGCTGGCAAAGAGGTGGTTTAAGTTAAAGAATATGTTTTTTAAAGTCCTGCTAAGCCTCTAAATGATAAGCCAGAAAGTGGTGTGTGAAAATTGTCACATCACCCTTGTATTATAACAATTACCTATACAGATGTGTGTAAAAAGGTTGTAAAGTCAAGTAGAAAAATAAAAAAATAGAAGTAGTTACTGTAATGAACTTACGTTGTACAGAAAGATATCGTGGAATTTGGTGTTTTGAGTCCTGCTTCCCTTTGGTGCATGACTCAAAGGGAAGAATCTGTGTGAGTGTGGATGGATACAGAACTATAATTCACTCGGTCTTTTAGGCCTGATACAGCAGGTTGCACAAGGCTTTTTTTGTCCGTGACTTAACTACTCCACTATCCTGAGAACATAGCTGGGGACAGGAATGCTTAACAAGTAAGCTTGCCTGCCTGGATGTAAAGGGCCAATAGTTTACTGGATCCCTAAAAGATTAGTGCAATCCCCAACTGCGACCACTACATCCAAGCAAAATCTTAAGAGTTGGCTTCTTTCCTTTCCCAGAAGTACAGAAGTCTTCATTTGCCAGTGTGCTTGCCATTTGTAGCATCACAGATAATCAGTCAGAGTTCAGCACACTTACAACATAGATGAGAGTTAAGACTGGTTTAGGTTATCAGAGTCCTCTGGTGTGTTTTTGCTTATGATTCCTCTCTGGCCTTTGGTTCTTTTGGTCACTTTTCCTTCACTGATATTATGGTTGTAGACTATTATTTGACTTTTTAAATGACCAAATTACTTTAAACGTGTGGCACGAAGAAAATTTAAGGTTGTGGGACTTCACTGGTGGCGAGGTGGTTAAGAACCCGCCGGCCAATGCAGGGGACACGGGTTCGAGCCCCAGTCCGGGAAGATCCCACATGCCGCAGAGCAGCTGAGCCCACGCACCCACGCCCTAGAGCCCGTGCTCCACAGCAAAGAGAAGCCACTGTAATGAGAAGCCCGCGCACCACAATGAAGACCCAACGCAGCCATAAATAAACAAATAAGTTTTACAAATAATAAGTCAAAGCTTGTCTTTCAGGTAAAACCAGTTTTAATAAATAAAAATAAGAAATTCATAAATTTTATTTATTCAGCAAATATTCATTGTGTTCTTATGTTCCACTGTGTTAGGCACCAGGGTAACAGTCATTTAGACAGACACTATTCTTGCCCTCAAGAAGTTTACATCCTAATGGGGAACAAGTCCTGCTGAGATCTTCAACAACAGTTATTTGTAATTCACTGCCAAGTAAATGAAAGGAAGTATGAAATGCTTCCAGTTTCAGCTTTCTCTGTTGTGGAATTACAGTTTCATAGATGTTATCCTGAAAAACATGGCTGATCATAAAATGTTGATTTTTGGTTTAGTCTCCCCCATACCACCACCAAAAAAGAAAAGAGAGAGAACTTTAAGGTAAAACACATAAACACATGAGGTAAAACAATGAGCTTGGCTAGGGGAGTAGTAGTGCACGGTCACCATCTGCAGGATGATTGGCCTTAGAGATATAGTTCCTGCTGTCCTGTGATCACCCTCACTGGTACTCGACCACCAAGTTCATAGGGCTCGGCTGAGGTTGAGTTGGGCCAGGGTCCAGTGAGCACAGTGGACCGGAGGTATTCCTTACCTTTCAAGCATTACCTGTTTGTGGGAACTTACATGCTACTAGATCTCCCTCCTCTGGGTTTCAGTTTCCCATGCAGCAGAGGTACTTTTTCACAGTAGCCTCGTTGAAATCAACCATTGACATGAAGGTTTATAAAACAAAAATAGAAAAAAAATACAACAAAATGAAATACATTAGCTTCTTAAGGTTCTTTACTCTTTTGGAAAAGATACAAACTTTATGCTAGAAATTCTTGAGAGTGTAATAATTTCTTTCTTTTAATATTTCTCTCTTGATAGCCTAATAATCCAACTGTGGAGTTTTGGGGGTAGTTAATAGTTCCTCAGACAGCTAATGCCTTGAAAATATGTGTGTGATTTCTGAGTGCCTGAAGATAGAGAGATCATACTTTCACATGATTGAACTCTTGGACTCAAGTTTGAAATCATACAGGGACATCCTGCTTAACTAAATTGCCCTCTAATTCTCTACTATCTATATCAGAGAATATATAATTTTTTAAAAAAAACTCTTGGGACTTCGCTGGAGGTCCAGTGGGTAAGACTCCATTCTCCCAATGCAGGGGGCCCAGGTTTGATTCCTGGTCGGGGAACTAGATCCCGCATGCACGCCGCAAGAAAGAAGTCCGCATGCCTCAACTTAAAAAAAAGGTCCCACATGCTGCAACGAAGATCCCACGTGCCACAGCTAAGACACGGCACAGCCAAAATAAATAAATAAGTAAAAATAAATATATTTTTTTAAAACTCATCATTTTTGTTGTGTTTTGAAAGTAGTACATAGTTGTATCAGAATCACATCAGTCTTAATCAAGAATTAATTGTTCTTTGCTGATGCTGGAATAATAATTGGAATCAAAACATCCCGATTAAGGAATGATAGAGGGATTGAGAAATTATTCTGTGTTCCCTTTAGATTTTTCTGTAGTTCAGAAGGATGAGGAAGAACCTAGACTGAGGGCTTTCACCATATCTAACCAAATAACTATAGTTCGAACTTGCCCTCATCACTGCTGCTGTGAGGTAGGCACCGTTTGCCAAGGAAATCCTTAAGGGTAATACCACAAAACCAGTTACCATTTTGTTTAGTACCAGAAACCCATGGCTACCATGAAGAAACATGCTGTTTTGATTAATTTACTATTTTAGTTTATCCTTTTGTTATTTTTCACTTATAGATTATGCACTGAGGCTGGGGAACTAATGAGATTTTGTTTATGGCTTATGAACATTAAGTTCTTGAAGGGCTTTGGAGCTGTGAAACAGAAACTACCATTTTGTTCATAAACTCTTATGTTTTCAACTTTCTTAGAAATAAGATAATAGAATTAAATGGTTGAAAGAAAATGGGAGTGTGGGTAGGATGGACCAGAAAGAAAAGAATATAAATGAATCAATAGCTTTGGGATAAATCTGTTTATCCCAAAGGGGGGTAAATGAAGGGGTCCCCCCTTCAACAGTTAATTTAGGCTTGTAATCTTAGGACCATTATTTTTTAAATTGAAGTATAGTTTGCTGTACAATATTATATGTTATAGGTGTACAGTGTAGTGATTCATAATTTTTAAAGGTTTTACTCCATTTATAGTTATTATAAAATATTGGCTATATTCCCCATGTTGTACAATATATCGTTGTAGCTTATTTTATACCTAATAGTTGGTACCTCTTAACCCCTACCCCTATATTGCCCCTCCCCCCTTCCTCTCCCCACTGGTAACCACTAGTTTGTTCTCTGTATCTGTGAGTCTGCTTCTTTTTTGTTATATTCACTAGTTTGTTGTATTTTTTAGATTGCACATATAAATGATATCACACAATATTTGTCTTTGACTTATTTCACTTAGCATAATGCCTTCTAAGTCCATCCATGTTGCTGCAAATGGCAAAATTTCGTTCTTTATAGCAGAGTAGTATTCCATTGTATATATACACCACATCTTCTTTATTCATTCATCTGTTGATGGACACTTCCATATCTTGGCAGTTGCAAATAATGCTGCTATGAACATTGGGGTGCATGTATCTTTTTAAAAAATATTTATTTATTTACTTCTTTACTTACTTACTTACTTACTTACTTTGGCTGCACCAGGTCTTAGTTATGGCACTAGGGATCTTTTTTTTTTAGTTGCGTCATGCGGACCTCTTAGTTGCAGCATGCATGTGGGATCTAGTTCCTGACTAGGGATCGAACCCGGGCCCCCTGAATTGGGAGCATGGAGTGTTACCCACTGGACCACCAGAGAAGTCCCATGGGGTGCATGTATCTTTTCAAATTAGTGTTTTTGGGTATTTTTGGATATATACCCAGGAGTGGAATTGCTGGGTCATATGGTAGCTCTGTTTTTTGTTTTCTTGAGAAACCTCCATACTGTTTTCCACAGTGGCTGCACCAATTTACATTCCCACCAACAGTGTAGGAGGGTTCCCTTTTCTTCACATCTTCATCAACATTTGTTATTTGTGTTCTTTTTGATAATTGCCATTCTAACAGGTGTGAGGTGATATCTCATTGTGGTTTTGATTTGCATTTCCCTGATGATGAGCGATGTTGAGCATCTTTTTATGTGCCTGTTGGCCATCTGCATTTCTTCTTTGGAAAAATGTACATTTGGCAAAATATTACTAACTGGTGAATATGGGTGAAGAAAATACATAAGTTCTTGGTACCTGCAACTTTTCTGTAAGTTTGAACTTTTTAAAAAATAAAGCAAGTATAAAGATATAAGTGAAGCATTAACTATTCTCTTAATAATTAGGTTTTTGAAGCATCAAAGATTCCACTTCACTATCTTGTTTTTTTAACTACTAATTCTTTTTACTAATTTGTTATTGAATATCTCTAAGAGCAAGTGTATTTCCCTCATTGTAAGTAGGTAAGTTGTGCTTTACCCTGACTGAAAATCAGCTGAGGCTTCTTAGAAACCTGCTGTTAAAACAAAGCAGCAAAATAGAGATCCAAGAGCAGAATAGTATTTCACAGAATCAAGATTGTTTTGTGGAACAAGGTCTCAAATATTGGTTAAATAAGTACTTTTTCTTGTTTTTATTTAGATATTTTATGACCTGGTCAGACAGATAAATAGAAAAACACCAGTGGAAAAGAAGAAGCCTAAAAAGAAATCATGTCTGCTGCTTTAGACCCACAATAAGCAGCAGCTCTGAGCCAGGTAAGATGCTAAAAGCAGAGCAGATACCTTTCTCATCCTCTTATTTGGGGCTTTCCCCAACATTAACCACTTCCCATTTCACCTCTTAGGGTATTTCCAGGCTTCTGTAATTTGTAAGTGTTTTATGTAACTTATAGATACGTTCATATACTGGATAATTTGTCTTTTTCTCCATGAGATTCTAAGCTGTCTGAGGGAGGGCAAGGATCATGTCTGTTTTACTCACCAGTACATCCCCAGTGCCTGGTACAGAATGGGTGTTCAAACAATAGTGGTTCAATGAATAGAAAGCCTTCCAAGGTCACACTGAAGTTCAAGCTGAATTGAAGTGGAACAGTGGTTTATCTGAAAATAAAAAAAATTTTTGATGAAATATTTCAAAGTGAGCACACATATATATCAGTAATAGTCATTCCTCCTCAGATGTAATCCCAGCCCTGATTCCTGACACAATGGATTAGTTTTGCCTCTCTTTGAACTTAACAGAAACAAAAACACTTAATGTGTTATTTTATGTGTGGCTTCTTTCACTCAAAAATGTTTTTGATAATAATCCTTGTTGCATACAGCAGTAGTTTATTTTTATTGTATGACTATACTAGCAATATATTTATGTATTCTGCTGTTGATGGACATTTGGGTTCTTTCCAGGAACAAGTATGGTGCCTGTGCACTTTCTATTTTTTCTTTTTCTTTTTTTTTTTTTTTGAGATGGTCATATGGTTTTTATTCTTCAATTTGTTAATATGGTGTATCACACTGATTGATTTGCATATATTGAAGAATCTTTGCATCCCTGGGATAAATCCCACTTGATCCTGGTGTATGATCCTTTTAATGTGCTGTTGGATTCTGTTTGCTAGTATTTTGTTGAGGATCTTTGCATCTATATTCATCAGTGATATTGGTCTGTAATTTTCTCTTTTTGTAGTATCTTTGTCTGGTTTTGGTATCAGGGTGATGGTGGCCTCATAGAATGAGTTTGGGAGTGTGCCTTCCTCTGCAATGTTTTGGGAGAGTTTGAGAAGGATGGGTGTTAGCTCTTCTTTAAATGTTTGATAGAATTCACCTGTGAAGCCATCTGGTCCTGAGCTTTTGTTTGTTGGAATTTTTTTTTTTTTTTTTTTTTTGCACGGTACGCGGGCCTCTCACTGTTGTGGCTTCTCCCATTGCGGAGCACAGGCTCCGGATGTGCAGGCTCAGCAGCCATGGCTCATGGGCCTAGCCGCTCCACGGCATGTGGGATCTTCCCGGACCGGGGCACGAACCCGTGTCCCCTGCATCGGCAGGCGGACTCTCAACCACTGCGCCACCAGGGAAGCCCTTGTTGGAATATTTTTAATCACAGTTTCAATTTCACTACTTGTGATTGGTCTGTTCATATTTTCTATTGCTTTCTAAGAATTTGTCCATTTCTTCCAGGTTGTCCATTTTATTGGCATAGAGTTGCTTGTAGTAAGTAGTCCCTTAGGATGCTTTGTATTTCTGTGGTGTCTGTTGTAACTTCTTTTTCATTTCTAATTTTATTGACTTGAGTCCTCTCCCTCTTTTTCTTGATGAGTCTGGCTAATGGCTTATCAATTTTGTTTATCTTCTCAGAGAACCAGCTTTTAGTTTTATTGATCTTTGCTATTTTTTTCTTTGTTTCTATTTCATTTATTTCTGCTCTGAATCTTTGTGATTTCTTTCCTTCTGCTAACTTTGGGTTCTGTTTGTTCTTCTTTCTCTAGTTCCTTTAGATGTAAGGTTAGATAGGTGTAAGGTAAGATTGTTTATTTGAGACTCCTCTTGTTTCTTGAGGTAGGCTTGTATAGCTATAAACTTCCCTCTTAGAACTGCTTTTGCTGCATCCCATAGGTTTTGGATCGTCGTATTTTCATTATCATTTGTTTCTAGGTATTTTTTGATTTCCTCTTTGATTTCTTCAGTGAACTCTTGGTTATTTAGTAATGTATTGTTTGGCCTCCGTGTGTTTGTATTTTTTACGTTTTTTTCCCTGTAATTGATTTCTAACCTCATAGTGTTGTGGTCAGAAAAGATGCTTGATATGATTTCAGTTTTCTTAAATTTACTGAGGCTTGATTTTGTGAGCCAAGATGTGATCTATCCTGGAGAGTGTTCCATGCACACTTGAGAAGAAAGTGTAATCTGCTGTTTTGGGATGGACTGTCCTATAAATATCAATTAAATCTCTATGGTCTGTTGTGTCATTCAAAGCTTCTGTTTCCTTATTAATTTTCTGTTTGAATGATCTGTCCATTGGTGTGAGGTGTTAAAGTCCCCCACTATTACTGTGTTACTGTCAATTTCCTCTTTTATAGCTGTTAGCAGTTGCCTTATGTATTGAGGTGCTCTATGTTGGGTGCATATATATTTATAATTGTTATAGATTCTTCTTAGACTGATCCCTTGATCATAATGTAGTGTCCTTCCTTGTCTCTTGTAACATTCTTTATTTTAAAGTCTATTTTATCTGACAATGAGTGTTGCTACTCCAGCTTTCTTTTGATTTCCATTTGCATGGAATATCTTTTTCCATCCCCTCACTTTCAGTCCCTAGGTCTGAAGTGGGTCTCTTGTAGACAGCATATATATGGGTCTTGTTTTTGTATCCATTCAGCAAGCTTGTGTCTTTTGGCTGGAGCATTTAATCCATTCACGTTTAAGGTAATTATCAATATGTATGTTCCTATGACCATTTTCTTAATTGTTTTGGGTTTGTTTTTGTAGGTCCTTTTCTTCTCTTGTGTTTCCCACTTACCGAAGTTCCTTTAGCATTTGTTGTAGAGCTGGTTTGGTGGTGCTGAATTCTCTTAGCTTTTGCTTGTCTGTAAATCTTTTGATTTCTCTGTCGAATTTGAATGAGATCCTTGCCGGGTAGAGTAATCTTGGTTGTAGGTTCTTCCCTTTCATCACTTTAAGTATATCATGCCACTCCCTTCTGGCTTGTAGAGTTTCTGCTGAGAAATCAGCTGTGAACTTTATGGGAGTTCCCTTGTATATTATTTGTCATTGTTTCCCTGCTGCTTTCAATAATTTTTCTTTGTCTTTAATTTTTGCCAATTTGATTACTGTGTGTCTCGGCATGTTTCTCCTTGGGTTTATCCTGTATGGGAGTCACTGTGCTTTCTGGACTTGGTTGGCTATTTCCTTTCCCATGTTAGGGAAGTTTTTGACTATAATCTCTTCAAATATTTTCTCTGGTCCTTTCTCTCTCTCTTCTCCTTCTGGGACCCCTCCCTATAAAGCGAATGTTGTTGCATTTAATGTTGTCCCAGAGGTCTCTTAGGTTGTCTTCATTTCTTTTCATTCTTTTTTCTTTATTCTGTTCCACAGCAGTGAATTCCACCATTCTGTCTTCCAGGCACTTACCGTTCTTCTGCCTCAGTTATTGATTCCTTCTAGTGTAGTTTTCGTTTCAGTTATTGTATTGTTCATCTCTGTTTGTTTGTTCTTTAATTCTTCTAGGTCTTTGTTAAACATTTCTTGCATCTTCTCGATCTTTGCCTTCGTTCTTTTTCCGAGGTCCTGGATCATCTTCACTATCATTATTCTGAATTCTTTTTCTGGAAGGTTGCCTATCTCCACTTCATTTAGTTGTTTTTCTGGGGTTTTATCTTGTTCCTTCATCCGGTACATAGCCCTCTGCCTATTCATCCTGTCTATCTTTCTGTGAATGTGGTTTTTGTTCCACAGGCTTCAGGGTTGTAGTTCTTCTTGCTTCTGCTGTCTGCCCTGTGGTAGATGAAGCTGTCCTGTGCACTTTCTTGTACAAGTCTTTATGTACATGTGCATGCATTTCTGTTTGGTGTGTGTGTGTGTGTGTGTATGAATGAAATGGCCAGACTATACACTATATATGTGGTAGCTTTGGTGGATACTGCTAAGAAATTTTTCCAAGTAGTTGTACCAGTTTACACACCTACTAGCAGTTTACGAGTTCCACGTCCTCCCCAGATTTGGTATTGTCAGTCTTTGTAACTTGAGACATTCTGCTGGATGTGTGTTGGTATGTCAGTGTAATTTTAGAAGTCATTTCCTCTCAGGTGTGGGTTGACTTCTTTCAAATGTTTCTTCTGTAGGTCTGTAGGTAGTAGTCAACTTTAAGTACCACTTAAGTTTTCATTAAGTGAACCCATTGGAGAGAAATTAGTGGCTGCATTGAAGCTGCCTATCACGTAAGCAACCAGGCCATGTGGGACCATTTGTTTTCCTTTAATTATATATTTAAATCCCCTGAACAGTTTTTACTTATGTTCATCAACTCTGTAAACATTACCATAAAAGAATACTTCCATGGAGTGGATTTATGATGTAATTTGATGCTAGTTATGGGACTGTTACTAAACTGGGTCCGCTTAGTGGAAAGTTGGTTGTGCTAAAACGCTTGTAAGTCTCTTGGGTCTGTTTAGTAGATTACATCTTCTGGAGCATCAAATTAACTAATATGTGCTTCCTCAGAGATATGAATGAAACTCTCTTAGGGGAAACAACTGAGTAATTGTACCCGTTTTTGAAATGAAGTAGAGGGAAAATAGACAGAGAGGAGTAAAGGTCACAGATTGCCTCTGGATAGTGAGATTTTGGAAAAACAGCTTCTGGCCAAATGCTTGCTTAGGCTTTTAGTGAAATCTTGAGTCAGTAACTATAAATCATCAGCTCCTTGAAGGTGATTATTGTTAAAGTTGATAGTATTTGTGTTTCTTTAGGTAAGGGTACAAAGGTAGAAAAAAATGAGAACTCCAGTTCCTGTTCTGAAATGTATTTAACTCTTCTACAGTTAGTTGTCTGGCTTTTTTTTTTTTTTTTTGGCTGCTTTGGTTCTTCGTTGCTGTGCATGGGCTTTCTCTACTTGCAGCGAGTGGGGGCTACTCTTCATTGCGGTGTGCGGGCTTCTCGTTGTGGTGGCTTCTCTTGTTGTGGAGCATGGGCTCTGGGCGTGTGGGCTTCAGTAGTTGTGGCACATGGGCTCAGTAGTTGTGGCTTGCAGGCTCTAGAGTGCGGGGCTCAGTAGTTGTGGCGCACAGGCTTCGTTGCTCCATGGCATGTAGGATCTTCCCGGACCAGGGCTTGAACCCGTGTCCCCTGCATCGGCAGGCAGATTCTTAACCACTGCACTACCAGGGAAGCCCCTGACTGGCTCATTTTTATCATTATCTTAGCTGACCTTCGTTTAATGTCCAGTTCTCAGAAAATGTCCTTTTAGCTTATGTCTAAAGGAAGAGGTGCCATCTCCTGGCCTGTTGGGAAAATTCATTCACGTACACCCTACAGTGTCCTACTATGAGTTTTACCTTAGAGGAAAGGAATCTTGACCTAAATCTAGAAATAAGACTTTCATCCTGGTTGCATAAATTCTTAGGCTCTGATAGATAATTCAGCTTACAATATATTTAATGTTACCTGAGATCTCTGTGCATATTTTTGATAATACCAAATAATAGGTCACTTAGTAATCAGAATACTTTGCAGAGCATTTTGCTGAGATTATAGACTTGAAGTGCCACGTTGATCCCATTTAAGAAGTACTGAGATATGGAATAAATTTAAATAGCCACTATAAATGTTTTTAGTAAGAGTATGTGAACCTTAAGGGCAGCTTACCTAGGCCTAGCCATTAGGCAAAATCATACTGAAGCGTGTTAGTCTCTTTCTAATATGTCCTACTTTTGAAAACTGAGGAAAGAAATTCATCTTCAGGAAATTATTCCTTTAACCTAATTCTTTTCTGCTGAGCAGTAAACCTAACTTTGAGACTTCTGCCCTTGAAAATGGGCATCAGCTCTTTCTGTATCATTTCTTCTTGTCCTAGCCTGAATTGGAATAGGTAACCCTAATATAAATAATCATAAAATGGTTGAATGAAGAATTTCCATTGGGAAGTTGATGCAGGCATGAGTTGTTTCCTTAGTGGAAAAGGAACCTTTAAAAATAAGATGATAATGGGGTAGAAATGAAATAATCACTGTTTTCCTCTTTACAGACAGGACTGCCAGATATATTGTGAAACACTAAGTGCAATAAAACTATTTTTTAAACATTTTTAAAGGGAGTTTAAAATAGCCTTGTTACTATATATGTTTAATATAATTTAGTTATCTAATAATGATCAGCCAAAATCATTATTTCTCTCTGTATTATTAGATATCTACTTATTTACTATCATCTTCTGACATCAAGGTTAACCATATATATCAGTATATATATATATCTGTATCTGTTCAATGTTCTAGATTACAGGAATGAAGAACTGTTGCCTAATTGGAAAGTGCCAGCATTCCAGACTTCAAAAAATAAATCTGAAGAGGCTTCTCCTGTTTTATATATTATGTGAAGAATTTAGATCTTATATTGGTTTGCACAAGTTCCCTGGAGAAAAGAATTGCTCTGTGTATATCTCTTGGAAAATAAGACAATAGTATTTCTCCTTTGCAATAGCAGTTATAACAGATGTGAAAATAAATATACTTGACTCTAATATGATTATACAAAAGAGCATGGATGCATTTCAAATGTTAGATATTGCTACTATAATCAAATGATTTCATATTGACCTTTTTATCATGTTTCCTCCCTGTCAAGCACTAAAAAGTTGAACCATTATACTTTATATCTGTAATGATATAGATTATGAAAATTTCCCCTCAGACTCATTGCAGCAGATAACTTTTTTGAGTCATTGACTTCATTTTATATTTAAAAAATTATGAAATATCATTCTGTCATTATATTCTAATTAAAATTGTTTGTGCATAATGCTTTGGAAAAATGGGTCTTTTATAGAGAAAAAAACTGGGATAACTGATTTCTATGGCTTTCAAAGCTAAAATATATAATATACTAAACCACATCTAATATTGCTTCTTGTGTTTTACTGTCAGATTAAATTACAGCTTTTATGGATGATTAAATTTTAGTACATTTTCATTTGGTTTGTGTGTTTTTGTTATTGTTTATAGATTTAAGGCCTTTATTTTATAATGATCACATTGTTTTAAATGCAGCAGTAGCTCCTTCCTGGCTGGTACCTGCAGAACACTTGGCTTTAAACCCCTAAGTAAATGGTGATTTCTCTACAAACAGACCTCGCACTTTCTGTTCTATATATATTTATTCCTATTATACAGTAAAATACATCAGACTACATACAATAGTTTTGTATATTCTCTCTTGATCTTAAAGATTGTATCTTATTGAATAAAATATCCCACTGTGTATTATTTTTATATGTAAAAAGATAAGTTTAATACTGTATCAGGGTTTAACTTTTACTACTTCAAATCTTCCACAGGTTGTAATTTCAAGGGAGTCATTTTGCCATTGTTAATTTGTTGAGTATAAGTCCACCAATGAAATGTTATGTAAATATTTTCAAGTTTGCTTTATAATAGATCGAAGAATCTAAGAGAAGTGGGTAAAAGTGAAAAAGCATATAAAGGATGTGTCAGTTGCTTTTTCTTCAACTGTATATGAAGTAGTATAGTGGTAGTCATATGGAAAAGATTGCTAAGTTAAATTTTTAGCTGGCTATATAGTGGTGCTTTTCCTTTCCTTCCCAGTTTTTTTTTTTTCTGTTTTTTACAAAAAGTGGGGCTTAAGTAGGACATGGACCTAGGGTGATATGACTTATGTACACCATAGAGGTAGAGCGAAACAGCTTGTTAGCCACTTAAGTGCTAGAGAAGGAAATAAACAAGCTTAGGAAACCCTGTGCCTTGTCCCTGAATGTTGAGGAGGAAACCAGTCCTAGAAAGTCTAAATCATTGCTCAGGGATCTAGATGCTGTCTCGTTGCAACTAGGTGTGAAGTAGTGTTCATGCCTTGTTGAGACTTCCTAGGAGTGTGGTCAGCCCCATCAGTTACTAAACTGAAATTTAAAGATCAGATTTCAAATGTAATCTCTGACCAACCTGAGAAAATGTTAAAATATTGTAAACAGAAAATTTGGAAATTGTATTCTTTTAAGTTTCTAATAAACTTAGTTACCTAATACTTACCTTCTACTGATTCAGTTATACATATGTCTGGGACTGAGGGGCCAAAAATCTCATAAATGCAATAAATTAAAAAAAAAAATAAGTGAAGCATTAGGGCCAGTCTGTCCAGGTCAGTGTAGCATATTTTAAGGTCCTCTAAAGTCATTCTGCTTTGAAACGCACCTCTCAAACATTCCTTTGGACTTAAAATCATAGATAAACATCTCATAAGCGAGCAAACATTTCTAAATATTACCTGTTACATAGATTGTGTCATTATTTGCCAGATTAAGTAGGAATTATTTTAAATAAGAATAACTCCCAGCAAAAAAAAAAAAAAAAAAAAAAAAGAATAACTCCCAAGTTAAAGTCTGCTTGACTAGGAGCATAACTCGATGTCCTCTGTTTTAGGACATGGTAGGAAAAGACGACAGGTACTGGATTTCTTTGTTACATCTTACACAGTCTACTTGGGATAAAGGTAGAACTGTGAAGAAAAATGCCCTTGTGGCACACAGTGTGCAGAGCAGGACCAGCTGAATTCAGAGACATGCATTGTTATCTCAAAGAAGTCTGCCATTGCTGAGCAAGATGGAAAGGTATCCTGTCAGAAAGTGAGATAGGTGTGCTTTTATATTGTCCCTATGTGAAGTCCTTAGTCTTGGTTCCAGAGGGGAGGGTGCCTGAAAATACGATATATTTTTATAGCAGAAAAATCAAAAAGTCCTCAAGGATATTATATGAATCTCATATGGTGAATATTCAAGAACTGACACCATATCAGTATTTATGGCTATTTAAAGTGTATTAACTTTGGTTATATGAGTAATATCTAATTTAAAGGAGGCTTGATGTCACAGTCGGTAGTTTGCTTTTTTCCACTAGAATACGAACAAGTTTAATGGCTTCATAGTGTCCCCAAACAATCCTAGTTTTAGAAACTGTTAATACATAATCTATAATTTTACCCTCCACCAGGGGGAGCTTCAGTATCAGTTAACACTTCTACCTTTGAATTAAAAGTAGATATTCAAGCCATCTATTCTATAAATACTGTGTGCCTCACAAAGAGGTGTGAAGGCCCTCCCTCAAGAGTTTGCAATTTAATTGGGCAGAGAAGATATAAGAAATTCGTCAGAGATATGAATAGCATTGTAATTCATTGAACTGTGGCCACAGGGCAAATTCTCTTAGGAATGTTTAGAGAGAGATGGATATTGGTGTGTTTTTCTCTTCCCCTACAACTTAGAACGAACCTGTATTTGGCAGCTTGGTTTGCCATCATAGCTGGCTGCCTTTTACTCCTTGGTGAAACCGTGTGTGTCTTTGGAGTTAGAATGTACTTGGAAAAAGTCAATCCTTGGGAGGATACTGATCTTTATTACCAACTTTATGAACATAGGTTACTTGGTCTGAGGCTGTTTTTCTCCACATACGAACATTCTGCATTTTCTGGACCTGCCCAGTTTCAAATAGTTTGCCTCATTATCCTCATAGGTACATATATATTTGTCAGTTCATGTACCCGATTTTTGTTTTCAGGACTGAGGGACAGAAAGATACAAAGATTACCTCAGTATTTTCCTTTGTAAGCAATCATAGTAGAATGTTAGAGGGCGTAAAATACACTCATAAATATGTGTGTAGTGAAACCAAAGTGTGAAGAAATTGTCAGGTATTCGGAGGAGGAAAATAACTTGTAAAATAACCTTTTGTTTTGTTTGGGTCTTGTACTTATTTAAGGTGCTACTTAAATGTGTGTTAAAATAGCCCCTCTTGACTCAGCTCCAAACTTAAAAGGGCAGAGTGGTTTGGGTGCTTGTCCGGGATCTGGAAGGAGCCCATCTTGCCGGGGAGGAAATGAATGTGAGCTTTGAGGCAGTCTAACCACCCAGCTTTTAGCATTTCTATTCCCCAAAAATGTAAAAACATGCAAGTTATTCTTGAAAATGTAGCATAGACATTGCATTGAACATGGATTTTTCTTACTATAACTTCATCTTGGGTTTGTTTGTTGAATGTGTAGTGCACTTATTTAATGCCATACCTTGCTTAAATATTCTTTGTTGAGAACAGCTGGAGACTTTGAACTGGGTGCCTAGTTCTGTTTTCTGGGAGGCAACATGGATTCTGTTTTGCAGACATCAACAAGAGCTTTAAAAGTGAATTGGGGATGCAAGTTCTTTGGCTTGTTAAGAAGCTTCCTGTGGTTCTGGGCCCAAGGTGTGACATACATTTCCTGCTAATCGCTTCTCTTAAGAAGCATGGGCTTGGCTGTTCGTTTGGAGGAAAAACCTTAATAAACCTTCCCATTTTAAGCAGTGATGTGACTCTTATTTTGAGCTGTTGTTTTCAGTGCATTTTTTTAAACTTAACCAAATGCAAGTTCTCGTGCCTACTTTTAACCGTGTAAAAGTTCTTGTAAGGCTTACAGAGCAGAACAAGGCATGATCCTTATAGGCCTACCAGCAAATGGTGATTGTGCCTCTGCTGTGTGCCAGGTGCTGGCCTGCGTGTTGGGGCTACACCGGGGAATAATACAAACCAAGATCCCTGCGTGTGTGTGCGTGTGAGTGTGTGTGTGTGTGTGTGCGCGCGTGTGTGTGTGCGCGCGTGTGTGAGTGTGCGTGTGCGTGTGTGTGTGCGCGCGCGCGCGCGTGTGTGTGTGTGTGTGTGTGTGTGTGTGTGTGTGTACTACGCAGAAGAGTTAAGCAGTGTAAAGGGGCAGGAGTGCTGGGCAGAAGGAATGTGGTGGTAGTGGGTCACAGGTTTAGGTTTCACTGAAGTTGCTCTTGCATAAATATTGGAAATATGTAGTCCATACGCCTGCCTGGGGGAAAGCACAGCCTTCCATGCAGTGGGAAGGGTCTGCAGGTGCCATAAGGTGGACATATGCCTGGTGTGTTGAAGGATCAGCAAGGAGGCCAGTGTGTCTGGAGCAGAGGGATCAAGGAGGAGAGTAATAGGAGGTAACAGAGAGGTAGTGGGATGGGGGAAGACACTTCCTTCCGCATTTACTGAGTGGAATCCACAAAAGAGCTTTTGGCAGAGGATAAAACATGGTCTGACTCGGCCTACCATAAGGAGGACTATTTGAGAATAGCCTACAGAGGGCCCAGGAT
Organism: Phocoena phocoena; assembly: GCF_963924675.1. Classification (NCBI taxonomy): domain Eukaryota; kingdom Metazoa; phylum Chordata; class Mammalia; order Artiodactyla; family Phocoenidae; genus Phocoena; species Phocoena phocoena. The sequence continues at coordinate 98,664,544 of NC_089219.1, forward strand.
GGAAGCAGAGAGGCCAGTTAGGGTACTGAATAATCAAGTAGGGAAGTGGAGCCAACAGGAAGTGCTGACACATGGGGGGAGAGAGAGAGAGAGAGAGTTAGTGTGTGTGTGTGAGAGAGAGAGAGAGAGTCAAAGATGAGTCCAAGATTTTTGGCCAGTAAGGTAGTGAAGATTATGACAGGAGCGGGTTTGGAAGGGGCAGAGGGAGGGGGTCAGGAGTTCGATTTTGAACATACTAAGTGTGAAAAGTGTGTCACATTCTAGAGTTGTACGATAGGTGGTTGGATATGAGTCTGGCATTCAGAGGAAGAGGTCTGGACAGGAGGCTTACATTTAATATTTAAGAACATGAAGCTGAATAGGATCACCAGGGTTGAGTATAGACAGAAGCGATCCAAGGATTCTGTCATGAGGTTGGGAGATGAAGAATTAGCAAAGGAGAACACGGAGGTCACTGGTGACCTTGACGGGCTGTCAGTGGAGTGGTAGGGGACAGTGTCTGGAGTAGGTGTAGGAGAAAATGGAAAGAAAGACAGTGGAGATGTCAGGCATGGATTACAGTTGAGCTGGATGAAACAGTGCATGTTTGTGTGCTAATAGGAGTGGTCCACTGAGGAGGCATGTAAGGGAAGAAGCTGACCCAGATAGGAGCATGGGCGGCTACAGTGGCAGAAGGCAAACAGAATGTGGGATAGAAACTGGTAGGTTACAAAGAACTAATAAAAGGTACCATGAAGAAGTTTTAAGCAAAGTAGCATGAGACAGAAGAGACAGATGCTTTCTGTTCTGGGAGATCTGAAATGCTTCCAGAGAGGGGAGGTGAACCAGGCTTTAAAGGGTGGAATTTTCAACAGGTGTTACAGGCAGATTGCAGGAAAAAGCAAGCGCAGGAAACAGGAACCAGGAGTGATCTAGTTTCAGTTGTTGTTAATGTGGAGAGAAGAGGCTGGAGCCCTATCATGACAGGCCTTGAAACAGCAACTAGTAGGTTGAGCTAAGCAAACAACAAGCGCATAGCATCATCTGGGTGACTTGGAGAGGACAGGGATGGGGGGATTTCAGAAGCAAAGAGGACTGGCAATTACGAGGTTATAAGGCCTACTCCCCACGGATTCTAGTGGTCTTCCCAGGCTTCATTCATATCGCACTTCATTTTTCCCTCTTTCTCTAATGACGATGATCTCTGAGGCTTATAGTTGTGATCATTCCCAAACAAAAGCTCCGTTTAGAAGGGAACCAGCATTAACACTTTGGCACTCAAAGATGTTAGGGAGGATTGAAGAGAAAAGTCATTTTTTGGCTCTGTATTCCTCTGCTTCCCTTGACATAATTCTCCCCTCAGACCCTTTGGTACCTACAGGGTGGGTAATTAGTTCCCACCTTCACACCCTCCCAAGTTTTCCTTTCTTTACTGTTACTTCACAGCAGGAGACAGCAGCCCCTCTGGCCCTTCAGACCCTTCCTTTCCCTGGGGATCTACCATTTTGATTAAGAAGGCTCTTTTCCTTAATCCACTCCTATTGGGTAGGTGCCAACTTTCCCACCAAGACCCCGTCATTCAGGCCTTCCCTTGCGGGTGAAAGCCAAGCCACAAGCCGCACTTCTGTAGCCCCCGTCTCCCTTGCCCTTTGCATCACTAGTATCTCTCTAGTTGGGTGGGTTGGGGAGCTTGAAGGAGCCGCCGGCATTAAGTGATGCTAAGCGTGCAGTCTTCCCATTATGGAGAGTAGGACTTGGAATTGTGGGACTAGGCGCTGGGGCCTGCCTGCCTTCCCTGGGAGGGGATACATTTAATGGAGAAGTTTAAAGGAGATATTTGATCCCTATGTTCCCTGTAGGGTCCCGAAGCCAAGACCAGGAGCTTTGGATTCTTTGGGCCTTTGAAATCACTGATACAGTCCCCTAACCCCTTATTTTCTGGAATATAAATTGACTTACTTGAACAGATGCTTGGAACCTCAGATCGGGGATTCTAACACCTGCTTGAGTCAGTCTGCCTGGTGCTCCCTGTGATGAGGAGGAAGCTCCCTAGGCCTGATCCCTAGGCAGTGCACGTAGGAGGCTTTGAGTGACTACTTGGTGGCCGTCCGGGATGAAGTCACGCCTTGGCACTTCTGCCTGAGGAGCAGAGTCTATGCAGGGATTTCAGTTGCTGTACTTGAACACCATTTGGAGGAACCTCCAAATGTTGCTACTTCTTGCTATTAGAAAACTTTTTATGCCTGATACCCTCCCCTTTCCCACCACTTCTACACAAACGACTGATACGCATGCTGCCTTGCTGGGAGACAATGTCTGGAGTGTGGCCAGTAGTGGGGCTGGAGGGAGGGAAGGCGCTGAGCACCCAGCTCTCAACTTCCTTCCCCCTTGCCCCACCCTGACCCTCCACAATTACAATGGGGCAAGCAGAATCTAGCAGACTCGATGTCCCCAGCAGGGGCGGGGATCCCTGGCAAAGCAGGTTAAGAAAAACTCCTACGGTAGGGTAAGTCTGGGGCCAGATGTTGTTGCCAGAAAGGACAAGGAGATGAGCCAGGTCAGGACGACCTGTTGAGAGGGAGCAAGTAGAAGGGGATAAAACTTGGAGGCTGGGGTAAAAGTGATGTCCTCCAGGATGGAAAGAGGGAGCCACTGGGATTGAGCAGGCATGGAAGAGAAGTGGCTGCGGTCATCTGCAGGACCTGAGCTCTGGGTGGCTGGATGACAGCATGGCAGGGGCAGGGAGCTGGGTGGGAGGGGGAGGGGGAGGGCCAGGGCTCCTCAGACAGCCCGTTTTACAGTAGAATTGGCCTGGAAAGCTAGGGTGGAGACGCCAAAGCAACGGACCAGGGACAGAGGGCACCACACAACAGTTTGGGGAGGGGGGCTCAGGATGGGGAGTTTACTCTCTTGAAAGTGATGTTGGCCCCAGCTCCCCTCTCCTGGGGAGTGGAGTGAGAAGTGGGCCTGGGGAGGCAGCTGAGGGGCCTTGACTGCTGGTCTTGCCTAAAGCAGGAGATGCAGGAGCCGGGCTCAGCAGAGGGTTCACCCTGAGGAGTGGAGGTCACGTCGAGAGCCCTGTGCTCCACAGTGCTGGAGGTACAGGAGTGGTGGGAGGGGAGTTGCTAGGGTGGCTTACAAAGTAAGTCCTGTGGTTGGGTACAGGCTCAGATAAAGCCCCTGGGGAGGGCTTCGCAGAGGAGATGGCCTCTAAACTGCAGACTGAAAGGTACGTTAACAGGTCAGCCGGTCAGAGGCAGCGGGGAAACAGCAATGCAAAGACCTAGAGGCATAGAAACCCCAAGCTTGGAGCAAAGTGCTCACCTCCCTGGAGCGTCAAGTTGGGGGGTGGGATGTGCCCAGAAGTAAGGCTGAGAAAGTCCATTGGGGTCTGTTGGGAAGGACTGGGCCTCCAGACACCCACGGAAGACAGGCCCAATGAGGAGGAAGTCACAGGATCTTGAAGACACTTCCTTCACCTCCTCTGTCCTCCCAGAGCCCAGGCAGCATTTCCTTGCAGCTGCGGGCTCCAGCCTCCGGTCGGTTGGCAGGGGGAGGTGAGGAAGGGGCCTGACGGGGAGGCACAGGAGGAAAGGGAAAGCAGCCAGGGGAGTAACATGTGCAGAGCGGGGGAAACAGGGAAACAAAACCTGATTCTTCCCTTGGATGGGGGCACCTCCCCCCAAAAACCAGGTGGCATCTGCTGTGCCTGAACCTGCCCCCCGCCCCCCCACCCCGGCCAGTGGGAAGAACTAGGGGGCAGGGTGGAGAGCCCAGAGCTGGGTCGTGGTGGGCTTCTGCCGGAGGTGCAGAGCACGCAGGAGGGCATTTTTGGCAGTGATTCCTATGCCCCCGGAACAGGGCGGCTGTCTTGAGGGATGGGTCCAGAGGGGCGTACAGGGAATGGATTCAGTGGAGTGGAAGCCAGGGAGCGGAAGCGCGGCAGCTGTGGCCCGAGACCTGGTGGAGAGTCAGAGACCCTGCTCCCTCCCCGACCCAGGGCCCAGCCTGGCCAAGATGCAGGGAAAAGGCGGAGTGTGAGGTGCAGTCATGGCTCCCTGCCAGATTATTTTTACCCCAAGTGTTGTGTTGAGGATTAGGTGCCCGAGAAGGGCTCCCTCCCTCTTTGTTCCTTGGAGGCCTCTCTGTGACCAGTAACACAAAGATGCTTTCAGAGAGCGGTGCGGGTGAGAGTGTGGGGTGGCGACACTGACTCCTCAAAACCATCAGAACTTGGCTCCTCCACCACCTCTCTCGTCCTTGCCAGGAATGCGCGGGCTCTGAGGGTTTACTGTGAGGGAGCGGGCGGGGGTGGGGGTGCTCCCTAGAGCAGTGGGGGGTCTTCAAGCACCATTCCTGAGCTCAGCCTATGCTGCTGCCCCTCCGTACCCAGCCCCCGACACACGTGCACACACATATCCTTCCACGGAAAAGTGTAAATTGTTTGCCGTTTGGCAAATAGCCCATCCGGGTAATATTTTTACAATGTACAAAAACATGTTCACACTTATTGTCTTCTCTGATCCTTGTTACAGTTCTGTGAGGTAACAGGGCCAGAAGAGGAGACCAAGGCTCTGAGAAAGCTGTTCTTGATCTTTCAGTGTTTTTTGCCCTGGGTCACTTGGTCCACGCCTGAAGTGACGGTTGCTCATCTGATACATACTGAACTTCTGCTGGGTTCTAGAGCCCGAGGTGCCTCACGTCCTTCACATCTCACAGCAGCCCTGTGTTTCCGCCATTTCACACCAAGAACAGTGAGGCTCAGGGAGGTTAAGCCACCCACTCAAGCTTACACAGTGACGAGCAAGTGGGTCTCCTATCCTGTTTGACTCCGGAATCCAGTGCCCATGCCCGGGTACCGGCAGAAGTGCCGTGACTGCCCTGGCTGGGGAAGGCACCTGGTGGGCACTGAAAGCCAGATACCCACCGAGAGACAGGCTGTGCTCCCGCTTTATGGAGGCCCTGTAGGAAGTGTTGCTGTGACTCGGGAAAGATGGGGGCGCCCCGCTTGACACAGCGCTCTGCGGAACAGGGCCACGTGGCGGGGACAGAGCTGAGTCAGGTCTCTGGTCCTCGGGGCAAGTTTGAGTTCGGCTCTCCACCTGAGGGGTGGTGCAGCGGAAGTGCTTGAGGAAGAGGGACCCTCTGGGAAAGAGGGGTCCCAGGGCTGAAGGGATGGGAAGAGAAAGGGACTAGGCAGGCCCTCCGGCCACAGGGACTCTTCTAGCTCCTGCTTGTGGCCAGGGATCATCTACAGACACACTCTGGTCTCAGGGCCACAGAGAAGCAGGTGGGGTCCTGAGCAGATGCCTGAGCCAATCAGGGGACCCCGGTACCTGCCAGGGAAGTGGGCCAGGTGTGAGGCGGACCCCATGCCAGGGAGGGTATCAAATGAACTTCCAGCTTATTTGCATGTCCTAATTAACCATAAAATGAGCCCCAGGGGCAGCATTAAGCTGTCAATTTCTCTCAGCTTCCTTCCACTACTTCCCCTCACACATGGCTCCCCCCCCACATTCCTGTATCACTTAGGCCGCATGCATTCCCATTCACCTCTCCCCTCAGCGTCAGTAAAATAGTCTCCATCATTTTCCAGGCAGGAGCCCAAACGGGGACGGAGAAGGAAAAATAATGGGGGTGGGGGGACACACATGAATCGGCCCTAATCTTTCATCGTCAAAGCACGGGACGGGGCACTACATCAGCCCTGTCAAGACCCGGGCAAAATTCCGCCACTGGCAGCCAGCATTCCATTTATTCTCCATGCGTGGATAATGCGGGGAGGATGGGTTTTGTTGTTGTTCCTCTTGACTTGGCTTTGGAGTAAATATGGACAGTTTGTGGGGCGGTGTGAAAAGCGCAAGCCTGCAAGTCAGCTGGAACTATTTCAATCCCAGCTCTGGCACTGGGACCCTCTGCAAGTTGCTAAACTTCTCTGAGCCTCTCCATGTGAAATAGGAGTAACAGCAGCTATTTCCAGAATGTGGTGAGGAAATCAGAGCACGAAGCAGGCAGTGCCCAACACCTGCGGATTTTGTGGCAGCATGTGTCACTCATTGTTTAGTTCTGGCCCAAGTTACAGTGAGTTTTCATTCCCTTGGATCCCTTCTGGCTAACCTTTGGGTTAAGAGTTTCTTCTTTCTTCCTACTGGACCCCTTGAGTCAGGAACTGGGTCCTTGTCATTGCTCTGTTCTTAGTTCCTATCACAACGCCTGGCACTGGGAAGTGTTCAGAAAGTTTTGTTCAGTTGGTCTGAATCGCAATGACTGTCCACAAAACTGATGCGTCACAGATGAATGGCCAAGAGGTGACCTGGTTTCCTGTAGGATCATTCCTGACTCGGAGCTGGTGCCTTCTTGAATAACTGCTGGATAACTTCTCCCCCATCCAGCAGCCCATGGCTCCCTCCTCTCCGGACTCAGCGATTCAGTAGGTGGAATCTTCACACACACACATTCTACACGTGTGCACACACACACACACACACACACACACACATCACTCCACCACCCAAGGCAGCCACAGCCAATGGGCCTTCACCCAGGATGGATTTCAGATTTCTGTGGGGAGACAGGAAGGATGGGCAGGGGCTTCCTCCTCCAGAAAGGGCTAGCTCGGTTGGTAAACTCCAGGGAAACACGAGGAAAGAACAGGCTTTGGAGCCAGACATCCCTCTGTTTCAAATCCTGGTTCTTTCATTTGCTAGTCACCTCATATGGGCAGCTTACAGGACCCCTAAGAGCCTCCACTGAATTACCAGGTATTAACAATACCTTCTAGGGTCATTTTGGAGTTTGAAAGACGTGTGCACACTGCCTGGCCAATAGCCATTGTGCGCGCACACACACACACACAAATTAATAAGCACCTTTCCTCTTGTAGCTTCTGCCACCGAAAACTACACATCTACCATTTGATTGCGTGGGAATTTGAGGGTGACCCTAATCACTTCCCAACTAGAGCTGTGGGGCTGTTCACTCTAAGCCCCCTCCCTCCATCTCTGCCCCCAGGGGTCCAGGATGCAGGAAGAGCCTTTCTTGTTATTTTTTCCTCTACAATTTGGTATTAAATGCTCTGAGGGCGGGAAGGCGGCTTGCCTCTAATTGCAGCTGTCACTCCCCATCAGGCAGAGGGGAGTTCAGCCAGGAAGAGGTGAGGGAGGAGAAACGGATTGCCCTGCTGGTCAGGCTCGGCCCAAACAGGGACCCACATTGTCTTTTCCCAGCCAGTGGGCGTTCCCTGCCTGGGTGGGAGGGACAGGCAGGCGGGCCCTGGATCTGGCAGCGTTGCTCTCCGGGCCACGTGCCCAGCACGGCTTTAGGTGTAGCCACGGTGCCGGAGCTGAGCTGCTGCCCCTCCACCCTGGGTTTTCCTGGACAAGGTGGGAAGATGAGGCCAAAGGCATTTTAAAATGAGTGCGTATTTCTTCTTGGCTCACCTTGCCTCACTGGTGAATTCACATGTTCTTGTGCCCTGGGTGGAGGTTCTGAGCTGGAGACAGGGTGTTGGGGAAGGAGTGTGCGTGATTCCAGGGCCCGGCGTCTGTTCTTCAGTCAGCCCCTGCCTGCGGCCTGTACTTGGACAGGTAGCACAGCCAGGCTTACTTCCTCATCTGGAAAATGGGGATAATACCTGCCTTTCTCGCCCATTTACGAAGGAGCTAATGGATATGAAAAGGCTTTCAGACATTTAACGTGCTATACAAATAGTAGCTTTCCTTTCCTGTGCTTCCGGAAAGGCTTGGGGCTTCCCCAAGCACTCCTTATACACACTCCTTAGTCAGCCGTTTCTCAGGGTCCAGGGATGGGCTGAAATCTCGAGGGCAACAGAAGGGGGTGGGAATTGGCCTCTCTGCTCCCACTCCCAGGAGGGCCAGGCTTTACTACCTGTGCCTGGAGCAGCGCTTTGCCAAGGAAGCAAACAGTTATGAGGCTGGGGACACGAGAAACAAGGTCTTTATTGGCGATGTCTCTGGGGAACCTGTGGCCCCAGTGCCCAATCCATGCAGAATGTTACACTGAGGTCTTTGGGGGCAGTGAAGGAATGTCAGAAGGATTTCCTGATCTTCTCCCCCTGCCCCTCTCCTGCTGTCACCTCCAGCCCCAAAGCAACATACACACACATTCTCCCTCTCTCTCTCTGTCCAGGGACTCTTGCCTCCCCCACCAGCCAGCCCCTAGCACAGCCTCGCCCAACTACAGGCCTGTCAGCTCTGCTCCAGACCTTCTGCTGCTTCTCCCTCCCTTCTCGGCGGAAGGGACTTGGAGTTAGGCTTTTGAAAGCCATACCACCTGGCCTCTTTCCCAGGGGCCCAGCACTGGGACCTGGCCCTTTTGGGTCAGTCAAATTTCTACCTCTAGGATTCAGACCCAAACTGCTGTGTTAACATCAAAGCCAGAGGGTGAGGATTCCAGGGCCTTGGGGCAGCTGGTGGAAGGATTCTCCCCTCGTCTGGGCTCCGAGGTACCTGGGAAGGGGCAATGTCCAGAGCCCTTGGAATGGCCCCGCTTCTTGCCCTTCTGCAAGCGTCCGGCTCTGGGCTCAGAGGCCGTGGGTGTCACCCAGCCTGGTTTCTCCTTCAGCAGCCGGTCACGGTCAGGCCGCACACCACGCAAGAACTTCCTAAAGATGTTTGCTGTTAGGGCAAACCTGCGGCCCAGCTCCCGCGGCGGGCCCCTCCTTCCTTTGGGGGCTCCTGCCTCCCGGGTCTCACCCTTCTCCCCACCCTTCTCCACTTCCGGCAAGTCCAGCCAGTTGCCCACCAGGTCCGCAAAAACGTTGTCACCTAACACCAGAGGCTGTCGATTCCGGCCCCGGGACATCAACGTGGAGGTCCAGTCATCCGGTTCCACCAGCTCTGGCCCCCGCTGGGCACAGCTTTGGTGCTCTGGCAGCCGTGTCCTGGGCGTGGGAGCCAGATCCCTCCCACACACACTCCTAGGAGATGGAAGCTTGGCGCTGCTGCCCAGAGCGGGTTGGCTGGAGGGGGAGCAGCCCGCAGGCCTGGCAGGACCGCTGCCACCCTCCCACTGAGGGGGCTCGAGCTGCGTCCAGGGGCTTTCAGGGCAGCCTGGGGCGGGACCCCCTCCAGAGATCTCCAGCTGCTCCAGTGCTGTCTGCACCTGCAGGAGCTTCAGTTCTTGCAGCGCCCCCATCATGCAGTTCATCTGATCCTGCAAGCCATCGCCCACTTCCTTCATGGACATCTGCAGGGGAGAGAGCACAGGGCCTGTGAGCCAGGCGGAAGGGCCGTTCCCCAAACACACACCTCCAGGGTCATTCCAGCCTGCCACTGACCCCATCTCTGTACAGCCTAGTACACTGCAGATCAGGGCTGGGAGAGGAGGAATTCTGACACGGATATGGCTGGATAAAGGAAATACTATTAATGGCAGCTGGCTTGCTAAGACAAGCACCGTCCTGAGCTACATATATGTATACATATATGCATATGTATAACTAATCTATATTTAATCTCCCCAACTACTCTGTGAGGTAGTATTATTGTTCCTATTTTACAGATGAGGAAACTGAGGCACATAAGTAACTAGCTCAAGATTACATAGAAGGTAAGAGGTGGCACTGAGATCAGTTTGACGGTACAGAAAGTTCCAGTGGCCACCTGTGTCCTTTGTGTCTGTGCCCTCTTCTCCTGAGCCTCCCTGAGATGAGGATGATGAAGACAACAACAATTTGTGAGCAGTTACCATGTAACAGGAGTTGAGCTAAGTATTCTGTGCACATCATCTCATTGCATCTTTATATAAACCCTAGGAGGCTGGTATTATAATTCTCATGTTAACATATGAGTTAACCACGGTGAGGGTGAAGTAACTTGCCTAAGGTCACATGGCTCACGCTGCTGGGGCTCAAACACAGGACGTCTCGCTCCAAATGCTAGAGTCCTAACCACCAAGCACTGCCTCAGGATGGCTGGGCAGTGGAGGAGGGCTGAGAGGGACGCTAGGGAAGAGGAGGGGCTCAGATTCCCTAAGAGAAAGGGAGGGTAGGCCTGGGGTTTCCTTTCACTGCTGTTCACATCTGGCAGGTCAGGAGACAGATAAGGAGCCATGAAGCTCCTGTTTGCTGAGACCCCCGCCCAGCTCTGCCCAGCCCTTCTCTCCCTTCCCAACACCTGTCCCCTCTCAGCTGCTCTCAAACTTGGCTCCAGTGCTCTTCCTGCCTTCTTGGCCCAATTGGCTCCGCTGTCCTAGCCAAGAGTGGGGACACTGGGGGCCAGTTCCCCAGCCCCTCTGTGGGTGTCTAAGGCCCGAGTCCCAGGTGCCAGCTGGAAGGGGCTAAGAGATTGACTTGGGTGAGGGCCGAGTTTGGAGGCTGGGCAGGGGATGCTTTGTCTGATAACATTCACGAGGTTCCCGTCCCGTCCCCGGGCCCAAGCTGCCTTGGTTCCGCCAGCTCCCTCCCCAGAGCTGCTCATGTTACAACGGCAAACCTCAGGCAAGGGGACCATCTGTTTCTTAGGCCCCCCCAGAGACCCACCGGGATCATCTTACCTCCCAGCCTTGTCCTAACGCACAGAGCTAAGCCCACAGGGTGGAGGGGTACAGGGCCTGGGAGGGCAGGCGCAGAGGCTCTGCAGCACTGTGCTGGCAGCTAACCCTCTCAGGCTTTAGGGTCACACCCCCTCCCCTACCAACTCGGGCTTTGGTAGGGGTTAGGGGCCAGCCCAGGATCTCCTGAGCCAGCAGTGCTAACAGACAGTGGAGGACTGACTGTCGCTGAGGGCAAGGAAGCCGTTGCTGAGTGTAGGACTGCCCCCACTCTGCAAGAAGAAGTGGCGGTTCGGGGCCTCACGGCCTGGGGTTTGCCAGGCTGCTGGGCAAGCATGCTCCATTTGAGTGGCAGCAGCAGGAGACACAGCCTGTGGTGTGGCCACGCTTGCTGACGGCCCCCTGCTCTGGCCTCTTTGGCTTCTACCTTCCTGACCCCTTCCTTCTGGAGGCAGCTCAGCCACAACTGGAAGACCCAGAGCAGAGTCAGGAGACTCTGAGCCCCAAACCAAACTCCTCAAGGTCCCTTCCCGGCAAACTGCTGCACCGACTCTCCTATCTCTGCCCCCTGCCTCATACCACTCACCCCAACCTGGAACCTCAGGGTCATATTTGGCTTTCCCACCCCACTGGCCGTTCTTGTCCCCAGACGCTGCACATCTGCCCTTCTACCCCCTGCAATGCTGCAGAAGCCTCCTTGCAGGCCACCAAATCAGGCTTCCCGACACACACCTCCGACCCTGTCACTCGCCACTCAGAAGCATAATCTACTCCCATATATACCCCACACTCCCATCAGAACCTCTTCTGTGATACTTAAAACGCTCTTCCCTGTCGTCCTGCTACTCACAGCTCCTCTGTGCATTTAAGTGCTGGGTCACTGGTGAAACATTCATTGAGCATCTACTTCTTGGGGGCAGGGACTGAGATCTACACATCACTGTGTTGCCCCAGAACCCAGCTAGCACCTCTGCACTTACTACATATCCATAAAACATACACTGAGTACCACTGAGCACCCCAAATTGCTTGCTGCCCTCAGTAAGTCACTACCCAGGGAGGGAGGGTCAGGAACCTTTCTCAAGGTTTCATTTCACCAAGAGGCACAGAGTCGGAGCGTGCCAGCTTCCTTCCAGAAGGCTAAACACAGTCCAGGTCAGAGGCGGTGGGAGGAATGAAATGACCCCATTCAACCCCTTCCAGTATGGAAAAATCCTTAAGAAATAATGCTGACATTTTCTACCTTTTTAAAGTGAGAGCGAATGTGTGGGTATGTATGAATTCAGGGATGCCCATAAAACAGAGGCCCCATTTAAGTAAACGAGAGCTGAAGTTGCAGCCCTATGGAAAATGATAGTGCATTGGTTAAGATCTTGGGTTCTGGAGACAAACGGAACAGGGTTCAAATCCCAGCTCTGCCATGTAATAGCTGTGTGATCTGAGCAAGCTATTTAAATTCTGTTTTTTAATTTCTCCATTCTTGCTTTTTTTGGCCGCCCTGCGCGGCTTGCGGGATCTTAGTTCCCCCACCAGGGATTGAATCTGGGCCACTTCAGTGAACGTGCTGCATCCTACGAACCCCTAGACCGCCAGGGAACTCCAATTTCTCCATTCTCTAAAATGGGAATAAGAGTTCCTGCCTGGTCCAACTTTGGACAGACGAGATGAGGTAATGTGTGTTTATGCGTGGCCTACAGGTGGATTTTGGCTGTTATCTTAAGACTTCCTGAGAACTTCCAGAACATTTCTTCCTCAGTGAACCTGAACACGCAGTAGTGATAGGATTGCGTTCACCTGTCTGGTCTGATTGAGGAGAAACGTCTTGTCTGGTCCCTTTTCCCACCCTGGCACCACACAGAGGAAGGAAAAGGGAAGCCTCGCATCCTCCTGCCCACGATCCAGCCAGATTCGGTCAGCCGGCCACAGAGCGCTGACCTTGGAGGGCAAGAGGCAGCCGTGAGGGGGCTGAGGATGGAAGAAGGAAGCCCGAGTGTGGGAAACGGGGAGGCCAGGGAGTGGGGAGGCAGGAGCATCGGCTGGGGCGCCTGATGGAGAAGGGAGCTGCCTTTCCCAGCCCCGGGGGAGTGATGTCACCCAAGGAGAAAGAGCCAGAGGGCAGGCTGCTGTCTTCCCCAGAGCGTGGGACCCGCTCAGATCCCAAGGTTTCTCTGGCTGAGAGGGAGAAAAGAGAGCAACGTGGGGTGGGCGTAAAGGAGAGGCGCCAAACCTGAGAAAGTCCCGAGCTAGAAACGAACACTAAATCCCATGCTGTAGGTGATGAGTTCCTCTCTGGCCTCCCAGTGCCTCAGGACGGTGCCAAGTCATACCCAACTTGCCCTCAGGGCTCAGGTGGAAAAGTCACAAGAAGGCCTAATTAGTTCTGATTCGTTTGAGTGGGAATGGCTCTAACAGGCACTACCGTCTTTCTCCACCCCAGCTCACACACACTCATACACGCTTGTACACACACGTGTGCACACAGGCACAGAGCTAGCCTGCTCCACTGCCAAGCACAACACCCGTGATAAGCGTATCCTAGAGACGGCTATGCGAACCCTTTCTGAGAAAGGTCTCACCACCCTCCTTGCATCCACCCCACCCCACAGCCCATCTCCCGCCCCCAGCATCTTCTGGGCCTCCAAATGTCTCATTCTAAACATTTTCTTCCTGTCAAACTTTAATCTCTCCCACTGCAATCTAAACCAGCCCCTGGCTTCCTCCCTGTGGTGGAGCTGGATGCCCCCCGGGCACCCTCCTAGGGTTTGTAAAGAGCCCCGTGCTGTCCCGTGGAGACCTGGCCCACTCCAGCTGACTAACTCGGCCACTCCACATGGGGCAGATTCACCAACCTTCTGTGCGTCGGATTCTGACTGTGCAATGATAACCCCTCACACGTGTGTAGCACTTGCTCTGTCTCCTACATGACCTCGTCTGATCCCCACAATTGCTCCGGGAGTCTGACGAGGCAGTTGGAGTTATCCCCACTTAATGGATTAGGAAGCTAGGGAGCTGAGAGGTTCGTTTTCTCCCCCAGTGTTTCCTAAACACGCTTCCCTAGACTTTCCTTCATGATTTCACCATATCTATATATGACCTAGTCTCCTACTTAATACTTTACTTAAATCTGTTTATATAAATTAATGGATTTATATGGAAACTTATATGAAATGTATATCACTTGCCATAAACAGATGGTAACGCTTCCTATCTATCTATCCATCTATCTATCGAAACTAAGCTTTTCGTCTGAGTATCACCTGATGTCATCTTGTGCACCTCCAGTGGAAACACAGATCTATTGCCTGAGGTTCTGAGGTGGATTGGTGGCAGGACTGGGACCCCATGCCTGGCCCTCTGACTCCAGGCCAGTGAGCTTTCCATGTCATCATAATCCCTGACTCTTCAGCCTCATGGGATTGCTGTGAGAAGAAACCAGGATAGTCAGTGGGACGTGCGAGGGCAATTATCATCACATGGGAAGGAAGAACATGAAGTCGTGGAGGGACTCCAAGACCCAATTCGGTTCACTTCCACTGAAGGTGTTTCTTCACTGACTCATCTGAAGGGGGAAGATGCTGCTGGGAAGCCAAACCCCACCATCCTGGCCCTCCAGCCCTGAGGCCTCTGCGCGGTGGTGAGGGCTCAGCTGCCCATGGACAGCTCCCCTCCATGGCACTCGCCGGGCCTTTTGTGGTTTGGGAGGAGTAAGGATGGGAAAATGTGACACCAGCATCCTGGGCAACCTTCCCAAGCCCTCTCCTAGGCCCCTGACTGATCCCACAGCTGTGCCCTCCATCCATCCATCTCACGCCCTCTCCCAGCTCAGCCAGAATCCTTTGACACAGGCTCCAGCTTTGCCCATGGACCTGGCAGTGTGCCCTGCCTCGCTCCCCCCACCCCCATTACTCACAAGATCCCCACACAGTTCCTTTCAGCCCCTCTGGAAGCTAGAAGGAGGTTCAGGGCCGGAAATGGGAAAAGCCCAGCTTTTGCCAAGTGGCCCATTCTCCAGCTCCGTGAATAGGGACCTTCACAGCCCCCTGCTCTTGGCTGGAACTCTCAACAGGAAGGTAAGGTAGAAACTGTGCCAAGAGCCGGAGGAGGGAGGAGGGTAAAGAAAGGAGGAAGTGTGAAATGGATGAGCCCACTCTCCCAACTGAACAATCTACTGGGGGCCATGTGCTTGGGCAAGAGGCAGACAGACAGAGAGAGGGGCCCAGTCTCACCCCTGCAGGGAGCTTGCCTCTCAGCCTCACCTCTCCTCTGTCCAGCTGTAGCCCCTCTCCAAGGCAGCCAGTGAACCAAGTTCCTTGGGCATCCAAGGGACCTCAAAGAGTTACCTTCTTTTTCTCCTTTCTGATTCAGGCCTTCATACTCTCCTGTCTGGACTCTTCTAATAACCTTCTACCTCATCTTCCCACCTCAATTTCCTCCCTCCCCCCATCCCCACCCCAACCACCTCCTAGATCCCAGGGCACGTCTCGAACCATGCTGCTCGGCAATGCATGTGGAAAAGGTCAGACTCTTTAGCGTGGCATTCAACCCCGCCCCCCCTTCTGCTCTCAACAGCTCTTTCAGCCCTGTTGCCCACTCTTTTTCTGCATATACCCTATGTTCTAGCCATAATCCAGTGAGTCTTCAAATGTCCCCTCTAGACAGTCTTCAAACACCCCCATTACTTCCATCTCTGCACGTTTTGGTCGTGTCGTTTCATCATCTGCCTGAAATGCTCTTTTTCTCCTGTTCCCATCCCTATTTATCCCTTGAGGTGTGGTTCAAATGCTACCACTTCCATGAAGCCTTCCCTGATCCCCTAGGTGGAGGTAACTCCTCCCTCTCAGAGCACTGAATGTGTGCCTCTCATCTAGTATGTATCCTCCGTTTCTATACAAGACATTTGCATGCATATACTGGCTAAGAGTGTGAGATCTGCAGTCAGACTGGCTGGGTTTGAATCGTAGTTCTGCCACTTATCAGCTCTATACCTTGGCCAAGCCACTTAACCTCCCCATGTCCCATTTATAAAATGGGAATCATGGAAGTGCAATTTCCTAGTGTTGCTTCGGCAACTGACATAATACCTGAGATATCTGGCATATCAATAACTGTTAACATCAATGTATGTTGTTATTATTATCACTCCCATTAAACTCTAAGTTTCCTGAAGGCAGGATCAGTGTCTGTTTATATTTGTAACCAAAGTACTAGTGCCTGGCAAAGTGCTTTAAACATAGTACGAACTCAATAAGTGTGTTCTGTGAACGAATGACACATGCACACCAGTCTGATCAGTTCATCACTGTGAGTTCACCAAGTGCTTACAACACATCAGGTACTGTGTTATGTGCTAGGGACATACAGCTGGGGAGGCACTTGACATAATCTTCACAGTAGCTGTATAAAGTAGGTACTTTTAAAAGCCCATTTTACAGATGAGAAAGCTAAGGAACAGAGACGTCAAATAATCTGCCAGGGTCACACAGAGCCAGGTTTTGAGTTCAGGTTGGCCTGACCCCAAATCCTGTGCTCCATGCTCTTCCCACTGACTACAGCACACCCCAGCAAAGTCCTCTTCACTCTAGCTCTAAACATCAAGGGAGACCACATTGTGAGATCCTTTGCAGAAGTTTTTTCTGCCTCAGGAAACTTGCTCTTTTGCCCCAAGAGCTGAAGGCTGTTCCTAATGTACCTCCTCTATCACCTTCTTATTTCCTCCTTATTTTGCCTTTATGCTCTGGTCCTCCTCCATGTACCAGAATCTCCTGAACTTGTGGCCACTAGTGGCTAGATAATTGCCTTCTAGGAACACCAAGTTGTTCTAGAAGGACCTTCCCCAGCCTGAGAGAAGTCTCTCTGCTGCTTCACCAGGCCTCAGCTAGGATCGACATTAAAGGAGCTGGTTCCATCAACCTCCTCCTCCTCCAGGAAGCCTTCCCACCCTGGCTGTACTTTACTCAGCCTTTATGCACTCTGTTTGCTCTACACTGATCTGAACTCATGAGCAACACCCTGTGAGCATCTTACATCTGCTTCCTCTGTGTGCCTATGTCTACCCCATTTGTTGGAAGCCCTCAAGGGAGCAGTGTATAAGGAACAGCTGGTCCCAAGGCCTGTGTTCAGGCAGGGCCCCTCTTTGGCTGCTGGAGCGGGGAGAGATATATTCCCTACTGAGTAGTTGCAGCCCTGACCCCCTCATCCTTAGGAAGAAGTGTGTCAGCTGCTGCTACTCTCCTGCTACATTTCAGCCCTGAAACCAGATCCCTGTCCTTTTCCAAACAGGGGAGAAGGGCCAGTTCTCCAGACATCAACCTAATTGAGCCAGGATCCCCAAATTCTCAGTGTCCTTCCAGTGCTCACTTGTTACAATGCAAATTTTCTGCTTCAGGAAATTGGGAAATTCTGCTACTTTGCTTTTCAAGATCAGACTCTTCTTGTCTAGATTTTCTGGGCCAAGGGCAGGACCAGGAAGCAGGAGAGTAGTGCACAACACCCTCGACAAAGAAAATTTCACAACTCCTTGATGTTTCTTTTTCCAGCAGCCTTAACCCACAGTGTCTGTAGGACGTATACTTCTTGAAGGGAATTTAACGGCATAAATGAATGTAGAACTTGACTAGTATTACATGAGTGCCATTCCTGGGCACACACTAACTTAGGGCAAAGCCAAGCATCACACAGTCCTCCTGGGTGGCAGGGAAGATTCTGCCTGGGATGAACACACACACACACACACACACACACACTTCAAGCTCATGACACATACTGACTATAAGCGTTTCCCACCCCATTGCAGACCCAGGGGATAAACAAGCCAACACCTTCCTAACCCAGGCACAACCAAGCTGCGGTGAATTCAAACCCCAAAGTCCTTAGAGGAGCCAAAAGGCTGAGCCTGAGCTAACTCAGCTCCACCTTCTCCTTCACTCCATTGGGAAAACAGAGTCACTGAGATCTGGCTCTGCCTAAGCCCTGGGCTGAGGCGTCAGGGAGTGAACAAGACTCTAATAGCTCTGCCTGTCACTCTGCTCTGTCTCCTTTCTGGGCAGACTGGCACTGGGGAGGGGGCGGAACACCATGGGTGGAGGGAGGGTACAGAGCTCTCCCATCTGAGTGTCATTCTGGGCCCCAGGCCAGGCATTTGGCTTCCTCTCCAAGAGAGTCAAAGGCTGAAGCTGTTCAGACAAAGGGCCAAATGAAAGCTAATGGGGAGCTGGGTGACTTCAGCCTCTCCCCTTCCTCCTTCCGGGGACTGGGGCTCAAGTCCTTGGCAGGAGAGCGTGCAAATCAAGACCTGGAGCTCAGCTCTGTGCAGATTCCTATTGCCTTTTTTATCCTCCCGGCGTCCACAGACTGTCTTCGCCCCCCCTCACCACCTCCCACCTAAGGTGCTGTAAAAAATGCAAATCAGTAGGATTTTAAAATTCAAGCCCGTGCCAGGAACACCCACAAACCCTCTATTAAGGCAGATCTTGAGGTGGGTGGTGTAGTCCCAGATTCCAAGCAAAAAAAAGAGGATTCTGTTAGATTCTTTTCTCAACATGGCCCTTGGACTTCAGACATTATCTGTGGCAACCTTGACCTTTCCTTCTGGTATTGGACAAGTGAATGGGACAAGTCAGAATTATGTGTGGGCTGGGGCCAGCCATCCCAAACTGACATGGAAAGCGTGAGAAAATGAGTATGGGAAAGGACATGATGGAGACTCTTCTGTCCCTCATCTAAGAAGCATTCCTCTGGGTAATGTTCCCATCTGAGTGTCACCACCAAAAGGGCTTGGGGAGGAAGTCCCAGAGAAGTGACCATTGACCTGAGAAGCCAGGCCCCCAGTGGGACAGACAGAAAGAGTGCCTGGGCCACTTGACCAGCAAGCATCAATGAGAACACCTGCTGCTACAAGCTCCCCCTCCCCCCCAAGCTGGCCCCTGTTAAAGCTGCCAAGCTCCCTCCCCAGCGGGAAGAGTGGACAGTTTGCAGGCAGGAGTGGGAGAGGCTGTCATGGAATCTGGAGAGCCATGGGCTGGCACTTTTTGGATCCAGGTCTGCTGTTGTCAGCCTGGGTGCCCCTGGCCCTGAAAAGCAAGAAGAAAGAGGGGAGAAAAGTGAGACCGAAAAGAGGTCGACTCCAAGAGAAACAAACTAAAAGGGACAAAAGGAGGCGGAGGCAAAGCCCCAGGAGAGCCTGGTTGACAGAGACGGCTGTGGCGGCCCAGGTGGGGGACGTACATAATATCTGTCTGAATTCTGGTGGTGGGCAGAACAAGAGAGGTGGCAGGTGGGAGGGGGAGGTATATTAAGTCAGTAAGAAGCAATGCGCCTCCCACAACAGAGTTTCGGCAGGCGCCGCCCTCCCCACTTGGGCGATTTCCACGCCCCGCCGCCCACCCCCCGACCCCAAGACTGTGCCACTTCTCCCGGCCCCCGCACCCCGGCCTCTGCACGTTCCCTCCTCGTTCCCCGAGCCCAGACCCCTGACATCTGGCTGGGCCTCCGCACTCCCGCTCGCGAGCTGCCAGGCGGCGCCCGTCCTCCCGCGCCGGGCCCGCCCCCGCCGGTCCAGCTGCCAGCCCCCTCCCCGCTGGCAGGCAAGTCCGGGCAGACAGCCGGCAGGGCCTGCCCCTGCAGCCGCGCCAGTCCTGCCAAGCCCGGCCGCCACAGCTGGGGGGGGTGCCCGGAGGTGCCAGCTCCCCTCGAGCGAGCAGTCCCTGGCCGACCTCCTGCCCCGCGCAGGGCTGGGGCCACGCACCCTCCTCCCGGCGCCCCGCGCAGCCCCAGCTGCCCGGCAGCCGCGTTCCGCTCTTTCCGTGCGGGCGCTCGGGTCCCCCACCGCGTCTCGGGTGAGCCCTCTTTGCTCCCTCGGGTCTCTGGGCACATTTCGGTCTGGACTTGCTTGGCTCCCTCCGTCTCTCTCACTCGTTCGTGCCTGCCTCCCTCTCACACAAGTCTCTGCTCCAAGTTTCCACGGGGCCCCTTTCCCTCAGGACAGGCCCTGTCCTCCGCCTGCTCGCTGTGTGCCCTCCTCTCCTCTCTGGGCCTCGGCCCCGCGCGCGTCGCGGTCCCGGGGTCCTGGCGGAGGCCAGGTACCCGTCGTGGCGGAGCAGCCCTCCCAGCCCCCGGCTCCCGCTCCGCTCTTACCAGCTCCTGTTTGAGGCGGCGCAAATAGCAGTCCATTTCCCTGCTCTTCTTCCTCATGCGCCTATTGGCCGGGCTCGGCTCCACGAGAGAGTCCCAGGATGGGAACACCGGTCCCACCGAAACCGCGCTCGGCCGGCTCGCAGCCCCCGCGCCTCTCGCAGCGCCGAGCCCAGCCTCTGCTCTCAGGTCCGGACTTGGAGCCGCTTCCCGGCTACTCGCGGCGCGCAGTCCGTGCTGGGGGCGGAGGGAAAAGTGGGACAGCCTATGAGAATGCAGGAGGGATGCCTTCAGCCAATGAGAAGAACGCACGGGGGGCGCGGGCTGGGCTGCGGTGGATGGGCCCTGGAGCGGGTGGGTGCACCAGGCGAGGGCCTCCGCTCCTGGGGGGCTGACATGGGGGACACCTACCTGGTCCTGGCCGGTGCGGCGGGGGATATCGTGACGCCAGACTGTACCGACGTCCCCCAACAAAGCACGTGACCCCCAGAGAGAGCCGTCTTACGGGATGGGAACTGGGTAGCGGTCTCGGAAGAAGCTGAGTACCTCAGTGTCAACACTGTTTCCCAAACTCCGATCAGAAAAGGAACACCCTCCACCCCAAATGCCACTCGGCAGCTCTTTTGAATTCTGAAGTGTTCAAAAAAGTGGACTCCGGAAGTGTGGGTCTACCTCACCTTCCAGTCTACTCCTCACCCCTGGAGCGGAGGAGCCGCCGCTCGGTCCGTTCACGTATTTATCACGAAGCAATGGAGGCTCTACTGTACTCCCTGCAGGGTTATAGGTCTGCCGTTACTGAACAAGACAGGCTAGGTCTCTGGTCTCAAGAACGTACAAGGGGCGGCGGAAGGGAAGGGGATAAGACAGACAGGTAAAAAAATAAAAATTAGACACCATAATTTCAGGTAATGACTCTTCATGAAAACATAAAATAGGGTAATGGGATGGGGGCTGCCTTCAGTAGGGTGGGCAGGGGTGGAGGGGCAGGCCTTTCTCTCCCGCAGTACTGCGGCGGCGTCAGTTATCCTAATTCTTGCTCTGGCCACTTGCGAAGCTCTCTGTAAGGTCGGGGGAGGGAGAGAGGACTCAAAGATGCTAACATTCTATTTAGCAGACGCGGCCCATGCGCCGGAGGTGTGCGAGCTCCAGCCAGGTCCTAGGCGATGGACCCGAGAGGGGCC
Source organism: Phocoena phocoena (assembly GCF_963924675.1). Lineage (NCBI taxonomy): Eukaryota > Metazoa > Chordata > Mammalia > Artiodactyla > Phocoenidae > Phocoena > Phocoena phocoena. The sequence continues at coordinate 98,685,345 of NC_089219.1, forward strand.
GCAGGCCTGCCCGGGCGTTCCTCCCAGCCGAACCCAGGACCCGCAACGCCGGCCTCCGCGTGAGTCGGGGCTGAGGTTCCCACCCGGTGCCCGGCTCCCTGCAATACGGCCTGGCCCGCGGGGGGGCGGTGTTGCAGGGCCCGAGAATAATTAGCGCAATTAGCGACTTGTTGTTTCAAGGTAATTAATGGGGGAAAGTTTGCCCCAGGCAGAATTTAGGGATCTCCGAATGAGTCAACCTTGAAGACGCGAGAGAAGGGGCAAAGAAAGGAGGCAGAAACTTCGGCCATTCCGATCCGTGTCAGCAAAGAGCGCCACCTCTGTTTACCATGGAGAGGTGAGAGCGAAGGAGGGAGGGAGGATAAAAATGCACGTCTTCAGAAATGAAGACTTTGCAGAGTCCAGTCGGATGGCCTCCACTTAGCCCCGGGTTCTCAATTATAGTGGACCTTGCCTATGGCTCTCGGCCTAGCCCTGACTGCCCCCTTTGGATGAAGCTGGGCAGCGGAAGCCGCTGGATAGAGAAAAGGAAAAGGCACACAGGTGGGTCAGAACCCCGTCCGAAGCCTGTGTCTCGGTGGCCGCTCGCCAACTCAGGTGGCCTCGCTCCCTTCGAGATCGCGGCACAGGATCCCGTGTGGGTCAGAAAAGCCGACGGCCGCGGGATGGAGCTGAGAATCTGCCCCCGAGTTTCCAACGCCCGCTGGGAGAGCCCGAAAATGCATTTCTTGCTGCTCTCCCAGGCCGGCCACCGCCCGTGGCGAGTCCGGCCCGCTGGTCCACTCAGCGTTGCAGAGCCCGGCCCCCGGCTTCCTGGCAGTTGTGAATCGAGATCCCCAAGGGGCCCCTTTGGGTAGGACACGAGGAGAGTTCAGAGTGGGAACCATTCCCAAGTATGGGGCTAAGGTCTCCAGCCCAGGTGGACCAGTTTTTGAGTTGAATCCTCTGGGACTGCCCGTTAACATATAGTTCACGGAGGAAGTTTTATGTGGGGAGAAACACCACAAAAGAGCTCCTCAAGCCGGAGGGCCGGTGCTTTGCTGTGCAGCACCCAGCAGCAGTGGCGGGTATAGGAGGCACTGAGTCTGCGGGTGTGTGGCTGAAATAGTATTGGGAGTCAAGTTTCAGGCCTAATTTTCTCCATGCCTCCGAGCTCAAGGACTGGAATCCTCTTGGAAGTTAGTGGGAGAGCAGCTATGGTTAAAACTCCCGGAGATGCAGGCTGATGTCTTCACAAGAATTTAGGACTGGGTGTTTAGGCCTTCTAGAGTATTGACAACACAGTATGACCTTGCACAGATGCTTTCCTTTTATTGGCCTCAGTTTCCTTGCTATGTGAATCTTAACACTTTTATATGCCTTACAAAACTCTATTTTGACAATGATCTGTGAAGTAGTCAGGACAAGGGGAATCCATCTTAGAGATGAAGAATATATTGTTAGCAAAGCCAAAGATTGCATTCTACCCACTTTTTTTTTTTTTTTTTTTTGCGGTACGCGGGCCTCTCACTGTTGTGGTCTCCCCCGTTGCGAAGCACAGGCTCCGGACACACAGGCCCAGTGGCCATGGCTCACAGGCCCAGCTGCTCCGCAGCATGTGGGATCTTCCCAGACCGGGGCACGAACCGTGTCCCCTGCATCGGCAGGCGCACTCCCAACCACTGTGCCACCAGGGGAGCCCTCTACCCACTTTTAAGGTCAAGGATATGGCAAGAAAAAAAACTGATGACCATAAACTCAGTGCAGTGCTCAAAAGAGACAGGTCCCAGCCAAGTCAGAAGTGCTGTTACCGTGTGGTTCCCCCAGAACTTTGGAGGACAATTACTGTCAAACTCTGGGGTGCTTTTATGATGCTGGGCCACTACAACTTTCTTGCTCCCCTGCCTCTGAGAAGGTCAACATTACACCAGGGTGTGTGGAGCCCTCTCTCTTACCTGGTTTCTGAAGAGGTAGCTCTGTCTTCCACCTTTTCTTTTTCTTTTTCTTAAGTGGTAGAGAATAAAGCCTATTGCCATGGTTGTATAAACAGGGATAAATATTCTTGGGCTGAGGATGGGGGTGGGGGTTAGAGGACGATTCATTTTTGCTGAAGATGAATCAAATGGTTCAGCCTCCTCTCTCCTGCCCCCCACCCCGGCAACACTCAGCCTGGGGGGAAGATGAGATTACCTCATTTGAAAATAAAGAATAAATCAAAGGTCTTGAGATTGGATGTGAACTTACTTTCTCAAAGCCGTCCAGAGCTGGAGTGGAACCCTCAGAAGCATCTCAGCTTTGCCCCTTGCTGGTGGGGATAAGTGTATTGTGGGTACTTTTCTTGAGGTGCAGCTCCTGGAAACGGTGCCTAAAGGTGTCAGACTCTTGTGGTTTGCCCAGCCTATTTAGGGAAGGTGGTCCCCTCTGCTCTACTGCCAGAGCCTGAAGGTCCTGGCACCGATGACTGAGCTCAAAGGGAGAGGCAGAACCAGGTGTATCCCAACGGAACTCGGATCCTAAACTAAACAATGGAAACACTGCCATTCTCCTAGCTCCAGATCCTATGGTTCTCACCTGGACGTCCCAACCCACCAAGTCTTAGCCTGCCCTGGATGAGGCACCCCTGGCTAAGGCAGTGGCCATCTCATCTCCACTGGCAACGGAAGAGCTGAGGAGCTCATCCTGATAACCTGATGTGAGGAAAGAGATATGTGGCCACACAGTCTGGAAACCTCATCATAACATCACCCTCCCAAGGGTGGGTCCATGTCCCCTTTGCCCTCATGCCTCCCCCCCTTGTGGCTGCCAACAGCCCTTATCCCAATCTCCGTCCCCGCTCCCCCCACACCTCCTGAGCATCAACAGGAAAGGCTGACCCTAGAGATAAACACGTGCTGTTGGAATGTGTTCAGATATCACTGCAGAACTGTTTCTCTCCAGGCAGAGGACCTCTCCTGGCAGGCAGGCCCAGAGGTGCTGAGCAGAGACTGCGTGGCTGGTGTGAAACACTGAGATGGTGGGGGAGGAATTGGACAGAAGCCTAACTCTTCTTAGAATAACCTAACTCTCAGTTTTCATGATATCTTCCTCTGTCCACCTTAGACAGAGGCCTGGGCTCCTCTGCTTCTTACAATCCCAACACCAGGAGAGACAGCAGAGAGACGAAGTGGTCTACGTGTTGGGAGCCCTCTCGGTTCCAAAAGAAAGATTCACTTTGGTGTTTAAGGGAAAACTCTTCTGACTGGGTGGTGGAATCAAAGACTCAGTCATAGGAAGCTTGTTAGCTTTTGGTGTCCTCAAACATACAGTATCATTCTCCTCACTTTCAGATAGAGCAACTGAGGTCCAAAGAGATGGGTCTGAAAGGTGATATAATAAAGTCTCCCTGTTTCCAAGGTAACCTCTTTCTACTGCCCTCCTCTGCGGAATACTTCCCCATCCGCAGAATGGCCATCACTCTTGCATACTGTGTTAACTTAGACGCCACAGTCACAGTCGTCACTTCTTTACAAAGTTCCTGGGCTGCAAGACCAGTTATGCAGGTGCTAAAACTTTTTGGAGGGCTTCCCTGGTGGCGCAGTGGTTGAGAGTCTGCCTGCCAATGCAGGGGACACGGGTTCAAGCCCTGGTCTGGGAAGATCCCACATGCCACGGAGCAGCTGGGCCCGTGAGCTACAAATACTGAGCTCTGCGCGTCTGGAGCCTGTGCTCCGCAGCAAGAGAGGCCGCGACAGTGAGAGGCCCGCGCACCGCGATGAAGAGTGGCCCCCGCTTGCCACAACTAGAGAAAGCCCTCGCACAGAAACGAAGACCCAACACAGCCAAAAATAAATAAATGAATAAATAAATTAAAAAAAAAAAAAAAAAAACTTTTTGGAGAGGGACAGAAGGAAGGTGTTGGAGGAAGCAGTAGCAGGATAGTCGTCTGAGAAAACTTCATGAATGAATGGATTATTTCACCTGAACAATTCGGAGGAATTGTAAGTGCAAAATTAGACTAGTCTGAATAATGAACAGTTAAGTCTATGGGCTGCTACCGACCCCTATTTGGAATTATTTGCAGCTATGGGCCTGTGCTTTATGGTGCCTAAGCGATGGTCTCATTGCTACTGGGAAGTAAACATTTCCGTTTTGCAAACATTTGCTGGAAAAGCAAGTATTTTTCAACTGCAAAGAACACCTGAAGAATGTCAGGGCACAGCTAGGGGATATACTTACGGAATTTGTGCAGATTGATGCTGGTTGGTGCAAACAGCACTGAGAAGGAAAGAGACTTGCTCCCTGCACTCTCCTGGGGATATCCTGCCACATCTGGCTCCCTGGAGGCCCAGCGCTGACCTGCCTGTAACATCACCGTGGCCTGCAACTCAGGGCAAAAGCTGATTTTATTACACACTATTTGGTCATCTCCACCAGCTCCTGGTAGCTGTAAACAAGTACCAGGCATTGGCAGTCTGCCAGGGGGAGAGTTGTCAGCAAGAGAGAAAGAAGGCGACCTGCTTCTCCCACTGAGGCTATGGGGTAAGTAGAAAAAGAGGTCAGTTTCAGGTTTGGCTTACCGTGCATATTTGCTTCCACCAGGCTGGCTCCTGGTCTTTTGCAGGTGGCAGAGAACTGTCCTTACCTTGATCAGACACCGGCCCTGGGGTACAGTTGAGGTTTCAGCCTGGAGACCCTGAGGGGAGCCAATGCTTGAGGGTGACAGCTGCTTCTGTGAGGGCTTCTGCTTGACCAGGGTCCTGGGGTTTTGTGGGGTGTGAGTGGGGTGGGCAGTGACTCACAGCAGCAGCAGTCTGTACCAAGAGACAGCCTCCAGTTCCCAGAGCGGAAAGGCAATGAGGCCAAGAAACACTGCCATCATTTAACAAATGAAGATGCACATTGCAGAACAGGAGCTGAACACGCAAAGGAGTTTGGGTTTTTTACTGCCCTCCCTCCTCCCTGCATTTGGACAGGTTTTCCCTGCTGTGATTATTCCTCATGAATCGTCATCCATAGAAAGCGACTGAGGCAATGGAGAGTGAATAATGAATCCCCCAAATGGTCTTTTGTGTCTCTGCCTGGAGGGTTTTCGAAATAACTTGCATTTTCATCTCTCTGACTTAGAATCACAGAATTTGGGAACTGTAAAGGACCTTATAGATAATCAGGGAATTGTGACCTCATGGAGAGACTAGAAGTCAAGCTCTGTGGGTCTGAACCTCCAGTCTGTCACTGAAAATAGAGCTAGCTAACATTTATTGAGGGCTTTCCTTGTGTCAGGCACGCATCTGTTCTTCCCAGACCCTCGGAGGCAGGGCTCCTATTGCCTCTGTTCTGCTGGTGAGGAAGCGATGAGGAACCAGAACTCCCCTCGGTTCGCCCAGAGGCTCTGGCTTCAGAACCCATGCCTTCTGTCACTCCAAGGCCTCACCATGTGGACTTGAACACGTAATTTAACCTCGTTGTGTCTCAGTTTTCTCCTCTGTGATCTCTGACAGTCTGCATTTCACACCCAAGCATATGACTTTACAAGTCACGAGAGTACAGCCCAGAAATGTTAAGTGATTTGCCCTAAGTCACCCAGGTCGCTAATAGCAGAATCAGCAAAGGAACTCAGATCCAGTGATCTTCCCTCCCCTGTCCCTCCCACCCTCCGCCTACTCCCCGCCGAGACCTCTTTCCCCTCCATCACACTTTGGTAGGTGTTTCTAGAGGAATCCAACTCCTTGCCTTAGAGATCTCTTCTATGATCTCAGATCGATAGGTTGGACGTGTTGGGTTTGCCTGCGGCCAGTCACAACACCAACGGTGAGTTCAGGAAGCTGGTGATATTTGTCCAAGTACCTTTGACCTATCTGCCTGCCTGCTCTTTGCTATCTTTTTCAGGTCAAGAGTGGTGATGAAAACCATGAGGGAAGAGCACGGCAATGCCATGTCTGGTGTGGCCCATACATACTCTCCCCTGGTGGGTGCTGTTTCCAGCTGTTTGTCCTCATCAGGCAAATGTTACCACCTGGTGCCGGCTCTCTCTCCCAGCTTCCTTCCTGGTGGCAGTGGTTGAAAGCCTGCTCCTCTCTCCCCTTCCCTCTGTCCTTTGTCCTCCCTGTCCCAGGTTCTGATCATTAATTGGCGTGTGATGAGTGTGCCTTGGAGGAGGTAGGGGTCAACAGGGTCTCCAGTAATCACTATGCACTGTCTTTGCCAGCCTCCCCATCCCAGTGTCTTCCCTACGGAAAACAGATTGGAAAAGGGTGGAGGTGTCAATAAACAAATCATTGGAGTGCATGGAAAGTGAGAACAAGGGAATCCTGGGGAGGCATTACTCTATTCACAGTGGCACTGGGTACCCATGCATGTGTGTGAGTGCGTGTGTGGCTCACACACTCTGAAATGAGCTCTCACCCGCTGGTGAGTGGAAAATTAGCTTTGGCAGGTGAGGAACTGGGTGACAGGTGAGGAAGCCAGCAGGGTATCGGTGTTATCTGTCTCCTACTGCTGTGTGCTGGTGTTGCTAACAATATCTCGCCCACCCCCTTCCTCTCCCTTAACTTGTAATTAGGTGGAGTGGAAATCACTCGGGAGGGCTTGGGCAGGTGGGAGAGTGATATGAGTACCTTAGAATGGCCTCGTGACCTTTGGAAGCCAGCCGTGTGCTTTGCAGGTGGGCTGCCCCAAGCCAGGTGGGAACTGGCATTTTCCTGATGGCCCATGAAGCAAGCTGTGTGGTTTACATTTCTCTGGTGGGTGGGAGAAGAGATGGCAGTCCAGGGACTAAGTCCTGGGAAGTTCCATCAAATGACATAAGCTGGAGGTGAAGTGAGCCAGGACGGGCAGGTGGGAGACCTGGGGGTCTTAGACTGGCTCCGCTGCCCATCTCTGCCTGCTAGTTGGCCCTGTAATCCACCCCCGTGCCTCAATTTCTCTGACTGTAAAGTGAGGAAAATAATCTCACTGCCACCTGCCTGCTGTGAAGGTAAAGTGTAAAGGCCCTTTGAAATGTCAAGAACACTGTCATTGGACAGTGCCAAGGGAATTCGCAGAGCCTACTGAGCGGCGGCAGTCTGCCTCTGCGTCACTTTCACAGCCTGTGCTCTGACAGGTACTTAGGCATCTCACATCCATAAATCTCATCTCCTATCTATAGTCAGCAAATAAGGGAAAGGGCAGGCCGCTGCTCTGCTACCATCTGATCTTTCTGGGAGGGAAGTAATCTGTTGGGATACACCTGGTTCTGCCTCTCCCTTTGAGCTCAGTCATCGGTGCCCGGCCTGTCAGTTTAATTTAACAAGGTTGAGGGAGAGGTTTGATTTAATCAAACCAGTTGCTGTATCCATTCTGCTCAGAGGTCCCTCAGTGTCACCACTGAGGCTCAGATTAGACAGTGACAATTACTTCTTCTTCCCTGACTTTGCCTCCCCCTCCCTTTCTCTCCCTGGAGGGAACACGGAGGCAGATCAGTCTCCTGGGACCTAAGAATAGATGCGGGAGGATCACAGGAGGGAAGCAGACTGGCCTCAGAAAGCCCCTCTCGTGCCTTGTTTAAGTCTGAGCAACCGCCTGAGGGATGAGGGGAGCAGCAAATTTGAGCAGAGCCGCCTGGAAAGGCTCAGGGCTGCCTGAGGACAGAGCTGTGCCATCATCATCAGTGCCATCGTGGATGGCCTCCGAGATAAAACCAAGCTCCCTTGCTGTCAGGAGGCTGGGTGGAGGGCGGGCCGAGGAGGTAAGGTGCGGTGTGCTCTGCACGCTCCAGACAAGAATTTATTTCCAGTTTGTCAGCCTGGATTCTGGGGTCTCCAGAGCCGGGAGGCAACAAGAGAAAAATGGTGAGGCTCCATCCATCTGAGTCTCTGTGGCTCTGTTCTCGGCATGAAAGCAGCAGTGACAGGAGGAGGCTGTGTGGATGTGGGTAACTATGGTGTTGGGGGGAGGCAGGTAACGGTGGTGTGTGTGGGGGTGTGATGTGTATGGGAGTGTCTGTGGCTGGGGAGCCAGGCAGGGGGGTCTCTGGTGCAGATAGGTCAGGCTTAGGGAGTTTCGAATTCCAGAACAAACCTCTCTTGCCACTTAACTCTTTCCTTTCCCTCCTTCTCCAGGAAGTGGGTGCTCGGCACCTCTTGTTCTCTTGAGCAGCTCACAGGAGAGAAACAAAGTCCTCTTGAAGGGGAGCCCTCTCTTGGCGTGATGGAAATCTTTCCTTTTGCTCATTTGTGTCACATTCTTCCACCAGGCCGGGCAACTGACAGATGCACCCTTCCCCGGGCCCCTTTCAGAGTCCCCTCCCTGCCATTGGTGTCTCACCCAAATAACCAGCAGACGCCACCATCCACAGGAGCTGCGCATGGTTAGCAGAAACCCTTCCTGACAGCTCCAAAGAGAAGCCCTCAAATGCGTATTCTATTGGGTGCATCTCATTGTTGCTGACAGCCGCTTTATCAATTAAATTCCACATTCCCCGTCTTCGGAGACGCCACAAACCTCCCTACCTAATAAATCACAGGCCCCCAGTTATTGTTAAATGTCCCATCAGTCTCTAATAAACTCCCTGCCAACAGGGGCAGGTTATTTATTATGCTGACTGGACAAGAATGAATTGGGCCCCATTCTCAGCAGAAGAGCAAACGTGACGCCTTCCTCCCTAAAGACGGAGGCTGTGGTATTAAATGGGGCAATTAATCAACGTGGGCCTTGGGCAGAGGGGAGTCTGGTCTAGAGAGAGGGAGGATGGCCTGGGGTCCTTTACTGAAAGCCAACTAAGCAAGCCCCCACGGTGAGAGCTAAGCCGCGCAGAGTACAGGAACCTGGGCCTTTCCTGCTTCTTCCCCTCTCCTCATTCCTGTTTGAAAAGGTACTGAAGACACAGTCACCCCATAGGCCAAGGGGCACATATGAAAATAGTTATTCTCCACGTTGAAAGGCAGCTGCATAGGACTGAGCAGGGTCGTGAAAAATTCTGTCCAGAAGGCCAGATATTGTTATTTAATAAACTTGATGTAACTTAAGTTTATTGATGGTGCTATAGTCCACTGAGCAGATGAACTGAAGAATATAGGAGGGAATGTTCCCCTTGCCTGGGAGAGAGAACTAGGAAACATGTGCTCAGTCACTGTTTGCTGGCTGAGCAGCACACAGGTTAAGCACTGACACTCAGAAAGCAGTGAACACCCAAAAGACCCAGGGGTTGTTAGGTGTGAGAAACTGTTATAAAGTGGGCCTTGCAGTTACGACCTCATACTAGATCCCAAACTGAGATGATGCTCTGCCAGTTACAATCCAAACTCCTCAGCTTTGTCACTGACCAAGGCTTAGTCTAGACTTCCAATTGTATTTCTATCGCTACATAACACTATCCTCCTTTGGGCGAGCATAACACGTTAATTTTATGTTCCTTATGGTGGCAGACAAGGTCCTCCATACTATGGGACCAATATATCTCTGCAACCCTGTTTCCTGGTCAGCGCTGCCACACTTGCCTCCGTTCATGCTAAAGCTCATACCTTACCGTATCTACTATGGTTTCTCATGCTTCCACGCCTTTGCACAGACTGCTCCTTTTGCCCAGAATATCTTTCTAACTTGTCTGCCTGGTGAGCTTTCCTTCCACCCCCACTGCCTGATGAACTCCACATCTATCCTTCAGGATCAGCTCAGAAAATCACCCCCCCCCCACCCCAGTGCTTCAAGGGACTTGAGCATTGTCTCCTGGTGCAGCTATCTTGGCAGAAGTGCTAGACTCCAGGGATTAGGAAAAGAGTGACCCGGGCATGGAGGTTTTCTTATAGTTCCATGCATGCTTTAAACCACTCTGATTTGGGATGGGGAGAGAAGAGCATAGAGAAGAAAGCTATTGGTCTCTGAATACCAAAAGCTGCTTTTCTCAATTTTTCAGATGTCCTCACGCTCTCCCACATGACAGCCACACTTTGAGCCGCTAAGGCCCTGAAAAATGTCAGTACTGCATGTACTTTTACACCACCTTGTGTTATTTGAATATTTCCTCCTTGGCCAGAGCTATCCGTCTGCATGTATCTTTCTTCTTGAGGGCAAGTGCTCTGCTTATTTGGTCCCAGTTTTGCATCTCCAGCATCTGGCTGATTCGTATTATCCGTTTAGAAGATTTCTGCTGAAAGAATGAATGAAGAGATGTTTGCAGATTGAATGCAAATAATAAGGTTGCCTACCCTTTGTTGCTTTGAGGATCAAATGAGAAAAAGTGGCTATAAAAATCTTAGGGCCTTCCCTTCTTTCCACATAGTCCCACGGATCCTCACATTCGAGGGGGGACACCTTATGTCTATGTTTTTGTTTACATTATTTTCCTTTCCTCTGGGTGCAGAAACTTCCATTGTGAAATCATTGCCTGGGACCATTTGAACCTGAAAATCCATTCCGAGTCTACCTTTTACTCCCACTTCTTCAATTCACAGGAATCCTTCCCCCCTCTACCTTCCAGGTACATAAGGTGAGGAAAGATTTTCCAAGTAGACAGAACAGCATACAAAGAGGCTGGGGTCCCATTGTGATTTTATCCTGAAGGAGGCCAGCAGGCAGACAACAGTCCAACTGGTTTCTGCGTATGTTACTCTCATACCTTACCTGGTTATTAAATGATCTCTTACCTTTATGTTTTATTTTTATGGCACTAAAAATTACGACCAACAGCATTATTACAGTTTTTAACTACTGAGGAAAAAAATTGTATTGATTTGTTTTTAGCTATAGCAATATAATTTATGACTAGTAACATAACTGCAATATTTGGGCAGGGGAACCATTCAGGAGGTTGTTGTGATAGCTAGGACCTAAAAGGTCCTAAAATAGGACCCTTAAAAGGGACCTAAAATAGGACAGACGCTATGGAGACTGGAGAAGAAATATGGATGCGATATTTGGAAGCAAAATTACTTGCCCTCAAGTAATTGTTAGAAAGGGGAGGGATTTCCCTGGCGGTCCAGTGGTTAGGACTCAGTGCTTTCACTGTCTGCCATGGCCCCGGGTTCAATCCCTGGTCAATCCAAATCCCCCCCCCCCCAAAAAAAAAGAAAGGGGAGAGGGATAGTGGAAGGTGGAGTCAAGAATAATTAATTCTCAGGTTTGGGATTTAGGGATTAAGTGGATGAAAGAGGTGGGGTAGGTACTAAGAGGAAGTCTGGAACCTTTACTGCCCACTCCCAACAGGCCCCCTTCTTTCATATGAACAGCTGACATTTTCTCAATGTTTTGTAAATTTATAAGAAAAATGCATCTGAGAATACCTTTCCAGTGGGATTACCTTGCCAAAGTCCTCCTACCTCCTTTGGAATCTGCATCATCACCGTGTGTGTGTGTGTGTGTGTGTGTGTGTGTGTGTGTAGGGAAGTGTGAGGCTGGTGAGAGATAATGACCAGAATTATGATATAATCTTTAGATTTGTAATTGTGAATATTAGGTTCCAAAAATACTTAATTTGGAGTTATGACTCAGACTTTGTTATAGGAGCTCATTTATTCAATAAATATTGAGCACTTACTCTGTGTCAGATTGTTTTTTCCGATTAGGCATACTGCAGAGAACAAAAGAGAATAGGTCCTTGTCCTCATAGAGTGGGGGAGACAGACAATAAACGTATGATTTCATCTAGTGATAAGCGGAAAAATAAAGCAGAACAAGGGAATAGAGAGTGATGGGAAAGGCTGGGGAGCTGCCAGGATGGGGGAGCTACCTCAGAGTGTTCAGGAAAGTCCTCTTTGAAAAGGTGGTATTTGAGCAGAGACCTAAAATAAAGTGGTAAAGACTGCTGTCATCCATGAGATGGTGGTGGGGAGGGATAGGAGCAACACATAGAAAATGTTAAATTTGAGCTATTAGATATAAAGTGGAGGTGTTGAGAAGGGAGATGGATGTACAAGTCTGGAGTTCAGAGGAAGGTCGGAGGTGTAGATACTAATGTGGGAGTTGTCAGTTCAGTTGCTGGTTCCAATTCGATTTGCTTTTATCAGAGCTCAGCGTGTGTCAGGTACTGTGCTAGGCGCTGGGAACGCAGAGATGAAAGCACACAGATATATACCTGGCAACGTGGTCAATCCCAAATCTCGCTGTACTTCGGGCGCTCTCTGCGAGCACAGGAGGAGGCAGCGAGTTGGGGCGGGACACGGTGGGGAGCCGGAGGAGTTGACCGCCGAGCCGAAGTCCGGAGGCTAGGAACGTGACGCACTGGGCTCTTCACAAAGGCAGCATTGTGAGGTCAGCAACGCGGGCGCAGGGCGGGGCAGTGCTCCCACCGTGAGCGCGCGGCGCCCTCTGTAGGCCGCAGGCGGCGACACACCGGTAGCCTCAGCTTTCCTCCCCTCCCTTTTCCCGCCTTCCTCAGGTCACGTTTTTTTGTTGTTATAGCTGTTTCCGAGTCTTTCTAAGCCTCCGACTTCCGTCCCTTACCCCTCCTCTTCGAGGCCGGGAGTGTCAGTGTCTTCGCAGGAAGACTGCCAATAAAGTTTTTCCTCTTCTTGTTCTCAGGCTCCACGCCTCGCCCCAAGTACCGCGAGATCCGGCGGCGCGGCTAGCATGGCGGCGGCTTTTGAAGCATCGGCGGCCTTAAAGACCGTGGAGAGCGCTATGCCGGCGGAGCGCGTGGCTGCGCAGTTAGCGGCCCCGGAGCCAGCCCTCCGGCCAGTGCGGAGTCTGCGGACGGCTCACGACATCAACGGTCCGCGGACCCGCACCGGGGACGTACTGCTGGCGGAGCCGGGGGACTTCGAGTCGCTGCTGCTGTCGCGGCCGGTGCTGGAGGGGCTGCGGGCGGTTGGCTTCGAGCGGCCGTCGCCCGTGCAGCTCAAGGCCATACCGCTGGGGCGGTGCGGACTTGGTGAGGGCTGGGGCCCTGGAGGGGTCGCGAGGGCCGCAGGAGGGGGCGGCGGCGGCCAAGCCCGTGGCGAGGGCCGGGAAGGGCCCAGAGCGGCCGTCTTGCAGGGCTCGGCCCAGGGCAAGACACCGTACGCACGCGAGCCTCAGTTTCCTCCTCTGTCAAACGGAGGCGCAGTATTGAATTTGGAGATAGTTGAGGTCCATTCCACGCTGTCACGTGGTTCTACGTTTGGGAATATAAACGGCAGGAAAGATCTCAGATGAGATCAGCCTGGATTAGGGTAGGCCCTCAATCCAGTGACAAGAGTCCTTATAAGAGCAGGGAGAAAGGCAGAGAAGAAAGCCATGTGAAAATGGAGGCAGAGATTGGAATTACACAACTCCAAGCCAAGAAATGTCTCAGCCGTCAGAAGCTGGAAGAGACAGGAAGGATTGTACCATAGAGCCTTAGGAGGGAATGTGGCCCGGCTGATACCTTGATTTCATATTTCTGACCTCCAAAACTTTGAGAAAATAAATTTCTGCTTTCTAAGCCAAGAAAAGAAGAGAAACGGTGGAGGTTCAGGGAGGAGGCCTGTTTCTGGATATGGCCACATGCATGTTTTAGAGTTAACTTAAAAACGAAGGTGGTTAAGGATGTGATCTCTGGAGGCCTGTCTAGTTCTGGAATTTCATGTTGGTACCTAAGCTTCTTCAGTCAGTCCTGGCTAATGATAATTTTTTTTTTCCTCCTCAGATTTAATTGTTCAAGCTAAGTCTGGCACTGGGAAAACCTGTGTATTCTCCACCATTGCTTTGGACTCTCTTGTTCTTGAAAACCTAAGTACCCAGGTGAGTTTAGCTCAGAGGACCCAAGGAGGGTATGTTATGTGGATTTACTACAGGTCAGATGAAATACCAGTAGCTCCTCAGAGGTAGAAATGAATGATTGTGTTAAGATATATGAAAAGTATACAAGTAAAGTAGATACTTAGGCTGGTGAGTGGTGTTGGTGTGGTTAGTGACCAAATACACGCTATTAGTGTTAGAAGTTTAGAGATTTCTGTTATTACTGCGTGTTAAATAAAATAAGTCTGCCATGTGTGTCAATTTTGTCATTACTTGAGAATACAGATAGGGATTCTTTATTCTTTTATTTGCTCACTAGATTGTGGTGAGGTTTAGCATTTGACCTGATTAGTGGTAATGAGGTGTTTGGCTATTGTAGGTAACTGCATGTGGTTCTTACAGTGAATGTGTTATACTGATCTCCCACCTTCTGGGTTCTCTCAGAGTAGGGTCTAAGAGGGCCTTACCCAAATTAACAGGAGATTTGGGTTTGGAGATCATTTTTTCAGCAGAGATTTGTTGAGCCCATGTTATGTTTAAACAGTATGCCAGGCATTGGGGATATAAAGATGAATCAGGTATGACCCTCATAGTCTTACTTTGTGGTTTAGTAGTTACAGCAGGCTGTATTTCAAGTTCTCAGTCATGTATATCTGATGATGACTCTTCAACAGTGTTTTTTAACCCAGATACTCATATCTGGGTTAAAAAACACTGTAAAGCTTTTTGAGTCCTGCCTTATGTATTTATTCTACCGACTTGTTAAAGGTATATTTTATGTTGTTTTTAGATTTTGATCTTGGCTCCTACAAGAGAAATTGCTGTACAGATACATTCTGTTATCACAGCCATTGGAATAAAAATGGAAGGCTTAGAGTGTCATGTGTTTATCGGAGGGACTCCATTATCACAAGACAAAACCAGACTTAAAAAGTGTCATATTGCTGTTGGTTCTCCTGGTAAGATATCAATGCTTGTTAATAACTGAGGCTTTTAAGCGACTGAACACTTTTATATGGCAATAAGAATATGGCAATCTTTGATAATTATGGTAATTATTTTGAGGATTAAAAATGAAGAGCATTAGATTAGTGACATATAAACACATGACTGGATTACTAACAGGATTTATGAAATTTCTGTTTCTAAGGATGTTTAAGAACAAGTATGGGATAGGCTTCTGAGCAGAAGAGGAATGAGATGATTTCAGAAAGCCCTTCTAAGCCATGGGATGGGATTATTCTTTGCTTCAGTATTAGTCCTTCGGTCATGAGTCACTCAGAATCATAATCTAGCATTCAGTGCCTTACAAGTCTTTTGACAGGAAGTGTTTATTTTCCATACGTATTGGTGATGAAATGTGAGGGAAAAAATAATGGATTTAGGGAAGATCAGAACTCAGGATTTCTAATTTATGGTTTAGTGTGTAAAGAATAATGAGGGTTGGGTCGGGAAAGTTAGCAATTCAACCTGTAAGTAGAATAACAACATTGGCTGAAATTTGCACGGATTTGGTGCATATGAATATTTGAATATTTTTTTTCTGGACTTTAGGCAGAATTAAACAACTGATAGAACTTGACTACTTGAATCCAGGCAGTATACGTCTCTTTATTCTTGATGAAGCAGATAAGCTTTTAGAAGAAGGCAGCTTCCAGGAGCAAATAAAGTAAGAAAAATAACTAATTTGACTATTAAAATGGTGCTCCAAAGTATCTGTCTTTTGCTTTTCTAGGTGGTGATTATCATCTGAATAGTTTCCATGGTGTGTGTGTTTTTCTTTTATTTTGCAGTTGGATTTATTCTTCCTTGCCTGCCAGTAAGCAGATGTTGGCAGTGTCAGCTACTTACCCTGAATTTTTGGCTAATGCTTTGACAAAGTACATGAGAGAGCCCACTTTTGTAAGACTAAATTCCAGTGATCCTAGTCTCATAGGTGTGTACAGATATTGGATATTTAGTGGGTTGGTTTGTGATATTCTGGAGCTTTCCTTTGCTAAGTTGGCTTTTGCTTTCATATTTGCTATAGAAAATATGTTCATTTTAACAGAAGACTCTTCTTTGTAGGTTTGAAGCAGTACTACAAAGTTGTCAGTTCATACCCTTTGGCCCATAAGATTTTTGAGGAAAAGACTCAGCATTTACAAGAATTGTTCAGCAAAATTCCATTTAATCAAGCCTTAGTCTTTTCTAATTTACACAGCAGGTAATGTACCTTAAAAAGTCATCTGGGGGGCTTCCCTGGTGGCGCAGTGGTTGGGAGTCCGCCTGCCGATGCAGGGGACACGGGTTCGTGCCCCGATCCGGGAAGATCCCACATGCCGCGGAGCAGCTAGGCCCGTGAGCCACGGCCGCTGAGCCTGCGCGTCCGGAGCCTGTGCTTCGCAATGGGAGAGGCCCGCGTACCGCAAAAAAAAAAAAAAAAAAAAAATTCATCTGGGGAACTTGTGAAATGAAAGGATAGGTGTGGGGCAGTATTTGTAAAATTATAACCCTCTGTGTTATTTTTCATAGAGCACAACACTTGGCTGATATCCTTTCTTCTAAAGGCTTTCCTGCAGAGTGCATTTCAGGTAAGTTCATCTGTTAACTTTAATCTTTGTTTAGTATCCTGACTTGAAGCTTCTCCAAAGTCAGGAGGAAGAGATACCACTTCCTGAGTTGTCTTGTGAGTGTGAGGTTACACTGAGTCTTCAGAGTAAAAGGAATTTGAGGTTTATTTTTCACTGGGATTTGTCTCTTTAAGAAGTATGTACTAAAAAACTAGAAAACTGGAGTTATATCCACAAAGAACTTAATAACTTTACAAAATAGAGCCTGTCTTTGTTATCTTAAGATAAACATTGTAAAAAAATGCAAAGAATTGCTAACTAAATTGACTTTTACAGTCTTGTGGAAGGCAAAACTGATTCATTTTTGACACAAAGCTAAATTATTACTGTTGACCTAGGAATGAAAGATTTAAAGGAATTTTTGATAAGTGAGATCCTTTTTAGAGTTTTGATTGCTATCTCAGCTTAGTTTTTAACCTGTTAGCATAAGCTCATTTAGTCGTGGTATATTATGAGATACTGGGGAGACTTGTTTTCTGATGGGCCAGTATTTGGATGATAGATCACACTTCAACACCAAATTGGTAAACAGCTGGTTAAATCAATATTATTTTCCTAAGAATTGTTAAACCTCATATGGCACTTTGTAGATATAATGTTATATCTGCAGGCATAGCCTAGTCACCATTTAAAATTGAATTTCTAGTTGATTGCCTAACCATATTTTAGAAGATTCTGACTTTAGGTTTTTGTTTCTGACGTTAGTTCTTAACCTAGATTTGCATATAAGGACAGAGTTAACTTTGGTTGTTAAAGCGTTAAGACTGGCAATTATGATTTCTGATTTTTGTGGATTTGATAAATGTATGTTCACTTGTTTTGGGTTTTTTTGCGGTATGTGGGCCTCTCACTGCTGTGGCCTCTCCCGTTGCGGAGCACAGGCTCCGGACGCGCAGGCTCAGCAGCTGTGGCTCACGGGCCCAGCCGCTCCACGGCATGTCGGATCTTCCCGGACCAGGGCACGAACCCGTGTCCTCTGCATCGGCAGGCGGACTCTCAACCACTGCGCCACCAGGGAAGCCCTGTTCACTTGTTTTTATATGACTTTCTTTCTGGGTCTTTTTAGGCAACATGAATCAGAATCAGCGTCTTGATGCTATGGCTAAGCTGAAGCAGTTTCATTGCAGAGTCCTCGTTTCCACAGATTTGGTAAATTTCCTGTTCAGTTTGGGTGACTAATCAATCTGGACATATGTTCTGTTATCAAATGTACAGATTTCATCTATTATTTTAGGTGGGTGTAGCTGACAAGAATACCAGAAGATAATTGTCTTTCCAGTGCTGGGGAATATGATTTCTTCCTAAAAATGTCTTCTGTATTTTTATCTTTATTGTTGAAATTAGTCATTAGAAATGAATTTTCTTTTCCTTTGCTCCTAAATATCCTCCTTGCTCTTGAATATCCTCCTATTCTTAATTTGGCTCTTGGTTATACTGAATAATATAGTGTGCCATGCAACGGCTAATGCACACAAACAACTGTTCTGTTCTTCAAGACTTCCCGTGGAATCGATGCTGAGAACGTGAATCTGGTTGTAAACCTGGATGTTCCATTGGATTGGGAGACATATATGCATCGGATTGGCAGAGCTGGCCGTTTTGGTAAAAAAAAAAAAAAAAAAAAAAAAAAGGAAAGAAAAAAGTTTGCGTGCTTTCTTTAAGGGGAGGAAGCTATAATGTGACAGGTGGACTTGAAGTGTCATTTATGTGAAAATGATTTACTACTTAACATTCCTTCTGTGCTTTAGGTACTTTGGGACTGACAGTGACCTACTGCTGTAGGGGAGAAGAAGAAAATATGATGATGAAAATTGCCCAGAAATGTAAGATCAATCTTCAGCCTTTACCAGGTATATTTTGTCTGTTTCATTTTGCTTTCAAAATAATAATGATAGGCCTAATAAAAATAATAGCTAACATAGAGTACTTATGATGTGTTGGATACTGTTCTAAGTATATATGTTAACTCATTTAATTCACACCACAATTACGTGAGGTATGTGCTATTATTATCTACCTTTCGTAGATGAGGATATTGAGGCATAGAGAGGTTAAATATTTGTCTAAGGTCTTACAGCTAATAAGTAACAGGGAGAAGATTGCAAGCTAACTAATGACACATGAAAAATGAAAAATATTTTCCTACTGCATTAACTCCATATTTTACTTTGTAGCCCTGCAATTTGATTTTATCCTTTTATATCAAGGGATGTATTTTACCTCTTATGTTGCTATGAAGGTAATTCTTGCCATACTCCCCTTTGTCACCATGGAGAAGGAATAGTATCTTTAATTGGGACACTGTTCTGAAAATGTTGAAGTGTTTTCTTTTGATTTTAATGAATCATTTATCAAGCTGCTTTTTTTTTAAAATTTATTTATTTATTTTTGGCTGTGTTGGGTCTTTGTTGGGTCTTCGTTGCTGCGTGCGGGCTTTCTCCAGTTGTGGCGAGCTGGGGCTACTCTTCATTGTGGTGCGCAGGCCTCTCATTGCAGTGGCTTCTCTTGTTACGGAACACGGGCTCTAGGCACGCGGGCTTCAGTAGTTGTGACACGTGGGCTCAGTAGTTGTGCCTCCTGGAAGTCCCCACCCAGTTTTTCAGGGTTTCTAAAAAAGTTTTCAAGAGATCATTAATAGTTTCAAACATGCATTGTTTCCAAGATAGCAGTTTTAAAAAGCAGCTTGGGGCTTCCCTGGTGGCGCACTGGTTAGGAATCCACCTGCCTGTGCAGGGGTCACGGGTTCGATCCCTGGTCCGGGAAGATCCCATGTGCTGCAGAGCAACTAAGCCCATGCACCACAACTAATGAGCCTGCGCTCTAGAGCCCATGAGCAATGCAGTCAATCAATAGAGCCCAATGCAATCAGTCAATCGATCAATCAATACACAAACAAACAAACAAACTTATTTAAAAAAAAACCAAACTCCTGGGTGGAAATACGGTTTATTTGCTATACAACTGACCCTTAAACAACAATGGGGGTGGTTAGAGGCGCTGAGCCTCCATGCAGCATAAATCCCTGTATAGCTTATAGTCAGCCCTCCATATCTGCCTTTCCACATCCACTGATTGAGCCAACAGCAGATTGTGTAGTACTATTGTACGTATTGGAAAAAATCTGCGTATAAGTGGACCTGCGCAGTTCATACCTGCAGTTCAAACCCGTGTTATTC
The DNA here is from genome assembly GCF_963924675.1 of Phocoena phocoena. Classification (NCBI taxonomy): domain Eukaryota; kingdom Metazoa; phylum Chordata; class Mammalia; order Artiodactyla; family Phocoenidae; genus Phocoena; species Phocoena phocoena. The sequence goes on from NC_089219.1 coordinate 98,704,759, forward strand.
AAAGGTCAACTGTATATGTTAATGCGTGCATGTTAGTGTGTGTATATATATACGTTGTATAGATACATAAATGTATACTTATATAGTGTATACATGACCTTCTAGAAGATGGACTGTGTAGTTATTGAGTAAATATAACAATGAATATTTTACCCATTTATATTTAACTCCTTTAGTGATTTTTACAAAGCTAGATGAAACACAGGTTTGGGAGTACTGTGAATTTTAGTAGTTTTGGCTTTGTGATAACTCATTTTCACATATTTTTTAAATTGCTCTAAGCTTATGTCCTGATTTACAAAATATTTGTTTTTAGAGTAGATGGTCTTTAGGTTCTCTGTCAGTTCTAAGACTATATTTTGTTAATTCTCTCTATGTATAAGTCTATTGGTGATCTTTATAGTTATAAATAATGGAAAAAGTAAATTGAAAATTGGTACAAGAGAGTTAGGACTTGTGGTAGGACTCAGTATCATAACATCTAGTGATAAAAATAAGATTTGCCTTTGGTTACCAGAAAGTGACATATTTGGATCTTTATGAAAAGTTAACAGAGCCCCGAAATGATGAGAAAATGATATTTATAGTGTTAGATCTATACTGGACTAGGCACTTGTGTGACAACAGACTGTTCGGGTGAGTTGCCTGGAGCAGGATTAGGAGGGAATTGGCCTGAATGATAGGTCTCCGCAAGCAAGGGATGGCACCTTAGTAGGAATCCATGTTTAGTTAGAGGGTCTGTTCAGTGAAGGATCAAGAGCCCCAGCTGAAGAATCCAGATCTGAGGGAATGAGTAGTGGGTACACATACATGGAACACCACTAGCAGCAACAGACAGGTGAGGTCTTTGTAAAGCAGGGCCTCTGTGTACTTAGTCTGCCTAAGATGAAAATTGGTCACACTTTGGAAAGATCTGAGTGCAGGTGGAAGCAAGTTGTCATGCCTGGATGGGATAGGAAATTTATAGAGTTAGAGCCAGCAAATTTTTTTAAGCTTACAAGTGCCATTGGTACCACAGATCTTTTCACAGTCATCTGGCTTTTTTCCCCGTGGAGGTTTTTTTCCTCCACCGTTGAGGGCAGTGATTTCTCCCTGGTAGAATATAGGGTGGCAGATTTACTTGGGTACAGGGTTGCAGTTGTAATATTTCCCAGTTGGTAAGCTTTGGGGAGCACAATCCATTTTCTAATATCTTGTTTTGCTGTTATCAGTAGTGAGATAATGGGGAGGAGTTGGGGAGAGGGAGACGAGGAAGGATGGGAGAATCGCTGTAGAGGCATACCTCACTCCTAGAATAAGCTCTTTTCGAGTGAGGGGGTATGGGATGGGTCTTTTATATTTTTGGGCAAATTTCTTTACTGCAAGTTTTGCTTAGGTCTTTTAAAATCTAATATATTAAGCTTCTTAGTATAGTGTTAGTATATTTTGTTTCTTAATCTTATTTGACTGTGGGAAGCTTTATTAATCCATTCAGAAAATGCTGGTCTAGAACAGCTCGAGAATTTAATACTTTTATAATTCCTTTTATGTAGATCCTATTCCTCCTGGTCTGATGGAAGAATGTTTGGATTGGGATGTGGAGGTTGAAGCTGCCATGCATACATATGGCTTAGCAAGTATACCTACACAGACCCTAAAACAAATTCAAAAAATAGAGAGCACCTTTCAAACTCAGAAAGTTCATGGTAACCACATGGCTTCATCTAGAAATACTTCTGTATCTGCGCTGTCAGTCAAATCAAAAAACAATACCAAACAAGAGCTTCCTGTGCAAAGCCACTCAGAGTGTGGAATTGTAGAAAAAGCCACGTCACCAAAAGAACTGGGCTGTGCCGTACAATTGGAAGAGCAAAGGAAGAAGTCTATTCAGACGTCTGTTGAAAACTCTACTAACAGTCAGCACCAAGTCAAAGAAGCTTCTGGGTCACTCCCCAAAATTCCTTGTCTGTCTTCCTTTAAAACCCATCTGCCATGTACTTTGACTTTTGCAGAATTGATGGAGGATTACGAACACTATATTAAAGAGGGGTTAGAGAAACCTGTGGAAGTCATCAGACACTACACAGGTCCTGGGGATCAGACTGTGAATCCTCAAAATGGTTTTGTGAGAAATAGAATTACTGAGGAGAGAGTGCAGGTATTGGCAAGTAGTAGCCAATCTGGAGACTCTGAGAGGGACAGTGATTCTTACAGTTCAAGGAGTTCTTCCCAGAGCAAAGGAAGTAAGTCATGCTTGGAAGGTTCTTCTGATACTCAGCTGAAAGACTTGGATTCTAGTCCTGTGGGTGGCCATATCTCTTTGGAACAACCTCTGAATGGAAATGACACCCCTCATCTAGTAGAGTATCAAGAATCACCTGAAATCAAAATAAAGACAAGGCATAAAGAGGGAGCTAACCATAACCAGAGAGCTAAGCAGAGCCAGAGAAGCCTTCCCAGGCGGTCTTCCTATCGATTGCAGACAGAACCCCAGGAAGGTGGTTGGTATGACCACCATAGGGAAACACATCCGAGTTTTTCTGACACCTATCAGGACTATGAGGAGTACTGGAGAGCTTACTACAGGGCGTGGCAGGAATACTATGCTTCTGCTTCTCAGTCGTATTATTGGAACGCTCAGAGGCATCCAAGCTGGATGGCAGCCTATCACATGAATACCATTTATCTACAAGAAATGATGCGTGGCAACCAGTGATTATAGGCTGTACGTCACGCCATCTGGGGATATCAACAAGTGATACCTTTGGATTGCCATCCTTGACCTGTAGTAGAGTGGCATATAGTGGCATTTTTGAGGAACTGGAGAAGTTTTGAGGCTTTCTACTGGGACACATCTAGTTTTCAGATTGTTTTGACCTAAATCAACCTGATTCGGGTCAGATGAATTATCTTCTTTAAAGAAACTTCCTGGATGAGATTCTTGAAAGAAAATTTGGGGGACATAGAGCTAAAGGTCCCAGGGTGCCATTTTCTATAAGCTGTTCCAAAAAGAAACACTTAAAAAGACTTATATACCACTGCTTGCTTAAAAGAAATAAAAACAGTTGAGATTTGAAAAATAATGCTAGTTTATGCCGTGGAGTTCTTTCCAAAAGTCTTGGGCTACATTTCCATAGAGGTGTGTTCTTGTAGAAATTTGTAGCATGGTAGAACAGAAAGCCCCCTCTCCTTTTAGGTTTAGGCAGGAAGGAATAAACATTGCTTCAGACTTTCCTGAAGGTCCTTGATTTGATGCTGTTTGCTTCCAGTAAAAATATTTATTACCAGTAAAAATAGAAACTTAGCCAAGTGTGTTGACATGTTTATTGTTCATCTTTTGAATATCTTTTGTCTTTATAATTGTGGAAGCTGTGGGTTTTTTTGTTTTTTTTTTTTTTTTTGCGGTACACGGGCCTCTCACTGTTGTGGCCTCTCCAGTTGTGGAGCACAGGCTCCGGACGCACAGGCTCAGCGGCCACGGCTCACGGGCCCAGCTGCTCTGCGGTATGTGGGGTCTTCCTGGACCGGGGTACGAACGTGTGTCCCCTGCATCAGCAGGCGGACTCTCAACCACTGTGCCACCGGGCAAGTCCTGTCTGTGTTTTTGATGTGCATTAAATAGCTAAGGATCATCAGTAGTGGCTGTCTTGTTTTTGTTTCTCAGGAAAAGGAGCAGCTCTTAATCTTTGTTGATTTTTGGATCCTTTTATGAATCTGATGAAAGCTATAGATTTGTCCCAGAAAATTTCTCAATCTATAAACAAGAATAGTATATGTAATTTCACAGGGTTCATAGACCCTTTGAAGCCCATCTGTGGAACCCAGGTTAAGAACTGCTGTACTCTGCTGGTAGGCTAAGGGAAGTTTCTAGCATTTTTCTGAGATGCTGTATCTGTAAATTATGATTTAGATAAATGGAAGTTACATATTCTTTAATTTCTTCTCTGTAGCAGTTCTTTTATGAATATACGATTGGTTCCCAAACTTCTCTGTGAACAGATTTGTGGTGAGAGAACCGAGTATGAATAGAGATATGTATTTACTTTTTAAAAGTGAAGGGAAGCTCTCCTTTCCTGTGTGCATACTTGTCTAGGCAATATAAACACTTTCCCCCACGGCTGTCAGCAAACATCCACAGCCATTGTCATTTACTGTCTGACACTCACATAACACAGCCCTAAACTGTTTTAACTTAGATTCCTGTCATTTGGGTTGGGCAATGATATGCTTTATTTACATGTATCATTATTGTACATGTATTGCCAAGTTAGAGTGAATTAATTAACACTGCAAATCCATAATTAGGTCCAGAATGTCATTAAAAAGACTTTAATTACATGTTTAAATAAGATCTTGTCACTGCTATATAATTGAACTTTCCTCTTTTTTTTTTCTACCCTTTCCCCCACAATACAGCCAAGTTCACAGTTTTTCATTGCTAGGGAATTTTAATCAGGATACTCCTGCATCTTAATTAGAGATGAGGGTACCCATTCGTTTTGAAATTAATTGGATTCTCTTTTAGGATTGTCTTGTGATCGCTTTTTTTTTTTAATAGAAGAATAAGCTGGAGGTAAGCATATACATAACATGAAAATAATAGTTTCATTTTTCATAAGCATTTGCTAGGAAAATTTCAGCAGTTACCTTCCCTAATAAGGGATGTAGTTATTGTGGCTGTGGAAGGAATCTGCTGGCATTTGTATGTTACTGTGTGTGGAATTTTAATTTGGAATTGTCATTCTAGGTGCATAACCCCTTAATCTTTGGGGGACTATAGATAGGTTTTAGGCAAACTCACTTGAGAATGTTGTGTAGTAGAAGGAGCAGTTGTCTTGGTTGACTCTGTTACTACCTATTTTTTACTTTGTACTAGTCATTTAACCTCTCGGGGTCCAATTTTCTCATCAATAAAAGGAGGCAGTTGGACTAGATTTTTAGGGTCCCTTCTAGTTTTAAGATTTAACTAATACATGACTAGTAAGAGAAGATAATTTCTAGTTAGAGAAAAGAATAATCTTTTTATGAGTATAGAGAGCCTTTATACATTCACTTAATTTGGATGAGGGCTAGTGTGAATTGGTTTAATGTCTGAATTCTAGAATACTAAATACACTAACTGCAGCTGTTCAAGTTAGGCTTTAACTTAAATTAGGCTAGCAGTATTAACATGTAGAGAAATGTTTGAGAAACCTGTTGCTTTGGATAATTCTGACTTAGAGGATACAAGTTATTTTGGGTAATTAAAAGTAATATTTTCTAAAGTAGCTTAAGTATTGTAATAATAATTGCTAACCTTTTTTTTTTTTTTTTTTTTAATTTATTTATTTACTTATTTATTTTTGGCTGTGTTGAGTCTTCATTTCTGTGCGAGGGCTTTCTCTAGTTGTGGCAAGCGGGGGCCACTCTTCATCGCGATGCGCAGGCTTCTCACTATCGCGGCCTCTCTTGTTGCAGAGCACAGGCTCCAGATGCGCAGGCTCAGTAGTTGTGGTTCATGGGCCCAGCCGCTCCGCGGCATGTGGGACCCTCCCAGACTAGGGCTCGAACCCGTGTCCCCTGCATTAGCAGGCAGACTCTCAACCACTGTGCCACCAGGGAAGCCCTGCTAACCTTTTAAACATAACCTAACCTTAAAAAAAGAAAAGGTTTAAAGGTAAACTTCAGCCCCTGAATACTAAAAATAATTGAACAGAAATTATAGTAGTTACAGATCAACTCATGAGACAAGGGAGTAGTTTGAAGTTTTAGGGGTTTTTTTTTCTCCCCCAAATATAAATAAAGCTATGTTAATCTTAAAAGATAAAATTATATTTTTGATAGTCATAGCTGACATTGGAACTCTGACAAGGTTATTCTCTTATTTTGGCAGAATATTGTTTTGTGCCGCTGTGAACAAGCACATATATCCCGGTTAACATTTAGTGCTTTTTAATGAAAAAGCATGTATTGCTCACCACATCTGGTTTCCAGTTACTTTGCTCCAGATTATTTGAGCTGTGAATCTGTAGTGACACCTAGTGGGTGATAAGGATATGAACATTAGTGATTGAAATGAATTTCACAGCCAACTTCTAGGGCCTTCTGGCATCACGGATTGGCCTTAACCTTCCATTTCTATTTCAGTTTTCATTTATTGGGATCTGGTTTTGGGGAAATCAAAAGAATCCCCGTTGTTCTTGCCACATTACGGTGAAATATGAAAATGCCTTTTGCTCTCACTACCTAATCCAGAATTATTAAGGTTAGAACAGATCTTCAGGATATCTAATCAAATCCCCTCATTTTTAAGAGGAGGAAACAAACTGAAGCCAAGAGAGAAGAGACTGATGTGAAGCAATATAAGTAAGTGATAGAACCTAAGGGCCTCTCATCTGAATTCCAAGCTTTCTGCTATACCCTGTATAGCATTTAATTTTGAGTTTTTAGTTTGAGACGTTGGTTTAGATGAAAGAGTGGATATTCAGTGTATTCTCAGCAGAACCAGTGCAGATTAAAAGCATATTTTCTTTCAGTAATACAGGGCTGTGTCTCAAAATAGAGCTGTTGGCAAATGCCAAATGCTTTCCCTGTTAGTGAACATCCATGACTAAAGCATACAAGCAGGCAAGAACCATCTCAGATGTCACAGAGGAGTTGCTTGCATTGAGGGAGGGCGGGGAAGGGAAGATGAGACTAGACCTTAAGTACCCTTCTGAGATTCTGTGAGTCTTCTGGCAAGGAAGAAATTCTCTGTTCAAATATATGGAATCTTAAAAAAAAAAAAGGTACTGATAAACCTAGTGGCAGGGCAGGAATAAAGACAGACATAGAGAATGGACTTGAGGACACCGGGAGGAGGAAGGGGAAGCTGGGACGAAGTGAGAGAGTGGCATGGACAGATATACACTACCAAATGTAAAATAGATAGCTAGTGGGAAGCAGCTGCATAGCACAGGGAGATCAGCTCGGTGCTTTGTGACCACCTAGAAGGGTGCGATATGGAGGGTGGGAGGGAGACGCAAGAGGGAGGAGATATGGGGATATATGTATGTGTATAGCTGATTCACCTTGTTATACAGCAGAAACTAACACACCTCGTAAAAAAATTATACTCCAATAAAGATGTTTAAAAAAAAAAAAAACTTCCCCCCAAACAAAATTACCCTATTTTCTAATGTATAGCAGGAGAACTGGTATTAAAATAAACAATCGTAATCATGTTAGGGTTTGCGGCACATAGTTTGTTTAATCCAGATTGGATACATCAGGTACAGCAGTGGCACATGACTCAATACCGTAAATGATATACATTTTAACATATGCACTATAGTTTCAAAAGAAGACGACAGGAAACTCAAGAGTTTTTTTTCCCCATAGAAAGTTTTCACATGTTTATCTTCCTGCAGTTTTGTACAGTATTTCTTCTTTGCCATTGTGATGTTGGTAAGCAAAGCCCGTTTATTATATGAAAATAGAAAAGAACACACTTGATGTTTTTCACGATAACATTAATGGGGGAGGGTGACCTCTAAGGAAAACATTACATTGGAATGTCTGATTATCAAAAATATACCATCCCTCCCACCACCCAGGTTTGTAAAATAGTCTGTTGGTCCAAGGAGCCCCCCCAGGACTTGGGTCAGTGCCCTACACTGGTTAGTGTGACATTATCCAGTGTAGTTAAGTAACCTGCTAAGATAAATTCATTCCCACACTTGATGAGAAAAACATAGAACATTCTGAGTAGAAAACAAGACTCAAAAGGAACCCCTTTAAAGCTGTTTCTTTTTCTGATCCACTTTCTCTTAGTTCTAATGATGCTCCTCATGGTGCTCTTTGGGCTCCGAGGGTGATGGGTCATAACAATGCTTCTCCTTCAATCATTTTAAAGCGTTGCAAATGCTGAGATTTCATAAGGACATCAGAAAGGGAAAATAAAAGTCTTTTTGGTTCCTGTTTGTCATGGTTACCATGCCAACTAGATTAGAAGGGAAACAAATATTGCCTTAGATTAACAGCATTAGGATCTTTCTGCCTCGTAGTTACCTGGTAATTGAAATGAGGGAACCTGGATCACTAGAATTCATTAATAACCTAAACATCTAGGTTTAGATAAATTTCAACCACTACCTCTGCAAAGTTAAAATAAAAACAAAAAACAAAGATAAGGAAAAAAATCTAGGTACATCTTCCAATGTACTTTCCCTGCCAATATTCTAACAAGTAACATGATCCCGAACTGCAGGAATCATAGTTTGAAAACTGGGTAAAGTCCTCAACATATCCACAAGTTGACTTTTTTGTTAATTGTCAATCAGCATTAACTATCCACTTTAATTTCTGTTCAAATTATTTTTCTTAATTTCACTTTTCTACTTGCTGACTTCATACTCCTGTATGACTGTAGACTCGTGTGTTCAACTATCATTGAGACTATCTAGTCTTTTGAACAGGATTCTATGCAGTGAGTCTCAAGCTTGACACTAGTTACGAAAAGAGGGGATGAAGGAGAAATAGTACAGAGTTTGCTTCTGGAGGTCCTGGTTCAGGGTGGTTTTGAGTATAATGCCTCCTCTCCCTAATCACCAGCCTTGAAATCCAGATATTAAAATATATAAGCCATCCTCAGAGTAATGCTACATGATGTAGAGGAAAAGGTCCCGGGACAAGATGTCTAAGCCCTGGATTGCAAACATAGTTCTGCCACTAGCTTGCCATGTGAACTTGAATGTCACTCAGCTTCTTTCTGCCTGTTTTCTTCTCTGTGAATCAAGGATTTAGGTACTTGATCTACTACCACCAGAGGTTGTGGAGAGGATTAAAAGGACTATAGAAGGTATGCTTCAAAATGTTGTCCTAGCCCGCTCTTCGAGGAGAGACAGCATTTGACTGAAAAAACCTGACTATTCACCTACTCACCTATTTTTGACAGAATTGATAGTCCATAGCTAGTTGTATCTAGTGGATGGTGGTTTCCAAAGTATGGTTTGGATTAGTACAGTCAGTGGTTTCCAAGGGCTGTGTCCAAGTAATAATTGACATTCACATAAGGCTATGTCTCTAGATATAACAAGTAATCTCTGATGGGTCTTCTCTAAAGCATCGTTGCTCTGAGAGGCAGTGGGTGTAGGGAAAAGCATTAGACTAATAGCCAAGGGACTTGGGTTCTGGTCCCAGTCCTGTCATTAAATAACTGCATGACCTTGAGTAGGTCACTTAATTTCTCTGGGCCTCAGCCTTCTATACTGTAAAATGACTTAGATATTCTTTAATCTCTTCTAGTTCTGATTCACTCTATTCCATGTTTTCTAAGTTTCCATTCATTTCAATATAGCTTATTGGTTGGTTGGTTGGTTGGTTTTTAACCCTCCCTAATGTTGAGTAGGATTGAATGGGATAGGTAGTTTTGTAAATCTATTATGCTGAAGTTGTTCATGAACTATGAAAGCTCGAGTCATTTCACCAGAAAGCCATTGCCCCCTGAAAACCCTGATAATATCCTGGTTCTTCAGTCCCTGGCCAATGAGTTAGACATTCAACTGATTTGGCACACTTTGGACCTTCTTTTTACTCACAAATGCCCTTTAGCAGTGTAGTCTTGCTCTATTTTGTTGTGTAGATGAGCCATTTTCTTGTGTGAACAGGGTCTCTCATCTTTGGCTAAGGCTACATTGGGGGATGGAGATGAAGGGGTTAGTCTAACAATGGTGGTTTAGGAACTGGCGTAATGTGGGATTTGGAAATGAAATTGAAGAAATACAAAACATTCAGTTCATTAGGGTCAAAAAAGTGGGAAATTATTTGGGACATGATTTTTTTTTAATTTCATTAATTTTTGTGGGAACCACTAGTAAGCTCCCCTGGTGCACTACCAAACAGGTCCTGGGTTGGAGCAGTCATTATTCTAACTCTGTGATGACCTGTTCTTAAACACAGGCAGTTCGTATGTGTGTGTAACCATGTTCCTATTTACCTCTTTATCCTTTACCCCATTCGGTTCCTATGATATATACTTAGAAACTTAAACCTTGTTTAACTTCGTTCCATTACCCATTCTTTCAAAAGAAAAATTCCTTTTCTAGTCCTTTGCCTGCCTTCTAAATGGAGTCCAGCCCAGTCCTCTGCCTTCCCTAATGAGATATGTGGATGACGTGAATGGGATTAAGTATGCAAGTGTGTTTAGGTTGTTGTGTGTTTGTGTGTACACACGTATTCCTCTGTAATTGTAAAGCTTTTTGCCTACTTACGCCATAAGCTCAGAGGGCCAGACCACCCCTTTCTCGGGTTAGGGGGAAATCCTTGAGGCCAGACCCAGAGAAGGGATGCAGTCAGTGTTCAGTGAGGATAGCGTAAAGGAGAAGGCTCCGTCTCCTCTGCCCTTCTGCTCACCTTCTGGTTAGCTGCCACCTCACATCCCTTTGACTTTCTCCTTCTACAGGGTCAGTAGGGAAGCCCGTTGAAGGTGTTTTTAGGTTCCCAGCTAGTGAAACTCTTCTGGATGGCTGAGGTGGGCAGAAAAATTCTTGGCCTGGCATTAAACAGCCAACCACTAAGCTGTTGAATGGATAAAGAGTTCCCAAGGAGCTCTGTGTCTCAGAGTCCAGGCTAGAGAGACTGCAATAGGGTAGTTGGAGATTGGGGAAGGCAGAAAGGGCCTGGTCACTAACCCCGAGGCCCACCTGCTCTGCTAAAAGCAGTGAAAATTGATTGGATTCTGGAAATGCTGTTCCCAGCCCCATCAGGATGCAAACCACTTGCACAGAAATGTGTCCAGGTTTTCCAAAAATAATATTCACTTCCTCACTTGCAGGGAGGTGATCAGGCTTCTCCCCCATTTCAGTTATCTTCAGGGACATCAGGCCTGAAGACTCTTCAGATCTCAAGGCATCATTCAGACCAGATAAGAATCATCTATAATCTCTTACTTGATTTCACTCTTTGGAGCATCCTTCGTGAGGCACACAGGCTTAACCTTCCGCAGCCTCCGTGGGAGTTGCCTCAGGTGTGAGATAAGTCAGAAGCTTGGTCCCCGTACTGCTGCCTTCTCTGCGGGAAACTGCTCCTGGGGCTTCTCGTCAGAGCTCTGGATGGGCTTTACGGTGGGTCCTGAAAGAAGGGTACAGAGCAAGGTGCCACAGGGACTGACTGCAGCTGGGAGCCCTGGGTTCTTCTCTTCTCTCTTCACTGGCACACACTGGCATTGCCTGTGCCTCTCAGGTGCTAGCGATTTCCTTTTCCAAGATCCCAGTGAGATAAATGTGGTCATTCCCTTTCTTACCCAGAAATGGAAACTTCAACACCAGTGGTTCCAACTGCAAGGGAAGCACCCTGTTCTTTAAGGTGGACTTCCCTCATCCCTAAATTCCCATTTTTGCTTTATTCTTTTCTCTTCCACCACTGCATTCATGTCCTTGGCACGAGTCTGCAGGCGCTTGGCAGTGGAGAAGGCTTTACTAACATGTCTCGGTATCACTGGGGTCCATGTGGAGACAGATGCCTGGACACAGAGAAAAACAGCCAGGGGGTGAAGCAGAGAGGTACAGAGACAAAGGAGACAGGGGCAGACAGAGGGTGAGTGTTGCTGTGTGGTCACGTGGCAGCTCTGTGCAGGTCAGCTGGGCAGTGGGGCCCAGGCTCAGTTGACCTCACCTACCTGGGGGAACGAAGAGAGAACTCAGCAGTAACTGACTTCTTAGCCTAAAAGCTTTTGCTATAAAAGGAGAAAAAAAAAAAACAAACCCCCTCACAAAATGCATTGTTTTGGTTCAAAGGTATTGGGTCCATGGAGAAAAACATTTCACAAAACTCCGTTGGTGTTTTTGTTTTCCACCTTTTCCCATGAATAAATATTATCCATTAAGAGCCTTGAAAAAGGTGCTTAAATACACAGTGTTATATTTTCTTCCTGTTTTGCATGTGACAACTCGGCCTCTGTGCCGCTCTTGGTCTTGTATTTTCCTCACTGGGGTCTCCAGAAACAATGGTTATTTGGTCTGAGGCTCCCCACTCAGGGCCCTGTCCTGGCTCGCAGCTTATAACCGCACAGTCCCATCCCTACCCGCCCCGCCCTCCCTTTCCTCTGGCCCCTGTGAGATGCAGTGGCACAGGGCTATGTCCACGCTAGCAGCAGTGAACCTCAGGTGCCCCTTGGCTGCCTCTTTCTCCTTCCAGGCACAGGTGTCAGTGTTGGGGGTGCAACAGGGTGGGCAGAAATAGTGGGGGAAGGGGAGGGAGTGGTCACAGTGGCCACCCACCAACATGCCAGCCCCCTTCACTCCCACTACCCGCACTGGCCCTCTGTCCAGTGGTTTTACAAGGCGGAGACCTTGACAACATTGCTGGCTATGGCAGGAATGTTCGTGTTGGAGCCTGGGCTGGCAGGGGGTGGCCGACCTTCCCCCTCTGGGGTTAGCGCTGGGGGAGTAGGAATGCTGATGATGGCTGTGGTGATCTGGGATGTTTTGCAGTTTGGTCTCAGTCCGTCGTCTGCTTTCAAATTAAGGCTGGAACGACTGGGATAAAAAAAGAGTGAGTTGATGATGGTTCGTCTTGCTAGTGTCCCAAAGCTTCCTTGACCCTCTACCTGTCTAGCTCACAGTAACTGGGAGGTGATTTGGGTGTCCCTCCACCTCTGCTTTTGGTAATCGGCCTGTAATGATCCATTCTGATTATTATTCCTAAACTACCCCGAATTGAAAAAGTCATGGATACTGGGCTTTGGAATTCAGAGTATACGTTTTTCCCTCCAGTGGATTTTTTTCCCATCACTTGTGGCATTTGATTTCGGTTTCCCTGAATTCCTTGCCACTCATTGGAGGTAGTGGGGAGTGGCCTACATATAAGTAGAGAGTTAGTCTGTGATTCAAAATCAGCCTGGGATAAGCCGAAATTTCGTATAATTTCACAATTGTGAAAATTATTGTCTTGAGAAGACAGTCCATTCTTTGCACTAGGGTAGGTCATTTATGGGTTTTTGTTGTTCTTATTTTTTCTGGTATCTAACCCCACATTGGGCCTACACCTGCTATAGTATCCTCCAAAGCATATGAGAGGCCTTTGGGTTAACTTGCAAGGATGAGAAGGAAGGTGGGGGGAGGAAGGTGAGGTGAGGGACTCGTGCATTAGATAAGGAGGAGGGAAGGCTGAGGACCCCCGGGGGTCTCCTAATGCTGAGAGCCTTTCACTCTGTGAAGGGAGCGTCGCAAGCCTTAGGGAGTGATGGAGATGGGAGCCACCCACCTGGTAGTGAGGGAGGGCTGCTCGCTGCCCTGGATGTGGATCGTGCTGAGCTCTTGCATGCTGCGCAGGCGGGTGGCCGGCAGGTTGGAATTGGGCAGGTGTGTGGTCTTCTTACTACGACGGGAGCAGCAGGTGGTCATGAGGCCCGGGTGGCTGGACAGTGAGGGACTCCGTGTGGATGGGTAGTTCTGCATTGAGCTCTCCATGCAGTTCTGCTCAAACATCTGTTCATCTATAAACTCGTGGTTCTGTGGGAAGCAGAGGGAGAAGAGGTAGGAGAAGGAGGTAGGAGGAGGGGTGGGGGGGGTAAGCCCCCGTACCCTGTATAGCTGCCTGTCTCTGTTCTGGGCCTTGGGAGAAGGGCTCCCAGCTGCCTGGAGCACAGATAAGCATTCAGGACATGGGGGATATCCCACAGGCATCAAATGAAGGAAGGAGGAGATTCCCATTGACAGCCCTGGTCATCAGACTGGAGGGCGGAGACTGCGGTTGTGAAATCATGGTGTGACATTCACTTCGTCTACAGCTTTGGCTGAAGGGATACGGAGGACATGGAGGGACTTAGTGGCATCCTCAGAGCTAGAAGCAAAGACTTGACGGACTTTGCAGGCTTTGACAGGATCTTCTGGTGGCGGGGGGGGGCAGGGAGCGGCAGGTAAGGAGTCACTAACAATGGGTAGTGGGTACGCTGGGTCGTCTTTTCTGGATTTACTGGGTGAGATCCTCATGAATCCTGGGCAAGTGTGAGACATAAGCTTTTAAAGGCACTGGATTATTCACAGTATTGGGAGAGCCTTGCTCTTGAAGGCCAATGCGGTCACACACTCAGGGTTATGATTGCTTTTGAGTACTGGGTTTTTTCCACCTGGTTATGGGGTATGGCTCCTTAATATACCTAAAGGCACAGGATTCCCTAAGTCAAGTGTAAGCATGGGAAGGGGATGCTAACAGACTCCTGATGGAGGCCACCAGGATGGGGTGGAGTGGAGCCCAGGATAACGAACATATGGCTGTTTAGCCAAGGTGACTAAACATCTATGCCATGAACGGTCTGGCCAAGGCTGCCAGAGTGAGGAGAAAGTCTGAGGAGAAGTATCATGAAAACAGAGTTCAGAGAGAGACCAGCCCTGACAGCCAATACCAGGAGTCCCCATAGAGCTGGGCGGGTGGCACAGACAGATGTGGCACATGGACACTCACAAGGTACCAACGTTGGTTCCATGTTCCACCACCCCTCCAAGCCCCTGGGGAGGTCCAAAACGGGAATCAGAAAGGCACAAAAAAACTGGAAGCCTGAGCTGGTACTGGGTGTGACAGCAGAGGTAGGATAAGCCCAAGAAGAATCAACAGCTCATGCAGAGAACCAGACCAGGGGGCAAGAAGAGGAGACTCCACAGACTCAGAAGAATCAGAGAGAAAAACATCAATTGAAATTTTAAAAAGTTATACCTTGATGGTGGAGGTTCGTACAGATAACAGGGGATCATCCACAAGATAGGACAACCCCTACAGGACAACATGCCAACAGAAGATAAAAACACCATTGATTGTACATTCCGGCATTCCCAGGCTCAGTTTTGACATTCGATCTCTCAATCCCAGCATTCCACCCTTCCAGTCCAACATTCCATCCCTTGCTTCCAGCATTCTTCCCCCTTTGTCCCAACATTCCATCCCTTGAGTCCAACATTCCTTGCCTAAAATGCAGCATTCCATCTCTTTAATCCCAATATCCCCACAATCCGACATTCTTTCCTTCAAATTCAGCATTCCACCCCTTCAATGCCAACATTCCATCTCTTCAAACCCAAATATTTTCACCCATATCCTTTCAATTTACACATTCCACCCAGCACATGCAACTTGGAAAGGGCAGTTGGGTCCAGGCCTATTTCTTTGGCAAGCTCTGAGTCTTTGAGAGAAATTCTAGATACACCTGTATGGTTCTTGACACTAAGAAACATTGGCTAAGTCCTGGAAACTAGGGTTTTCAGAGTACCTTCCCACATTGGAAGCCCTCACTGGGTTCAGCTGCCATCCACAGCGTCCGCAGTTGTCCATACTAAGAGTCGCCTAACATCTACTTCCCCCACATTTGGGAGGCCAGGATATGGAACACTGAGAATTAGAAAGTTCCTTCCTTAGTGTGCTGAGCCCTGACCATAGGCTTTTTGGGGAAGGAGGTCCTCGAGAAGAACAAGAAGGAGTTTCTCTTTGTCTCTCTTTGGTTGTCCAGCCTAACTTCTCCTCCCTCCCTACTATTCCTAACACTTTTTGCCAAGGCTCCAGGGTTGACCCCACTGCCCTTCCTTTCAGTGTGTTGGTGAGGCACAAGCATTCCACATTCCAGCTGGGGCACCCTAAGCCATGACTCATCTTTAGCAATCAGCCTTTCAGAATCTGAATTCCCTGGGAATTGCAGGGTGACTGAGATGGGGTGGTACTGGTAAAATCCGTGGCTAGAGAAATATAGTCACTGCTTCGTTCATTCACTCTCTCCTGTTCCAAGTGGAATGGAAGGAGAAAAGGGACCCACAGATTGCATCAACCTAGCCCCAGGGATAGGACAAAAACTGACATTCTTCTCTGCTGTCCTGTAGTAACCTAGTATAAATTCGGCCCTAGCTCTGAAGGGGGGTGCTCATCAGAGCTGAGAAACTGATAGGCAGAGCCCTTAGGCCTCAGTAACTAAGAAATGGGCTGTGAGGACGGATGTAGGGTGTGTGTGGAAAGACTGGGGGAATGGCCTCCTCTGTGCTGCGGGCCTCCTGACCCTGGTGGCTTTGCCCCACTCCTTGGGGTCTTCCTCCTGAGGGCTGATAGAGACCTCATTGCTACTCTTTGGATCTAAGGGGACAAATTTTGACTTCTGAAGCCTGGGGTGAGAACGTGAGGACAGAGTTCTCACTCTGTAAGTTCTGACCTCAGAAAAGGGTCAGGGGTCAGGGATGAGAAGGGAGGTGGCACTGGGCTGAGACTCACAGTGGTTTTCTCCAGGCAGTGCAGCAGGTGGTGGTGCTGGCTCTCGATGAGCGAGGTGGTCTTGCCCATGTGCTCCTCTTCCGGGGTGCCCTAGGAGGAGAAGAGGAGAGGCTGAGTGTAAAGCTGCTGGCCCTCCTTCTCTCCATCTCCTTCTTCTCTCCACAGAAGGGAGGCGGGGACTGGAAAAATCTGGATGAACCAAATTTTAGGGTCACCCTAGACCATGCTAGCCTTTGGCTGGGAGCCCTTGAGCTAAAGGGGGTTTAGGGGTGATGATGAGAACCCTATGGAAGACGTATGTGGATGGTGGCTGCTACCTGGGGAAACGTTGGGGCTTTGGGGTGGGAGTGCTGATGCCCCCAGGAAGAAAAAGCAAGCCCGTCCTCCCCTCCATCTCCCCAACCCAAGTCCCCCAGGCACCTACCATCAGCTCCAGTGCCTCGTTGAGGAGTCCGTTGCGCTTGCTGTGCAGGTAGGCATTGGAGCTCCCTGTTTTGGCCACACGGATCCTGGCAAGGCGGGCCTTCTGTGATTGGCAGAGAGAATAAAAGAGTGAGTGAGACTGAGAGACAAAAAGACAGTGAGCCTGGCCAAGCCAGCGACAGTGGGCTGTCCCAGCAAGGTTGGGTTCCCAGGTGATGAAGGGGAGGAAGCTGCTTCTTCCCCGCCGCAGAGACTTCTGTTTATAGACCTGGGACTGGGTCAGAAAGGCTGTGACCCCCCTGTACAGAGTGAGCATGGTCATGGTCAGAGTGCCTAGGGGTTTCCACTTGTCTCTCCAGCCTGGGTGTGATCCTGACCAGGGAAATATCACTCATCAAATTCCTCCCTCCTTCCTCAAATTTCATGACCTTTATCCATTCAGTATTGCATTGGGGTATTTCTCATCTCAGACTGCAAGTTCTTTAAAGGGGCCCATGTTATAGCTCTCCTGATTCTCTCCTAGGGTCCAGTGCAATTCCCTGCATACAGCAGGTGCCCAAATACCAGTTAATTATAAGAAAAGCAAGGAGTGTGTATAGGTGCCCCTCAACTCCTTCCCCTCTTTCTATTTTTTCCTTAGCATTCATTACTAAGGTAGTATATGTTTTACATATTTATCTCCCTATTGTCTCTCTTTCCCCACAGGAATGTAAACTCCTTGAGGGCAGCGGTTTTTGTTTTGTTCACTGATATATCCCCAGTGCTTGATAACTTGTAAATCAATAGAAGTATTTACAATTGCATGTCTGTCTTTGGGATGTGCCTATACATGTATATTTTGCCGTGCATATCTGTGGGAATGAGTGTAGGTGCACGTGCGTGCGACAAGGGGCCCAATGTGGGTGTGAGAGAGGAGAGGATGGAACACATTTCCATACACCACCCTGGCTTTAGCTGCGGCGACTGAGAATCTCCCAGCTCCATCCTTGGAAGCCTTTGGCAGTATCCTGTGCAAGGGTCGCGTGGTACCTCAACCGCGCAAACTCATCTCTCTTGCTTGCAGAGGCAGTGGGAGAGGCCGGACACACTGCACAGGCTGACTTCTCTTCTCCTTCCTAATAACCATGATCAGTGTCACTATGACAGCAGCACAGCCACAGTGTGAGGCCTAAGAGGAAAGAGGCTCTGGGAGGGAGGGAGAAGGGACGGGTAGAGGGCTTCCTGCTGGTTTAAAAAAAATGCAGCTTCACGTTTGGGCTCTCGTGGATCTAGACCCAGCTGCAGGAAGAAGAGCCCACAAGGCCTCACAAACCTATTCTGGGGCAGAGGGGTCCTTCCTTCTGCCTCTGGGAAAATACACATTTAACTTCAGCATGGACTCTGAACAGAGGGGTCCTTGGAAAATTGTGGCAATTTTCACTTCTTGTGACCTTCTCCCCAGCATGGGGAAGTGTCCCCTCCAAGTGTCCTACTGGGCTGGCTCATCTGCTAAAAGGAGGCCAGGGACTTGGATTTAGGCTGTCAACAGAAGCACGAAGAACACACGATAGCTGTTGTTCCCTGGGGAGTCCCCCTGTGACCACTGTGTCCTTGCAGGAACAATTCAGCGACTTCCCCTGGTTTCTAAATATGGCGAAGAGGTCAGCACTTGAGCCTAGAAGATCTGCCTGTAAAACTGAGGAAGAACTCTCCTCTAGACAGAGAATAAAAAGAGGAAGCAGGGAGAGAAAGGATGGTAAGTAAGCCCTACCATTCCTCTTCTCTCTGAGCAAAGAACATGCATTCCAGGTGCAGGACAGTTCTCGTTCCTGGGGATCCCGCTCCAGCCCTCCCCTCAGCTCAATGTCTACATTCAAGCAAGTTCTTCATCATTTGAGGATGTGGCTACTATTGCTTTGGGTGAGCACTGGGTGTTGAGAGCTGCGTATGGAAATCCAGTTGTGTCAAGCTCATTTTAGCCTTATATAATGTGATTGCACCACTTACAGCCAGACCATTCTTGTATCTGGGGTCTGTCTTCATTACTTTCTAGAGATGAAAGATTCTCCTGCTCTCCTTTGTGGCACTCCTTTTAATCTTATCTTACCCTGGGCGCTATTAAAGCAACAGATTGTCATAACAAATGCACTATATCGTTTAATCATTTCCTACACAGGATAAAGAGGTTTGCAATATATTTATAGAACCATACCCAGCATATGTAATTTGGTGAGGACTTTTGGCTTGACTTTGAGCCCCTGAGGGCCAGAGCCCGTGACTTATGCATATTTTTATCTTCAGCACCTAGCACAGAGCTTCGCACTGAGTATTTGCTCAAGCAAGGCTTGTGATGGCCCAGAAAGGAAGATGATCCTACACAGTCGGTCAGAAATCCATGTGAATAAAGCTGTTGTGATGGGCTCAGTCCTTGTGTGTACTGGTCAGCCTCCTTCTCTTCCATGAACATGAGCACAG
The DNA here is from genome assembly GCF_963924675.1 of Phocoena phocoena. Lineage (NCBI taxonomy): Eukaryota > Metazoa > Chordata > Mammalia > Artiodactyla > Phocoenidae > Phocoena > Phocoena phocoena. Next base: position 98,723,818 of record NC_089219.1, read on the forward strand.
TGTAAGAGTTCGGAGAATGTAGGGATCATCTAGGCTATTTTACAGATGAGGAAATGGAGGATGTGAGAGGAAGTGACTTGTCCAGGGCAAGGTTTCAGCTCAGGTCTTCCAACCTCCCAACGCTGCTTCCATGACACCCCCTCCTCCTTCCCTGAATTTCAACTCCACTCAGACAAGTTTTCAACTTGATGAGCAAAGCCCGGAAAGTCGCATTTTCAACAGCTGTAGACATTCCAGGGCTGGAGGAGAGGTTTGGATGGAGGATTCTGCCGCCCTGGGCACAGTTCCAAGTTCAGGCTAATAAGCTCAAGAACTCTGTCAGCCCCGAGAAGGGTTTCACGATGAAGCACTTCCTAGCTATCTGGCTGGCAGGTGCCCTTGGACCATGAGTATTGACATCTCTGCCCTGGGAGAGGCAGAAGAAGGAAAAAGAGGGAGAAATGGAAAAGCCAAAAGAGAACATGGGCAACTGCACTCTTAGGCATTTATCCCAGAGAAATGAAAACTTACGTTCACACAAAAACCTGCACATGGCTGTTAACAGCAACTTTATTTATAATAACCCGATGTCCCTCAACAGGCAAACTGTTAACCATAACTGGGATGCATCCATACCAGGGAATACTGCTCAGCAAGGAAAAGGAATGGACTATTGACACACATGACTTAGATGAATCTCCAGGAATTACATGAAATGAAAAAAGCCAATCTCCAAAGGTTGCCTACTGCCCCTCTCTGTCCACTGCTAGACCTCCTTACTTGATCTCCAGTTCACTTGGCTTAGAAAACCCAGTCTCTGCAGCAAAGAGTCGTGGAATTATTTCAGTAATAACCCCAAGCCAATCAGTCACGATGGGAAAGGATGACAACTTTTGGAGCCTTTCCTCTCCACCTGAGGCACATGGGCTGGAGCTTACCTTCACAGCTCCTGAGTATGTGATCTGGGCTGAGAACTGTCATCAGCACCCCTAACCCCCTTCCTGTCCCATCTCTCCATTCCCCACTAAGTTCCCCAACCTGCCTTCCTTGCCTCGCTGTGACACACCCAGTGCAGGAAGCAGGCAGTATTCTTGTGTTCTTTTTCTTTTCCTCTCGCAGGAAGCCTAAGGTGAAAAGAGGCAGAACTGAGCCTACTGTGAGGAGAGACAGTATCAAGAGGAGGTGAAAACACTGCAAATATTTACTCTGATTTCAAGGAAGAGCAAAGAGGGAGAGGGAGAAGGGTGGGAAAGGAGGAAGAAGGGAGGGAGTCTCATCCTCAGGGGCTAGAGGGAGGAAGAAGCCTAAGCTGATTCCTTCTGGATCTTAATCACACAGGATGAGCTTTGTAAAGTTCTGCAGAGAAATGGTCCCTGTCATATTCTTTGCAGGGGCAAAACGACAGCAGATGCGATGCTCTAAGAAGTAGGTAAGGGTGTGAGCCCGGAGGGGAAGGGAGCACAGGAGTGGCTGAAGCACAGTTTGAGTGGGGCTGTTGTGGGCTAGTGTGTGAGCTGAGGATACCTTGGATCCCCACTGCTCTACAAAAACCCTGTGTCATGTCATGGCTATTGTAAATAGAGCTGCAATGAACATTGTGGTGGTTTTCTCCGGGTATATGCCCAGTAGTGGGATTGCTGGGTCATATGGTAGTTCTACTTTTAGTTTTTTAAGGAACCTCAGTACTGTTCTCCATAGTGGCTGTATCAATTTACATTCCCACCCACAGTGCAAGAGGGTTCCCTTTCCTCCACACCCTCTCCAGAGTGAAGTAAGTCAGAAAGAGAAAAACAAATACCGTATGCTAACACATATATATGGAATCTGACAGGAATAAAGATGCAGACGTAGAGAATGGACTTGAGGACACGGGGAGGGGGAAGGGTAAGCTGGGATGAAGTGAGAGAGTGGCATGGACATATATATACTGCCAAATGTAAAATAGATATCTAGTGGGAAGCAGCCGCATAGCACAGGGAGATCAGCTCGGTGCTTTGTGACCACTTAGAGGGGTGGGATAGGGAGGGTGGGAGGGAGGGAGACTCAAGAGGGAAGGGATATGGGGATATATGTATACGGATAGCTGATTCACTTTGTTATACAGCAGAAACTAACACACCATTGTAAAGCAATTATACTCCAATAGAGATGTTAAAAAAAACCCCAAAACCAAAACAAACCCTGTGTCAGCCTTTGCCCAGTGCTGGGGGGTTGGGGGAGGGGGATGTTGAGGTTGCTATAGGACCCTTGACCCTTCAGGGCTTTAGGCTCCTTGATTTGGAAAGACGATCCCAGTCTCTTTCTGCCCTTTTCTTTAGGACAGCATAATGAATTTATATATTGTTCACATTTGCCAGCTGACTTGAACAGGGAAAGAGATAAGACTTCTATTTCTCAGCTGGCTAGCAGGGGATGGGGGTGGGGAAAACTGACCTTGGGTGAAGAGGTAGGAAATGGTTCTGGAGGGGATGGAGAGGACAGCAGATCAATCCAAGGCAGGCTGACAACATTAAAAACCCAGGTCAAGATAAGTCAAAATATATTTCCACACAGGCGGAGGGAGACAGCAGGGCAAGGAGGTGACAAAGGCACACAAAAGGGGAGATGCTGGAAGTGGGGACCAACTGGATTTATTATATAACTATGTGATATATATTATATTATTAAGTATTTTTACATGTAAATTATTATACATTTCAGAGCTAACTTTCATGAACTTTGAGACTTTGTTTCAGTCAGCATATACAGATTTGTTCTGAAATCCTGGATTCCTCTGATATGTCACGGAAGCCCTGCCACTTGGGAGTTATCCCTGTGAATGGAAGGTCAGGAGAGAGGATCATGCCGTGAGGAAGGAACCCAGCTGCAATGCATAGGGCCTGGCACATAGTTGGTTCAGTAAATGTGTGTGGAATGAATGAATAAAAGAAAGAATAAAATAAGGACATAATGTTTCAGGCCTCCATAAGTGATTCTTTCAGGTCCCCCTGTCCACTGTACCCAGAAAGGCTTTGATCGTACCCCATGGAGGTTGAGATGCTGCTGAAGGGGGAGTATTTCAGCCCAGAACAGAAGAGAAAGGATGGCAGGGCCCTGAACCAAGATGGTGGAGTAGAAGGACATGCTCTCACTCCCTCTTGCGAGAACACCAGAATCACAACTAGCTGCTGGACAATCATCAACAGGAGGACACTGGAACTCACCAAAAAAGATACCCCACATCCAAAGACAAAGGAGAAGCCACAATGAGATGGTAGGAGGGGTGCAATCACAGTAAAATCAAATCCCATAACTGCTGGGTGGGTGACTCACAGACTGGAGAACACTGATAACACAGAAGTTCACCCACTGGAGTGAAGGTTCTGAGCCCAATGTCAGGCTTCCCAACCTGGGGGTCCAGCAACGGAAGGAGGAATTCCTAGAGAATCAGACTTCGAAGGCTAGTGGGATTTGATTGCAGGACTTTGACAGGACTCGGGGAAACAGAGACTCCACTCTTGGAGGGCACACACAAAGTAGTGTGCGTATCGGGACCCAGGAGAAGCAACAGTGATCCCAGGGGAGACTGAACCAGACCTACCAGCTAGTGTTAGAAGGTCTCCTGCAGAGGCAGGGGGTGGCTGTGACTCACTGTGGGGACAAGGAAACTGGCAGCAGAAGTTCTGGGAAGTACTCCTTGGCGTGAGCCCTCCCAGAGTCCACCATTAGCCCCATCAAAGAGCCCAGGTAGCCTCCAGTGTTGGGTTGCCTCAGGCCAAACAACGAACAGGGAAGGAATGCAGACCCACACTTCAGCAGTCAAGCAGATTAAAGTTTTACTGAGCTCTGCCCACCAGAGCAACAGTCATCTCTACCCACCACCAGTCCCTCCCATCAGGAAACTTGAACAGGCCTCTTAGACAGCCTCATCCACCAGAGGGCAGACAGCAGAAGCAAGAAGAGCTACAATCCTGCAGCCTGCGGAACAAAAACCACATTCACAGAAAGATAGACAAGATGAAAAGGCAGAGGGCTATGTACCGGATGAAGGAACAAGATAAAACCCCAGAAAAACAACTAAATGGAGTGGAGATAGGCAAGCTTCCAGAAAAAGAATTCACAATAATGATAGTGAAGATGATCCAGGACCTCGGAAAAGGAATGGAGGCAAAGATGGAGAAGATGCAAGAAAGGTTTAACAAAGACCTAGAAGAATTAAAGAACAAACAAACAGAGATGAACAACACAATAACTGAAATGAAAAATACCCTAGAAGGAATCAATAGCAGAATAACTGAAGCGGAAGAACAGATAAGTGACCTGGAAGACAGAATGGTGGAATTCACTGCCACGGAACAGAATAAAGAAAAAAGAATGAAAAGAAATGAAGACAGCCTAAGAGACCTCTGGGACAACATTAAATGCAACAACACTTGCTTTATAGAGGTCCCAGAAGGAGAAGAGAGAGAGAAAGGACCTGAGAAAATATTTGAAGAGATTATAGTTGAAAACTTCCCTAACATGGGAAAGGATATAGCCACCCAAGTTCAGGAAGTGCAGAGAGTCCCAGGCAGGATAAACCCAAGGAGAAACATGCCAAGAGAGATAGTAATCAAATTGACAAAAATTAAAGACAAAGAAAAATTATTGAAAGCAGCAAGGGAAAAATGACAAATAACATACAAGGGAACGCCCATGAGGTTCACAGCTGATTTCTCAGCAGAAACTCTACAAGCCAGAAGGGAGTGGCATGATATACTTAAAGTGATGAAAGGGAAGAACCTACAACCAAGATTACTCTACCCGGCAAGGATCTCATTCAGATTTGATGGAGAAAACAAAAGCTTTACAGACAAGCAAAAGCTAAAAGAATTTAGCACCACCAAACCAGCACCCAAACCAGCTCCAAACAAATGCTAGAGGAACTTCTCTAAGTGGGAAACACAAGGAAAGAAAAGGACTACAAAAACAAACCCAAAACAATTAAGAAAATGGTCATAGGAACATACATATCAATAATTACCTTAAACGTGAATGGATTAAATGCTCCAACCAAAAGACACAGGCTCGTTGAATGGATACAAAAACAAGACCCATATATATGCTGTCTACAAGAGACCCACTTCAGACCTAGGGACACATACAGACTGAAAGTGAGGGGATGTAAAAAGATATTCCATGCAAATGGAAATCAAAAGAAAGCTGGATTAGCGATACCCATATCAGATAAAATAAACTTTAAAATAAAGAATGTTACAAGCGACAAGGAAGGACACTACATAATGATCAAGGGATCAATCCAAGAAGAATCTATAACAATTATAATCATATATGCAGCCAACATAGGAGCACCTCAATACATAAGGCAACTGCTAACAGCTATAAAAGAGGAAATCGACAGTAACAAAATAATAGTGGAGGACTTTAACACCTCACTTATACCAATGGACAGATCATCCAAAATGACAATAAATAAGGAAACACAAGATTTAAATGACACAATAGACCACAGAGATTTAACTGATATTTATAGGACATTCCATCCCAAAAAAGCAGATTACACTTTCTTCTCAAGTGTGTGTGGAACATTCTCCAGGATAGATCACATCTTGGGTCACAAATCAAGCCTCAGTAAATTTAAGAAAATTGAAATCATATCAAGCCTCTTTTCTGACCACAACACTAGGAGATTAGAAATCAATTACAGGGAAAAAACCGTAAAAAACACAAACCCATGGAGGCTAAACAATACCTTAGTAAATAACCAAGACATCACTGAAGAAATCAAAAAATACCTAGAGACAAATGACGATGAAAACATGACGATCCAAAACTTATGGGATGCAGCAAAAGCAGTTCTAAGATGGAAGTTTATAGCTATAGAAGACTACCTCAAGAAATAAGAAAAATCTCAAATAAACAATCTAACCTTACACCTGAAGGAAGTAGAGAAAGAAGAACAAAACCCAAAGTTAGCAGAAGGAAAGAAATCATAAAGATCAGAGCAGAAATAAATGAAATAGAAACAAAGAAAACAATAGCAAAGATCAATAAAACTAAAAGCTGGTTCTTTGAGAAGATAAAAAAAATTGATAAACCATTAGCCAGACTCATCAAGGAAAAGAGGGAGAGGACTCAAATCCATAAAATTAGAAATGAAAACGGAGAAGTTACAACAGACACCACACAAATACAAAGCATCCTAAGAGACTATTACAAGCAAGTCTATGCCAATAAAATGGACAACCTGGAAGAAATGGCCAAATTCTTAGAAAGGTATAACCTTCCAAGACTGAACCAGGAAGAAATAGAAAATATGAACAGACTAATCACAAGTAATGAAATTGAAACTGTGATTAAAAATCTTCAAAAAGGGCTTCCCTGGTGGCGCAGTGGTCGAGAGTCCGCCTGCCGATGCAGGGGACACGGGTTCGTGCCCCGGTCCGGGAAGATCCCACATGCCATGGAGTGGCTGGGCCCGTGAGCCATGGATGCTGAGCCTGTGCGTCCGGAGCCTGTGCTCCACAACGGGAGAGGCCACAACAGTGAGAGGTCCGCGTACTGCAAAAAAAAAAAAATCTCCCAACAAACAAAATTCCAGGACCAGATGGCTTCACTGATGAATTCTATCAAACATTCAGAGAAGAGCTAACAACCATCCTTCTCAAACTCTTCCAAAAAATTGCAGAGGAAGGAGCACTCCCACACTCATTCTATGAGGCCACCATCACCCTGATACCAAAACCAGACAAAGATATTACAAAAAAGAAAAAATTACAGACCAATATCACTGATGAATATAGATGCAAAAATCCTCAACAAAATACTAGCAAACAGAATCCAACAACACATTAAAAGGATCATACACCATGATCAAGTGGGATTTATCCCAGGGATGCAAGGATTCTTCAATATATGCAACAACCAATGTGATATACCAAATTAACAAACTGAAGAATAAAAACCATATGATCATCTCAATGGATGCAAAAAAGCTTTTGACAAAATTCAACACCCATTTATGATAAAAACTCTCCAGAAAGTGGGCAGAGAGGGAACCTACTTTTACATACTAAAGGCCATATATGACAAACCCACAGCAAACATCATTCTCAATGGTGAAAAACTGAAAGCATTTCCTCTAAGATCAGGAGCAAGACAAGGATATACACTCTCACTACTATTATTCAGCATAGTTTTGGAAGTCCTAGCCACAGCAATCAGACAAGAAAAAGAAATAAAAGGAATACAAATTGGATAAGAAGTAAAACTGTCACTCTTTGCAGATGACATGATACTATACATAGAGAATACTAAAGATGCCACCAGAAAACTACTAGTGCTAATCAATGAATTTGGTAAAGTTGCAGGTTACAAAATTAATGCACAGAAGTCTCTTGCATCCCTATAAACTAATGATGAAAAATCTGAGAGAGAAATTAAGGAAACACTCCCATTTACCATTGCAACAAAAAGAGTAAAATACCTAGGAATAAACCTGCCTAGGGAGACAAAAGACCTGTATGCAGAAAACTATAAGACAGTGATGAAAGAAATTAAAGATGATACCAACAGATGTAGAGATATACCATGTTCTTGGATGGAAGAATCAATACTGTGAAAATGACTATACTACCCAAAGCATTCTACAGATTCAATGCAATCCCTATCAAACTACCAATGGCATTTTTCATGGAACTAGAACAAAAAATCTTAAAATTTGTGTGGAGACACAAGAGACCCTGAATAGCCAAAGCAGTCTTGAGGGAAAAAAACGGAGCTGGAGGAATCAGACTCCCTGACTTCAGACTATACTACAAAGCTACAGTAATCAAGACAATATGGTACTGGCACAAAAACAGAAACATAGATCAATGGAACAAGATAGAAAGTCCAGAGATAAACCCGTGCACCTATGGTCAACTAATCTATGACAAAGGAGGCAGGATATACAATGGAGAAAAGACAGTCTCTTCAATAAGTGGTGCTGGGAAAACTGGACAGCTACATGTAAAAGAATGATATTAGAACACTCCCTAACACCATACACAAAAATAAACTCAAAATGGATTAGAGACCTACATGTAAGACCGTACACTATAAAACTCTTAGAGGAAAACATAGGAAGAACACTCTTTGACATAAATCACAGCAAGATTTTTTTTATCCACCTCTTAGAGTAATGGAAATAAAACCAAAAATAAACAAATGGGACCTAATGAAACTTAAAAGCTTTTGCACAGCAAAGGAAACCATTAACAAGACAAAAAGACAACCCTCAGAATGGGAGAAAATATTTGCAAACAAATCAATGGACAAAGGATTAATCTCCAAAATATATACAGCTCATGCAGCTCAATATTAATAAAACAAACAACCCAATCCAAAAATGGGCAGAAGACCTAAAAAGACATTTCTCCAAAGAAGACATACAGATGGCCAAGAAGCACATGAAAAGCTGCTCAACATCACTAATTATTAGAGAAATGCAAATCAATATTACAATGAGGTATCACTTCACACCAGTTAGAATCAGAAAATCTACAAAGAACAAATGCTGGAGAGGGTGTGGAGAAAAGGGAACCATCTTGCACTGTTTGTGGGAATGTAAATTGATACAGCCACTATGGAGAACAGTATGGAGGTTCCTTAAAAAACTAAAAATAAAATTATCATATGATCCAGCAATCCCACTACTGGGCATATACCCAGAGAAAAGCAGAATTCAAAAAGACACATGCACCCCAATGTTCATTGCAGCTCTATTTACAATAGCCAGGTCATGGAAGCAACCTAAATGCCCATGGACAGACGAATGGATAAAGAAGATGTGGTACATATATACAATGGAATATTACTCAGCCATAAAAAGGAACGAAATTGGGTCATTTGTTGAGATGTGGATGGATCTAGAGACTGTCATACAGAGTGAAGTAAGTCAGAAAGAGAAAAACAAATATCTTATATTAAAGCATATATGTGGAACCTAGAAAAATGGTACAGATGAACCAGTTTGCAGGGCAGAAATTGAGACACAGATGTAGAGAGCAAACGTATGGACACCAAGCGGGGAAAGTGGCTGGGCGGATGGTGTGTGGTGGTGGGATGAATTGGGAGATTGGGATTTACATGTATACACTGATGTATATAAAATTGATGACTAATAAGAACCTACTGTATAAAAAAATAAATAAAATAAAATTCAAAAATTAAAAAAAAAAGCTGAATACATTAAAAAAAAAAAAAGGAGTAAAATTAAAAGCTGCCCCCTGGGTCCAAGAACCTTCACCAGCCAGATGCCCTAAAAATGCAGAGAAATGACATTTGGCTGAGAGGGTGAGGTATTTTGGGTAGAAGGTGGCGGCCAGTCATGAAAGGAGGCTTCTGTCTTGGCACCAAAGCCTTCAGATATCTTTCATCGTCCTGTGGTGAGAGGGCACTCATCCTGCCCTGCCTTCCTAAGCCGTGTTCACTGGACATCACTGAAAACTTTTCCAGGACCCATGGTTAATCTCCTGACCGTCAACTGCAGTTCCGTGCCTTATCCTATGATATCATGAGGTGACTAAAGCCCGCTGTGCCATTTGTCCCTGAACTCAATGGCCTCAGAATGTTCTCCTTTCAGAGTATTCATTTTTCTTTTCAGCAAATTTATTTTTGTCACTTTGTTTCGTATAGGCTATTACAGAGTACTGAAAAGCAATTATGTTCCCCAGTAAGCTCTTGGCTGGGAAAGGGAAGAGTCCGGGCACTACCCAGAGTTGATGGCTGAGATCTTGGAAGAGGAGCCAGGTCCCAAGGAAACTGCACAGAATATCTTCCGAAAGGGAGAACAGCAGCTTGTGGATAATTGAGGGTTTGCTGTCTTGTGCAACTGTCTGGGGCTGGAATGCAGGTTACTGGTAGGTAGGAAGGCACTTGGCGCTGCTTCACCTTCCAAAGCCAGAGGCCATCTGCGCAGTGATTCTCCCAGGAGCTCCTTGTGACAACAGCACAAGGCCAAGAGCACCCTCCCTGGTGCTGCCTGCCCCCTTCCCGGGTCTGAGGCTTACCTTTTGTGCCCTGCGTTTATCAGCTCTCTGATTCTGGTGGTAAATCCGGCTGAAGTTGGAAACGATCACAGGGACCGGCAGGGCAATGACGAGGACACCGCTCAGGGAACAGATGGAGCCGAAGATCTTCCCTGCGATCGTCTTGGGCACCATGTCTCCATATCTGAGAGACAGAAAGAGAAATGGGTGTAAGGAAGAAGGGCCATTTGGGAAACAAGTCAGGCTTCCCTGTCAATCATTCACTCCTTCACTCAACAATTGTTTAGAGTGCCTACTGTGTGCCAGGTACTGTGATAGGACCAGGGAGTGAACAAAATAGACAAGATCCTTATGTTCACGGAGTACCAGGGGAAGACGGTAAAGTGAATATATAAAAACATTGTGACTTCTGGCTATTTCTATGAAGAGAACAGAGATGGGTGCTGTGCCAGGTTGGAGTAGTGTGGTCAGGAAAGGCCTCTCTGAGGAGGTAACATTTAAGCTAAGGTCTGAAGGTAAAGAATCCTGCCAGGCAACAGCCTTGGGGAAGAGTGTGCCAGGTAGCAGGAACAGAAAGGACGGAGGCCCTGAGGTAGGAAGGGGCTCGGCCTGTTCTAGGAACAGTGAAAGGGCTAGCGGGGCTGGCGCACAGGGCGGGTGGCGGGTTCTACAAGAAGAAACTGAGGCGGCAGGTGGGGGCCAGACCGTGCATGGTCTAGTGGGCCACGATGAGGAGCGTGGGTTTCATCCAAGTGCAAAGAGGAGCCGTGGATGATTTTGAAGCAGAAGAAGAACACAATTTCATTTTTGATAACAAGACAATGAATAATAAACCGCCTTCTATTCATGTGGAGGTTTATAATTTCCAAAACACTTTTACACATTTGCCTCACATAAGCTCCATGAACCCTGTGAGCTTGGAACCCCGATCCCCACTGTACAGATGCAGGAAACGAGGCTCAGAGGCATGAAGTGGGTTGTCCATGTTTGGGTACGCCTGGGAGTAAAACACACTCCTCTTACTCTCATCTCTTTTCTACTAGCCATGCTGTCTTAGAGGGGACCATGAGCTCCAAATCGCAGCCCCTTAAGCCGTGAAGCCACTTTGGGACAGTACCGGCTACTCTCAGAGCTCAGAGAAACTTCACACCTTGGCAGCCGCCCCCTGGGGCCAGCCTGCCCTGGTTCCTGCTCAGCCCCAGGCAAGCAGGCCAGAGCCCCTCTCCTCCAATCAATAAGATACGCTCCACAGCGGTTAAGCGTTTAGCCTCTTCTTTATTGAGATAATTTAAAGGCCAAGTTAAGAAAATCTGTGATGACTCCTTTGGCCAAAGCCAGAAACACCACCTCCCCCGCCTCTGTGCCCTCTGGGTGTCTGGAGCAGAAACTGGCTTAGGGTGACCAGGAATTGTTGCTACTGAAATTGTCAGGTTCCAAGTCACTTGTCCTGAGGGGCCCAGGTGTCCTGGGGTCCAGAGAGGCTGTGGAAAGGAATGGGGGAGCCATTTCAGAACTATGAAGTCCTCACCTCCTGACACTAAGGGCTTTGTGGAGGATGTGCAGTGATTGACACATACTTGGCGAGTGGATGAATGATCTCCTTTAAGCCTCTCAACACCCTGTGAAGTTGGCTCCCGTTCTGAGGACCATCTTCCTTCTCCTTGTGTCCAGGCCCTTTGTTCTGGCTCAAGCCGTCTCAGTCACGCCACTGACAGTAAGGCCTGCGAGAGCTCCTTCTGGGAACATTGATGCTAGGTTTGCCTTCTCTGCCATGATGCTCAGGAGTGGCTTCCGGTGAAGTGGTCGAGAATTCGGCTTCCGAAGTTGGACAATATGGGTTCAAGACTCACCCAGCTCCACCCTAAAATAACTGTGACCTTTAGGCTTCAGTTTCTTTGTCTCGAAAATGAAGATAATAAGAGTAACCTAGGTCATAATCCTATTGAGACGTATACAGCTCTACAAACAATAAATACTATTACTTTTACCTAGACAGGCTGCGAACCATGGTCTCTGTTGCCGAGAAGCTGATTATTCCAAGTTCAAATCATCCCAGTGATGAAGAAAAGGGGGCTGCCCTGGAAGTGAATCATGTTAGCTGGGGTTTTCAGATGACATGATCGAAAGGTGGACATCGGGTACGTGACCATGGGTGAAAACAAAGTGTGGCGGGAGTATGTAAGAATAGCGTCAGGAAGGCTACAATTTCAGTGACTGAGGTGGTGAAAAATGCTAAGGACAACAGGAATGTTGTTTCATCCACTGGAAGGAAAGCTGTGCCTTCTGCTAGGCAGATGGTCTGCTGGAAACAGATGACAGAGAGAAAGCTGAACAACGCAACTCCCATGCGCTCTCTGCCTTCTCCACCGAGAAGAGCATGCTTTATCTTGGGGAGGCCAGGACAAATGTGGAAAAACAAAGATCCAGAGCTTAAGGTAGGGGAGGGGAGAGCAGGTGAGTGGCCAGCTGTCTTCACTGGATTCCCATCACAGGCCCACCTGGATCCTACGCCAGGAGACAGGGGGAATGTGCAGATGGCGTTATAGAACCACTTCCCATGATGGCTGAGAAATCACGATGCAGCAGAGAAATACCAGGAGACTAGAGATGGAAAACTACTGTATCAATATATTTAAAGAAAAGGAAAGGAGGTCTGAGGAACCACAGACCAGCAGGCTTGGCCTCCATCAATTCTGCCATCCAGTTGCGGGCAGAATTTGAGAGTGGATTGTTAAGCGGACAGCGTGAGAACACTTGGAAAATAAGCTGCATTGGTTCATTAAACACATCTTGCCAGATGACCCTTATTTCCTGTTTGGGGAGGGTTAACTGGCTGGTGGATCAGGAGACCGCTACAGACCTACTGCATCATCGTTGCAGCAAGGTGTGTGCTTGCCCCCGTTCTCTGTACCCTGGACAAGCTGGAGGAATGTGGAGGGGACTGCAGTGTGGCTGGCAGGGGCTGAACAGCCATCTCGAGTCTTCCGGCCCTTCTCAAAGATAAACAGAAATGGTCCCAGGACAGCAAAGGAAGTTCCTGGTTTTCATGTTAGAAGGGTCTCCTTCAATGAAAGAGTAAATGAGCAAACGAAATAAAGAAGGGATCTAAAGTTAGGTCTCCAGTGGTGCATTCCAGAATTTTTTTAACAACTCATGTAAGGCCAGAAGGAGGCAGTGTGGCCTAATGATTGAGAGAGGAATCAGCTCTGGGTTGAACCCGAGCCCAACGTTACTTACTAAATAGTTAAGAGTCCTTAGGGAAGTTATGTAACCTGAGCCTCTACCAATATAAATGGGTTTTACAAACCTAACTTACAAGGTTGTTGTGGTAATTAATGAGATCATTCAGAAGCACCACTTGATGCCGTATCTGGGTAAATGTAAATTCTCTATAAAAATAGCCAGTGTGGTAGGCATCGATTGTTTTGTCTGCTAATAACCTACACCCTCCTAGGAACTGAACCCCTCCCCTCCCCATTACAACATAAACTCTGTCCAGAGGCGCTGGGTCTCAGAGGAGCTGCCGTATTCTTACAAGCCTTCCCCGATGTCTCTGCTCCCACTGGCCACAGGTTGTAAATTCAGAATAGGCGTCTGACTCAAGCTGGGTCAATGAGTTCTTTCCTGGATTCATTTTAAACAACTTTATGGAGATACAATTTAAATACCATAAAATTCATCCACTTAAAGCGTAAAATTCCATGGTTTTGAGTGTATTTACAAAGTTGTTTTACCATCACTGGAGTCTGACTTAGAGCATTGTCATCACCCCCAGTAGAAACCTAGCACCCATCAGCAGTCAGTGACCATGGTACACCTCACCCTTCAGCCCTAGGCAACCACTAATCTACTTTCTGTCTCTATGGATTTCCTTCTTTTGGACATTTAATATAAATGGAATCATACAGTATGTGGCCCCTTGCGCCTGACTTCTTTCACTTAGCATAATGTGCTAAGGGTTCAAGGTTCGCCCATGTTGTAGCATGTATCAGTACTTCATTCCTTTCTTATGGCTGACTAATATCTCATCGTATGGATAGACCACATTTTGTTTACTCCTTCATCAGTTGAGAGACATTTGGATTGTTTCTACTTTTTGGCTATTATGAATAAACTCTGCTATGAAAATTTGTGTACAAATTTTGGTGGGGATATATGTTTTCATTTCTCTGGGACTCGTGTGGTAACTCTATGTTTACCAGTTTGAGGAACTGGTGAACTGTTTTCTAAAGTGGCTGTCGCTTTACAATCCCACTAGCTATAAATTAGGGTTCCAATTTCTCCATATCTTCACCAACACTTGTTACCATCTGTCTTTTGATCCTAGCTGTCCTAGTGGATGTGACATGGTATCTCATTGTGTTTTTTTTTGTTTGTTTTTTTTTTTTGTTTTTGCGGCACGTGGGCCTCTCACTCTTGCGGCCTCTCCCGTTGCGGAGCACAGGCTCCGGACGCGCAAGCTCAGCAGCCATGGCTCACGGGCCCAGCCGCTCCGTGGCATGTGGAATCCTCCCGGACTGGGGCACGAACCCGTGTCCCCTGCATTGGCAGGCGGACTCTCAACCACTGCGCCACCAGGGAAGCCCTGTGTTGGTTTTTTTAACATGTTTTTAAAAACTGAAATATAGTTAATTTAGAATGTTGTGTGAATTTCAGGTGTACAGCAAAGTGATTCAGTTATATATATAATATATATTATATTTAATATGTATATTATTTTTCAGATTCTTTTCCCTTAAAGGTTATTACAAGATATTGAATATAGTTCCCTGTGCTATATAGTAGGTCCTTGTTTTTTATCTATTTTATATATAGTAGCATGGATCTAATCCCAAATCCCTAAATTGTCTCTCTCCCTCCCACCTCCACTATCCCCTTTGGTAATCATAAGTTCGTTTTCTATGTCTGTGAGTCTCTTTCTGTTTTGTTAATAAGTTCTTTTGTATCATTTTTTTTAGATTCTACATATAAGTGACATCATATGATATTTGTCTTTGTCTGTCTTACTTCACTTAATATGATAATTTCTAGGTCCATCTGTGTTGCTGCAAATGGCATTATTTCATTCATTTTTATGGCTGAGTAATATCTCATTGTATATATGTACCACATCTTCTTTACCCACTCATCTGTCAATGGACATTTAGGTTGCTTCCATGTCTTGGCTATTGTGAATAGTGACTGGGGTGCATGTATCTTTTTGAATTAGAATTTTCTCCAGATATATGCCCAGGAGTGGAATTGCAGGATCATATGGTAACTCTAGTTTGAATTTCTCATTGTGGGTTTGATTTGCATTTACACTGTTGGCTAATGATGTTGGTCAATTATTTTCTCCTCCCCTGGATTTTTACCCTTGAGATCAGATCAATCTCTTTCTTTCTTTCTTTCTTTTTTAAAAATTAATTAATTTATTTAATTTATTTTTTGGCTGCATTGGGTCTTCGTTGCTGGGCGCAGGCTTTCTCTAGTTGTGGCGAGCGGAGGCTACTCTTCGTTGCGGTGCGCAGGCTTCTCATTGCAGTAGCTTCTCTTGTTGCAGAGCACGGGCTCTAGGCGTGTGGGCTTCAGGAGTTGTGGCACGCGAGCTCAGTAGTTGTTGCTCCCGGGCTCTAGAGTGCAGGTTCAGAAGTTGTGGTGCACGGGCTTAGTTGCTCCGTGGCATGTGAGATCTTCCCGGACCAGGGCTCGAACCCATGTTGCCTGTATTGGCAGGTGGATTCTTAACCATTGCACCACCAGGGAAGTCCCAATCTCTTTCACAGAAGTGGAAACTTCAACTAATAAAGCTCTGGAGCTGTTGGCAGCCATGCTTTCTGCCACTGGGAAAAGCCAGATTGTAGTTAGAAAGGGAGCAGGCTGACAGTAGAAAGAGATGAGAGGTGAAAAGGGAAATCTGATGGAGGTTCGAGTTCCTGTCCTAATTCTTACTGATGGGCAGCTTTACTTTTGACTTTCCTGTGACTTGGTTGTGCAAGCCTTCTTTTGACTCTGCATACTAACAAATTACTGCTTTTGTTTAACCTCCTTCCATTTGGTCCCTATGACAATGACAATGATGGTGATGATGGTGATGATGGTGATGCTGAGGCTATGACTGATTATTTTTAATCAAGCTCTTCAGATTTCTAAGTGACAGCACTACTATGAATTGATGTCTTTTGAAGTCAAAAGGATTTTTAACATGTTGTAATCGTGGGTGAAATCAACCAGATTAATTTTAACAAAGATAAATGACAACACCAGCATTTTGATTCAAATAATCAATGACTTGTATAGCTGATGAGAGAGACCAGCTTAAAAGCCATTCAAGTTAAAAATCACTGGGGGGAATCAAGTTTAACATAGCCACCGGTGTAACGCAGCTGCTAAAGACCTAATGCCGCCTTAGGCTGGACTGATAGGAGGACATAGCCCAGAAAAAGGGAGTGGGTGTTCAGGCTGTGCTTCTTGGTGCAGACCACTTCTAGGCCGCTGTGTGGAGTGCTGGGCACTACATATTGTATAGGATATGATTAACTGGGTCACATCCAGAGAAGGGAGGGTGGGAGGGGGAATTGTCTGGAAATCCTCTCATAGGGGAAACGATCAAAGGGACAGGATCGTTTGGCCTAAGAAGAGGGGATGAAGAATGGAAGGATGAAAGGGAACAGTGTACTAGAGACTGTGCTAGGAACTTTGGCATCACTGGGTCTCACAAAAGCCCTGTCAAGTAGGGCTGAGGAGCCGGTCCTGAGAGGACAGTCACTTGTTCAAGGTCCTCAAGTAGTAAGAGGCGGAACTGAATGGGTTAAAACCCAGGTCAGTCTGTTTCCATTGTCCTGCTCTGTCCCTCACATCCCGCTTCTCCAGAGGAGTGGGTGGTCATGGGACAGGGCTCAGAGGAGTCAGCTGGCGCTCAGCCCCTTCTCAGCATCTCTGCCCACTCAGTGGTAGCAGTACAGCATAGCGGGTAAGAGTGTGCACTCTGGGCAGCAGACTCTCTGGGGCAAGTCCCGGCTCTACCACTTGTTAGCTGGCTGACTCTTGCGCAAAAGTTACTTCTTTGTCCTCAGTTTCCCGGGACCGATAAAATAATAGTACCTACATCACAGAGCTGTCGTGAGGGATAAGATGAGTTACCATTTGTCAAAGGCTCAATTCTGGCACATATTAAGAACTTATTATAAATGTTTATTAAATAAATCCTAGGCCCAGACCACTGTCGTTCCTCGACTGGACTTCTGCAAAAGCCCCTTAACCAGACACGTCACTTGCACTTTTGTTTCCCTTTAATTCACAAAGGACCATAGTCTTAGAGTGCAAATCCAAGCACATCATTCCCTTGCTAAATCACTTCAATAAATGTTGGTCGAATGTGTGAGTTCATGAAGAAAACATACCTTTACGTAATGTTTTTGCAAAGACTAAATTCCCGTTACACGGTAAACGCTCACTAGACAGCAGCTGTTAGGATTGTAATGACTGTGATGGGCAGTGCCCTTTGTCCCACGGCCCCTCCTGGGCCCACCTGGGCAGGAATACTGAAGTGTTGGAGCTAACAGTGATTCTCTAAGTCCTCGTGGCCTCTCTGGCCTATTTTCTCCGTGGAATATTGAGGAAGGAAAGGGGTGAGGAAAGAAAACACAGAAAATGTCGTGGCCTAGAAAAAAAAATTTTTAAGCCATAGCCTTATTTCCTTTCTGTCTTCCTCGTTTCAGGCAAATAAGGACTCCCCTCCCCCACCTCCCATCCTGGCTCTGAGGGTGGAGAAACGTAAGGTACAAGAAAGCCTCTCCTGGAGGTGACATGCCATGTATAGGGGAGCTGTGACGCTCAGCCCAGACCTAGGACTCACACGCAGCCCTTAACTGGGGCCAGCGTGGCGCCAGCTGTCTGCTCCTGACTGCGTGGGGCTCAGGGGCTCCCTGCTTCTCTTCCCGCACATCCTCGGTGACCCTCAGTGAAGTCTGGGCTATGGCAAGAGCAGGGAAGCTCACCCTCCTAATATGGAAAGCTAATTAATTTGTATTAGGGCTTAGGGATAATTAAACTTTTTATTCGAACTTAAGCACAAACCACCGGCCTTGTACAATTAATTGCTACCTTCATTCCCTCCTCCAGGGACTGAGAGATAAGTGCAAGCCAAGCTCCCCCGTCTGATTCTGTCTTCCTCTCACGTAGGGGTAAGGCTGCCCAGCTGGTGGGGAGTGCATTCTTTACTGGAGGCCCGGCCACCGCCCATTCGGGGTCCAGCTGCTGGGAGCTCTGACACGGAGGCACGTCCTCGATGAGTTTCTGCAGGGAGGAGGTCTCCGCCTCACTGCTACACCCACTTCTATCCCCACCTTCTCCACTGAGATGCCCCTGAACTTGGCTTCCGCCTTTGCTTCTAGAGCCTCCGGTGCTGGAGACGCAGATGTGGATGAAAGCTGTCCTCGTGGCTGGGGTCAGGGTGAGCAGGGGAGATAGGGCAGCCTAGGCACCACAGCGGTTCCAGTACTCAGAACCCTGGGGCTGCCTCCTTGTCCGGGGGCAAAGGACAATGGTAGACCACCCCGGAGGACACAAAAGACACCAGCCTGGCTGATAAGTTCACCCCGTGAGGAACATCTGGTCAGCCCCTTTTCATGTCCAAATCCCCTCCTACAAAGCAGCACTGCTATAATCTTTTTTTTTTTTTTTGAGCTCTTAAATCATGTCAGGTACTGCAAATACATGATCTCGTTTGTTCCTCCCAGCAACCCTAAGCAATAGATGCAATGATTACCTTCATTTTACAGGTGAGGAAACTGAGGCACAGAGTAATTAAGTAACTGGGCTAGCCCGCTGCAGACCCGGGACGTGCATCAAGCCTCTCAGATTTCAAAGCCCCTACACACACTACTAGTTACGACAGCCCAAAGCCATGGTCCCCGAGGAGCCAACATGGTGGGCAGCAGTCTGGTTAAAGAGCAAGGGGGTACTTCAGAGGTGTCTGGATCGAGGGCAGCCGCCTAACCACGCCCCTGCACTGCTGATTCTCGAGGAGGGGGACTTGGGGAATGAAATGAAAGCCCCGTATTACTCTTCCTTCCTACAGCATGTCCCTGCTCCCCCGAAATAAAACCACCACATCTCTGATCACCACCCTACAGCTAGACACTCTCCTGGACTCACCTGCAAAGTGAGCCCCAGCAGCAAGCCTGGAGCCCAAAGGATGGGTTGGCATTTTGGAACCTTGAGGTTCCTCTGAAGACCTTGGGGGGCTGGACCCAGAGAGGAGAGCTGAGGCTCAGAGCAGGGGACTTTATTAACCATCACAGTGACAATTCAGTAATAGTTTATTTTTACTTAGCATCAATATGTGTCATTCAATCTTCATAACAACCTTATGAGGTATAATTAGCCCCCTTTTTGAGATGAGGAAACCGAAGTTCCGAGAAGTTAACATGCTCAGATCATCGGCCAGTCCAAGCCAGTATTCCGAATTGGGCTTGTCTGACTGCAGAGTACCCTCTTTCTTACTATGCCCTACTGCAGGAGGAGAGAGATGAGCCAGAGGATCTGGCTAGTCCACAGGAGAAAACAGCTTCAGGAAAATGGAGACACTTTCAAAGTGGTGTGAGCCCAGACACCCTGCTGGGAAGCTCTCAGCTGCTGAGGGAGGAGTTCTGGGTTCTGC
This sequence comes from Phocoena phocoena, assembly GCF_963924675.1. Lineage (NCBI taxonomy): Eukaryota > Metazoa > Chordata > Mammalia > Artiodactyla > Phocoenidae > Phocoena > Phocoena phocoena. Next base: position 98,743,450 of record NC_089219.1, read on the forward strand.
CAGCAAAGAATCCTGGGCAAGGGGCATGTGTGACCTCTCCAGGACTTTGCTGTGGTTGGCCTGCCCTCAGGGGCACAGCCGGTCACAGCTGCAGGCTCTTGGCCACTGGGAGTCTGTGGTGATAACCTCCTTATTTTGCCACCTCAATAGCAATTGTGCTGGATGACAAAGCTGTTCTTCTAATCCAGGCTTCTCAGACTTCAGTGTGCGTCGGAATTGTGTGGAAGGCTTGTCAAAACATAGACTGCTAGGCCCCAACCTCAGACTTCTGATTGTGTAGGTCTGGAGAAGACCTGAGAATATGCATTCTAACCAAGTACCTAAGTGACACTGATGCTGGTGAGCTGGGACCACACTTTGAGGACCACTGCTCTCAACCATCCTCTCTCCGGAGGTCGCAGATCTTCAGACGCACAGAATGTCAGAGCCAGAAAACGGTGGCAGCAGCCAGACTCAGACCAGTCACTGCACCTAGGAGGACACTGAGAGCCCAAGGTCATAAATCAGTTGAGAGCCGGCCTGATCACTGGAGGAATGCCCTGCCCATCGTGTGTACTCCACACACACCAACCTGCATGGGCCCACAGCTTCTATCCCATCTCTCTGGATCGATTGATTCATCAAACCCCTGCTGGGTGTCTGCCTTGTGTCTGTCACTCTGCTAGGTGCTGGGGATACGAAGCCAGATAGACATGTCCCTTGCCCTTAAGGAGCTTATGATCTCATAGGGGAGATAGACAAGCAAATCATGATGATGGTTCAGTGTCCTTACACTACAGGAAGGTTGTATACAGGGTCCTGTGTGAGCACTAAGGAGGGACCTCTAAATCAAGCTGGAGGGTGGTCAGAGGACCTCCCAGAGGCAGTGGCACAGGCCAGTTTCATGAACCATAAACCAGAAGAACTTGCCTACTATAAGGAATTATTGGAATTGTAAGGAATTACTGGCTGGAGGAAGATGAGGAAGTTAGGCTGGAGAGGTGGTCACATGAACTTTCTCCTGGGTTAATCTGAGGAATCTGAACTTTCTCCTAAAGTAAGATGATTAAATATTCATCTTTGAAAGAGCACTCTGAAGCAGAGTGGAGGATGGGTTGGATGGGGATGAAGGGAAACAAGGCCGCTGCACCAGTCCAGGCAGGAAATAATGATGCCGGAACCAAGGCAATGGCAGTGGGGATGGGACGGAGGAGATAGACACAGATCATTTAGGAAGCAAAACCTGGGGAACTTGGTAACTGACACAGTGTGAGGGTGAAGGGAAGGGAGGGACCCCGGGGGGCACTCAGGCTTGGAGGATGGGGCAAACCCTGTGTACATCTCAGCCAAGCTCCCACCCTCCCTTGCTGTCTACACTCTGCACACTGAACTTATCTCTGCTCCCGGAGGCATCAGACTCCTCCTTGACTTCAAGCCTTTAGCCAGGCCCTCCTCTCTCCTGGGAACTCTCTCTCTTTCCCAGGCAACAGCTACCCATCTTTCCAGATGCTGTTCAAATGTCACCTCCCTCAGGCTCTCAAGTTTCACTCATTCCTGTGTCTTTCCATCTCCATCAGACCCCTTACGCCTTTATGCCTTGCTATACCTCTCGGAATGGCTGTTTTTGCCATTGGCAAAAGTGTAATCTGAGCACAGGGCTCTCTATCTCTGCATCCCCGGAGCCTGGCATGTTGCGATGTGTACAATAGGAACTCAACACTCAGAGTGAATAAGAGAAAGCAGCAACTCTGGTGTGTGTTCCACGGACTGTAGGGGCCTCCGGGACTGACTCCTGGGACCAGACTGCAGGCTCCGGGAGGGCGGAGGCACATGTGCCTGGCACATGGTAGGCACTCAGGGTATCTGCTGCATGAGTGGGTGAACTATGAACAGATTAGCTGTGGAACTGCTGACCCCAGCAGATCAGACCATCAGGGAGCCCTTCCGCTGCGAAACATCTAAATCCTGAATCAAATACACTTTCTGAGGGATCGCTGAGTTCACTCGAAGTAGGGGAAATGTAATTTACCCCTATTAAAAAGGAACAAACCACAAGGGAAAATCACAGCGGGGAGGAGGGTGCAGTAATCAGAGGAAGGGACACTGTTGCTCTGAGGGCATGTACCAATGACAGCCCGGTGACCTGGGACCCGTCACTGGGAAACTGAACCTTGGCCCAATGGCAAAAAGGAACTTTCTCAGAGTTTTCCACTGAAGCCAGGCCCAGCATTGGGCTGGAGTGCTCCCAAGATGGTAGTACTACCTAGCTTATGGGCAAACCCGATTTAAATCCTGTCCGGAGGAAAACACCTTTAACTGGGGCCTTCGGGATTCCTACAGATTAAAATCACGTAAATGTGAGTTTGCTTAAAAAAATCACAAGGAAGCAAGCAACCATGAGTGAGAGTCAACAGAAAAAAAACAGAGTAGATTTAGACTCCCCCCGCCCCAACTAAAGAACTTCAGATACTGGAATTGGTAGATGCAGAAGAGTTACATATGGAAATAATTTTTTTTTTTTTCAAAATAAAGGATGGAATCACAAAGATGAACTACAATAGACCAGTATCAGGAACCACCAAGCAGATATGAAAAAGAATCAAATGGAGCTTCTAGAACTGAAAAAGTGAACTGCTAAAATTAACTATGAACATAATGCCTTAAACAGACTGGTTATCCCTAACGAGTTCAGCTTCTGGAGTAGACCTCGTCTCCTCTACCTAATCCTTAAGTACCCTCATGTCACTGGGTCCAAATAGTCCTCCTAGCTGAGTCTATTCCTATCATGACTAGTAGGAGGGCAGTAAAGACCAAGGAGCGGCCTGCAGCAGCCATGTCACCAAAAGAGGTGGTCGCTGTAGTCCCATCATGGTGTTGATTCCTGTAAAGACACAATCCCTTTAGCTCACACAGCTCCCGGGAAAGAGACACTAACACGGATGAAAATACAGGATAAGCAGACAGCAAACCAGTGTTATAACTAGACAGGAATGGTGCCAGCCACCTTCGTATGAAAACCAGGGAAGGAGATGTAATCACATTCACTACTGGTCTCCTGTCAATGAGAAAATAGTCAAATGAAAATCGGAATTTGGTTATTTCTGGTGGCATTTCCTAAATACCCAGTCAGTGGTTCCCTGCTCTCTGAGTGGGCTTGCTCCGAGTGTGTTCTGCAAGGACATTTATCCTTTGGAAGGAAGAAGTCGAGGGACCACCCTGCCCTGACTGGACCCAGCTCTGGGGACGAGCCTCATCAGACCTGGAGGGGGCCCGTGCCCTGACTCGTCACCTTGGCACAGTCAGAGTACTAGCCCCCATCTATTTTTTTTGTTCTTCAGTAACTTTATTTTTATTATTACTATTTTTACATCTTTATTGGAGTATAATTGGTTTACAATGGTGTGTTAGTTTCGGCCTTATAACAAAGTGAATCAGTTATACATATACATATGTTCCCATATCTCTTCCCTCTTGCGTCTCCCTCCCTCCCACCCTCCCTATCCCACCCCTCTAGGTGGTCACAAAGCATGGAGCTGATCTCCCTGTGCTATGCGGCTGCTTCCCACTAGCTATCTATTTCATGTTTGGTAGGGTATATATGTCCATGCCTCTCTCTCGCTTTGTCACAGCTTACCCTTCCCCCTCCCCATATCCTCAAGTCCATGCTCTAGTAGGTCTGTGTCTTTATTCCCGTCTTACCCCTAGGTTCTTCATGACATTTTTTTTCTTAAATTCCATATATATGTGTTAGCATACGGTATTTGTCTTTCTCTTTCTGACTTACTTCACTCTGTATGACAGACTCTAGGTCTATCCACCTCATTACAAATAACTCATTTTCCTTTCTTTTTATGGCTGAGTAATATTCCATTGTATATATGTGCCACATCTTCTTTATCCATTCATCCGCTGATGGGCACTTAGGTTGTTTCCATGTCCGATTAGCCCCAATCTTGACGGGCACGCTCTTCTGGAAATTAGGCCTTTGCCCATCCATTCTCTGCAGTCCCAGCGCCCCAGAGACTTGTCCCTGTTTACCCCCTCTGCACCCTTGGGAGCAGAGGTTGACAAGAAAGAGTAGCACATGCGTCTCGTCAAGCCACGGTGCTCCCTCAGAGACCCTGTCCCACAGGCCTGCACCATCTGCTTCTCTTTCTCCACATGGCCATCAAACAGCCCTTCTCCCCGGGGCGGCTTCTCGGCCTTCTGCCACCCTGGGCTGGCAAGCGTTTCTCAGGAAGGGATGAGCTGTCTCCCCTACAAAGGGGACCCCTAGCACTATAAGCTTTGGTTGGCACCAGGGTGGACCTTTATGGCAGAAATTCGGTCTGACCTTGGGAGGAAGGGGGAAGGGCCACAAAGTGCACAGCGGAGGTGGGGTTGTGGCCAGGTCGGACACCAGATGGCACTCCCAAAGGGCATGAGCATTGAGGTCAAAGTCCACGGAGGTGATGGGGCACTAGGACGCAGAAGCTGGGGTGGGCTCGCGGTAAAGCAGACAAATTCTTGTGCACAGGGTGTCTGTGGTTGTGCAGACCTTCTCGGAAGGTCCAGTCTCGTCTCTGCCAGCACACCTCTGATTCTTTCTCCTGTAGCTCCAGCTGGCATGTGGAAGGAGTGGGCAAGAGGCAAGGACCTCAGTGCTGAGAGGAATCTTAGCCCCGGGCCAGGACAGATTGAGGTGCTGAGTGATTTGGCCGCTTGACCCTATATACGGTCACCAGGCATCCCTACTCATTACAGCGCTCTGCCCTCCACGGCCCATCGGCTAAATCCAGTCTATTCCAACTGGCCTTCCCAAGTCTTTTCTGGCCCTCCTCCCCTCCACCCTGTACTGTCTAGTGCCACCCACCCTCATCTTGTGTGTTCTCCCTTCCCCTCCTCACCCATCCCCACCCTCTAAGGGCCAGAAGACATTCTCTCTCTCCCATTAAGCCTTATCTGAACTGTGCATCTTTCTACTCATTTGATGGGAAACTCCATGACAGCAGGCCTGGCACAGTGCTGGGCACATCGTAGGCACACCGTCTTGAAGATAGGGTTTTACTTCTGTGTTACTGCAGCGCTTCTGCCATAGCGGATACACGGTGGGCTGTTCGCTTCTGCCATAGCGGACACACGGTGGGCTGTTCGCTTCTGCCATAGCGGATACACGGTGGGCTGTTCAAAGGTACTTTTAGGCGTGGTGGGCTAAATTCAGTCGTCATTCTTTAGGCAGGCTTCCCCTTGAGCCTGTACCAGGACTAAATTCCTGGGTCCCCAAGACACTTAACTACTACCTCTAACCTCATCTCAGGCACTCGAAATCCTGCTCCAGGGCCCGAGGCCAAGTTCAGTTTCCGCTGAGCTATGGAAAACCCAGAAGCATCCTTCTGCATCTTACCTGCTGCCAGCCCTGGGCTCAGAGCTTCTGGGTTTGGTCTGGTTCAGCTCGGTGCATTCGCTGAGCCTTGATCATCCCCCGGCAGGGTTTCTTTTGCTTTGGAAGGTGGAAATGAGCCACGGGCTGGACTCTGCCTCACCTGGCCCTCGTCAGGCACCTGGCCTCTGAAGCCTGCCTGGAGCCTGACCCCTTTGGCCTCGATCTTTAATCTCTGGGTCTCTGAGCCTTTGCCTCTCTCTGTGTCTTACGCTCGCTTCTGTGAGAGGCCTCTGAGGTGTGACACCCCAGAACAGCTCTCCTACAGTACACACCGGCCCATTTGCTCTCTGCCCCCAAACCCCACACCCCCATGTAAGCTGGTGACAGAAGGGGCTTTGCCTGCCTGGGTCACTTCCGCTTCGTCAGTGTTTAGTAAGCACGTTGCCTGCCAGGTAGTAGGGTTCATTACGTATTTTTATGGAGAAATGGACATTTAGCTGATTCTCTTTCAGTCTCTACCTCTTTTGGATCCTTATGTCCAAGCTGTTCCAGCCAGCCTTTTCTGGGCTGAGATCTGCTAGGATCAGTAAAGATAGTTTTGAAATGATTAGAGGTGGTCCTTAGGGCAGCTGGATGTGTGTGTGTGTGTGTGTCTGTGTGTGTGTGTGTGTGTGTGTAAAATAGCATTACCCACATACACCAAACCCCAAATAGACGTATCACTTCCTCCTCATCCCATCAGAGAACTCCTCTGACATTCACAAGCACACATACACTCACACCAGGTCAGTGATGGAAGAAACCTTAAAAACCATCTGTTTCATGCATACTGAAATATTTATGGGTGAAATGACACATATCTGGAATGTGCTTTAAAATACTCCAGGAAAAAAGGGCGAGTGAGGAGAAAAAAGATAAAGCCAGGTAGGTAGGTGCACGAAGTTTCAGTTACCACTCTCTCCCTTTTTGTATACTCTTGAAATTTTCCAGAATAAAAAGCTGAGGGTAGAGGGGGGCACCGACTAAGTTAAAAGAGGAACCATCTACTTCAACCCCCTCATTTTCAGAGTCGTCTGAAACCACTGCTCATTTTTCACGTACGACAACCAGCCCTGCAAAATCCCTTGTTGCTTATTTAATGTTTCATTTGTGTGAGGCTACCGTTGCCAACTACATTCTCGCTTCTTGAGGGCAGGGCTGTGTCCTTTGCTATTTTTTATCCTCCTATAGAGCTTAAAATAGGGCTGGGCGTATGGGAAAGTACTCAATGAATACTCGGTGAGGGGAGCTGCCTGGCCCTTGCCCCTTGGACCAAGGTCTCCTTTCATATTCCCACGTCCATGGCATTTCACTCCTTCTCCACCCTCACCCCATTCCCAGCTCCTCTCTGGCTTTTGTCAAGGTGACAGGGGATGCTTTGGTCAAGGGTGGCCCAGTTTCCTTGTTAATCAGAGCCTTCCTTCAGCCCTGGCAGCACGCCCTTCTCGTTGTCAATATCTAATTTAATAAAATCTAAATGGAGGAAGGGAGGTGGGCTTGGGGGTTGCTACAAGGCTGGCAGGGCCTGTCTCCCAGGTTCCCCCAAATTCCGACGTGACCACACACATTACATTGTAACCGAGCCTCTGTACTCTGAGCTCTCCTTTGTAACATTTCTGCCCTCTGCCGTTCAGTTAACCTCCAGAGCTGCGGCCCGATGTGACTACCGCATGCGGGGAAGGGAACACGCCAGGTCAGTCGCACGGCTCCGCGTGGCCTCCACGACACCGGCAGCCTCTGCGGGAAACACAACTGCAGCTCCAAGGGAAGGTGACGTAACGTGACTAACTCTAACATATGAATGCTTAGTATGTGCTAGGCACTGGCCCAAGTAATTTTCAAGTATTTGTCTATTTAATTCTCCCAACAACCCCAGGACACAGGATCTATGATTATCCCCATTTTGCAGACTAGGAAACTAAGGCTCAGAGAGGTTGAGTAATAATCCCCAATCATATAAGTAATAAACAGTCGAGCTAGTGTTTGAGCCCAGGTGGTCTCCCTCCAGAGCCTACACTCTTGACCACGACCTTTCAGTGAGGGAAGAGGCTGGGTCCAGAACAATCAGGCACAGCTGTCCAGGCTGAGAAGCTCCCCTGCCTTCCCCTCCCCCACCTCCCTGCACCGAGCTGCCCCCTTGGCCCCTCCAGGGCCCTGTGCACTTGGCTGGCTGGCAGGGGGAGCCTGCTGCAGGGGGATGGTGTATCCAAGTAAGGGCAGAGGGCTTCTTGGCTACAAAGCAGAAGCGGTGGCATGAGGAAAGGGTGGCCTGAGCTGACAGGTAGGGCTTATTTATGTGATTTCTCTTCATCACAAGGTCCCTTTAAAAATGACTCGATCGACTATTAATCTTGGTGAAACATCAACCCCAACAGGGAGAAAAAGACTTAGAAAGTCTGCAAGAGGAGAAGGCGTATGTCTCAGCCTCAGTCCACTGGAGAGGGGACCGTGGGGACACTGCAGGAGCACATTTTCCAGGTCCCGACAAAGAGGTCCACCCTCACTGGCTCCCAGCTGGTGGGATCCCCACTGAGCCCGCATACCTGTGTGTGTTCATGAGCCTCCTGTGTGGATGGTGTGACAATTAAGCTGAGAAATATTGCCGAGTGAAAAAGGAAAGTCCTGGAGGGGCATAAATCCCCCCCCCCCACCGCCCCAATCCTGCCACCCCCTTTAAAGAACTTGGTTCAGCAGAGGCCCTAAACTTTAGGGAAGAAGTAAACTTTACTTGAGAACAAGATCAGAGCCGGGAGGGTAGGGATGTGGAGGGCTTGAGCCTGCTGTTCGCTTGGCTGGGGGAAAGTGCCCAAAGAAAGTTCCCCTGCTGCCACAGTCAGAGATGCAGCGACCGGCCTGTGGCGGAAAAGTAACTCCAGAATGTGTTTATGTTTTCCTAAACTCAGAGGTCCGGGACCAAGGTGTTCCAGAGAGGCTGCAGGGTGGCTTCCCGGTGGCAGGAAGAAGACAAGGAGAGCAGGAAGAGAAGAGAGAGGAGTGTGAGTTAGCAAGCAATGCGTAGTTCCCGTCAGGTCAAGTCGAATCCTAAAGCCCCGGGCTGGCCTTCCTCCTAGGCCCTTCCACCTAGTGGCAATCTCGTGGCTCCCACTGGGCACTCGGCTCTGTGGAGCACATCTGTTCCAACCTGGGCTCCCAGCTGCTGGGACACTCCCCTGCCCTCTGTACACTCCAGCTCCAGTGGGGAGCATCTGTGTCCCCAAGATCAGGGCCACTCGAGGGGGCACATCTGTTTCAACAGGGACTCCCGCTCCAGTGCAGGGCACCTGCACAGCCTGGCCTGCCCTGCCCTTTGCCTTTGAGAATTTTTCTTTTGACACACAAGCTCTGCTCTGTGGATGTATCTGCTCGTGAAACTCACTGCCCAGGTCTCCCATTTTCCTCTGACTTCTTGCACAGGCCTTTCACGGCCTTTATTTATTTATTCATTAAAAGATTTATTTTTTTACTTTTTTATTTCCCCAGGGGTATTTACACTCTAGCCGGAGTACACACCTTTCTGAGACAAGAATCTCTAAGTATGAAATATCGGACATTGATGAGTAAGGGAAGTCCCAGAGTCTCCCAAGTTGTACCACCCCCTTGGTGGCTTTAAAAGATTTTTTTTTTGATGTGGACCATTTTAAAATCTTTATTGAATTTGTTACAATATTGCTTCTGTTTTATGTTTTGGTTTTTTGGCCGTGAGGCATGTTGGATCTTAGTCTGACCAGGGATCGAACCCGTACTCCTGCACTGGAAGGCGAAGTCTTAACCACTGGACCACCAGGGCAGTCCCTCATGGACAATTTAAATAGCTTCCTGCTCCTCTTTCCATTCCTAAGCATGGTGTAGTGGGAAAACAATGGGCTTTGGGCTTGGAACAGTCTTGATTCAACCTTCAAGTCCTCCACTTGGGGACCACTGACTTAGGCAAAGTTTCTAACACTCACTTTCTCATCTGTAAAATGGGAATATTCATATTTAACCCACCTTGCTGAATCATTGTAAGGAAAAATGAGAGAAGGACATCTACTTGCAGTAATGAAAAGCAAATCAATTTGAATAAACCCTTCTGCTGAGGACAAATAAAAAGCTGGATGAAATACAACAACATTTTCTTAGGATCATCAGAGAGGTAACAACATAATGAGGAATCCTTCGGCCATAATCTCTGAGGAAGTGAGAGCTCAGACAGGTATAGCCCAGTATACCCTTGCTTTTGAAAAATAAATTAATCCAGAAGTAACAGTGACAAAAAGGATCTCTGGGGACTTCCCTGGTGGTGCAGTGGTTAAGAATCCACCTGCCGATGCAGGGGACACAGGTTCGAGCCCTGGCCCGGGAACATCCCACATGCTGCGGAGCAACTAAGCCCGTGCGCCACAACTATTTAGCCTGAGTTCTAGAGCCCATGAGCCACAACTACTGAGCCCACGTGCCACAACTACTGAAGCCCATGCACCTAGAGCCCATGCTCCACAACAAGAGAAGCCACCGCAATAAGAAGCCCGCACACCACAACAAAGAGTAGCCCCCGCTCACCGCAACAAGAGAAAGCCCGCACAGAGCAATGAAGACCCAACGCAAGCTAAATAAATAAATATATGTTCCTTTAAAAAAAAAGAACACTGGGCTTTTTAAAAAAAAAAAAAGGATCTCTGATTTTTGCAGTTCCCACCATCATCCCAGCGTGGGAGGCATGAATAAATATTCTCCACTTCTCTCAGACTTGGGATCCTGAAGGGCTCCACCCTCAGGTAAAGATGAACTGGAAGTAAACATTCTCTCTCATGGATGTGCAGCCTTGAATTCTGGCTAAGGAATTCAGATGAAGGTAGTCCTGGACTGGCAGCATTCCCAGGTGTCTGGCAAAAGCTCACTAAGCAAACTAAAATCTTCCCTGGAGGAAAAATACTATCACCCTAAATCTCAGATTATTCCTTCAAATACTGTTCAAATACATTGAGTAGCAGAGAGTTAAAGATAACCAAGTACACAAGGAAAGAAAACATTATGAATGAGAACCAGAAGAAACAACATAACAAAGAGATTCACAAATGCTTGAAATATTGGAATTATCACCCTCAGACAGCTATGCTTACAATTAAAAGAAGTAAAAGGTGAGATTGAAAATTCTGTAAGGGAATGGAAACTAAAAAGTGATCTAGTTATTTTGAAGAAAGCCAAATAGAAATTCTAGAACTAAAAAATACACAACAACGGGGCTTCCCTGGTGGTGCAGTTGTTGAGAGTCTGCCTGCCGATGCAGGGGACACGAGTTCTTGTCCCAGTCCGAGAAGATCCCACATGCCATGGAGCAGCTGGCCCCTGAGCCATGGCTGCTGAGCCTGCGCGTCCGGAGCCTGTGCTCCGTAATGGGAGAGGCCCCAACACTAAGAGGCCCGCGTACCGCAAAAAACATAAAAAAACAAACAAACAAACCCACAACAACCAAAACGAAGTACTTGATCGACAGATTTGCATGTATATTAAACATAGCTGAAGAGAAAATTAGTGCACTGCAAGTTGGAAGGAACTATCCAGAATGTAGCCCATAGAAACACATGAGAAAGTACATGTGCCTTGTTGAATGCCTCACATATAAAAGTGGGAATTCAATAAATGTTATTTTCATCCCTTTTCCTCTTTCAGGTACTAAAAAATATTTCTTGTTTCAGGAAACCTTTTCTGTCTTTTTTTTTTAACATCTTTATTGGAGTATAATTGCTTTACAATGGTGTGTTAGTTTCTGCTTTATAACAAAGTGAATCAGCTATACATATACATATTCTCATATCTCCTCCCTCTTGGGTCTCCCTCCCACCCTCCCTATCCCACCCCTCTATGTGGTCACAAAGCACCGAGCTGATCTCCCTGTGCTATGTGTCTGCTTCCCACTAGCTATCTATTTTACATTTGGTAGTGTATATGTGTCCATGCCACTATCTCACTTCGTTCCAGCTTACCCTTCCCCCTCCCCGTGTCCTCAAGTCCATTCTCTAAGTCTGCGTTCTTTATTCCTGTCCTGCCCCTAGGTTCTTCAGAACCATTTTTTCTTTTTTAGATTCCATATATATGTGTTAGCATACGGTATTTGTTTTTCTCTTTCTAACTTACTTCACTCTGTATAACAGACTCTAGGTCCAGCCACCTCACTACAAATAACTCAATTTTGTTTCTTTTTATGGCTGAGTAATATTCCATTGTATATTATGTGCCATGCCGCATCTTCTTTATCCATTCATCTGTTGATGGACACTTAGGTTGCTTCCACGTCCTGGCTATTGTAAATAGAGCTGCCATGAACGTTGTGGTACATGACTCTTCTTGAATTATGGTTTTCTCAGGGTATATGCCCAGTAGTGGGATTGCTGGGTCATAGTAGAGTAGTTCTACTTTTTCTTTAGAAAGTAAAAGTATTTCTACTTTTAGTTTTTTAAGGAACCTCCATACTGTTCTCCATAGTGGCTGTATCAATTTACATTCCCACCAACAGTGCAGGAGGGTTCGCTTTTCTCCACACCCTCTCCAGCATTTATTGTTTGTAGATTTTTTGATGATGGCCATTCTGACAGGGGTGAGGTGATACCTCATTGTAGTTTTTTTTTTTTTTTTTTCGGTACGCGGGCCTCTCACTGTTGTGGCCTCTCCCGTTGTGGAGCACAGGCTCCGGACATGCAGGCTCAGAGGCCACGGCTCACGGGCCTAGCCGCTCCATGGCATGTGAGATCTTCCCAGACCGGGGCACGAACCTGTGTCCCCTGCATCGGCAGGTGGGCTCTCAACCACTGCGCCACCAGGGAAGCCCACCTCATTGTAGTTTTGATTTGCATTTCTCTAATGATTAGTGATGTTGAGCATCCACTCATGTGTTTGTTGGCAATCTGTATATCTTCTTTGGAGAAATGTCTATTTAGGTCTTCTGCCCATTTTTGGATTTGGTTTTTTTTTCTTTTTTTTTGCGGTACGCAGGCCTCTCACTGTTGTGGCCTCTCCCATTGCAGAGCACAGGCTCCGGACACACAGGTTCAGCGGCCATGGCTCACGGGCCCAGCCGCTCTGCGGCATGTGGGATCTTCCCGCACCGGGGCATGAACCCGCGTCCCCTGCATCAGCAGGCTGACTCTCAACCACTGTGCCACCAGGGAAGCCCTGTTTTTTGATATTGAGCTGCATGAGCTGCTTGTAAATTTTGGAGATTAATCCTTTGTCAGTTGCTTCATTTGCAAATATTTTCTCCCATTCTGAGGGTTTCTTTTCGTCTTGTTTATGGTTTCCTTTGCTGTGCAAAAGCTTTTGCTTCATTAGGTCCCATTTGTTTATTTTTGGTTTTTATTTCCATTACTCTAGGAGGTGGGTCAAAAGGATCTTGCTGTGATTTATGTCATAGAGTGTTCTGCCTATGTTTTCCTCTAAGAGTTTGATAGTGTCTGGCCTTACCTTTAGGTCTTTAATCCATTTTGAGTTTATTATTGTGTATAGTGTTAGGGAGTGTTCTAATTTCATTCTTTTACATGTAGCTATCCAGTTTTCCCAGCACCACTTATTGAAGAGGCTGTCTTTTTTCCATTGTATATTCTTGCCTCCTTTATCAAAAATAAGGTGACCATATGTGCATGGGTTTATCTCTGGGCTTTCTATCCTGTTTCATTGATCTATATGTCTGTTTTTGTGCCAGTACCATACTCTCTTGATTACTGTAGCTTTGTAGTATAGTCTGAAGTCTGGAAGCCTGATTCCTGCAGCTCCATTTTTCTTTCTCAAGATTGCTTTGGCTATTCAGGGTCTTTTGTGTTTTCATGCAAATTGTGAAATTTTTTGTTCTAGTTCTGTGAAAAATGACAAATCCCTAGTTTGATAGGGATTGCATTGAATCTGTAGATTGCTTTGGGTAGAGTAGTCATTTTCACAATGTTGATTCTTCCAATCCAAGAACATGATATATCTCTCCATCTGTTTTTATCATCTTTAATTTCTTTCATCAGTATCTTATAGTTTTCTACATACAGGTTTTTTCTCCTTAGGTAGGTTTATTCCTAGGTATTTTACTCTTATTTTTGCAATGGTAAATGGGAGTGTTTCCTTAATTTCTCTTTCAGATTTTTCATCATTAGTGTATTGGAATGCAAGGATTTCTGTGCATTAATTTTGTATCCTGCTACTTTATGAAATTCATTGATTAGCTCTAATAGTTTTCTGGTAGCATCTTTAGGATTCTCTATGTATAATATCATGTCATTTGCAAACAGTGACAGATTTACTTCTTCTTTTCCGATTTGGATTCTTTTTATTTCTTTTTCTTCTCTGATTGCTGTAGCTAGGACATCCAAAACTATGTTGAATAATAGTGGTGAGAGGGGACAACCTTGTCTTGCTCCTGATCTTAGAGGAAATGGTTTCAGTTTTTCACCATTGAGAAAGATGTTGGCTGTGGGTTTGTCATATATGGCCTTTATTATCTTGAGGTAAGTTCCCTCTATGCCTACTTTCCAGATGTTTTTTTTTTTATCATAAATCAGTGTTGAATTTTGTTGAAAGCTTTTTCTGCATCTATTGAGATTATCATATGGTTTTTCTTCTTCAATTTGTTAATATGGTTTATCACATTAATTGATTTGTGTATACTGAAGAATCCTTGCATTCCTGGGATAAACCCCACTTGATCCTGATGCATTAACCTTTTAATGTGCTGTTGGATTCTGTTTGCTAATATTTTGTTGAGGATTTTTGCATCTATGTTCATCAGTGATATCAGCCTGTAGTTTTCTTTCTTTGTGACATCTTTGTGTTGTTTAGGTAACAGGGTGGTGGTGGCCTCATAGAATGAGTTTGGGAGTGTTCCTCCCTCTGCTGTAGTTTGGAAGAGCTTGAGAAGGATAGGTGTTAGCTCTTCTCTAAATGTTTGATAGAATTCACTTGTGAAGCCATCTGGCCCTGGTCTTTTGTTTGTTCGAAGATTTTTAATCACAGTTTCAATTTTATTACTTGTGATTGGTCTGTTTATATTTTCTATTGCTTCCTGGTTCAGTCTCAGAAGATTGTGCTTTTCTAAGAATTTGTCCATTACTTCCAGGTAGTCCATTTTATTGGCATAGAGTTTCTTGTAGTAATCCCTCATGATTTGTTGTATATCTGCAGGGTCAGTTGTTGTTTATTCTTTTTCATTTCTAATTCTATTGATTTGAGTCTACTCCCTTTTTTTCTTGATGAATCTGGCTAATGGTTTATCAATTTTGTTTACCTTCTCAAAGAATGAGCTTTTAGTTTTATTGATCTTTGCTATTGTTTCCTTCTTTGCTATTGTTTCCTTAATTTCTTTTTCATTTCTTTCTGCTCTGATCTTTATGATTTCTTTCCTTCTGCTAACTTTGGGGGTTTTTTGTTATTCTTTCTCTACTTCCTTAGGTGTAAGTTTAGGTTGTTTATTTGAGATCTTTCTTGTTTCTTGAGGTAGGATTGTATTGCTATAAAATTCCCTTTTAGAACAGCTTTTGCTGCATCCCATAGATTTGGGTTGTCATGTTTTAATTGTCATTTGTTTCTAGGTACTTTTTGATTTCCTCTTTGATTTTTTCAGTGATCTCTTGGTTATTTAGTAGTGTATTGTTTAGCTTCCATGTGTTTGTATTTTTTTGTGTAACTGATATCTAGTCTCACAGTGTTGTGGTCAGAAAAGATACTTGATATGATTTCAATTTTCTTAAATTTACCAAGGGTTGATTTGTGACCCAAGATGTGATCTGTCCTGGAGAATGTTCCATGAGCACTTGAGAAGAAAGTGTATTCTATGGTGTTTGGATGGAATATCCTTTAAATATCAATTAAGTCCATCTTGTTTAATGTATCATTTAAAGCTTGTGTTTCCTTATTTATTTCCATTTTGGATGATCTGTCCATTGGTGAAAGTGGGGTGTTAAAGCCCCCTACTGTGATTGTTTACTGCCATTTTCCCCTTTTATGGCTGTTAGCATTTGCCTTATGTATTGAGGTGCTCCTATGTTGGATGAATAAATATTTACAATTGTTATATCTTCTTCTTGGATTGATCCCTTGATCATTATGTAGTATCCTTCTTTGTCTCTTGTAATAGTCTATTTCAAAGTCTATTTTGTCTGATATGAGAATTGGTACTCCACCTTTCCTTTGATTTCCATTTGCATGTAATATCTTTTTCCATCCCCTCACTTTCAGTCTGTATGTGTCCCTAGGTCTGAAGTGGGTCTCTTGTTGACAGCATATATACAGGTCTTGTGTCTGTATCCATTCAGCCAGTCTATGTATTTTGGTTGGAGCTTTTAATCCATTTACATTTAAGATAGTTATGGATACGTATGTTCCTATTACTATTTTCTTAATTGTTTTGTTATTGTAGGTCTTTTCCTTCTCTTGTGTTTCCTGCCTAGAGAAGTTCCTTTAGCATTTGTTGTAAAGCTTGTTTGATGGTGATGAATTCTCTTAGTTTTTGCTTGTCTGTAAAGTTTTAATTTCTCCATTGAATCTGAATGAGATCCTTGCTGGGTAGAGTAATCTTGGTTGTAGGTTTTTTCCTTTTATCACTTTAAATATGTCCTGTCACTCTCTTCTGGTTTGCAGAGTTTCTGCTGAAAGATCAGCTGTTAACCTTATGGGGAATTCCCTTGTATGTTATTTGTTACTTTTAATATTTTTTCTTTGTATTTAATTTTTGATAGTTTGATTAATACATGTCTTGGCTTGTTTCTCTTTGGATATTTGCTGTATGGGATTCTCTGCACTTCCTGGACTTGATTGACTATTTCCTTTACCATATTAGGGAAGTTTTCAACTATAATCTCTTCAAATATTTTCTCAGTCCCTTTCTTTTTCTATTCTTCTCCTGGGACCCCTATAATTCGAATGTTGGTGCATTTAGTGTTGTCCCAGAGGTCTCTGAGACTGTTCTCAATTATTTTCATTCTTTTTTCTTTATTCTGCTCTGCAGTAGTTATTTCTGCTATTTTATCTTCCAGGTCACTTATCCATTCTTCTGTCTCAGTTATTCTGCTATTGATTCCTTCTAGAGAAGTTTTAATTTCATTTATTGTGGTGTTCATCGTTCATCATTATTTGTTTCCTCTTTAGTTCTTCTAGGCCCTTGTTAAAGGTTTCTTGTATTTTCTCCATTCTATTTCCAAGATTTTGGATCATCTTTACTATCATTACTCTGAATTCTCCTTCAGGTAGGCTTCCTATTTTCTCTTCATTTGTTTGGTCTGGTGGGTGTTTACCTGGCTCCTTCATCTGCTGTGTGTTTCTCGGTCTTCTCATTTTGCTTAACTTACTGTGTTTGGGGTCTCCTTTTCACAGGCTGCATGTTCCTATTTCCTGTTTTTTTTTGGTGTCTGCCCCCAGTGGCTATGGTTGGTTCAGTGAGCTGTGTAGGCTTCCTGGTGGAAGGGACTGGTGCCTGTGTCATGGTGGATGAGAATGGATCTTGTCTTTCTGGTGGGCAGGACCACACCCGGTGGTGTGTTTTGGGTGTCTGTGACCTTATTATTATTTTAGGGAGCCTCTCTGCTAATGGGTGGGGTTGTGTTCCTGTCTTGCAAGTTGTTTGGCATAGGGTATCCAGCACTGGAGCTTGCTGGTTGTTGAGTGGAGCTGGGTCTTAGTGTTGTGATGGAGATCTCTGGGAGACCTTTCACCGTTTGACATTACGTGGAGCCAGGAAGTCTCTGGTGGACTAATGTCCTAAACTTGGCTCTCCCACATCAGAGGCACAGGTCTGATCCCTGGCCAGAGCACCAAGACCCTGTCAGCCACACTGCCAGGTATGTGGGGATTTTCTTGCCTTTTGGGAAGTCTGAGGTCTTCTGCCAGCGTTCAGTAGGTGTTCTGGAGGAGTTGTTCCACATGTAGTTGTATTTCTGATGTATTTGTGGGGAAGAAGGCGATCTCCACATCTTACTCCTTCGCCATCTTGAAGGTTTCCAGGAAACCTTTTCTGATTCATTTGACCTGACATCCATCACTCCATTATTCTGAATTTTCTCAGCATCTTTGTACTTGTTTATTCAAATTGACAGGAACTCATTTCTTGAGATCAATGAATATAAGAAGTAAGAGACAGCCAAAACTTGTGTCCCTTGGTCCAATGTTTCCTGGTCCATAAACCTCTTCTGCCTCTTTGCCGTGATGCTGTATGAATACAAGGGCTTCCTTATTAGAGGTACTGCTCCAAGGAAAAGGAGTCAGCTGAATTCCAGAATATGATCTGCTTCCTGACCCTGTTCCCCAATCAATGCTGTGTCAAGGCACTTGCTGACCCACGAGCAGCTATTAATGCTCCCAGGTTCAGGGTCAACAGGGAATATGCACATGGTCTCTTGGGCCCTTCTTTCCTCTTCCGGCATAGCTTCTGGTCTAAGCTCATTCTGGAATTTCCAATGACCGAAGTCAGTGAGTGGGAGTGGCTATAGGTTGCCATTAATAAGACCAACAAAATCACCAGCCCTAAAGAGGACCTTGTCAATTCTGCAAGCAATATTTCTGTTCTGCAGCCCCTGGCTTTCGGGGAATTTTGAAAATCACAAGTGGGCCTCGCCAGAGATGCCACCTGCATGTTGACTTAAAGAGGCTGCTCTTCACTGGAGCAGCAAGGACAGAGATGCCTTGAATAACCCCAAACCTCAAAGCACAAGCATATAGAACGGAGGTAGAAGCAGGGCCAAAGTCCTGTCTCTCCCTCAACTGTCTGTAACATAAGGGAGCAGAACTGGAAAGTCTCTGGGAGAGAAAGACAAGAGGGAGACTTTGGGGGCTTGGCCGCTGGGCTGTGCTGGGTTTAAGGGAGGTTGGTGGAGGAGCTATGCAGGGGCCTTGGGGTGGGAGGCCAGGGAAGTGCTTTGCGTAGGTGCCGAGGAGAAACATTGTGCTTTGATTAGTAAGAGCCCAAGGGGACTACAGAATCCAATGTCTTGGCCTCACCTGTTCTGTTTCAACAGCAGAAAATTATTTTTCTAGAGTTAGAAAAAATTGTGTTACACTTCCTCTGTGTGGTTGTGTGGGGTGTGTGTGCACGCTGCACACACATGTACTGACCTACTCATTTGACCAAGGGTTCTCCAAGAATAAGGGCCCATGTCTCAGTTAAAACAATATCGATTGATGGCCTTTGTGTGTCAGGCACTGGCCTGAGTGCTGGGAACTCAAAACTGATCAAGACAGGGTCCCTGCCCTGCACTTGGGTTGTTTATGGGCTCCAGGGAGACACAGGCACTCTAGATGGTGCCTTGCTGTGCGCAGCCTGCTCTAGGGCTCTATTTATTCACTGATTGGTATCTGGTCCAGCCAAAATGCTTTTTCAAGCCCATCCTGGGCTCCAAAGGCAGCACCGGAAATTTCAAGCAAGAAGTCGCTTCCTGGTCCACCATCACCCAGTGTCGACAGGATATTACTGAGATAGAGGATGGATGAGCTGCCTGGGTTCTTGTCTGCCTTTCCGCCCTGGATCATGGAGCAGGAGATAACCTGGAGGTCAGCATGGGAGGGGTCTCCTGAATTGATTCGTGACTCTATCTTGAATAAACTGGGTGAGTGGTGTGTCTTTAGCTCCCCCCTCTAGCTTTTATTTCCTACTTCTGATTCAAGGTTGGGTTAGGTGCCTGGACTCAGTGACTGTTTAGTCTCTTCCCATTCTCTGTCCAAAATGGGCTTTACCTTGCTGGAGGAGGGCAGCCCCCTCATGCTGAGACCAAACACCTTGAAAGGAGCAGCTCCTAGCTGCCCTGAGACCCATGGGGGCCAGAGGAAGAAGCCGTGCTCTGGGGCTCCAGCCACCCACTTTGCCCCAAGGCTGCACCCAATGGTCCACACTGGGCACAGGCTGACATGCCCTGAATTTCTCTCCAAGCATCCATCCTGGCTGGAGAGAAAGCAGGTGTTTGAGAACTGTTCCTTCTCTTCTCACTGATGATCTGCAGCCAATTAGCTGTGCACAGGAAGGTGGAAAATGCCTCTTTCCAGCCTCAGAGCTAACAGAAAATCCAATGTTTCTTGCAGACATCTCTGTGAAGGGCAAGGTTGGGGTAACCCCCCAGGACCGTAGGGGGATGGTTTGTGGCTGTCAGCCCAAGGTTTTAATAACAGAAAAGGCAAAGGAACACTCCACTGAGTAGCTTAAAAAAAGTAGTAAAACTTGGCCATATCTTTTCCAGACTGTGTCTGGGTTTTTGTGTGTGTGTGTGTGCAAAGAGCGGGACTCTCCCTGGGTCTAACAAATTGGGGTTTTTGCTGTGACGGGGTTTGGCAGCTGTAAAAGCAGTCAAGCTAATGACGGGGGCTAAAATAATTGGTCTCAGTATGTGCTCTCCCTCCAGCGTGCACCTGCATGGGCCTCAGGCAGGCTGACACACACCCTCCTGACACCACAATCAATATTCAATTTAAGCAGATTTTATCTGTATAAAACGGTCACATAAGAAGAGAGGGCCTCTGGACAGCATAATTCATGGGGTAGGTGGTCCTGATTCTCTCACTGTTCTGTGACTTGTATTTCAGCACGTCCTCTTCCTCTCTGTGCTTTACTTCTCCTCCTTTGCTCAATAAGTTTGGTGACCCTTTTTTTTTTTTTGCGGTACGCGGGCCTCTCACTGTTGTGGTCTCTCCCATCGCGGAGCACAGGCTCCTGGACGCGCAGGCTCAGCGGCCATGGCTCACGGGCCCAGCCGCTCCACGGCATGTGGGATCTTCCCGGACCGGGGCACGAACCCGTGTCCCCTGCATCGGCAGGCGGACTCTCAACCACTGCGCCACCAGGGAAGCCCTGGTGACCCTTTTGTTACCTGTACACAGGAAATAAAGAGGATTCATGCTCATGGAGTGGGACAAAAATGTGCTAGATCCAGGGCCACATGTTTTATACACCTTTTTCCATTGCCAACGTTATGGTGAGATCAAAGGGATAAGAGATGTCAAGGACTTTGGACAAAACCAGAAAATGCTATACAAACACAGGAGCCAATATATTTTTCCTGTTTGCTGCCTTGACCCGGGCAACCCTGACTCTACCTGGCATATAATAGGTGCTCAGGAAACATACTGAATGAAAGAACCCTGGTTTATCTGGGAGGTGTCCATCTTTGCCTTATCTGCCTACTGGGCTCAGCTAAGGGGGACTGACTGAGTGATGGGAGATGGAAGGACGGGAGGGTGAACAGATCCTCAGGGTTTGGGTATGTGTTTCTGGGTCCCTGGGTAAATGCCATAATGGAACTCCTGAGCCGAATGCACTCTTAGGACCATCCTCTTTGGGGACTGACGTGCCTCTGTCCACTCCGTTAGCTCCCGGCAGTCAGTTTTGGATGCAGAGGACTAAGGCTTGATTGTTTTTAGAAATCATTCGGCTCTATTAAGGTATGACTAAAGTTTCTATTTTAAACTTCCCCTGGAGAGACATTACTCACCGGGAATAGGTGAATAACACTGGCATTTTTTCCTTGAGAGTTTGGGGTCTAGAGAATTTGGACTTGGACACCTCTTTTCCTTTCTCCCCCCTGCCTGCCTCCCGGGCCCAACACAGAGGGATTCCAAGAGACTGAGAGGCAGTGCAGTGCAGCGTGGTGATTAAGAACAGGCAGGAACGGCTCTGGCTTTTACCTGCAGTGTCACTTGGGCCAGTCTCTTTGAGTTCCGGTCTCCTCGTCTGACAACTGGGTATGATGTTAATTCCTGGGCAGGGTGATGTTCCTGCAGTGCTGGCGCCTGGTAAATGCTCCCTGAGCAGAGCTGTGCTGGCCGGGGAGGGCAGAGGAGGGCAGAGGATGTCAGGACCGGCTCCCTGGCTCTGCTGGGAGCGCTGGGGGAGCTGGTTTTCACACCCCTAAGGTCAGCTACTCAGCTGGTTTTGTCCCTACGCACACCCTGCAGCGGGCATTCTGGAAAATGCAGAAATGACTTTGGGGTCCCTGGGCACCCACCACTGCCCCACACGGAGCAGCCGGAGGGCTTAAGTGCTGAGGGTCTGGGTTCAGGAGCCATCAGACCGCAATGTGGCTTTCCTCCAGGGTGAGGCGGGGCAGGATCCCTGCATGAAATAGGCAAGCTATAAAAATAACAGCAGTGCACATTTATTGAGTGCTTACTGTATGCTAGCACTGTGCCAGCACTTTCTCCCCTTGGACATTTTACATTTTAATCTGCACAAGGGCTCAGTGAAGTAGGTTTTCTTATCATCCCCATTTCACAGGTGTTGAAACCAGGACTCATTTAACAACTTCACTGAGGTCACCCAGCTCGTAAGCAGTAGAACCAAGTCTCAAACCCGGTCCTGCTTCACACCAGTGTCTGAACCAAACCCCCAACACGCTGGCTGCACAGGCTGGCAGGAGGCGAGCCTGATACCCTGCGGAACACACGCCTGCACTCCCACCCTTCGGATTTCTCTGGCTTGGCCTCCGGGGCATTGAGACACATGCTCTGGCAGCACCTTCTGCCCCTCAGGCCCCACCAGGACAGGGCCTGCCATCTAGATCCACGGAGGCAGGGGCAGCTGGTTCAGGTTCCCAGGTGAAGAAGTGGGGAGGAGAGGGTGCCCCCCCCAGTCAGGTGAAGTAACTTCAGGCTCCTGGGAATCTCAGTTGCAGGCCCGCCAGGTGGGAGTGCCCTCTGCGTGGGGTAGGTGTGGGGAAGGGGTCACACCGGGTCCCGGGGGGTCCCCAGACCACCCTCTGAATCCTAGCAAGGATGAGAAGCCAGCAGTTCTGATGCCAGCCGTATCAGACTACAGTGTCTCAAATTAATGCACCATCCAATTTAGTTTCCCTTTAGGAAATTACGTATTTTTAAAAAATACATGAAGAGTCGGAAAGGAGCCATGGCAACGATGCAGCTGAGCATCAGGGCCGAGGCCATGCCTTTTTTCCCTCCGCTGGGGCAGCTGACCTTCCAGGACAGAACCTCTCGACTGTCTTCACATCATGGCACAATGCAAAGCGGTAGTATTTGTGCAGGTCACTGGGGTCAGCAGGGGCGGCTGTCTGTAGCTGGGGTGAGCAGCCCGCAAGGGCAGACGGGCCCATGTCTCACACACCTGTGCCAGGTGAGGGGGCTCTGTTATGGGCGTCTCCCCCAGCCAGGTGCTGGCTCTGTAGCTGGGTCAAAGGGTGCAGGTGGGCTCAGCTGACACTGACTAGGACCTGTTAGGATTCACCCACTGGTGGCAGCTGGGATTCCTCTCCCACTTTATAGATGAGGAAACTGAGGCTCAGAGACATTCGGTGACTTGCTCCAGGTAACAGTAACAGTATTTGGTGAGTGCTAATGCTTTATCAGGCTCTGTGCTGAATGCTTGGTACACGTCATCTCCCTCTGTCGAGGGGCCCTGCCCCACCTCCATGCTGGTGAGCTGAGCCTTTACGGAACTTGCTGAATGTACCAGTCACTCATCAAATGAAGAGCACTGATGATGTGCTGGGTCCTGGGGTAGGTCTCCAGTACAGAGGTAAACAAAGGAAATGGGCCTGCCCACGGGGAGTCCACTATATGAGACAGATCTGTAGCCACGTGACACGAATAGGCATTTATCCATACTTGCCTCACGCCAGGCGTTGTCTAGATGCTGGGCACAGAAAGATGGAGCAGTAAGCATGGTGCTCATCCTAGGAAGGTGCTGACTAGCGGAAGAGCCCAACCTATCACCTGATCCATTATGCTGTAGCAGGGTAATTTCCAAAATAAAGGTCCCACAAACCAAAATGGGGCCTGGAGGTAGCAACCTCCACCCTGGAGAACACTGCAGATTCCACACTGTGATAAGAGGAAACAACATTTATTGGGCCTCCACTATGAACATCCATGGGAACCAGACATGAGTATGTCTTGAGGACAAGAATTGTGTTTGACTTGATGGAGCCTGAGTTCTGCATACAGCGGGTGCTGCATAGAGATTAGCTGAGTAATTGAGGTGCTTCTGGCATCTTCTTATTTTCTTATCTCTCCGATTAATCTGGCTTTAGCAAATGCTCAGAGCAGAGAACTTATTACTAGAGAAACCCCTATTGCCAGGATAAAGATCTGCTTTGAGAGCTGGGAGGTATTGCCAGAGAACGGATGCTAACATCCAGGCCCCCGTTTCTTTGGATGTCCTCCTGGTGGAGGGGACCCAGGCCCAGTTGCCAAGATGCTGGCTGACCTTCCCCTTGTATTTATCTACCTCTGCAGCCCGCGGCTTTGCTGTCTAAGCCACGTGCATATTTATCTTCTCTGCCTGAGTCCCTAGGATGTGTCTGCTCAGCCATATGAGGAAGGCCCAGTGTCCTAGTATTTTATCAAATAGTGTAGTACCTGACTGTATTTGTACCCTGACTCACGTGGTGCCTTTATTCCAAAGAACACAAAGCAACGGGCAGACTTTTGGTCAGTTTAGCTTCCTCCTGCTTCTGAGAGGAACAATCGATTTTCTCTCTTTGGCAGAAGGGGCTGCTGAGGCCCAGGGATGCATCTGAACCCTCAGGGCCTTGGTGGCAGAACCTGGACTAGAGTCTGAGGGGGTGGGGTGTCCAGACTGCATTCAGGGAAACGGTCCTGCACTCGGTGTGCCATCTCCAGCTCTCTGTGGGCCAAGCTGACTTTCAGACCAGCCCCTGCGCACCTTGGTAAATTTCAGTCACCAAATAGCACAGTGGTGTTCCCTGGCTTCCCTCCCTTCCCCTCTTTCCCTCCCCTTCCTTCCTCTTCTCTTTTTGGTCACTCATTTTGATCAGTTCATATGCTCCATTCTTCAGAGAGTTCCGACAGAAGGTGGGAAGAAATTTCCGGGCTGTCCTGAATATTGGCACACGGAAAAATCTTCCTCTCTGGAATACTGCCCGGCCCCCTCCTCTCCTGCCAGCCGCGCCTCCCAGGACCCGGAGAGAAAGTGAGGGGAAACAAGGGAGGCTGGGGTTATAGTGGAAACTATAGCAGCTCACCTTCCTGTGTTTTCATGAATGATCTCCCTTAATCCTCACGACAGTCTATGAGGCAGGTATTATCATACACCCATTCTATAGATGAAGAAGCTGAGGCAGAGAGAGCTTGACTGACTTGTCCCAGCCCCATAGCTCAGCAGGGTGGGGCTAGGATATGAACGGCCTGCACTCGGCCGCTGCCGCCTCCCCGGGAAGGGGGTGAGTCCAAGTGCTCCAGACTCTCTCCTGAGGACACCCTTTGGGTGTCATCTCCAGCTGTCTGCCGGCCACGCTGACTCTGAGGGGGTTTCCCACATGCCCTCCTGTTAGCACTCAGCCTCTTCCCTCTCTCTCGGGCATATGTGTCTTATTCATGGAACATGTCAGGTTGAAAAGGGCCACCCCCAGACCTGGCGTAACCTCAAGAACTTGAGGAAGAGAAGGATGATTGGAGTAGAATTAACTCAGATCCTATTGTTTCTTCCAATAAAGCCCCACATGCGTTCATATAGAAGTTCATCCCTTCATTCCACTCAAACATTTGCAGAACCTGAAGAGTGACTTGGGCTCTTTGCTAGTGACTGCAGGACAGAGAAGAGGCTGGCATGGCTCCCCAGGACGTTGTCACCTCATGGGTCTAGGCCAGCGTCCAAACGTGCCCAACTTTACACCCCAAACAGAGGACAGACAAGGGGAACTCTGGGCAGGAGGGCTTCCGTTGTACCTTCATTGGTTCATGTACTAGTGTCCACAATTCTACGTCATAGAAATTATTAGCCCCATTTTACAGATGAGAAAACAAAGACTTAAAAGCAAAAGGCCAAGTAACTGCCCCCAACTCATACAACTACCCACTTGGTAACACTGAACCTGAGCCTGAAAGATTCCAAAGCTTGCAACCTTCCCTCTTCACTTCCCCGTCTCTCTCATAGAAAGTGAAAATAACCATACATCAACTACATGCACTCACACTTACAAACGTACAAATGGAAGCATCTGGTCTCTGAGATGCTCATATAGCCTGCAACGTCTCTCTCTCTCTCATACACACACACACACACACGGTGCATTCCCCGTGCCCATGTGCACAGTTCATTCACAAATCAGTGTTTTTTTCCTAACTTTTGAATGTTGTGAACACTGCAACTAGTCAATAAGCACACAGAAAATATCCAACCTCACTATATACTAAAAAATGTGAATTAAGGCAGCAATTACTGTCATTTTAGTCCATCAAATTAGCAAAAGTTAGAAAAAACAAATGAGAAAATAGTCCTGATGAGGATGCATTGAAATGGGCACTTTCATATACCGTTGATTGGTACAACTCTTTTGGAAAATGACTTGGCCGTATCCATCAAGAGATGTAAAAGTGTCCAAGACCATTGGTCCAATCATTTGACCTGAGCATCATTCAGAAGTAAATGCATAAAAATGTTCAACTCAGCATCCTTCATCACAGCACAAACTTGATACGGACGCAATGACTTACATTAGGGTGTTAGCCCGTTAAGCTAGGCAAAGGGAACAGAGGAAGCCATATGTAAAAATACAGAAATGTTAAGAGTGGTTGGGTTTCAGTGATCAGAAGTTATGGTTACTTTCTTCCTCCTACTCTATCCATCATCTTTCTTCTCAGGCAGAGAGAGAGAGGTGGAGGGTCCCCAGCGGCTGAAAGGCCCAGGGAAGGCCAGGGAGAAACAGCCTGACGTTTTAGCAGGAAGGGGTTTTCACCATTCTGGGGCCTTCTCTGCTTTTCTCCTACTGATTTATCAAATATGCAATGGCCAGTCTTTTCACATCCCTTAGAGACTGGGCTAAGACCCCAGGGGAACGGAACTGATGTTCTCCAAACTTCCTGGGTGCAGGTGAGAATGTGTATTGTCCCCCTGAGTTTGCCTTCCGGCTCCAAGCCCCGGGCTGGCCGTTCCAAGCAGCCTCCTTGCTCCCTCCCCTGGGTCTGCAGGGCAGGTCTGGGCCGCGCTCTCTGCAGAGCCTTCCAGGCTCACACGGGCTGGTGCACAGGCCTCAGGCTCTGTCCCATTTTGAGGAGGTCCCGAGGGGGAGGCCTAGCCCCACACCTCAGCTCCTGCAAAGAAGACCCAAGGAAAGAGTCCCCTGCCTTATTTTTCCTCTCATCTCTGTGAGGCCCAACTCAAGAGGAGAAGCAACTTCTGGTTCCATTTGAACCCGGACAGGCTTTCTTTGCTTCCTGGAGAGCTCACACATCCCCATGTGTGGCCATACGTGTGCAAACACAGCCTCTCACTTGCACACATTCTCAAGTGTGCACACACAGGTACGCACACACACACACCCTCCACCTCTGTGTGCTTAGATTCTGCCTGGATGGTGGCTGTGAAAAGTGTCCCGCAGGTCTCACCTCTGATGATCCAAGAGGAAAAAAGGTACAGCAGAGCTGGAATTCAGATTAGAGATATGAAACAAAAAAAAAATCCCCAAGCCCAACCAGGAAAAGAAGCTCATTAATGTCTCTGTTCCCCTCCTCATTAAGCAAGAGCGCACTCATAAATATTCACAGAATTCTAAAGTAAGACCGAGGTGAAAGTTAATGGGCAACAATTAAGCCGGCTCACAGCTCTCGAGCAGCCTGACGCGGCTCTAGCCTCCCCAAAGCCGCCAGAGATCAGGCAAGCTCCTGGTCTCCCAGCAGGGCAGGAGAGGGGGCGGGGCTGGGGCAGAGGCTGTCCCCACTGCCACCTCCAGGTGCCCTTGTGAATGCAGCTCACCTGAAGGCCCTGCTGGTGTCTTCTTAGTCTGAGAGCACCCTACCTGTGGGAGGGTCTTAGAGATCACAGAACGCCCATCACTGGCCACCCTATCTGTTCCTTTTTTTTAAAATTTCAGCTTTATTGAGGTATAAGTGACAAATAAAATTGTAAGATATTTAAAGTGTATATCATGATGATTTGATATACATATACACTGTGAAAGGATTCCCCCCATCTAGTTAATTAACATATTCATTACCTCATATATTTATCTTTTCTTTTTTAGTGAGAACATTTGAGCTCTACTCTCTCAGCAAATTTCAATTGTACGATACAGTGTTATCAACTACAGTCACCATGTGCTATATTCGATCCTCAGACCTCATTTACTTTACAGCTGAAGGTTTGTACCCTTTTATCAACCTCTCCCTATTTCCCCCACCCCACAACCTGGCAACCACCATTCTACTCTCTGTTTCTTTGAGTTTTTTTTTTTTTTTAGATTCCACTTATAAGTGATACCATGCAGGACTTGTCTTTCTCTGTCTGGCTTATTTCACTCGGTCACCCAGCTCATAATGAGGTACCCAGAGTGGGTGTGTGACCTGTCTAAGATGGCCACTCCAAGCCGTGACTGAGTCCCCAGGCATTTTTTACAACGCACCTTCAGCCTTTAGCCAGGACAAGGAAAGCTCTCACCTCCCACGGGGATCTCTTCCGGGTTCCGCCCTGATCTCTCCCTGCTCCAGGGCTTTCTGATTCTGCACACTGCAGCCAGATTAATTTTCTTAAATGCAGGTTTAATTGCCTCACTCCTTCCAAAAAACATTCATGGGCTCCCCATTGACTATGAATTAAGTGCAAACTCCTCATGTTCTGTGGTCCAAATGCTCCTTCACAACCTTAATTACCATTACTCTTCATTCATTTCCCAATGTTCCAGCCAAATGAACTTGGAGCTCTTCTTCAAACACGCTTTTATACTTTCCTGCTTCCAAGGCTTGTTTGTGTAGCTCCTACTTCCTGGATTTCCCTCCCGTGCAGGTTGCACTGCCAAAATCCTAGCCATCTTTCCCGGGCCTGTTTCATATCATCTCTTCTATTAAACTAATCCTGTTTCCCACAATCTGATCTAGTCTCCCTCCAGGGTATTTTGCTTGAACCTCTCCTATGCTACAGTTGCCTACATCTCTGCAGTTCAGCTAATAATAGTACTGATAATAATTGTTATAACAATATTGTTACTGTTTACTGAGTGCCTACCATATGCCAGTTGCCTTGCACATATTATATCTTGCAAGGTAGATACTGTTATCCCATTTTACAGTTGAGTACACTGAGGCTCTGGGAGGGTAAGAAGACCAACTCTAACTGGCTCTAAAGTTTTTGCTCTATCTTTTTTGCTACATTGTTTCACTATTACTGTTGGAAGCTCCCTGGGTTGAATTGTGTCTTCCTAGTATATACAAGTCCTAACCCCTGGAATCTGTGAATATGCCCTTATTTGGAAGAGGGTCTTCGTGGATGTAATCCACTTGATTAACTTAATCAAGTTAAGATGGGAACATACTCCATTGGACTGGCCCTTAATCCAATGACTGGTGTCCTTAGAAGAAGAGGGAGTAGTGGACACACATGTGAAGATGGAGGCAGAGATTGCAGTAACGCAGCTACAAGTCAAGGACGGCCGGCAACCAGAGAAGCCAGCAGAGAGGTAGGCAGCAGGTTCTCCCTCAGAGCCTCTGAAAAGGAACAGCTTGCCGACACCT
The DNA here is from genome assembly GCF_963924675.1 of Phocoena phocoena. Classification (NCBI taxonomy): domain Eukaryota; kingdom Metazoa; phylum Chordata; class Mammalia; order Artiodactyla; family Phocoenidae; genus Phocoena; species Phocoena phocoena. The sequence goes on from NC_089219.1 coordinate 98,772,233, forward strand.
TGATTTCTGACTTCCAGCCTCCAGAACTGCGAGAGAATACCCTTCTGCTGTCCTAAGCACCAAGTTGGTGGTACTTTGTTACAGCAGCCCTAGGAAATGAATACCTTCCCCAAGGGCAGGATCTGTTATCCTCCTCATTGTCCTTTTAGACTGGCATCCTGTCTTCCTGTGACAGGTGCCCAGGAAGGCCTATGGAGTGGAATGGAGATTTCCCTTCCCTGTCTGCAGAGGTCCCAGGGCTGGGAACAGATTCAGCATTTCATTGACGGGTGTTAGAGGTCTGGAGAGGTCAGTTACCTTGCAGCTAGCTGGCAGTGGAGCTGCTCCCGGACAGGAGCCCTTGGGTCTCAGCAGCTAGGCAACGTGGCACCTGGTGTGACTTGTATCCAAGTGTGAGGTCAGCCCAGCCCAGGGCCTGAAAGTGCATATGGATTTCTTTGATGTCCTCATCTATGGGCCATTTAAAATGTCCTGGGTCCATGGTGGTGCTGGAGAGAGGACTCGGGGAGGCCTGGTTACCTGTCTGCTCAGGAAGCCCAGGTTGGCCAGCTCTGGACCTGGGCCTCAGGGTCATTCTGGGATTCAGGTTTTCCAGGGGGCAGCCTGAAGGCTGTGGGGCTCCGGACACCTGGAGGCATCCAATGGCAAGCAGACTGGAAGTCCAGCCAGCGTCCTCTCTCCCTGCACTGCCAGCAGTCAGGTACCCCAGGTGGCCCCCCACCCTGGGCTCCTGTGATCTCTATTAGCAGACAGTGGGCTTCTGGGTGGGGGACTGGGAGCGGTCACTGGGCCAGGGAGCATCCTGCAGGCCCACTGCTGTTTGGAAGGGTGGTGGTGAGCATAGCTGGCTCTGAGGGGTGCCTTCTGGCTCCTTCCAGAAGGCAGGAAGTGGGCTTCATCTCCTGTGTTGTTTGCCCCACCCTCTGGAGCTGTGAGTGGTGGCAGTTCAGATATTTTTCAGGAATTGTAAGCAACACTCTGAGATTTCCCCTGCTAAGACCTGGTTTCTCTGTGCCCTTGACAAGGTGCCATGATGGATGGTACTTCTACTCCCTTCTTCGTGTGTCTTCTTTTTCTTCATCTTCTTCTCTTTTTTTTGGTATTAAAAATCATATTCTCTTTATTCTAAGATTTATATGATTTTTACATTTTAATATTTCTGAAATAGTGTCATGGACTAAAATTAAGGCATAATTTTTTGTTGTTATGTAAGCATTTTTCTTATTGGAGTAAAATATAAATAACATAAAATTCACCATTTTGACCATTTTTAGGTGTGTACAGTTCAGTGGCATTAAATGCATTTATACTGTGCAAGCATCACCACCATCCATCTCCAGAACTTTCTAGTCTTCCCAAACTGAGACTTTATGCCTATTAAACAATAATTCCCCATTCGCCCCTGCCCCCAGTCCCTGGCAACCACCATTCCACTTTCTGTCTCTATGAATCTGAAACTCTAAGTACCTCATATGAGTGGAATCGTACAGTATTTGTCCTTCTGTGACTGGCTTATTTCACTTGGCATAATGTCCTCAAGATTCATCAATGCTACAGTATGTGCCAGTATTTCCTTCCTTTTTCGGGCTGAATAGAACTAACTGTTGAACAATCATCGACAGGAAGACACTGGAACTCACCAAAAAACATACCCCACATCCAAAGACAAAGAAGCCACAATGAGACCGTAGGAGGGGCGCAATCACAATAAAATCAAATCTCATAACTGCTGGGTGGGTGACTCACAAACTGGAGAACACTTATACCACAGAAGTCCACCCACTGGAGTGAAGGCTCTGAGCCCCACGTCAGGCTTCCCAACCTGGGTGTCGGCAATGGGAGGAGGAATTCCTAGAGAATCAGCCTTTGAAGGCTGGTGGGATTTGACTGCAGGACTCTGACAGGACTGGGGGAAACAGAGACTCCACTCTTGGAGGGCACACACAAAGTAGTGTGTAAATCGGGACCCGGGGGGAGGAGCAGTGACCCCATAGGAGACTGAACCAGACCGACCTGCTAGTGTTGGAGGGTCTTCGGCAGAGACAGGGGGTGGCTGTGGCTCACCATGAGGACAAAGACACTGGCAGCAGAAGTTCTGGGAAGTACTCTGTGGTGTGAGCCCTCCCAGAGTCCACCATTAGTCCCACCAAAGAGCCGGGTAGGCTTCAGTGCTGGGTCGCCTCAAGTCAAACAACCAACAGGGAGGGAACTCAGTCCCACCCATCAGCAGGCAAGCAGATTAATGTTTTACTAAGTTCTGCCCACCAGAGCAGCAGCCAGCTCTACCCACCACCAGTCCCTCCCATCAGGAAACTTGCACAAGCCTCCTAGACAGCCTCATCCACAGACAGCAGAAGCAAGAAGAACTACAATTCTGCAGCCTGTGGAATGAAAACCACATTCACAGAAAGACAGAAAAAATGAAGACACAGAGGACTATGTATCAGATGAAGGAACAAGATAAAACCCCTGAAAAAAAGTTAAATAAAGTGGAGATAGGCAACCTTCCAGAAACAGAATTCAGAATAATGATAGTGAAGATGATCCAGGACCTCAGAAAAAAAATGGAGGCAAAGATCAAGAAGATACAAGAAATGTTTAACAAAGACCTAGAAGAATTAAAGAACAAACACCTAGAATATTTAAAGAACAAACAAACAGAGATGAACAATACAACAACTGAAATGAAAAATACACTAGAAGAAATCAAAAGCAGAATAACTGAGGCAGAATAACAGATAAGTGACCTGGAAGACAGAATGGTGGAATTCACTGCTGTGGAACAGAATAAAGAAAAAAGAATGAAAAGAAATTAAGACAGACTAAGAGACCTCTGGGACAACATTAAATGCACCAACATTCACATTATAGGGGTCCCAAAAGGAGAAGAGAGAAAATATTTGAAGAGATTATAGTCAAAAACTTCCCTAACATGGGAAAGGAAATAGCCACCTAAGTCCAGGAAGTGCAGAGAGTCCCAGGCAGGATAAACTCAAGGAGAAACATGCCAAAACAGATAGTAATCAAATTGACAAAAATTAAAGACAAAGAAAAATTATTAAAAGCAACAAGGGAAAAATGGCAAATAACATACAAGGAAACTCCCTTAAGGTTAACAGCTGATTTCTCAGCAGAAACTCTACAAACTAGAAGGGAGTAGCATGACATACTTAAAGTGATGAAAGGGAAGAACCTACAACCAAGATTACTCTACCCAGAAAGGATCTCATTCAGGTTTGATGGAGAAATCAAAAGCTTTACAGACAAGCAAAAGCTAAGAGAATTCAGCACCACCAAACCAACTCTACAACAAATGCTAGAGGAACTTCTCTAAGGGGAAACACAAGAGAAGACAAGGACGTACAAAAACAAACCCAAAACAATTAAGAAAATGTTAACAGGAACAAATATATCGATAATTACCTTAAACGTGAATGGATTAAATGCTCCATCCAAAAGACACAGGCTCGCTGAATAGGTACAAAAACAAGACCCATATATATGTTGCCTACTAGAGACCCACTTCAGACCTTGGGACACATACAGACTGAAAGTGAGGGGATGGAAAAAGATATTCCATGCAAATGGAAATCAAAAGAAAGCTAGAGTAGCAATATTCATATCAGATAAAATAGGCTTTAAAATGAAGAATGTTACAAGAGACAAGGAAGGACACTACATAATGATCAAGGGATCAATCCAAGAAGAATCTATAACAATTATAAATATATATGCATCCAACATAGGAGCACCTCAATACATAAGGCAAATGTTAACAGCTATAAAAGAGGAAATCAACAGTAACACAATATTAGTGAGGGAATTTAACATCTCACTTACACCAATGCACAGATCATCCAGACAGCAAATTAATAAGGAAACACAAGCTTTAAATGACACAACATATCAGATAGATTTAATTGATATTTATAAGACATTCCATCTGAAAACAGCAAATTACACTTTATTCTCAAGTGCACATGGAACATTCTCCAGGGTAGATCACATCTTGGGTCACAAATCAAGCTTCAGCAAATTTAAGAAAATTGAAATCGTATCAAGCATCTTTTCCTACCACAGTGCTATGAGATTAGAAATAAATTACAGGGGAAAAAAACATAAAAAACACAACCACATGGAGGGTAAACAATACGTTACTAAACAACCAAGAGATCACTGAAGAAATCAAAGAGGAAATAAAAAATTACCTAGAGACAAAGGACAATGAAAACACGACAATCCAAAACCTATGGAATGCAGCAAAAGCAGTTCTAAGAGGGAAGTTTATAGCAATACAAGCCTACCTTAAGAAACAAGAAAAGTCTTAAATAAACAATCTAACCTTACACCTAAGGAACTAGAGAAAGAAGAACAAACAAAACCCAAAGTTAGCAGAAGGAAAGAAATCATAAAGATCAGAGCAGAAATAAATGAAGTAGAAACAAATAAAACAATAGCAAAGATCAATAAAACTAAAAGCTGGTTCTTTGAGAAGATAAACAAAATTGATAAATCATTATCCAGACTCATCAAGAAAAAGAGGGAGAGGACTCAAATCCATAAAATTAGAAATGAAAAAGGAGAAGTTACAACAGACACCGCAGAAATACAAAGCATCCTAAGAGACTACTACAAGCAAATCTATGCCAATAAAATCGACAACCTGGAAGAAATGGACAAATTCTTAGAAAGGTATAACCTTCTAAGACTGAACCAGGAAGAAATAGAAAATATGAACAGACCAATCACAAGTCATGAAATTGAAACTGTGATAAAAATCTTCCAACAAACAAAAGCCTGGGACCAGATGGCTTCACAGATGAATTCTATCAAACATTTTGAGAAGAACTGACACCCATTCTTCTCAAACTCTTCCAAAAAATTACAGAGGAAGGAACAATCCCAGACTCATTCTATGAGGCCACCATCACCCTGATATCAAAACCAGACAAAGATACTAAAAAAAAAGAAAATTACAGACGAATATCACTGATGAACATAGATGCAAAAATCCTCAACAAAATACTAGCAAACAGAATCCAACAACACATTAAAAGGATCCTACACCAGGATCAAGTGGGATTTATCCCAAGGATGCAAGGATTCTTCAATATATGCAAATTACCCAATGTGATACAACAAATTAACAAACTGAAGAATAAAAACCATATGATCATCTCAATAGATGCAAAAAAGCTTTTGATAAAATTCAACACCCATTATGATAAAAAGTCTCCAGAAAGTGGGCAGAGAGGTAACCTACCTCAACATAATAAGGCCATATATGACAAACCCACAGCAAACATCATTCTCAATGGTGAAAAACTGAAAGCATTTCCTCAAGATCAGGAACAAGGATGATGATGTCCACTCTTGCCACTATTATTCAACATAGTTTTGGAAGTCCTAGCCATGGCAATCAGAGAAGAAAAAGGAATACAAATTGGAAAAAGAAGAAGTAAAACTGTCATTGTTTTCAGATGACATGATACTATGCATAGAGAATCCTACTAATGCCACCAGAAAATTACTAGACCTGATCAATGAATTTGGTAAGGTTGCAGGATACGAAATTAATGCACAGAAATCCCTTGTATTCCTATACACTAACAACAAAAGACCAGAAAGAGAAATTAAGGAAACAATCTCATTTACCATTGCAACAACAAAAATAAAATACCTAGGAATAAACCGACCTAAGGAGACAAAAGACCTGTATGCGGAAAACTATAAGACACTGATGAAAGAAATCAAAGATGACACAAACAGATGGAGAGATATACCATGTTCTTGGATTGGAAGAATCAATATCGTGAAAATAACTATACTACCCAAAGCAATCTACAGATTCAGTGCAACCTCTATCAAATTACCAGTGGCATTTTTTACAGAACTAGAACAAAAAATCTGTATGGAGACAAAAAAGACCCCAAATAGTCAATGTAATCTTGAGGGAAAAAAACAGAGCTGGAGGAATCAGACTCACTGACTTCAGACTATACTACAAAGCTACAGTAATCAAGACAATATGGTACTGGCATAAAAACAGAAATATAGATCAGTGGAACAGGATAGAAAGCCCAGAGGTAAACCCATGCACATATGGTCAACTAATCTATGACAAAGGAGGCAAGATATGCAATGGAGAAAAGACACCCTCTTCAATAAGCGGTACTGGTAAAACTGGACAGCTACATGTAAAAGAATGAAATTAGAACACTCCTTAACACCATACACAAAAATAAACTCAAAATGGATTAAAGACCTAAATGTAAGACCAGATACTACAAAACTCTTAGAGGAAAACATAGGAAGAACACTCCTCGACATAAATCACAGCAAGATCTTTTCTGATCCACCTCCTAGAGTAATGGAAATTAAAACAAAAATAAACAAATGGGACCTAATGAAACTTAAAAGCTTTTGCACAGCAAAGGAAACTATAAATAAGACAAAAAGACAGCCTTCAGAATGGGAGAAAATATTTGCAAACGAATCAACAAAGGATTAATCTCCAAAATATATAAACAGCTCAGGCAGCTCAACATTAAAAAAACAAACAATCCAATCAAAAAGTAGGCAGAAGAGCTAAATAGACATTTCTCCAAAGAAGACATACAGATGGCCAAGAAGCACATGAAAAGCTGCTCAACATCACTAATTATTACAGAAATGGAAACCAAAACTACAGCGAGGTATCTCCTCACACCGGTTAGAATAGGCATCATTAGAAAATCTACAAACAATAAATGCTGGAGAGGGTGTGGAGGAAAGGGAACCCTCCTGCACTGTTGGTGGGAATGTAAACTGATACAGCCACTATGGAGAACGATATGGAGGTTCCTTAAAAAACTAGAAATCCCACTACTGGGCATATAACCAGAGAAAACCATAATTCAAAAAGACACATGCACCCCAATGTCCATTGCAGCACTATTTACAATAGACAGGTCATGGAAGCAACCTAAATGCCCATCGACAGATGAATAGATAAAGAAGATGTGGTACATATATACAATGGAATATTACTCAGCCATAAAAAGAAACAAAATTGGGACATTTGCAGAGACGTGGATGGACCTAGAGACTGTGAAACAAAGTGAAGTAAGTCAGAAAGAGAAAAACAAATATCGTATATTAACGCATATATGTGGAATCTAGAAATATGGTACAGATGAACCGGTTTGCAAGGCAGAAATAGAGATGCAGATGTAGAGAACAAACATATGGACACCAAGGGGGGAAGCGGGGGCGGGGTGGTGTGGTGGGATGAATTGGGAGATTGGGATTGGCGTATGTACACTAATATGTATAAAATAGATAACTAATAAGAACCTGTTGTATAAAAAAATAAAATTAAATTAAAAAAAAGGCTGAATAATATTCCGTTGTAGGTGTGTGCTGCATTTTGTCTACCCATTCATCTGTGGATGGATATTTGGGTTGCTTTCACCTTTTGGCTGTTGTGAATAATGCTGCTATGAGTAGGGTGTACACATATTTGTATGAGTCCCCACTTCCAATTCTTTTGAGTATATACCCAGAAATGGAATTGCTGGATCATATGGAAGTCTATGTTGAATTTTTTTGTAGAAGCAATTCTCTTTATGATCAGAAATAAGGATATGAGGAGTGGAGAAGGGAAAAGAACTAATATCTCTTGAGCACACTTTGTGCTAAGAATTTCACGTCATCTTTTCTAAACTTCACAACAAGCCTATGAGTGAGATACCATTTCCATTTTATAGATGGGAAAGCCAAGACACAAGGTCATATGGTTTATAAGTGTGGAGCCACAATCTGCACTCAGACTCGGTGGCTGAGCTGTGGGTGGAATCACAGAAGTCGGGGGTCTTACTGTCCCATGGTCTCTCCACTTTCTCCTGAGTACTGCCAAGGGGGCTGCTGGGGAGGTGATGAACTTCCCTCAAAGATCCCAAAGAGTGTCCGGTGGGGTGGGGGGAGCTCGGCAGGGTAATTGAGGTTGTTGGAGGAATCCCTATTCTAAACAAGCAGTGGTGTGTGTGTCATCCTTCAGGTTTTTTTCTTGTCTACATCTCCCAGTTTCTTTCAATGGTTTCTCATATGGGACAGTGGCCGAAGTCCCCACTGTCCCTCCTATTCTCCCTCCGTTGAACATACTCTGGTCACCAGCACAACATGGCCTGCATGTCACATCATCCCAGGCTGCAGATCAGGCCTGATTGTTCTAAGGCATCTAGGGATGGAGCTCATTTAAAGACTATACTACCGGGCTTCCCTGGTGGCGCAGTGGTTGAGAGTCCGCCTGCCGATGCAGGGGACACGGGTTCGTGCCCCGGTCCGGGAAGATCCCACGTGCCACGGAGCGGCTGGGCCCGTGAGCCATGACTGCTGAGCCTGCGCGTCCGGAGCCTGTGCTCCACAACGGGAGAGGCCACAACAGTGAGAGGCCCGCGTACCGCAAAAAAAAAAAGACTGAACTACTCTCTCTCTTTGCTCCTATTTTGAGCTTTGATTCTCTTTTTAATGGTGTTGGTTTTATGCTTTCCAGTCTGAAGGACATTTTCCTTGATGGGAAAAGCAAAAGAAAATTAGGAGCTGAATTCTGCATTTCATTGGGGTGCATTTTGCCCTACAAAGCACTTCGTGATTAGCAGCTCATTTGGTCCTCCTGTGCGACCCTGACGGCGAAGTGGGTCAGTGTTATTACCCAGTCAGCGAGGCTGAATGACTCGCACAAGGTCCCTCAGCTAGTTACCAGCCCAAGCAAGACCGGGAGGTACCAACCCATGGCCAGAGATCTTAGAGGAAATTGACTACACAAGCACAAATAATCCCAATCAGGAGGCATCTAAAGCCACTAATGTGGCCACGCTGGGGACTCTCAGACAAATTCACATTTGAAAACCAAAACCGAAAATAAAAGAAAAAGACTGCTTTAGTTGTCAATAGAGAAAGTCCAGTGCTGGGGAGCAGCGTGGCTCCCAGAGGAGGATGTGGAAGATGCTGGCTCTTTAGGAAAAGTACAGAGGCAAAGTAAAAACTTTTTTAGTTGTGCTGATAGCATGATCTGATGCCCTCCCCAACTCGAAGAAAAAAATAAAGCTCAACAACAAACATCACAAAACCAAACAAGAAATGACTATGACAGCAAAGAACAAGACAGGGTAAATCTGCTGCTTAGAGGAAAGTGGAGAAATACTGACCTAGACGAGACAGCTCCTTGGGAGGCAGGAGGGCATCGCGGGAGAGTTCCTAGCTGAAGGGGGTGGGAGTGTAGGGGAAGTGGGGCGTGTTCAGGCTTGGGCTGCCGTTGGCCAGCTGGGTGACTCACAGCAAGGCACCCCGCTTTCCTGCCCCCTCGTGTTCCAGATGCCCAAGTGTTTACTACACTTCACTCCTTCTCCTGGCCATTCTGCCTTGTCCACACACCACCTGCGTTATTAAATGCCAGCCAGATGCTGTTGGCCGCTTAAGGTACAGAGTCCACAGCTTTGCTCATGCTGTTAGGAAGAGAGACTCGCAATGCTGATCTAACAAGGCTAATCCAAGTCATCAAACTAAGACTTTCTCCTTGGTATAATTGGAAAATGGAAAGAAAATTGAAAAGAAAAAGCTTAAAAAAATAATTCCGTATCCATATACCACCTAAATTGCCTCAAGCTTCATTTAGAGTCATTTTGAGGACCCTCAGTGGTCCAGGGGCCACACAATGGGAAGCAGTACACTACACTGGGGATCACTGAAGTCCCAATACTCTTAGGATTTTTTGACCCATAGGTCTGTGGTCCAGGATCCTCTTCACTTTCTAGCACAACAGCCCGTTTTGCTCCGTTTTTCCTGTTAACTCTGTACACGCTTCCTCGCCGTGTACATGTTCTTGAGAGAACACAGTAAAAGTTCCTCCCGTGGATCATAGCACTTCCCACAAGCCAGACCTACTTGAAGCTAAGGTGACATCGGCCACATGATCGCACTCGTCTGTTGGATTTATCTTTAATTATGCAACTTTCTTCCAGTCTTTTTGTACCTTCTGAACTTTTAAATAACATTTCTTTTTTTTTTCCATAATAAAAGTAATGCACGGTCATTGTGGAAAATCTAATCACCAAGCGGAAATGCAGAAAGAACTAATCGTCCATTGTTCCAACACCCAGAGATACCATCATTAGTATTTTGTTTTTTACCAGTCTTTGTTGCTGTTGTTTTAAAAATCATAGTTGTTAACATAATATCTGTGTAATCTTGTCTCCTGCATTTTCCCATACCACCATAAACTCATCATAAACATCATTCTACATGGTTGCATTTCAATTACTTCTAATTTTTATTTGTATAAATAACATTATTAATAACAAGACTTCTGAACTAGAGCTATTTCCATAGGATAGATCTAAGGAGTGACTCTCCTGGGTACCATATCCCACCTGCAATATTCAAATGGAACAATTTGCTGCCCTCTTACCAGTTTTGGTTATTCATTTAAAAAATAGAAATCTTTGAAAATGTACAAGGCAAAAGTAGCTATCTTGTTGTCTGAATTTTCATTTTGATTACTAGTAAGATTGAAGAATTTCCATCTTTTGGAAAGCTGGCTTTCTTTCTTTAGTGAATTATCACATCTTTGGCTCAAGTCCCCATTATGCCTTAGGAATTTTATTATTGATTTGTGTGAGCTCTTTATATGTTAAAGACATTAACCATTTATCCAATATTTGCTGCAAATATATTTTTCCCAGTTTGACTTTTGTTTTAAAGTGAGCTAATTAAAAAAAAATTTGTTTATTTATTTATTTATTCACTTTTGGCTGCTGGGCCTTCATTGCTGCACGCAGGCTTTCTCTAGTTGTGGCAAGCAGGGTTACTCTTTGTTGCAGCACGCAAGCTTCTCATTGTGGTGGCTTCTCTTGTTGTGGAGCACGGGCTCTAGGCACGTAGGCTTCAGTAGTTGTGGCGTGCAGGCTCAGTAGATGTGGCATGCGAGTCCAGCCGCTCCGTGGCATGTGGGATCTTCCTGGACCAGGGATTGAATCCATGTCCCCTGCACTGGCAGGCGGACTCTTAACCACTGTGCCACCAGGGAAGTCCCTCCCACTTTGACTTTTAAACTCTAGGTTCATTAGAGGTTTCTCATGTAGCCACATCGATTTCTTCAGAGAACCTATTTTCTTCCTTGTTATAATTCCATTTTAAGAGTCTCTCTCTCCTTGTGAGCTCTGTTTTCTTTTAGCAGCCATGGGACCGTAATAACTTTACTTCTAATTTCAAAGTCTAGGATAGTGTCTGCTGTCATCCAACACTCTCATCCACTGCATGCACAACCCTCCCCCCCAACCCCATCCCTTATTAGGGACATATAGAGACATTTGGGTCTCGGGCCCTCAGGTGTGATTCAGGGTTTTCACTCTATTGTTAATGCTTGTTTGAATCAGAAGGTTGCTCACAGGTGGGTTATTTTGTTCATGAATTCATGGTTTCTGAAATGTTTCTAAGGCTGAAGAATGCATTCAGGATTTTCGTAGGACAGTGGCATCTCAGAGCAAAATCCTTATTCATGGGAGACGTGGACTTTCTATAATAATAATAATAATGACAGTGGACACCGAACGATCACTTCAAATAGGCCAATCATTATTCAAAGCGCTTCACACGAATTACCTGGTTTAATCTCCAACAACTCTATGAGGCTGGCACTATTATTATTGCCAGTTTTCAGATGAGAAAACTAAGGCCCAGAGCAGTTGAGTAATTTGCCCAGATGTGTAGCAGAATGGGAAGACGTGCACGTAGTGTGCGTTCCTAAGAGAGCAGATGTGCATTCAGATGACAGTGTGAATTTCCCTGTGTGGAGTGGGAGAGAAGTGAGGCAGGAAGTGGGAAGCGCCAGGACGAGAGGGAAGGCAGCAGGGGCTGTGCTGGCCGGGAAGAAACAGAGTGAGAGCTCACTGCACCCTGTGACCCCCACTGCACTCCTTGACCCTCCGTAGGTTCACACTTGCACAGGAATCACAGCACTGCCCAGGGGCCCCAGGACACTGAGAAGGCAGAATTTCGATACCTGTTGACATTGCAAGTCAAGTACTGGGATTCCTAAGCCCAATGAGGGCCGGGGACAGATAATCACAGTGGCAATAGCTAACTTGCAGTGAGCACTTAGAACATGCCAAGCACCGAGCTAAGAACTATACATGCATTTGCTTATGCACTCCTGATACAAATCCTATGAAGCTGGAGCTATTATTATACCCATTTTATATACGAGGAAACTGAGGTTCAGAGAGATTACAAAACTCTAACTGGCAGAGCCTGCATGGCTCCAAAGTCTATATATTGTCTCCACTCCCCTCTGCCGCCCTCTTCCCCAGGTAGGTGGCACCGGTACCGTCTAGCTCCTCCCTCCCTCCTTCTCTGGACACCCTGATGATCAGCCAGGGCTGCACAGAGAAAGAAGAAATGGAGCTCCACGGAATCCGGCAGAGGACCTTGCCATTCTTTCTCTAGAGCCCTGGGATAGAGAGCAAGTAAGAAACAAGATTTGCAGGGACTTCCCTGGTGGTTCAGTGGTTAAGACTTCACCTTCCAATGCAGGGGTTATGGGTTCGACCCCTGGTTGGGGAGCTAAGATCTCACATGCCTCGTGGCCAAAAAACCAAAACATAAAACAGAAGCAATATTGTAACGAATTCAATCAAGACTTTAAAAATGGTACACATCAAAGAAATCTTTAAAAAAGATAGAAGATTTGCAGTTTCTAGGTTGTTCTATTCTATCTCCTTCCCCCTCTGCTCAGGGGCACTGGAAGCGGCTTCTTTAAAGGAGCAGAGTGGAGCCTGAGGCTCGTCCCTCCACCCCTCTGCCACAAGCAGCGTGTCCTGATGGGGCACATCTGGGCATGGAAAGCCCAGTGACCATGGTTCCAGCCACATTCACTGGGTCAGGGCTGTGTCTGGGGCCGACAGCAAGATGTGACAAAGGATTTTTCCTTCCCTTACAGAGCTTGGCATTCACGCAATGTTCTGTGGCTTTGTGAACAAAGATGGGACCCAGCTTTTCCTTCCATGTACCTGCGGCTGTCTCATAATAATTGCCTCGCTTCATGGGCTTCTGTCTCAGCTTTTAGCTTGTTACTGCTCTTGTTTGAATAGACAAAGGAGAGTGCGCTTATCCTCTTCAACTTCGTCTCCTATTAGTCACAATGCGAGCTCTCTATCCTGGCTGGGCCAGCTCTCTCACCATCTGCTCAAGCAACAGATGTCATCTGTGTGCCTCAGCTGCTGTCCGCGGCTGCCTCGACAAGCCCTCTGGTGGGAATGCTCGGAGGTATTTATTTAGGTCCCAAGGACGCTCAGTAATCCTCAGTTCCTAGGTGTGTCCTGAGAGGATGGATCATCACTGTTACCTTTGGGTGAGCCCTGAGATCTCTTAGGTGCCACAAACATGGTGGGCTGGGGTCTGGAGGGAGCCCACCCACAAACTCTGCTCAGCTTTCCGTCCTCTCGTCTGGACACCTGGCTTTGCTCTTTGCTGTTGTCAACCCCCTTCACCACACCAGCCACTGCTGGGGTCTTTCTCTGAACAAATGAGGCACCTGGAACTAAGGCACTACCTCCCAGCTGCCCTTCAGTTTCACGATGCTTACAGCCCTCTGCAGCCTTGCTCATACCCCAGAGAGTATTCCCTTTGGCCTTGATGCTGGGTCCACTGGCTGGTGGAGCCACTTCCCTAGCCCTGGTGCTCGGCAGTGTTTCTTCAGCATTAAACCCATTAGGCTGAGGTCTCAGCATTCATTCAGGAACTGCCCCAGAAACCAAGACGAAAAAGACAAGTCAGCATATTTCCTGCTGTCATGTGGCTTCCACTTTAGTGGGGAGAAAGTCATGTGAACTAATAGTTGCACAACCGTGTTATGAGTACTAGAACACAGCCATGGTGAGGCAGATTTGAAACTAAGGGAGAAGGTAACCAACTATGTCTGATGGCATGTGTTTGTGTGTCGTCAGAGGTGGAGTGGGAGGGAAGACCTGAAATGAAAGAGGACGCTTGAGCAGGTCTCGAAGGATGAGTAGGAATTCTCTAGTAGGACAAGCTCTGACGAGCGTGGGAGGGGGCAATGCAATTGGGCTTTCCAGATGGAACAGAGTGGAAGAGTAAAGAAGCAATTTAGGGGTGCAGAGGGTAAGTGAGGGAGAGCCGGGCAGATCATGAAGCCATGGTAGGTGAGGGCTGAGCAAGAGGGAGCTTCTGAGAACGACAAGGTCATCAGTATCATTAATGAAGAGAACAGTCTTCAGGGGTGGGGAGACGACATATCTGCCTTGAGACATGTGAAATTTGAAATTTGAAATTTGAGGCAGGTGGCAGGAACAGGTGGATATGTTGGCGTCCCTTGGCTGTCTTCTCTCCTAGCTTTTTTTTTTTTTTTTTTTTTTTCAGTACGCGGGCCTCTCACTGTTGTGGCCTCTCCCGTTGTGGAGCACAGGCTCCGGACACGCAGGCTCAGCGGCCATGGCTCACGGGCCCAGCCGCTCCGCGGCATGTGGGATCTTCCTGGACCGGGGCACGAACCCGTGTCCCCTGCATCGGCAGGTGGACTCCCAACCACTGCGCCACCAGGGAAGCCCTCTACTAGCTTTGAGCACTGTCCCTGGGTGACAGTATCCGTTCACCACCGGAATAAGCAACAGCACTTACATCTCAATCCCAATCGAGTCCTCCATTCTGAGATCAGACCCATATCATACAACATCTCACTGGACATCTCCATCTGAATGACCCCCCTCTCCCAGGCACCTCAGACTCAGCATGCTGCGAACCGAGCTGATTATCCAAAGCCAAATCCTTCTCGTGGATGCACCAGCTCAGGGGCAGTGCATCCCACGGCCCGAGTTAGCACGCGGGGCACCATCCTAGCCTCTCCCCACAGGAACACGGCTTAGCACATCCTTAATGCCTCTCCTGCTCGCTAACGCTCCCTCCTCCATCTCTGCTGCCGCTGCCCTGGTCCCCATCATGTCTTCCGACTAGCGACTAGCATTACAACTGTCTGCACTCTTCTCCCCTCAGTCTAATTCTCTACCAGTCCATCCTCTATTGCCAGCAGGGTGGATCTCGGTCTTATATTTATTTATTTTCTGCTTCCCGACTAGAATATAAGCTCCATGAAGGCAGAAACCTTCTCTGTTCACTGTTATCCCCAGTGCCTGGCACACAACAGGAGCTCAATAAATATCAGTTGAACAAATGAATAAATGAATCTAAAAATGCAAATCTCATCCCATCACTCCCCCGCTTAAGATCTTGTATGGTTCCTTAGAGCCCTCAAGATACAAGCCAGCTTCCTTGCTCAGGTCTGGCCCTAGCTCGGTTCTTAAGCCTCTTGTACTCATGCATGACTCTTAGTATCTGCCTACGTTCCAGCTATGACCACCTCCCTGCAGTTCCTGGAGCATCTCTGAAGCCAGCAGTTTTCAAAGTATGGTCTGCAGAGCCCTGGGAGTCTTGAGACCCTTTCAAAGAGTCAGTGAATATGGGTAAAGGTCCATTCAGAGTGCAAGAATGACCAATAGATTTTAGTGTCAACGTGGTATGAAAAAGTACATTGTATGGTTCAGATCCCACAATGCAACTAACCCACTACTTGTGTTTTGGTGTGGTATCAAAAAAGTATCCACCATTACCTGACAAGGCCATCAAAGTACTTCTTGCCTTTCCAACTCCTTATCTGCGTGACAGGGCTGGGACTAAAGTGAGGCAAGTGAAGTTCCTAGAATGCCAAATTTAAGGAGGCCCACACCCTCAGGGCCAACCTTGTGATGGCATGACCCTGAGTGAGGGTGCCTCCTTAAATTTTGTGTCCTAAGTGCCTTGTTTGTCCCACCTCAGTCATGGCCTTGCTGTGTGGGTCTGGGTTTTCTTCAGATACCTCAGCTAAAACCACACAGAAAACCAGATTGAAAGCAGATGTAGATGTGAGAATCCAGCTGTTTTCTATTAAGCCAGACCTTAAAGAGATTTGCAAAAATATAAAATAACGCTACTCTCCTCACTAGTTTTATTCTAGAAAATATCGTTATTTTTATAACATTACATTAACATGCAATGGATTTATTTTAAAATAAATTAATAAATACATAGTTTTAAATACTCAGAAAATTCCACAGTTTTAATTTCTAATACCACACACATCTCACAAAAATAAAGCTCTTTAGGGTCCTCAATAATTTTTCTGAGATCAGAAAGGTTGAGAACTGCTCTGTTAAACTAGAAGATGTGGGAAAACACTCTTTTTATGTTAAAAGTAAACATGGTTTGCATGAATTTTATAATTAAATAGGATTTCAGACAAATTGAGGTAGATCAATTCAGGCAGCACCTCTGCTGGCCTCAAGGGTTGAAATCCTTTTTTTTTTTTTAAAGGTGGGCTGTGCTAACTCCCCTTTTCATCCTCAGGGAAGAAGGAAAGTGATGGGGTAAGTTTCTCCCTTATGCCAGGTGGAAATCTCTTGCCCCAATTCACTCATACTTCCTCATTTTTGCTCATCCTGTACATTGCCTGCCGCCCACTGTATTTTTCCCTTTAAGGTACAGCTCAGGTCTAACCTACTCCAGGATGTCACTGGTTGCCATAGTCCCAAATTTCCCAAATGTGTGTCGGCAGATCTGTGCTAGGCTGGCCCCACGAGCATCACCTGGGTAGCAATTAATAACCATAAGTCCTGGGGGCTTCCCTGGTGGTGCAGTGGTTGAGAGTCCGCCTGCCAATGCAGGGGACATGGGTTCATGCCCCGGTCCGGGAAGATCCCACATGCCGCGGAGTGGCTGGGCCCGTGAGCCATGGCCGCTGAGCCTGTGCTGGGCCCTGAGCGTCCGGAGCCTGTGCTCCGCAACGGGAGAGGCCGCAACGGGAGAGGCCACAACACTGAGAGGCCTGCGTACCACAAAAAAAACACAAAAAACAAAACAAAACAAAAAAACCCCCCATAAGTCCTGCCCACTCCCAGAGATACTGATTTACAGGCTCCAGGGATAAGTATTTTTAAAAATTTTCTGTAGGAGACCCCTGTAGCCAGGGGTGGGAACCACTGAGTATGTAAGTGGTACTATGTCAAAAAGTTCTTCCTTCAACAAGGCTGTAATCTCCAGGAGTGCAGGGGTCAGAGTGTCTCCTCCCTTTATATCCCCAGAACAATGAGCATAGAGCTGTGCACAGAGCTCAGGGTGTGGTGACGGAATCCCACTGAGCCGGGATTGTCAACACAGTGACTACACCCCTCTGACCTCACCTCCTATCCTGAAGCCCACACCGCCGGTCTCCCCTTCCTCGGGAGGTACCAGGGAACCAAAGGCACAGACTCAGCAAGCTCTACCTTCACGCACACAGGCTCTATACATCCCTGGCTAATGGTCAAGGGCTGATGACAAGCACATGTAGTCTCAAGCATGCACATGTACCAAGCACACAGATGTAAAGAGGCTGTTAACTCTGAGACTAGCTTGGGATGCTGAGTGACAATGCAGCTCGGATCTGAAAATTCTTTTTTTTGTTCTTTTTCCGGAGACTTTCTAAGTTCCAGAAAAGCTTCCAGGGAGGGTTTTGTCAATCAAAGGTAACATTAATGCAATTCTCCAATCATCTCTTCTATAATATTATATCTCTCCACTCTCTGAACCCTTTTCCTCTTTTCTGAAAATGTCTCGAAACTTATCTCCCTTCCCTAAAGGTTAGGGCAGCTATAACTATTTCCAAGATCACTGCCGGGAAAGGTGACCTTGGAGGGGTTCTCAAGTTCTGCTTTACTTAGACTCACAAGTAAAGATGTCCCAAGATGTCACAAGTAAAGACATTCCCAAGATGTCTTCATAAGTAAACACAGCCACTCTGTTCCCCATGGTTGCTGTGAAGGCTAACGGGCTTTTGTATTTCTATGGGAGCCATCTCTCTTCCCTCCTCCAGCTCACCACCAGCAAACAGACATTTTCTGGGTCCAGAAAATAATTAAAGTTTCAGGGGCAGGTGGGAGGCAAGAGGGGAGAGAGCCAGAAAAGCAGTAGGACCAAACATTGGCAGGGTTGTCAAGTTGGCCTTGGTCCCCGGTTCCTGGTGACAGCTGAGCTTCCACATTCACTCATTTTTATGGAGATTGAGAAGAAATGGAGGCTTCCGCTTTTTGCCAGTTCTGACACCTCTCTGCTTTGAACATTGAGAGGCTCGCCATTTGACACCACGTCTGATCCATCCACTGCTCCGTGGAGATGTCAAGCAAACTTGCCCGAGATACTAAACCCCAATTATGGTGCCCAATTTACACTTGGATCTTAACAGATGCTGGAAACCTTTTAGGCTCTGGGATGATGAGTGCAGACCTTTCCCTTGCTTGCAAGCGGCTTGGAGCACTTGCACCTGTTTTGTCGGCATCCAATGCATCCTTAATAAGTGGCCTTCCCCAAGGTGGCCCAGAGGGGCAGTCAAAGCCTCAAGGACTAGGAGCCTGAGGCCCAGAAAGGAAAGGTGACTTGCCTGAAATTATTCCTCAAGCCTGTAATAAGGCCTCAGTTCCTTAGGAATCATGCTCAAAATAAGAAATTCAGACAGGTTGTGGCAAGAGCAGCAAGCCAGCCAGAATTTTTTGGATGAGGATGAGAACAAATTAAGGGGACCGTTGTCCAAATGTTGGTGGTGCTGATTTCTGGCATAATTACTCTGCCTTCTGCTGCCCATACACGAAGGCCAGGAGTCGAAAACAGAGTCTCTTAATGTCACTTTCTTTATCAGTTTCTTAATCCAGGGGAACGTTTTCCCAAATATAGAGCTGATAAATGCTATATCCATAGGTGTTCAGGGAAGGTGGTGGTGAGCAGTGGTAGCTGAAAACCTTTAAGAACAAACTAATCTAAGCTGAAACAGAAAGAGTGAAGAAAACCCAACAAGAAGTGGCACCGGCCAGGGCTTATTTCAGGAGGGAAATGGACTGTCCAGGGTATGGGTGAAGGGCCCAGACACACAGGCTAGGAGTGGGAAGAAGACTGGTTACCCACAGATGCATCCTTGACAACATAGGAACTACGGCTCTGAGTTCTCTGAGATGGCCACTTGGGTGGGTCTAATTCCGCTTATCTACTCTGCTGTTTCACATGGAATCAGATCAAGAATTTAAGCCACGGAGGGGTTTAGGTATCTTCATGCAGCTCTCTCCCTGTTTCTGTGACCACCTGAAAGTCAGAAAAGAGGAAAAGGCCTGGGGAACAAAAGTAGCTACTGATGCCCACTCTTGGAGAGACCATTCCTATGGGGAGCAGATATCTTTGAATACCCCAACAGAAGTGAGTCCTGGTCCTGGAGCTCAGACTCAGATTTATTGCTCCTTCTGTTAAAAAGAGCTTGAAAAACAAAACCCAAGAGGTTAAAACCAGAACTTGAGACTTACCAAACTTAAAGATTTTCTCCCAGCTTTACATACTCAGCTCAGCTCTTTCTGGCTAAGTTGTCATGACCCTCAGTTTCTGCTCTCTCAACGGAATGAGAACATAATCTGCAGCTTGGAAAAGAACTTAGAGATCTTCTCATCCAATCTTTCAGGCAAAGTAGAACCCCTCAACAGCAACCTTGACGGGAGGCCATCCAGGCTTTGAACTCTGGCCACAAGGAAGCAATTGATTACTGTTCTATGCCATCAGATTATCAGAGACCCCAACCGTGAGAGAGTCTTTTTCAAGACGGAGCCAAAATCTGCTTCCCTCTAACTTGCATACCTGCGTCCTAATTCTGCTTTCTGAGAATACACAGAGGAAGTTTATTATATCTTTTATATGACAACTCTGCAGGTATTTGAAGACAACCGGCAGAGCCCTCTGCATCTTCGTTCAACGTCCCCAGCAGGACGTGGCTCAGGCCCCCCACCAGCCAGATTGCCCAACCGTGGACATGCTTTAGTCTGTCAATATCTTTCTTAAAATGTGAGGCCTTGTTCTGAGTACAGATAATTCGACTCATCTGCATCCAGTGGGTTCGAACCACTTTGGAGGGACAGACGGCAACCTGGATGCCAGTGGCTTGGAGGGTTCTCAGTCCATCTAAGAGTTAAGCTAGAGCTGTTTTTTGGAGAAACTCTAGGCTGCTCATCCTTCAAAGCAACCCGCAGAGGTGGAGGCTGTGCTGGCAGGAGGTCTGCCAGGGAATCGGCCAAGCCCGGTGGGAGGTTAACTCCTGACCTTTGGGCACTCTGCATTCACATCTTTGGTTTGGCCCCTCCTGGGAGCGGTGGTGGGGGGCTGTGTGTGTGGGTGATGCATTTTAGTTGTTGATTTTATCAGAAAATATTCAGAAAATCAGTGTCTGTGTCATTTTATGTAAATCCAGATCCATCTGTCACTGTCTATTGTACCTCCAGGCAGTGTAAAAAAAATTTTTTTAATACATTGTTGTCTTTCTCCAAAGGCGTGTGGTAACACCTTTAGAAATCTCTGGTGATAAGGAAATTTTGGCATAAGGCATGGCTTCAGGCCCTGAAAGTGTTGAAATTCACATGGTGGATGCTGGACAAGACTTCTGGTCATCTGAGACATGTGACAAGTCAACAGGAGTCCTGAGGGACCAAGTCACTCATATTCCCTCTGCTGTGTTCCTGTCACCATGCTGCCTCTGAGACGGGGCACTGCCTGTCTGCGCCTCTTGCCTTCTCCCTTTTTTCCTTCTAATCCATAGTTACTGCTGGGTAGTTCTGTAATGACTTCCTATCTCTCTCACCAATCCAATTCCCCTCTTTCCCAGTAATCTGACACCCTCCGGGCTCTGATTTTACCTGGAACCTCCTTGACTGTTCAGAGCTCCACAAAAATTGGTCCTAAAGTGTCTGGGATAGATTATGATTCTCAGTCTGCCGTCCATTGACGTGGACTCCATTGCTGTTCTCGACTTGGCTCCCATGAGAATGGCTCTTCCCCACTGACCAACCCCCCCAACCCGGAGCCTCCAAGGGCAGTGACCATTCCAACCTGACAGGCCCTGTGGATGGGGTACTCAGGGCACGACCACTTCCGCAGAACTGCTGGAGGGGCAGATTACCATAGCAGCCACCATTGGCTGAATGCTGACTGTATGCCGACCCATTCGTGCACGCAATCCCACAGCAACCCCGTGAGGTTCATACGATGATCTCCATTTTACAGAGGAGGACAGTGTGGTTCACAGGATTTGGGTAAATTTCCAAAGCCTGTGCATTCTCTAAAGTCCAGCCCCGACTTCTCTGTGAGCTCATGACATCAGACTCCATCCCTGATGGAGAGAGGTCTGTGTCCTTGATTTGCCCCGATGGCTCTGCAGTTGAAAAAGGGAAACATTTCAAACAGCGCTTTCTTGTGCTTTGCCCACCCCCTGTGAACTAGCACAGTAGGAAATATACAAATGTCTAAGTATCAAGGTAGTTTTAATAACAGCACATGCTTATTAACAACAGTTTCGTTTTTTTCAGTGCACTTCCATATTTATTAACTCATTGATCCTCTCAGTCTCCCTGCAAGATTGACCAAAAAGTGTCCTTATCTGTACTTTGGGGATAAGGAAGGAAAAAGCCAGACAGGCTTTGGGACTTACTCAGGGCTTTGGTAAATGAATGACAAAGATTATCACTTCTACCCGCTGGCTCTCTCTCTGAATTGAAGCAATAGCTCCTGGGTCCAGTCTTTTCTCCAAGGTAAACATCATGAGTTCCCCATGACTCCCTCATCGAATGCTATTCTCTGAGATGCTGAAGACCCCTTTGAAATAGAACTTACTCTAAAAATTAAGGTGTGGGGCCCATGCTCCCTCTATCAGACCCTTTGCCCATAAAGATCCATTTCCTAAGTAGTTATCATGGGCCGGGGCTTTGCGCCACCCAATAGCTCTATCAGGTCGTTACCGTTATTTGCCCACTTTGCAGATGAGAAAACCGAGAACTGGAGAGGTTAAATGACTTGACTAGGTTAGGCAGAGCCTGGGCTTGAACCCAGGAAGTCTGAGCTCCAAGTTGAGACTCCTCATGTGGTCTGAGTAGTGGAATCCTGCCAGGATGCCTGAGCTGAAGGCTCACATGCTGTTGGAGCAACAGAGGATTACTCTTCGTTCCACAACCACACTGCCCAGTGCCATGCATTGAGATGTGGTCCATTAAAAGTCTGAGATGTCTTTCCTATAAGCTGTATTTAATTTGGATGTCCCCAAGACACACTTACATAATAAGTCATTTTTATCCTAAATGCAGGAGTTTATACTCATATCCACTATATATTTTAAATAAACTTAAAAATTTTTGGAATAGATTTACAGAAAAATGGTGAAGTTAGTACAGAGAGTGTCCATATATTCACATCCAGTCTCCTCTATTATTAGCATCTCACATGTTAATATGGTAGATTTTCCCATGATTAATGAATCATTATTGATATATTATTATCTAAAGTCCACACTGCGCTCAGATTTCCTTAGTTTTTACTTAGGATCCCATCTAGGATATCACATTACATTTAGTTCTCAAGTCTCCTTAGGCTCCTCTAGACCATGAAAGTTTCTTAGAATTTCTTTGTTTTTGACAATCTTGACAGTGTTGAAGAGTACTGTCCAGGTATTTTGTAGAATGTCCCTCAACTGGGATTTGCCTACTATTTTTCTCATAATGAGATTCAGGCTATAGGCTTTTGGGAGGAAGACCACAGAGGTAAAGTGCCATTCCCATCACATCACATCAAGGTATCCTATCATGCTATCAACGTGACTTATCGCTGTTGCTGTTGACCTTGATCACCTGGTTGAGGTAGTGTCTGCCAGGTTTCTCTGCTGTAAAGTTAAAGTTATTCTCCGCACCCCCTTCCTACTGTACTTTTGGAAGGTCATCACGCACAGCCGACACTGAAGGAGTGGAGAGTTATGTCTCACCTCCTTGAAGGCAGAGTATCTGCAGAAACGACTTGCTATTCTTCTGCATGTCTCCATTATATTTTTTGTGCTTTTATTTTATTTATTTATTTTTGTTGAAGTGTAGTTGATTCACAATGTTGTGTTAGTTTCAGGTGCACAGAAAAATGATTCAGTATTATATATATATATATATATATACACACACATATATATACACATGTATATTCTTTTTCAGATTCTTTTCCATTATAGGTTATTACAAGACATTGAATATAGTTCCCTGTGCTAAGTAAATCCTTGTTGCCTATCTATTTTATATATAGTGGTGTATAGCTATTAATCCCAAACTCCTAATTTATTCCTCCCTCCCCCCTTCCCCTTTGGTAACCAAAAGTTTGTTTTCTATGTCTGTGAGTCTATTTCTGTTTTGTAAATTAAGTTCATTTTTATCATTTTTCTTAGATTCCACATATAAGTGATGTCATCGGATATTTGTCTGACTTATTTCACTTAGTATAATAATCTCTAAGTCCGTCCATGTTGTTGCAAACGCCATCATTTCATCCTTTTTATGGCTGAGTACTATTCCATTGTATATATATACACCACATCTTCTTTACCCATTCATCTGTTGATGAGCTTTTAGGCTGCTTCCACATCTTGGTTAATGTAAATAGTGCTGCTGTGAACACTGGGGCGCATGTATCTTTTCGAATTAGAGTTTTCGTCTTTTCCAGATATATGCCCAGGAGTGGGATTGCTGCATCATAGGGTAACTCTATTTTAAATTTTCCATTACATTTTGTTCAGTGTAAGCTCATCATTTCAGGTGGTGGAGATCTCTTTGGATCCTGGCACCATATCGATCTGGTAATTTAACTTCCCCTGTAGGTGGTATCTATGTATCTATTAGCATGATTTCTGGATCACTTGTACAAACATTGAACAGACCACTTTTTAAGAGATTCTCTTGACACTTGGGGAGAACAACTGGCATAGTAGGGGAACTTTTTTCTTGCCCATGCCTTGCAGCATGCGGAATCTTAGTTCCCCAACCCGGGATTGAGCCCGTGCCCCCTGCATTGGGAGTGTGGAGACTTAACCACTGGACGGCCAGCAAGTCCTGAGGGGGGATTTTTTTTTTTTTTTTTTTTTTTTTTTTGCGGTACGCAGGCCTCTCACTGTTGTGGCCTCTCCCTTTGCAGAGCACAGGCTTCGGACGCGCAGGCTCAGCAGGCGTGGCTCACGGGTCCAGCCGCTCCGCAGCATGTGGGATCTTCCCGGACCGGGGCACGAACCCGTGTCCCTTGCATCGGCAGGCGGACTCTCAACCACTGCGCCACCAGGGAAGCCCAGGGGGCATATTTTTGAAGTCATATCATTGCACTATTTTTCAGATCACATTTTCCATTTTATCCACAATGTGATAAGGAGCAACTTCATTAAATGTTTTCCTGAAATCAAACTATATGACAATCGTCTTCCTCTGATAGTCTAGAAGAAGCACCTACTAAAAAAAATCGTTTTAATTTCGCATGATTTATTTATAGTAATCCCATGCTGGCTCCTGGGTCTCTATTTCTTTTCTAAGTGCACACAATCCACTTACCACGCTATCTTTGTAGAATATCATCAGTTTGATATCAGGCTGATCAATCCAGAACTTCTAGAATCTTGATTTTAGAAAAGTGAGCTATGCCCAGTCTTTGAGCATCTTCTCTGTTCTATGTGGTTCTTCAACAATTACCAGCAACGTTTCTGCCATTGTATCTGCAAATTATTTCAGTCCCGGGACATCGAGCATCTGGGTCTGGAGTCTTGGCCTCGTTTAAGGATGATAGATGCTTTTCCTGACACACCGGATCAAAACTTGTTCCCTTTGGTGACGAAGATGGAAGCAAAACAAGAGGTAGGCAGTTCTATTTTTCTGTCTTCTCCAGGGGCCACGCAGGCATGTGTGTTGTATTCCTTTCCTTCCCTTCCATGCTAGCCCGATTCCCTTTTGTTAGATATTTCTTTCCAACAAAGTTAATATGACATCATCTTCCCCAAGGAGCAGTCCTTTATCTTGTTCATTTTCCTGCTTCAGGCATTACTTAAAAATAACAAAACCCACTAAAAGCTAATCTTCATTGAAGGGTTTGATAGTCAGAAAAGGAGAGCAAGGGCATTACAAGCAGAGAATAATGATAATAATAATGATGGTAAAGATGTATTGAAGAAAATCTGCCTGGCACCAGGCCAAGTACTTAATGGGTATTATCGAATTTATTAGTTATCATAAGCCTTTGGGAATAGATATCACCCCCACTTTACAGATAAGGAAACGGAGGCTTGGTGAGGTTAAAGGGCTTGTCCAAGGTCACAAAGCTGAGATTTAAACGAGATGGGTCTGATTCCTGAACCCTTGCCCTTGGCACAATAACTACAGAAATATCCAAAGTGCCTTTGTATTGACTGGATTTTAAAAAATGATTTATTCTGAGCTTAGACTTCCCTACACAGCTCTTCCAGGGTTTAGGGCCCTCTGGTACCCTTCCTTGTTATGCAGCCCTCCCACCTTCCAACGTGCCCTACACTCTTGCCAAGCCAGAACTCCTCAGAAGTATTCTCTGCATTTTCATTGGTTCCTGTATGTTAGACCTTTTTTTTTTTTTGGAAGAATGGTCATAACAGAGATATTTTTAATAGCTAAAAACTAGAAATCACCAAAATGATCAGTTTAATAATCTTACATAAGTAGATCTTAACATGAGGTCTCCATCGTCTCCTAAAGTTATACACAAAATGGTGTATAGAAGTGTTTTCTTTTTTCTTCTGTGAGAAAGGTCTATAGTTTTCATTAGATTCTCAGAGTGACTTATTTTCCATCCCTTCATTCAAAAATGTATGTCTTTGCTTTCGATGTCTCTCTTTTTTCTTAGAGATGGTTTGTGACTGTAATATGGACATTCCATTTTTATAATCTCCCCAACCATCCTAAGCTGTGTTCCCTTTGGCATCCCTGGCCACGGAGCTGAACTGACTGCTCCATTGCACTCCCTAGACTCACCCTTTATAAAACCTCAGGCTCATGTTGGAAAACGCCAGTGTTCCCTTCCCCGGGAATCCATCGTGCTGAGATGGCGTGGCCATCTCCTCCAGGTTCCCATCCCTGTTCTTTTTGTTCACCAAACAAATCATTCCTCAACTACCATGTGCCAGGCACTGTTCTAGGCAGAGGGGACAAAACAAAGTCCTTGTCCCTGGGGAACCAGTACTCTTCACAGCAACAAATACATCTTTTCTGTGGATCACAGTTCAGTCTAGACTCAGTTCCCCCATTTGCCTGTTCTACCTTTTAAGGGATAAAATTATTAGCAAGTCAAGTAAAAAATTTATCAGCTCTTCTGCCTTTAGCAGAATGATACTCGCAGTCGTCTAATTAGTCAGAAGCGCCATCACTATTTCTTCCTGTCCTGTGCTATTGGAGAATCGTGCCAGGGTCACATCTGGCAGGGAGTTAGTGGCCTATTCCCACTGAAATCCTCTCACCCGGGCTGCCCCCTCTGGCTCACAGGTTTCAGATATGCAGGTACCTTCCTGGCACGTAGTGCTTCCTTCTCCCCGTGTTGTCACAACTTACCTTGCTCTATACTCCAGGCATGAGTTCCATCCAACAGGCTGCGGGGCCTCTAGACTACAAGTTAATTCGTCGCCCGACTCTGTGTGTTACGACATAGATGTCAGAGAACCTCCTTGCTCCTGACTCTGCAGCTGTCACTTCCTGAGGCTTCCTGGGCCCCTCTTCCAGAAAAGCTCTTCTTTCTCTAGAATCAGTGTACTCAACTTCCTCTCCGTGCGACTTTGGGCAGGTTAAATTCTCTGAGGTTTCTCCATTTCTACAGCAAGGATGATAATACTTATCTCATGGGGCTGACGTGAAGCATGAGTGAGACACCGGTGAGCAGCTATGGTGCCAGTGGCAAAATGAGGCCCCTACATATGGGCACAATGCATGTCTGCTCCCTTGCTGGTCCGGATCTGTCATGCCTCACTTCCTTCAGGGTATTTGTCCATTTCTGGGCATTTTACTCCCTCTGCTTTCACCTTAGAGCCTTATTTCAGTGTCTGTTTGTTTGGGACTCTCTTTAGGAGAGCAGAAAGAACGGAGAAGTTTACCCTAAAATGGTCAGGGTGGCAGTGGGTTATGCCCAATGTGCCCTGGGAGCCAGGGGATAACTCTTGGCTCAGATATGCCATTTCCAACAGTTCCTGATTCGCAGCCCCTGGGTCTAGGCCAGCGCGCTTTGGGGCTTTGCAGTGTGGAAACACATCTGGAGAGAGGGAGGGCAGCTGGGAAATGAAGCACCTGAGAGGCTACAGAGGCATCAGTCTGGGCCCCAAATGCCAGCCAGGAAGGGGCCCAGGTATCCTGGGTTCGATATTGCTCCCACTAAGCTGGGCACTCATAGGGGGCTCGGGGCTCGGCAGAACTCCAGGCAGAAGTGCCATGGTGAGGGTGAGCCAGTGCTGAGCTCCAATTAGGCCTCAGCTGTCCAGACTCTCCACCCGCCCCCAGTAGCCCTCCCTGGCCAGATGACTGCCTGTCCTTTGGTTCAGCTGCCCCCTTTTAGTGTCCCTCTGAGGAGTAGGTTTGGGGGGCAGGAGGGACTCTACAGATGCTAGGGACCAAGAGTGGGAAACCGGGTACCGTTATCCATGGAGAGAGGTCTAGCAAGGCTCTGACCAGGGGGCAAATGCCACTGAGAGGTGTTCAGGCTGCAAAAGACCCAGCTGAGTCTGGCAAAAAGATTTCAGCCTAGGTCTGGACAACAAGAGAGCACGAGCAGAAAATGATTCCAAGAAGGGTCTTCACTCTGGACAGTAACCATCAGGGGCTCCACGGAGCAGCCAGTTAAAGCCGCAAATCTCTGCCAAGATGAGTGACAGCTACCTCCTTCCATCTGTAGGACCGGGTCTGTCTGGCAGGTGTCCTCACAATTCAGTTGGATGCAGGGGCTGAGCGCATGTGGCAGACGCAATGAACCAAGGGGAATTGCCAGAGAAGAGAAAAAGTGGGGAGAAACTGCAAGCCCTGGGATTCAGCTCAGGAAGAAGAAATGCCAGGTCTCCCAGCCCCATGCCCCGACTCCTCTGCTTTTGGTCCTTGGATCCTGGCAGCTCCTGTGATCAGTTATGGGATAGAGAACAACAGTATCACATCTTGAGGGCAAAGATTATGTTATGCTCATTTCTGGCATCCTTAGCATCTTTACAGGCACGCGGTCCACCCGTGGCTGAGTGACTGAGTAAAGGATGCTCTCTATTACATTGTTTGTGTTGCGCTCAACTGGGAGCCTCTTTATTGCTTTCATTGTCCTTTACCCTCCGAGTTACAGATTTGCTCCCAGGCCTACAGGAAGCTCAAGCTGAGCTCAGAAAAATGCTAGCAGGGGTCTGGGGAGGGTTCTGTTCTGCAGAGTCAGAACAGCACCTAGAGTTTGGGGTTCCCAGAGCAAGGCCCTTGGGGGCCCTGCCAGAGCCCTGGGCACAGGACTGACCACTGTGGTTCCAGTAGACTCCAGTTCCATTGGAGGTCCCACTGTGTGGATTTCCTGGCCTGGAAAATGTGGACACGGAGAGGGCTGTGTTCCCCGAGCTTTTCCTCATGAGTGGCAGGAGAAGGCACGGCCTGCCCCATCCTCCCACTAAGGCCAGATGGTGTAGGCCCCAAGCCCTCTGCTTTCAGAAAGTGGGGCAGGGATCAGGGGCCCACAAGGGGGCTAAAAATAAAGCCAGTCTGTTTCTGCTCCCTCGGTGGGAGTCTGGGTGGCCACTGGGGTTGGATGAGCTGAGGTCCTCCTGCCTTGGTGACACCTTGCTTCATTTTGCCCTCGGGAGCCAGTGAAGCACCTTCCGCCCTGCATTTCAGGGTTCTCTGATCAAGCCATTAGTGCCAGGCCGGGAAGCAAGGAAGAAGGTAGCGATGGGGACAAAATGAGTCCCATCAAAAAACTAGAACCATGGTTGCAAAAAAACAAGGCCCCTCGCGTTTGATGCTGTGTTTCTTCCCACACCGTGTCACCACTGCTCCTTTGGCTACACACTGCAGTATCAGAGTTACTGAAAACCCAAGAGTTACCTGGTAGATCAGGTAGCAATCATTCCACGTTGGCATAAAATGATTGGGGGGGGCAGATCTCACACTCTCAGGGACGACAGCTGACTCTGTGAATGACAGCAAACACCCCTTCCTCCCCTTTCTCCACCTTCCAGTCCCCCATATGGCCCCTAAGAGGGGAGCAACCGGCACACATAAGCTGGGCAGGCGCTTCTCAGGGACAGGAAGAGGCAATGTTCAGAGCAAGAAACATGGGTACAGGTGGAAGCATCTCTCAGGATGGGAGCAAGGCATTCAGGCATTCATTCATTCATTCACTCTCAACCAGCCAATGTTTTTAAATGACCTATTAACTAAGCCAGGTTGGTAGGAAAATGGGACGAAGGCAAATTGGGCACAGATTCTGCCTTCACGTTCACCATGTCCCTGCAGACCTCTCTGAAAAGAGATGCTCATTTTTCCAGGAGGTGGGGCCCCCTTGCCTTGTAACTGATGCCACTTCAGGATTATTCCTTTCTTTTCTGTTGTCAAATTTTTAAAAAAGCATCCTGCTTCTTTGATGCTAGCTACACACTTCTTCCATCCTTTCATTGGTCTCTATCATTTATCAGCCTTCTGCTCACTGAAAACCATGGCATCAACTCTCACTCCAGTCCAAGCCCGGCCATCAACCCAGGTGCCCACAGGATCCCTGTGGCACCTCAACAGCAGTGCCTCTCTCGGTCCCTAACTGTCCTCTATCTGCCCACAGGAAACACTTGTTTCATTCCCCACACAGCTTTCTCACATGATCACCCTTTCTTCCAGCCTCCTTACCCCATTTCTTCCCTTCATAGGAGGTCTTGCCTCCAATGGCCCAGAGAAAATGGTGTCAGCTGCCCACTCGGCTGGTAAGTTATCCGTATCCTTACCTCTCCTCTCATCTCACGATAGAAGGCAGCCTTCCTGCTGTCAGAGCTAATCCTGCTGATACGCCCAGCACCTCATCCCCTCCTGCCTACTCAAGGACTTTGTTCCATCAGTTATGCCTTTATCTGACAACTGCTTCAACCTCTCCATCTCTACTGTTCTCTCCCGAGTTCAAGGCTCTTCTCCCTAAAGACAAACACACCTCTCCTGACCCTGCACTCCGCTGTGGCCATTGTCCCTTTCCTTTGCAGCCCAGCTTCTTAAAAGCAATCCACACATGTTCTCTCCATATCCTTGTCTTCCATTCACACTATAATCCTTGCCATGTATGGTGAAACACGCCCACCAAGGCCACCCATGGCCTCCACAGCTAAATCCAGCAGGCTTTCTTCCTCTCTGAACTGCCCCGCCTCGCTGTAGCATCTGCCGCTGTTGAAAACTCCCTCCTTGTTGAAATTCAATTCTCCCTTGGCTTCTGGGAAATAATTCTCGCCTGGTTTTTCTCCTGCCTTTCTGATCATGCCTCGAATGCCTTCCCGGGTTCCTCTCCTCCGCCAGCAACTTAAAGGCTGGTGCTCGCAGGGTTTTCTGGACGCTTGTCTTCTACTCCATCCCCTCCTGGTGAGGCGCAGATGATGCCAAGGTTGGAATCCCCAGCCCAGATCTGCCTTGCACCCTAGACGTGGCATGCCCAGCTACCTATGTGGTATCTCCTCACCTCTGACACGCTAAACCCAGCATATCCCAAACAGGCCTCGCCACCTCTGTGTCTTCCCCCGTTGCATCTCCTCTTGTTCTCAAGCTCAAGGAATGCTTCTGTTCCAGTCACCGATGCCAGAGACCAAGTCATTCCTGACTCGTTACTGCTTACCACTGCCTTATATATTAACTCTATGTAATGCTCACAACCGCCCTGGGAGGTGATGCCATTATGATACTTCATTCAGAGACAAAGAAAGTGAGATATGGAGAGATTAAATAATTCACCCAAGGTCATGTAGTTAATAAGTGGCCGACCTGGGATTTGAACCCAGAGAGCCGGGTGCCAGAGTTCATATGCCCTTACCCACTAACCCCATGGCCTCTCTGTAACCAAAGTCTGTGGATTCTACTTCCTTAATAATCCAATATCACTGTCCACCTGGACCACTGCATCCTAAAGGTCTGGTTGGCCTCGGGCTTGTTCTCTATAATTCAGGCCCCAGTGGGTCTCCACATCCTTCAGGATAAAATCCGAGTCCTTGAGTGCAGGCTAGCAAAGCCCTGTTTTCACTTCTCCAGGACCCACACACTAGAATTATGGTGACCATGTAATTTATCATCCTAACTGAGGTTGTCTGAGAGGGAACAGGGACTATTTATAATGAAGCTGGGCCAACAGGTGTAAACCGGGACAGTCCCAGGCACACTAGAATATATGGTCACCCTAACTATCATCCACTTAGATGGAAATATTTTCTGTTCTCTGAACACACTGCGTTCTTTCATCTCTGGGCCTCAGAACACACAGTTCCCTCTACCAGAAAAAGGCCATTTTTCCTCTTTCAGGAGCTCTTCCCCGATGTCACTTCTCCAGGTTATGTAAGGCAGCTTTCCTGCGTGCGCCCATCATACTCTCTGCTGCT
This sequence comes from Phocoena phocoena, assembly GCF_963924675.1. Taxonomy (NCBI): domain Eukaryota; kingdom Metazoa; phylum Chordata; class Mammalia; order Artiodactyla; family Phocoenidae; genus Phocoena; species Phocoena phocoena. The sequence continues at coordinate 98,803,743 of NC_089219.1, forward strand.
GTTGCTGCCGCCAGTAAAAGAATGGGAGCCAGTGTTACCTGGGCTGAGGAGTCGGGTGAGGAACACAGTAGCACAGTGGTTAAGCATCTGGGCAAGGGAGCCGGACAGCCGGGGGTCGAATCTCAGCTCACAGCACGACCCCTATTAAGTTATTGAGCCTCTCCACAGCTCCGTCTCCTCGGGAGGCTCTCATGAGGCTTGTAGGAGACAGCGCACAGGAAATCTGCCCCGTACGTAGTAAGCGCCCACTAAGCACGGCTATTATTGCTTACTGAGCATTTGCTGTGTGCCAGGCGTGGGTGAGCGCTTCACCTGCAACATCTCCTGAGCTGTCACAATGGTTTTGTGAAGTAGGTATTGTTATCACCTTAATTTTGCAACCAGGGAAACTGAGTCTTAAAGAAGTTCCTTGCCCGAGGTAATAAAGCAGCTCTGGCAAGTGCTGGCCTCCAGGTTTGTACCCAGCCTCTCTGAACCCGCAGCCCAGGTGGTACCTGTGCTTTCCTCACTAGACTGACTGTGAGCCACCTGAGGGCAGAGGTGGGACCTGTGGCCCCTGTATCCTCAGCCCAGGCACAGTGCCTGGCCCAATCCCCTAAGCGCTTCCTGAAGGAGGGGAGCAGCGCACTTACAGGCGACCAGGAGAAGGCGTGATCTTGCCGAAAGGAAACACCAAGGGTGAGGTGTGTAGTCAGGGAGACGGGGTCAAGGGGTCAGAAGAGCTGAGGTGGGAAGGATGCCTTCCACCAGGTGATGGAGCGGCACGGGGCCATCTTCTCATGGGATTTGGGTTTTATATCTCAGAGGCAGAGAGAAGAGACTCCTCTGTCTCTCCTTTCCTCCAAGAATTTAGGTTTTAAAAATATGTTTCTTCCGAGTAGGGAGGAAAAGAGTGTATAAGTGTGTTTGTGTGTGTATTTGTGTTCTGCTACAATTTGGGCTCCTCTGCGCCGCTCATCCGAGGTAAAAACTGCCAAAAGAAAACAAAACTCCTTCAACCATTTCCATTTTCTTTTCTTGGAAAAAGCTGCAGGAAGGCAGCCCAGAACACCATGGGTCTTAGATGGGCATAGACAGCAAATCAGCAACAATGGAGATGTGTGTGTGTGTGTGTGTACGCGCGCGTGTGTGTGCGTGTGTAGTGGGTGATCCAGGTGGAGGTTGGCATATCAGTCCCCGCTCCTGAAGCTAAGCAGTGGCAAATTAACAAAAAATATTCCTACCAGGCCCCACACTGCTAAAGAGTAAACATAATTATCCTTAATCAATATAGGCCCTTCAGCACCAGCTAATGGCTGTCCTGGGCTTAACTGTTTGCACGTAGCAGCTGGGGAGGGGCATGAGTGGGAGAGTCCTCCCGCTTCCCTCTAGCAGGGCAAGGTGTCCCGGAGCTGTGGGTAGGCCCCCCAGGGCCCGTGGAGGGAAAGTGGAGGTAGAGAGAGGCCAGGAGAAGCTCACATGCTTCGCCCCGGATGCCCTGAGCCGCTGGCATGGCGTGGTGTCCCCACGGCCCCGCTCTGCCTTGAGGGTCCTTGCCCAGCCCTCCTCCCTCCCGTGACGCCCTCCTCAGGCCCCGCGAGGCTGAGGCACCAGGGGCCAGCAGCTGCCCTGCTCCGTCCGACACCCCTCACGTGCTGCATGAGGGTGCAGGTTACAGACTCAGGCACTCCTGGCCACAAGCAGCCCGGTCCTCTGTGACTGCATCTCCTGGCAGAGGACACTCCGCCAGGGGTAGGGGGCTATGTCCTACGGGTCCTTGGCAGGCAGAAGCTGTCTGAGTCTCAGCACCAAGGTCACAGCTCGGGCCGGCGCAGTCTGCCCTGTAGACTGCTGGGGTTCCTGACCCGGGGCCCCGGGTGCCCTCAGAGGGGCGGAGTTGTGGGTGGGAGTGGTGGTCCAGTGGAAACTTTGCAGAGTAAGGACTTTGCGAGTTGCCTGCTTCTCCCTGCCAAAAGAAAATAAAACTCCTTCAACCATTTCCATCTTCTTTTCTTGGAAAAAGCTGCAGGAAGGCAGCCCAGAACACCATGGGTCTTAGATGAGCACAGACAGTAATTCAGCAACAATGAAGATTTTGTGTGTGTGTGTGTGTGTGTGTGTGTGTGTGTGTATTTCCCTGTGAGAAATAGGCTCACACAGTCTCAGACCCAACCCAGAGGCTTCAAGAACCCTGGCTTCCGTTCCCTGGGCCCTGCACCAGCCCAGGAGGCCTGCACCCAAACTGCCACATATGCTCGGTCACCAGGTGTGGCCCTGGGACCGGCCTGGCATCCCCTTCTTAGTTCTGAGAACGTGTGGGGGGATTACTGTGCCTCTCATGCCTCAGCTTCTGTCTGTAAGACGTGGATAATGAGTCCTACCTGGTGGGGTGAGGGTGAGAATGAGATGAGGGAAACACGTGTACGCGTACAATGATGCCAGGGACACAGGAAGCACTTCCCACGGGAGGTGCCGGCTGCCCCATCCGGAGAGGCTGCCAGTGGCTCTCCCGCACGCTCCGCTCCTTCCTGTGCCCTGAGTCGAGCCTCCAGTTCTGGTCTGCACCCCTCGCTCCGTCTCCTTCCCTCCTCTCCGCTCCCTGCCCACCCCGTCACCCTCGCCTCTGCAGGCTCCCTGCTTCTGGAGCAGAGGCCGTAGGAAGGACAGACGCACACTTGCGCTCCTGCCTGTGTCTATTCCTGGCCAGGCACAGGCGGCCCTCAGAGACTGACGTCCTATTGATCGGGTCAGAACACCGTCTAGATGGGGCAAACCTCTTGAAATGGACGCTTGCTACAACAGCACCAAAAACTCCTCTCGACATGTACTTCCCTTGCCCTTGGCGGGCCTAGCAGAAGACTGAGGATGTGAGCTGGCAAGTCACCTGGTGTGCTACACACACAGCAGCACGCAGCCTCCAGCTACCAGAGCGTGTGTGTGTGTGTGTGTGTGTGTGTGTGTGTGTGTGTGTGTGTGTGTAGTGGCAGGGCGAGCAGTGAGCACCTGGCCCGGGGTCCCCATCCCAGCCTGTCTTTCTCTCATCACCCCTGACGGGGGGCTTCTGCTCCTTGAGAACTCATGGAACCCCACTTCTCAGCAAGGAACCCCTGGCTTTAGGCCTGGCAAGGAGCCCCTGAGACCCTCTCCTTTTGCGCATGGTGCCATCTGTAAGGGCAGTCCAGGCCAAGCTCTGGGAACTATCCTATTTCTAGGTGGGGCAGTGGAGGAGTCCAAGGTACACCATTTAGGAGCTCAGCCTCAAGGCCATGGGCTCCACCGCGCAGCCCATGGCCGAGGGGCAGCCATCTGCGTGCTGCATCTGCGGGGAGTGGGGCGGGTGGCAGGAGGCACTTTTCCTCATTCATAAGAAGATGCCATTTAGCCTGGTTGGGCCCTGCTCAACCCAGAGGCTCTCTGTTGGCTCTCCTCAGAGCTTGGTGGCCTGCTTCCTTGCTTGGACTCATTTCTTCTGTGACTAAGCTCCTTCTTTGGTCCCCCTGTCCGTTCTTTTAGGGACCAGATTTCCTATCGGGTGCTCCAGCCTCCTCATTACAGGATTCCTGATCCTGCCCCAGTCTCCTCATCCTGGGTCTTCCTATTTTCCATCAGACCTGGCTTGTAGTTGCCATCAGAACTTCCTGGCTGATTGCACTTGCCTTGTTGAAGGCAAACGAGAGTCCACCTTCTCTCCTAGGGAACCCCCCCGTTACCCCCCTGTAACTTGTTGGCCATCTTATCATGTTCCTCCCTGCTCAATCTTAGCACCTTTTCCTCTTGTCCTTTTCTTTGTGGGGCTGGAAAGTATCTGATTCTCCTCCAATCAATCCCTGCCCAAGACTGTCATCTTTCCTGGTCTGGTCCTAACAGGCTCTGCATGGAATTTCAAATCCCCTGGCACCCTCAGTTGACCTGTTCCCTGCTCCCTGATTAGGGAAGCCCCAATTGCCTGAGCGCTAAGAATAGCATCTTCATCAGTGACTAAACAACCTGACAAACAGCAACCCGCTCTCTCCCCTGTCCAATGTGCTTGGGGACACGCCTCCTGGGCTTCTGCTCCCTCGGGAATCCTTGGAGGCTGCAGCACTATCTATCTCGGGACCCCTTGCAGCCAATTCCTAGGCATCACTTCCCCTTGGAACATACCCCTCCTTGTGAAAAGGAGGATAACCAAGGGAGGAAGACGTGATCAGTGGGTCTCATCCCAATCACTCTGGGGAGCTTAAAAGGCACAGGCCCTGGGTCGCAGCCTGGGTGCCTAGATTCTGATGTGGCCTCCTCATAGATGGAGGAAGGCTGGCAGGGAGAAGATGGGGTGAGGGCTAGACCAGCAAGGAAAGTCCAGGAACAATAAATTTCAGATGCCAGAAAAACAGCTTCAGCACCTGCAGGGCGGCCCAAAGCTCTCGGCGAGGCTGCTGGGAGCCCTTCCTGGGAGATGGCAGTCACTGGCCACTGGGAGTCACTGCACCAGGTGACTTTTCCATGTTTGTTTTCAAATAATAGGAAGCCCAGGGATGCGACAATGACCAGTGACATCACTGGGGGCAGAAGAAGGCTGGCTCCCTGTTCAAATGCCCCCACGACACGTCCACGTAAGGCTCAAGCCACAGTCGCTAAGACTGAGTTGCACGTATTTCTCACATGCAAAGAAGCCTGCATAGGGTTTATTCTCCATGATGGTCATCTAGTCTTCAATGTCGGGATGCCTGTGTTACCTCTCATTTGTATTACTGTTGAGCTCTTATATTGCCCACTGTTTACGTCCTTATAATCATCTCCACTGACTTTATAACCTGCCGCTTTTAACCTGGAAACTCCTAATCACTCTTCAAAACCCAACTTGTACATAACCATTCCTAGAAAGTCTTCCCTGAGCTGCTATTCCCTCCATTCCACATAAGTAATTTTCCCTTTGTCTCTATACCTTGAAAAGACTCTTCTCATGATGGACATACTCCATTGACTTATGATGTATTTTTAAAAAATTCATCCCTGTTGGTAATTTATGAATAATGGAAAAATTAAATAGGGCATTATTTTACCTATGCTGTACAAAATTTCAATTCATACCCCCTTGCATACCCAATCTTGAGCATAGCGCATATTTTGTTGTTGTTGTTGTTTCATTTGTCATGTTTCATTTATTCTTCATAGTGGCTTGAAAAATAAGTTCTTTTATCCCCAGTTTACAGATAAGTAAACTGAGGCTGTGATGGGAAAAAACACAAAAAAGATTTGCCCGAAATCACACAGCTACGGAGCACCAGAATTGGAATTGTTTGTCTGTTTCCCTCTAAAACAGGGCAGCGATGGTGTCTAATCATCTTTGTATCTTGAGCTTAGTACAGGCTCTCGTATACAGTAGGTGCTCAGTAAATGCTTGTTGAGTAAATGAATGCAGTGTGAGTCTTCCCACCTGGAGTGCAGGCTCTTTGAGTCTAGGAACCATACATCTTCTACAAGCCAGCATAATGCTTAGTGCAGAAGTATACACATACCCCTCTGGAACAAAGGAAATGTTATTGCTCTGGTTCTGCCCCCAAACTCATCTGTACTCAACGAAAATCTCAACAATCTCATCACCGACTCCTGGCAAATTTAGTCACTCCCTTCTCTGTGTTCAAACCTCTGTAAACACGCCTGCATTATGGTATTTATCCCCCTGTATTGCGACCATTTGTTTACATATCTGTCTTCCCCACTAGACATGAGTTCCTTGGGGACTAAATGTGTTTCTCAGTTTTCTTTATATTCCCTCACCCAGCACCTAGCAGGAAGTCTGGCGCTGCGGATGCTCAGTGCCTGCATACAGAGTGAATCACCACCGTGAGGGGGGCTGTAGCTGTGGAACCAAGAGTGGCTCCCAGCTTGCTGGAGACCCTGGAATGAGACTGATATGGCTCTGGATCCTCACAGGACAGCCTTGCCAAGAGACACTGCTCTTCGCTGAGGGCGGTAAAGTGCGAGGGAAGCTTAGAAAGATGGCCAGTTCCTTGGTTTGGCTCTCGTCCCTGCCCCTAAGTCCCCAAGAGCACCTGATCCATCCGTCTTTATAGCTGTTGCGTCTGCGTAAGTGACTATTTGTGGAGGCCAGGGAACGTGGGCCCAGGCTCAGGTTTCCATCCTGGAGGATTAACGGAGCATCCCTTTGTCCTCTTCCCATTGGAATTATCTCATGCTCAATATTAATCAGGTGCCCACTCTGTCTGAGTCCCTGTTCCAGGTGCTGAAAGCACTTCTGGAAAGAAAGCCTGAGTGGCCAGTGGCTGTCATAGACGGAGGAAGGCTGGCAGGGAGAAGATGGGGTGAGGGCTGGACCAGCAAGGAAAGTCCAGGAACAATAAATTTCAGATGCCAGAAAAACAGCTTCGACACCTGCAGGGCGGCCCAAAGCTCTCGGCGAGGCTGCTGGGAGCCCTTCCTAGGAGCTGGCAAGGACGGGGCCGCACTCGCTCCGCACTGGGCGTCCGGCCTCTGCTTCCAGCCTGGTGCTGGGCTCTGTCCTCAGCACCTCGCTTTAGGGTAATCATTTGAATAGATATGAACTGCGGGCCTCTTGCCTGCGAGTGAGACTGAAATCGAATGCATAATCCAGACAGAGAAGAGTGCAGCTGGGGCGGGTTAATTACGCTCGCGCGGAGCATATGGCGGGCAGCGCACCTCCAGACCAGCAGGCGGAGAGCGCTCTCTGGGACGCAGTTAGCTCCTGCGCATGCATAAAAAATGAGCCGGCGCCTCCGAAAGAAAAATAAAATCGCTTAAGTCATAACCTCAAACCACTGTGATGACAATCACTGAGTCGCGCCACTTAGGTTTAAGCAACGTTTACTCATCCGCTCCCACACAGGTGGGCTTGCCTGCGCTGGTTCTCTGTCCACCTTCGTCCTGCCTGGCGCTGCCTCCGTTTCCGCGTCCTCTGCTCTCCCAAGGCATTCTTTCCTTCCCCGAGTCCTGCGAACCACGTGGCTTAACTCGGGTTCTCCAGCGGGATTCGATGAGTAGGGCATGATTCTTGGGACGACAGTGACAGCATGAATGTGCTGAGTCTGGCACTTAACGTGTATTACCTACTAATCCTCCCAGCAATGCTATGAGGTAGATAATATTAACCCCACTTTTCAGATGGGGAAATTGAGGCTTGGGAAGTGAAATAAGCTGTGACCCGAGTGCTTCCCATTCTGCTCGGTGATGGACTTGGAAGAACCAGGCTTGAATCTCAGCATCCACACTTCAGGCGAGTCATTTCATCTTTTTGAGTCACTTCATCTTTCCTCTCTGGAAAAGTGTGATAATAAAACTTACCTTCAGGGTTGTTCTGATGTGGGGATTAAAGGAAATCATGTATGTGAAAGGGATAGGCAGGAAGCCTCAATCAAGGTCTCAATCAAGGTGGGCAGGAATGCATAGTGATTAGGAACCCGGCAGCAGGAATCAGCGCTCTGGGCTGCGGGGTGCGGGAGATGAATTTCTTCTCCGTTTCTTTCTAAATTATCCTCACTTCCTTCACGGCTTTGCTCAAATGGGTCCGTGTCCGGGGCTTTCCCTGACCGCCCGAATTTGAGTTACAGCTCCCACCACGGACATTCCATAACCTTATTCTCTGCTGTATTTTTCTCATAACACTTGCCACTTTTTCACGTACTACACTTTATACTGTCTTTATTCCCGTCTCCCCTACCCCTGCTCCCCACTAGAGCGCAAGCTCCACGAGGGCAGGGGTGTTTTATCTGTTTTGCTCATTGTTGTATTCCCAGCACCAAGAACAGTGCCTGACACTTAGTAGGGGCTCAATAAATATTTGGTGAATGAATGCACAAATGATTAACTTCAATAATCCTCAGTTTCCTCATCTGTAAACTAACACACTCTTAAGTTTTTGTGAGGATTACCTGACATAGCTTCTAGAGTGCATGACATTCGGTACCTGCTCCAGACATGATGGTTATGTTTATTTTCCGTTCACCACTATAACCTCAGTGCTCAAGAGAGCAACTGGTACAAGATAGATGTTCACTAAACATCTGTTGAATGGATTCTTATTGTTTGAAAGTTCTTTGAATCTGAAAAGATATAGGAGGTCTGTTAGAGCATGAGGTCCCCTGATGTCCCCTACACGAAAGGACAGCTTATGGCTCCCAGAGGCTCATAGCTGAGGATGGGGTATTGCTCAGAGCATGGCCACTCACCAGAGCAGGCACCAGGCAGCTGACTCTATTTGGGAGTCTTGTTGGCTGGAGGTAGGGTTGCCAGATAAAATACAGGATGCCCAGTTAAACGTGAATGTCAGATAAACACAGATAATTTTTTTTTTTTACATCTTTATTGGAGTATAATTGCTTTACAATGGTGTGTTACTTTCTGCTTTATAACAAAGTGAATCAGCTATACATATACATATGTCCCCATGTCTCTTCCCTCTTGCGTCTCCCTCCCTCCCACCCTCCCTATCCCACCCCTCCAGGTGGTCACAAAGCACCGAGCTGATCTCCCTGTGCTATGCGGCTGCTTCCCACTAGCTATCTATTTTACGTTTGGTAGTGTATATATGTCCGTGCCACTCTCTCACTTCGTCCCAGCTTACCCTTCCCCCTCCCCATATCCTCAAGTCCATTCTCTAGTAGGTCTCTGTCTTTATTCCTGTCTTACCCCTAGGTTCTTCATGACATTTTTTCCCTTAAATTCCATATATAACACAGATAATTTTTTAGTATAGGTATGTCCCATGCGATATTTGGGACACACTTGTAGTGAAGATAATTACGCATAGTCCTTTATTTTCATTTGCTAAATCTGGCATCCTTAGCTGGAGGATGTGTGTTCGAGGCCCCCTGAGAAGATGGAGGTATCAGGAAGATTCCCCTCGGCCACAACCATATCTCCTCCTAGGCTGTGTCCGGGGTGCTTAGGTAGGAGCTTTATGAGCTCAAGAGGCAGAGAGAGAGGCAGAAGGGGCCAGAGGGGCATGGAAAGGGTGAGACGCTGACCTCTGCCACTGGGCAGAGGCCGGTTCTCTGGGGAGTGGGTGTGAAAGGGTGAGAATACAGGGATCTCCCTTGGGACACAGACATCCCTGCTCTTAGCTGCTGTTGGCTACAAAAACGCCTCCCCCATCTGCAGATGCCTCCACCCATTAATCTCAGAGTAGGTGTCTCCTCCACTTCACAGATGAGGGCATTAAGGCCTCGAGCCACCAGAAGCACTGCCTGCGTTAGCCAGCTAGTTAGCTGCTGAGCTGTGCTCGGACCCTGGCCTCCTGATGCTGGCGTCCTGTTTGAGAAGGGGTGAAGCTACATCACATTGCCTAGTTTGTGCCATGACTGAGCTCTGAAGCACCTGGAGTATCCCACCAACATTTCTCGGGAGCCTGTTATGTACCCAACACCATGTCATAAGCAGAGTTGGGCGCTTGCAACTCTGTGGTGGGGTCAGTCCTATAGCCGCGGTTCCCACCCCACTGTGCCGAGTGTCCATGCCGGCCTGGTGGGCTGCTCTCATTACCTCTGGGGGCCACTGTGTGAAGCTGAGGTCCTTAGGTCCATGGGGGAAGGGCGGCTGAGGTCAAACCCAGACTGAAACCTCAGAACCAGAGATACAGCCCACTACTGCCTCCCCCTCGCCCCCCACTGTGTTCTGGGGTTCCAAGGCCTGGGCTGCTTCTCATCCTTTGGGGCCCCAGGATGTCCGATTGGGCAGCCTCCAGACCTCCCCAGTCCACTCCATCCCTCTCATCAGGGCAAGCCCACCGGTCTCCCTCACGAGGGTTAGAGCTCCTGGTGCCTTCTAGACAGAAGCTAACTAATCTCACCCACCTTGCCAGGCTCAGAGAAGCATGTTCTAGCAAGTGAGACCGAGGGGCGACTCTAATCACCAGCCTATAATTACTTTTCACACCAGAGCTGCATCTCGACGATACTCTTTGAGCAAAGACTCTGTGCCTTACGCTAATGATCACATCAGGCAGGTGAAGGAGAGCCGAGGAGGGATCCTACAAGATCAAGGAGGCTGTCTGGACCTTCTTCCAGACTGCTGGAATCTGGGGAAGCTTTGAGCTACGTATCCCTGTGGAATGAGCCAGAGTCAGCATCCTTCTATCCAGCTGGCTCCAGGAGGACCATATATCTCACCTTAGACCTTTCCTGACCTCCTTCCACACCCCCACTGCTGATAGATGGCACACTCAAATGAGGGTAACCGGGAAGGTCGCTAAAGCTTCTCCCCACAGAGGCGTGGGCTGGGTCTGCCGAAACCACGGGGGATGGCACAGCATAGCCAGAGCAAGTAAAGCAGGGCTGTTACCAACTGAAGGGATGAAGGGAGAAAGTGGTACCAACACCGGGAAAGAGAGGCATGTAGAAAGGGCCCCCTTGAGAGGAGCTCTGGCTTTCAGTTGTGACCTGCGGAGGACATCTCCACTTAACCCTCCTCCTTCTCTCCAAGCTGTTGCCAGGACTCCCCGTTGGCAAACCCAGCCGGAAGCAGAGAGCAGGGAGGAGAGGATAGAAGCAGATGGAGGGAGAATGCTGTCCCACCCCCTCAGGAAGAATAACTAAGGAGATGTTTCTTCTCTCTCCACGCCACCCAGGAGGAGAAACAGGAGGGGCAGGGCGGAGGGTGTCTGTTCCCCACCTTAGAGCCCATGAGGGCACTGATGTGGTGTGGGTAGATGCGTTTAGGAGTTTCAGGAAAAGGGACACACAAGGTGCTCTCAGAAGCCTCAGGACCTTGAAATGTGTGTGTGTCCTTGGTGTAGTCACTTACCTTCTTTGAGTCTGCGTCTTATCTGTAAAGTATAATACTGATCACCCAGGCCCGTTGTGAGGTTTACACAGGATAACGTGAGCGAAAACTCTCAGAGCAGTACAGGCCTATACACCTATACCTATGTAGGTGTACAATAAGCATAACTGAATCTAAATATCTGTGGAAGGTTGCCTGATGCCTTGTGCTTCTCCTCCATTCCCGGGCCTCCTGCCTGTCATCTCTCCCAGCCTCCCTCCGTGCAGGCCCCCCTCGCACGTGTGGATCCCGAGGCTCTGCCCGGCCTGGGGTCAGCTCCAGGAAGCCGGCCGCCAGCCCCACCTGCCAGTTTCCACGGCGACACTCGCCAGCATCCTCCCTGTTTGGTTGTGAGTATTGGCTCCATGCCCCAAGGGACTGCACTGCGCTGCTGTGCACAGAGGTGAGCAGGAAGGGGCAGGGGACCAGGCTGGGGCACAGGAGGGAGGGGAGATCCTCCCTGCAGGCTCCGGTCCACAGTACTCTGGCGGGGGGGGGGGGGGCGCAGCTAAGCAGGGCGGGAAGAGAGGGGAGGGCCCTCCCTGCCTGGGAGAAACCAGCAGCTGCCTGTCTACCTTGTTAACTGGAGCACAATTAAGGCAGTTAGGGTCAGAGGATGTCTCATGTTTATTCATGTACCTTTCGCACACTGTCTTTCTGCATCGGTCACAGTTCCAGGGGCGCTTTGTGGTCACTCCCCCTTCTTTAACTTTCTCTGCCTCCACCTAGTTCCTGGGCAAGCACCCTGTGCCTGCTCTCATCAACTCATTTACAAACTGTACATGAACATCTGTATAATGTCTTACAGTTTACGAAGCACTTTCGACATCCATTACTCCGTGTAAGTCTCACAGCAGCCCTGCACAATTTCTGTTATTACCACCATCCCCATTTTACAGATGCTCCGCCCTGCCTGGGGCTCCACGCCCCCAGCAGAGATGGGAGGCAGTCTGCTGGCACAGCCCTGGGTCTCCATGGGGTCTCTGCAGGCGCCCAGGAGGAGAAGAGGGCCGAATGCACTATTCTTCACCCGCTCACTGGGTGCCTCGGCCGGTTTTGCTCACCCAGGTAGAGCGGATGTGAAACGAAGTGTTCCTGTGGGCTGATGCGGGGACCGCCATCCTCCCCTCTCCTGGCTGAGCTCCAGGGGCTCCTTTGCCAACCGTGCAGCAGGGAAAAGTAAATACCCATCACGTATTGCGGGGTCGGGGGGGATGCGGCAACCCTCTGCTAGCTGAACAGTGTGGTAAATATTAGGTGACTGAATATGTAAATGAATGAAAGAATTATACTGGACCTTTGGGAAGGTTCAGTTCATATTTATGAGCACCTACTACGCACCAGGCGCTTTTATTTGGGTCATTTTTTTTTAATCTTTTGATTCTTACAGTGATGCCAGGAGATCGTTTTTGGTACCCCTGTTTTGGAGATAAGGAAACTGATGACCGGAAGGGCTCCATGACTTGCCCAGGGTCACACTCCGGCTGCCCTGGTCCTCATCACGGCAAAAAGTACCCTCGAACACGCTGCTGCCCAAGTCAGTGAACCAGAGTCACACCTCCTTCACCTCCTCACCCTTCCCCACCCCACAACACACATACAAACAATCATCAAGTCTTGTCAACTCCATCACTGGACTATTTCTTGACTCCGTCTAACCCTTTCTCCCTTGCTGTTTGCCCAGGCCAACCCACCATCATTTCTCGGGGCTGCCTTACCTTGACCCTTCAAGGTCTCAGTTTTTTTCTCTGTAAAATGGGGGTAAGTTCAACCAACTCTGGGCCAAAGTCCCTCCAAAGGCCTCCCAGGTAGGATGACTAACTGTCCTAGTATATGTCCTGTTTTATGATATTTGTGGGCCCTTTGCCTTCGTAGGCTTTGACCTTGGCTTCTTCCTCCATTAAAGAAAACAAAACAAAACTGAAAACTAAAAATTAGCCTTTACATTGGTATATAAAGACAAATACAATTCAGGCTGGATTTATTATTACATATTCATTATTATTATATTCTTTTTTTCTCCTGATTTAAAAAAAAAATAAAATTAAAACATTTTCATGGGCCCCTAAAAGTATGGTGTGCCCTAGGCACTGTGTCTGTTGTGCCTTATGGATAGGTTGGTCCTGTTGGTTTTAGCACCAAAAGTCCCACATCACAGGAAACCCCTCAGTCCTGGGCAAACTGGGACCGTGGATCACTCTGCCATGAGGCCCACCATCATCCGGTTCCCCATTGCCTCTCCGACCTCAATGCCTACTTCCTTGGCTAGTTCTACTCCAGACATACTGGCTCCTCTGCTGGTCCTTGAACAAACTGGGCATACTCCTGCCTCAGGGCCTTTGCACTTACCCCTCCCTCTGCATGTCATAAACATTTGCTTAACTTCATTAAGATCTGTGTTCAAGTGTCACCTTGTCAGGGTAGCCCTCTGTGACCATCAGGGCAGTAGCCCTCTCATGGTCTCCCTTCCTCCCTCCTACTCATGTCCACTTTTTTCTCCACACAGCAGTCAGAGTGACCTTTCAATAAGGAAAATTGATCATGTCTGTCTCCTGACCAAAAAAAAAAAAAAAAAGTTTCTTGGTTCTCACTGCATTTAGAAGATCCAAACTCCCTTGCCTGACCTACAAGACCCTGATGAGTTAATGCTACACTCCAGGCTTCTGCGGGGAGATATTCCAGTCAGGAGCTGTAGTGCTGACCCTTTTGAAGTTCTTCTCCCAAGGCCCTCCCAGTGCACGGACTGTGCTGATCGCCTTGTAAGAAGCTCTCTGGGGCACCTGAGCCTCAGCATTACCTCATCTGAGAAGAGAGGACACCTCAGTGTGTCAAGGGAAAGCTTGGGATTGGTGCAGATGGGAAGGAAATAGATGGATACGATGACTCCAAGAGGCTTGGCAAGTCTGGGGTATTACTCTCTCCCCAGCCCAGCTAGAATCTCTGGGGAGATGCTGAAGGACACTGGGCTCCACTTGGCAAGGGAAGCAGGGAGAGGATTTTGCTTGGAAATTTTCATCTTCTTTTACTTCTGGGCATTGTTTGAGGCTGGACAGTGCTTTCCAGAAGCCACAGAATAGGGAATGTACAGGCTACAGTTAGGAAGCCTTGTGCCTTCCCTACATGCTGCATGCTACAATTTCCCTCCTCCGTGGAAATGGAGAATCTGGAGATCCTCCCACCACAAAGCCCTCTGTGCTCGTGAGAGCTGAGCCCTATGAAAACAATACAAATGAGTATTTATCAAGCCTTTATCGTGTACCAACCATCCTGAGCGCTTTAATGCCTAAAGTAATTTATTGTTCACAAGAGTCCTTGGAGAGGGTATTATTTGATGAGTTGAGGGTTTGGAGCTCCTATCTCCCTGACCCTGCTCTGCCAGGGTGGCAGGAGGTGTGGGAAAGCCTTTCCCTACCTCTAACCCCTTTTGGAGCGGAAGCCTCTGCATTCTCCAGGAAAGCACCGTAAAGACAATCAGGGGCAATCCTGCAGAGACCACCTCTTCGGTGCTATTCTGCTATAGATACAGCTGGAGTTGACACAAGTTCCACAATCTTAGGTATGACCAACAGTAGCTATCAGAATGGTGCCTGGAGTATGGTGGGCGTTTAAAAAATACGTGGTGAATAAGTGAATTTATTGAGCATCTACTTAGTGCAATGCTCGAGAAGATAATTTGCACATCTTGTCTCATTTAAGCCACACACAAACCCTTAAGTAGCTATTGTGAATTCTATTTAAAAGATGAGGAAATAGCAGCTCAGAGAGAATAAGTAGCTTAACTGAAGCCAAACAACTAATAAATGTTGAAGCTGAGATTTGTCCCTAGGACTGTTTGACTTGCCTCTAACAGCTTAGGTGCTTGATTAATACTTGTTAGGTGGCAAATGAAAACTGGGCCACTGACAGCTCTGCCTGGGATAAAAACACCAACATTGTGCATCCAGCCCCTTGGGAAGATGCGTTCTGGCGGTGGGAGAGGATCTGGAACATGGCTACTGCTTGGTTTCTTAACTTTCCCCACCCCCAGCCCCCTGGCTTTCGATTTAGCCCTATCCACTCCGCTAATGGATGACCCACGCTCCCAGCTTCCCCCCAAGCCCTGCCCATCCCTGAGCTGCAGCTGTGAAATCGTAGTGACAGATCCAGTTTACTTCCCAGGATGAACCTGTGATTATTTCTGCCTCAGCAGGGAGGTGACCCCTTCTCCATCCTTGCCCTGGGACAAATGAGCTCTCGTTCTCATTCAGGTAATTCCGACACACCACCTCCTCCATCAAGCCTTCCTGGCTTGACTAAATGTCGGCTGTCAGCTGACAGAAGTCCTTCCATCCACCCAGAGAAAGCTTTGGACCCAGATCTCAGCCAGAGTCTGTCCCTGTCTTCTTGGATTATTGACGGGAACATCTCTCTGAAGGTTTAGCTCCCAGCAAGGAAGTCTCCCTATTGATCCCGAGTGAAGCCCTCTTTCAAGCAGGAGCTGTCTGGCAGAGCCTAATTCACCAGCTCCTATTTCCAAAGGGCCTCATGGGGTAAACCCAGTAGTCGAGGGTGTTTTGTACAAAGTGAAGGGGCAGAAGGGAGCGGGGAGGAGAGAGAGAGAGACAGAGAGAGAAAGAATTTTGGGCATAAAAGCTTCCTTTAAAAGGAGAGAGGGAACGTTTCCTAGGGGAAGTTCTGCTGAGGGTCACTGGATAACCCAAAACAACCAGAGTCTGCAACCCGGGTTCCAGTGAAGATGTGCCGTAACTCCAGGCTCAGAGATTTCGGCACACGGAGGCACTTTATGTTTAGATTTTGGGATTCTTCCAGACTTCAGCTGTGCCCTTTCCCCGCCTCAGCGCAGTCTCAGGAACTTGGAATAATGAGTTTTTGAGATCACGTTAAAAGCCTTCTCATTTTACAGATTAGAAAACCGAGGCCCCAAGTGTTGCTTCAGACCCGCAGTGGGTTCCTCCTTGTAGGCTGCTCACGCCTCCCCATGTTCATGGAGGAGGCTGGCGGCAGGAAGGGGCCTCAGGGACAGGACAGAACGCGTCGTGCCTCTCATTCCTCTCCTGTCCTCTCCTTCCCCGCTTCCTGAGACAGTATTTCCAGGCTGGCAGAGCAGGGCGGGGTGCAGAGCAGGCTCTGCAGGGAAGGGGGGCCTGCAGGGCCAGGGCAGACGCCAGTGACAAGAGCTATTTATTTCCTGGGCACACAGATTAGACGGCAACTGAGAAATTCTCCCTCTGCCATCCATCAGCTGGCCACCTCCGGCGGCCTCCGTGGGGTCAGGACATTTGTCTCGACTGCGCTGCTCTGCCACTTTACTTGTGCTCCCGTGGCTCAAGCCATGACAGAGACCCCCAAACCAGCAGAAGGAATCAAACCCAAAGATTGTCCACAACTGCACCTGTCTGCTCCCACCCTGGGCTGTACAGACTCCCCGAAGGACATGATGTATTTCCTTGGGGCCTGCAGGGAACAAGGGGCTTCTCTTAGTGCACTGCACTGGCTGGGAAGGAAGCAGCGCCTGGAGACTCTGCCCAGGTGTCTGGGCTCATTGGGATTTTCCCAGCCTGCTTTGACAAGAGGGTGTTGGATGAAAGTACTGTTAGCTGAAGGGGTTGGCAAACTTTTCCTATAAAGGGCCAGACAGTGAATATTTTAAGCTTGCAGACCATAAGGCCTCTGTCACAACCTCTCAGCTCTGCCACTGTAGTGCAAAAGCAGCCACAGACAATATATAAATAAATCAAGTAGCCGCATTCCAATAAAACTTTATTTATAAAAAACAGGTGACTGGCCATATGCAAATGTCTCAAACTCTTAGGAATTTGGAGAGCCTTCCCCTTCTTAGTAAGACATATCAACTAATAATTATCATGATAAATTTTACAATGAAAAGATGGAAATCAAGAAATGAGGCCACTGGGGTTTACCCTAAATTCTAATACAGGGAGCCTATGCATTGTCTCACCAAGTCTCAGAAACCAAGGGGTCTGCTCTTTCGTGGATTTGGGGCTATTATCTCTTGCGACATCTTTAAGCAGTGTTGGACAGGAGTGTGTAGGAGTTCAGAGAACAGGCTCTGCAGTCTATCAGTCCTTATTCTACTACTAACTGTATGACCTTAACCCCAGTTGTCTCAGTTTCCTCTTCTGTACAATGGGGACAGCAACAATTCACCCTCTCAGGATCATGGTGGAGCTGAATGAGTTATTACAGGTAACGCACTATACCTGGCTCATGGTCAGTCCTCAGGTGTTGCCAGATCCTAGAACTGATCCAGATCCTTCACTAAACACTGCCCAGGGCTGGTTAATCTTCGGTGATGTGAGAGGTTGAGGTGTGAGGACACTGTTCCTGTTAGATGGGCAACAGGTGACCGTCCTCATCCAGGTACCTTGGCATTGGGATTTCTCTTTTGCCTTTGCCTATTTTTATTAGAATAGAATTATAACTAGGAGAAGAAGAAAAAGGACATGGAAACTACATTTATTGAGTTGCTACAGTTGGCTGGGCAGGGTTAAGTGCTTTACACATGTTATTCCATAAAATCCACACAACAACCCTGCAAGGTAGACATTTGTGTCCTTGTTTTATAGACAAAGAAAATTAAGTCTCAGAAGGTTATGTGACATGGTCAAGGTCACGCAGACTGCCTAATTACAAGTTCATTCTTTCATCAAATATTGCTTTTTCAGCAACTATATGTCAGACAGACATAATTTGTGAAACAGAGATAGATAAAACCAGCTCATGGTCGAGATGGGGGAGATGAGAATTTAAATCAATCATTAAGGTGGATTTGATTACAAAGGAAAGTCTGGGGAAACAGAAAGTCTTCACCAAGGAGGAGGTACTCAAACTGAGTCTTGAAGGATGAATGGGAGTCTACTGGGAGGACAAGGAGAAATAACATCATATGCAAACACACAGGCATTAAGTAACATGGTTCTTTGGAGAACGGACATTCATTGCTCTGGAGGGTTGCCAGGGCAAGCAGTGGGCAAGGAGGTTGGAGAGGCAAGTCCCAAGGGGTTCAGGGAAGCCCTTGTGGGTCATGAGGAAGAGTTTGAACCTGGTCTTCATGCAATGTGGGGGGTGGGGGGCACCTAAAGGGTTTTAAGCAGGGCAGCAACAGAACCCAATTATGTTTTAGAAATAAATAATGAAGGTTGGTCTGGAAGGTGAATGGGGCAGGAAACAGGAAGAACATCTGAAAGACAACCAAAATAATCCAGGGGAAAAATGATGAGGGGGTTAGCTAAAAAGTAGCAGTGTGTCTAGGGAGGGTAAGTCTGGTTTGGAAGATACTGAGGAGTTGAGGTTGGTGGGATTTGATGATGATTGAAATTAGGGGTGAGGCGGGGAAGAAAGAATGGAGTCTAGGGTGACTTGGAGCTGTGGGTGATGAGAGGAACGGGTACCACCTTGACTGCTCTGGGGAACCGAAGGAAAAAAGGACTTTACAGAAAGAGGCCCACTTCAGACAAGCTGAGGATGGGTAGGGTGGGAGTTAGTTGTGGTGGAGGGTGTGGGTGTCGGACGGCTGGCCTGGGGGGAAGAGGACACGCATTCTTCTTTCAATGCCATGCGGGACTCACTGATAAGAGCTCAGAGACAGCACTTTCATCAGGCCCAGATAACCAGCTTTAGGGGCTCAGTGGAGGGTACCTCAAAGTTTCTGTGGGGTATTCTCTACCTTTTGCTTTCGGGAAGGGTCTTTTAGTGGGAGAAACCACAGGTGGGAATCCTCCTTTCTTAGGAAACTGGTTTGGTGTAGACAACTTTCTTTTTTTTTTCTTTTTCACTTGTTTTGTATTTCAGTAAAATGTAAATTCTGTTGTCATGGTAGGACCCAATTATCCGGCTTTTTAAGGGCTTAGCAAAGATGAACAAATGGAGACCTTCCTTGTTCCCAGAGTTCCTTTCACGTGGTTTGAAAGTATTTGCCTAACTCTCCCCATCCCCCCAGGCCCAAATCCTCCTTGCCTGCTGCAGCATTTGCCTCTGCCAGGACAGCTCCCGGGACCATGGGAGGCATCTCAGGAGGAACTGCTGACTCAGCAAGTTCAGGCAGTTGCCCAAACCATGACCTTCAGAATGACTCACTGTCGTACCCAGCCCAGACCTCAGAGAAGGGATCATCAGGAGGAAGGGCAAGGATCTTCCAAGGAGTAATAGAATAGTGTGAATGTTTGTCTGTGTGTTTGTGGGGAGGAGAGGGGGAAAGGGAAGGGAAAGCAGAGAAAGACGTAGGAGACAAATATGGTCAGAGAGAATGCTCACATACAATAGAAGCACAATGTGGAATTGTAGACAGGTAGGGAGTGGTGAAAAGAGGAGAAAATAGGGGGCAGGAAGTAGGAGAAATAGGAGACAGATATGGGGTGGTAGTGATGATGTGTCAGCGACAGCCAGAAATTCAACAACCCTCTTGGTCTTAAAGTGCCCTCCTCTTGATCTTAAAGCGTCCTTGGCCACGGTGCTGAATTCTAAGGCCCTAACAGGTAGACACCAGTGAACCATGCTATGACTTTAAGCTGTTATAGACACAAATTCCTTATTACAGGAATAATAAACTCAATTTGTTATTGAGTTCCCACTGTATGCCAGATACTCTGCCCCTTGCTTTCATACATATTATCTCATTTAATCACATAACTTCCTAACACAATAATTCAAAGAACTGCCAAAGTCTTGCCTTAAGTTATTCAAACCAGACCATAGTTGGGAGTGGGTACTGATTAAGAATATCTTACTTTGTTATAAGGACCTTGAAGAAAGGCAAGGGAGGAAGGGAGAGAGCTGGTCTCTGGTTACATTTCAGTGATAACCAAAGGGGTCAGAGTTACACAAAGAGAGAGAGCCAGCGTGGGTTTTGTCAAGGATGTGTCACACTAGAACACTGCCTGTCTGTGCTAACAGTGGCAGGGTCCCAGGGAATTTTAGGCGCTATTGTAAATGAGTATCTTTAAAATAACATAGAAATGACGTATCCAGAAAAGATTCTTTCATAGTAGAGATTCTAGCAGCTCTGACCCATTCTAATTATGTTGCTATTATTCAAAAGAGTTTTGGGCTCTTTTCTTGGAGGTTTTCTAAAGACATTATTTATATGTTTTCAACTGTAAAAATTCTTCATTTTGTGGGTGCAAATTATTTTTTGAATAAAATACTTTTGACCATTTTATTTTTGTTTGAAAATTTTAAAATAGATTTTATTTTTTAGAGGAGTTTTAGGTTCATGGCAAAATTGAGAGGATACCATTTTATTTTTCTATGTTGTTTCTCTAATTTTGTTTGTTTCTTTAAACACACACACACACACACACACACACACACACACACTGTGGCTGAGAAGCTGAGCAATGCTATTTCTTGTCATACTGAAAAGCAGAACTTGCTAAAGTATTAGTTTTTTTTTTTTTTTTTTTGCGGTATGCGGGCCTCTCACTGTTGTGGTCTCTCCCGTTGCGGAGCACAGGCTCCGGACGCGCAGGCTCAGCGGCCATGGCTCACGGGCCCAGCCGCTCCGCGGCATGTGGGATCTTCCCGGGCCGGGCACGAACCCGCGTCCCCTGCATCGGCAGGCGGACTCTCAACCACTGCGCCACCAGGGAAGCCCGAGTATTAGTTTTTGAGACTTACTTCCCCCTCTGCCGGAGTAATATGCACCTCTAAGAGCGAAAAAGCTTTAAAAAAAACCTCAAAGAACAGATTTGCCAGTGACAACACTGCAAGCACCTTGATAAAGGTGAATAGGAGATTTCTGGATATTTTGTAAGAAACTTTGAAGAAAACCCTTCTGAGCACAGTGCAGACCTTAGCACTAGTAACAGACACTGTTTTAGTGGTAAGAGCACAGGCTATGGTGAAAGACAGAACTCGGTTTCAATTCTGGCTCCAACATAACACAAGCTGTGTAACCTTGAGGAAGCTGCTCATTGTTCTGTGCCATGGAGCCTCGTGTGTCAAATGGAGACAATCCCAGCATCCATCTCATTGGGCTGTTACAAGATCTCCACGAGTAAGGTCCCTAAGGCACTTAGCAGAGTGCCTGGTGCAGGAAGCTCTCTGTAAGTCGTCATCGCTCTTATTATTTTAAGTGGCTGATTATAATAACAGCTCTCATTTATTGAGCACTTACTATAAGCCAAACATTCTGCTGGGTGGCGCAGTGGTGGAGAGTCCGCCTGCCGATGCAGGGGACACGAGTTCGTGCCCCGGTCCGGGAAGATCCCACATGCCGCGGAGTGGCTGGGCCCGTGGGCCATGGCCGCTAAGCCTGCGCACCCGGGGCCTGTGCTCCGGAACGGGAGAGGCCACAGCAGTGAGAGGCCCGCGTACCGCAAAAAAAATAAAATAAAATAAAGTGCTTAATGTACATTATTTTATTTAAACTCTGCAATAACCCATTGAGGGTCATTCCCACTTTACAACTGAGGAGACTGAGGCCAGGGAATTTAGGTGGTTTTATTCCAGAGTCAAACATATTAAGCAGGGAGCCAGGATTTAAACCTAGGATTCCTTGACCACAAAGCCCACGCTCTTAAGCCCTATGCTGGTCCCCGTCCATAAGCCAGCCATTCACCCGCAGGCCCTCGCACAGCAGGGATACCCACTGTACCTGACTGAAATCACAACGCTCCCTTCTCCCTTTCCTTTTCCTTATATTCTTTCCTCTCAGAAAGTCTGCTAGCATTCATAGAGTGCAGACCTTTTAAAGTGAGCTCATGAGACACAGAAATATCCAAGCTGTTACAATGATCAGACAGAAATAGAGTTTCTAGAGCCCCTGGCCCAGACCCTAGGACCCGTAACCTTCATTCCAAAATTGTCCACCAGCCTGAACTCTCTCCTTTTGTCCCAGCCACACCTCACCCTCTTCCATCCGCAGTGTCACTACAGGATCTTGAATGAGTTGGGACTATGGCCACATTACATATACTAGTCCACATATTCTTCCAGGATGTTGTAGTCCCTGTTTACAGACTGAAAACAGAGAAATAGAAGCTAAGATTAAAAATGAACGAGGATCATTGAGTGGTCAGGGAGCAGAGATGGGATCAGAGCTCGAATTTTACAAAGCCAAATCTTATCCTGACAGCTCTTAGATCTCTTTCACCCTGGTCCATAATCTGCACGATGGTTCTTGTGAGGGTCTGCCTGCACACAACATTGGCAGTGAACAGAGAGTTCAAAGCTCAAGGCTCTAAGCAACGTATGTCCTTATGTACTCAGCCAGGAAGGAAGAGAGGAGTGTAAACAACACGATGAACATCCACCGTGTGCTGGATCCTTTGCCAGGCAGTTCCACGTATATCATGTTATAATACTGCAGGGAGGTAGTGATAGCCTGCTCTTAGAGATGAGAAACTTGGAATTTCTAGAGATTAACCTACAGCCAGTAACTGATGGATTTAGGTTTGGAATTCACATCTGACGAAGTCTGTACTTTTTTTTTTTTTTGAAACTTTCTCCTCAAAGAATGAAAACACACACACACACACACACACACACACGAGTCAGGCACTGAAATAAAGCGCTTGTATCAAATCAACATCAAGGATAACTGTATAATATGTGTTATTGGGGCAAGTAGGATGAGAAGCAAAGGGATTAACCGAGATACATACTGGCAGAACAATAACAGGTAAAAAATTTGAGCACTTGCTATGTGCTAAGCCCTATTCTAAGTGCTTTCTATGTGTTAGCTCATGCAAACCTCACAAAGATCCTGTGAAGGAGGTATGACTGTTATTCCCATTTTAAACATGAGAAAACTGAAG
This sequence comes from Phocoena phocoena, assembly GCF_963924675.1. NCBI lineage: Eukaryota > Metazoa > Chordata > Mammalia > Artiodactyla > Phocoenidae > Phocoena > Phocoena phocoena. The sequence goes on from NC_089219.1 coordinate 98,826,275, forward strand.
CACAGAGAAGATAAGCCATTTGGTCAAGGTTACCGAACTGGCAAAGAGTTGTGCCAGTGATTTACCTACTGCTACACCTTCAGCCATTTCCTCTTCTCGCTTCTAAGCTGGACTCCATGGCCTCCCTTGATAACTGGCTTGCTATGAGGCTTACCGATAGCAGGCGTTTAGAAGGAGACTGGAAAGAAGGAGGAAAGGAGGAGGGGACTTATTTCCTGATTTTTCCCGCTCCTGTTAGTGTAGCCTTAGCAGTGGCTCTTGGCTCCAGTCACTAACTCTTTTGGGTATTTCAGAACCAGCCTTTATTGCTCCCTTGGGTACCAGCAGCAACCAGCGGGCACCCTCAACTCAGAGGTTGGAACACCAGCTCCTCTGAGCTCCGGGTTTTGGTAACTCTTCCCTCTTGCCCTCCCAGTCCTAGAGAGGGCAGCTGTTCTTGCCTTCATTATCTCTGGCTCACTTCAGTGTCCCCTTTTTGTTCTTCCAGCTCTCCCACCAACTCCTTGTATTAAATCTATTCTGTTTGAAATACCTAGGGTGGCTTATTTTTTTTCTGACCGGACCCTGACTACTACAGTACTTGGATCTGGTAGCTTGTTTCCAGAACATGTTCTCTTAACTACTAGTGTCTTACCTGCCTCTTGGTAGCTGTGGGAACTTCAACCCCCAGCTGGCAGGATCACAGAAGTCACTTCTATGATTTCATATTTTTTACCAGACGCTAAATTCACGTCTCAGAAACAAACATTTACAAATTCCTAGCAGACCATGGTCACAGGCTTCACTGTGAAGATTCTCAGCTATGGGAATCCTGGTTGAGGGACCCTGGGCGTGGTGGATACTGAGAACTGCCAGCCTGATTTTGACTCCTCTCATTCTGTTGCTGGGCACTAATGTCATCCTGCCAGAGTCAGACTGAGATGGAATTAAGAGGAGAGATGGTCACTTTGACACTGAAGGAAATTACTGGGGATAATAAAAGCTTATGGCTTTAATTAGAGGGCCAGCTGTTGTCAGTATCATTTTGAAGACATGGGTATCAGGCATTCAAAGCACACTACTTGGAGAGCTTTCAGCTAGGGCACCTTGTTAAGAGGGCTTTGATCAGGGGATGGGGCAGGGAGGGGCACCACATCCAAGATTTGGGATGGCAGTCGTGTAAGCCAGTGATTATGGTGCTACAGGGTCTCTTGTGTAAGATGGTACACAGAATTGTACTTAGTGAAAGAAAAAAAGGACACAAAAAGAGGAAAGAGGTGGCCTCTATCCAACCACTTAACCATCCATCCAATCATCAATGCACCAATTTATTCATTCATTTAACAAACATCTGTTGGGCTACTATCCTATGCAAAGTGTATGTGGGATGGGAGACAGAGATGAGTCAGACATAGATCCCATCCTGAAGGAATATAACCTCCAGTAGGGGAGAGCAGAAGAAGAAAAGGTACCATCTAGCAGGAGTAACTGTGGCTTCACGAAGGAAGTAGCAACTGAGATGAGGAGGAAAGTGCGGGGCACGTGTGAGCATGTTGAGAAATCTGGTAGGTTATATAGTGAAGGTTTTGTGAAGAGATGTCATGGCAGCAAGATCAGAAAGAGAGCTGAGACTATGTCATAAAAGTCTTTGGATCTCAACTCTGTTCTGTCAGTAGTAGGGAGGAACTCAATGTTTTAAAGCAGGATATGAGATGATGAAAATCGGTTCATAGAAGAGTATTCTAGAAGCACAGTGTAAAATGGACTGTGATTGAGACACCAGTTAAGAAGTTGTCATGATGGTCAAGGCACTGAAGACATTAATGAAGGAGTGAATCGTAGGAGAGGCAGAGAAAATACAGACAAGGAAATGGAGCTCAGAGCAAGATGGTAACCCACTTGGTAGGACCTGGCAAGAGGTAGGGAGGAGTCAAGCTTGGGTGGTGAAGAGGGCAACTGTGTCACTAAGAGAAACAGGGAGCATGAAAGAAAGACCAATGTTAAAGGTCTCAGTCTATGAGTTTGGCTCTGAACACACTGAGTTTGAGGGTTTGGAGGAAATTAAGGCTGAGATGTCCAGCACATAGTTGGAAAAGATGGACAGCATGGAGTTCAGGAGAGAAGGTGGGGATGGATGGGAAGTCAGTTGGAGTACCATCTGCCTTCACCAAGGTTAGCAGATGAAGCTCTGTCATTGGACGTGATCTCCTAAGGACAGAGTATTGAGACAGAGCAAAAAAGAGCCATTCTTGAGTAAAACCTAAGTTTGTAAAGCACAAGGAAGGAGGAATCAAAGGATCAATGGCCAGAAGAGCAGGACAACAGGAGAGAGAGGCTGGAAAGAAGCACAAGGAGGAGGGGGAAGCATTAGGGAAAGGAGAATAGAACGCCAAATGCTCCCAAAGGCCAGGAGAGGAGGAACAGGAAAAGGCCACTGGACTTGGGGGGCTGAGAAGTGATCAGTGACGATCAGGGGAGCGAGTTGGGTAGAGTGGTGAAGGCAAGAGCTAGATTATAAAGAGGCAGAAATAGTCATCATATAAACACTAGTAAAAACAACGAAACCTTGCATTTGATGCTTACTAAGGGCCAAGCACTTTGTAAACACTTTACATGAGTGAATTCATTTAATCTTCACAACTACTCCATGAGGTGAGTACTATTATTACCTCCCACTTTACAGACAAGGGAACCAGGGAACTGAAGAAAAGAAGAAAGGAAAAGACGTATGTATGTAGATCTCCAAAGTGCAGAGCCCCAGTCTTGCAAGAAGCACTGCATAGAAGGGCTCTGAGATTAAGTAAATTTGGCATTTCCTCTTTTAGGAATGCAGATGAGTATATTAAAGACTGAGAAGCCCTGCACTGAAGAAACTGGTTTAGTTTTGTGAAATCCAATGTTTTCTAGATTTATTTGACCTATAAACCTTTTACCATTACCATTCTATGGGACAATGTTCTACAAGGCACACTTTGGAAACTGCTGATGTGAACAGTCTTTTATAACGTTATGGACAGGAACTCTAGGAGGCTGTGGAGTCCTGTTCTTTTTTGAGAGGGAAGGTTGTTTGTTTTTTATGATAGGGGAGCAAAATTTTAGGGTGAGCTAAAGGAAGTGAGGGTGAGAGAGAATGGGAAGCAAGGAATCTTAGTGTTGGACAATACATCAACAACACATTTATAGAGCTTTGAGCTGGGATTCTTGGAAAAGAGACCACAAGAGAGCACATTATGACCAATAGCACTTCAGAAAATTGGCCATGGACCCACTGAGCACGCTCACGAGCTTCATACGGGGAGATGCTCCTATAGTTTTAGGGGGCAATCAGATTATTCTGAATCCTCTTCCCCATTCATTGTTTCATTAATTCATTCAAAAAATACAGACTGGACTTCCTCTGGGCCAGGAGCAGTGGTAGGCATTGCTCTTCCTCTGATGCTAAGTCTTCCAAACTCTCAGCTCTTGGTTCTGAAGCCTGGATTTTGGTCCTGCCTCTGAGCCTTTGGACTTGAAGCTGTGCTTGGTTTTCCCAGTTTTCCCACTAGTCTCTGGCTTATCCCTCTTTGGGTCCCAGTGTCCCATGAAGCTTCAGGTAAGAACGCTGATCCAGTCCTGGGCCATCCACCCCGACACTGTCCCCTTGTGCAGTGTCCCAGCTTGTCCTGCCTCGAACTGTCCCTGCCCTCTGCTGTGTGCATTAGGGGATGGGCTAGGGGTGCAAAGGATGAGAGCACTCAGATAAGAATAGACCCTGTCTTCAAGGAGACACAAACCTAGCCAGGGCAGAGGTGGCAATGCTCTCCTAAGGAGGATCTGCCAGTAGCGTATAAAGCAGGCATGCATGATATGACAGGTGGTAGCAATTACTGGGTAAAGACTTCTGGAAGAAAGCATCTTACTTTTTTTTTTTTTTTTTGCGGTACGCAGGCCTCTCACTGTTGCGGCCTCTACCGTTGCGGAGCACAGACTCTGCGGCCATGGCTCACGGGCCCAGCCGCTCCGCGGCATGTGGGATCTTCCCGGACTGGGGCACAAACCCGTGTTCCCTGCATCGGCAGCCGGACTCTCAACCACTGCGCCACCAGGGAAGCCCCTGGAAGAAAGCATCTTAAACCAGTGGCCCCACTTGGGGGCAGGGGATTGTGGGCAGAAGGAAGTTTGGCTTGGAAATTCTGCTTTATGAATAAGAAACTGCCTGTTTGGGCTAGATCCATTCCACAGGGAAAGAAATGCTGCTCCCTCCACCTGGGAAGACAGACTAAGTGTATTTTAATGTACAGCTGCAGCCCTAGCCTGCGGGCCCCCATCAGGCCCAAGGCATCTGGCTGGAGAGGTCTCTTTTAAACAGATGCTCATTATGGACTTGTTCTGAGCACCTACCATGCCTTGTCTTTCCCAGCTGCCAAATTCCCATTTCCAAGTTATTGAAATTCACTGGGAAGTATGGTTAACATGAGAATATAGATTAGCCCCCTTGCCACTGATGCAAAGCTGCCTGCTTGGCAGTCTCTGGTACTCAAGATTCATGAACTATCTGGCAGGAGCAGGGGAAAATGGAGAATGACTGGACGGGGGTGGGGATGGGAGGGTAGGTTTAATTCTTGAGCTACTAATGAATCTGATTGCAGCCAACATTCAATTATACCTAGGTGGATTACACACTGGGCAAGTTGTCTGTAGAAAATGCTAAATCCCTTGAGAGTTTTGTCATTGCTCCACACACCCAAAAAGCTTCCAAGCAGCCTGACCCAGCCATTAATTGGTGTGCACTCACAGCCAGCCAACTCATTTCCATATTGTTTGAAGCAAAACATAATTAGGAAGGCAAACACGCTGTAAGATATGTACTCTGTCCATATATCATACCGCACATTTGAAGTCAAACAACAGTGAGTCTTCGGTTATCGTTTTGAGTTAATTACCCCACTGCTCTCCCCGCTCCGTCAGCGTGAACCAATGAGGAGGAGCTGCAGGCCACAAGGCTGTTTTTTTTTTTTTTTACGGTACGCGGGCCTCTCACTGCCGCGGCCTCTCCCGCTGCGGAGCACAGGCTCCGGACGCGCAGGCTCAGCGGTCATGGCTCACGGGCCCAGCCGCTCCGCGGCACGTGGGATCTTCCCACACCGGGGCACGAACCCGTGTGCCCTGCATCGGCAGGCGGACTCTCAACCACTGCACTACCAGGGAAGCCCCACAAGGCTGTTTTAACAAACGTCTGATAACATACACATTCAAGTGTGTTCTTTCAAAATCGTCACTTTGGGACTGAGTTGCTGCCTTACTTAAGACACTTCTGGAAGTTCTTTTTTGGGAGGGGAATTGCCTTTACAGCTCCTTGCCCATTCTTTAAAGTGCCTGTCTTCTACCGAGGGGCAGATATCCATCTTGGGAGGGCAGGGCTGATTTTTAGTGACAGCAGAAAGTATTCTGGAGCGAAGTGTAGTGAGTCAATTACCGTCTTATAGTTCTTATAAAGATTTGATTTCCCACTTCCTTTTTTTTTTTTCCGGGACAGTAGTTTAAGGTGAACTTTGCCTCTGTGAGCATTGCCTAAGCAAGGGGTGAGCCCAACAGTGTTCCCCTGAGCAAAAGGAGCATGAGACGCCACCCCCTACCCCCAACAACGACACGGGGACCTTTTCTTCTCCTGAGCACACAGCCCTCAGCCAGACGCCGCGCGCCCGTCACACTACCACCTGACCAGCCCCCAGGGCCTCTCCTTCTTGAGTGGCTGAAACACTGGCTTCGAACACCTTGCTCCAGGCCAGCTTGCTCCCCAGGCAACCAAATCCTCACCCACCGCCCAGGGCCACTCATCAGCCTGTGCTGGGAAAGGCACATTCATGTGAATGTCAATGTCCAAGGTAATCAGGAGGATGAAACCATGGCAACAGCCTCCAGAGAACGAACCAAATGCCCCCAGGAGACATTCTGATTCCAGAGGGGCAATGTGGGCTTGCAGTGACCTGGAGCTGGATACCTTTCCAAAGGAAAGCATTCAAGCTGTCCCAGGAGATGTGGCTCTAATGCACAGGCTCCCAAGGGGACCTCTTAAGGGAGATCAAGCCTCCTAGTTGAATTTAGGACTTCTGACATATTGGTTAAAAAAATAAATTCAGGGGCTTCCCTGGTGGCGCAGTGGTTGAAAATCCACCTGCCAATGCCGGGGACACGGGTTCGATCCTTGGTCCAGAAAGATCCCACATGCCGCGGAGCAACTAAGCCCGTGTGCCACAACTACTGAGCCCGCGTGCTGCAACTACTGAAGCCCGCGTGCCTAGAGCCCGTGCTCCACGACAAGAGAAGCCACCGCAATGAGAAGCCCGCGCACCGCAATGAAGAGTAGCCCCTTCTCGCCGCAACTAGAGAAAGCCAGTGAGCAGCAACGAAGACCCAACGCAGCCAAAAATAAATAAAATAAATAAATTTATTTTAAAAAATTCAAATGTTTATGTTTGTAGTCAAAGGGAATGCTAGGCCAGGTGAGAGGAGGTGGACTGTCTTGGGGTGACTATATGCTTGTAAATCTGTTTTTAACTTATCAAGTGAGAGACACCCTAGATCCATCATCAGGTCTCTAGCAAGGCAGGTGAGCTGTTCCCAAGACCCTGTTCCATATCCCTAAATCAATCTCTTTACCTTTAAAATATCTAGATTGTAGGTGCTACTTTAGGGACTGACCCTTCTGTGCTGGTGAAAGGGTGAGGTTTCCAGGAATGAAAATTCAGAAAGCCAGACCCCAAGGGGAGGGGGCCCACAGATCTGGGAGAATTCTCCATGGAAGCTACAGCCCCTGCTGTATTGCTTCCAGGGATCCACAAACTTTGCCAGCACCAGTCCTTGGAGATTCTCCCTGACACCAGGGAGCAGTGAATTCTGGGGCTGTCGCTAGCTTCTCCTCCCTCAGGGATGCTCTACAACCAGCTACAACAATTTCCACGTCTTCATTCCCTGGACACGGGAGCCTCCAGATTCTGAGAAACTAGAATCCCATTCTTTCCTCTAAGGAAAACCATTAGACCTGCACTTAGCAACCACCAGGAGGGTATTTTTAGCTCTCTGGCAGAAGGGTAATGTACAAAATGTAATCATCTCGGCCTTGAAATTCCTTACAGCCCCATTCAACATGAAACTGTGGCTAATGGATGCTCATGGAGGGAGCAGAGAAACAGGGCCGGAGGGCTTGTCTGCTGTTCACCTTCTCTGTTCAGGATGTTGGTACCAGAGGTGGCAGAAAAGCTCAGGAGCACACAGACTCAGGCAGTTCACTATTCAGCCAGCAGGGAAACTAGCCCCCAAGTGCTGGTTCTTCCTTAGGTCAAATTGATAGCCCATGAGCTAAATCCACTAAGCTGACATTTCCAAGGGTACCAGTTGTCCTTCCCCTGACTTGTTCTGTGCCCTTGGACAAGTCCCTTCACCAGTCTGGGCCTCAGTTTCCATACCTGTAAAATGGTCCTTTTCAGCTAGGACATTCCATAATTCCAGGAGCCACTACATGGAATTGATTCAAGACAAGCTGCATGAGCGGGCAGAGGTCCAAAGCAATCACACTGTGTATTTGCTGAGTGCCTATGGAGTACTCCACGCTGCTTCTCTGGCCCTGGCTCAGTGTGTGGCTAATCCACCTCCTAGGCCCTCTTTACACAAATTTTAATCCCATGATGCAACCCCACTCTATCTGGCACCTCTGACTCCAGGCTACCTGCCCTGATTTTACCTGGAGGAGCCCCAGGAACTCTGAGTGGATTTTAATTGCAGCTCTAGCAAAACAAAACCAAGCAGGTTCAATCTGCTTCAGAACACTCACTGGACTTATTCCGAGGTCAAAGAAGGTGATTTTTGGAAATGTTACTATTTTCAGAAAACCTAGGGGTAGAGAAAGAGATAGAGTTTGTTCTCCCTCTTCCGACCATGCTCTTCCCAAGGCAGAAGAGGCAAGAAAAGGGGAGGAAGAGGGAAGAGGATCTGGAGGTGTGTTTACTGCCTGGAAGTCGGGGAGGAGATAAAGATGAGGAGAGCCATTCCCTGGTCCTGACTCCCCCAGCAAGCCTGGCTCCCAAGGCTCCTTACCATCTTTCTGTCTCCAGGTAGGATGGCTCCACATCTACATGGACTGCTTGGGATCCTGTCTCATTCAAATGCATTTAGAAAAGCACCTACTATGTGCCAGGCAGTGTGCTCGGCTGACAAGTTGTCTTTGTTTAGAGTATTACCAATCTCTAGTGAAGATCTAGAGAAGAGGTTTCCCTAAATCTCAGCTTTGCCTATCTCCAAAAAATGCTTGAAACTGCATCAAACCAGTGTCCCTAACACTTTCAGCTCTTGTACACCTACGTGCACACACTGGAGAAGTGGGGGTGGAGCCTGGGGATGGGGAAGCAGGGAGAAGACACTTTGAGTTGCCTGCAGGAGGGGAGTAGATCATTCACTTCTAACATGATTATAACCAGTGACAAAGGCCCCAGAAGACTATGCAGGGCTTCAGGGCTGGGAGGGGCATGGAGGAAGTGGGAAACTATGAGGAAGATACAGGTGTAGTTCTATCTTGTGTATCAGAGATCCACAACCATTCTTCAATTATCCACACCAGGAGAGAAGCGTGATAATGGAGGATTTTATGGATTATTCCCAAACTCACTAAGCCCGTGGCTGTTGACCCTCAGCCTCATGACGTGTAGTGGAGCAGTGGGAAAGAGTTCTTGACCCTTAAGAATTAGAGTAAGTTCATTCCCCCAGGGCACACATTTAGCTGTGCGGGGAGCCAGCTAGAACTTTAAATTTGCTGTGGATATTCCACTAGAAGAAAACTGATTCTCCAAATCTCAGGAAGCAAAAGGAGGCTGACGGGTATTAATAATAGCTAACATATACTGGGGCCCTACCTAGAGCCAGGCTTTATTTTTAATGGAAGTATAGCTGATTGACAGTGTTGTGTTAGTTTCTGGTGTACAGCAAAGTGATTCAATTACATATATATATATATATATATATATACACACACACACACACACACACACACACATACATACACACACACACACACACATATATTCTTTTTCAGCTTCTTTTCCATTATAGTTTATTACAAGATATTGAATATAGTTTCCTGTGCTCTACAGTAGGTCCTTGTTGTTTATCTCTTTTGTATATAGTAGCTTGTATCTGCTAATCCCAAACTCCTAATTTATCCCGCCCCTCCTTTCATCTTTGGTAACCATAAGTTTGTTTACTATATCTGTGAGTCTGTTTCTGTTTTGTATGTAAGTTCATTTGTTTCATTTTTTTTTTTTTTAGATTCCACATATAAGTGATATCATATGATATTTGCCTTTCTCTGACTTACTTCACTTAGTATGATAATCTCTAGGGCCATCCACGTTGCCGCAAAAAAGCCAGGCATTTTTAAAGCCATATATATATATATATATATATTCATCTATAAATAGATGAATTCACCTAACCCTCACAAAAACAATCATATGGAGTGGGTGTTATTATTCTCTTTTTTTTTCTTTCAAGTGAGGAAGCTGAGGCATGGGAAGGTTAAGTGACTTGCCCAAGGTCACTCAGCTGGTAGATGGAGGATGAGGTATACCAGGGACCAAAGCCCCCACGTGAACCTCAGTGCGTTACTGGAAAGGGAAGTCTGTACTCATCTCCTCTGGCCTGTTGCCACTGCCAGCTTTCAGATTAGCAGGCAGAGAAGCATGTACGTGAAACCTCTTCATGTCTCTTTGCCGAATCCCACTTCCCAGAGTGTGAAATGAGCTTCCCTCCTGTCAGCCACAATATGGCCTTATTATTCCTAATAAGAGAGGAGGCTTGCTAGCCGGCATGAGCTCAGATGATGAGCAAAGGGGAGATACAGGGACTCTGCTTCCACTCTACCATCTGCCCATCCCGGGTGCCTGGGTCTGAGGCCCAAGGTCACAGACAAGACAGGACCCATATGTGGACCTCTCTCCCCATCTCTGGCTTCTCTGCTCCATTCCTCTGGTCGTATGGGGTCCTGGGAGGAAACGAAGTGGGTAAGGCGTGAAGAGAGGCACTCCTATTGTCAGGTATTGGTACTTTAACCCGCACAGCTGGCTGCCAAAGGCCTCGGATGTAGGAGGCCAGCAGAAAGGGCAGCCCCACTAGTGGAGCTACTAGGGTGTTCTAAGCACTCTCCCCACATTCCCGCCTCCTAGAACAATAGTTGGAGGGCAAGGGGTAGAGAATGCAGAGGTGCTGTGATGGCTACTTTTGTGTCGATTTGACTGGGCCGTGGGGTGCCCAGATATTTGGTCAAACGCTCTTCTGGGTAAGTCTGTGGGGTGTCCTTGGTTGAGATTAATATGTGGTTGGTGACTGAGAAAAGCACATTGCCTTCCCTGATTTGGGTGGGCCTCATCCAATCAGCTGAAGACCTGAATAGAAGCAAAAGTCGACCCTTCCACAAATTATGGGGAAACTCCTGCCTGATGGCTTGAGCTGGGACATGGGTCTTTTTCAGCTTTTGGACTCCAACTGAAACATCAGCTCTACTCCTTGAACTTGTACCATTGGCTTTCCTGGTCCTTGGGCCTTCGGACTCATACTGGAACTACACATTGGCTCTCCTGGGTCTCCAGCTCATCAGCTGCAGTCTTGGGACTTCTCAGCCTCTATAATAGTGTAAGCCAATTCCTTATACGGAATATGTATCTCCTATTGGTTCTGTTTCTCTGGAGAACCCTGACTATACCAGCACCATAAATATTCATTGGTGGGGACCTGGCTTGGAATGTGGTGGGCTGGGTTTCTGCCTGTACGGGAAGGTTCTGAGTCAATGCATTTGCATGCTGGCCTCTTAGCTTCCAGGGGATACTCTAATGGCCCCTGAAATGCCACCTTGAGTAGGAAACTCAGCATGAAGGCACTTCTCTGGCCAAATATTCCTAGATATGGCCTGTTTTTCATAGCTTGAAATGAAAAGTCCATAAGCAGAACTTTTCATTCTTCCCCAGCTCTGTATGTGCTACAGGGCTGAAAAGAACCATGTGGTGTGAGAGTTTGAACATGCTTTATCTCAGCCTTGCAAAGAGAAGCTTGCTTGGGTGTCCATATGCAAGTATTGTCTTGGGAAGACAATGACTGAATTCAAAGGCGTTGTCTTTTCCAGTCTCCTGCCTCCAAAAGGAAGGGCTCTCATCCAGACGTGTGGTCTCTGCATTTCTTCAAGGTCTCCGAGGAAGGTACCACCATAAGCTTCACCACTCATTCCAGTGTTGACTCATCCAGAAGATTTCAAATACTTTAATTCCAAGAGAGGTCAATGTTTCTGCAATGCAGACCCAAGGAGGTGAATCTGGGGGCAGGCTGGTATAGTGAAGGGTCACCACTTATGCTGGAGCTAGATCCTCTGGGTCAATCACAGCTCTGATGTTACCGCCTATGAGATCTTGGGTGAGTTATTTGAGCTCCTTGTACCTCAGTTTCCTCATCTGAAACCTGGGATGATGATAGTGGCAACCACTCAAGGCTGTTGTGAGGATTAAACGAACCCTGTAGTAGCATTGTATACATTTTAGCTATCATTAGATGTTTATAGGTTGGTGCAATAATGTACCCTTCCTTGTATCCCCCTCTAAGCCTAGAACTTGCCCAGTATTCAAAGAATCATACATATGACAGTAATATAGGAAGATGCTAAACCTTCTGATTTTAGACATTATCCATTGCCAGGACCCCAGCTCAGCCTAGACTCGGCAGAGGGGTACTTAAGACAAGGCCTTGATCAAGCTTATCTACTCTCACCAGGTTAAATATTGGCAACCACTACTGCAGGAGGTGCAACTAAGGACGTGGGGGCCGAACAGCGTTTGCCAGCCTGGGTGGAATCTACCCAGGGCAGCTTTGGGGTCTGAGGTGAGACCCTGTGGCCTCAGGCTCTCACCCAGCTGATGTCTTGGGTGGATGGAGGGGTGCCTATCTCCTCCGGGGAATGGATTGGGAGAGAGGTGCTCAGAATGGTAACAAAGTTTTGAAGTTTCCTACTGGGACTTCTTTGCTAGTGCCATAGAAATACGGTGTAGGAGCACAATGTCTTAAGTAATAAAGGAGGAGGAGAAAAAAACTAATCCAGAAAGAAATCAGCTTATGGTTCATTTAAACCTTACTGAAATTTCTACTGCAGAAACATTTAAATATCATAGTTACTGCCGTGTGTCTTCACTCCTGCTATTCCCGGGTGGATGTTTCGTTGCACATTTGGTTGGGGAGCAGAAAAATAAAGCTGCTTGGAAATTGCTTTCCCACTGCTAGGTAGTTACAACAGGGTTGTATTCCAAACGTAAAGAACTGTTATTTTTGTAATAAAGGGAGCTCTCGGTTGGTCCCGGCCACCTCTGCCCCCCAGCCTCTGGCTGCACTGGCCCTTTGCTCCCACATCCTCTGTTGCATCCTTCACTTGGCCTCCACTCTCTCCCGCCTTTCCCCTAAGAGGCAGCTGGAAGCAGCTCTCCAGCTGCCGGCGCCTCTGTCTCCCAGCCCGGGAGCCTTGCGCGTCACTGTTTAGAGAAAGAAACAGCCCCCTCCAGGTCTCTGTCAAGAACATTAAATATTTAGCCTGACTCCATCCAGACCATCAAACATAGTCCTTTCCTACCCAAAGTGACACATCTCCCCATCTCCATCCCATCTTTTTTTTTAATACTAAGCAAGTGATCTGGGATTAACTCGGCATTTGTCAGCTGTCTGAGCACAGGCGTGAGGTCTTTGGCTCTCCCACCAGACAGAGCAGAGAAAGTGCCTTTTGTGCTCTCAGATGTACAGTTTAGCCTGGCAGCCAAGTGAGCACCTGCCCAAGGCTGCGGCGGTGGCTCAAGTCCCCACCAGTTGCCCCCACGTGGCTTCTCTCCTCCGCTTTCTCAGGTTTAACTCCAGGTCGGCTTCCCTGTCATCTGACACGTTTCTTTCTTTCCTAACCCCTTCTGACTCTGGCTACTTGTGCTGGGAAAACAAATTCTCTTTATGCCATCACCTCTGACGTCACAGAGGGGAGAAACGGTGCGGGCAGGCTCTACACCTCACGTGACACAGTGGCAGTCCAGAGTGGCCTCCACGGCAGGGCAGAGGGCAGGGCCTCTGAGGTCAGCCCATCGTCCTGCAGCTGTGTGGCTCCAAGTGCCCCCTTCCCCTTTCTGGGCCTCAGTTTCCCTCTCTGGAAAATAAGAGAAGTAGACTAGATATCTTTGCATCCCTTTGAACTATAATACCCCGCGATTTGACATTTCAGTCTTATCCATTTCGATCCACTCTGCTGTTTTGCCTTATCCATGCCCACGTGTCCTCCCCTGAGCCTCAACTTCCATGGCTGGAGCCAGACAGAAGTGCTGTGCTAGCCTCCAGTTGCCTGGCTTCCAGGGGCAAGTGTCTGTTAATTACAGATTTATTCCAGGGAGAAGAGGAATGTGAGGACTGTCACTGGTGCCCTGGTGGACTGAAGGACTAGGAATGGAGACCCGGTAGCTTCGGAGCGAGGCAGGTGGATGGCCTCTTCAGGACAGACGAGGTGTGCTTTGGAGCCCGCTCTGACATTTGGGGAAGCCACTTAGCCTCTCTGAGCTTTGGTTTTCCACATCGGTTTAATGGGATGGCATTATCCATGCCCCCAATTTAGGAGCATCAATGAGGAAATGAAAAAAAAAAGTTCTTTGGGAAGGAAAAGAAGTCAGAGGACCAATGGCGAAATCGAGGCATGGAGAGCTCCACACATGTCTGGAAGAAGTGACCAGCATTCCACACCAGAGTGAGCCAGGGCCTGCTGCCTCCAATTTGCAGTTCACTGGGCCTCTCCCTGCCCCAGCCCAGAACACTGGGGCAGAGCACTGCGGGGTCCAGGGCCAAGGAGGAGCCCGGAAGGGAAGGTATGTTGTCCGCTCTGGGTCTCGAGTGTGCGTGGGGATGACAGTGTGGGAAGGAGCCCAGGCCGGGCCCCAGGCCCAAGCTGCCCTGAGGCTGGTTTCTGAGGTGTGGCGGCGAGGGGTGGGGGGATGGGAGGAGAGCAGCGGCTGTGCTGGGGGCGGACAAAGGGAGAAGACAAAGATTATTTTAAACCTGTATTAATCACTGCTCCAAACGGGGACTGGGGGTGGGAGCGGCAGCTGTCACAGGGAGGCTGGTGAGGGTGGTGGAAGAGTGTCCGGCGGGGAGGGGCCCGAACTCTGCACTCCCCCCAGGACCTCGGCCCAGCCCAGCTGTAAGCCTGGGGCTTTGCTGAATCTCTGGGGCTTGCTCCAGAGTCCAAAGTAAAGACATGGGAAAAACGAAACTGCAGCCCAGCTTTCTGGACCAACTGGTCTCCCTGCCTCTACGCACCCTCCTCGCCAGCCTACCCTCCACAGCTTTGCCCAGAGTTAGCCTAAAACTCTGTCCTGTCACTCTCCAAAGCTGGGAATGGCTTCCTGGTGTCCAAACAACTGGCCTCCTCCTTGACCTGGTATACAAGGCCCTTGAGGACTGGCCCATCCAGACATTCCAGCCCCAAGATCAAGCCCCGAGCCACAGGTCCAACAGTGATGGTCCATTAAGCACTTACCACGTGCCTGGCACTGAGCTAAATGCTTTCGTATGTTACTCACTGAACACTCACACCGACCTTGCAGGTTATTTTTTTACAGATGAAAAAACTGAGGCTTAGAGAGCATACGTGACTTGACCAAGGTCTGTCTGATACCCCAAGCTTATGTTCTTAACTTCCTGGAGAGTTTCACAAATATTCACGATTCCCTTCTTAGCTCAGCTCTTATCTCACCCTGAGAGGTCCTCTTGGTCCTTTTTGCCCTTATGAACACCCTCCTCGTTCCTCAGGGCTTGGCTCAAATGCCATCTATTTCAAGAAGTCTCCTAGGTTAAAACTTAACCATGGATTCAACAAGCATCTGAGAGGTTTAGGTAGGTCCTATTATATCCATTTTTTTAGATGAAAAAACAGAAGCTTAGAGAAATGAAGCAAAGCATCCATGTTTACACAACTCCTGAGTGACAGAGGAGGGATTCAAAGCCAGGTCTCCCAGTGATCCCAAGTTCAGTGTCCTTCACAACACTTTCAGTGACGTCAATGGCTCTTTCTTTATGTGTCCAGTCCTTTATGCCAGTTTTTAGTTTTTATCAAATTCTGCATGTCGCGTATCTGTACTAGGATATTAGAGTATTTAATAGTAACTACAACATTGGCTTCTTACTAGGTGCACAAGGCATTTCAGATTGTTCATCTTGTTTTCATGACCATGAGATAGCTATTGCTATCTCCATTCTTACAGAGGAGAAACTGACACTTCAAGGCATTAGGGACTATGTCTAATTAACACAATCTCACTATCTCTGTGGGATTCGGGTGCAGATCTGTTTCAAGTTCTTGTTTTGCACTACACAGGCATCCGTTCTTCAAGAGCTGGGTCCATGATTCTTTATCCCTGAACAGATAGGGCCCTAACAGCAGTTTGGATACAGTAGGAGCTCAGTGAATATGGAGATAGATCATTCCTGGCTGGCAGCCCTGCTGGACACCAACAACTCCTTTAATGCCTCAGCTCAATCCTCGTTAGATTTAGTCCTCTAAAGAGATGTGGGAAATTGTTTTATTTATTTACTTTTCCATTTGTCGAGGTTTCTGAGTTGTTCTTTTTGGGACACCGATACCTCCCTAAGTGGGAAATGGGCACATTTAAAGAGGGAAAGACATTTCCACAAGACTTCCTAACTTTCCATAGATTCTGTACCATTCCTGGCTGGGACAAGAGGCATGGAGGGTGAGAAGGCAGAACTGAAGTCATCACTAGGAACGTGAGCAGTCCTGGGAAACTGGACAGAAATCACTAGAGAGGAAACTCCTTCACTGAGATATCTCCACGGAGCAGGGCATCCCTGGAGGAACTTACTGCCCACGAGAGGAGCAGCCCCCCAAATCTGGGGACTCTCTACATGAGACTGGAGAGTCTAGATGACTCTTCATTCAATCAGAAGGTTCTCTCTTGCCAAAAATAAATTTATGTTAATGGAACTTTTGGAAAGTGGTGATTATTAAGAACCAACAAGGATTTATCAAAACCAAGAGATGTCAAATCAATCTTCAAATTTTTTTTTTTTAATTTTGGTAATGTTCTAGATTAGGGTTTCTCAACTTTGACATATAGACCTGACAATTCTTTGCTGTGTGTAGGGGTAGGGGGAAGGGGATTGCTCTGTCCATTGTAGGATGTTTAGCTGGACCCTGGCCTCTACCCACTGGATGACAGTAGAAGGCCCTTCTCCCCCAGTTCATACATTTGGTCGTGCCAACCAAGAATGTCTCCAGACATTGCCACATGTCCCCTAGGGAAAAATCTTCCCTAGTTAAGAACCACTGTTCTAGACTGATAAATCAGGAAGCTTCTATATACCCAGTTCTTTAGTGAGGTATTTGATATGTTTGTGCACATTCCTTGAGAAGAAGAAGGAGAAAATGGGTTGAGAATCAGCCTAGTTAGTTGTACCACTGGAAGACTGTGCATGGCAGTGTTGGTTTATGGATGGGCATCAGCTTGGGGCACGTCCATGATGACAGGCTTCCAGGCTCCACACATTTCTATCAACAGCTTGGATAAAGACATCGATGACATGCTTACTTTGGGTACAGATGTCACAAGTCTGGTAGATAATGACATTATGTCAGATGAAGGACTGAAGATTCAAAAGGATCCCAGATATTGTCAGGTGAAAAAACCAAGCTTTAGAGCAGTGTGTTCCATATGCTTCTGTTTGTGTAAAAAGCAGGTGAAATATAAGAACCAATCTTGGTATTGGCTTGTAGCTGCATAAAGAAACTCCAGAAGGATACATAAAAAACTAAGAACGTGCTCACCATCTATGTGGGGAGAAAGAAGTTTGGGCAGATAGGGTGGCCTGGAAACTTTTCACAGTTTACCCTGTTATATTTTTTGATTTTTTTTTTTTTTTTTTTGCGGTACGCGGGTCTCTCACTGCTGTGGCCCCTCCCGTTGCGGAGCACAGGCTCTGGACGCGCAGGCTCAGCGGCCATGGCTCACGGGCCCAGCTGCTCCGTGGCATGCGGGATCTTCCCGGACCGGGGCACGAACCCGTGTCCCCTGCATCGGCAGGTGGACTCTCAACCACTGCGCCACCAGGGAAGCCCTATTTTTTGATTTTTAAATATCGAAGTGTATTATCTATTCAAATAATGAAATTAAAAATAGAACTTCAATCTACAGTAGGGGTCAAAATAAATACAATGCAAGTGAACAGACACAACGTCGATCCTGCATTAGTTCAAAAATTAATGTGGCTAATATAGTCATTTTCACAATATTGATTCTTCCAACTCAAGAACATGGTATATCTCTCCATCTGTTGGTATCATCTTTAATTTCTTTCATCAGTGTCTTATAGTTTTCTGCATACAGGTCTTTTGTCTCCCTAAGTAGGTTTATTCCTAGGTATTTCATTCTTTTTGTGGCAGTGGTAAATGGGAGTGTTTCCTTAATTTCTCTTTCAGGTTTTTCATCATTAGTGTATAGGAATGCAAGAGATTTCTGTGCATTAATTTTGTATCCTGTAACTTTACCAAATTCATTGATTAGCTCTAGTAGTTTTCTGGTAGCATCTTTAGGATTCTCTATATATAGTATCATGTCATCTGCAAACAGTGACAGTTTTACTTCTTCTTTTCCAATTTGTATTCCTTTTATTTCTTTTTCTTCTCTGATTGCTGTGGCAAAAACTTCCAAAACTATGTTGAGTAATAGTGGTGAGAGTGGCCATCCTTGTCTTGTTCCTGATCTTAGAGGAAGTGCTTTCAGTTTTTCACCATTGAGGAATGATGTTTGCTGTGAGTTTGTCGTATATGGCCTTTATTATGTTGAGGTAGGTTCCCTCTATGCCCACTTTCTGGAGAGTTTTTATCATAAATGGGTGTTGAATTTTGTCAAAAGCTTTTTCTGCATCTATTGAGATGATCATATGGTTTTTATTCTTCAATTTGTTAATATGGTGTATCACATTGATTGATTTGCATATATTGAAGAATCCTTGCATCCCTGGAATAAATCCCACTTGATCATTGTATATGATCCTTTTAATGTGTTGTTGGATTCTGTTTGCTAGTATTTGGGCAACCTAAATGCCCATCAGCAGATGAATGGATAAAGAAGATGTGGTACATATATACAATGGAATATTACTCAGCCATAAAAAGGAACAAAACTGGGTCATTTGTAGAGATGTGGATGGATCTAGAGACTACCAAACAGAGTGAAGTAAGTCAGAAAGAGAAAAACAAATATCATATATTAACGCATATATGTGGAACCTAGAAAAACGGTACTGATGAACCAGTTTGCAGGGCAGAAATAGAGACACATATGTAGAGAACAAACGTACGGACACCAAGAGGGGAAAGCGGCAGGGCGGGGGTTGGTGTGGTGTGATGAATTGGGAGATTGGGATTGACATGTATACACTAATATGTATAAAATGGATAACTAATAAGAACCTGCTGTATAAAAATATAAATAAAATTCAGGAAAAAAATTAGTGTGGCAAGTATGATGAGTGCGGGCTTGAGAGGTTCATGCGAAAATCATGAGTTTTTAGTTGGTCACAGGTCGCCAAGTCAACCAATCAACAAAGAGACATACCAACATACACTAATACAGCTTTAACTGTTTATGGCATCCAGGTCAAGGGCAATACAGTCCCATTTGCACCCTTGGCAGGTCAGGACAAATTTGTAGTCATACCTTCACTTCTATGTGGTGTATTTTTGGAAGAGCATTGACAAGTGTGTACAAAGGACAGTGACCCAGATGGCAAGGGGCCTGGAAAGCATGAAACAATATGAGGAATAGGTGATGAAACTAAGGATACCTAAAGTGGAGAAAAGATTCAGAAGGAACATGAAAGCTGTCTTCAAACATTTGAAGGGTTATCCCATGCAAGAGGGATTAGGTGCCTTTTGTGTAGCTCCAGACTGCAGAACCAGGCCTTCTTCCATTTATTGGGAGGCCATTTCAGTTCAGAACGTGCAAAGGCCTCCTTGTGAGTTAATAATAAAATAGCTAACACTTCCTGAGCATGTACAAAGCATCACCCTGTGATAAGCACTTTCCCTGCATTACACAACACCCTGACAAAGATTTTTTTGTTGTTGTCATTTTAACAAAGGAGAAAGCTGACAGGTTAAGTAAATGTGCCTCATGTGACACAACCAGTAGATGGTGGATCAGTGTGACCCCCAACACACATATTATTGACCACTAAGCCTATGACCTAAGGGTAGTGAGCTGTCTATCACGACCAGCATTCAAAAGAGATGTAAATGCTGCCTGGGCATGGTGCTGTGAGGATTCCTGCAGCGTTTAGCAGAGGCCTGTTCCATGCCTAATGCACTACAGTCCACTAAGAAGAAAGTTCTGCACGTGTGACAAAGCCAGGGATGGGGAGGCATGTGGGAAGAGAGGCCAGCAGGCTCCTGTTCACATCTGTCTGGGGGGGGGGGTAGTTTTTAGTGGGGGTGGTGTCAGTTACGAGTCAGAGGTAAGAGACAAGGAGAAACACTCCCTGGGCACTCAAGAGCTGCTTCTTCTGTGCAAGGAGGCCGGGAAGCACTTATCAAACATGAGTTATTATGCTTTCCATTTTACAAGGTCCCTTCATGGACATGAGGCCATTGCAGTGTTCCACAACTTTCTATGAAAATACCCTTCTGGAAGGTGGGTGTGAGGAGGGTCGGGAAGGCTGTCTCCAGAGACAGAAGGGGAGAATGACAAAAACAGAGAATACAGCATAGTGGTGGTCATGCTAGAGAAGGAATTAGAGAGGAAGGGGAGAGAGGAGAGAAAAAAATACATCTTCCCAACCTCATCTGGGGCCCAGGCAGACCTGCTTGCTGCCTTCAAGTACTTAATATTTCCAACTGAAACAAAACCCCCAAAGGCAAAGGACCGCTCAGGTGCTCCATGATTTCTCTATCATGGAGTAGCGGGGGTGAACATTCACTGGCTGGGAAAAGGAAGAGCCAGCAAGGAAGCCAGATTTAAAATTGGCCGAATCAAAGCAAATAAACCAGAGGCTGGTGCTAAGTTTTATGAAGTTATCCGATATGCTGTCTGTAAAAGAGAAAGATGGGTAGGACTTAAATCTGACAAGGAATCACTTTGGAGTGCCAGGGATGGGAAATTCATGGTCAGTGGGAAGGAGCTGCAGAGAAGGATTTGTAATTTGGAGGGAGCTTTCCCAGAGAACCAACCTCGTGCCTAAGACCCAATTGCAGGGTAACCCCGGTGAAAGGGGAAAAATCTCGGGTCCTGGCAAAGGCCGTGGGCGACCAGACAAGCCAACGCAGTGCAGCTGAGGTAAGGGCACCCCTGGTAGGTGGACCAGAGTTTTGGCAAAGAAAGCAGAGGAGCTGGGAGGGCGGGGGCTGACCGGAGGCTCTGCTCAGATTACATACCAAGGTCATGGACGGAAATCCTAAGTGTAGGGTTAGGAGGGAAGGGATGCAGGAATTCCCAGTGGAACTGGTGAGAGGAGGCAGAGCACTGCCCCCCAAAGGCCAGAAGCCAAGAGAAGAAGCAGAATGGGGGGAGGATTCGGATGGAGAGGAAAACAGAAAGACAGGCTGTGCAAAAGAAAGGTGGAATGCAGGAGGGCAAAGATTAGAGAGAGACAGAGGCAACGGACACACACAGAGAAAAACACATGATGAGGCAGAGACCCAGAGAGAGAGAAACTCAATGCCACAGACAGAAACCTGTGCAGGGGCTACAGAGAGAAGGGGCAAGGGAGAAGCAGAAGAGAAAGAGGGCAAACACACATTTAGAGAAAGAAGAAAAGAAACCAGCAGACAGACCAAAGAACCCTGAGGGCTGCAGGCGGCAGAAGCCAAGCCCGTCCGCTGTCTCAGGTCCCATCGCATCCCGTTTCCCATCACTGGCTGGCAGCAGCCTTGCTGGCAAGGGCCTCTTCTCTGGTTGTGTCTGCGAGGGAAGCGGGAGGCGTGCGGAGGTCAGTTTATCACTCTTTAGACCAGGGCTGTGTGTTTATCTCCATGTAACAGGTCTGTCTGGGTAAACGGAGGCGATGCGGTCGCTGCGCTGGAGTTTGCCGGGCTGTGCGTAGTGCCCTGCTCCTCCACCGGGGCCACAAACGTCACCCCACACAGGAACGGGGGTCTGCTCGGAAGTGCGGGGCAGTTGCCGCAGTCTTGCCAGGGGGTCTGCCCCGTGGACAGACTGATGGTCCCTAACCGTGCTCTAGCAGGGAGGGAGGATACAGCAGGCCCCTGGCAACCATCGGTCCCCAGCCTGGAAGGCCTTCATCCAGATCATCACTGAATAGGTGTCTACAGAGTATGGTTCTGTCGGGTTCTGTCCTAGTTGCTTAGAATATCCCTGAACAAGGCAAAGATTCCCGCTCCCCTGGAGCTCACATTGCAGTGAGGGGAGGTTTACCAGCATAAGTAAAGCTTAGCATATGTTAGAAGGTGAACAGTTCTATGGAGGAAAAAACAGAGCAGAGGAAGAGAAAGTGGGGAGCCTGGGGAAGTCAGGGCAGGTTCCATCCAAAAGGTGACTCTGAGGGAGTTGGCTGTGAGGGCACCTGGGGGGTGAGCATCTCAGGCGATGGAAACAGCCAAGGGCAAAGTCCTCAGGTGGGAGTGTTCCTGAGAAGTTGAGGGACAGCAAACAGAATGGCGGGTACGGACCGTCCCAGAAGGGGAGCAATATGAACTCCGAGAGGCTATGGGCACTGGATGGTAGAAGGTCTTGGAGGACACCATAAAGGCTTTGCCTCTGGATGAAATGGGAAGCCATCAGAGGATTGTGAGCAGAGGAAAACAAGCTCTGACTTAAGTCTTAAAAGGGTTGCATTGGCCACTGTGATGAGAGTAGATAAGGGGTCAGGGATGCAAGTGGGGGACCAGCTAGGAAGACATTATGTAATCCAGAGATGATGGTGGCGTGCGCCGGCACGGCGGGAGGGGAGATGGTGAGAAGCGGTCAGGTCCTGTGTGGGCTCGAAGGAAGAAGAGTCAGCAAGATTTCTTGACAGATGGAATGTGGGGTGTGAGATAAACAGAGGAGTCAAGGAGGATGCTAAGGCTTTTGGCTTGAGCACCTGCAAGGACGGAGATTTCCATCAACAAAGATACATGGGTGGAGCAGGTTTGGGGAGGGAGGGGGGAAGAAATCAGTTCAGTTGGACAGGTTGAATTTGAATTATCTATTATATACCTGAATGGAGGTGTGAAGAACTCAGGTGGATAAATAAGCCTGGAGTTAGGGAAAAGGTATGCCCTGGAATTATAAATACAGGAGCCTTAGCATGTAGTTTTTAAAGCCAGGAGGTTAGACGAGATGACCAGAGAGTGAATATAGATGGAGAAAAGGATGAAGGACCCAGTTGTGGGCTCTTCCAAATCCACAGGTTAGGGAGAAGAAGAGAAGCAGGCAAAGGAGACTGTTAGGGAGTGAAAGCAAGGTGGGAGGATCAGGCGAGGGTGGGGTCCAAGAAGCCTGGAGAAGAAACTGTGCGAAGGAGAAGAGTGACCAACTGTGCTAAATACTGCTGTCTCGAGACGTCAGGAAAGATGAAGGGTGAGAAATGACCATGGGATCTAGCAACATGGAGGTCACCGGTGACCCAGACAGGAAGAGTTTCAAGAGAGTGGGGCTTGAGAATCCCGAGCGAGGTGGGTTTCAGGAGACGTGACACAGGGGCTTGTGTAGCAGAGTGATTAATAGCACAGATCTAGGACCCAGCCTCCCGGGGTTCAAGTCCCAGCTCTGCCTCTTTTTGGCTGTGTGACTTTAGGCAAATTATTTTACCTCTCTTTGCCTCCATTTCCTAATCCGAGACCACCTACTTCAAAGGGCTGTTAGGAGGGTTAAATCAGTTAGCGTTTGTACAGTGGCAGGCACGGGGCAGCACAATGAATGTTTATCAGGTTAAGAGGAAAAGAAAAAAAGAGAATGGGAAGAGATGAATCAGAACATTCCTTCAGGGAGTTTTGCCGCAAAGAGAAGCAAAGAAATGGAGAGGGTTTGTTAGCAGGGAGGTGGGGGGAGGAAAGGAAGGTATTTTTAAGAAGGAAGAAATAACAGGATGTCTGAATGCCGATAAGAATGGTCAATTAGAGAGGAGAATTCAGTGATTCAGAAGAAAGAGGGGAGACTTGTTGGAGGGATGTGCTGCAGGAGGGATGGGACTGAGTGCGGCACCCCTCACCTCCCTGGAAGCATCCCTACCGACACTTCCTCAGGGACCATTCCTGACTAATCTGCTCAGTATCGCGTCCCCAACACTCCCTGCCCCCTTCTCTGTTTTACTGTTCCCCATCACCATCTAACTTATTAGCTCGGTTACTTCTCCTGTTTTGCCTGTCCCTCAGCTAGTGTGTAAGCTCCCTGAATGCAGGCAGTCTTGTCTGTCTTGTTGACAGTTGTATCTCCAGAGCCTAGAACAGTGCCTGGTACAGAGTAAGCGCTCCATAAATATTTGCTGAAGAAACAGATGAATTGGTACCAGTATTTCGGGAGCTCCTTACCCATCAGGGAAGAGAATAAACTCCTTATTCATTTATTTCACACATACTTTCTGAGCATCTACTACATTCTGGGAATTGTATTAGGTTCTAGGGAATCAGAAGTGAATCAAA
This sequence comes from Phocoena phocoena, assembly GCF_963924675.1. NCBI lineage: Eukaryota > Metazoa > Chordata > Mammalia > Artiodactyla > Phocoenidae > Phocoena > Phocoena phocoena. The sequence goes on from NC_089219.1 coordinate 98,849,934, forward strand.
CGCCCGCCTTGCCCACACTGAGTCAGCTTTCTTGTGCATGTGCATGGGTGTGTGTAGGTGTATGTTGGGGGAGCCTAAGAAATAAAAGGCCATTCCGAAGCTGTGTGAGAAGCCTTACAAGAGAGGGATATCCAGGCTCCCGCTGCCTTGGGCATGTGAGACAGGAAAAGCTTCCTGGAGAAGGGGCTTCAAACAGGAAGTACGAACCAGAGTCAGCAAAGTGGGACAAAGGGGGTAGGGTCCAGTGTTTCAGGTGGAGGAGAAACACCCACCAGCAAGGGTCTGGCAGTGGGAATGAGTGTCCAAAGCTCATCTCAGCCCTCATGCCCTCCAGGAAGCTCACCTGGCCCCCTGACTCCCCTCTGCTCCCACCCTGACAGCACCTGTTGTATCATTTCTTGGGCATTGCTCCGACCTGTGAGCCAACCATACAAGGTGTGAGTCTCAGGACCTCAGGCAGATGGTTTGCCCTTGGAGGGAAGGGCCATGGTGCCTATAGCAACAGTTTATACATAGGAAGAGCTCAGGAGTCATTTGCTCACAAAAGAATTCCCGAGGGCCTGCCACATGCCAGGCACTGTTCTGGGCACTTGGGATGCAGCTGTGAGCGGGATAGACAAGGTCCTGCTTCCTGGAACTTACATTGTATTTGGGAAGATTATACAATAAATAAATAAACAAGCATGTAAGTGAAAGATAATAGAGTACCACAAAGAGAATCACAGTGGGTAGTGGGCGGGGGATCCTCTACACCGTCATCAGGAAAGGTGTCTCTGACATTTAAGCCAAGACTGAATGATAATTATCTACTGAACCAACTACTGAAGAGAAGCAGAACAGGCAGGAGGGCTTTCTGAAAACCACATTCTAGGGAGGTATGGATTTGAATCAGGGAGCCCACAGGTTTAGAGGATATGGCAAAGTATCCTCTAAAATCAAAGAAGACTTCCTGGAGGAGGTGAGTTTTACTCAGGACTTAGCGTGAGTTGGGAGCATTAGATCTGCAAACGTGATGGGACAGCTTGACTTTTGGTTGAAATGATGACCGAAAAGGAGGGTTCTGTGTCAACAGATGCTTGGTGAGTAGCTGCTCTGGGCCGAGCTGGCTGAGGACAGGAAGATGGCGAAAGAAGGCAGTCCCAGCCCTCTGGGGGCTCACGGTCCTGCTCAAAGACAGGCAGGCAAATAAATAATTACTGTGCAGTGTGATGAGGGCTGTGACAGGCAGGCAAGTACGGGGAGGATCTGGACATGCGAGGTGTGAGGAGTCTGCGGCTCAGGCGAGGGGGCAGGGCAGACCAGCTAGGTCTAAGCCCCCATCACTGGCCTCTGCCATCGGCCTTCTCACTCGGCACCCGGGTCCCTCTTGCTGCCCACAATCCATCCTTCACACATCCGTCAGAGTTAGCTTTTAAAGCATAAACCAGATCACATCACCCACTGCTTCAAACCCTCCAAAGGCTTTCCATAACACCTAAAACGTGTTCCAAATCTTCCGTTGGCCTAGGGTGAGTGAGGGCCCGTGCTCGGTGGCTGGCTGCCTCCCAACAGCCCAGCTTGTTCACTGCCTGCCCCCGCGCCAGCCATACGCCTGCCCCCCGCCTCACAGATATGCCAAGATCGTTCTGATACTGGCCTTTGCTGGGCTGTGTGTTTGCTTTCCACCTGGAAGCTTCTTCCCTGGATCTTTGCAGAGCGACGTCCTGCACCTCAGGGCCCCAGCCCTCAGCTGGGGCATCTGGATACTAAAGCTGTCTCTCTCACCCTACCCTGTTCCATCTCCTCCACCACACTCTGTTGGAGGTCGTCTTAGTCATTTGTGAGTTTATCTGTTTACACGTTTTTGTATGTTCCCCTCCCTCTAGCTACCTACCCATCACCGAAAGCAGGGGTAGGAAATAGGCCTCATTTACGGCTCTGCCCCCAGACGCCAGCACAGTAGCTGGCACGTAGTAAACACTGACCGACTCTCTCCCCGGGGGCTAAAGATGGCAGGAATGAATGTTACCAGACTGAGCTGCATGGTGGCAACGCGGGAAGCTCCCAGTTGGGGTTGGTGGAGGTCCTGGCAAAGGGCTGGCCCGGGGTCACCAGGCCAGGAGCCACCTGGCCTGAGAGTGTGGGGAGGGAAACGTTCTCTGGCTGACACTGAGCCTGCAGGGCAGGGCTCTGGGCCTGGTCCGGCCGGACCTTCCTGAGGGTTTCTTTCTCGTAAACAATTCCCAGAAGCTCCTCCTCCAAAACACAGCAGAGCAGCGGGGCCTGCACAGGCCACGGGGGGCCTTGGAGACCTCAGTTCGTGAAGTGTTCCTTGTCAAAGAGGCACAGCAGTTGGTGGGGGCTGGAGAGGAAGGAAAGGTGGGAGAGGAAGGGGGGAGGGAGAGGAGGAAGAAGCGGGGAGGGAGAGGAGGGAGAAGGGGGAAGAGGAGAAGGAAGAAAAAGAGGGGGAATGGGAGGACGGGGAGAAAGGAGGAGGTGCACGAGGGAGGGTTCTACCTCAGCTGTGAGACGGGCTGTAGACCAGGCCGCCTGTGGGCTTCTCTGCCTTTCTTTTGAGGGTCACGGCAGCTGGGAGGACACACCTTTGACCTTCCCTTGGCCTCGCAGAGCAAAGTCCACACCAAATGGGGAGGTGGGAGAAGGGGTAATAAAAATTTTTAAAGTTTTTTAAAGTTGGAAGCACAAATTAGTTGGAGATGAAGCAAAAAATATCTGTGACACACCAAGCACTGTTTTAATGACAGCCCGTGTGGGAGGACAGTTTAGTCATATTTTTCATTTTCTCTTCCCCGGGGAGCCGCGTTCCAGCGATCAGGCCCTGATATCAAATTGGCATGTTCCCTAAATCAGTCACCTCCCCTCCTGTATTATTCAGCAGCTCGATGAGTCAGGGGGCTGCGGAGTAACCCCTTTCCCATATGCTCAGGATGTGCTAGCTGTCCTCCTTGGGGGGCGGCTGAATGGGGAGCCGGCCGGGCCGGTGGGTGGGCAGGAAGCTTGGGAGGAGAAACTGCCAGCTCCCCACCGCACCTCCCGAGAACTCCCAGGGATGAGGATGTGACTGGTCCCCCACCTGGGGTCACAGCAAGGCTGAAAAAGGATTTCTTCGAAGGCAGCTTGGTTAAGTGCCAGGAGGAAGGAGTTCAGGAAACAGAGCTGCCATCCCCTCAGGCACGAGCACTTCCAGGACGATAGATAAAAATAAGGAGGATAATTTTAAGTGACTGCCACTGGGATGTGAGTGCTGACTGCAGGCAACACGCCTCCCGTGTCTTGGTCCTCCTCACCACAGCCCTGGAGACAGATGCTTCCACCCCCAGGACCCGGGGGGAGACAGGAGGTAAAGGGACTTCTCCAAGAGTGTAGCTGCTCCTTGTCAGGGCAGAGCTTGAACCCAGATCTGCGGGATTCCGGAGTCCAGCTGCTTGCCTGCACGGTGGGGTGGTCAAGAGCTCACTCCTCCTCTGAGTGGGATGTGGGGAAAGTCCATGACAGGGACACCAGAAGGGGACCTATTCCTGGTGCTTCACCCAGAAGATCTCCACTCTCTCTAGCTACTATTTTATTTCTAATTCTGTTCACTTAATACCACACGAACCTATTCCCTGGAAATCAGGGGGCAGCAGGTGTTTGTTCTTCCTTGTTTTACACATGGGGAAACTGAGGCCCAGAATGAGAAGGTGAGTGGGCCTGGTTCTGACAGAAACTGTACAGTGCCACCTGGACCCGACGCAGCTGGGCTGGAGTCCTACCTCTTACCTACTAGCTGTCTGGAAAATATCTCATTATTGGAATATTTGACCTCCATTTCCCTCATCTGTACAGTGGGAGTAAGGAGATCCACCTCAGAGGCCGGCTGAGAGGTTCAATGGGGTAAATAAAGTATGTGTAAATGGCTTTGTAAACTCTAAGTGTCCCATCAGATGGGAGGCAGCATCCTTCTCCCTCCTGGGGATCATCATCAAACCCTGGCTCCCAGCATGGGCTCTCAGACTGCCTGGGTTCCAGTACTGGCTCCTTCATTTATAAGCTGTGAAATCTTGGACAAGTTACTTAACCTCTCTGTGCCTCAGTCTCACCATCTGTAAAGTGGGCGTGCTGTCAGCAGCTTCCTTATGGGGTGTTATAGGACGTCAAGGCATTAACACGTGTCAGTGGTAAGAGGATTCTGACACACAGTGAGGTCTAATAACTGCTCTTATTACCCTCACCACCAGACTGCTACTATGACCAGACTACGCTCCACGAGGAGGGGCAGGTCTGTCTCATCTACTGTTTCAGCCTCAAAGCCGAGCACGCTGGCAGGCCCAGGGCAGGGGCTCCATGCACACCGGTTAAGTGAAAGCATGAAGGCATGCGCACAGCATCAGCCCTTCTTCGCCCTTTGACCTGTCCTCCAACTCTGGGAGACTTTATTAAGTCCTTGCCAGCATCTGGTATTTGTGGGGTTTCCTTGGACCTCCACCTTCTCAGCTGTGACGATCAAACAGCTCCACTGCACCAAAGCCCCCAGCACTAGGGCCTGGCTGCCTGTTCCCTTGTGGTCCTCACAGCCTAGACAGGTGATTTGCTCTCTCCTTATTCTCCTCACCCCAGAACACTGCTGACCCTGAGTCCCTGGCAGGGTGCCTGGACGTCAGTCCCAAATGTCCGTTTGGACTTTGACCCTGCTTCTGTGGCTTCCTCCTCTGTAGTGGTGGGAGTCCCTGGGTGCTGCACGTGGGGTAGTCGGGCATACAGACCTCATCTGCGTGTGTACAGGCAGGTGGGTGTGTGGTGTGTGGCTTGTGTACGTGCCTATGTGAATGTGAGGGCCTATCTGGGAGCAGAGGGGTGGGAGAGGGTGTGGCCAGGTACAGGTGGGCCCGCAGATGTGGAATCATGTGTGTCTGGGAGGTGTGCACTGGGATGGGACAAAGGCAGATGGGCCCACGTGTAGGTGTCTGGGTCCATCATCTATATGCAGGTGAGGGAGGTCAGATATAGGTGCAGGCTTGTGGGTTTAGGTATATATACGGAGAGGAGGGGATAGGAGTGAAAACGGCATTGGGTCCTGGTCGCCAGAACCAGGTCTGAAGACAGAGAAATGCACCTAGTATTTTATTTCCATAAGCAATGTGAAGGTTGGATAAATACAGGTGAGCTGTAAAGGAGCAAACACTTTTTGTTTCCAAATATGCCTTAGACTGCCAAATACTTTGGGACATCAGAGGTCTCCCATCTCCAGATGCAGCCCTCCTTCCATGAAACATAATCTCTCTCCGGACCCAGCCTCACTAGTCCTTGGGCATCCTTAGGAGATCAGCCGAGAAACAGGACTGCCTGGGTTGTATCCCAGCCCCATGCTTTACCTGTGGCCCTAGGCGTCTTTTTTACCCTCCCTGGCTCTGTTTCCTCATCTGTTAAATAGGATCCACAATAGCACTCCTCAGGGGCTTGTGAGGATGAATAAATTAATCCATGTGGAGCACTTACACAGTGAAGGACCCTAGTTGTTTTAACTCTTATTTTCTTGGTCTTAACCTTGATTATACCCCTGGGGTGGGAAATTAAAAAATGAATTTAAAAAAAGCCCAGCCATCTGCTCCGAGAAGCCTTCCTTGAATCCACCAGCAGGGTTAATTGCTCCTTCAGTGGCTTTCTCACAGCTCAAAGCCAGCCCCTCCACGCGCCTGGCACATAGGAACTACGTGAAAAGTGTGGCTATTATTATGATTGCTGTCTGACGTTGGCTACACAGGATTGCAGTTGGGGAGTGTGTGGCCCTCTACCCTGGGAGACTGTGAGCTTCCTGAGGGCCAGGACTGGGCCTCTGGGGACGGGCACAAGGTGACTTTCAGTAAGAGAACTGAGTGGCACTGTGAACAGTACATGTTTTTTTTTTTTTTTTTTGCGGTACGCGGGCCTCTCACTGTTGTGGCCTCTCCCGTTGTGGAGCACAGGCTCCGGACGTGCAGGCTCAGCGGCCACGGCTCACGGGCCCAGCCGCTCCGCGGCATGCGGGATCTTCCCGGACCTGGGCACGAACCCGTGTCCCCTGCATCGGCAGGCGGACTCTCAACCACTGCGCCACCAGGGAAGCCCAGTACATGTGTTTTGTACTTAGTTATTTACTGAGTGTGGGGCTTTAACCGTAAACAAAGCACAGGCCTTGCCCTCCACGAGCTCAGAGTTCCAGGGGAGGGGAAAAAAGGGGACAGACAGGGAAAGAGCAGAAGTCACACAGTGTGGGATTGGAGACAGCTTTGCAGAGGAAGCAGGTCCAAGTTGAGGCCACAGGAGCAGAGAGCAGGAAGCACAGGTTCAGGTAGGGACATGCTCCAGGCCTCCCAGGAGACACAGTCCCCCTCGTGCCTCCACAGCAGCCTCCAACCCTCCATCACCAGCCGGATATAGCGATGCCCTGGCTCCTCTGATGAGCGCCAGGACTTGCCTGGGGCTCCACACCATCTGCGCCACTCCCTTCTCTGTGGTCACACCGGTGCCAGAAGGGGTGGCACGATCAGTGTCTCCCTCCTGGTAGCTGTGGCAGGGGTGCTGTCTTTTCCCCTCTCCGAGCCTCCCAGCACTAGGGGCTGAGTGCTCCATTCTCATCCCGAAGGGCGTCTAGCTGCTGACTTGCCCCACAGAGGTCAGCATCAAACCTTTGTTCAGTCTCTCCCCTGCTCTTGGCCCAATCCCTAGCTTATCACTGCTCCAGCAACTAACTACTCCACTGAGCCCTGCCTGCCCCATCTGTAGAAGAGGGATACTCCTTCTTGTGAGGACGAAATAAAGCATGAGGATAAAGGCCAAGGTCTAGTCCACAGGAAGCCCTCTGCAAATGTTAGCCCCTTTCCCTTCCATCCTTTACCTCCCTTCCTTACTTTCTGATCAACATCCATTTGAAAAGGCTTTTATGTTCTGTTTCTTGGCCTGAGGCTGGGACTGGGATCGGGGACGACTGGGTGGCACAGTGGGTCCACCATGGCAGAAGATTGAACTCCATTAGTTGTACCGACCTGGGAAGGGTGTGGACACACATGTGCACGTATGAGTGTAGGGTGGTGGCAAAAGGGAACAGAGAAACTGGAAGAGCTGGACACTCCCATGGGAGCCACCTGCCCACGTGGGTGTATGTGTGAGTGGGCACTTAGGTGTGGGCGTGCCCTGGGGATGAGGAAGAGAAGGAGTGCTTACGAAGGAGAGTCTGGGACTCCTTCACGGCCTCCATAGGAGTCCCGGGGGAAACACCACACCCAGGCAATGCCTCCCAGGGACACCGTCCAGTGTGGCCTGGAGCAGGGGATGATGAGGGCCACCAGCAGTGCTTCTGGTCACCTCACCCATGCCTCCCCTGAGACCCCCCCACCCAGGTCTTCACTTCCCTCCCCCAGGCCTTCTCCTATTTGTCTGGGTCACCTCTGGCAGGAAGGAGAACCTCTTTATGTCCCCTTGAAAGCCCGATGATGTTGTGTCCAGAGGAGAATGCCGGGACATTTCCCCAATACGTTCACCCCTCCCCACCCCAGAGAGCATTTCAGGGACTCCTGGCAAGTGCTTTTACCAGCTAAACATCCATTTGCATAAGGTGATGTCAGTTTCTAGAGGAACCAGACAGCAACCTCCATCCTGCAAAGGGCTACAAACTTGAGTTTCCACCAGGGGCATCATTCCCCTGACGCAGTGAAGGAAAAAGGTGATTTAGACGCAGTTTTGCCACTTATGAGCCTGGTGGTCGCAGGCAAGTCACCTGAGAGTCCCTGAATCCATATCCTCATCTGTAAAACGGGGAAAACAAAACCATGTTTATCTTGTACACCACTAGATGCCCAGTGCCTTGCAAACAGTGAGCGTTCAAAAAGTACTGGCCGAATAGATGAATAATATAGAAGATGAATATAGAAGGATTGTTATTGGGATTCAATGAGATGAGGGTAGTAAAGCATTTATCACAGCAATGTCACCTATTAAGCATGCGATATAAGGTTGTTATTATTGTTAGCTATTATCCCGGAGCCAAATCTTATCATTCAGTCAGACCGGTTCCCAGAGCTAATATAAAATCAGGTAATTAAAGCTAAATAGTGACATGCCCCAAAGAATCTAAGCAGTTGCCCCTGGAGTCCAAAGGGTGATATGCTGTATTCCAACCCATTTATTTTAACAAGCTTATACTGAGCCCAGAATGGGTGAGATCCTTTGCAAGATACAGAATTAAGTCAAGCTCCCCTCATCCAGGAGTTACCTTCTGGTTGGAGAGGCAAGATCAACAGTCATTAGCATAAATGCCTTCCAGCTTGAGCCAAAGACTCAGACTGCGTTCTAAAGGCCAGTGCCAAACTTTATTTCTACCACAAATATTCATAGCTCACTTGCTATGCAGCGGCAGGCCCCTAGCTAGGCACTGGGGACACTGAAATAAATACACTGAATTAGAGGAGCAGCTCCCAGACTAGAGAACGAGATCTAATAGAAATAGGTCAGGACAATAAATGCTAAACCAGAGCACAGAACTTCTGTGTGTGTGTGTGTGTGTGTGTGTGTGTGTGTGTGTGTAGCGGGGGGAGAGGGGGGAAGATGCTCATTCCCAATACTTCCAGGGAAGGGGTTATGAAGAATGCTTTCTTTTTCTTGGGAGACATGCTTATGCAGACCCAGGCCAAATCTCCTGCCTGGGGCCCCAAAGCCCGAGCCAGAGCTCATCTTGATTGGAGGCTGGAGAACCAGGGTCTCCATCCAGGCACCCCATTTGGACCCTGAGAGCAGCATCTCCCACTATGGTCCTTACCCCTCGGATTCCCAGGGGTTCTGTGCCCTTCGAGAACCCCAGAGTATCAGCACCGTAAGGGAACTTAGAGACCATCCAAATGAAGGTGGAGCCCCACAGAAGACGAGGACCCCAAACCACTCCATTAGGCAGTGACAAAGCCGAGTAAGATTCCACGTGTCCTGATGCCCTGGCCAGTGCTTGAGTTTCTAAAGCACTAAGATGCTTGAGGATTCAGAATCTCCCAGAGTCCCCGCCTAGCCTTACTCAGAAGCCTAAGTTGTCCCGTGGCACCTGTCAGGTGCAGCAGGTGACAGAGGAGTGGCGCTGCTCCCAGTGCCTCGCCAGTGCACCTGAGGCAGGCATGGGGCACACATTAGCAGTGAGGTGGAGGCCGGTCCCAGAGCGGGCCCGGGCCTCTGGGTATCTAATACGTGGGCACCTTGTACTGCAAGTCAATGAATCTAGGGTGCAGGGAATAAAGGGGTGGAGGAAAGAGCAGATGAGGGGCGAGTGACTTAATAAAACACCTGTTTCCAACAGCACCTGCCCTGAGCTTCCACGGGGCCCTGTAGCAACTGAGGACAATTTGGTGGGAGAAAAGGCACCATGGGACAAAGGTAAGTATGGACAGGAGACAAATAAGGTGTGGCTAAACTTCTCAGCTCCTGGGCAGGACCCTGGACCTAGCATTGCACTCCTGTTCAGACACAAGCTGACTGCACTCCTCTCTTCCTCTTCCCTGCTTTGTAATCACAGTGGTTTGTGGGTGTGCCTGCCTGTGCTCACCGAGCACCAGGGTGATGGCTCCCGAAGACAGGGCCATGTGTAATTCACGGCTAGTGGTTCAGAGCTCGGGGGCCAGCAGATCCTCTGGACTCGAGCCTGAGGTTTGCCAGCTGCTTTCCTGTGTTGTGCCCCTGGGTGAGTTTAACCTCTCATCCTTAGCTTTCTCATCTGCAAGATGGGGTTAACACTTCAAGGATGTCGTGAGGCACAGATGAAAGGCACTGGTGTCAAGCACCTAATACAGTGTCCGGACTATACTAGCTCTCAGCAGCTAATATAATTATTTTCATATAATCTTCACATGTTCCCCTGCGCATTTTCAACGCACTTCAGAGAGTAGCATAGTGTTTCCCTATAGTGCTCAATAAATTTGTTAAAGGTACATATTTACTTGTATACAGAAATAAGCATTCATAATAAATATATTCATGTATACGTATAAATGCTTATACACATACATAAGTACAGGCTGCAGAAGCTCAGAAACAGACCCTGAAAGTCAGACGGAATTCTTCCATGCAGTGTGCTTTGGGGCTGGGCTGGGCCGTCCGGTGAGGAAGGTGGGACCCTTTCTCTTTGACTTCGGATTGTGACATACACTCAGCCTGGTTCACCGTCCCTGGGAGTCTGCTGGCCATCAGATCAGGGTGAGCAGAAGCGAAGTGCTAGTTTCTGTGGCCTTCCTTGGTGCAGGAAAAGCTTTCCTAGGGCAGGAAAAGCTGAGTAGGGAGTAGATGGGAAGGGGAGGGTCATGCAACATTCAACATGAATGTAGTGGGGGAGGAAAGATAGTCCAAACATCCCAGTTCATTTAAAGCCCAGCTGCCTGGAGACGGCACGCATTCAGTGCATCCCTGGCCAACTGTGGTTCAGGCTTCCGAAGGCCCTTCTCTCCGAGGCTCAGAGTGACAGAGTGAAGATTCCAAGATTCCAGAGTGAAGATTCACTTCTGCCAAGTGAAGAAGCCATGGCTTTCTGATCTGTCTTTTAAGTTGCTCATTAAGCAGCAGGGTCATTTGTAAATAACTTGAACAATGATAATGAACTTGGCATGGAACTCTTCACCTGGCATCACTAACATCCCTGAAGATGCCAGGTTGGCTAGATACTCTCCACACAAGACTGGCTGGGAAAGGCACAAGGCCCAAGCCAGGTGGGTCTCCTGCCTTTAGTCCCCGCTCCCCAGACCCCCCGACTGCTCCTCCCACAGGCCCTGCACCAGTTCACATTATGCTCGTTTGCACCAGCATCTGTCCTCTGGGTCTGTTCTCCAGTCTCCTTTTCATTCCTGAGTTCCCGGGGGCTCAGGGACCTCAGGAGACCAGAGCCTCAATCTTTCTTGTGCTTATCTCCCTACAAGGCCCCGGGCTGAGGGAGCTCAATCCAGGCCACTGAATGGGCCACGGCCTGAGCAGCCGAAGCAAAGTGAGGGACATGCAATTACCTGGTGAATTCAGGCAAATAAAAATTTGTCAGCGCTCTGGCTCCCCTGGTGTGCTGCCTCCCTTTCATGCATCTTGGAGGGCTTTGGAGGAGAGAGGGGGAGCTTAGAGCAAATCCCCAGGTCATCAGGCCATTAACTGGAATTTCCAATGACCCAAGTCTCTCCTGTGCCCCCTCCCAACCAAGAGCCCCTCCAAAGGGTCATGATCTAAGGCCCTGCGTAAATACTCAATTGCTATGCCTCTGCTCTGGGCAGCATCTCAGGGGCCAAACTGCTCATTTAATCCAGAGAATCCTGTTCTCCGACACCCCTGTTCCAACGCCTGCCCCGGTCAGCCCCCCTCCATGTCCAGTAGGTCCAGGGATGGAGTTGTGGACGGCTGGGCGGAGGAGGTGTTTAGGGGCAGTTTCCCTCATTGCTCTAAATCAGCTTAGCTTTGTTGTTCTATTCCTTCTTGATTTCCTTTTTACTTATTTTTAAAAAACCCTCTCAATGGGCAAAACACAGCCCCCCATAGAGTGTGCCTAACTGAGGAATGTTAAACCTTCCCATGCTGGACTGGAAGTCAGCCTCTTTCGAAGCTGTCCGCCGGGATGTAGCACTGTGGGAGCTAAATATAGAAAAGGCTCCCTCCTCCCCCAGCCTCCCTTATCCTCTGTGGGCAGCGGCACAGGCGAGAATCGATGCTGTGCTTGGCTGCTGCAGGCTGCGCGACAGCCGCCGCTGCTTAGAGACCCTTATCTGCACCTGCCACCGCTGCCCAGTGGCTCTGACAGAGCCCGGACATACTGGGGACAGGAAGTCACCATGGCGACCTCGCACAGCCTGGGCGGTGGTGGTGGGGGGCTTGGCTGTGGAAGGCAGACTCGGGACCCACGCTCGGCCCGACCTCGTGGTCTGGTGCCTCTGCCCTGGCCACATAGGCTGGCGGTTTTCTGTCCGGGCCACCTGCAGAGAGGGCTGCCCTGCTGGCGACGGAGGGGATGCAGACAGCATTGTCCATGTGGAAGCCCACCGCTTCTCAGGGACCTGTGCCGCATGCCTCCCCAGAACGCCGAGAATGGATGAATCAGTCCCAGCTCGTTGGGGCCTTTCACGCTAAACTAGCCCAAATGACTGATTTAGAAACTGCATGGTATCGTGCTTTCAGTGGAGTTCTGAGGCAGGCACACTCCAGAGCAGGCCCGGGCCTTCATTCTCCCCATCCACGCCCTCTGATTTAGCATCTGTGGCCGCATGGCGCTGGGGGCTGGAGCAGGACACACCAACGTAGAAACCCATACCCAGGACACTCAGGCAGCAGGAAAACCCGAAAAACAGCAGTAGCATTCGTACCAGCATCTCCGCTGACCATCACAGCCCTGTGAAGTATTGTTATAAGCCTATCTGACGCGAGAACAGAGGGGATCGGTGCCTTTCAGAAGGACTCCCAGTAGTGACAGAACGGACACCCTCGAGTTTTTGCGCTCCAGTGCTAGGTAAAGACACCCCGCGGTACCTGTGAGCCCGCAGCATGAGAGACACCAGGGGACATCCTTCAATGCAGACTCCTGGGCCTCCCCCTGACCTAGAGATCCTGCGTCAGGAGGCACAGGGAGTGTGAATCAGTCCCCAGGTGACTGTGGAGTACAGCCCGCTGGGAGTCACACAGGAAACTGGCACAGCTTCAAGAGCCCCAGCCTCGAGTCAGATTCCAGGTCTGTTGAATGGAACAGTAATGCCCTAGCCTCGGCCCAGGCCCTTCAATTCGAATCACTCACGGTGAGGCCGGGGTGTCACCCACTTCAGAAAGCTCCCTGGCCGGTGCTAATGAACAGCCAGGGCGGAGAACCGTTTTTGAGGCCCCTTGGTTTTACAGATGAGGACCCCACAGCTCTGGTGTGAGTTGTCGGCAGTCGTTACCAGATGGGTAGAGAACCAGGAGAAACAGGTTTCTCTGCACTCCAAGCTCTGTGTTCTTGGGGCTGTGAGCCCAGAAGTGGCCATGGGAGTCCCGTACTCGAGTGGCCGTGCCTGGGGAGTATGCTACTTTTCCTTTCCTAGACTCATTAGTTTGAAAAAAGAGCTATCAGGCTAGACAAGCAGGTGATGACAGACACGGAAGTCCCTGCTCTGAAGTGCCTGTGGGGCTCAGGAACCCACCCTATCAGTTCCTCTGGCCCAGCACCTGTGATGATGGGCACGCCTAAATACCTGTGTTGCTCGCCCTGCCTGGGGCACGGCACAGCATCTCACCCAGCAGGCATCCCGCCACGCAGTAAGGTCCACGCACAGTACCACCCTGTCCAGACTGCTCTGCAAGAGGGAGCTTCAGCCTCTCTGACCTTACCCGACTTAGTGTCAGCAACCCTTATTTGGCGGTTGGTCATTTGCTCGTGGCTTGTGACACCTGGCATATCACTGTATTTTTTTTTAAAAAACCCGAACAAACGTAACTCTTTTCCTGTCTTAGCGAACCAAACTTGGTTTGTGAATGTGGCCCCGGCCTTGACCTGGTTCTCTCTCAGGATGTTGCTTCCTGCACCTTGCTTCTCTGCTCTACCCAGGGCTCAGGGACAGCCCCTCAATCCGAGCTGCTGGGCTTGGGGCATTGGATCCTGTGATCATTCCTTCCTTCCTTATTCCAGATCTACCTGTGCTCAGGGCATCCACTCCTTAACCCAGTCTGACAGAGGCTATCAAGATGGATCCGAAGGGAACTAGAGAATCAGCTGCCTACTTAACTGCTGGGCCTTTGGAAGCTGTGCTTCCAAAGCTTCCCACGTGCCCCCAACTCTGCCATACTCTCTAACAGCCCCCCACCCATGACGCCTTTCTTCCCTCTGAACTCCTGCTTCCGACTGAAACACCCACTCCCCACTCGTGGCTAACACCTCCCTGTCCTTTAGGGCAGTTTAGGCTCATCTATGGGGTGACTTCCCTGACCTCGTTCCCTCTCTGCTCTCCACCTCCCCCCCACCCCCCCACTGGCTCCTGTGCCCCAGTGTTCAGCCATCTGTCATGGTACCCACCACCTAGGGCACAAGTGGTCAGTAAAGACTGATACACTGAACTTTTCTCCACAGGGGAAGAGACTTGTCACTGGGGTGTGCTGGGGAAGTCCCAGATGTTGTTCTCAGACCCAGAAGACCTAGAAGACGGCATCTCCTTTATGCACGTGCAAAGTGACGAACAAAACACATGAGAAAAGGCCCTTTGGTTCAGCATGCTGGGGTTCTCCTTTCTGGTTGTTGGGCTTAGAAGAAAAAGCATCCTATGTCCCATGGTTGGCAGCCTTTAAGATGGTCCCCAGTATCCCTGCCTCCTGGTATTCACACCCTGTGTACCTCCTTTGTGCATGGGCTAGACTTCATGACTTGCTTCTACCTAAGAGAATGTGGCAGAAGTGATGGGGTCTCACTTCCAAGATTAGACGAAGACTGTGGTGTCCATCTTGGGCTCTCTCCATCTCTTAGATCATTTGTTCTGGGGGAAGTCAGCAGCCATGGTGAGGGACTGAGATGGGCCAGTAACCGCCGGAGTCAGACTTAAGATGCCTGCAGCTCTGGCTGATATCTTGACTATCACCCCGTGAGTCCTGGAGCCACAGGCACCCAACAAAGCCATACCTGGATCCTCAGCCCACAGAGCGTGTGAGATGATAAATGTTTGTTGTTCTAAGTAGCTAAGTTTTGGGGTCCTTTGATCTGCCACAGTAGATAACCAGTACATGTCCTTTGTATTCCTCCAATGTGCACATATGCATGGGCACGGCAAGGGTAAGTGACACCCAACGGGGCTCAGGGCAGGCCAGTGGACCGGGGTGGGGGGCGGCAGTGGTGGGCGGGAGAGCTTCGGATCCCTGCCTTCTGGGGCCCCAGAGCTCAGACGCCGGGCCCTGATGGAGACAGGCAAGCAGAGGTGTTCTGTCCACCCAGCTCACATGCTAGCTCCTCTACCCACCTTACTAACCACTCTAGCACTCACTGGATTCCGCCCCTCTGTAATGTCTCCAGCACACACTGCCTGTCTTAGTATTTCATTGTCATTTTACTTAAAATTCACTCGTTCATTTATTCCGCACAGAGAATGCCTACCATGGACTGCGCCCTGCTCACCCTGCAGGGGATTCTGCAGCTCACAGGGCACATGGCACTGTCTTACCTGCGCTGTTTCTTTTCCCTCAGCTGTTGACACTCTCCTCCCTCAAGGGTAAAGCCCTTTGAGGCAGGACACTCTCTCTGCACTTTCAAACTCTCCACAGCACCCAGCCCAGTTCAGCACTCTGCAAACATTTGATGATTCAGGAGGAGAAAATGAAGAATTGCCTGCCACAGGCATTTGAAAGGTATATGTTTGCGTGAGATGGGACAGAAGAATGCATGGGGGACAGTTTTAAGGTCTTGTCTCCTCCCTTCTTCCTTTAGAATAATAGATCAAGGTTTGACTGACATTTATTTAGCACCTACTGCACGTGTGGAAAGCAGCGGCTAGGCACTCTCTGACATATTAACTTACTTAATCCTCACAAATATTTGCCTGTGAGGCAAAAATAATTCCCATTTTACTAATGAGTAAATCAAGGCTCAGAGAGGTAAGATAACTTGTTCACATTGCCCAGTAAAATTAACAGCTACCACTCATGGCGTGTCCCTAGTTAGCTCATCTATCCTCTTTCAGCCCAGACTGACACAAGGAAGTATTAGGTTAACCTGCCCAGGTTTACACTGGTAAGCTGGTAAGTGTCAGAGCCAGGGATGGAACCTGGGAGTTAGACTCTAGAACACTTACTTTTAACCACACTAACGGTCGCAGCAGAACTGAAACTCCGAGTTAGGTCTTCTGGCGCTGAGTCCAGCTCCCGTTGTCTCCACTGTCCTCTCCCATTTGCTCTTTCCTGCATCCTGCCCAGGCTTCCCAGCACCCACCCAACTTCAGCTCGCTCCCTTCTTCCAGTGACTCTCTGATTTGACAGTGGTTTTGCTTGAGTCTTTGACTTAATTCAAAACTTTTTTTTTTTTGCCTCAAAAATAAAGAAATCAGAGCTCTTCTCCTATGTGATGGAAATGCCACGCATTGCTTTCCCAGCTTTTTGGAGGTTGTGCTGTTGTGTGTGCAGAAAAGGAGAGGAAGCAGGAAAAACAAGAGAGGAATTTTTTCAAAAACTAGAGCAACAAGGAGTTTCTCATCCCTGAGGTGAAGTTTTGGTTCAAAATGAATCTAAAGCACTGGTCCTATGCCTTTTTTGGGTAAGACTCTGTCAGTAGGCAAATAATGTGACCTGGCAAGTAATAAAGTTTCCACAGGCATCAGGTGGGGACTGAACATTCGGAAGGCAGGCTCCTCAATTCTGAATTAAGTTCTTTTTTTCTGGGCACAAGCAGGTCTATGTTTCTCTTATCTTCTCCCCAGCCCCACACATGCTCTTTCATGCAAGTCAACATTCCTGCCCCACAATAGGCATGATTGCTTCCCATTATGTTGTCATGGCAACATCCATTGCCATCTGGGGGTGGGGAGGTGGCAGTGGAAACAAATGACTGGCCAATCAGGCTTTCCAGGAAAGTCTCATAATGACACACTGTCATTGCCAACTGCAGGAGCCTCGCGGGAAAAGGTTAGTGTACGAGGACCCTATTGATGGGGCACAGTGCTGGACCCTGCCCCATCGACTGAGGCACGTTGCATCCATGTTAATGTTCATTTGCCGATTGATGGATTATTGATCAGTGTGAGAAGGGAGATGGAACTAGCGAACAGTACTGAGAAAAGCAAAAGGCCCTTCAATGTAACTGTCCCGTGTTTGTATGAAAAATACATGGAGACAAAATCTTTTCTGCACCAAGGTGCGTGGAAGATTACAGAACCTTAGTGACACCACGGTCACTGCCAACCACCACCACCAACCCCAGAAAGAAAAGGAAAAGTCCTATTGTCAAGACCTCCAAAGACGAGAGTGGGTGAAGCGCTGGCTGCGGTAACAGACACACTGCTTTGAAGGATCTGCCAGTGAGCAGCTGTGTGGCCTCTCTGCTGTTAACATCTCTCAGCCTTGTTTTCTCCTTTACCAGATGGGGAGAAACAGAGTCGTTGTGAGGATTAAATGCGGTAATGCAGGGCTAACTACCCAATATATGTTAGCCACTGTTTTTATGAGTACTCACAGATGCTCAGTGCTGTCAAAGATGCGGCCACTGCCGTGTCTCCCGTCTCTCTACCTTAGGTTCTAGGTTCTGGTGAATAAGCACAGCAGGATGAATTTTCAGTGACCCACGAACCACAGCCATAGCTTTTCACTAGGCTAGGCTTTCAAAGAAGCTTCCAAACCCTCTTTAGCCCCCTAGGGGGGAGACAGCCATTGTCATTTTCTCCTGGGAAGAGAGGAGGCTGACAGCTTGGCGTTCCTCTTTATTTTTTTTATTATTTATTGATTTATTTTCTTTGCGGTACGCGGGCCTCTCACTGTTGTGGCCTCTCCCGTTGCGGAGCACAGGCTCCGGACGCGCAGGCTCAGCGGCCATGGCTCACGGGCCCAGCCGCTCCGCGGCATGTGGGATCCTCCCGGACCGGGGCACGAACCCGTGTCCCCTGCATCGGCAGGCGGACTCTCAACCACTGCGCCGCCAGGGAAGCCCTGGGCGTTCCTCTTTAGAATGATTGTTGACTTCACACCGCCAACTGAAGAGTTCCTTTAACTCCACCTTGGGAAGGTCTATGACAAGGAACGGACCTTGCTTTAAGGGTTTAGCACAGCATCCTCCATGGATGCCACTGCCAGTGCTCAAGGGAAATCTCTCAAGCCTCAGATCAAGAAGTGTCTGGCTCATACTCCTGTCCCAGTGCCCAGGGCCCAACACTGAGCCCCTGGGGCTTTCTGATCAAGACTGGCAAAGACAGCCAGTCGGAGGAGGCAGCTGAGGTCGACCGGAGCAATTAATCCTAAAGGTTACTGGAGCCTGTCCTGCCGGGGAGCAGGAATCCAATTACCCACAGTGACAGCAGCTTGGTCCCCGGGGAGACACTCGTCTGCAGGGCAGACCGACAACCTGCCCACTTGAAAACTTCCTGACGAGCAGTCTCCCACCCCTTCCGCTTCCTCCACATGCCCCAGCTGGGCACAGACCTCAGCTGACCAGGACATCACCCAGGCCCCAGTGCTGGGGTTATGGAGCAAAAGAGTGAATTCTAGGAGGTTGGATCAGGACCCGCCTAGAGGTCTTCTGAGAAGAACCCATTTGCCCTGTAGAAACAAAGACCAGAAGAACTGGTCGTTTTTCCAGGCTGAGCCAGACTTTTATGACACAACAGAAGCAAAAGCAGGAGGGAGAGAGAGGGAGAGAGATAATCCAAATGAGTTTATTTGGCCATAAAATAAATATGCAAAATTATGCAGATGTAGAAATGGGCATATAATTTTCAATCAATTGCTCTGCCGTCATCCGAAACAGACCTCAGTCTGGATAAGGGGACCACTGAGAGAGAACTCTGGCTCTCTTTCTTCCACTTTCCCAAAAAATGTAGGGTAAGGAACAGGGTATTTGGGGGAAGGTATGCTATGCCAGATGAACTTCTCTTCTCTTTATGTGGCCTAACTCAGACCAAGATGGGCTCCTACTTGTCCAGGATTTCCACGCCGGACAACAGCAAAAAAGAGGCCAACTCTTGTGCATGGCCGCCACTGGGGAAAGGAATTTGATTTTTTAAAATGCAGATTGGCTTTCTGGCTTGAAAGTGCGTGATTAAAATGATATGTTTCAATGCAGAAGCCAGACAGAAGATTTGAGCAGCAGCTGCTGCTTTCACACAGGAGTGTATGCAAGGGGCGTGCAAGGGTAGGTGAAGAAGTACCTACTGAGGCTTGGAGACCTCAGGACATGATCATCAGCATGGCCCATTCAGGTGGTATTAAATAAACACAACCTGGGTATATTATAAGAGAAAGTAACTTCTCTCTCCTTCCTGGGAAATGCTTCATTCAGTCCCAGATTGGTCAGTCAATTATTCATTTTATTTACCAGCATCTACTGAGTACCAACACTGTGTACCAGGTGCTGTGCTAGGTGCCTAGGACACAGCAGTGAACAAGACAGGCAAGGTCCCTGACCCCCAAGGAGCTGATAGTTTAGTGGAGACTGCTGACCAGGACTCAAATCTGGACTCTGCCACCCGAGAATAATGTTATCTTGGGCAAGTTGTTAAATATCTCTGTGCCTCAGTTTCCTTATCTTTTTTTAAATTTAATTTTTATTTTATATTGGAGTATAGCTGATTTACAGCGTTGTGTTAGCTTCAGGTATGCAGCAAAGTGATTTGGTTATACATATACATATATCCATTCTTTCCCCATATTGGTTATTACAGAATACTGAGTAGAGTTTCCTGTGCTATACAGTAGGCCCTTGCTGTGATTATCTATTTTATGTATAGTAGTGTGTATATGTTAATCCCAAACTCCTAATTTATCCCTTCCCTCCACCTTTCCCCTTCGGTAACCACAGTCCTTATCTTTAAAATAAGCATAATGGAGTTACATACTGCCACTTGTGCTTCCAGCCATGATACAGTAACTGCGACTGGATTTACCTTCCTGTTTTAAACAATCAGAACATCATATAAAATGTATGAAGCAAATAATTCCAGACATTGGACAACAAGCAGTACAGGATTCCCTGAGAGAAAGGAACCAAATGGGGGCGGGGAGAGGGCTACAATTTCCCCACCTCACTGCCTGAACTCAGTTCCTAGACTGCAGCCCAGGGAATGGGAATCCAAACAGAGGCCAGTCTCTTAGACTCCGAGGAGACTGAGGCAGCTAGAATGTTCAGAGCAGAATATCAGAAAGACTTCTGAAGAGCTGAAAAGGATCCTCTTAAATCTTTGGCTAAAAACTAATTTGCACATGCAAGGAATGAAACTCCATGAGGCTGGGGAAAGAACCATCATGAAGAATCGGGCCAAACAATTTCCAGAGCTAAATGGGGCTGGGTAGCGTTCATGTTCCCGTAAGCCAGAGTGGACAGACCTTATAATAAATGCACAGGTGTCAGGCAGTGTCCTGACAGAAAGTAGTGAGCTCCAGACTCATCCTACGAGAGCTTAAAAAACAAGCCTTGGAATGGTCAAACTGATCCCAAGCAACTAAACTTTATGCCAGAACAAAGTCCAACACTATTTAAAGGATGCAAAAAGAAAAAAAAAAATCATCACCCAACAAAGTAAAGTTCACAATGTTTGGCATCTAATTAAACAAACAAACAAAAACACCCAAGGCAACCAAAAAGGCAGAAAAAACAGGAGAAAAACTGATCAGTAGAAAATGACTCAGAAATGACAGAGATGATGAAATAGTATAGAAGAATATTAAAACTACTCTAACAAATATACTACATACGCTTAGGAGTGTATAAGAAAATATGAATGTGCTGAGGATAGAACTGGAAGATATAAAAATGACCCAAATGAAAGTTCTAGAAATGAAAACATACAATACTGAAATGAAAAATATAATGAATGAGATTAACAGCCAACCAGACACATCAGAAAGTCAGTGAATTTGAAGATATAGCAATAGAAAATATCCAAAATAAAGCAGAAAGAGAAAAAGGACTGAAAAATAAATGAACATAGCATCAGTGGCCTATAGGACAGCATCCAGTGACCTAACATATGTGTAAATGGAATCCCTCCCAAAAGAAAGGGAGCACAGAAAAAATATTTGAAGAAATGGTTAAAATTTTCCAAAATTTCATGAAACCTATAAAGCCACAGATCCAAGAGGCTCACTGAACTCAAAGCAGAGTAAATGTAATAAACCAATAAACAAACAAAAAACGACACCAAGGCACAGCATGACCAAATTGCTAAAAACCAGTGATAAAGAGAAAACCCTAAAAACAGCCAACGGGAAAAGGACATTCTACACAGAAGAACAAAGGCAAAGTGGCAGACCTCTTGTCATAAAGATGCAAACCGGAAGACAGTGACAGCTGTGAGCACTGAAAGGAAAAACTGTCAACCTAGAATTCTATATTCAGCAAAAATATCTTTCAAAAATGAAAGCAGAATACTTTTTCAGATTAAAGCTGAGATAATTCATTGCCAGCAGTCCTGCCTATAAGAAATGTTAAAGGAAGCTCCCCAGGATAAAAGAAAATGATACTGCATGGAAATCTGGATCTGCACTGAGAATAGTAGATATGTGAGTAAACTGAAATATATTTTTACTCATTTTGAAATCTCTTTAAAAATATTGACTGTTTGAAACTATCAAACTCTTAGAGGAAAACATAGGCACAACACTCTATGACATAAATCACAGCAAGATCCTTTTTGACCCACCTCCTAGAGAAATGGAAATAAAAACAAAAATAAACAAATGGGACCTAATGAAACTTCAAAGCTTTTGCACAGCAAAGGAAACCATAAACAAGACCAAAAGACAACCCTCAGAATGGGAGAAAATATTTGCAAATGAAGCAACTGACAAAGGATTAATCTCCAAAATTTACAAGCAGCTCATGCAGCTCAATAACAAAGAAACAAACAACCTAATCCAAAAATGGGCAGAAGACCTAAATAGACATTTCTCCAAAGAAGATATACAGACTGCCCACAAACACATGAAAGAATGCTCAACATCATTAATCATTAGAGAAATGCAAATCAAAACTACAATGAGATATCATCTCACACCAGTCAGCATGGCCATCATCAAAAAATCTACAAACAATAAATGCTGGAGAGGGTGTGGAGAAAAGGGAACACTCTTGCACTGCTGGTGGGAATGTGAATTGGTTCAGCCACTATGGAGAACAGTGTGGAGGTTCCTTAAAAAACTACAAATAGAACTACCATATGACCCAGCAATCCCACTACTGGGCATATACCCTGAGAAAACCATAATTCAAAGAGTCATGTACCAAAATGTTCATTGCAGCTCTATTTACAATAGCCCGGAGATGGAAACAACCTAAGTGCCCATCATCGGATGAATGGATAAAGAAGATGTGGCACATGTATACAATGGAATATTACTCCGCCATAAAAAGAAACGAAATTGAGCTAATTGTAATGAGGTGGATAGACCTAGAGTCTGTCATACAGAGTGAAGTAAGTCAGAAAGAGAAAGACAAATACCGTATGCTAGCACATATACATGGAATTTAAGGGGGAAAAAATGGCATGAAGAACCTAGGGGTAAGACAGGAAAAAAGACACAGACCTACTGGAGAATGGACTTGAGGATATGGGGAGGGGGAAGGGTGAGCTGTGACAGGGCGCGAGAGAGGCATGGACATATAAACACTAACAAACGTAAGGTAGATAGCTAGTGGGAAGCAGCCGCATGGCACAGGGATATCGGCTCGGTGCTTTGTGACCACCTAGAGGGGTGGGATAGGGAGGGTGGGAGGGAGGGAGACGCAAGAGGGAAGAGATATGGGAACATATGCATATGTATAACTGATTCACTTTGTTATAAAGCAGAAACTAACACACCATTGTAAAGCAATTATACCCCAATAAAGATGTTAAAAAAAAAATATTGACTGTTTAGAGCACACATTTTTCACTGTATTATGGGGTTTATATAATGTAGAAATAAAATGTATGGCAATGATATCACAGAGGACAAGAGTCAGAAAATAGAATACATAGCCATAAAATTCTTTACACTATATGTGAAGTGGTATATTATTTGAAGATAGACTTTGATACGTTAAAATCAATAAAATATATTTACATGTACAATAAAATACATTGTAAATCATAGAGCAATCACTAAAAATAAAACAGAGATATGGCTAGTAAGCCAACGATGGAGATGAAATGGAATCATAAAAAATGCTCGATTAGTACACAATAAGGCAGAGAAAGAAGAAAACAGAAACAAAGTACCGATGGGACAATTAGAAAATAAATAGCAAGATAGTAGATTTCAATTCAACAAAATCAACAATTAAATTAAATTAAAAGGACCTACAAACTTTTATTAAAAAGCAGAGATTGTCATATTGGATTTAAAAAAGCGAGACTTAGCTGTATGCTATCTATAGGAAACAAACTTTAAATATGAAGACACAGGTAGGTTAAAGGTAAAAGGATAGAAAAAGATATACCAAGCAAACACTGATCAAAACAAACTGGGGTGATGACATCACCTAAAGTAGACTTTAGAACAAGGACTCTTACCAGAGATAAAGACGGATACTTTATAATGATAAAGGAGTAAACTCATCAAAAGGATATAACCACCCTAAATGTATATGCACCTATTAATAGAGCTTCAAAATATATGATGTAAGCAAAACTTGATATGTAAAAGGAGAAATAGACAAATCCACAACTATAATTGGAAGTTCAAACATTCTTTTCTCAGCAATTGATAGAAAAAATAGACAAAATCAGTAGGGATATAAAACACTCAATCCCATCAACCTTCTTGACCTGACATAATTAGAACACTCCAGCCAACAACAGCACAATATATACTGCCTTCAGGTGCATATAAATAACTTACCAAGATAGACCATATTCTGGGCCACAAAACAAGTCTCAGTATATTGTAATGGATTGAAATCATATAAAGTCTTTTCTTTGGCCATAATAGAATTAAACTAGAAACTTTAAAAAAGATATCTGAAAAATCTTCAAATATTAGGAGATTAAACAGTGCATTTCCAAATAACCCATAGGCCAAAGGAAAAAAAATCACAAGGGAAATTAGAAAATTTTGAACTGAATAAAAATGAACACAACATACCAAACTTAGTGGTGTGTAGTAGGGAAAGCAGTGCTTAAAGGGAAATTTATAGCATTAAATGTTTATACTAAAAAAAAAGAGAAAAGTCTCAAATCAATAATCTAAGTTTCCACGTAAGAAACTAGGGAACAAAAGACAATTAAAACCACGGTAAACAGAAGGAAAGAAACAAAAAAGAAAAGAACATAAATCAATAAAATACAAAACAAAAGCAAAAATAGATTCAATGAAACCAAAAGCTCTTTCTTTATAAAGATGAATATAATTGAAAAACTATCATTCTGATCAAGAAAAAAAAGAAATCACCAAGGTCAGGCACAAAAGATTGAATTTTACTATGGATTCTATACACTTCGAAAAGATAATATTATAAATGACTTCATGGCAAAAAATTCAAAAATTTAGATGAAATGGAGAAATTCCTTGAAAGACATCAACTATCAAACTCCCAAAATTTGCTCAAAAAGAAACAGGTAACCTGAATAGCCTTATATCTATTAAATAAATTGAATTATTAGTTTAAAATATTTCCACAAATAAAATTTCAGGTACAGATGGCTTCACTGATAAATTCTACCAAACATTTAGGAAAGAAATAATATCAATTCTACACAAACTCTTCACTGTATAATTCACCATATCAATATACAAAAAAGGAAGCCCATATGATCATCTCAATAGATACATAAAGAACTTTTAACATAATATAATACCAACTTATGATTTTTAAAAAACTCTCAGCAGATGTCCTCAACTGGAAAAAAGGCATCTATAAAAAACCTACAGTAACCTCATACCTATTGGTGAAAAGACCAGATCCTGGTCTTACTGTGGAAGACTGGATGTCCTTAGACTGGTAACAAGGCAAGGATGTCTGCTTTCACCATTTCTATTCAACATTTCATTCAACATTGTACTGAAAGTCCAAGCTGGTACAATAAGGCAAGAACAAGAAACATAAAAGCATCTAGACTGGAAATGAAGAAGCAACACTGTCTTTATTCACAGACTGCATGCTCATCTACATAAAAGTACCCACTTCCTAGGGAAGTTGTCATGATTGAGTTAATCCATGCAGAGTGCTTAGAATAGCTCCTGGCACCTAAGAAATGCTCAGTAAATGTTCACTGTTATTGTTAATTCAAACGATGACAGAGCAGAACTGAGGCCATGTGATGGGGTCTAGCCTGGTTGGAGGAGGGGTTGTGAGAAAATACCTGCTTGCCTCTGAGGCAGCAGACACTCACACAGGTGGAGGGTTGGGGAGGTCCCTGCAGGAGAGGGAAAAAAGGAGCCCTCCTACTGGTATTTCTCTTCATAAAGACCTCTGGGATACAAAGTCTTATATATCCTTTAATGACCTTGGGAAGGGACAGGGCAGGTGAATTCTCTTCATCCAAAGGATGAGGGAGCTAAGGTGGAGAAAGCACAGACCCAGACCACTGGACCTCCCACAGTACCATCCTTCCTTCCTGCCTGACAGGTCACAACACAGGGTGCTTTCTGCTGCTACAGAAGGGGTCTGAATGTTGACAATCTTGAGTGGGCACATTTAGAGAAGGCTGGCCTGGGAAGCAAGTGGGCCTTAATATGGTATGGTGCTCTGAGGCCTCAGGAATAAGGGGTCTTGAGTATAGTTTTCCCTGCTTTTGTGAGGTTGTCCTACTCTGAACAGTTGGCAGGTTCCCACAAGGAGGCTCAAAAAATACCCCAATCCAATCATGACATGTAATCAGCGTTCAGTAAACGTTTACTTAGAGGCTCTGACCGGACAGGAGCCCAGAGGAGATACAAGTGGCTTGGATATGACAAAATTATCATGCACCAGGAAACCACTTTGTAAACTGTAAAGTGCTGTGCAAATGCTGATGTCAATGCTAGCAACTGTCTGAGAAGACGATGAGACCAAAAACGAAGACCTGAGTAAACTGTCATTTGGGTGAGTGTGGGAGTAGAGCTGGGAAGAGATTTGGAACCGTTGAGAAATATAGGGTTCAAAGAGCATGTTGTAAAAGGAATGATGGGAATGGGGCTTGGGGAGAGAAGAAGTTTCCTTGGCATCTCTTGGGGACTTAGAGACACTGTTCTCAGTGTTGGGCAGACTGAGATAAAAGACACAGCCCTCACCACTGAAGAGCGCGTGGTCTTCCAGGGTAGGGGGACAGGCATGCAACACTCTGTATACATTACACTAAGTGCTGGGGCCTGCACAGTGCTGGGCAGTGGGGTGCGGGGAGCACAGGAACTCTGGGAGGGGCCGAGGGAAGCTGCTCCTGAGATCAGGGAAGAGTGGAGACAGAAAGAGTCATTTTACTAGGAAACTGGGGGGCTGAATGGGGCCCAGGCAAAAACGAAACAAAAACAAAAACTTAAGCTCCCTTGCTGCCAAAAGGGACTAATGGGAGGTACTTTTGCAGGTGGCAGGCAGTGAATGGCAAACCGGGAAACACAACTAGCGACGGGGGAACAGGTTTATCAGAGCCCTGAGATTATTCCTCTGTGTACGGGTTACACCCTCAAGATTTTGCCACCTAATGTTAAAATGGTTTCTGCATTTTAAGTGGCTGTGTGTGTAGAAGGCACTGCAGGGGAGAGGCAGCTGCGGGGTGAAAAGGGAAGTTGTGCAAGGTAGCAGAGATGATAAATCAAATGGGAGCACCTAGTGTTGAGCAGTACTAGCCTCAGGGCCTGAGCTCAGGGCATCACTGGACCATAAGGCCCCATTCATTCATTAATTCAGTCAGCAAAAATATCTTGAGCCCCCACTAAGTGCCAGGCACTGTTCCAGATGCAGGGGAGGGAGCAGTAAACAAAACAGATTCCTTGGCCTCAATATGCTTACATTCTAGATGGGGGAGACAGACAGTAGATGAGTATACGAATAATGAATAAGATAAATGTAGGTAATGATAGGTGCTACGAATGAGGTAAAAGAGGGTAAGGGGACCAAATAGAGGCTGATGGTGGGCTCACAGCTGGGTGGTGTTCAGAGAAGGCCTCTCCAAGGACATGCTATCTGCCTGAATGATGGACAAGACCTGAATGATGAGAAGAGGCAGTCCTGTGAAGATCTGGGGGAAACAGAAGCAACGACCAGTGCAAAGGTCCTGAGGCAAGAATGAGATCGGCACGGCATGTGCAAGGACAGGAAAGAGGCCAGAAGGGCTAAAGCCTTGAGGACAAGGGGGCGTGGTAGGGGATGGGTTAGGAGAGAAGACAGGGGTCTCGTCAGATAAGGTCTGGAAAGCAACTGTAAAAAGGTTTGGATTTTATTCTAAGCGCCTCATTTTGTCACTCACCAAAGTGGTCCTAATCCTGATTAGATGATGTCCCTGCAGCAGGCTGGGCAAATTTACACATTATCAAATCAAAGTCCCACAGTTTAAAGTTCTTCTGGTCAAACCTATGCTGGAGTCCCCTCAACTAGAGTCTTATGAAAGGATTAACCCCGCCAAGCTGGTGCCCTCTTCCTCCTGAGATGGCATCTTTGGACTGTAAGGACTTGATTTGAAACAAGTGCCACTCTTTGCTCTGGACCCTAGGCAGTGTCTGAATGAATGACACTGTCCTTGAAGGAGCCAGCCTAGATGGAGGGCGATGGAGAATGTTCCAAGGTTCTAGTTAGGAGCTCAGGTTGGTGCTGTACCATCATCCCCTCTCTCTGCTTCCTACTCCTCCTGGGGAATAGGGAGCCAAGGACAGCTCTGCCCACAGGCCACTGGACCAATGCCTACCTGATGCCCTGGGCAGCATGAGGGAGCAGAGGACCCCACCGCCCGACAGCTGGGAGCCAAAACGGAGGCCTCCACTCCCTGCCGATGTTCCATCTGGGAAAGGTCACCCGGACCCTGGACTCACAACCGCGGGCAAAAAAAAAAACCCTGTGAAAGGGCAGTGTGCGCAGCCGCGTGGGCACGATCCTCACGTGCGTCCTGACCGGGGTGGGGTGGGTGGACAGCGGGGCGGGTGGGGGGCAAGGAGAGGTCGTCTTCCCACCGCCCGACCTCACACATTCCTTCAGCATCTCTGGGAAATAATCACACTCTCCACGCCGAAGAAACACAGTCAACAGATTCTGGTTTCCTAGATACGCCAGTGGCTTCTAAAAATAGGCAGGCAATGACAAAGCAAATTGGCATATGGACTGCAAATAATTCCAGTACCAGCTTGTTTGGCAGCACTTGAGCCTACCCGTGCTGGGCGCTCCCTCCTCTTTCCTCTCCTGTTTCTGAAACAGTCTCTGGTTGCTGAACACCCTAGCCCAAGTGTGAGCTGGAGGGGCCCCCTGGAGCCCCTAGAGCGGGTCCTGCTCAGGGCTGGTGCATCCTGCTGGGCTCCTGCTACTTCAGTCATGTACACCGGTGCCCTCCACCGCGCCGCACTCACACGGAAGGTCCACTCCGTTGCCACCCGCAGCTGTGTGTGTGCCCTGACCCCTTCCGGGGCAGCAGACCGCTTCCCTCTTTGTGACCACATGCAGCTGCCCTGGCATTCCTGCCCTGGGGCTCCTCTCCTGGGGGAAAGGTCACAGTCCAGACACTTCTCACTTTGACCCCATCCCTCTTCTGGCCCCAGGAAGGGAGACTGTAAAGCATCTTCCTATCTAAGCTCCTTCATTCCCCAAACCCTGCATGTTGGTGACGCTGACTCGGTGCCAGGTTCTGCATTGGCATACTCAGCAGTGGGGATTCCAGGAGGGAAAAGACAGGATCCATGCCCCCAGGAGCAAGGAAAACGAACACGACTAGGCTCCTACTCTATGCCACTCTGCTTAAGTGCTGTTCACAAGTTGTCTCATTTATCTCTCATTCAGCCTCTATAATGACCCCACAGTGTAAGGAGTCTTATCTCTCATCATCTTTTTATCACGATTCTTATTCTTAACTCTGTGAACCAATTGAAGAAGGAAGCTCAGATGGGTTGAGTAAGTTGCCCAAGGCTACAGCTAAAAAAAGTTTCCCTGGAATTTGCTTTTATTTTTTATTGTTTAAATGTTTTAAAGATCTATTTTGTATTCCAGCCCTATGGTATAAAGGCCTTCATACCTGCCATGAAACCACAGCATAGCTTCAGGAAGCTCAGAGGAGCTCAGTGAGGGCCAAGCAGTTAACAGACCCCATCTCACCTGGTTCCAGAGGCTCTGATGAAAAAACCATTTACAGAGGTGAGGGCAGGATTACTGGGACCAAAAAGGGCTGCTGAGATGCCGGGGGACTAGCAATGGCCAGAGGCTGTCACTATTGCCAGGCTCAAGGGACAGAGGAGCAAGCATGGAGAGCTGAGCCAGGGAGGAGGCGCTGCCAGGCTCGTGCACTAATTGTGGAGTGGTGCCCAGAGCAGCGAGGAAGCGGAGGAACTACCCCAGCCTCTCTGTCCTCCCACCTGCAGTAACTCACCTGGATGCCACATGTCAAGGGAGCACTGGGGATGCAGCCCAGGGCACAGGGCAGGCTGCAAAGCATACAAATGGATCTGCAGGGAACAAACAGAATGACCTGTCCATGAAAGAACAAACTCATCCTTGATGCTCAGGGCTCATTAAGCCAGAGTGCAGATAAGGCAGGGAAGTTAGGGACTGTGTGGACTCTAAAAGGAGAAGAATGAAGAGAAGGATAAACAGGAGAGCTGGGAGACAGGAGCTCTCGTCCGGGGCTCTTTGGACCAAACCCTTCATTTTGCAAATGACTTAAAAATTATTTTAAAAATCATCTGACTGCAAAAACTACCATTTAACCCACAGTTTATGCCTGGATCTTATTTATTTATTTATGAATCTCTGTATCCCTTGGGCCTAGCACAGTCTCTGTTATTCAGTTTGTTGAATGAGTTAAAGATCTTTCCCCATGTATCCCCTTGTCATCTGGTTCTGAAAATACAACCTCTACCCATGGTAAGTGCAGCACTCAACACACACATACAAACCTAGTCAATTACAAAGGCATAAACTCAGAGTTCTCATCAACTGACTGTTAAGATAAATCACCCAGGACTTTACATGCATTATCTCATGTTGTCCTCCCAACAACACAGTGAGATAGGCCATTTTACAGGTGAAGAAACTCAGGCAAGGAGAGTGTGCTGGCCCTGCACCTTTTGGTCCTCAGATCCATGCCTTGCATTCCCTCATAAGCTACATTTCTTGGGTTCCTGTACCAACTGGTTTCCAGCTGGATTCAGCCAAAGGGAAGCCCTGGCAGAAAATTGAAGGGTGAGAGGAAGCCAGAGTCAGGGTATTTCTCTCTTCTTTCTCTGCTGTGTGTGATGTCTCCCTCCAGACAGGGCACCATAATTTCACCTTCTGCTGAGTGATGCCAAGGGGAGACCTCCTGTGATACAGCCTCTCCCTAAGAGGGGTGGCTTCCTGCTAATCTCTGGTTACCTCTCCACCCCCAGTCTGGCTCTTCACTCTTCATCACCTGGTCACCAATTCTCCGCATTAAATTCCCCCACTGTTTCACTGGTTTGAACTTGGGCTTTGATAAGCCAGATGTAGAACACTGCCCAAGGCCACACAGGTAGGAGATGGCACAGTTACAATTCAAGCCCCAGTTTCTGAATAACGTGCTCCTAACCACCCACATCTGCCACATCTTTTTTTTTTTTTTTACATCTTTATTGGGGTATAATTGCTTTACAATGGTGTGTTAGTTTCTGCTCCATAACAAAGCAAATCAGCCATACATATACACATGTTCCCATATCTCTTCCCTCTTGCGTCTCCCTCCCTCCCACACTCCCTATCCCACCCCTCCAGGCGGTCACAAAGCACCCAGTTGATCTCCCTGTGCTATGCGGCTGCTTCCCACTAGCTATCTACCTTACGTTTGGTAGTGTATATATGTCCATGCCTCTCTCTCGCTTTGTCACAGCTTACCCTTCCCCCTCCCCATATCCTCAAGTCCCTTCTCTAGTAGGTCTGTGTCTTTATTCCTGTCTTACCCCTAGGTTCTTCATGCCATTTTTTCCCCCTTAAATTCCATATATATGTGTTAGCATACGGTATTTGTCTTTCTCTTTCTGACTTACTTCACTCTGTATGACAGACTCTAGGTCTATCCTCCTCATTACAATTAGCTCAATTTCGTTTCTTTTTATGGCTGAGTAATATTCCATTGTACATATGTGCCACATCTTCTTTATCCATTCATCCGATGATGGACACTTGGGTTGTTTCCATCTCCAGGCTATTGTAAATAGAGCTGCAATGAACATTTTGGTACATGACTCTTTTTGAATTATGGTTTTCTCAGGGTATATGCCCAGTAGTGGGATTGCTGGTCATATGGTAGTTCTATTTGTAGTTTTTTAAGGAACCTCCATACTCTTCTCCATAGTGGCTGAACCAATTCACATTCCCACCAGCAGTGCAAGAGTGTTCCCTTTTCTCCACACCCTCTCCAGCATTTATTGTTTCTAGAATTTTCGATGATGGCCATTCTGACTGGTGTGAGATGATATCTCATTGTAGTTTTGATTTGCATTTCTCTAATGATTAATGATGTTGAGCATCCTTTCATGTGTTTGTGGGCAATCTGTATATCTTCTTTGGAGAAATGTCTATTTAGGTCTTCTGCCCATTTTTGGATTGGGTTTTTTGTTTCTTTGTTATTGAGCTGCATGAGCTGCTTGTAAATTTTGGAGATTAATCCTTTGTCAGTTGCTTCATTTGCAAATATTTTCTCCCATTCTGAGGGTTGTCTTTTGGTCTTGTTTATGGTTTCCTTTGCTGTGCAAAAGCTTTGAAATTTCATTAGGTCCCATTTGTTTATTTTTGTTTTTATTTCCATTTCTCTAGGAGGTGGGTCAAAAAGGATCTTGCTGTGATTTATGTCATAGAGTGTTCTGTCTATGTTTTCCTCTAAGAGTTTGATAGTTTCTGGCCTTACATTTAGGTCTTTAATCCATTTTGAGCTTATTTTTGTGTATGGTGTTAGGGAGTGATCTAATCTCATACTTTTACATGTACCTGTCCAGTTTTCCCAGCACCACTTACTGAAGAGGCTGTCCTTTCTCCACTGTACATTCCTGCCACCTTTATCAAAGATAAGGTGACCATATGTGCGTGGGTTTATCTCTGGGCTTTCTATCCTGTTCCATTGATCTCTTTCTGTTTTTGTGCCAGTACCATACTGTCTTGATTACTGTAGCTTTGTAGTATAGTCTGAAGTCAGGGAGCCTGATTCCTCCAGGTCCGTTTTTCGTTCTCAAGATTGCTTTGGCTATTCGGGGTCTTTTGTGTTTCCATACAAATTGTGAAATTTTTTGTCCTAGTTCTGTGAAAAATGCCAGTGGTAGTTTGATAGGGATTGCATTCACATCTGCCACATCTTAATTCAGAACTCACTTTAGTCCTAACTTCTCACTACACTGAAGCCCAGAGAGAGTGAGTGACTTGCCCAAGGTAACATCACTAGTTAATGGCAGAGCGAAGGTTGAGAGGAGTACTTGTCTCTCAACTGTTCCCAGTGATATTTTCCCTCTACAGCACCATCAACCCCCTAATGTGTCTGAGGCCTTGGATAGGAGAAGTTGCTGCTTATTTTCAGAGCTGACTTTTCCTTCTCGCGTAAGAGCTGAAAGAGCATACTGGCCTCTCCTCTCCCAGAGCTGTTAGGAAGATAAACAGGATAAACCAGGGCTCTGAGCTCCCACGGAGATAACAGAGATGCCTAAATATAAGGCTTTATGGTGGTAATGATAGCAGGAAAGTGCTGTGGGTAAACAATGATTTAAAACAATTCGAAGTTACTGCAACAGTCATGGGTGTTCTGTTCTCAAGGCAGCTGAAAAACTCACCCTGTAGACATTTCTGTCTCCAACTATTTGTTGCCTTGAAGCCCAAGAGTGCTTCTAGGCAGCCCTAATTTGTTGGAGATGAACACAGAGGAGGTGATGCCATTACGAAGCCATGGCCACAGGCAGCATCTTTAATTCATGAGCAGGGTGGCA
Organism: Phocoena phocoena; assembly: GCF_963924675.1. Lineage (NCBI taxonomy): Eukaryota > Metazoa > Chordata > Mammalia > Artiodactyla > Phocoenidae > Phocoena > Phocoena phocoena. The sequence goes on from NC_089219.1 coordinate 98,882,604, forward strand.
TTGGCAGGAGGAAAGGAAGAACTGCCTTGAGTCTCTGCCTTGAGGTCAGGTAAAATTTAGATTCCACCCAGTTCCAGCACAGCTAAGTGGTTTTCAATTTGTGTTTTGAGGAGAGGTGATATGGTGCTGGTCATGGTTGGGAGAGGAGAGATCCTTCTGATGAAGCAGCCCCCCAAGTGCTAACAGCATAGCTGAAGATCCCCCGGCACTTACTCCTGTACCTCTATTCATTCATCCAACAAATGTTTACTGAGTATATGTAGAACACTACTAATAGTGAGTTCTTCTGAGTCAGAAAGATTACTGGCTATGTGACTTTGGCAAAGATACTTAACCTCTCTGTGCCTTTAAAGGGGGATAGTAACAGCATTTATCTCATAAGACATTAGGAGCATTAGTTAAGTTGGAACATACAAGGACTCAGAACAGTATCCAGCATATAGGAAGGATTTGCTAGATATATTTTAGCTCTGAAGTCAGATCTGGCTCTAAGTTCTGTTTTTAGCTGTTAGTAGCTACGTGACTTCAGGCAAGTTACCTGACCTCTCTGAGCTACAAATTTCTCATCTATAGAGAAGCACAATCCCTGTTTTATATGGAAGTTGTGAAGGTTCAATGAGATAGTGATGTAAAGTATCCAATCAATGTTTATTGAGTGTCTCCTCTGCAAGAAATAGAAACAGAAATAATGGGCCTGGCCTTTAAGGCCTATGTCTGGGGATAAGCCAGGTACACACACTCAGGTCTGATCATCCCCGCAAAACTCCAAATGGACTCTGGACCAAAAGTCAACAGGCCTGGTTCTGTCCTGGCTCTGCCCACACTAGCTGGGTGACCACGTTCAAATTGCCTGACCTCTCAACCTCAGTTTCCCACCAGCAGGATAAGGGGTTGGAATGTATGGCCTCTAGGGCTCCTTACAGCTCAACTATCCCAAGAGTCAAGGCACCTTCTCCAGGACTCCCTTAGACCTCTGGCCCAGGCCCAGTCTCGAGAATCAACGCGGTAGAGTGGAGAGGGTGGGCTCACGGGGGTAGACGAGGGTGCATGAAAGTCTAGCCTGGCGTCAAACACCCAGCGTGTATTCCAAGGTGGTTTCCTGTCTGCTTCCTGGCCCAGCACAGGCATCACCGTCTGATTCCACAATAAAGGGCTGAGTCCTTTAAAGCTAGGATGAGCCCCCAGATCGTTCCATATTCTTCCTCCTTTCTGTGCCCTGCTTACCCAAACAGCCTTCCTCTGGTTCTCCAACAAGCTCCAGGTGGCTGTCCCACTGAGGCTTCCAGGCCAGGACCTTGATGTATAGTTGGCCCTCAGCTGGGATCCAACCCGGGCTGGTGGGAGGGAGGGGAGTGAACGCCAGCCTCACAGGAGTGAGTGTGTGTGTGTGTGTGTGGTGTATGTGTGTGTGTGACCTTTCCACTTTCATCTCCAGGATTCTAATCTCCGGCGTTATAACACCTGGGTCAACATCTTGGAAATATATTTCTGTATCTCCAGCGAAGGAGGAGGCACATGTTTCTGTGTCAATGAAAAACCAGTGGGGGCCTTAATACCTCTTCGGAAGCGCCAAGCCCCTCAGTAGAGATGCAGGGCTTGTTGCACAGGTGTGTACCTGCCCCCTTCTTACTTTGATCCTCCTGAAGGCAGTGGGGGGCAGAAGTGCTGCTATGAGCACCACTGGCCAGAGGCAGCTGGTCAGAGGTGTGGGAGGCTGCCAGGCAGATGCCCAGGGTTTGGGATTTCAAACCGTGGAGGGATTCACGAGCTGTCGCTTGGGCAAGGGACATTCCCATAGGCAAGGACCACCAGCACGGCCCTAAGCAGTCTTCCCTTGGCAGGTGAGTGGTCACAGGAAGTGGCTCCCGACCACGGAGGGCTGTGCATCCCATCTCCCTCCCTCTCTTCCTCCTTCCCATTCCACAAATAGTCACCGAGCCCCAAGTGCCAGGCCGTGACCGTGGGGCTGCAGAAACAGAGGTGAATAATGCAAGCTGTCCCTCTGCAGAGCTGACAGCCTAGAAGAGATGATTATGGACATATAAACAAATAATTACAATAGCGCGTGCTAAGTGCTATAATAAAGCAATAAACGTGGTGCTCAGGGAGCATGGAAGATTCCAGGGAACATTAGACTCTGCAGATCCCTCACTTAAGAGAGGCAGAGACCAGGGTTCAATCAGGCCTGAACAGATTGTTCAAAAGCATTTCCAGTTCACACTTCAGCACCAGAGTTTTTCTTTTCTGCCTGTTAACATGTGCGTAGGAAACCAAGCCTTTGGCTGGAAGCTCAGCTCTGGGGCTGCTGCCCAGTGGCCCAGCCATCCCAGCAGAGCAACCGAGGGCCCTTGTGTTTAGAAAATGCCTCCCCGTGAGGACTTTGCCAACATGGAGGGCCAGGGCAAGGGTGCCCTTGGACCATCTTAGTTTAGGAGGAAAAGTTGGGGCTGCCACAGCTCTGGGCTATTTCGGGACACGATGTACTTGAGAAATAACAGGCTGACCTGTCTTCCCTCCAGACACAGGCTCCTTTGCACCTGACTCTATAATCTCCCTCGAGGAAAAATCATTGCTTCGGGCTATGACCCGGAGAGGGATAGCAGCATCCTCCTTCCTGACTGCTGTCTCCTACTGGCAGAGGAGCCAGACCTGACACGCAGATGCACTTGGTACCTGAACACTTCTGAGGCAGAGATGAGTGAAGCCTCTTGAAACCGAGGCCTTCACTGATCTTGTCTCCACATCCTGGGCTACCCCACATGTCCAGGGGCCAGCATGAAAGGTTCAGGTGATGCTTCAGACCTCACATCAAATGCCCCCTTGATTCTGTAGTTGGCCGACTGGTGGGGAATTGGGTGGAGCAAGGAAGGCACTGGCCAGCCTCACCCCTCCCTTCCAGGGCTGCCCATGCCCCTTGCCACTGGCATAGGCTGGCATTCAGCACCTCCAGAATGTGTGCCCACATCATGCCCGATACTGAGACATGCAGAACAAGAGCAGTTGCAAACAGGGTCTCTGCCCTGGCAGTACTGATAGGTTTCTCTGGGGGATGAAGTTGTCTCTCCCTTCACAGTGGCAGGCTTCGAACTGGGGGTCTGAGTGATGTTCTGGTGCTGAGAGGGAGAGGCAAGAGGACCCAGATGATCCAGAGGGGGTGCTGTCGGCTGCAGTCCAGAGACAGGATCGCAGCCCCGGGTCCTGCCTGTGTAAGGGGCCCCCATCAGAGAAAACCCCAGCTAAGCCACACCTCCCCTGCCTGGGCTCACCACACACTCCATAAACAGGTCAGCTGGCTATGCCACCAGCAGGAGGGGCTGGGCACCAGGAAGACGTGACTACATTTCTTGATAATAACAGCTGACACATGCCGCGTTTACTGTGCGGGGCACAGTGCTAAGTGCTTTTACAGGGGTTAACTCATTCAATGCTCACACAGCAGTATGACAGGTTACTATTACTACCCCTACTGCACAGACGAGGCACCGAGAGGCTCTAAGGCTTGCTCGAGGTCACACAGCCACTAAGTGGATAGGCCAGGATTTAAATCCCAGGAATATGAATTTAGACCCTGTGTTCTTACCCACTATATTACTCACTCAAATTCCTCATTTAACACTGGAGGGATCACAGTGGTTATTTTTACTAACAGTTTTAGTGGTGGACAGGGTCTGGCTCTGGAGTCAGACGCAAGCAGACCTGGGTTCTAACTGTGTGAACTTTGGAAGGTGACGAAACCTCTCTGGGCCTCAGTTTCTCCATCTGCAAAAGGGATAGGAACCCCTGCCTTGAAGGAAGTAAAAATGTAATAATGCACTTAGCATAGGGCCATTCACCAGTAAACACTCAACAATTATCATTTTACAAATGTGTTTTCTTAGATTGACAAAGGTGATCGGCCCAGTACTTAATTACAAGTTATGTGACCTTGGGCAGGTCACTTGGCACTGCTTTTCCATCTGTAAGACACTGGAACAGTAGAATGCATTCCCCAGCAAACCCAGGCTGGGCGGTGGGGAGAAAGGCTTCCGGCTGGCCTGGGATTTAAAACATCCTCACGGAAAATCCACATAGTAAACATACGCACACTCGCTTATGCAGATGCATAAAGATTGTGGCCTTTCCACTGTTTTTAGCCAATTTGGTTCCAGCGCCCACACTCAGCTCCTTTTAATCCCTCACCCTGTTAATTTCTCTCCATAGCACTTAGCACTAAGTGACACACTGTGTATTTTATTCACGTTTATGAACCGCCTGCACCTCCTATACTGTAAGCTCCAAGAGGGCAGGGACCTTGCCTGTCTTGTTCCCTGCTGGATCGCTAGCTCCTGGGATAGGGCCTGGCATGTGGTGCTTGGTAATGTAAATGTGTGCTCAACGAAGGGAAGGATAATGGGAGGCGTGCAACTCCCTGTCCTTTCTCTCCTCCAAGGGCCCCATGTGTCAGAACCGCCCACCTCTCTGCCACTAAGTTGCAGGGAAGACACCCATATTTACAGAAAATTACATAAAAATGGCTAATAAATGGCTTTATTTAGCTCTGATGGTGTACCCTGCCCTGGGTTGAGCACTTTACATGTATTAACTACTTTAACTCATTTAGTCTGTATCACAGTCTGTCTCCAGTTTACAGGGCAGAAAAGCAAGGCACAGAACAGCTAACCGCACGGGGAATGAAGCCCACGAGGTTTAGCTTCATAACCCACACTCCTAACCGCTTTGCCCTTGGGCCTCCCAAAGTTTCACTGCTAGCCTCCTCTCTTCTTCTCCCCCAGCCCCAAATTCCCTTTCTTCCCATTACTTCTCAGTTGCAAACATTTCACCCAAAGGCATGTCTAAGCACGCATTCATTCATTCAACAGATGTGTTGGAAGCGCCAGGTATTGTTTTAGGCACTGACTCTCCTAACAGAGAAAGGAGTCCCTTCCCACCTGGGCACCCAGAAACTCCTAGGGGCAATGCGTTGTGCTCTTTCTTCGCTTGTCACAAGTCCAGGGTTTGAAGAGTGCCTGGCTAAGTGGTTTGTCAGGGCCTAATACTGGAACCTGGGGCAGGCAGCGGTGGCTGATGGGGTTTGGCCCAGATATGACCTGCCATTATGTGCCAGACACCAGACACTGTTAGCACTTGATACACATTGTATCATTTAAACTTCAAGGCTCTCCTATTTTTAAAGATGAGGCAAGTAATACATTCAAGGTCACAAAGCTGGGAACTGGCAGGTCTGTGCTCAAAATCAGACGTGTGTGGTCCAGAGCCTGATCCTTTTACCACCTCACAGGTGCCTGTCCCCTGGAAAGGTCCAGGGAGAGCCCTGGGGGGGGACCTGGGAGGCCATCCCACTCCCCTCGTTCTCCCGAAGAGAAAACTGAGGCCAGAGTGGGTAAGTGGCTTGGCCAGCCAGGCTAGACCTGGACAAGGTCCAGTTCTCCTGGCGCTTGGCTTTCCCTCTGCTGCTCTAGGAGGAAGCTGTCCTGGGAACAGAATCGGCATCCCTGACTCCCGCTCATCACTTGGGGCTGACGCAGGCAGCGATGCGCGCCCCACCGCTGGATCATCAGCCGGGTGAGGAACAGCGTTCATTTGCTCTGATTCTTAAGAGCTGACCTGTTTTAGGAAGTGTTCCCTTTGGAAGATGCCTGGTCTCTTCCCCTTCCATCCTTTCTTTTCTAAACATGCATCTCCCTTCACTACATTTATCTTTCCTCAAAGGCAACAAATAGCATTTAGTGAGTTACTAAATGGGCTGGTTATTACACTAAGTGCTCTACATCTCTTTTCCTATTTAATTGTCACAATACCTCCCTGGGATAGAAACTATCATGATCTCCCTATTTTCCAGCTAAGGGCTCTGAGGCCCAGAGAGGTTAAGTGATGTGCTCAGAGTCACACAGCTGGCAATGTCAGTGCACAGATCCAGGGCTAGGTATATCCGATTCCAAAGCCTCCCCTCTTAGGTCAGCGCACAGCATAATCTTTCTTAATATCAACCTGCTGGCTGCCAGGCTGGCATTGCATTTTTCTTTGCTAGGAGGTCAAAGCAAACAGCCAAGTATTTTGAGCCCAAAGAGTGGTCCAGCCTGCACTTCTGCTCCTGGAATGTTCCTCCTCCCAGACACCTGCATGGTTCGCTCCCTCACTACCTACTAATTACTGCTTCCTCTCAAGGGGTCTTTCCTGCCTGCCGCATGGGAAAACTACCAGACGCCTACTAGGCTCTGCCCTCTAACTCTACTTACTTTCCTTCATCCAGCTCTGACAACCACCTGACGATGGATTCTTTTTTTTTTTTTTTTTTTTTTGGTTTATGTATCTCTAGGTTATCAACCCCCACTAGGATATAAGCTCCATGAAGGTAAAGACTTTATTCTACTATGTTCATGATTAGAATACTGCCTGTCACATAGGAGCTTAAAAAATATCTGTTAACTGAATGAATGGCCCAGAGGGAGGCGGGTATGACGCCCAGGAAGGAGAAGGGGCCCCGGAATGAGGCTCACCTCCTGCCCCTGAGGCTCAGCTGGCTGGGATCTCCCTGCCCTTAAAGATCTCCAGGACAGCTCCTGTCTAAGTGCCTTCTCTCCTTTGCACAGACACATGGAATCGTCAGTGCCTAATGCTCAGCCTCCACAGAGAGAAGCAGTGGTGAAGCTGCCCGCAAGCAGGGCAAGCAGGCTGTGGGTTCCACTCCTGTATGGCTAGAGAAGGTATCGCACAATTGGTTTGGGGAAAAATTCACCACCCTGACTGCACCTGTGGAAGTTGAGGTTAAGATGAGTTCTCACTGTCTGAATGCCATGTGCAGACATGGAGCAGGAAGCCCCCAGGCAGAGCGGGCAGCGGGCAGGGGCCAGCCGGGAATGACATCGCAGAAGAGGGGCTGAGTCTAGCTCACAGGCCCCCACCCCCACCCCCGCCACAAGTGTCCTGGCCCCAGGGCTCAGGGCAGTCCCACATAGACCTCATAATGCTCCCTTCACAACTCTTCCTGGGAGCAATGTCACAGTGGGCTATGGGATATGGGGCGTGGCAGCTTTCCCTCCCTGGCTTCCAGCGTGTGGGAGAAGGCCACACAGCCTGGGGCCAGGGGAGGAAAGCTCTGCTCGAAGACGGGACTGTTTCAGAGGAGAGATAACAAGCCTCTGATGGCATCAGGGTTAACAGAGCCTCCTGCAAACTTGGAATCCAACAGGCTCCCGGCAGCTGCATTAAAATCTAAACAGTCTTTCCTGTGGATTTTTCCGATTAATGCAAATTTGTTTTGCTTTGCAAATTGAAAATCAGTTGCAAGCACCTGGTGTAAGAATTCCAGCAGGGAGTAGAGAACGCTGAGAGGAAGCCAGCCAGTCCTCAACCTTGCCCACCTCTGGTTCCTGGGCAGCCAGGCCTCCTCCACCGTGCTGGGTTCCCCCCCCCACCTCCTCAGTAAAAGGCTCTCACGAAGCAAGACTGACTGCACCCCAGTGGTTTCCAGATGCTGGGACTCCCAGGCTTCTTTCTTTTGCCAACAATGGGGGGTGATAGGTACAATCAGGGAAGTCATTCAAGCCCACTGTAAGAAGCCTGCCTTGGCATCTCCTGGGGGAGGGGAGGCGGGATGCCATCATATGATACCATAGTGGCATTATTTCATCTTTCAGCAAAGGAATGGGCAGGTGCCTTGGAGATGCACGTCCTGGTTGAAATCGTTCATGTCTAGTGCTTGTCCCAACTGCATGGCTACCTAGCTCTGAGCAACCACCTCCTCCCACCAGCACCAGAAAGCAGAGGGAACTACTGGGGGCTCCCAGGGAAAGCGGGGTGACAAGGAAGATGCCGCTAGCATCCCACAGCTGCCTCTCTCTGCAGAGCTGGGCCCACCCCGCTTGTGCCCGGATACCTGTCAAAGCCGTGCTAAGCAGACAGGAATACCCCCTTCCCACCCGTCCCCTCCTCCACCAGCCGCGCAGTGTTCATTCAGCTCCGAGATAAGTCGGGAGGGAGGGCAGTTATGAACGGGCCCCATTATGCTCCCCCTTCCTCTGCTACGCAATTTAAAGGCAGGAGACAGAGAGAAATGCTCTGGAAATCCAAATTAAAATGTATTCCTGCAGCAATCCCGCACCCAGCTAAAGTAACCCAGAGCCTATTGTCCTTTGCTAAATTTAGAAAATGCTCAGGTGTGTCTGATCCTACTCTGCACAGATATTTTTAATACAGATTTAATCATATTTTGGGTTAGGAGGAGAAGCTAATTAGGTAGGCAGATTTAGAAAGGCTGCCGGAATGCGGGACAAAGAGAGGTGATTTGATGCGATTTGATGTTTGTTGTTTTTTTTTTTTTTTAAACAGTAAGTTGTGTTGGGCTTGGGTTTTGGATCCACAGCAAATAGGCTTGAAAACCGAGGTGACAACGAACAGAAAATCTCCCCGTGTTAGTAGTCGATGATTCCTGGGGCTGGAGGGGACCCTGAAAGAAGGTCTCGTCCACTTTCTAACTCCACTGACGGCTGGACCCAAACCCACCAGGGGCAGAGGGCCTTCACTGTTTAACAGGGCACCTAAACTGGTGCTCTCCATCCTTGGACGGGAAGCGTTCACTCAGGTCTCTCTGCAGGAAGGCACATGGTGTTATCAGCTCGGTGAGTGCTGGTGGCATGGATAACTGAATCAGTGACCAAGCAGATGAACCTTGAAACCTGCCAGCCCCAGACCTGGGCGAGGGGCATCAGGCTTCTGCCCACCCTTTCCCTGGGGCCCTGGCCTACCTCCTCTAGTTCTCGGGTGTTGGCTGCGGCTCCACCCTCACCCAGTAAACTGATCTCTACGAAGCATCACTGACTGTACCCAAGTATAATAAAGAACTAGGAGTCTCGGCTTGACTCCGTGCTGAATCATCATGCCATCGAGTAAATGATGCAAAAACTCCTCTGAGCCTCAATTTCTCCACCAGCAACACGAGGATTCAGGTCTCTCCCTTCATTTATTAGGATGACAAAGGTCTGGCAAAACCTGGGTGTGCCACGCTGGACGTGTCAGGGAGAGGGCCACGGCAGGGCACATACCCAGGCAAGAAAGGTCGTGACACTATGGGTTTGTTTTGTTTTAACCGAAGTGTGAGTGTGCTGGGGAGAGTGGCCTCTTTGTCCAGGGCCCACCCCCACCCCTGTCTTTGTGACGAAGGAGGCTGAGCCCAGCGTATTGTTACTGAGTTTTCCAGCTTCCTCCTGAGCATACTGCCAAGTTAAAAGGCTGGGATGAAGTGAGAGAGTGGCATGGACATATATACACTACCAAATGTAAAATAGACAGCTAGTGGGAAGCAGCCACGTAGCACAGGGAGATCAGCTCGGTGCTTTGTGACCACCTGGAGGGGTGGGATAGGGAGGGTGGGAGGGAGGGAGACGCAAGAGGGAAGAGACATGGGGACATATGTGTACGTATAGCTGATTCACTTTGTTATAAAGCAGAAACTAACACAGCATTGTAAAGCAATTATACTCCAATAAAGATGTTAAAAAAAAAAAAGGCAAAGCACAAGACTATCTACAGTGTGCCACCCCTCACGTAAGGAAGAAAGGGATGGAAGAAGGTACACAGGTATCTTGTCCATTGGTGCAGAAGGAATACACACGCTTTGGTTGGTTACCTACCAGAGGCGGATGAGAAAGGGGGGGAAGAAGGGGGATGGGAACGGGAAGCAGAGGTGAGGAGGGAGGGGCACTTCTCTGAGGATAACTTTCCATTTGGGTCTGACTCCTGGAGCTTTAGTACTGCTTCACAGAGCCTTCACAACCCCCAAATAAACAAGCAGTCCAACAGGATGTGGAGGGACCACCCCCACCCCCGCCAAAACCCACAGAGTTCCTCCTAAATCCAGACTCTCTTCCTCAAGGAATGGGTCCCACAAAAAGGAGAGCCTATTATTTTCACGGTGTAGTAGCTGAAAGCAAAGATTCTAGAGGTTAGGTTCAAATTCCAGCTATACCCCTCATAGGCAGTGTGACTTTGATCAAGTCACTTAACCTCTCTGGACTTCAGTTTCCTCAGCTGTAAAATGGGGTAAAATGGTAACTACCTCGCATAATTGTTATGAGGAGTGTATGCGTTAGTACGAGACAAGGGCTGAGGACAGTGCTTGGTACAGGGTTGTGGAATTGCCTGCTATTATGATTATCACAGTTTCGGGGCTTGACGGTTAGGGGCAGTCGCAGTGACCCATCTTCTGCCTTATGGGATAAGGGCTCCCTTCTTCCCCTAGAACATCTCTCAAGCGTTGTGAATGGGCCAGCCTGACACGGATCTTCCAGTGGCAGGCTTACTGCGGTGGCAGGACTGCTGAGCTCCGAATCGCTGCTCTGAGACTACAGTCCTTTCCTATTGCTGTTGTAACTAATTAGCAGAGGCTCACTGGCTTAAACAACACAACTGGATCACCTTACAGTTCTGGAGGAAAGAGGTCTGAAATGGGTCTCACTGGGCTAAAATCCTTGGCTTACAGTTCCTTCCTCCCCTTCAAAGGCAGCAACAGAGGGTAAGTCCTCATATGGCATCCCTCCAGCCTCTTCTGCCTCCCTCTTCCATTTTTAAGGACCCTTGCTATTACCTTGGACCTACCTGGATAACCCTGGACACTCTCCCTTTCTTAAGGTCAGCCGATTAACAACTGCTGTAAATCCCACCTGCTGCCTTAATTCGCCTTGCAACATATTCACAGGTTCTGGGGATTAGGACATGGACATCATTGGGCCATTATTTTGTCTACGGCAAAAGGACCAACTCCTGATCTGCTTCACCCTCTTCACTTGTGCTCAGGGCTTGGTCTCTTGGGTTTGTTTTTGTTTTTTCACCATTTTTAAGTGTACAGTTCAGTGGCATTAAGTACATCCACATGGTTGTACAGCCATCACCACCATCCATCCTCCAGAACATTTTTCTTCTTGCAAAACTGAAACTCTGTAACCATTAAACAGTAACTGCCCACCATTCTACTTTTTGTCTCTGTGAATTTGACAACTTTAGGTACTGACTTATTTCATTTAGCACACGTGCTCAAAGTTCATCTATGTTGTCGCATGTTGGTCTCTTGGTTTTGTGACAATGCCATGCTCCCGGTTCTACTCATCCACCGCAAAGTTGGCCCGGCAGGAGGTACCCAACAGGAGTGGCATTTCAGGCTAAAAGTTTGCAAACAGGTGGCCTAGAGATTTTAAAAGAACACAGTGCAGTGTGGTGTGATGGTGTTGATATAGTTCAGAGTGCTGCTCTGGGGTCACTGGGCACTGGGCTCCAATCCATGCCCAGCTATTTGTTGGCTACGTGACTTCCAATCACCAGCCAGCACTCATGATGGAGTGCACTCATAGGAGCACCTATGATGTGCCAGTCATCGTGGAGACACATGGGGCACAGAAGCTGCCCAGCACAGTGCCAACCACATAGTAAGTGCTCAGTGAACACTAGTTCAAAAGGGCGGTTGAGGTAGGGGCAGAGTCGAGTGGAGAACCCCTAGGGTTCCACATGAGCTTTCCGTTAGGAGCCTCAGGGAGCTGTTGTTGGGATTTGCTCTGAATCCTGGCAGAAGAGGAAATTATAGCAAAATTATAGCAGTGTTTCCTAAGATGTCAGGAGAGGCTGCTCTGGGGATGAACCTTTAAAGGTAGGCCAGGAAGCAGGATCAAGTCAAGAGTGACATGCATGTGGGAAAGGAGGCAGGGAGGCCAAGGTTCACCTTTTAAAGCTGATGGGCTTTCCCAGTTCTGGTTTGTTTTTTTTAAATCTCCTCCTCCAGGAAGCCTTCCAGGATTAAACCCACAGAACTCTAGTCACTTTTACTAGACTTCCCTTCCATATAGCAAGAGGCAGCTGCCCTGACCACCCAAGACTAAGGAGCCCCAGTTCCAAAAAACACAGTCAACAATGACAGTTATCATGTTGTTGGAGAGGTGTGGATCACCCAGATCTCTTTCTGTTTGGCTCTGACGTTTATGATGCATGTATGATTTTTTACAGGCAGATTTACCCTTTTGATTATACACTTCTGAAGGCAGCTACTAAGATGAATTTTTATTCTAGACCACGCTCCCCTGGGCATGTGGGGAGCTGGTCAGGACAAAACAGGCTACAGAATATCCTCCCACGGCAGTGGAGAGTTAGCGACACCAGCGTCAATGGGAGGAGGGAGAACAGGTTCTGAGGTCAAGGCTGCCCTGGCTGGTCCTGGAAGCTGGCTGGTGCGGACTGGGTGGGACGAGAGTAGGTGGAAAGTTCCTCCGTCTCTGCTCACACCCCTCCCTGCCACTCAGAGAGACCGACAAGGCTGGGGAGCTGTGAGAACAGTGTGGTGGTGCCCTGGACCACTTTCCCCAGGTGGAATCATCTTTTATCCTGGTGAGAACATGCTATAATCACAGCTATCTTCCCAAGTAACCAGTGCTTTCCAGCCCTGTAATTGGGCCACTGCTGGGGAGAGAGGACAATTTGGAAGTGACTTGAGGAACACAGGAGGGAGGGCTATTTTTCCGCTGTTGCAAGTCTGACTCCCACCCATCCCGCATGACTCCCCAGCCCCCAAGCCCATTCCATCCGTCTCTGGCCTGGTGAGGGGCATCTGAGTCAAAGGCTTGGCCCAAGCACATGTTTTATGTTCCTTAAAAGCCATGGGCTGCCAAGGGATCAGGACAGCTGATGACCAATGATATCAGGGAAACCAGACCTGGGAGGTGCTGCCCACAACAAGGAACGTCAGCCTCGGGCATGGGAGGCCTGGACAGACCTGGTGAACGCAGTTGTCTAAACCACAGGGAGTCTGTAAATTAATCCCAGACTGCTACCCTACCAGACTTGTGTGTGTCCTGGAAATGCCAATATCATTCTTAGAAAGAAAGAAAAAGGAATGTAAATTTGACAAAAAGTGGGCACGTGTGTGTGTGTGTGTGTGTGTGTGTGTGTGTGTGTGTATGAGTATGTGTGTATGCATGCATGTATGTATGAACGTGTGTGTGTGTGTGTGCCTGCCCTGGACCTGTGTGTGAACACTGCAGGCAAGGACGCAGCTGGATGCATGGGCTCTGGACTCAGAGTCTCTGTCCTTGTTTGGTCACCTTTGATGAACTTGGTTCATCAACGCTGATGAACTTGGGCAAGTGCCTCAACCTGCTCTACCTTAGCTTCCTCAGCCGTAAGATGCAGATGCTAATAGTATATAACTCATGCGACTGTTTATTAAATGAGCTAATATGTAGAGAACACATAATGCTTGGTATATGAGTTTCACTCAATAACTGTTAGCTACTCTTCTCATTTTTGTTTATTTATCCAGGTCAGTTGGCTGAAAAAGGTCACCTCTTCTTGACTTCAAATCGAGGTAAGCAGGAAGCCCTGAAGGTCACCAGACTTAAACCAAATCCATCCATACATTCAGTATGTATTTAATACAGAGCATGTACACAAGACCTGTGCCTTTAGGTCCATTCTCAAGTGCACAAGAAGGACCTTCATTGACACGCCATTCCTAGAGTCCATGTCAATGGGACCCTTTTATACATTCAACCGCCTTATACCAAGGTCCTTCAGATACATCATCAGCCAAAACCTTTAAAACTGGTCCAACCGACCCATCTCACGCTCTCCACGGCTTCACTGCAGATAGATGGTTGAGTCGATTGTAGAGCCCACAGCTTTAGCTTATTTTTGCCACCACCTGTTTCCCTTACTCCCAGATCATTGAATTGCCTGTTTTCACTCATTTACGTAGAGAGATATCTACATAAACGAAATCATTTTAATATTTTCTCTTTATTTGGTTGTAATTGCTCAGAGAGAGAAAAACATGTCCTTTCCTCCTGGGAGATGCAAACCTTTAGTATGATGGGTACAATGAGCAGAGGATTTCGGTGATACAATTGGTGATAATAATAATGAAATGCTAAATAATAATTACATCGGCAACAATACTATCGATGATAATGAGGAAGCTGGGACAGCCTCTGTCTTTTGCCGGACACTTACATATGCCAGGCACTAGGCTCCATCCTTCACTGGCATTAGCTCATCTAATTTGGGCACAGAAGCAGAACTGCCTCTTTGCTGCAAACTGAGCAAACTTTGCAAACGGGCAAACTGCCCATTCAGATGTAAGAGGTGTGTCCAGAAGCCCTGGCTGCAGGTCCAGAGAGCATATCCTCCTGGAATCCCAACCTCATTCCAAGCCTGCCCTTGGCATGGAACACCCCCCAATCCACTTTTCAATCATCCAGACACACACATGCCCCCTATGTAATTATCCCAACAAATGTGCTAAAGGAAAATAAATGCTGCAAGACTGTCTTATAAAAATAGCAAAATGCACAGCAAAGGCCTTCTCTGTATAATTCATGCAGGAAACAGGGAAACAACTTATCCTGATAAAATTGTGCTTTCTGTGAATTTGCTGATTACACACACACACACACACACACACACACACACACGCATGCATGCACAGAGTGCCTCTGTATGGCTTGTATTTTGATAAGGAGATGAGGACAGCCCAAGTCTGAAGACTAGCTGTGCCCTGGGGGAGCTGTCAGCTGAGGACTGGGAACCTGAGTGGCTGGACTGGAGACCACTTTCTGGCAGCCTGGGCTTGTCTTCCAGTTCAGACTGTTCAGCTCCATAATCTTTAGCAAGTCGCTGTTACATGCCCATACCTGGGGAGCAAAGGGGTCACAGAGAGGAGCGAGAGTCCCATGGAGGAAGCAGACCCCTGAACAGATGAAAACAGGACCAGGTAGGTATGATCGTGATGCTGAACTGGTGGATCAGGTGGGCTCCTTGGAGGAGGGGTCTGAGTCTTGAAGGATGAGCATGGTGGCCAGGGTAGGAGAGTGAGGGTGGCATTCTTGGTAGAGGGAACACCCAGAGCAGAGGCGCTGGGCACCAGGAAATGGAGGGCGGACCGTTAGTTTGGCATCACCAAGGCACACAGTAGGGCAGGCAAGAGCTGGGGCTGGAGTGCTAAGAGGGAGCCAGAAAGGAAGGGAAGGCCCCAGCCACCTTGCCAAGTGACATTACCACTTGGCCACTGCCTAAGGTCTGCTCAAGTGTCACCTACTCAAGGAGACCTTCCCTACTCCCTGCCTCGACTAGATTAGAGCCCTCGCCAGCACTCTCAGCCCTCCTTGCCTTTCCATCATGGTGCTTCTAGCTGCAACTGGAATTATAGAATTATCCTGTGATTTGGGGTCACTGTCTCCCCGACTAGACACTGTGGGTCTTCTCTTCACCCAGTGCCTTGCACTGTTCCTGGTATATATGAGTCACTCAATAAATGCTTACTAAATGAATGAATGGCTAATGAATGGTTCTCAGTAACTCATCGTGGGATGGCCGGAAGGGGGCGAAACTGGAGACCAGCTGGAAGGCTAGTGGAATAACTTTGCCTGAAAGATGATAAGGGTCTGAAGCACGTCAACCTGGTGGGAAGGCAGAACAGCAGGCCGGTGTGGCTGGATCTAGGTGTGGGGGGAGGGAGAAGCTGTCTGGATAAACCCCAGGTTGGGCTTACTTCCTGCATAGGACAGGTGCTGGGCCATCTGCCGAAGTGAGGAATAAGGGCGAAGGAGCAGGGCTGGGGGAGAGAAGGGGTGGTATGAGTACATCACTGCCATGGTGAGCCTGAGTTCCCAGACATTCAGGACATCCCTTTCCTGGAAGCAGACCCTCTGACCCCTCTGGCCACATCTGGCACGCCCTCCTCAGGCAGCATTAGCATCCATGCTGACCCTGCTGAAGCCAGACCAGCCCCTGTGCTTTTCTATTCCACCAGCCCCACCCGGGGGCACCAGACTCCCCGGGGGAAGGCGGGTGCAGGCCTAGCCGACAAAGACTGCTGGTCTTAAGAGGATGAAAAGGACGTCTGCTGTATAAATGGAATTCAAGCAGACTCCCTGGACAGGCCGGCTGGCTGTTCCACACTGGTGCTCATTTAGAAACTTTCTCCTTCATTATAACCAGTCTGTGCCTAGAGGCAGGAGATGGGAGTGACAGTGCAACCATCTGAGGGACACGGCAAAAGGCAACAGCAGGGCAGGGATCCAGCTTTATTCCCAGGAATAGTCAAGGAGGAGGGGATTGGCTTCTAAATCCTGGGATGCGGCTCCCAGCCTGGAAATGGGTCCATCAGACTCGTCTTCCATGCCCTGGGCCGGCCTGAACACACACACACACGCGCACAGCAGAGGAGCTGCGATGGAGGGCGGACGGGGTCTAGAGTGATTGCCCTGTCCCCATCCAGCCTGCTCATCCTGCCGAGCCAGTCTTTCTGAAGTTCCACAGTTGATCTCGCCACTCTCCTACTCAACAACCTTCAGTGGCTCCTCGTTGCCTTTGGGATGAAGCTGACGTCCAAAGCCCAGGGTTCAAAGACCCCTTTAGTCTGACCTCAACCCACCTTCCCAACATTTCAACTCACTCTCTCCCTCCCCGCATGAGGGCACTTCGCGGCAGCCCAGACGGTCTCCTCACTGACTTGAGGTCTCAGAAAAAGACAGAATCGTGGACAGTTAGGGCAAGGCCCAGAGAAGGTAAGTGATTTGCCTCGGGCCAGGGTCAGAGCCGAGTCTAAGGATGCCAGACACTATTCTCGTTCACGTAAGAACGTGGAACCCACCTTTAGTCATTTATTTAGCAAATGTTTATTAGGCACCTTCTATGTGCCAGGCTGGGCGCAAGATGCAACAGCAAACAAAACGGAGAAGTCCTGCATCCTTGGAGAGTTGGGGAGCTACACAATCAATACAGATATAAGACAGGCGGTGATGAGTGCTGTGAAAAAGAACAACGAAGGCAAGGGGACGGAAAGCGATGGCAGAGAGGCACATTTCACTGAAGATGCTAACGGAAGTGGGTGTTTGAGCAGAAACCTGAAGGAAGTGAGGTTCTCCTGGAGGAAGCGTGGTTCAGGGGGAGGGAGCAGCAATCACAAAGGCCCTGAAGCAGCAGAGCTTTGGTGAGCTGGGAGGGAGGCGTGAAATGAAGAATAACGCCAACGACCTCAGAGAAGAAGTGTGGAGTACTCCAGCCAAGGTAAGGATGTTGGCGCTTACTCTAAGTGAGATGAGGTTCTGAGCAGTGGAGGGATGTGCGCTGACTTGGGTGAAGGAGGGAAGAGTCATACAGACACATGCAGAGCGACAAGAGCACAGCAGCACTGGGACAGGGTCAGGGTAGTTTCCCCAGCTAGCTTCGCAAAGCAGGATGGTCAGGTGTTTAGGCAAGAGAAGTGTGTGTGAGTGTGTGTGTGTGTATATGTGTGTTTAGTAGGGGAGAAGGAAAGAGAATAATAGGGAAAAATAATACCCAAGATGTATTAAGGACTCAGTATATGCCAGGAACCGTGTTAAGTATTAATTCATCTAATATTCCATTCCCCCATTTTACAGATGACAAAATGGAGGCAAAGAGAGATGAATTTGTTTGAGACCATGCTACTAGTAATAATCGAGTGGCACATAAACCCAGGCAGTCTGGCTATAGAGCCTGCATTTCTAACCACCACAGGATGTCACAGCGTAGAAAGTGTTCCAGGTGGAAATGAGAGGGGCAAGGCGAATAGGGGGGATCCTGGTCAGGCATCTGGAGCGAGGAGGGCTTTGGCACTTTCCCTTCCTTTGAACAGCATCCTAGAGTTAAGGAAGTCCAGCCCAGGGCAGGGTCAGAGGTGCTGTGTGTGAGTGGATGAGGTCACATCTCAGCCCCAGGGGGTTTAGAGCCTGAAGGGGCTCCCAGCTGCACCTACACCCCAATTGCCTTTAGATCTTGACTACTTAAAGTGTGGCCCCCAGACATGCAGAGTTGGCATCACCAGGGAGCTCACCAGAAAAGCAGAACAGGAGCTCACCAGAAAAGCAGGGCCAGGAGGTCTGGCCCTTGCCCAGACCTCCTGATTCAGGATGTGCATTTCAGCAAGATCCTCAGGAGATTTCTTGTAGAGACATTAAAATTTGTGAAGCCCTGCTCTGGTCTCAGGCCAAACATGATTTCAAGAAATCCTGCTCTGATGGTCCCCCACCCCCACAAGATCTCAACCTACAATTTTACTCTCTCAAAGCAGCTTCAAACCCTCCTTCATAGCACGGACCACATTGTCATTCAATCGTTCTCAAAGTTGCTGTACATCGTAATTATCTGGGGAGAGTGAAATACCCGGAGGGTCAGCTGCCCCCCTGGACAATGAGATCAGAACTGAGGTAGTAGGTTTTTTTAATGTCCCCTCACCCCCAATGCCTCAGTGTTTCCATTGTACGATCAAGTCTTTGAACCCTTGATGTAACCAAATACTTCATGTCTCTCTCCTTTGAGAAAAGTCCCAGGAGAGCAGGGATTACATCTGCCCCATTTACTGCTGTTCTCAGCTTCTGGAACAGTACCTGGCACAAAGGAGGTGCTCAACGAAAACTTCTCAAAGGAAAGCAGGAAGGAGGAGGGGGAGTAGGAGGGAAGGGTATCCTCCTCTGACAAACCTATCTCGGAAGAGCAGCAGCTGCCGCTATTTCTGGGATAAAAGAAGAGCAGAGTCGCTGCGCAGATGCTGACCAACTTCACTCGTAACAGCCGACCACGTGGGGCCCCTTCTCACTCACTACAGGCACCCGGGAAAGCAAATAGTCCGGCTGGGTGTCGGCTCTGCCTCTCACCAGAGGGAGCGGCCAAGGATGAAGACTCTCAGCGTGGAGAGGGGAACAGGAGGCCTGGTGCCTGCTGTCTGTGGGGTTCCCTTCGAGTCCCCTTTCTGTCTTAACCACTCCCTGCACACAGTGATGTGACACAGGTCCTCTACGTAAGATGGCTTGGGATGCACCTGGGCCCAAACCTTCGACCCAGCTCCCAAGGGCTGGGATCCTGGCTCCAGATTCACTCAGGTTTCTGCATGGAAACAAATCAGGACCTTGTTTAACACCAGAGTACACATTACTTTTCCTCTCCCACTAAAGCAAATTTCTCTCCCATCCCTTCTGGAGAGGTTCATTTAATAGTGTGGGAAATGAAATGTCAACAAGAATTAGAACAAGTGGCATCGTAATTCCCAGCAGATGACAGGCAGCCAGGGGCAGGCCGTCTCCGACAGCCCGAGCCGGAGGCAGCCAGCCTGGGAGACCCCAACCCCAGTTCCGGAAATGGGAACCTCTAGGCAACCCTCTCCCTGCCTGCAAGTGGAATATGGTCTTTGAGTTCTGACAGCAGAACAGAAACTGCCTTTGACACAGGTAGCAGATTTCCTCTGACACACAATTAGCAATGACAAGTGTTCCCTGGGGCTGGACCCAAAAGCTCCATCAGTCAGCCCATCAGGGGTCACGTGGATGGGGGGTTGGCCTGCCCAGAGCCTCGACCTACTACCAGGAATCATCAGCTCACCTTGCCTGGCATCGGCCTGATGCTCTTCACAAGGCCCCTGCATCTGTCAGCTCATCTGCCCTGGGGGCTCGGAAGTGTGAGAGAAAAATGTCTCTGCCCTCTGCCCACCTGGACCACAGAGGGCAAAAGCCAGGCTCACTTAACTTGATCATGGAAATAATGAACGTTGATTGGAAGCTTACCACAAGTTGGATCCTAGGCTAAGAATGTTATGTGTATTATTCTTTTTAGTCTGCTCATTCATTCAAACACATATTTATTGAGTGTCTACTATGTGGCAGGCACAGTTCTAGGGACAGCAGTGAAAGAACAGACACAAATAGCAGCAAAGTGCTATGGGGCGATGGTGGACCCATGCCCAGTGCAGTGGGGACACCAAGGACGAAGGGAATGGTAATGTATATGTGTGAGAGAGAAACGGCGGGGAGTCTTGGGGAGGGTCAAGAAGGGCTCCCAAACCCCTGGTGTGAGATGGTGTTCAGGTGGTGGACAGGGGCAAGGTGTTTCCAGACAGAAACTGAACAGGGTAGAGAGCCACCATTCCGTATATCCCGTGGCACTGAGCCCAGGGCCGGGAGCAGGTTGGTGCTCTCCGTGGTACTTACTATGTAAACAAGATGGGAGAGATGCTGTCTGCACCCTTCTCGCCCTCAATGGAAGAAGGCAGCCAGACTCTCACTGACGACCGGTAGAGGTCCCCAGTCCAGGCCTGCTGGGATTCACCCTCCAGTCTCCAGGACCCTCTGGTTTAGCGCATGCCTGTTTCCTCCTTATCTAACTTCCTTGTAATACTCCTCCATAGACTGGTAGATCATTATTAAATACCAAGAAGTGAGAATTCAGAAGGTTACGCTGCTCTTTGTATTTGTAAAGGGCTTATCCACACCCTGGCAGAGCTGTTGTTTGTCCCTACACCCCACTCTGCACGGGAAACAAATCACGGGGACCCCAGTGGACAGGCAAGGCTGAGGAGACAGCTGTTTACTGGTAGATGCATAATTTACTTAACCAATCGATAACAAATACGTAAGATAGGGCTGTATGAGTCAGGAACTCTGTTAGGCTCCGTGGATACAATGGCAAATTGAGGACAAGTCCCTTTCTCCCAGAGGCACTGAGGCTGTATTGCAGGTAAGTGACATGATTTGCCCAATTTCTGTGTTCTGGATAATCATTTGTTAATTCATTCAACATGTGAGTCATTGCCATGTGTCATGAGCTGTTCTAGGTGCTGGGGATTCAGCAGTGAAAAGAACAAGGTTCCTGCCCTCATGGAGCTTACATTCCAGCAGGGGAGACAAGCAATGCATAAACAAAACATTTGTCCAACACTTTAAGGTTTATAACACACTTTCTCCAACATCATCCCAGTTCTTGCTTCAGTTCTGTGATAATTGTATTTTTGTTATTCTCTTTTAATAGATGAAGAAATAAAGACTCAGAGAGGTTAAGTGACTCACCCTAAATCACACAGCTAATAACCAGTGAGAGCAGGACTCAAACCCCAGTTTTCAGACACATGAGATCATGTGTTCTTTAGGCAATACTCTGGCAGGACAATGGTGTTACCAGAAGAGCTAAAGGGAGAAGGGGTATTTATAGTGGGGGCTTTCCTTCATCTATCTGGGACTTCCAAGGAGGATACTGAGGTTTGGAAAAACTTGGCTTTTTCTCATAATGGCTGACAAATGACCTATGGTAGACCAGATGTCTAAGAAATCACAGGGACCTGTGAAATCCTGGGCTGGAATGATACTTGTTGTTTGATTAGTTTTTTGTTTATTTGCTTGTATTATTTTGTTATGACAATCCTTGTTTTGTATACGATGACATTTCTCCAGTGGAGACTGTGTATGTATGTATGGGAGAGGCAGGTAAGCAGACAGGGAGAAGTGAGGAGAGACAGAGGGTAATGGCCTGACCTCCAAGGAACCTTGTTCAGCCACCTCTCACTCCTTCCACTAACATTGAGCAAGTTCCCAGTGCGCCCTGGTGTCGAGAAAGCACAAGGCAAGGCCTGTCCACCTGCTCTGCGGAGGCTGCCCACCAGGCCCGCTGTACACGTGGGTTTGCCTGTGCCCCTGCCACGTGTCTGGTGGCTGAGCAGGTGCCCTCAGACACCTGCTGAGGTAAGGGCAGGTGAGGGCAGAGGCTGAGGGCACCTGCTCAGCCTCTACAGAAAGATCTATTTCAAGGCACTGGCCTGGTGCTGGGCATGGGGCTCCCGTGCCAGAGATGAGCGTTGTTCCCATCTGTAAATGGCTCCAGCTTTTGGAAAAGCAGCCACAGACGAGAGCTTAGCAGCAAACAGATCACTCCCCGCCGAGCCCGCGATTCACCAGGGCAGAGAGGGAGGTGCCAGGGAGGGGCACGGAGCTCTGGCCCACACTTAGGATAGAATTTATTTCTTCTCCTCTGCATAGCCTGTCGGGCTATTCTGCTAGTTCTTCCACTTATTTTATTTTTTTTCCCCAGGGTTGGAGAGAGTTTCCATCCCAGCTGTGCAGGGCATTTCCCCAGAGAGGCTTAAAGACCCTCAGACCAATTAGCTGGAAGTCTGTAACCAGGGTCTTTTTTACTCTCCCTTCTCAGCAAGCAGACTTCTCCCCTCTGGGAATGGGCCTCCCTACGGCCAGTCCAGGTTTACTGTGCATGCAGGAGAGGGGAAGCATGGGGTGTGAGGAAGGGAAAGGGGGAAGAGATGAGGGAAAGGGCTTCTGGAAGGCAAGAGGAGGAGGAGAGGAGAAAACAGAGAAGAAAGGCAAGGAAACGTGGAGAAGAAAACAAAAGGGAGAAGGGTTTGTGCTATTTCGGTGATCTGTGCCTTGGGGCCTTAGTGTCATATTGCAATGTAGGCAGAAAATCACAACAAGCATTTCTGAGCCTCATTCTGGGCATCTAGCACTGTGGGAGATGCACAAGTGTGAAACGCAGCCTACACCCCAGAGGGGTTTATGATCAAGCGGAAGGGTCGGTCTGAGCATCGCATGTTCAAGGTCCAACTTGATACAAATAAAAACGTTTTCATCGGAAAGCTGGAAAATCTGGTGACAGTCAGAACCGGAGTCACCATCGCTCACCTTGGGGTGAGTCTGGGCCTGCACAGCGGGGTGAGTCTGGACCAGCACTGGACCTCCCTGTGCCTCAGTTTCCCTTCTGTAAAGTGGAGATGATACATGTCTTGATGCCCTTACATGGACATGGAACCCCTCAAAGGAGACCCTGTGGGTGAAAATAAATTCTAAAGTAAATTCTAAAGCTGGACTGAAATGCAGGAAACACAGAGCAATTAAGGGCTGGATACCGAGGCACTGAGGCCACTCAGAGGGTGGTCAGAGTCCTGGGGGCCAGAGCATTGGGCTGGGCTGGGAAAGAGAAACAACCAGTTTTCGAAGAGAAAAGGGAGGCTGGTGAAGGCAGGGGAGAGGACACCAGATGAAAGGCATGAGGTAGGAATATACTTGTATTTGTGGGGAAATTAAAAAATAGTTCTCTGGTTCTTTTGCTTGCTTTCTCTGCCCTCCTTCTCCCACCCTGGTCATTTTAGGCGACTCTTTCTGCCTTGAATAGGCTTCTATCCTCCCACCCTTCGTTTTGATGAACTTTTACTAAGATTTCAGGTTTTTTAAAGATGTCATTCCCCAAAAAGGCCTTCCTGATTCCCAAGGATGGGTGCTCCAATATACCTTAAGTTAGTGTTTAGTTGTAAACATTTTTACTATGACCCCAAATAAATATATTTTACATTACCAGACACACACACATATCAATATATAAAATGGAAACAAAGTTTAAAGAAACATGTTCCCCTCATTATGGCTGTGATCCCATAATATCATTCTGTGATCTTTTTCTTCTGCTCTATTTAATTTTTAAAAAAATGCTGGTTGTGACCCACTAAGTTAATTTCATGACCCACTAACGGGCTGGTCACCCGCTGTTTGACAACACTGCCTTTCTCCTTCTCTCCCGTACCGCATTCATGCCCTGGATCACCAAGCACATCTGCAGCCCCCGCCTGACTGCAAACCCCCCGAGGACAGGCATTTCCTCATGCTCTCTCCTGGACCCAGCCGCAGCTCCATGCCTGATGCCCAGGAGGTGCTTTAAAAACACTGAATGGATTAGTTATTGAATGGAGGGATATCTGGCTGGAGCAGAAGAGAATAAAATAAGAGTGGAACAGAATGAGGGCCTTGAAAAGTGGGCAGATGAAGGTGAATTTTAAGAGAACATGTGAGGGCAGCAGGGCAGCAGTCGCAGGCTGGAGAGGAGGAGGGCGCTGGCTGCAGGGGCCACGAGGAAGGGTCCATCCTTGCAGCCACTTGAAGGGAGAGGTGACAAGGCTTTAAGGCAGAGAGCTCTAGGTGTGGCCGAGAAGAAGTGGCAAAGAGGACCCCAAGTCTCTGGCCTGGAGGCAAGACGCCCTGCGATAGCTGTCCTGCCCAATCACTAGAGCTTAGTAAAGACCCACAGCCGCAGCTTATGTTTCTTGACCACCTACCGTGTGCAGGCACTGTACCAGATGCTTTGCGTACACCCACTATTTACAACCACAGACCCGAGTAACCCACCCAAGCTCACACAGCTGGTGAGTGGCCCAGCCAGGACTTAAGTGGGATCAGTCCGAGTCCACGGTGCATACGCTTTCCCGTGCACCACCTTGTCCACACCCCAGTTCTCACCTCTGCCTCCTGTTCATCAGTATCTATGGCTGACACAGTCTAGGAGCCCTTGATTTCTTCAAAATTGGGAATCACGTGTAATCAGGAGGGCAGTAGATAGGTATATGGCGAAGGGTTGGATGGGGCAGGTGTGGTGGAGATGGTCTCTGTGTTGACCACCTTAAGTGTGGGAACGTCCAAGGGATGACAGCAGGGCATTCACACATTCATTCTTTCACTCTTTCAACAAACATTTATTGAGTGCCTACTATGTGCCTGGCACTGGCCAAGGTGCTAAAGGTACAATGGAGAATGAAGTCCCTGCCCTTGTGGAGTTCACATTCTAGAGAAGCGGGGAGCCAGATGGTTATCAAATAGATATAGAAAATTGTGCCAGGAGACAATGGGTGCTGAGAGACAGGTGAAGCAGGGCTGGAATTAGGCCACTGCCAACAGGGCAGTCTGCGGAGGTCTCTTGAGGAGGTGACATTTGAACAGAGACCCAGGGAAAAGCTCCACAGGAACATGCACAGTTGCAGGGAGGGAAAATAAAGAAGCAACAGCAAGGAGAGTCAAAGAAAACCCATGAAAGAGCAGGGGAGCCTCCAGAAAGACAGCAGGGGGTTTGGTAGAGAGGAGAGAAGGTTTCAGGAGCCAGGAACAGCAGGGAAGACATGAGTGTCCTCAGTGAAACACTGAGATTATTGACAAAACACTGCCAAGCCAGTGCCGCAATCGGCCAGGGCACACCTGCATCCAGGCCCACAGCCCCAGCCCTGGGAATTGTGGGATCTTCCAGGAGCACGCCTGGTCCATCTGCAGGGCACAGCCACTGTCTCCAGCCTCTGGGAGTCGGTCACAGGGGTCAGGAGTCAGGGGGAGGAGGAGAGAGCTGTTCTCAGCCTGAACTGGGGCATCACTGCCCTCTTGAAGCCTCTTAGGAGGAGGCTGCTTGTGGTGTGTCTGGGAATCTCTGCTTTCAAAAGGATCCCACCACACCCTTGCAAGGGCAGGGCTGACTCTGAAGCCTCTTCCACAAACCCGGGTGTCCTCTCCCCCAAACCTGGGTGTCCTCTCCCCCTTCCTCTGCCTCTCACTCTCCCATGTAGGGTCTAAGAAGAGGAGAAGGAAACCCTGGGGCTGGCCGACAGGGTGACTCATCCCACCCGAGCCCATGCTTCACCATCTCACATCAGAGTTTGCAGCTCCTGGCATCCCGATGAGGGTAAGACGTTTCTGGAGCTCGGCTACCATTTCCTTGCCTTCCTTCTCCCCTCACAGCCAAGGTGGCTGGAAAAGGAGGGTACATCCCACTTGGCTTCTCCCATTCACACGTCCCTCCTTCCCAGAGGGAGATGCTGAATGTGGGATCGAAGCCTGCCCGAGGCCATGGTTAATGCTAAGAGAGAACCCAGAAACTTCCATGCTTGCCTCCTTCTCTTGGCAACCAGTGCCTCCTAACCACCCTCAGGAGGGTTAAAAGGCCAGTGGGAGAGAGACAGACAGACAGGGACACAGAGACAGAGAGACAGAGAGAGAAGTCTGGTTCCCTCCCCTCAGCTCTTCTTTTAGAAGGAGATCCTCCCCTTAAGCCATGTTCCAATGAAAAAGAAAATAATAATAACAATAGCAACAAGAGCGCTTTATTGAGTACTTACTATATTCCAGGCATTATTCTAAATGCTTTATAGGAACAAACTCATTATATCCTTAGGAAACCTGATAAGGTACCCTATCCCCACTGTATACAAGAGGGAACAGAGAGGCTAATTAACTTACTCAAATCTGGTGTAACAGTATGGTGGACTTCTTTAATCTCAGCTTCAGATGAAACTCTACATCTCCAGTGAAGTGCAAGACGAGCATGCAGGATCCAAACTGTCCACCCACCCCGGCCATCAGCGAGTCAGGGAGAGAGTAAGAACAATGGGGCTGTTGGAGGTGGAAGAGGGGCGCTGAAGAGAGGAGGTGGTGTATTCTGCCTGCTCCCCGTTCAGGTCAAGCCAAGAGTGAGGGGCTTGAAGGGAACCTCTCAGGGAGTTTTACATGGGTCCTCTGAACTTGGGAGACACGGAACACTGGTGTCTAATTCAGGCCTGAATAATCTACAGGGAAAGTGATGGACGTGCTCACTGGTAGCTTGGACGGTGGAGCAAAGGAAAGTGGCCTCACAGGTATCCCAGGTTTCCAGGCAAAGGAGCACTTCCTGTGGTCGGGGGTGGACACCGGCAGGGAGAGAGCCTGCCTAGAGGGCGGTGGGCCCCGCAGGGACGTGGTGGGGCCCCCAACACTCAATGTTGAGAAAGGAGTTGAGCGCCCATCAGGGAGAGGGCATCACATACAATAGGGGAACTGAGGGTGCTTCCTAGTGACTGGGTGGGGCAAGGGTCTCCAAAGAACCTTGAAAGTGCTCCCCAGAAGAGAAAAGTCCGCTTTACACATCTCCTGGGCCCAAAGAACTCATAAGAACTTCCATGCCCAGCCCCCCGGACCTCCTTTTCCAACTGCCCTAACCTGGGAAGAGAGAAGGAGAGGACCCAGGAGGGGGTTTCCTCTGCCCCCCAGACCCACCGTCTACCCTTTCCTGGCTCCAGCTGGAGGCCGACCTCTGTGGACTGAATCAGCAGGCTCCATGCCTTCCAGCAGGAGGCACTGTGGACTCACAAGCCTGGAGGATGCCAGGCCCTCTGCCTCTGCTCACCGGTACCCCTCCCCTCGGGTGGCCCTATCCATATGGCTCCTTCCCTTAGTTCCAGTAACTTCTCCTTCCCCTGGCACCTGCAGGCCCTGCCGACACCTTTGGAAATAGTCCCTTTATGAAACCCCCCTCAACTTTCCTGCTTTTGAGAGCCTGTCAGACCTGGACTGACAGAAGGGAAAGAGAAAAAAGCCAGTCACATCCACCACCCTATTTCTACCAGCAGCACTCAGATCGGGGACGGGAGATGACGTCACTGGGTGGGCTTTAAAGTTGTGATGATTGGACTGGGCTGGACACAGTAATGATGGAACTGAGGCTGTTTGTGTTACCTAAACATGACCTGGAAAGTCATGGGATCTGGCCCAGATTTCATCCAGGGCAGCAGAAGAATCAGCTCCACTGAATAAATTCACAGGGACAGTGGAGATAAAGTGAAGCTGCTTTCTCATCGCACCGGGGGTTGCGCTTGGTCAAGGCCCAGCTATTCTCACAAGCGCTGGAGCTGGGAATTCCAGCCCAGGCGGTCCGACTCCAGAGCCTGTGTCCTAACTCCTGTACAGTTTCCTGCAGGGCTGGTCCTCGTAGATGTGAGAATTTCTTTAATTTTCAATGACTATCTCACGCAGGAGACCTAGACACCTAGACATCTCCAGCTCCTTCCTTCAGAATTCCATCCCTCGCTTCTGGATTTCTAATCTAAGCCCACCTTTTGGGGGCATTTCCTTTGGTTTCTCTAGGGAGGAAACTGACCTTCGAGCCACAGGCTTTGAGCCAAAGTACTTGTATAGAGTGTTTGTGAGATGGGCCCTCCTCTCGCACAGCTTAATACCAGCAATTCTGCCTTTGATGTCGACCTGGAGAGCAGTGTCTGGCGATGGCCCTGGGGTTACCCTCAGCTTGGTCAAGATGCTCCTGAATGATTGGCATGCCAGCTTTCCCAACTCCAGGTCTTTCTTCCCTCTACCTAGACTCTCTATATTCCCTTCATGTCCTGTTGTGACCCTCCAGGGCCTTCCCTAAATACCATCCACTCCAAGAATCCTCCACGGCATCCGTGGAAGGGTAACTCACCCCCTCCTCTGTGATCCCCTCTGCAGGGTCTCAGCCACACTCCTAATACCACTCTCACGCTGTGTCGCAACGATCCATCTACACGCTCATCTCCCTCACTGGGCAGTGAGCGGCTCAACAGAAAGTTCATCTGTATTTAACAGTTTTCACATCTTCGGTGTCCAGTATGAGGTCTGACATGTGAAGGCTCAATAAAGGTTTTGAGAATAAATGAATGAATGAATCAGTGAGAGGATGAATTCCTTTAGCTTTTGAATCAAATGAACTAAACAGGCAATGTTTATTAAACACCCTCTACATGGCCATCACTGTGCTAGGCACTGGGGGACGTCACCTCAAGGATAAAGGAACCATTTCTGCCCTTGAGAAACAATCTGGCCAGGGAGACAAAGGTAATTAACAAACACATAGTAGTAGCGTGGTAGTAACAACAACTGGCACTTATGGAGTGCTTGCCCTGTGCCAGGCTCTTCTAAGTGAGTCATCAGGTGGTAACTCATCTTAACCCTCATAATCTATGAAGAAGGGGCTGTTATTATCTCTAATTTATGCATGAGGAAACTACAGCTTATAGCCCCCTCCCCTCCACCAGCTAGGAGGGGCCATACTGAGTTCCACACGTGTAGGACAGACCGCAAAGGTTGCAGGAATAAAGGGAAGAGGGAGATGCTTGTGGGCAGGAGTAGTCAGGGAACGCTTTGAGGGAGACACAGGATCTGAGCTGAGTCATGAATCCCCATCCCCCAAACCTTTTTTCCCACCCTGCCGGGGTCCAGGACCCTCATCCCCATGCATCTGGAGCCCTGCGGGAGACCACTGAACGTTAGGTGACTTTGTGAGGGCACTGGTATCATTAGCACTCCTGGGGTGGCTGGTGCCCCAGCTCCTGCCAGGAGCCTCCCCAGCTCTGGAGCCCGAGGGGGCAGGAACCCACAGCAGCTGCTGATTAATTTCCACTGACAAGAGGTTGCGTCTTCTGCAAGCACGGTATTAAATAGCTCCTTTTGATCATAATTAAGTTTCTCTCCGGCTGATGCTATAAATAGCCATGCCCTATTGATTGGAGGGTCTGGGCTGTGAGCTCAGCATCCTCCGGGAGCCTTTCCAGGCTTGGCCTGGGCTCTCGAGTCCCACTTTTCTCTTCCTGACACGCAGCATTCCTAAATTCAAGGGCAGGTGCAGCCAGACACCAGGCTTGAGTTCGGCTCATTTTTTCAACCCTCCTCTACCCTCCACTGGCATTCCAGCTGAAGCCAGGGTTGACTCACTGGGTTACTTGGCTTCCTAGACAGAGACCTCAGTGAGCAGGATACCTGACGTCTCCTCCTGGCCCCTCAGGACCTGGGCTTTCCCCTCTCTCAGCAATGGGGACAATATCCCTGGCCCTCTCTGCCCTGCCTGGACACCTCCCTATTATACCAACAGGGAAACTGAGGCCCAGACGAGGGAAGATCCCGCTCAAAGTCTATAGAGGAAAAATAAACTCACAACTAGGTTGTCTCTTCCTCCTTCTCTTCCTAAAATAAAACCATTCTTGTTTTTCCGTACTCAGTGCAATGTGTAAGAGAAGATGAGAGGAGGGGCTTAGGGCCTTCAAATCCCAGGGTCACAATAGTGAGGGAGGGAGGCATCCAGAACAAAGCAAACTGATTACGACACCGGCCAACATATAGTGGTGAAAAAAGTGCCAGTGGGGCTTCCCCGGTGGCGCAGTGGTTAAGAATCCGCCTGCCAATGCAGGGGACACGAGTTCGAGCCCTGGTCCAGGAAGACCCCACATGCCACAGAGCAACTAAGCCCGTGCACCACAACTACTGAGCCTGTGCTCTAGAGCCTGCAAGCCACAACCACTGAGCCCGCGTGCCACAACCACTGAAGCCCACACGCCTAGAGCCCGTGCTCTGCAACAAGAGAAGCCACCTCAGTGAGAAGCCCACACACCGCAACGAAGAGTAGCCCCTGCTCGCCGCAACTAGAGAAAGCCCGTGTGCAGCAACAAAGACCCAACACAGCCAAAAATAAAAATAAATAAAATTTTTTTAAAAAGTGCCAGTGGAACTCTCTCCTTCTCCCCAACTAGACACGCACCAGAGTCACTTCCCAGAAAGCAACAAGGTTCTTTCTCCAGGACTTCTGCCAACACCCTAGATGCCCCCGCAATCACTAAACACACACACAGCGCTGTTACCTAGCCCTGTTTTGTTCTGCCCCACTCTAGGGACATAATGGGCTAGGGATGAGACAGTACGGTAGAGAGGAAAGGTCTGGCTGAAATTGCCAGGATTTGCATGATCCCACCTCTGCCACCAACTAGTGCTATGGTCATCTAGAAAATAAGTGGGTAGAATGAAATGACCTTTCAACTCCCAGTTCTTTTTTTTTTTTACTTTTTATGTTACATTGGAGTATAGTTGATTAACAATGTTGTGATAGTTTCAGGCGTACAGCAAAGTGATTCAGTTATACATGTACATGTACCTATTCGTTTTCAAATTCTTTTCCCATTTATGTTGTTAACATAATATTGAGCAGAGTTCCCTGTCCTATACAGTAGGTCCTTGTTGGTTATCCACTTTAAGTATTGCAGTGTGCACATGTCAGTTCTATAAAGTATAATTCTAAGTACAAAAAGGGTATGTACACACGTGCGCCAGGAAAGGAGCGTGGAAGTGCTGATGCTAAGTTTTCATTCTAGAGTAAGATGTTGCTTAGGCCCCCAACGAGAGCATCTGCAGAGGGCCAGTGCTGGTGTCAGGCTCCTGTCCTCCGCTCTTTACGGCAAACCACAGCTCTTGGACCAAATCTGTTCCATCTCCTGATTTTATAAATAAAATTGGCACACAACCACGCTCATTCGTTTACCTATTGTCTGTGGCTGCTTTTGTGCTACAACAGCAGAGCTGAGTAGCTGCAACAGAGAAAGTATGGCCCACAAAGCCTAAAATATTTATTTTCTGGCTCTTTACAAAATAAATTTGTCGATTTCTGCTAG
This sequence comes from Phocoena phocoena, assembly GCF_963924675.1. NCBI lineage: Eukaryota > Metazoa > Chordata > Mammalia > Artiodactyla > Phocoenidae > Phocoena > Phocoena phocoena. The sequence continues at coordinate 98,913,406 of NC_089219.1, forward strand.
GGCATGTCAGTGAGTGGGGAGGAGGGAGAAAAGGACTCGCTCAGTGGAGGTCAGGAATACAAACCTGGGGAGATCCTGGGCAGTGCAGGCTGCCTACTCCCCACTGTCCTGTGAATCAAGTTTTAGCAGGGCACATGGATAAGGACCCTTGGGTCCCTGGGGGGACCCTTGAGTCCCTGCCCAGTGACCTGGCAGCCTGGAGATAGGCTGTCCCCAAACCACCCAATACACATATGCACAGAGATACCCAGTCGTGCAGGTGCGTGCATATGTGTACGCACCTACACACACACACACGTGGCTGGGGTAGCTAGGTTGGGGCAGGTACTTTCATCCTGAGCGTGTGACAGGGAGAGGGTCCTAATCCATCTTGTATACAGGCATCCAACCTGACCAGGCTGTGCACATCCCTGCCAGCGTCCCATGGCTAATCTGCTCCAGAAACCTCTCCAATCCCCTGCAGAGCCCCGAGCTGAGGCCGGAGTAGGAGAGAGCCTGGGGCCTAATCGGCAGTGCCCAGGAGCAGAGCCGTTCCCTGGGAAGAGTGGGAAAAGTTGGTCACCAACGAACAGAGCAGACTGGAGGCCCTGCGAGCTTCACTTAGCAATATGACGTATGAACAGACAGCGAGCTGCCGGGGAACTGGGGAGCAGGAAGCGGCTGGAGGGTGGGCAGAGACATTGAGTAAAATCAGCACTGATGAAATAAAAACACACTGCCGGTTAGCCTGTACTCTGTGCTCCCCAAAACGGTCCCGGCTTGGGCTGCTCAGCTTGGGGTTTGGGGTGCTCCCCATTCTTCTCTACCCTCTGGAGCTGGCAGGCCCACTCTGTCTAGCCCTGTCCTGGCAGCCAGCATTTCACAGCAGCCCTTGATCTCCACCCCAGAGCCTCCAGCATCCATCTGGCAGGCTGTGGGGGGCTTTGATGGTCTTCTCTTCCTCAACATGAAGCTGATCTGGTTTTTCAGGGTAATGGCAGGCAAACAAAATCTCCCGATTAGTTTTCACACGCGGCCGCCCGAGGCCATACGCTGTGTTCTCCAGCTCTGCCATTATGCATGTTGCTTGTAATTGCTTTAGAATGACACTCATCAGGTTCTATTTTATCACCCAATGACAGATCCATAGAGGGGAAGGGATACACACACTCATAGATGAAGCCAGACTGCATAACGGTTAGGTAGAGTGATCCGAAATTCCAAGAGCTAGACTCTGTCCTCTTGCCTCAGTAGAGAACGTGTTGCATTCGCTGTGATTGCTTTCGCGTATCAAAGCGAGGTGAGGCAGCCAGTGGTGGATTGACTGGCCCATGCTTCTAGAAGCACGTTCCCATGCTAATCCCGCTCCCTCTAAACTTTCCACAGAACCCTCAGCCTTCTCGGCTATAATTACCCAAGGGATGAAGATTTCTTTCCAGGAGCAAAAGACAACTATAAACAGAGAGGGAGAGATAGTTATTCTTCTGTATTTAAACACTCCACCTCGAGCACGCTAAGGTGAACAGCCCTCCGTTCCTGCCACCCTGGGTCTTCCTGTGACTCCCATTGCTCCAGGAGGCTCACTCCATCCACCACTTCCCACCCTCAGCAGGTGGGGCCTCCGTCATTCCCAAAGGTCACAAGGGTGGGAAGCTCCCAGGGGCCTCTGAAAACTGAGCTGCAGACATGCTAACTTCACTTACTGACTCCTGTGTCCTGGGGCCAGTGGGGGTGGGAATATCTATATTCTCTCCCTGCCCACTGCTGGGAAGGTGGGTAAACCTAAGAGACCGCAGCTGTGACAAACGAACCAGAGCATCCTCTGTGCCAACACTGTCCCCGCCAGGTGCTCTGCGGCAGGTACGAAGTAGAACACAGAGAGCCCTGAGGGGTAGAAATGGTTGGGTGTGGGGTCCCTGTGGTCAAATGGTCTCACAGTCCTAGCAATGTCTCCCTTACCCACCTTGGACCAAACCCCTCCATGCCCCACTGCTAGGACCTGCATCCGCTTCCCGAGCTGGCTTCTCAGCAGACCCCAAACAAATCCTCCAGTACCCTGCAGTCCATAGCTATTTAGGGCTTAAAATCTGGGCCCAGAGAAAATCAAGAAAATATCCCAAAGCCAAAGATCCTTTCTTGCTAAGGATGCTGATCCTCGCGGTGCTTGAGAAAGCCCCACTTAGCAACCTTGAAGGGGATAAGTTCATGGTCCTCAGTTACTTTCCAAACAGAGAAACAGGATCCTCCACTGCGTGGGGACACCACAGGAGGCAAAGACCAGCCAAGGCTAGGCACTGCTTCCTCCCCTCCCCAGAGGACTGGTCAGAACATGGACCTCTGTAGCTCCCTCCCTTAGCCCAGAAAGTTGTCAGGTAGAAACACTGGAAGATCCTTGGGGAAACCTGGGGCCAGAGGTGGGGTGGGGGGAGAAATCCCATGTTGACACCCCCAGGCTGAGACAGGGGGAGAAGCTTGAAGCATCAATGCTACAGTCACGTATGCAAAACTGTCTCAATTCTAGGAGAGACACGGGCTCTCAAACACCTTCTCATATGAAGACGGGAACGAGCTTACATCCCTGGGGACGGACGGGGAGAGAACAGAACAGACTGTTTCCAGAGCACTTTCCCATCAGCACTCATCTCTCTATATCTTAATGAGGAGCCCGAGGGGAGCCTGGGGCCTCAACGGTGGAGCACGTTAGTGAGTGATTGGGGGAACCCCATCCAAACTCCTGCTTCCCTCTCTAGGGAAGCCCCCCAGGTCATGCCTTGCCTCCCCCTTCCCGCCAGAGTAATGGGGTGTTAGCCTGGGAGCCTGGGGAGGGGGCACAGATAAGGCAGCCTGGACCCTGTGCCTTGTCCTGGGGAGGAGGGAGGTCCTGTGGAGGGCGATGCTCGCTCTGCCCGGGGACCTGGGCTACAGCCCGGCCTACTTTGCTGCTTCCTGGCCCACCTGCCAGGGGCCGGCAGCCAGGATCTCGGCTAGCCACAGAGGGCCTGTCCACCTGCACTCGTCACACACACAGTGGGCGTCCTCAGCTGCCCCTCCAAAAGCAAAAACTGACGCCAGCGAGGCCATTGTACTCCGAGCAGCCCCGTCACCCCCATCAGACTCAGTTGGCACAATGTTTCCTGGTCTTTGTTGAATGTGTCCAATTTCCTGACCAACTCCCTGATAAATAATCATTTCCTCGTTCACTCCAGGCAGCTCCAAGCGAGCGAAGGGCAGAGGCTGCCTTGATGGGGACGCTCTTCCTTTTGTTTCGGTGGTGTCTGAGAGCCAGGGTTGAACCCTGCTTAGAGCAGGGGGCACGGGCTGCTTTGCAAAGGCCTGTCTCAGCCTCTGCAGCAGCCAGCAGTGGCCGAGCTCCCTCCTTGCTGCCGCCTCGGGCACCTCCTCTGCATCTTCTCTCCCCCTCCCTTACGCTGAAACTCTGCATCTCGGCATGGAGACCAGACAGGAATCTGCTAGGGTGCTGATCTAGGGAAATGGGTATTTGAAGGGAAGTCAGAGGGAGACACTAAAGCCCTCATGGCATGAAGGGAAGGGCATCGGCCGGGAAAGAAAGTGATCCGGGTTCCAGGCCCCCTTTGGCTGCTGCTTGGCCGATACTGGGGCTGTGATCTCAGCTTTCTTGTTTCTAAGACACTGAGGTCCACAGAGCCCTCCTTGCCTGTGTGAGTGGGGCCCACAGAGCCGAACCCTTGGGCAGCTACAGTCCCACTTCTATCCTCCCTGCAGCTTCTGCCCTGAGTTTCCCTGGCTAGAGTTGCTGGCGTACCATCTGGTATTCCTCGGCGAGCCAAGCGCTGTTTACCAGTGACAGCTCTGTTCGTCTGGCCATCCCTGCCCAGGAGCAAGTGCAGAAGAGCCCCTCCAAGCCCTGGTGATGGTTAATCCTGGGCACTTACACATGCCAGGCACTGACCTAGGTACTGCATAAATGTCACTGTTTTTCAACCTCACAGCAATCCTCATTTGCCAAAACAAGACATTGAGGTTCACAGGCAGACTGCAGTTTGGTCACACCCTAAGAAAGTGGCTGAGCTAGGGACACATTCAACAAAGACCAGGAAACATCATGCCAGCTGAGACTGGTGCGGGTGACAGGGCTGCTCAGAGCACAAAGGCCTCACTGGTGTTGGGCCCAGCTGGGACCCCGACGGCCCCAGGTGGAGAGAGGTGAAACTAAGGATGCTAAAGTAGAGTTTCCCAGCCTGGGCGCCACGGTACACAGGTGGGAAAGAATGGGTTACCTGCACGCAGGCAGGTGCAGACCTCCTCAGCCCCCAGGGCGTTCAGGTGAGGTGGTGGTGGGGGGGAGCAGAGCCGCTGATGAGTAACCTCCTTTCTGAAGCAGCCTGGCCAGCCCCAGTGGAGCAAGGTCAAAGGCACGGCCAGGTGACCACACTGGGAAGAACAGATCTAAAGGAAAAGAATCTAAAACCTGGAGCAAGGCAGGAGGCACAAATTGAGAGGGGTTTTTCTGAGACAGAATTGAAGATTATATCGTCAAAATTCTAGCTGTTGGGCACAGCTAACTGCTGAACAGTCATCGACAGGAAGACACTGGAACTCACCAAGAAAGATACCCCACATCCAAAGACAAAGGAGAAGCCACAGTGAGACCGTAGGAGGGGCGCAATCACAATAAAATCAAATCCCGTAACTGCTGGGTGGGTGACTCACAAACTGGAGAACACTTATACCACAGAAGTCCACCCACTGGAGTGAAGGCTCTGAGCCCCACGTCAGGCTTCCCAACCTGGGTGTCGGCAATGGGAGGAGGAATTCCTAGAGAATCAGACTTTGAAGGCTGGTGGGATTTGACTGCAGGACTCTGACAGGACTGGGGCAAACAGAGACTCCACTCTTGGAGGGCACACACAAAGTAGTGTGCGCATCGGGACCAAGGCTAAGGAGCAGTGACCCCAGGGAAGACTGAACCAGACCTACCTGCTAATGTTAGAGGGTCTCCTGCGGCGCAGGGGGGTGGCTGTGTCTCACCATGAGGACAAGGACACTGGCAGTAGAAGTTCTGGGAAGTACTTCTTGGTGTGAGCCATCCCAGAGTCCAGCATTAGCCCCACCAAAGAGCCTGTAGGCTCCAATGTTGGGTCACCTCAGGCCAAACAACCAACAGGAAGGGAACCCAGCCACACCCATCAGAAGACAAGTGGATTAAAGTTTTACTGAGTTCTGCCCACCAGAGCAACAGCCAGCTCTACCCACCACCAGTCCCTCCCATCAGGAAACTTGCACAAGCCTCTTAGATAGCCTCATCCACCAGAGGGCAGACAGCAGAAGCAAGAAGAGCTACAATCCTGCAGCCTGCGGAACAAAAACCACATTCACAGAAAGATAGACAAGATGAAAAGGCAGAGGGCTATGTACCACATGAAGGAACAAGATAAAACCCCAGAAAAACAACTAAATGAAGTGGAGATAGGCAACCTTCCAGAAAAAGAATTCAGAATAATGATAGTGAAGATGATCTAGGACCTCAGAAAAAGAATGGAGGCAAAGATGGAGAAGATGCAAGAAATGTTTAACAAAGACCTAGAAGAATTAAAGAACAAACAAACAGAGATGAACAATACAATAACTGAAATGAAAACTACACTAGAAGGAATCAATAGCAGAATAACTGAGGCAGAAGAACGGATAAGTGACCTGGAAGACAGAATGGTGGAATTCACTGCCACGGAACAGAATAAAGAAAAAAGAATGAAAAGAAATGAAGACAGCCTAAGAGACCTCTGGGACAACATTAAACTCAACAACATTCGAATTATAGAGGTCCCAAAAGGAGAAGAGAGAGAGAAAGGACCCGAGAAAATATTTGAAGAGATTATAGTCGAAAACTTCCCTATGGGAAAGGAAATAGCCACCCAAGTCCAGGAAGTGCAGAGAGTTCCGTACAGGATAAATCCAAGGAGAACACGCCAAGACACATAGTAATCAAATTGGCAAAAATTAAAGACCAAGAAATATTATTGAAAGCAGCAAGGGAAAAATAACGTACAAGGGAACTCCCATAAGGTTAACAGCTGATTTCTTGGCAGAAACTCTACAAGTCAGAAGGGAGTGGCACGACATATTTAAAGTGATGAAAGGGAAGAACCTACAACCAAGATTACTCTACCAGGCAAAGATCTCATTCAGATTTGATGGAGAAATCAAAGCTTTACAGACAAGCAAAAACTAAGAGAATTCAGCACCACTAAACCAGCTCTACAACAAATGCTAAAGGAACTTCTCTAATTGGGAAACACAAAAGAAGCAAAGGACCTACAAAAACAAACCCAAAACAATGAAGAAAATGGTATTAGGAACATACATATCGATAATTACCTTAAACATGAATGGATTAAATGTTCCAACCAAAAGACACAGGCTCGCTAAATGGATACAAAAACAAGACCCATATATATGCTGTCTACAAGAGACCCACTTCAGACCTAGGGACACATACAGACTCAAAGTGAGGGGATGGAAAAAGGTATTCCATGCAAATGGAAAGCAAAAGACAGCTGGGGTAGCAATACTCATATCAGATAAAATAGACTTTAAAATAAAGAATGTTACAAGAGACAAGGAAGGACACTGCATAATGATCAAGGGATCAATCCAAGAAGACGACATAACAATTATAAATATATATGCACCCAACATAGGAGCAGCCCAATACATAAGGCAATGGCTAACAGCTATAAAAGAGGAAATCGACAGTAACACAATGATAATGGGGCACTTTAACACCTCACTTACACCAATGGATAGAACATCCAAACAGAAAATTAACATAAGCTTTAAATGACACAATAGACCACAGAGATTTAAATGATATTTATAGGACATTCCATCCAAAAACAGCAGATTACACTTTCTTCTCAAATGCACACAGAACATTCTCCAGGATAGATCACACCTTGGGTCACAAATCAAGCCTCAGTAAATTTAACAAAATTGAAATCATATCAAGCATCTTTTCTGACCACAACGCTATGAGATTAGAAATCAATTACAGGGAAAAAAACGTATAAAACACAAACACATGGAGGCTAAACAATACATTACTAAATAACCAAGAGATCACTGAAGAAGTCAAAGAGGAAATCAAAAAATACCTAGAGACAAATGACAATGAAAACACAACGATCCAAAACCTATGGGGTGCAGCAAAAGCAGTTCTAAGAGGGAAGTTTATAGCAATACAAGCCTACCTCAAGAAACAAGAAAAATCTCAAATAAACAATCTAGCCTTACACCTAAAGGAACTAGAGAAAGAAGAACAAAAAACCCCAAAGTTAGTAGAAGGAAAGAAATCATAAAGATCAGAGCAGAAATAAATGAAATAGAAACAAAGAAAACAATAGCAAAGATCAATAAAACTAAAAGCTGGTTCTTTGAGAAGATAAACAAAATTGATAAAGCTTTAGCCAGACTCATCAAGAAAAAGAGGGAGAGAACTCAAATCCATAAAATTAGAAATGAAAATGGAGAAGTTACAACAGACGCTGCAGAAATACAAAGTATTCTAAGAGACTACTACAAGCAGCTCTATGCCACTAAAATGGACAACCTGGAAGAAATGGACAAATTCTTAGAAAGGTGTAACCTTCCAAGACTGAACCAGGAAGAAATAGAAAACATAAACAGACCAGTCACAAGTAATGAAATTGAAACTGTGATTAAAAATCTTCCAACAAACAAAAGTCCAGGACCAGATGGCTTCACAGGTGAATTCTACCAAACATTTAGAGAAGAGCTAACACCCATCCTTCTCAAACTCTTCCAAAAAATTGCAGAGGAAGTAAGACTCCCAAACTCATTCTATGAGGTCAACATCACCCTGATACCAAAACCAGACAAAGATACTACAAAAAAAAGAAAATTACAGACCAATACCCCTCATGAATATAGATGCAAAAATCCTCAACAAAATACTAGCAAACAGAATCCAACAACACATTAAAAGGATCATATACCAGGATCAAGTGGGATTTATCCCAGGGATGCAAGGATTCTTCAATATATGCAAATCAATCAATGTGATACACCATATTAACAAATTGAAGAATAAAAACCATATGATCATCTCAATAGATGCAGAAAAAGCTTTTGACAAAATTCAACACCCATTTATGATAAAAACTCTCGAGAAAGTGGGCAGAGAGGGAAACTACCTCAACATAATAAAGGCCATATACGACAAACCCACAGCTAATATCATTCTCAATGGTGAAAAACTGAATGCACTTCCTCTAAGATGAGGAACAAGACAAGGATGGCCACTCTCACTACTATTATTCAACATAATTTTGGAAGTCCTAGCCACGGCAATCAGAGAAGAAAAAGAAATAAAAGGAATACAAATGGGAAAAGAAGAAGTAAAACTGTCACTGTTTGCAGATGACATGATACTATACATCAAGAACCCTAAAGATGCCGCCAGAAAACTACTAGAGCTAATCAATGAATTTGGTAAAGTTGAAGGCTACAAAATTAATGCCCAGAAGTCTCTTGCATTCCTATACACTAATGATGAAAAATCTGAAAGAGAAATTAAGGAAACACTCCCATTTACCACTGCAACAAAAAGAATAAAATACCTAGGAATTAGCCTACCTAGGGAGACAAAAGACCTGTGTGCAGAAAACTATAAGACACTGATGAAAGAAATTAAAGATGATACAAACAGATGGAGAGATATACCATGTTCTTGGATTGGAAGAATCAATATTGTGAAAATGACTATACTACCCAAAGCAATCTACAGATTCAATGCAATCCCTATCAAATTACCAATGGCATGTTTTACAGAACTAGAACAAAAATTCTTAAAATTTGATTGGAGACACGAAAGACCCTGAACAGCCAAAGCAGTCTTTGAGTGATAAAAATGGAGCTGGAGGAATCAGACTCCCTGACTTCAGACTACTACAAAGCTACAGTAATCAAGACAATATGGCACTGGCACAAGAACAGAATTATAGATCAATGGAACTGGATAGAAAGCCCAGAGATAAACGCACGCACATATGGTCAACTAATCTATGACAAAGGAGGTAAGGATATACAATGGAGAAATGACAATTTCTTCAATAAGTGGTGCTGGGAAAACTGGACAGCTACATATAAAAGAATGAAATTAGAACACTCCCTAACACCATAGACAGAAATAAACTCAAAATGGATTAAATACCTAAATGTACACCAGACACTTTCAAACTCTTAGAGGAAAACATAGGAAGAACACTATTTGACATAAATCACAGCAACATCTTTTTTGATCCACCTCCTAGAGTAATGGAAATAAAAACAAAAATAAACAAATGGGACCTAATGAAACTTCAAACCTTTTGCACAGCAAAGGAAACCATTAACAAGACGAAAAGACAACCCTCAGAATGGGAGAAAATATTTGCAAACGAATCAATGGACAAAGGATTAATCTCTAAAATATATAAACAGCTCATGCAGGTCAATATTAAAAAAAACAAACAACCCAATCCAAAAATGGGCAGAAGACCTAAATAGACATTTCTCCAAAGAAGACATACAGATGGCCAAGAAGCACATGATAAGCTGCTCAACATCACTAATTATTAGAGAAATGCAAATCAAGACTACAATGAGGTATCACCTCACACTGGTTAGAATGGGCATCATCAGAAAATCTACAAATAACAAATGCTGGAGAGGGTGTGGAGAAAAGGGAACCCTTTTGCACTGTTGGTGGGAATGTAAATTGATACAGCCACTACGGAGAACAGTATGGAGGTTCCTTAAGATACTAAAAATAGAATCACCATATGACCCAGCAATCCCACTACTGGGCATATACCCAGAGAAAACCATAATTCAAAAAGAAACATGCACCCCAATATTCATTGCAGCATTATTTACAATAGCCAGGACGTGGAAGCAACCTAAATGCCCATCAAGAGACGAATGGATAAAGAAGATGTGGTACATATATACAATGGAATATTACTCAGCCATAAAAAGGAATGAAACTGGGTCATTTGTAGAGATGTGGATGGATCTAGAGACTACCATACAGAGTGAAGTAAGTCAGAAAGAGCAAAACAAATACCATATATTAACACATATATGTGGGACCTAGAAAAATGGTACAGATGAACCAGTTTGCAGGGCAGAAATTGACACAGAGATGTAGAGAGCAAACATATGGACACCAAGGGGGGAAAGTGGCAGGGGGGTGGTGATGGTGGTGTGATGAATTGGGAGATTAGGCTTGGCATATATGCACTAATATGTATAAAATGGATAACTAATGAGAACCTGATGTATGAAAAAGTAAATTAAATTAAAAAAAAATTCTAGCTGTCATTAGGAGGTGGACACAGGGCTAGGATTGAGAACAGGACAGACTCTTGCTCTTGCAAAGTTGGGAAAAGTCCCACCCCATCCCTGATTCTCTGGGGTGGGGTGGGACTGCCACTACTGAGAGAGGAGCCCCCTGTGCCAAGTCCTGGAGACGGCTGCTTCCTTCACATTTCCCCCCATTGCCCAAAGTGCATGGGCCTTAACTCTGCCAAGGAGCATAATTATAGGTGCCATCGCAGTCCGTCTGATTCATTTTCTGTGCCTGGTGACCATGCCTGGTGAGCTTTTCATCACCCCGAGAACAGGCACACACGGTCAGCACAACAGGAACATTTGTTGAATGAATAAAGGAAATGGGCAATAGCAGATTCAAGCTGGCATCTGCAGTTGGAGGCTTGTGCTCCCCACTGCCCCCAACACATTTTTGTGTAAACAGAACTATAAATCCAAGGACTGCTGACTCGCTCTGGTTCAGGTTTAATTTTAAACAAACGGGTCTCTGGTCTCTGGTTTAATTTTAAATAATCAACATGAAGAAAAAAGATTTCAAACTCGCCTCCGCCTTTAAAATAAAGTTTAAAACAACCCTCCGCCTTTAAAATAAAGTTACCCTTATAACTTAAGTTTCACTAAATAATGCTGCCATACCGATGAGAGGCACTCACATCAATGGGCATAAGGAAATTTTATAGATGCTGCTTGAAAGATGACAAGATTTTTTTTCTTTGCATGTTTGATGTATTTCGCAATTTTTTAAAGCTAATGATCAAACGTCTTCACTATTATATGAGGTCCCCAGGGTAGTCAAATTCATTGAGACAAGAACTCCATCAATTGTCTCTGGATTTCTCCAGGTACAGAGTTGCTTTTTGGGGAAAAGCTGTGGGTGGGTGAGGGCCTCATCTAAGGACCAGAAGCCCCAGTCCTGGTCCAGGATGATGCTTCTGATGTGCGGGAAAGGGTCACCTTTCAGCAGGCAAACTTTCTAAAAATGGAGGTATTCTGGATGGCAAACAGAGAACAAGGACCTGGAGGTTCTACCATGTCTACAATGGCCCAGGGTTACAGTAAGAACTTCCTCCTCCTTCCCCACCCCTCACTGCCAGCAGGCTTTCAGGCACACAAGTGTGCACTCACACGCACACATACACACACACACACACACACACACACACAGCATGAGCATAGAGCCTGTTGCTGAGTCTCTCCTCCAACTTTCACTGTTTGCCTGGAATGCTTTCCCTTTCCAGGCGTCCAAGCCAACTTTCTCACGTGATTTACACACTCCTGGAAGTTCTATCTCTTCCGTGATATCTCCAGGTCAAACAGATCTGATGATCCCCTCGGCTCTGCCCTATCTGGATAGAAAATGTCCCAGAGCTACAGACCCCACCCCAAGTTTGAGCACATCCTCTCTCACTACATGCCGTGAAACACACAACCCCTGCACCTGACTCACTGTCCAGTCCTTCAGGTTGTTTGAGCCACACGTGTGCGGGTACTTCTCACTCTGCCTGAGTGAATGGGCACGACATGAAGGGACAGCGATGGGCCAGAACCTGACAGCTGAGCCCCTTCTGTGTCCCTGGCACTCTGCTGGGAGCTGGGACCGGGACCACGGCACTTAACTCTGACGAGCAAGGGCTGCCTATGCTTTCAGATGGTGGTGACAGAAGCGAGGAAGCCTCCCTAGGAGAGGACTCACTAACCTGGCCCATTTCCACCAAACTTCCCTTCAGGGCCAGCACCCTGCCGTCGGTCGGCCCTTCCATCCTCGTCCTCTCTGCACATTGGAAAGCCAGCCAGTGAGATGCCCACAGCCGGAGAGAGTCCACAGGCTCACCCTCTCCCCAGTCCTCTGTGATCACTTAATGGTTGGTTTCATTCAAATAACCCAAGGTAATGCAAGCCACGCTGCCCACACGGATGCTAATAGCAATATTGAGGTTCCCCTGCATTCCTCTGGGGAACTCATATTATGAAACAATGGGAGTGGAGAAGGGAAGGACCATTTACAGGCCAACGGGATAACAGGGAAGAAAGAAGTTGGGGATGAGGTGGGGCACGTAGGAAACCAGCCCCTGGTGGAGTGTCAGTAGGGATGGGGTGGTGGGAGACCAGAGGAGGGATGGGGACTCTATTTGCTCCAAAACCTGCCCATCCATGCTGTGCAGGCTCTCCAAGAGGCTGGTAAGGAGCTGACTCACCCAGGAAGCCTCCACCCCTCCCCAAGGGCTTGGATCTGCCAGGGCTATGCCTGAGTCATTCTAAGTCTGTGCCAGGACAGATGTCCCAGGGTCTTCTTGCCACCAAGTCCCCTAGTGGCTTCCCTGATCATAATTATACTTGCCTTCCAGAACTATTTCCTAACAGAATCTTCTGGGTTCTCAAAAGCCATCACCATTTCGGGGCATAGAGGAAGTAGTCTTGGGTTTAATACACAGAGGAGGGGTGTGATCACTGACCCTCTCCAAAACTGAATGCGCACCAGTCAAAAGGGTAAACTCCCATCCCTGAATGTTCAGGTAGATTCGTTGCCATCTGCTGGGGAGGCTGTTGAAGGGAATCCAGCACTGAAGAGGGACAGCAAACTAGGATTCGTGGGGCTTACGTAGCTCTCTGACGTCCCAGGGTTAATGTCTTATACCTTCCCCTCATTCAGCTTATCGAGCCTATCCAGGGATCTGAATCCACGATTCCCTGCTCTCTCTAAACACAATGCTGTGTGGCCGAGGGCTGCTGACCTGGATCTGTGCTTCTCATCGGGAACCCTGGAGCCCTCTGGGGGTGTCTCCAAGCAGAACCTCCCAGGTCCCTCTGCAGACTTGCATTTCTGGTGGTCACTCTGGCCAAGGACTCTTTTCACTTCGCCCTCTTTGGAGATGAAGAAATGGAAATGGGAAGGTCCCCAGTGCCCTAGCATCTAGGGGCCGGTTCTCCGGGCTGTGGATCATCCAGGCCACTGGGCTAACGACCAGTTTTCCTTTGATTTGGGAGAAACTGACAGCTTGTGAGACTGGTTAGGAGGTGAGAACTCACTAAATCCAACACTTCACCATTGAGAACAGGATGCTGAGGACCAGAGGGAGGAAGTGACTTGCCCAGCCTGCTGAAGCTGGCCCCAAAACCCACATCTCCTGACTCCTAGTTCAATGGTAGTTGTTCTATAGAGCCCAATCCCAGCCCAATCCCAGCCCGGACCCCAGAAGGGTCTGGTTAACCCACATGAACCAGCATAAACACCTAAATCAGAGCCTGGACACAGCAGCCTCTGCTCCTCAGATGAGAAGCTGACCTTATATGGAAATATTAAGAAAGTCCAACACAGTATGTGGAGTTGGCGGTGGGTATAACTCTTCATCATCTCTCTCTAAGCCCTGCCGAAACTCAGAGCCTGCTTGTCAGGCTGCAGGAAAATGTTTTATTAATCAACACAATGGCCTTTTGCCAGCCTGGAGAGATGCTTCTGCTGGAGAGGGGAGGGGGCTTTGGTTCAGAAGACAGAGATGAAAGCCCTCAGGTACAGAAATCTCGGGAAAACGTCTAGCAGCTTCTAGAGGCAGAAGAGAAACAGGCCGGGGATGAAGAGAAAAAAGAAAAAAAAACAAAAAACAAATGTAGGGTCACATATGGCAAACTGCTCTTCTCCATCTCTGGTGCAGAGAAGGCATGAAAAAGGCTGAAGGAGTGCAACACCACAACATCAGACGAGCCAGCAGAGGGGGTAGGGAGGGTCAGAGATGACAAAGAAAGAGTCACACCTGGTACTGTGATTCCTCAGGGTCGGCGGGGGCGAGGGAGCGCCCATGACCCCCCAGGGATGATGGGCCCCCAGAGGCTCCTCACCTGATCCCCCACCTGCCCCAGCTCCCGGCCACAGATCATTGTGAGGGGCCTGGAGGACAGGGCAGCCTGTGCTCTGTCACCGGGTTCTGACAGGTTCCCCCAACAGCGCTGATTCCCTCCATTCCAAAACTGTGAGGACTGGACCCCAGCTCCCTGCTGCGCTGAGCTGTGATCTCTCTAGTGGGCTGCGGAGGTGGCCAGCTGAAAGGCTTAGTTATGCCCCAAGGTCTGCGGTGGGAGAGAGGGAATGCTGCCAACTTCCAGACATAGGACGTGGTCAACAAAGGCACCAGGCACCAGAATCTCCACAGAGAGGGAGATGGCGTGAGACTTTTAGACTTGTTTTTTTTTTTTTTGGCGGTACGCAGGCCTCTCACTGTTGTGGCCTCTCCCGTTGCGGAGCACAGGCTCCGGACACGCAGGCCCAGCGGCCATGGCTCACGGGCCTAGCCGCTCCGCGGCATGTGGCATCTTCGCAGACCGGGACACGAACCCGTGTCCCCTGCATCGGCAGGTGGACTCGCAACCACTGCGCCACCAGGGAAGCCCCAAAACTTTTAGACTTTTATTCTGAGATATTTACATAGGAAATTTACACAGTATGCATATTTACAACTTTCCCTCTCCCTTACATATTTCTTCTTTTGCACAGACTCTGCTGCCACACTAAAATTTCCCACCTCCTTCTTTTTTTGTCTTCCCTCCTTTCCACCAGTATGCTCCTTGCCTGTTGATGAACTCACCCCCTGCCCGTGCATGCGCTGTTCCTGTCTCTGTTGGTTCAGACCAGCCTGGATCCCCTCGATCCCACTGGCCCCATCTCTGCGACTCTCATCTCTCCTTCGTCACCATCCTGTGTCCACTCTTCACCCTTATGACCTTTGCCAGCAGGCCCGAGGGTCTTTGGTGTTGGCACATTAGGACGCTGGGGACACTGTGTCTTCCTCCCGCTGCCCAAGACAAGAGCCTGGGGAGGGAGAGGTCTCGAACGCCACTCCAATGGAAATCTGGGTGGTTAGTGATAGGTTAAGAGCAGACGCTGGTCAGAGCAGCTCAGGTCTGAAACCCAGCTTCTCCGTTCACCAGAGAGCAGGCCTCGATTTTCTCAGGGACAGAACACAGGTAACAGTAATCTCGCTCTCCTGTGGTTAAGGGGAGGTTATCAGGAGGGTTAAATGAGGAAGCCCATGTAAATGACTTATAGTTAGCACCACACGTGGAACATCATAAAAGCTTGATAATATTAGCTGTGATTATTGTTGTTGATGATGATGACGGACAGCGGTCTCTCACGTGTCAGGCTGAATCTATTGCTACTCATTTTCGTCTCCTCACCTTCTGGATGACAACCCTAAAGGGACACAAACACAGCTCTTGAATCATCATTTCTGTCCTGGGGCCAGCCTCTCACCGACTCCTAATCAACTGTGGACACAGCTTTCACTTCAGGAGAGGCTACAGTCACTGCTCCTCTACCCTCGTGTTGGGACCCCTCATCTCTCCCTGGGGTCAGGCTGATGGCCTCATTCTCTCTCCCCTTACCAGGCTCATCTCTTTTTTTCCTGGTTTTTACTTCAACGTTTCATTCTCACTTCATACATTCATTTGACTATTGTTTGCTGCTCCTGAGAATTTGCCTGTTCTGTTCGTGAATACAGCCTCAGTCCCAGCACACTGCCTGGCATGTGGAGACTCACAATATTTGTTCGATAAATGATCAAATGAAGGAACGCACTGAACTTTTCCACCACAAGCTTCCAAGGACCAGCTGAAATGTCACCTCCTCCAAGAAGCCTTCCCTGATTCCTGCCTCCTCCACCTTTCCCTCACACTTTTCTGCCTTTTACTCATACCTCTCACCTTGTTGAACCCAGAAATATAGCTCTGTGTGCACACAAGTCACCCCTGTTACTAGACTGAAGCAGCGGACTCCGAAGGAGTCAGAAGACCTTGGTTTGAATCTAGTAATGCTACTATACCGTGGGAGCTCGGGCCAGTGGCCTACACTCTCAACGTCTCAGTCTTCTCATATATAGGAAGGGAACCTAACTCCTGCCTCCTAGGATTTAATCCTCGTCCCCTTTCTTTTTTTGTAGCCCCTCCTCGCAACCAGGACTATGCCGTGCTCACAAAGACAGCCCAATGCAAATCTGCTGAATTACCGAACCATCGCTTTCCCCGGGTGCTTACCAAGGGCCCAAGGGAGATGTCTCCAAGAGGCGGCAGGCCAGAGGACACACCCAGTGACGCCAGGAGTGCATCTGATGCTTCTCTCTAAGAAGAAGGCGGGAATGGGTGGGACAAGCAGTGTCTGCAGTGCCTGGAAACTCTGCCCCGGGGGTCTGGCACTGCAAGGCCAGACAGTGTCACCCATGGAGGCTGCACCACTCGGAGTCAACATCCCCCTTGGCCAGGTAAGGGACGTTTGTTGGTCTGTGACCATTTAGACCCCATCTCCCATCCACATGCCAATGTAAGGATCCTGTTCTTATTATTTTTTAGCAAAGCCCATAAACCAATTTTGATTTCCTGGGTCAGTGCTGTTTATTTAATTATCATGGTAGGAGACTAAAAAGAAAACCTTGTTTTACTCAGGAAACCAATATGACCTTTTAGCTCCAGCAGAAACCCAGTGTGAAAGGGAACTTCCATGGGCCAAAGAGAGAGGCTGAACGGAAGCATCGGCAAAACTGCTCACAGGTGGCACCACCACTCCTAAAGGGGGCGGGTGGAGAGAGGCAGGGCCTGGGGCAGGAAGTGTTCCCCAGGCCCTCTCCTCTTCCTTCCTTTCATGTTTTCCCGGGCAATCTCGTCTATTTCTCCTGCTTCAGCTGATGATTTTGAAACCTGCTGCTTTAGCCCCCTTCTCCGTTGCTCAGCTTCAGACCCACATTTCCACCTGCCTGCCGGCCACTTCAAGGACACCCAGGGTTACCTGCAAACACCACAGACCCACAGGCAAGCTCATTGTCCTGCCCACTGCTGTCAGTCCAGCTGAAACTTCACCTTTCCATGAAGCCAATCATTTGTTCATCAACAAATACTTATTAAGCTTTTCTTCTGTGCCGAACACTTCTTGATCATTTCAACACATGCCCCATTCTCTCCTGTACAGTCAGAAACATACTCCAATCCCCTGCTATATTGTAAACTTCTTGGGAGTTTACAACTCGGTCTCGGTCTCATTTATTTTGGTATCCTCAACACTGCCTAATGGGGTGCTTCACAGATACTAGGTGCTCAGTAATGTTTGTTGAACTGAGTCGAGATTTATGCTGTCCATGGTTTTGATATCATTCAGTTTAGTTGAATCCTCCTAAGGTTCTTTTTTTTTTCCCCTGTTTAAATATGCGTGACCAGGAAGAAGTAAAAATAAACTAATGATACTTCTCAGCAGCCATAAGTCTGTAATTATGGTTAACTCTCAGTTATCCATCCCGTTGGAAAAACAGCGTTGGAGAGAATCCCACACCAGAAGCATAAAAACATGATTTCCATCAGTCTTTGACATGTACTGGATGATTTTTAAGGAGCTGATTTGCCTTTTTAATTTTGTTTGGCTGATCGGGTTGCTATTTGCGTTTACAGCCTCTCAATAACTGGCCGGGTAACAGGGATGGAAGGGGAGATGGAGGACTGTGCTGGTGGGAGATGTTTCCAGAAGGAAACATCTGCTCTGTACAACCTTGAAGGCAAGACTGGACGATTAGGGCATCACAGGAACTTGGGTTTGTCAGCATGGCCCGGGGTTTGGCCAGTTTCTTTCAGATGATTGCAAGGGTAGAGACGTCCCAGCCCCCTAACAGCCCACTCTGGGTCCAGAGTTGGATTTTGTTTAAAGATGATGACAAAGTGCCCCTGGGACTGAGTAAGGTTCTGGGATGGAGGGAGGGCTGTGCTTCCAGTCTTGCTGGTAACAGCCTTGCTGTGCCACCGGGAACCACTGGATGCAAATCAAAGAAAATGAGATTAGCAATTTTGCATTGATAGCTAGATAATGTAGGGGGGAAAGTTCCCCTCTTCTCCTTCTGAAGCAAACAAATATCAAACGTGGTGATTCAGCAGCTGCATTAGTTGGGGAAAATTGATGCACATTTCATGTGTCAGGGAGCTGCATCCCAGAGAATGGAGCCAGCCTCCCAGAAAATGGTTTCTTTATATAGTTCCATCCATTTATTGTTTGATTGGACTTTCTGTATATTAAATTCAAGCTGTTCTGCCGCTCATGGGCATTATGATGTGTTGGCTCGGTGGGAAATAATGAAGGTGATGGGATTTTACAGCATCACATTACAAAGGAGGCGTCCCCAGCCCCATCCATTTCTCCATCAACTAGCTTGTGTGTGAGGTGGCACTCATATTAAAACGATTTTTCTGATTCAGTTTAATGACATTCATTCGAGTCCTGACACCCAGAATATGATTACATGAGCTAGATGCAATCTCCCTCTATCCAACCATGGTCAGCAAAGGCTGAGTTATCTTCCCTCCCCAGCAAGCCCCTTCCCACCAACCCATCATTTGCATTGAGCTGGGTGGAGAGAGCTGGGGCTGGGGAGAAGAGGCCTACGTTCTGGTCTGAGAAAAGCAGTCTGGACAGAGGCAGGCGCACCGGCCTTGACCTGGAGGCCACAGTACATGAGCCTTTTGGTTGAGAACTATGGGTTCTTGAAGGCATCGTGGTAACCCCTTCCTCCTCGTCACAAACAAGTCCCCATTCAAGGTTGGTTCGAATTCACTACTATACACTCCTTCCAAAAGAGATTGCTAAGGACCTGGTCCCCACTTCCCAGGAAAGAAAAACTGACTTGGTCATCACAAAGGATGAACACTTAAGATGTGACTAGAGTGTCAGCTTCCTGGAGGGGACCACCCGTCTGAGGACAGGACATGGGGGGGACTCACAGAGAAGTCTCTGCTCCTCTCCTTGCCTGGGAGTAGCTCCCAGCCATGATGGCATGTGGCCAAGGGCCCTGCGTGGCCTGGGACAGGCGCTCCCACCTGGGCGAGAGAGACAAAAATCCTCATGTAGTTACCAAGGGGTTCTGCCCCTCCCCTGGGGAGATGGAGGGCCAGGATGCCTTTTATTTACACTATTTTCAGGTAGAATAATTGCTGCTCCTCAGGAAGGATCATGTTTGTGTTTATGGGTATGTTTAAAGAGGGGAAACCCAAACAAAACCAAACAGAGAAAGAGAGAGATTGATTTTCAAAGATTCCGAAGAGAGCTGTGAAATGGGCATCAGCGTGGAAATCCCTTTCCGAAAATTGCAGCAATTTGAACTGTTGGATCGGAAGAGCGATCTAACGTGGTGACTCTGGCGTGAAGAACGTCAAAGCTCACATCCCACCCGTGGGAATTCATCTCTCCCTCCTCCGTAGCCCTGAAGCCCTCCGCTTGCCCCTCTGTGCCGGCAGCTACCACAGCCGCTGACTCTGAGACTGGCCTCTCCCTTTCAGTTTCTGAGCCAAGATCGTCCCCGCATGGTGGTGCCCAGCCCTTGGCAGGTGCTATAGGGAAATTCTGCCTGGGTTGGAGACAACCTCAACCAGGTGCAGATGCTCCCATTGACCGCCAGTCCAGCCCAGCCCTGCTCTCAGCTGGCCATGCTCCAGCTCGGCCTATGGGGCTTGTCCGTTCTGTGCCAGAGTCTGGGAGCTACCCTGCAGGCCCTTGAGGCCTCTTCTTGTGAAATGTTTCTCCCAGCGGTGGAGGTCTTTAGGAATGTGTCTTCAGGCCAGTTCTCTGCCATGGGAGCTGGTGAAGCTTTCAGCTGGCAGGCTGACAGCAGGACCAGCATGTGTGTCCTGTGGCCTCTACCTTCAAGTAAATGCGGAATCTCTCCCTTCTCCCCTCTCCACTGCCACCACCACCCTAGATCCCAGCCACCATCATCTCCTGCCCGGATTATTGTGGTAGCTTCTCCCGTACAATATATTCACTACCCAGTACCCAGAGTGATCCTTTTAAGACATGAGTCAGGTCTACTCAAAACTCTCCAGTGGCTTCCCATTCTAAGCAGATTAGTGAAAGGCAAAGGGCCAAGTCCTTGAGGTGATCATAAGGGCCCTGCATGAGCTGCTTCCCGCTACCTGCTCTTGGGGCTGGACCATAAGTGCCTTCTTGCCCTTCCAAGAATAGTGCACCAAGGCCCCTCCTGCCTAATGGCCTTTGCATTTTCTGTTCCCTCTGCCTGCAATGCTCTTCCCCAAGAAACCCACATTCCTTCAGATCTCTGCTCAAATGTAACCTTATCTGAGAGGCCTGTCTTAACCTCCTCATCTAAAATAGCAACTCTCCCTTGCTCTACCCCGTCTCACACTCAGCACCCCCAATTTCTCACATCATGCTTTATTTTTCTCTGCAGCATGAATTGCTGTCTGATAGGATACATGTATGTATGTATATATTTTTCTATTTACTGTCTGTTTTCCTCCACTAGAATGTAAGCGCCACTGGATCAGGGGTTGTTTTCTTTGATGCTGTATCCCCAGAGCCCAAATAATCGAATGGAGGGATACTTCATGGGTAGGGGGGCTTATCTATGGCTCTCTTTGTGCTCCTCCCTGCTCCAGAGTCTGCAGTGGGAAGCCTGGCCAAGTAGCCAATAGTGAAAGACAAAGGCTTAAACTTCCCTTGCAAGAAAGCCCCAACTCTGCTAGGCTGACGTCAGAACCAGAGAATGCTCTGCCTGGTCTCCCCATCTCCACCCACCCACAAATATCCTGTCGGACATGACCATATAACCAACATTCAGATAGCACTTTCATTGGTTCTCACAATGGGCAGGAGATGGTTAACAGGTGAGAAAACTGAAGATGGGTAAGCTGGGGTACAAACCTGTTTGGTTGAACAGATATATATTGAGGCCCAATACATATCAGACCCTGTGCTAGGCATGGATCATACCATGACCTTTGGAATAGAGACCTGCCCTTGAGGAGCTCATATCCTGGGGGAAAGACACACAAACAAATAAAGTTAATAAAATGTGGCAACTGGCAAGACAGAGGTATGCAGAGGCTGCAGTGGGAGGCGGGAGGAGGGGCACGGAGCTCCTGGAGGGCTGGGAAGGTCTCCTGGAGGAGACGATGTGGGCTGTCTCGAAGGATGACGGGGGTTAGCCACACACAGAGCAGAGTGAGGGGTAGCCTCTGGGTGACGGGGAGAGTGTGAGTAAAAGCCTCTTTTCTGATCCTTGGTCTACTGCTCTCCCCACCCTCTCTTGTTTTGGTTCAAAGGAAGAGGACTGAGTCTCATTCAGTTCATTTTGTCTGTACCTTATGTAGGGCTGACGTGCCATCATAGTGCCTGTGTATTCTCAGAGCCTACCATGCTGCCCGGTACACAGTAGGCACTCAGTAAATGTTGAATGAATGAATGATTCCTTGTTGTGATGCAGGTTTCTACTCAGGAATTTCAGCACCAGAAAACTGTTGGTTAAGAAATGTCAAACCAAGAAAAGACCCTGAGGTCATTTATTCCCAGTAAGTGCACTCTGATCAGATCTCCCTGGGCAGGGACCCACCACCATCAAAGGTGGGCACCGTTTGGCCAGTGTCCCACACCAAGGCATTTGCAAGGTGGGAGGAGGGTTGGTGGGGCCCCCAGAGGCAGTGGATGAGGGTACAGCCAGAATTTCAGGAATTGAAGGGTTAACAAAACCACACCTCTGGTTGCCTCCACTGGGGAAGCCTGATCAAGTACCCCACTCTGTGGAGTGCCTGTATTGCTCTCCAAGGCCTGGCTCCCAGTCTCCGGAAACCTCAGGCAGGACCCTTCCAGGATTATGCTTTAAAGGGAAATGCAAATCCCTGGAGCAAAAAAAACCTGGAGGCTGCTTTTGCTTGGAAGAAGTAAAAATCGATTGTTTTCGTTAAAGTGATTTTTGTGTGTGTGTATGTGTGTGTGTGGTACGCGGGCCTCTCACTTTTGTGGCCTCTCCCGTTGCGGAGCACAGGCTCCAGACGCGCAGGCTCAGCGGCCATGGCTCACGGGCCCAGCAGCTCCGCGGCATGTGGGATCTTCCCGGACCGGGGCACGAACCCGTGCCCCCTGCATCGGCAGGCGGACTCTCAACCACTGCGCCACCAGGGAAGCCCGTTAAAGTGATTTTTGGACACCGTCAAAAGCTCTCTCATCTCAGGACACGGGGTGAAGACAGGCTGCCGGTCTCAATTACATAGCCAAGCCAACTTGGGCAGCAGCGGGCCACCTCATCAGGAGCGATGCTGCTTTGCTGCTCTGCCGCTCCCTGCCCTTCCCAGGTCAAACTCCCCCTCCCTAAGCTATCCAAGAGCCTCACCCCATCCAGGCCTGGAGCTGGTCCTCCATGGCCCTGCAGGTGCTTGCTCACAAAACTTTCCTCCCCTCTTCCCCACGCCCCACGTGAGCTTCACCCACGGACCGGCTCAGGCAGTCCGCCCAATGGTGATGCCAACCAAAGTCAAATAAAACGAAGAGGGGAAATCTGCTTTGAAGAAGTCTATGCCATATAATACATTCCCAAACTAGATGTGCTGGTCTTATTTAATATTGGGAGTTCTGTATTATCCCTTCCCTCTGTTAACTGAGATAATTGTCGATTTATTTTATTTATAGCATCCATTATGAGCACGGAAATGAATCCTTTAATGGTGAATTTGGGAGCTCAGCTGTCAAGGGGGCACAAGGGAACCCTGGGCTGGGCACAGGTGTCTTTCCCACCAGCAAAGGAGGTGGCAAAGGAAAGCCATCCTCAAGCGTTGATGGCAGCTGGGCTGTTATTGTTCTGTGTGCTTAAGATATTTTGAGAAATTAAATAAATAGGAATAATTGGCTCCAGGAGATCCCTCCCTGGGGACACCTGAGTAACTAACTCATCAGCGGATCCTGGGAAAGCAGGCAGAGATGGCAACCAGAGCCGGGAAGAGCGAACTCCTTCACTCGGCCCATCAGCCCTCGGCCAGTCAGTCAGCCCTGCTCTGCAAAGGAACTCAAGACTGGAAATAGGAAGCAAGGGGAGGTTTGGGCGGGGAGGATCTGGAGCCTGGAAGAACTAGGAGTCTGCTGGGAATTGTTGGAAGCAACCAGACAGAACATGGAATGTGGCAGAACACTGGCCCTTGGTATTGCACAGCCACTTGGGGCTCAAATGCCAGTGAAGAGTAAGCAAAAGACAGGCTTTCTGGAGTGGTCGAACAAGCTTACAACTAGCCAGTAAATGAGCTCAGGACAGAAACCAGCCGAGGAGAGGAAAGCTTTCCAGGGTCTGGTGGGTAAGACCTCCAGTAAGGGCAAGAAGACCCCCACAGTGGAGCAGAGCACCCCAGTCGGGGGGACCACACACCAGGTGAAGGCTGCCATCCTCTCTCCCTGGGGCCAGGGCTGGGGCAGACCCAAATCTTGGGTCCACCCTAGAGAGAGGACAGGTGGGTCTGGAAGGAACTGAGAACAGTATCAGACCAAGCAAATGGAAAAGGAGCCCCATTCGCATTGACCCATCCATTTAACAGTGTTTTGCCAAACACCTGCTGTGTATAGCCGAGCAGTGAGCCTGGTGATGGTTCCCACTGCCAACTCAGGTCAAAGTCAAAGCAGCCCAATCCAGCATTGGGCGACACCAGCCAGGGTGGAAGGGAAAAAAAAGCCTGCATTCCCGTTACTTAACTGAGGTTAAGGAAGATGTAACTAAAAGGCTTCTTTTCTTGTTCTGGCCCGTGAGTCTTTCCTCGCCGAGGCTAGACGTCTTGATGCACGGGGAAGGGAAGGGTGAGGAGTCCACAGTGCCCACAGACAGGGGGAGCGTGCTTCTTCCCATGCAGGTATCCTGCCCTTCCTCGATGTCTCACTCTCTGGCAGAGTCTTCTTGCTTTGCCCCTCCCGCATTCCCGAAAATAAATGTGAGGCCATGACTGTCCACCCCCTGACATTGGACTCGACCTTGATTCCACAGAGTGAAGGCTAAAGGAAATCACTGGTCTCCCCAATGACATTAAAACACTGGATTTTGCCATGAAAGCAGCCATGGATTTCCAAGGCAGAACTTAAACTGGCCAGAAGGAAATGTTTTATTTATAAATTCCCTGTGTGCCTAGGGAGGTGTCTGTAGTACTCACTGCACTGATGCTTTCTTTCTTCAATAGTGATATGACTAGAATAGACTATGACACCCTGAGGCCATAATAAAAAAAAATAACTCTGAAGGGCTGATTTCCACCTACGGGCCCTGATGGTACGGAAACAAGTAGAGGGGGGAACGAGAACAGAAAGGGTCCTGGAGACAGCCAGACTGGTATTTGCAAAGCAGCACCGCCCCTTAGCAGCTATGTGACTACAGGTATTTACTTAACCTCTCTGAGCCTCGCCTGCTGCATCTTCAAAGTTGTATAGAGTTTTTCCTACCTTGCAAGGCTATTGTGAAGACTTAAAGAGATAACATATGCAAAGTGCTTGGCACACTACTGACACACAGTAGACACACATACGCTGTTATACTAATAAAATGTAATGGGCAGGTGGTCACTGAAGCTTCCACTGATCTCCTCTGAAACAGTCCCACATCCCCCATCCCATGGATGACACCATCCATCTGTCCTGTTTTCTCCCCACAGTGGTCCTGAGGCATCACTCTGGTGTCACGAGTCCCACCAAGGGGCACTTGCGGGCTCTGGACAGTCAGAGCCATGTCAGAGCGCGGCCATGGAGGTCCTGGCCGTGGGAGCGGTCCCTTTCAGGAAAGCGAAGGGATGGCCAGGTTAGCATAGAAGCAGCAAATGTGCCTCCTTCTCCTGACACGTGGCCAGCTCTCTAGCCCATTTTAATCCCTAAATATTCCACCGTACCAGGAAGCCACATCCGCCCCCTAAGCCAAGAGAGGCAAGGTCAAAGGACCAGACTTTCTTGCCCATCTGGGTGGGAGCAGCTATTTGGAGGCTGCGTGTGTGTTGGAAAGGGAGGAAGGGGCAGGGTGGCCTCTGTCAGACGGACAGAGGTGAATGGAATGCCCCCATCGTGGACAGTGACACCCCACGCCCTCCCCCTTGCTACTCCCTCCCATGTGGCAGAATGACACATGTAATCATTTGAAAAGGTCCCATCACCTGCTCAGTCATTCCCCACAAGCACATGCAGCGCTATGGAAAAACCGATACCAGTGCCGCAGGGTTTCAGCCAGGAAAGAACAAAACCAAATCACCAGGACGCCGCGAACCGAACTGTCAAACACCAAATAAAAAGCTTCACGAATTCTCCATCAGCAATATAAGGCTTCCTGGCTTAAGCGAATATAGACCCAGCATACGAATCACGAAGGGGTTCTGCGTTAGCCTCAACGAGTTGCAAGGGCTGAAGCAGCAACCCCTAAGAAATACACGTCTCCGTAAAGCTGCCCTCATTGGCCCTAATCCCGTTAGGGTGAAGATTGTAATCTGCTTCCTCACCCCGCCATCCTCTGATGGAAATCTTCACATCCCAGTACCGCAAATACATTTTGGTGACCTCAGCTGCAGAGGGGACCTCGGGGAGACGGAAGAGACAGTCACCTGGGACCTCGCTGAGCGCCTCTCCCTCCCTCTGGTGATATACTACTGCCACTGTGTCCGGCCACATGATCCATTCAGACCACCTCACAATTGCCCAGGAAGGCCAGATCATTGCATCACAGAGTCAGGCTGAGAAAGCAAGACTGCTGTTCCTTCAGCGAGAAAACCCAAGTTCAGAGTCCCTTAGAGAGAGTCTGTTCAGAGCTACTGAACCCTTGAGCATCTGTGGCAGCAGAGAAGAAAAGTAAGGCAAAAGAGAAAACAGCCTGCAAATACACGACAAAGGAGAAATGCAGGAAGGATCCCAAAAGAGTGTTCTAGGTGTCTTCTGTTAATGGAAATCTGTACCCTCCTGACAACACTCGCTGAACTTCTCACTGTCCTCTTCCTTCCTGCTACGCTGTTCTTCTCCTCAAGGCAGCCCTTGCAAGCACAAGATGCATATAAGCATGCAGCAATCACCACTCACCTCTCCCTCACCACACACACATACACAGAAGGCATGGCTGAAAAAAATAAATGGTGATTTAATTTTCCATGTTTTGTAAAATGCATGCCCCCCGCAAAGAGAAAACTCAATTCCGAGACTTCTGTCCTCCCCAAACAAATCATTCACGTGCCTTCCTCTTCTGATGAGGGGCTTCCCTTGCTCCTACAACTTGGAGAAGCGACTCCATCCTCCTCTGCCCAATCCTGATACCATCCAAAGCATCATCGTCAATCCAACCTCCGCCCTTCTCCAGTCCAACAGAGCAGGACTTACCCCAGTGTGGTCATGGTGACGATGGTGTACCAAAAAGAGGCAGGGATGCTCGTGAACTTGCTGGCGGAGGAGCCCTTCTCGGCGTAAAACATCACAGTGGCAAAGATGATGATGGCCATGGTGAGGGAGAAGAGGAGGAAGCCGAGCTCAGAGGCACAGCTCTTCAGGGTGTAGCCCAGGATCCGCAAGCCCTGGGAGTGGCGGGAGAACTTGAAGATCCTGAAGACGCGGAAGACCCGAAGCGTGACGAAGGCACCCGACACGTCCTCATTGTTGGTCATCACCAGGCCGATGTAGTAGGGCATGATGGCCACCACGTCGATGATGCTCATCACGCTGCGGATGAAGCGGTAGCGGCTGGGCGCCGCGAAGAGCCGGAGGAGGTACTCCACCGTGAAGATCATGACACAGGCGGTGTCCA
The DNA here is from genome assembly GCF_963924675.1 of Phocoena phocoena. Lineage (NCBI taxonomy): Eukaryota > Metazoa > Chordata > Mammalia > Artiodactyla > Phocoenidae > Phocoena > Phocoena phocoena. The sequence continues at coordinate 98,940,297 of NC_089219.1, forward strand.
GACAAAAGAAGGCCACCGAGTAGCGCTCGCCACACGGCAGCTCCTTGCTCCCAGGCACCGTGCCACACGGCACCGTCTCCACCACGTTGGTGATGACCGAGACGGCAATGAAGAAGCCAGTCACGTAGTAGAAGACCAAGGCCAGTGTGCTGGTGTGTGGGTTCTCGAAGGCCCGCCACATGGTCTGGCGGAAGCTGAGGGAGGGCATGGACTCCTGGTTGTTCTCCGAGTCGTTGTCGTCCATGAGCCGCTCGGCGTTCTCCCTCTTGCGGTCCTTGTACTCCTCGTAACAGCAGTCGCCAATGATCTCGGGCAGGATGCCATAGAAAGCCAGCTCGTCATCGTAGGCGGAGATGCACTCGTAGCGGGGGTAGTGCAGCTTGCCTGTGCGATAGAAGTTGAGGACGCAGCGGAACACTTCTGGGTCCCGGTCGAAGAAGTACTCCTTGGTGTCCTCGTTGAAGAAGAACTCCTTCTCCGTGCTGCCCAGCAGTGTGTCCGGGTAGCGCTCCAGCGTGGTCCGCCACGTCTGGAACCTCCGCCCGCTCACGTTGAGGACGATCAGTTCATCCTGCCGCTTGTTCTTGTCTGCCGGGGCGAGGGGCATGGGGCAGTTGGCCACCGGCATCCACCCGATGGCCGCAGCCCGCGCGAAAGGCAGCCAGGCTGCGACTCCGGCCGCCATGGTGACTCCAGCTCTTGGGTGGCCACTGCTCCGCCACTGCGCACACCAGCTTGAGAGGTAGTTCAGCGACCCCTGGAGACAGGAGGAGAGAGCGGAGAACCAGTGAGTCCCTGATTGGTCCCCCGGGTGGGAAATGGGACACAGGGAAGGGTCATCGGTAAGTGAAAGAGCAAAAGTCTGGAAGGCAAATTAATGGAACTGAAGACACCACCAAAGAGAGGAGACTTGATTCTTTCCCCTCCCTTCGCCGGGAGAGCACCTAGCACCCACCGGGCCCGTGCAGCAGTGTGGGATCACCGGAATTTGTTGACTGCCTGACAAATTGTCAAGTTCCAAGAGGGCTCAGAAGCATTTGGAGGGAAAGCGTCTTTAGCAGAAAGATCTGGGAAGACGTGGGTAATAATCAGCTCCGAAAGGTTATGGCATTACTACGAATTTAAATTGGGAGAGGGTAAATGAGTTCTCATTAAATGAATTTAAAAGTGGGATAAACATGCTAATTTTTATTTCTCTCTTCACCCACTAGGGTAGTCAGGAATGGCATGTGGATGAGGGAGATCAGGTAAACACATTCTTTCCACTCTTCACGGGTGAGGAGGCTGGGGTTGCCCAGGTCTGGACAATTCTCTGAGATGGCAGGTGACCACAGTAGACCCAGGATTTGGTGGAGTTCTGTCCCCGAGTCCCATGGAGAAGGCTGACTCTGGTGGAGCGCTACTCTGGGAAATCCAGCAACCTCGTGTCCAATCACGCCCTCAGGGCCATAACAGAAAGATGTGGCAGAGGCTGTGAGGCTGGGGTTCCTCCCCCACCTTGCAAAGGGCTCTTGGATTCTTGGTTCACCTGCCTTTCATGCATTGTCCCTCTCCCTCCCAGAGGAAGCTGATCCACGCTTATTGCCATCTCCAGGCTCCTCGCCTCCCGTCTCCATCTGCCCACCATCCATAACTCCCTCGGGTTATATAACAATACTCTTTCCCAAGCCAGCCTCTTTCACCTGGCCTCTCTCCCACCCTCAGAGATTCCTCCAGAGCTGGGCCACCTCGGCCCTTCACTCACCGCTCTCTGAGCCACGCTGAGTACACACTTCCCCATCACCTGCGTGGATGGAGGGAACAGTGGCGCGGAGAATTATATTTGGCTTTGGGAAACAGATTTACCTACCCAAATCTGGCTTTTTAAAGATGATAGTGAAATGACTCTGCAATCCCAAATGTATACCATCTGTGGGGAGACATGTGGTGACACAGAAACACACGTAACAGCAACGGGAAATTGTTTGGGGTTGACACTCGTTTTCCCAAATCCTAAACTGATTACACAGAACCAGTCCTGACTCAGAATTATTTGGACCCTCTGGAGTTCGGCTGGTTTAAAGAAATGAGGCAGAGGGTGAGTCTTGTAATGGGATTTGATCTTCACCTTTCCTTGTAACCCTGCTTGCTTCTCTTGACTCCCAACTCTTCTAGGTTTTCCAGATCTCTACCCCCTCTCATTCCTGAGCCACCACGGACTTTCCCACCTGGATGCCTCTGAAACTGGACAGGTGTCAGCTGAGTCTACCTCCCTGCAAAATAAGCTGCTCTTTACCTTTTGTTCACAGCATCCTTAACCCCGGGCCTGTCGCCTTGGCCACCTTCCTCACTGCTCCACCCAAAGAGTTGCCAAATAATGAGACAGGAGCTCTACTGCCCTCATTAAGGCCTCATTTCCCTCAGGCCTCCTTCCCACTGGCCTGCTTGTCTCTCAACTGCCCCCCTCCCCGACCCTGTTTCTCCTGTTCCCAGTAAATCCATTCTGCTCAGGGTAATCTCCCTAAGCAAGATTTCCCCACAGCCTACAAAATCAAGTCCGAAATCTTTGGCGGCATTCTGGCATTTCCATAAACGGATCCTGGTTTATCATTCTAGCCCCATGTCCCATGCACCCACCCTAGTCCACAGACGGGCTCATGCGCAGCCCTTGTGGGTTCTGTCTGTGGGCACTCTTCCTTTCTGTTGGGAATATCCTTCCCCTTCACCCAGCCCTCCTGTTAGAATCCCACCTGTGCCTCACTCCCTCTGTGATGCGCCTTCCTCTCCCCACTCTGAAATTCTCTCCTCCTTTGGGCTCTCGGCACTTTGTTTGCCCCTCTTCCCTAGCACCTATCACCCTCTCGCCTGGATTACAGACACTCTCTGTCTTATTTTATTTATTTATTTATTTTGCGGTACGCGGGCCTCTCACTGCTGTGGCCTCTCCCGTTGCGGAGCACAGGCTCCGGACGCGCAGGCTCAGCGGCCGTGGCTCACGGGCCCAGCCGCTCCGCGGCATGTGGGATCTTCCCGGACCGGGGCACGAACCCGTGTCCCCTGCAGCGGCAGGCGGACTCTCAACCACTGCGCCACCAGGGAAGCCCTCTCTGTCTTATTAATCATCACGGCCAACAATAATTGAGCACTGACTCTATGCCAGGCACTGCACTGTCTCCCGTGGATCATCTCATGTAATCCTCACAGCAACCCCAGGAAGAAGTCTGAAATTCAGCAGTCTGCCAGCTGGAAAGGGGCAGAATGGGGATCCCACCCCACGCCACGTGCCCTGAGGTGCTGTGCTACACTGCTTCTCAAGGTCTTCCTGTAAGAAGAATAGCAGCTGATGTTTACCGAGGGCTCACTGCCAGCCAGCCCAGTACTGCATGCTTACAGGGATCACCTCAGCCCACCCCACCAACACCCCTAGGGGGCAGACACCACTGTCGTCCCCATTCTGCAGGTGAGGAAGATGAAGTATGAGGAGGTATAACTGGCTAAAGGATGTAATAATTAGGCAGAGAGATTTAAACCCAGGCAGTTTCAACGTGGAGTTCAAGGGTATAGCCATGTCTCTTCCCTGTTTTCCCCATCCCACACTAAGCTCCTTAAGGGTAAAGGCCATGACACCTCAACACTTACGTGACAACTTAGGAGGTAGTGTGGTCCGTGCTCAACCTACTTTTGGTAGGCGGGAAGCCAGATTATATAGATGTAACTTGCAGTCCATCGATTTTACCCCATGCCATGCCTATCAGGGGTTTTCAAGGGTGGGCATTCTCTCTCCAAACACTCAGTAAACTCTGAAGATAGATCTGAATAAAATGAACCCAATTTAAGTGCCTCTGACTCCCTGTGGCTCTCAGTGGAATTTTCCCAAGGAGCCAATCTCTGCCTCAGTTTCCCCCTCTTCATGCTAAGGAGCATATTCACAGGTCCCTCTGCTTCCTCATAAAGGGAGGTTGATTCAGGTGTCACGGTAGACATCAGGAATGACAATGACATTCCTCTAAATGTCACCATTCAGAGAAGAGTAAAACAGCACAGGCCTGATGAGTTCTTGATTACGGGAACTGAGGAAAGAACAGGGGGATCATTCATCCACGGCAGTGAGTAATCCGCATGCCACTGATGCTGCCGATAGAAGACTTGGGAACACATCCTGTGCATTTTATATCTTTCTTCAAGAAATTTACCCTTATAACTCCCTGTATTTCCTTTAGGTTACTAGGAGAATCTGTAGTCCCTAAGCACACACTTTGCTAGGTTTTCTAAGGGGCAAGGGAAGTTTGGGAAGCAAGACTACAATTTAAACACTGGTGACAAGATAATTCCAATTCAGATTTAGCCAACATTTACTGAGCACTGACCATGCAGTGGGCACCGGTTTAAGCGCTTTTACAGCGACAGTTAATTAATCCCCCCCAAATCCTATGACATGGGCATTTATGCTGACAAGTTTCAGAAAAGAAGCTGAGACTCCTTCAAAATGACTATGCTCCATGTATATGGGAGATGACGATTTTCCAATAGGCCACCGATCAGCTCACTGCCACATGGCTTTCTTGGCCTAAGTGTAGTCAGATACTGATGTTCCACAGCAGGATGTATACTCCCCTCACCCTGTCCCCAGGCAGCAGAAAGCATGGGGTCTGGATGCCCTGCACTCCAGTTCCAATTCTCTCCTGAACTCGTGGAAGCAAGCCACCATTACCCTCTGGGCCTCACAACCCTCATCTGTCAAATGAGACAACTGGACAAGAAAGTGACAAGGAGATCTTTAGCTCGAATAATCCTTGATTCTACTGGATCCAGGACATCAAGCCTGTAGCTCAGGTCTCGCTGAGACCTCTCCATGGCAGTCGCCCCTGCAAAGCAGGAAGTAGACCATCTGGGTTTGTTGCTGTGGGGACAGAGTTAGTCTGAGCCTCCTTTTAGAGGGCAGTTCTGGGAATGCCTGATGAGGCTAGTGCCCAGAAAAGGGCACACAACCTGCACTGCTTAGATCTCAAGGCAATCAAAGGCCCAGTTCATCCACAGAACCCCTGGCCACCCCCCTGGAGGGTAAAGAGAGCCAGGCTCCAGACCCTGGGCCCTGGACCTCTGACTCTTAACATTCCCGCTTTATCCCAGAATGGAGCTCAGAAAGGCAGGAACTTGAGGGGTTCCAGTGGCAAAGAGTAAGAGACCACTGAGCCAAGAGGTACCCTGCAGCACCCTGCTTGGGCCAGGTATGTGGCTGTGCACCCTGAGAGTCAGTGCTGTTTCACCCTGACTCCCAAACCTCACTGCCTGCTACCTTCCTCTACCAAGCTGAGCCCCATCACCTTACGCTCTCCACGCTCTGCCAATCTCCTCTTCTCCAAGGGCCCTGGGTATTTTACAAACTGCTCTCAGATGAACAATTGAGAGCTGGGGTAGGAGGAACAGTCCCTCTCTATCTATCATAAAAGCCTCTGGTCCCAAGGCCAAACTTTGACGCCATGCATTAATCCAGGACAATCTTCCCAAAGAAGGCCAGGCAAGAGCTAGGCTGTCTCCAGAGCTTCGAGCCCTGTTCCCCTAGTAAAAGGTACCAAAAAGGGAGGAATTACCCCATTGCTACTTTCTGTGTGAGTGTGTATGTGTGTGTGTGTGTGTGTGTGAGTTTTGAAGGGGAGGAAAAGTGTCCCCACCACATACCATGCCTACGGCCATACCAGCCATACCCTCCACACAAACCCTGTCGGCATGACCCGGCTCAAGCAGGGCTTCTCCAAGGCCATCACCACAGCGCTCACCCCCTGATGGGCACCAACACTTCCTGGAGCCGACCTGGGTATGAATTCCTGCAACAGGCACAACCGTGCGGCCCCATTTCCAGCCAATGGCACTGCACAGGCCTCAAATGCCAAGGTTTTACTAGGACGTGGACGCCTTACAAATGAAAAATCTGAAGCTATTTTTGTTTTTGGCAGAAGAGTTTGACAGTGGGAAAGATGGGGGTGGGGGAGGATGGGGAAGAGACATTTAAAACAGGTGAGTGTTGAAATGACACAGGGGGAAAAAAAAAAAACTGGAAAAGGGTAACACATTCGCCTGCTGTAAAACGGCAGCCCTGTTAACCAACTTCTCCGGAGGAGGAAGAAGACAAACGTGGGCAAAGTGACCAGGCAGCCTGTCCTGGGGATTGACACCTAACCTGAGCACAGGCCCAAGGCAACCAAAATGTCATGTCACCAAGGTCTGCCCTTCAGTGACCTCGGCAGAGAGCCGGGTATGGAGAGGCTCTGGAAACTTTTACTTTCCACGATTTTACGACACATCGCTCAGCCCAGAATAGGGCCAGTCTGGGGGAGGAGAAGGTCCTGACAACCCAGGGGGCATTCTCCTGTGCCCACAGGGTTTGCATAAGCAGGCATGAAACTGACAGAGTGGCAAGCTGGGGATCTTGGGGTACAGGCCTGGGACACACACAGAGCTCCTCTTCTCCTGCACTGCCACTCCCAGGCTGGCCACGGCACTTTCCTGAACTCTTGTTTTTTCCTCCAGCCTCTTCAACAGCGAAAGGGAACAAGCCACTAATCTTTCTTCCTCTGGGGGTCCCTTGTGTACTTGCATTTTATTGCATTCAAGTAGAGACAAGGAAAAATAAACACATCTATTCCCACCCCTGTGCCAACATGTCCACATGGGGAAAGATACACATGTTCTGCACTGAATTCCTACTGGCCCAGGCTGCCTTTCTACAGACATTTAATATCCAGGTTCCCTTGAAGTAATGGTAAAAAAAGGCGTAAACCTAACCATCGCTGTGAATTCATGCAAAATACACCATGCACCACATAGCAACCAGGTCTTAAATAGATCGCATTGTACCTAGGATAGCGAGAAAGTTCAGGCACCCTCTCCTAAGAAATACAACCGAGCCTTCTCTTTGCTATCAGATTCCAGGTCCGGAACCTCAGCCTGTTGCTGACATATCACGGCTGCCCGGGATAAAAGCAGAACATCTTGGACTCGATTCAAATGTCAACACTAAGCAAGCGCAGGAATTTAGTTGATTCCAGGTAACTTCTCTGCCCAGTCCCTTCAGCGCCTCATCCCCAGTGTAAACATCTCGCAAAGTGAGTCTTTCGGAACGGCCTCCGCCGGGCCGCGTTGGCCCACGGTGTCACTCAGAGACCCTTTCCCGAGCTCGCAGGGTGGAAGCGGCGTCGGACAGGACCAGATGTGCGGGCCCCCAGCCTCTGGTAGGCACACCGACGGATCGCCCGGCTGGAGAACTTTCTGAAGCGCCCCAAACTGCTCCCTGCTTCCACCCTCAGCCATTTCTCTCCTTCTCCCCTCACAAGGAGCGAGGGACCGAGCGAGCCGTCGCCACCTGCCGCCGGATCCAGTGGCGCTGCCTCTGGCACCCCCGAGGGAAGGCAGGCCAATGGAAGGAGGGCAGAGGTTCAGAACCCCACCTCCAAACCTCACAGCGCCTAGCTGCCCCGGAGGTGGCTCCGCAGCCCAAGGGAACCGACGCCCCCGGGCCGGCTGCCTGCTCCCCCACGGCGCCAGCCCCACCCCCAATCCTTCCGGCGCCCCAGCGCCCACCCACCCGGGTGCAGGAGTGGGAGGGTGCCGCGTGGGCAGCCGGAGCAACAGGCGTGGGAGCCGCGCTCCTCGCACTTCCTGGCTCCTGAAGGCTCGGTCGCGTCCCTCTTACCTTCGGCGAAGCGAGCCCCGGGCCCCGCACCCCGCGCCTCGCGCGCGTGAGGAAGCTGAGGCCGGGAGCCGGGGGCCGCGGAGGCGCCGAGCACCCAGCAGCGCGGGGAAGCGCCCAGCAGCCGCGGCTCGCGCCGCTCCTCCTCGCCGGCGAAGTCTCTCTCGCTCCCTCCCTGGCTCGGTCCGTTCGTGCGTCTGTCTGTCCGTGGGGCCCTCCCTCCGCCGCTGCCGCCGCCGCTCCAGCCCCGGCTCAGCAGCGCGTTCCCTCCCCGCTTCGCCGCTCCGCTCTCGGGCTCGCGGGCTCGCGGGCTCCCTCGCTCGCGCCCTGCCCCCGCCGCTGCTGGCGCCGCGCGGAGAGGAGCCCGGCGGGCCACCGGCTGCCTGGCGAGGTCCCTCTCCCGAAGCGGGAGGCGGTGGGGGCGCGGCGCGGGCGGGGCGGAGAGGAGAGTCCGGGGGAGGCGGCGAGGCTGCGCCCTCGTCTCCCTACCGATTCCCGGCGGCCGAGCGGCTCCAGGCCGGGCTCGAGAGCGCGGGGCCGCCAGGCAGCGGAGAGAGAGATGAGGAGGACCCGGAGGCTCGCCGCGGGAGGGTGCCCAGGGCGAGGGCGTGCTAGGGGGAGTGACTCCCCGTGAGAGGGTGTGTGTGTGTGTGTGTGTGTGTGTGTGTAGAGGGGCGCGCGCGTGAGCGAGGGTGGGGGGCAGGGAGACGAGGCAGAGCCTGGTGCGTCTCCCCAGGCCAGTGGAGGAATCCTAGGGTGTGCCTGGAGGTGGTGGAGTGTGCCGACGCGGGTGTGAGCGCGTGTGCCAGCGAGGGTGGGCCGGGGGTGAGCGTGGCAAGGTGAGCGCGGCCTGGGGGTGGGGGCGGAGCGGGAAGTAGGCGTGAGCGTGAGCTCGGGGGCGTGTGTGCTGGGGACCCGGGGAGAGGTGGAAGGGAGCTCCAGTGTGTGCGCGCGTGGGGTGTGTGTGGACCCAGCTGGGTGTCTCTCACCGACTGTCCACGCGACACCAGCACTTGCTTGCGGCCGAGCCCTGCCACCTGGGGAGGTGGAGCCCGACACCGCGCAAGCTTCGTGGCTCGCCGCGGCTCTGAGCTCCGTGGCCGGGGCTGGAGAGGTCTCGGGGGACACACGATGCCCTTGCCCCATGTAAGAGCCGCTTTCCTTCCAGAGCGCGAGGGGCACGACCCGAAGGTAGGGATTTGCCCTCTTATGCTTCCACGTGTACTCAGTACCCAGACCCAAAAGTCTGGTCTTGGGAGCGTGAACTCTCAACCCAAGTCCGCCCAGTGCCTCGGTCCCTCTCCGAAACCCATGGATTCCCACTGCCCGATGCCTTGGCCCAGGAGGGGGAGCCGGCAGTCGGCACGTGGCCAGAGGGCCGGGCGGATGGAGCCCTGGAGCATCCGGAGAGAGTGGTATACGGCCCAGACTCCTACACTCTCGGCCAATGTGCGCAGAGGGTTCAGTCCCCTCGAACATTGCCAATCCGCGTGGCTCCAGCTTTTCCTGCGTCCGGACTCCAGAGATCTCGGCCTGTACCCGGAATCGCCTGGCGCTCCGGAGGCGAGGCGGCTCTGTGCCTCAGCAGGGACGGAACGCAGGGCTTGAGCGACCACAGTTCTGGGTGTGAGACAGAGACCGAGGGAAAAGCAAAGTGTGCGGTGAAGGGAAGGATGTTCTTGAAGCGGGCTGGGAAAGAACATCTCCGAGTCCAGACGGGGCTTCTGGCTTGTGAGAACCCTTGGCCCTTTTCTAGATTAAGGGGTGGGGGGTGAGTCACTGTGGTCTGAGCCCCAGGGGGCCCCTGGCGACTAGGAGCCCCTCATTCACCCACTCTCCCCAAAACCCCCTTCACCTAGTCGTTCTGAAAGGTGTACACTGGCCCTTCAAGAGCTGGGCGTGGGCTCTATTAGCATTTGCCAGAAGTCCCGGAGCGGTGTGGGATTTGCATACTGATTTGCATACAGTAATAATGATTAACAACAGTGCCGCTCCCTGGCAGACAGGGGAAGAATTCAGGGAAGGCCTTGGCACTGCTCCCACCTCCCTCCTCCCATCCCTCGGGGAAGAGCTAATTTTCTCACAACTGCTCTGACCCCTGGGAGTTCCCCAGACTCTGGGTGAGCAGGTCCACGGAAGGGCAGGTTCCTTCAGTCCAACACCCCCATGTCCAACTTGGGAGAGTTAAAACCTGGTACTTTATTTCTGCCCAGGTTTGAACTCTTGTGCGTTCCCATCTTTGTTTTGCATCTTGCGGGTAGCTCAAGGGCTGAGTCTGCCCCAAAGCTTGGAGGTTTCCAGGAACAGTTAGATTGGGGGCATCGTCCTCCTCCAGAGACGTATACTTACAGGACAATTGTGCTCTCTCCTGTGCCTGGTCAGCCCTGTTTGAAGACAGGGCATTGATTCAGAATCCCCCCTCCCCCTCCCCCTCCCCCAACACAAACACACCTGGCGCCATTCCTCCCAGGCTCACATCTCATCATTTAAGTAAAGTAGCTATAGACTATACTCTCCTTTCTGTTGAGAAGATCTAGAAGGAAAATATGAAAGACTTAAATTTCTAGTCTAGGCCAGTGTGGTTTTTATTTACCATCTCTTCTCACAACCAGGTGACCTGGAAAATAAGAGAGAGAGCAAGTGATGGGCAGAAGGAGGCCCCTTGACTCTGGCGGCTGAAGGAGCCACTGCCTGGAGATGCTGCCCTCCCATGGGCTCCCTGCCCTCCATTGCATCTTTCCAGCATCGCCTTTCCCCTCTCTGCCTCTGGCCCGGCCTGGCCAGGATTCTCAATTGCTTTTCCCCCATGACACGGCCGCTTTTCCTTTAACTCTCAGCTTCTATTTAAAAAGCTAATTTGGGAGCTTGTCGATGCTCCCAATTCAGATATTTTAAATAGGAACTGAAAGTTAGGAGCTGCCAGGGCACTAGAATTCCTTCCCTTGCACCGGTACAGCTAAGGCATTTGTTCAGTCGATCTGCTGGCCCTGGCCGTGTGTGTGTTGGAGAGAGAGAGAGCGAGAGAGAGAGAAAGAGAGAGAGAGGAGAGCGCGCACACGTGAGCTCAGGGTGTATTTCAGGCTATCTTTTCTATTTAAAGATGGTGCTCCTATGGATGACTGTGCTCTGCGTGTGTGTCCTTTCCAAGCTGTGCACACATGAGGATTCTTCTTTAGTCCCGTGGCTCTGGCCGCTATTTGCAGAGCTTGTCACCGTGTGGACTGTGGGGGTAAGAGGTAGCCCAATGTCAAGTCCGCAGCCTCCAAGTTTGCTGACTTGCTGGGGCTGGTGTGTCTGTTCGGGGATTTCCCAGGGCTGCTCCGCTCAGGCTCGCTCTTAGAAGCTAGCTATGCCCCAGAGTGTCCATAAGGGTTGCTCCTACCCTCACTGCTTGTGGCTAGACTACTTCACCAATTTGCCCCATGATGAGGCAGGAATTTGGAGGGTGGGACTGCACCTCTGAGGGTTGCCGGCTTTCTATATTCAGGGTGCTGTGGATCTTGGATGTAAAAAACAGACTTTGAAGTCAGACTGCCTGGGTTTGAACCTGCCTCTGTTATTTACTAGCTGTGTGATCTTAGGGAAGCTACTTAACCTCTCTGTGCCTTGATTTCCTCATCTCTAAAATAGCAATAAATAGTACTATCTACATTATAGGGTCTGGTGAAGGTAAATAATTATCACGGGTAAAGCACTTAGAACGGTGCCCAGAACATAGGAAGTAAAATATAACTGTTGGTTGTTGTTGCTGTTTAAGGCAGGAGTGGTGCCAACAGGAAGTGTGAAGAAATCTGTCTGGAGAGGAAGGTAGAACTGCTGGACCGGACACACAGACACAGGAAGACACACACCTCCGTGCATATAATAATAACGATGCCAGCCCACAGCCCAGGATGGGTCAAGTTCACCTGGTTGAGGTAGTTGATTCCCAGCCCCAAAGAGGGAGACCTCTGATGAGGAATAGAGGAAGAACCACAGGAATGGGAATAAGGAAGGGGCTGGATCATGTCAGAAGCCCATGGGGCATTTCCTGGGGGAAATTTTATGCTAGAGAAGTAAGTAAGGACCCTAGATACCCATATGGATGCAGCCTCCCTTATTTACCTAACTATGTAAAGCAAGGCTTTATGAAAGCAGAGCTGCAGTGAGGGACTTAGTAGGGGCGGCCCTTCATTCTGAGTCTCCCTTGGGCTTGGGGTCCTCTGGCTTTGATTCTGCCATTGCCTCCTACCCCTTATTCCCACAGCTGGGCATATGAGCATTTACTCAGTGGCCATCAGAGTTTATTTTGCCTCAGTCCCTGAGCAGCTAATCAAGGTACAGAGAGGTTAAGTGGCTTCCTCAAGGTCCCACAGCTGAGGATTCAGGAAGCCACTAACAGGAGAGGTAGTTCTAAAGGACCAAGCATAGGAAGGCTGTCCAAGGGATCCAAAGCAGCATTGCAAATCCTTGGATTGTATCAGCCTTAAGTTGAGGAGCCGCCATATTCTGGACTCCTTGCTAGTTCTCCAATAATCCGGTACCATAGATATTATCGCCATTTTATAGATGGGAAAACTGAAGGCGCTTGATGCATCTCAGGCCGCACACCTAGCGTGAAGCTCTGAACCCTCCCTCTTGCCACTCACCAGACTGCTGCATTTTTGCTCTTCTGAGAGCAGAGTGGCCCCCTCAGTCAGATAGAGGGTCTGCCTTAAGAGGACGCCCTTGACCCGGCTCTGTTGGCCTCTTCCATTGTCTCCTTTGTAGGTTGGGTATGGGGTAGGGGCTCAGTGTGTCCAGGCTAGGGTTGTACCCTCTGAGTTTTCTTCAGGGTGAAATCTTCCTGAGGAATGCCAAAGGCTGGTGATGCCTTGGCTTTCTCTCATTTTTCAAGATGAGGTGTGTGGTGATGGCATAAAGGAGTTTTGCCCAGTCTCAGAACACCAGGGCTTCACCTGTGGGTATCAGCCCAGATTGCCCAGCTTGGCCAGGCCAGGATGTACGGTCAACACTGGTGGGCCTGATGGCTGAACTCCTACAACCATCGATGCTTCTGGTCCTTCCTGAGGGAGTAGAGGAGGCCTCACTCCCTGCAGCACTAACCCCATTTGGGAGGCCAGCAGTTGCCTGGGTGGCCATCGCATTAGCCAAGATGCCTAGACCAGTGATGGCAAATGAGAAGTCGTCAAAGTTGGCTCGACAAGTCAGTCCTTCCAGGGGACCAGCTCCAACCCAGGTAGATCGTGGTGGGGCATAGCCCAGCGGGGAGGGCTTCTGCTCATCAGGACCTCCCTCAGAGGGAGATGCTAGGCGAAGGAAGAGGAAGGGAGGGGAGAAGAAAAGCAAATAGGAGAAGGGGACACAGGCACTGGAAGGAAAAAAATACTACTCCTCTGTTCAGTTTCTTGCTGGTGACAATTTGGAGGAGGTTTGGTAGAGGCTGAAGGTGCAGATCAGAGGTGCAGGGACTGTTCTCTTCTTCCCTGGTGGCTCCTTTTGCTTGTGTGCTGATGTTTCCCACAGTTCTGTCCTTCATCTTCTCTGCATCTCCATCTGCCCATTTCCCTGGAGAGTTGACAGGAGCCCCTGGTTTCAAGGCCATTCAGGTGCTGACCGTTGCTTCCTGAGCTCTCCCTGACCCCTAACTATGTACTGTGTATCTCCATCCTTGTACACAGGCACCCCTCCGCTTCATTTCACCACTCCCCTTCAACCTTCTGCAAAAGATCATTTCCTCTAAAACACCCTGTTCTGATCCTGTCATCTCCTGCTCTTCCTTTCTGGTCTTACCTTCTTCTGCTCACACTCATTTTTCTTTCCAGCACGCAGCCCTTTTCTCTGCTACTTGACCAAATCACATCTTTTCACACTCTCGTGCCTTTGTACATGCTGTCCTGTCTTCCATAAATGCCCTCCACCACTTCCTATTTCCTATTGTCTTCCTAGCACACTTCCACTCAGCCTCAGACCTTCAATACCCAGCCCAAAGGTCACATAAGACGTATTGGTTAATTTCAGCTCCACACCTCAGGAGGAACTAAGCATTCCCCGTTTGGGCTCCCACAGTCCTTCCTGCATACTTCAAATATAGTTTTTATTCTCTTATTACCTTGGTTGTTTGCACGGTGGCCTCCCTCTCTGACTTTAAGCTGTTTGAGGAAGGACCACACCTTAGCCATCTCTGAATGTGCTAGCTCAGTGCTTGGCACATTGCAGGTGCTCGAGAACTTTGCATTAGGGATTTATTTTAACTTTCATTCCCATGGCTCCCTTGATTGTGTGTAACTGAGAATATGTGATAAATTTGTCAACCGCTCAGTCTCCAGATTCTATGTGATTGAGCTGAAGCATGGTCATGAGGACAGAGAGAAAGCATGAGGGTGTTCGATTTTTGACTGGTCCTAGATGAAAAGAGCCCCAAAGCGCCCCTCCTCCAGCCTTTTCGGATCTACAAAGAGAACTTCAGTGGATGCTGTCCGCAGAGACCAGGCCAGTGTTCTGCTCTTGAACCAGACTGGTTTTTAGGGAAGTCTTTTCTTTCCTTTCTGGAAGAATGTCAATCACATCCCTAGAATATCACCACCTTGGGAACAGCCAAGATGCCATCAGTTGGAAATGTACCTGCAGCTGTGACTGTGATCACCATAAAACCTGGTGAGAAGGCTTGTCAAAAACCCATTAGCCAGGGCTTCCATGATGGTGCAGTGGTTAAGAATCCGCCTGCCAATGCAGGGGACACAGTTTCGATCCCTGGTCTGGGAAGATACCACATGCCGCAGAGCAACTAAGCCCGTGCACCACAGCTACTGAAGCACGTGTGCCTAGAGCCCGTGCTCCGCAACAAGAGGAGCCACCGCAATGAGAAGCCGGCGCACCGCAACGAAGAGTAGCCTCCATTTGCCGCAACTAGAGAAAGCCTCTGCGCACAGCAGCGAAGACCCAACGTGGCCAATAAGTAAATAAATAAGTTTAAAAAAAAACCCCGATAGCCAGAACCTAGGCTTGGCACAAAGAGATGCCAAGACCAAAGCTTGCTGAACTCTAAGTATAAAATTGTGTGTAAACCACATCAGGAAACCTACGACAGTGGAGGTGAGAACATGGGCTCAGAATAGATCTGGCTTCAAATCTTGGCTCTAATTTACAAGCTGTGTGACCTTGGGCAAGCTACTTTACTTCTCTGATCCTCAGTTACCTCACCTGTAAAATGGACTATAGTGGTCATCTTGACTCACAGCATTCATGAGGATTGAGTTTGATAATTCATATAACATGTTTCATATGCATTTATAAGTAAAGTATTGGCTGTTATCATAATCTTGTAATTGACTTTACACGTTTGAAACTAGAGCTTTTAAGTCTAAGGTACAGCTCTCTCCAGTGCTTGTTTGTGAAGACGTTCAGACAGGTCACCCAAGTTCTTTCCATGTGGTTATTCTTCATACCAAGACCCCAGGAAATGTGTGAAATCAGAGAAATTTGTCTCTAGACACTTTTTTCTACTGGCTCCTCCTTCCATTCTGTGGCACCCCATTTCTTCAGCCTTGAGTTTCAAGAGCCTATTTCTCTCCATTCCCTCCTCATCAGCAAGAGCTGATAAATCATTTAAACTAATGTTTAAGTGACTATCCTGTCCAGAGATACAGTATTCACATTTTAACAGGATAATGAAAGCCAAGGTCATGAAATAGAGTGAGTGGGATTTGAGGCTCCATCCAAGTAACGGGGTATGTTTTGGGGGGACAGGAGGCTTCCCAACTCCACAGAATCACCGTCCATTCATAAAACTGGCCACATTGATACAACTATAAGCAACCTGGTGGGCTGTTTCTGAATTTGCAGCCAGAAAATCAAATCTGTAGCCTTTGTAAGTGTTCTGATGAGGGGATCTGTATACCAGTTTTTTATACCAACCTATTCTTAGTAAACAGACACAGTTCATGAGTGCCAAAGCCCTCGCAGCTCTGCATACTCAGGCTTAAGTTCATTTCTTCTTCAGATCTCAAGGCTGGGGCTGGGTGTTTCTGCCTCACTGGGTTTGTGGGAGACCCAGGTGCAAAACTGTTAATTGCTTTGATGAGTCAACAAGTAAATAAACACAGTCCAGCTACTGTCCCCATACTGCAAGGTCATAAGAGGTTTCTGGATTTCTCTGCAAAGCCTGTTAAAAAAGGATCTTCGGGCTTCCCTGGTGGCACAGTGGTTGAGAGTCCGCCTGCCAATGCAGGGGACACGAGTTCGTGCCCCGATCCGGGAAGATCCCACATGCCGCAGAGTGGCTGGGCCCGTGAGCCATGGCCACTGAGCCTGCGCGTCCAGAGCCTGTGCTCCTCAACGGGAGAGGCCACAACAGTGAGAGGCCCGCATACCGCAAAAAAAAAAAAAAAAAAAAAAAAAAAATCTTCATGGCCCTTAAAATGTTCTTCATTATGGAAAATTTCAGACATACACAAAAGAAGAGAGAATTGTATAATATACCCCCCATGAACCCACCACTTAGCTTTGATAATTACCAACTCAAGGCCAATCACGTTTTATCTGTACTCCTACTCATCACCACTCCTTAATAATTTTGAAGCAAATTCCAGATGTCATGTATCTCCATCTGTAAATATTTCAGTAATTGCACCCTCCTATGGCCATCAAAATCCATCTCTCCAGGGGATAAGATCTCTTCCTCCTACCCCCATGAGGCTAAGATCGTTTGGCCAGTACTTGCATCTGTGTCTGAGGGGTAGTCCTTGGGTTTGACAAGCACAAGGGCTTACTGAGTTCTCTCCAAAGTCTGACCTGCTCCTTGGAGAGAAAGGAGCATGCATAAAATGCCTTGCAGTGATGTTTCCATGTGCAAGCTTTTTGGTGTCAGCAGAGCCCAATAACTAAAATGAGACCCAAACTGAGAGGCAAGAATTATAGCCATGAATCCCAACTGGATGTAACATTTTTCACATGAATTATTTCACTTTGCCTTCACCAATTCTTACTTTACTCTCATCTTACAGATAAGAAAACTAAGGCCTAAGGTCACACAGCTAGTAGGTACCTGTGGCAGAGACTGACTAGGTGCTAATCAACTTCAGTTCCTCTTTTTCATAGGCGTAGCTACCTTACATTTCCCAGGATCCCTTGAAGTTAGGTTTGGCTGTGTAAGTTTTGGCCAAAGTAGTATAAGTCAGACCCATAAAAAACATCCAGAACAATCCTACGTGCGCTCTTTCTTTCTCCACCCACTGGCTGAATGCAGAGAATGTTAAGGACCTAGAGGAGGGCAGAGCCACAAGAAGGAAGGATCTTGGGTCTCTGGATGGCTGTGTGGAGTAGAGAGCCTTCCTAGCCTTAATTTGTCTATGAAATGAGTGAAAACAAATAAACTTTTATTATGTTAAGCCACTGAACCTTGGGTTCGTATGTTAAAGTAGTAAGCCTACCCTGACCGATACAGTGGCACAGATGGGATTTAAACATTAAGTCTGACTATGCCAGCGTTCAAGGCCCTGAGTTCTACCACACTGCCCCCAGACACAAGAAACAAGATTCGCTTACACCTGGAGGGGTGGGATAGGGAGGGTGGGAGGGAGGGAGACGCAAGAGGGAAGAGATATGGGAACATATGTATAACTGATTCACTTTGTTGTAAAGCAGAAACTAACACACCATTGTAAAGCAATTATACCCCAATAAAGATGTTAAAAAAAAAAAAAAAAGACTCGCTTACAAGAATTCTCTCACGTGCTCGGCGTCTGGTAGAACTGTCTACAAGGATCTCACATCTTAGATCTGTGCTAATATGGTAGCCATTAAACATGTGGGGCTATGTAAATTAAAACTAAAACTCATTAAAATTTAAAAATCTGTTTTTTCATTGTATTGGTCACATTTCAAGTGCTCCACGGCCGCATGTAACTAATGGCTACCACACTGGACAGTACAGATAGAGAAGATTTCCATCGTCACAGGAAGTTCTGGTCTTAGACAGACCCAGCTTTCACAATGCATCTCTCCCCAGACCCCCCCAGAAAAGCTAGGGGTGCTGCTCATGAGACGACAGAGTGTGGTCTAGCCAGAAATCAGGTTTCCTCGGGAATGACAGGCCTCTCCCCTCACCCAGACCCTGGGGGTTTGTTCCTGCCTCCCCGCAGTTAACCCACTGGCTAAATCTGTGACCCTCCTGTACTCACTGGTAACATGCTTTGCTCTGACTTCCTCAAACAGGAGGAGCCCTGCGTGTCTCATTGCACTGTGTCTTCTGAGAGTAGGGGCAGCATCTCATTCTCACCCCAGCACCCGTGCAGCTGCTGAGAATTGGACACCAGGAGACTAGCAGGCGACTCAGGGAGGTGCTTCTTGGCCTAGGCTAAGGATAGGCAGGGAGTTTTCCAGAAATGGAAGCCCAACCAAGGAGGCTAGTTCTTCAATCCATTTTCCGCACAGCAGTCAGAGTGATTTTCTTCAAAACACAAGTCCAAACATGTTGCCCTTTGGTTGATTCCTTCTAGGAATCCCCATTGCCCTCTGAATTAAGCAGACATACCTTCGTCTGTCTGATGTTGCTGTCGAGTCCTCGTGTCTTCTGCTTTTCCACTTTCTGCTCCTGGACCCCTTGCACTTGTATTCCCGCTGTTTGGGAAGTGCGACAGCTCTCTAAACCCCATAGTGTTTGCTCGGACTATTCCTTCTGCGGGAACTCTATCCTGCTTCCCCACCTATGCTTAGCTGAGCCTATGTGGAGGGCTAAGCTTGGAAACACTTCTCCCTGGAGGCCTTACCTGCCCCTCAGCCTGGAACAGTCTTCCCCTGTCTCTCTCCCTTGGCCAACCCTCCCCCACCCCCCCCACCAGCTATAGAACCTCCCACCTTTCCAAGTCTTCCCCGGGGAACAGGAAGGAAATGCTTTCAGATGCTTTCAGAATCAAAAGCAGAGACCGTCTTGCAGAGGTTTTGCCCAAGAGGCTGACCCTTCTGAATCCCTCTGCATTATGAGTCTTGGTCCTTCCCTTCCCTCAGCGCACGTGTGCACACACACACACACACACACACACACACACACACACAGTTTTTCCCTCCATTTAATTCCTCTGCAGAGTCACCAGGGAGGCAAGTGGAGCCCTATAAATCTCTCACAAGCTGCAATGCCCCGGAGACCTCTGCTCCTTGACCCCAACTAAGGACAGAACAAATGACACTAAATCCATGGGACATGCCCCACCCCTCCCCCACCTGTCATGGTCTCATCGTCTGGAAGGGGACCCTGATATACTGACTAGGGTGTGGCAGTTACAATCCAAGCTGGTGCCAAGATGCACCGTGGGTCTTCCCTTCACTGGATTATTTTTATGGAGTTTAGAGCGGATAGAAGCAGTGGGCTCCAACTCCTGAGACGTCACGATAAATCGCCATAGCAGCTCTTCTATGGCTCATAACTAGTAAATCAAATCTATTGAACAATACATTTACTGCAAATTTAAGAAGTTATTCTTCCATTTTTTAAGTGTATGTGTTAAATCCTGCCCAGAGTCATAAAGAATGGAGACGGGCGGGCTCAGGGTGAAAAAAAAACAAAAAACAAAACAAAACAAAACAAACCACACACACACACACACACACACACACACACAAACACACACACGCTTTAAAAAGTTACAAAATTCCTTGTCCTTTGTTGACCAAAGAGTGAATACCCTTTCTTCCTGGGACACTTCTCCCATCCAGACCGACTGGAATCCCCAGAGTGGTAAGCTGTCCACATGGCATGCCTGCCTCAGTTTTGCCATCCAGGTTCAGGATTAGACGGCTCTCTCTTTGCTACAGATTCTTGAAATGGACAAAATAGGAAACACAGAACAACCTTCTCAGTGGGTTGCAGTGCTGCTTTCAGCGGTGGGATGGTGTTGAGGGAAGTGAGGAGATGCGAGTTACGGACTGGTTTTCCCTAGGAAATTCCTTTTACTTCCCATTCCACCCACATCAAATGTTAATGAGTTGAGCTGAACTCCCAACTCAAGGTGCAATCTTGCCCAGGACACATGGGGTGAGTGTGCTTATCTGCACCCCCGTCCCACCTAAGTATTAAGAGGGGAGCCCTAGCCCAGAGCTTGGCTTTCAATAGACATTTAAATTGAACTGATACATCTTCATCCACTAACATTAGTTCAACAATCACTTCAATTTTTTAAATTGAAATATAATTGCTTTACAATGTTGTGTTAGTTTCTGCTGTACAAATGAAGTGAATCAGCTATATGTATACCTATATCCCCTCCCTCTTGGACCTCCCTCCACCCCCACCCCCACCCCCACCCCTGCAATCCCACCCATCTGGATCATCACAGAGCACCGAGCTGAGCTTCCTGTGCTTTATAGCAGGTTCCCACTAGCTATCTACTTTACGCATGGCAGTGTATGTATGTCAATCCTAATCTCCCAGTTTGTCCCATCTCCCCTTCCCCTCGGTGTCCACATGTTCATTCTCTACATCTGCATCTCTATTCTTGCCCTGAAAATAGGTTTATCTGTACCATTTTTCTAGATTCCACAAAGATACGTTAATATACAATATTTGTTTTTCTCTTTCTGACTTACTTCATTCTGTATGACAGACTCTAGGTGCATCAACAACTCTACAATGACCCAATTTTGTTCCTTTTTATGGCTGAATAATATTCCACTGTATATATATACAATATCTCCTTTATCCATTCATCTGTCTTCAGACATTTAGGTTCTTTCCATGACCTGGCTATTGTAAATAGTGCTGCAATGAACATTGGGGTACATGGGTCCTTTTGAATTATGGTTTTCTTAAGGTATATGCCCAGTAGTGGGATTGTTGGGTCATATGGTAGTTCCATTTTTAGTTTTATAAGGAACCTCCATGCTGTTCTCCACAGTAGCTGTATCAATTTACATTCCCACCAACAGTGCAAGAGAGTTCCCTTTTCTCCACACCCTCTCCAGCATTTATTGTTTACAGATTTTTTGATGATGGCTATTGTGATTGGTGTGAGGTGTTACCTCACTATAGTTTCGATTTGCATTTCTCTAATGATTAGTGATGTTGAGCATCTTTTCATGTGCCTCTTGGCCATCTGTATATCTTCTTTGGAGAAATGTCTATTTAGGTCTTCTGCCCATTTTTTGATTGGGTTGTTTGGTTTTTTGATATTGAGCTGCATGAGCTGCTTGCATATTTTGAAGATTAATCCTTTGTCCATTGCGTCATTTGTAAATATTTTCTCCCGTTCTGAGGGTTGTCTTTTCATCTTATTTATGATTTCCTTTGCTGTGCAAGAGCTTTTAAGTTTCATTAGGTCCTATTTGTTTATTTTTGGTTTTATTTTCATTACTCTAGGAGGTGGGTCAAAAAAGATCTTGCTGTGGTTTATGTCAAAGGGTGTTTTTCCTGTGTTTTCCTCTAAGGGTTTTTTAGTGTCTGGTCTTACATTTAGATCTTTAATCCATTTTGAGTTTATTTTTGTGTATGGTGTTAGGAAGCATTCTAATTTCATTCTTTCACATGTAGCTGTCAACTTTTCCCAGCACCACTTATTGAAGAGGCTGTCTTTTCTCCAATGTATATTCTTGCCTCCTTTGTCACAGATTAGGCGACCATAGGTACATGGGTTTATCTATGGGCTTTCTATCCTGTACAATTGATCTATCTTTCTGTTTTTGTGCCAGTACCATACTGTCTTGATTACTCTAGCTTTGTAGTATAGTTTGAAGTCCGGGACAACTGACACTGCAGAAGAGATTACTACAAGCAACCATACGCCAATAAAATGGACAACCTGGAAGAAATGGACAAATTCTTGGAAAGGTACAATTTTCCAAGACTGAACCAGGAAGAATTAGAAAATGTAAACAGACCAATCACAAGTAGTGAATTTGAAACTGTAATTAAAAAGCTTCCAACAAACAAAAGTCCAAGACCAGATGGCTTCACAGGCAAATTCTATCAAACATATAGAGAAGAGCTAACACCCATCCTTCTCAAACTCTTCCAAAAAATTGCAGAGGGAGGAACACTCACAAATTCATTCTACAAGGCCACCATCACTCTGATACCAAAACCAGACCAAGATATCACAAAAAAAGAAAATTACAGACCAATATCAATGATGAACATAGATGCAAAGATCCTCAACAAAATTCTAGCAAACAGAATCCAACAGCACATTAAAAGGATCATACACCATGATCAAGTGGGATCTATCCCAGGAATGCGAGGATTTTTCAATATACAGAAATCAATGTGATACACCATATCAACAAATTAAAGAATAAAAACCATATGATCATCTCAATAGATGCAGTAAAAGCTTTTGACAAAATCCAACACCCATTTATGATAAAAACTCTCCAGAAAATGAGCATAGAGGGAACCAACCTCAACATAATAAAGACCATATACGACAAACCCACAGCAACCATCATTCTCAATGGTGAAAAACTGAAATCATTTCCTCTAAGATCAGGAACAAAACAAGCATATCCACTCTCACCACTCATTCAACATAGTTTTGGAAGTCTTAGCCACAGCAATCAGAAGAAAAATAAATAAAAGGAATACAAATGGGGAAAGAAGAAATAAAACTGTCACTGTTTGCAGATGACATGATAGTATACATAGAAAATTCTAAAGATGTCACCAGAAAACTACTAGAGTTAATCAATGAATTTGGTAAGCTGAAGGATACAAAATTAAGTAATGCACAGAAACCTCTTAAATTCCTATACACTAACAACAAAAGATCAGAAAGAGAAATTAATGAAACAATTCCATTTACCACCGCAACAAAAAGAATAAAATACCTAGGAATAAACCTACCTAAAGAGGCAAAAGACCTGTACTCAGAAAACTATAAGACACTGAAGAAAGAAATCAAAGATGACACAAGCAGGTAGAGAGATATACCATGTTCTTGAACTGGAAGAATCAATATTGGAAAATGACTATACTACTCAAAGCCATCTACAGATTCAATGCAACACCTATCGAATTACCAATGGCATTCTTCACAGAATTAGAACAAAAAATTTTACAATTTGGATGGAAACACAAAAGACCCCGAATAGCCAAAGCAATCTTGAGAAAAAAAACAGAGCTGGAGGAATCAGACTCCACAATCACTTCATTTAACACGTACTAATTA
The DNA here is from genome assembly GCF_963924675.1 of Phocoena phocoena. NCBI lineage: Eukaryota > Metazoa > Chordata > Mammalia > Artiodactyla > Phocoenidae > Phocoena > Phocoena phocoena. The sequence goes on from NC_089219.1 coordinate 98,963,097, forward strand.
CTATCTGGGCATATGGTGGTGAGCAAAATATGCACAGTCTCTATCTTCTCAGAGCTCATGGTTTAAAGAGAAAGATGAACAGTGGGTGTGAGCTCTGCCCTCATATTTAGGCTTACTAAACCTCATGTGGGGATCACTGAAGCCTGAGGGGTGAAGAGTAGCTAGATTTACAAACTCTCAAAACAATCTCATGCGGTAAGTTTATTATTATTCCCATTTCTCAGATGAAGAATTGGAGGTGAACATCACAAAGCTGCCTAGTGAGAGAGCTAATACGTGGTGTGACAGGGATGTGCGTGGAGAGCTAGGGAAGCAGTTGGTCCAGCCTGAGGGGTCAGAGAAGATGCTTTGGAGGAGATGACATCTGAGCTGAGTCTGGAAAGAGGACAGGGAATCAGCCAAATGACTGAGAGGAAGAAGCAAACACCAGGCAGCAAAGACACCAGGATGTGAACAAGCTCAGTTGTGCCTAGAATGTGAGGACAGAGGCAGGACAAAGCAGGGCCTGAGGCTGGGAGGCCAAGCCAACAAGCTGGACTCTATCCTGCAGGCTGCAGAGAGCCAGGGAAGGGCTCCAGGCAGAGGCATGGTGCAGTCAGATCTATGCTAGAAAAATCTACTCTGGCCTAGCAGTGAGGAGGACGGATTTGAGGAAGACCAGATGGGAAGCAGGGGGACCAATTAGCCGGCAATTACGGTATTCCAGGAGAGAGATGATGAGAGCCTCGGCTAGGGCACCAGTGGATGGATGGAGAAGAGGGGGCATGAGAGAAATATGCTGGAGGTAAAAATTATCAGGACTCTGATTGGTTGGATGTGGAGCAGCAAAAGAGGGTCCCAGATCAGGCTGTGCAACCTTGCTGGATTATTGTGCCAGCCTGGGGCAGGGGAATGCGAAGCAGAACCAGCTGAGGGTGTAGGTGCAGCCCTTCCTGGAGGGAGAGGGAGGTCAGAGTTCTGTCTCAGGGTCCTTTCCAGACAGAGCTGTTTATGCTGGGCTGGAGGAAGAGGACAACTGGGGCCATTGAAGACCTTGGAGCAATGCAGACCCTAGGAAACAGGCTGGGGTTTCCCCAAAACAAGCTCAACAACTCCTTTGGTTGTAGGGGAATTAATTTTCAGAATAAGGCTGAACAAAGCCCAGCACAGCAGGCCACAGTATCTAGGGGTTGATAGAACTGCTGATCTCTTGAGAGATAAGAGGAGAGATGAACTCTTGGGTCTCATCTCCTGGCATACTTCTTTCCACCCCCTTATCGTTTTCTAACACGCATGCACGCAACACACACACACACACACACACACACACACACACACGCATACGCTTTATCATCCCTAAACTTCTCACCTCCCCCAGACACACCAGGCCCTTTCACACTCCCTCTTTGCACCTGCTGTTCTCTCTGCCTGCGGAGTCCTTCCTCCTTCTCCACTGGGCAAAATGTATTCCTCCTTCCAGCCCAATCCAGGTGCCAGTCCTCTCTGATGCTCAGCCGCACCGCCCTGAGCATCCTCACCACATTTCCCCCTGTCCAGCAGCACCTCCTGCTATGTTTCTTGGAGGTCTTTCTTCGCCACCAAGCTGAACTCCTGAGTCTTATTCATCTTGGCTTCCCGAGGTCTGACCATCACTAGGGCTCAAAAATGCTTGTGGAATGAACCGGGCACATCCCTGGAGGTGGACTAGACACACCTTCCCCAGCCGGGTCCCGAATTCTTTGCATCACTGAAGAGGATCATCTCTGCCCTCTGGACATATGGGAAATAAAGTCCATGCACACATGCTGTGAGGGGAATAAAGCCAGTGCCTACAGCTGCCCTCAGCAATTTGTGAACAGGTCTGCTATTTCTCTGAAATCAGCCTTTATTTTTATTCCTATTTTATAGGTGAGGGTTCCACCTTCAGGAAAGGCAACAATTCTTTGGGGCTGAAGATCACAGACTTGTTTAACATCTTTGGGGCAAAACGAGTAGGTGAATGAGACCATCTGTGGTTCTGTCCTTACCGAGATTCTCCAGGCTGACCACAGCTGATGGGCCCAGATAAATTCCCCAGAGAGCAAGGCCTTTGGTCATTTGCCAGGCAGCCCAGACAATCCCTCTCGGTTTCTGATGACTTCTGGAGCAAGAGGGAACTAACCACTATGACCCAGCTTGTCAGCCTCCCGGAAATCTTCTCTCTCTGCCTCAGACTTGTGCCTCAAACTGGCAAAGTGCTCATAGCAAGAAAACAGACAAGGGCCAGGAGGGACTGGAGTTGTCATCATCATCATGAAATTGATAACAATAGCAATGACACAGTGACAACAAACTCTCACCTGGTGTTTAATGTGTGTTACACGCTGTGCAAACACTTTATGAGCATTCTTGCTTTTTAGTCCTTATAGCATTCCTGTGAGCGGCTGCTGTAGTCCCCATTTATCTGATAACAATAGCAATGACACAGTGACAACAAACTTTCACCTGGTGTTTAATGTGTGTTACACGCTGTGCAAACACTTTATGAGCATTCTTGCTTTTTAGTCCTTATAGCATTCCTGTGAGCGGCTGCTGTAGTCCCCATTTATCAGATGAAAAGAACAAGGAACAGAAAAGTTCAGCAATTTGCTCAAGACCATTAGCTGAGCTGGAACTTAAAACCAAATAGTCTGACTCCAGAGCTCCTACTCTTAAATCTTACTCTGCAGAGAAGTACAGAAGTCCGGCTGGCACCCTGCCTATCCATGGAAGGACACAGTAGAAAATGAGAGGCTTGCAGAAGGCCAGCACCTGCTCATTTCTCTAACCGCACACCCCTTCCAGGTCTCTCCAGCTCCCAGCAGGAATGAATGCCTGCTCCTTGGCAGGTTAGAGCTCTGAGGAGTCCCAGAAAGTGCAGGTGAATGGGGGGTATTGGGTAGATGAGCTGGGGTGCCCCTTCCCCCCAACCCTGGCCCCTGGTCTCGCAAGCAATGGCCTTTGGATTGCTGCCTGTGTTGGATGCTTGGATCACTGCTGTCTGGAGCCTAATCTCCATTCTGGTGGTTTTGGTTGCTATGGTAATTGAATTCACTTAAAGTTGTCTCCAAGCTAGTCTGTCTACCTCTTTCTGCCTGTAGCCTGGAAGGGCACGAGCCCAGGGCTGAGGCCAAGAATGAAGAGGGCTTTGTGGCCTGGGAAGCTGTGTGTTTTTCCTGATCCAGAGGTACTCCTCAGAGGTGAACGGAGAAGAGAATCTTGGGAAAATGTTCTTTTCAAGTCTCTCTCCATCTTCCTCTTTGCTACCTCACTCATTTCTGCGTAAATACTCTGGAATTAGACAGGCTGCAAAGGCAGGAGCTGGCAACCCTGGGGGTGGGGGGAGGAAGGACTCTGAGAGCATCTTCTGTTCCTCCGCTTTTTATTACTCATTCAACAAACACTTCCTGAGCGCTGACTGTATTCTAGGCACTGCTGCTTGTCTCTGGCATGGGGGTCTTTCTGGGTGTAGCTCAAAATCCAGAGTCACGGGAAATGCCCCCTGACAGCACATTTCCATGTGGCTACCACTCTGAGATTTCAGAAGAATGGCTAGCCAGGTCAGGATTGTGGGAAATACTCATTTCCTCCTTTCTCTGCCGGAGGGGGTTCATCAGACTGAGCTGAAAGCAGAATGGGACCATCCCTCAGGTTCCTCAGGTGGAACCTGAGGGGTAAATGGTGCTCACTTTCTCCACCATTCTCATGCAGGAGAAATTTTGACATAGAAGATAAATGACAAGGGCAGAAACAAATGTCACAGAGCTGCCTGGGGAGTGTGTGGGAATGACAGACCCTGCCCGTGACCCCTCCACTCTGCTTGGGTGATAGGGGAGTGGGGCAAAAAGGTTACGGTGGGTGATGTGTAATTGTGTGTTTGCAGGTCTCAGTCTTTTAAGTAATAGCTGGATCAAGCAAGCCAAACAAATATTTATGTAGCTCCAACTATGTGCCGGGAATCATGCCCTGGACTGAAAAGACGATGATGACTGAGGTACAGCAGAGACTTGAGGAAAGGATCACAGTCCAGGGAGGATGACAAACGAGCAATGCAAAGGGTGCAGCTATCAGAAGGTCAAGAGTAACGTGCTCTGGAGTCCAGAGCAGGGGGAAGAGGGAAGGGGTGTCTGGGAAGAGTGCACACAAAGTGAGTGCGTTGAGTTGCAAGTTTAGGGGTGAGAAGCAGCTCTGGAGATGGAAAGTCACTCCGTGCAAAGACAAGAGCATGAGCCAATGCACAGAGGTGTGAAAATGAGCAGTGTCTAGTGGTGGGAGTGCAGGCTGAGCTGGGAGAACGGCAGGGAGCCCAGCAGGAGGAGGATGGAAAGCCCAGTCAGGTTGCATCCTGCAGGCCAGGAGGGACCATCACGGTGAGACTTGTGTTTTAGCAAAACAGCTCTGGCAGCAGTGAGAAGGGAGGGTGGAAGTGGGAGCTGGTGGGGGGGTGGAGCCTGAACTGGGCTGTTGAACTAGCCACGGAGACAGACCCAGCCAAGAAGGGGGAGCAGCAGAACCTGTGGGCCCCAGTGACTGATTGGTTGGTGGGGGGGGGGGGTGTCGGAGGGAGGGGCGAGTGTTAAAGGAAATGGAAGAGTCAGAGACGTCTCTGTGAGTAGAGTCGGGTAGGGAATAGACTGAAATAAGGAACACAAGACATCAGTTTGGAGGAGATCTGTCTGGGATGAGTGGTTAAGGTGTTTGGTAGAGTGAAGGTCAATGCCTGATAGGCAAAAGGAAGTACATTTCTAGCACTTGGGAGAGAGCTACTCATTAGAAATGTGCATGTGGGAATCATCAGCACGGAGGTGACAGCTGAAGTTGCGAGGGAAGACGACATTGCTCAGGGAGAAGGCGCGGAGCAGCGGGGACGTGGGAGAAGGTGAACACAGCTCGCAGGAGCGCTGTCAGAGGCAGGGCAGCGGTATCCTTCGGGACGGCGGGTGAGTGACCTGGAGTCCACGGCTGGTGGAAGGCAAGTACACAGATGGCGTGGGTTTCAGAGAACACGCTGCTGAGAGAAAGTTGTGGAAAGTTGGTCTAGAGCAGTGGCTCTCAAGCTTGAGTGTGGCGCAGAGGGCTGGTTAAAACAGAAAGAGAAAGACAAATACCGTATGCTAACACATATATATGGAATCTAAGAAAAAAAAAATGTCGTGAAGAACCTAGGGGTAAGACGGGAATAAAGACACAGACCTACTAGAGCATGGACTTGAGGATATGGGGAGGGGGAAGGGTAGGCTGTGACAAAGTGAGAGAGTGGCATGGACATATATACACTACCAAACGTAAAATAGATAGCTAGTGGGAAGAAGCCGCATAGCACAGGGAGATCAGCTTGGTGCTTTGTGACCACCTAGAGGGGTGGGATAGGGAAGGTGGGAGGGAGGGAGACGCAAGAGAGAAGAGATATGGGAACATATGTATATGCATAACTGATTCACTTTGTTATAAAGCAGAAATTAACACACCATTGTAAAGCAATTATACTCCAATAAAGATGCTTAAAAAAAAAAAAAACAGGGCTTCCCTGGTGGCGCAGTGGTTAAGAGTCCGCCTGCCGATACAGGGGATGCGGGTTCGTGCCCTGGTGCGGGAAGATACCACGTGCCGCAGAGCGGCTGGGCACTTGAGCCATGGCCACTGAGCCTGCGGGTCTGGAGCCTGTGCTCCGCAACGGGGGAGGGGCCACAACGGTGAGAGGCCTGCGTACCGCTTAAAAAAAAAGAAAAACAGGGATCGCTGGGCTCCACCCTCAGGGTTTCTAATTCACTAGGTCTGAGATCTGAGCCCTGGGAATTTGCATTTCTAACAGGAACCGAAAAGCAAATTGCTGCTGCTGGTCCGGGGACCACACTTTGAGAACCATGGAATCTCTGGTCTAGATTGATAATTCTACGCTTGAGAAGGTTCAAATGCAAATTCATCCACTCTTGATCATGGCTCCAGTTGGACAGGAGGAGAAACAGAGCTTTGGTTAAAGAACAGAGGTGGAGGAAAATCGGAGAATGTCAGGAAGTTCCTTGGAAATGGGATGGACGTTACTGAGGACACAGGGATGGGGAAGCGGGGGGAGACTAGAGGGCTGACAAAAGAAGGGCAGGCCAAGGAAGGCTCGGGGTATGATGACACAGAGGAGGGTGGCCCGAGGGACCACAACTGTAGCCAAGACTATGGGTCACAGGAAGGGGACGAATTAGGCAGAGAGGAGTATGGGGATTAGAACAAGCCTCAGGGATTTGTTTGGAGTCCTGGCCAAAGTCTAGTCTCCCTCCTAGAAAGCCTCATCCCCCTCCCCCATCCCTCCCTTCTAACCTTCCAGAGTCATTGCCAGCCTCCAGACCTCAGGCTTTCCTAAGCAGGACAGCAGCAGCTGCCTTATGCCCAGAGTCATCTCCCATGAGGGCTGCTCTGACGACAAGAGCACCTGGTGCTTTTTGCATTTTCCTTCCAAGATCTCAGACCAAGACCCTGAGATACTACAAGGAGGCTCCTGACCTCAATGCTAGGCACCCCCTGGGGCTGACCCATCCTGCCAAGGGACATACAAAACTGAAGTCTTATTTTCTATCAGTGGAGCAAGTCCATAAAGAAAATCCCATTCATCAGTGTCCAGAAGAATATTACCAAGATAGACGAGACACCATGGGCAGTATTTAATTACAAGCAGGCAAAGCAAATAGGAGGGACGCAATAAAAATGCTAATCAGGGTGGAAAAAAACAGGCTACATTTCCCTCAAGAACAGACTACAGCTCGTCTTCCCCCTCCGCTCCCAGATCTCAGATGAGTGGCCGGGTTCTGATGGTAAGACTTGGTGACAGGTGAGTCTGTTTTAGCCACAGTCCACCCTCTTCCCGCTTCCATGGTTCCGGCCTCCCAGTTCCTAGAAGATCCTGCCCAGAGGGAGGGAGACTGGCTTTCCTTGTAAGCACACGGTTTCCCCTTTGGGGGGCGGGGCCGGGCAGAGAATTTGGAAAGTGACTGAAGTTATTATTCAGGGCTCAGTTCTGTGTCCCCGGAAGCACTTCAGGCAGGGACCCTCTCCGCTGCTGCTTCCGGTAGCACATCCTGAATCTGCATGAGAAGGGAGCAAGTCTGGAGACCTGCCCCAAGACCAGCCTGAATTCAAGGCGCTGGGTGAGTCTCCGGCCTGGAAGTCAACCCAGCTCAGAGCCACTTAGGAAGAGACTGGGGACACTCAGCTAGACCCCAAGGCCTCCTCTTCCCCATGCCGCTCCGCATGGCTGAGTTCCACTTTGGAATACGGTTCAGGATTTTGCAGGCCAGTCTTGTTGTGACTTTGCAGCCCATGCTGGCTGACTTCTTGTGTAGCTGGATCCCTTGGATCAGGTGACATTCCTTGCTAGCTCTCTCAACTTCCACACTGCTGCCAGAGATAGATTTATATCTCTCATTTCCCTTGATCCCTGGCATGCTTGGGCCCTAGGCCTCACGTTGGTTTGAGGTGAAACTTGTGCAGAGGTGCGTCCCGGAGGATCTTGATTCAGCCCAGGCCCTTGCCCTAGGTCCTCTCTGCTGTGCTCTGTTCAACTAGAAACCATCTGCTGGACCTCTCTGATGCCAAGCACCAGTTAGGATGGCTGTCTAGCTCCTATGGCATCCTTTCCAAATAATCCTCTGCCTGCTGGACTGCCCCCTCCCGTAGCCGACAGCTAGGTTTGCCCCTAAGCTGCTCACCCACAATGGGTATGTCCCAATTTCAAGCCCAGTCTGGGTGATGCAGTGATGTGGTTGTCCACAGGCTCTGAGCTCTGTTTTGACAGACCTCCCCTGCCCCCCACCCCGCATCAAAGCTGGAAGCTGATGAGCTGGGTAACCCTGAGGCAACTTGCTATCTGACCCTTTCTGGGGGCCTATTGCCCGATCTATGAAAGTGCCCCCTGGGTTCCCTTTCCTTGTAGATATGAATAAGAACACAGCTATTTAGGACCCCCTAGGGGAAGGCTCTGCCTGAAAACAGATGTGATTACTATTTTCATCACCTTTATAATCCTTTAATCACACATTTGCAGCAGGGAGCCTGGGCAGGGTTAAGTCCATTTATATAAACAGCAGGAAAAACGAGGCTCTGTGCTCTATGCCAACCTTGCTTAGTGGAAACGTAAGAATCACTGGCCTTTCATGAGCAGAAAAATAAATAATCCAGGTATTTTATCCCCAGACAGCTCACATCCAAGCTGCTGGCACCTGTGCTTAAATTGTGAAGGCTTTGACAGAGATATATCACCTCTCCAGGACCAGTGGGGATGCTGGCCTGACAAAGCTCTCAGCTTTGTCAGTGGGTTGAATGGCATGGTAGGAGGCTCTCTGGGCAGCTGGCTGTCCCTAAACAAGGAATCTCCTATACCTCTGGCCCTTGGGTCCTGGAAGTTTTAATCTGGAAGCCTGCCCCTATCATGAATGTCATTAGGAGTCTAAGGGAGGTCTGAAACCATTGCTTGGAATGGGTCCCTAATAGATAGAAGGTTGTTTCTCTCTTTTGAGATAGTGGGAGGATGGGACAAATGGTACTAGGACCCTAGAATGGTATGGGGAACATCCAGGGCTTCTCCATTGAAGCTGAAGCTTTTGACTAGTAGTCCAGAGACCGAGAGAGGCCTTGGTGATTGTGCAGTGGCCCTCCACTCCGAGAAGGCCATCAGCCTGGGAAACATACCCTGATGCTCTCCATGTTATAATTCCTCAAGTAAAGGTCAGTCTTTCCCTCCAGGGAATTAGTCTACTTGTATATAAGAATCTCTCTTCTGGTTTAATGGGACATTATTATTTGCTATTGCTGTATAAAAGACTATTCCAAAACTCAGCGGTGTACAACAGTAAGCAGTTGTTTAGCTCATAGATGCGTGGGATGCCTGCAGTCAGCTGATCTTGGCCAGACTTGGCTGGGCAGTTGGGATTCAGCTCTGCAACATGTATCTCTCATCCTCCTTCTTGGACCAGTGGAGATGGCAGAGGCGCCATTTTCAGTGGCATTTCAACACTTTGGAAATGAATTACCTCTACCATTTCTGGCATAAAGAAAAGAAAGTTTAAATTAATTTTCAGCAAGGGATACTATTGGTCCAGGCAACTTCCCTCCCACTGTGTTAACATGCAATGCCTCTGAAAACCTAGGCTCAGAACTGGCACATTGCCACATGGCCAAAGACAAAGTTAAGTAGTGGGGAAACATACTCCACTGCTTTATGGAAAGAACTGCAAAGTCACAAAGCACCTGAATAGGGAGGGGCTAGTGACCCAGCCTGCATAAACCCAGCCAGATGCCAGAATTGTGCTCTGGCCCTTGGAGCTTTTGCAGATGTCTCCCTCTCCCTATCTCAGGGTGGGTTCAGAGCCTTCTGACTGGGATTTGGGGGATGGATGAGATGATACGGGACCCTCTGAAGGAGGACCTAGTCAGCCCAGAGTAACTTAGCCCCCTGACTCCCTCTCCATCTTCCCCTGGCTGGAATGTGGGCACATAACGATTGGAAAGACAAAGTTCGCACTGAAGCAAATGATTAATTTCATGAGGTTATGTCCTCATGAGTTGTAGTTTTCACATCTGATATTCTTTCCTGGGAAAATAAAGAGGCCAAAGGAACACACAGCAAGGAGCAGAAAATGGACAGCACTATGATTTCAGGTCATATGTTCCACGTGACTACTAAATGGGAAGTGGGAACCAGAGAGGTGAGTAACGCTGGGCCCACCCTCAACCAGATACCAACGCAGGGAGCAGAAATCTTGTAAATGATCTGAACACTGATTTCACTGAACCTTGATAAAACAGTTGGTTTTCCCAAGACCCTGGACTCTTTAAGCCAACAGGTCCAAAACACAAACTGTTAATTTTCCACCAGCACAGAGCGGCTATGAACTTGGAGATGGTGACAGCAGCTCTCATGGTTTTCCAAAAATCTCTATGAAACTTTCCCTTTCCAGCCCTGCAACCCTCCCCATCCCCCAAATTAAATAGGCCCTGTTGTTTTCTTTCCTGCCGTAAAGCATATTATTTCATGGTGTCTCATTTACGAGAGGTTACCAAAAGAAAGCTAAATTGGGATTTTGTTCAGCTGCTGATGACTCTTTCCCTATTACCCTAGCTCATTTTCAGTGGCATTTCAACACTTTGGAAATGAATTACCTCTACCATTTCTGGCATAAGGAAAAGAAAGTTTAAATTAATTTTCAGCAAGGGATAGTATTGGTCCAGGCAACTTCCCTCCCACTGTGTTAACATCAATGTCCTGTCTCATTAAATGCCGATAAACAAGTGTAGCATCGTGACACACCACAAATTGGGTTATTGACACTTCCGTCAGCTGTTCACTGCTTCCCAAATCCCCTGCTTTATATAGACATATGGTGCTTATACAACACGGGGGCTCTAATAGTACCTCAGAATGAGGAGTCCTTGTCAGCAAACTGGCTGCTCTTTTTTGTTGTGTCTGACTTTCATCTAATAATAGATTGTATTTATTTGGCTTCTTCACCCTCTGGGGTTCATCTGGGGCACATGTGTTTGTGGCTTCTCCCCAATGGGGTAGGCATCCCCCCTCCCTTTCCCAGTCCTCTGCAGCTTTCTCAAGGAACGGCCCCACTGGCTATTGCCTTGGGCAATCCTCACCGTCTCAGCAAATCAGACCACTGAGGACAAAACTGTCAGCAGCCCTTTAACCTGCCCACTATGTGTGCTGCCGGGACCTGAGGACCTCGGGACACAAGAGAGCAGGTGATGTCCTGTATAATGTCCCACCGTGGATGGCCAGCCTGCCAGGTGGGAAGGTGACTGAATGGCCAGTCACCATTCAACAGGTTCTTCTTATTAGAGGACAAGGCAAGCGAAATTGTCCTTAACCCACAGCAAAAGAACCTTAGCTGAAAGATAAGGAAGAATTGCATGAAATTGAAGATGCCTCTGACTATGGCCAATGGCTGGGATATGATCAAGGCCACCAGGGGTTTCCTGCTTGACCCCTCCTTGAGATCCCAAGAACAGAGTAGACAGCAACCTGCTCACCCTGGGATAGGCTCAGGTGTCCCCAGGGGTGGGAGCATGGATAAGATGACTCATCCTTTTGATGTGAGGGTTCCATAGTTTTTCTGCTTTTCAAAATCAAACACTATATTTCGAGTTCATATTGGTATGAGTTTACATAGGAAATGTCTTCTCTTTGAAATTTTCCCATGGACATAGCAGTGTTATCAGTGATCAGTAGAATCAACAATAGGAAAGGGATTTGAAAATAGCAGTGCACAGTGCTGACCTCCTGAGAGATAGCTTTCCTGCCTGTGTCCAAACCTGACCCTCATGCCGCACAGCTGGGAAAGGCGGTCCACACTCTTCCAGCTCTTCTCAAGGGCAGGGAATGCAATGAAACAGGAAATTGTGTTTAGTGTATGTGAATGTGTGTGTGCCCACATGTCAGGCACTGAATGTAGAGGAGGCTGGGGGCGGGGGGATTGGGGAAAGAGCTGGGTAGAGAACGACGACTGACCCACTCAAGGTAACTTTGTCATGGCTTCTTTTACCATTTTCCTTTGCAGGGTCTTCCTCAGTGTTGGAGGGCTCCGGGGACCCCTCTCTTCTCCAATCTACCCTTACTCTGTAGGTGATCTCCTCTAGTCTTCTGGCTCTAAATATCTGACAACTCTTACCTTGTTTTCCTTTCCTTCCAGACCTCTTCCCTGCACTCTCAGTGATGTCTAATGGGGATCGCAAACTTACCTGTCCCCAAACTCCTGATTTCTCCCGCTAAACCTGCTGCTCCTACCGTTTCTCCATCTTGGTAAGTGGCAACTCCATTTTGCCACATACCCTGACCAAAAACCTTGGTGTCCTCTTTGCTCCCTCTTTCTTTTATACCCCACATCCAATCCATCATCAAATATTATTGGTTCTAGCCTATAACCAGAACCCAACACTTCTCAGGACCTCAGTCCCTCTATCCTGGTCCCTGCCACCAGTCTCTTAGTGGGTTCCCATTGTACCAGCCCCTAAAGTCTTTTCTCAACAGCAGTCAGAGCGACCCTCCTAAAATGTGTGTCAGATCGTGTCACTCCCCTGCTAAAGTCCTCACACAGGGAAAAGCCCAAATCCTCACAGTGACTTCCAAGGCCCTACAAAGCCTGGCCCCATGGCCTCTCTAGCCTCGTCCCCTTGCTTGGGTCCCTTGTTCTGGCTGTTCTGGCCTCCTTGCTTTTCCTCAGGTCTGCTACACACAGTCTTACCTCAAGGCCTTTGCAATTGCTATTCCCTCCACGAGGAATGCTTTTCTCCTGGGTATAAGGTTCACCCCCTCTACTCTTTTAGGCCTTTTCACTAAAGCCTTCTCTGAACACCTCCTATACAGCATTGTACCTCTACCCCCAGAACTGACACTCCATATGTTTTCTTTTCCACGTTTATCAACATTATAGCTTACTTATACATTTGTCTGTCTGCTCCACTAAATGATATAAGTTCCATTAGAGCAGCTCTTTTCTTTTTTGGAGGGGTTCTGCTTGTTCATTGCTACCTCCCAGCATATAAGAGAATCATAATAGCTAAGAATGAATGAATATGCAAATGAATGAGTGTCATTATCCCTCTGAATCCCCGCTGGAACCTCAGGTAAACACTGTGGTGGGATGGGGGGAGAGTCCGAGAGAGGGGATGTGTTCCCTTTTGTCACAGCTGGCCCCTCAGTCCAGAATACTCCTCTCTCTTGTCACCTAACTCGAACTCATCCTTGAGGGGTCAACTTAAATGTCACTTCTTCAGCCTAGGGGACTAAATTAGGCTTCTCGCTAAATGCTTCTATATCTCCAGTATTTCTTTTTGCAGCACTTTGCATGTTCAGAATCTTGTCATAAATTATTCATAGCTGTTGTTTAATGTCTGCTTTCCCCATGAGACTGTGAGTATCACCCGGCGGGGATTGCACTAGTCTTTGCTCACAGCTGGGTCCTGGCACGCAGCACATGGCTTGGCACACGTGTGTGCTCTGTTGGTGACAGTCGACAATTGAGAGATACGGGATTTAAAATGTGAAATTAAAGCTTGAAGACACAGTGAGGCCTCCTCATGGTGTCACAGGGTAGGATCTCACAGATAGTTATATGAATATTTAAGTGAGAGATGGACACCTCTCACCTCACCTCTCAGTGAGGGAGGGGCCATGGCCAGGCTCACCTGAGTTGTGAAAGGTAGGCAGGGTGTGTGTTTGACTCCTTGTCCCTCTGATTGGGTCACTCATTGTCATATTTGGGGTTTGGTTTGCAAACCCAGCCCTCAAGAGCCTCTCTGACTGTTTGCCCACGGTCAGTATGAGGAAGAATGCTTTGCTTAAGACCTTGACCTTGCCCTTCATGCTGTCACGCAGCCCATTAAGGGTGTTAACTGAGGAGGAAATGAATGCATTTTCCACTCAATTAAAAATACACACAATTTTAGAGCCAGAGGAGACTGTTTAATCCTATAGTCTCATTTCACAGAAGAGAAAACTGAGGCTCAGAGAGTAGAAATGACTTGTCTGAGGTTGCACAAATAATTAATGACAGAAAGTAGCTAAAAACCCAGAAATGTGACGTCATGTGCTCTTCTACTATGCCACAATTATGCTTCTTTCTTCCTCCCCTGAAATAAAACTTCATTTTAAAAAAAGCTTAACAGTAACATTAAGAAATGAGAGTGTCTTAAAAAGTAAACTTTTTTTTTTCATTGCATTGGGTCTCCGTTGCTGTGCGCAGGCTTTCTCCAGTTGCAGCGAGCGGGGGCCTCTCTTCATTGCGGCGCACGGGCTTTTCATTGCGGTGGCTTCTCTTGTTGCGGTGCACGGGCTTCTCATTGAGGTGGCTTCTCTTGATGTGGAGCACAAGGGTCTAGGTGTGCAGACTTCAGTAGTTGCAGCACGTGGGCTCAGTAGCTGTGGCTCGCGGGCTGTAGAGCACAGGCTCAACAGTTGTGGCGCATGGGCTTAGTTGCTCTGCAGCATGTGGGATCTTCTTGGACAAGGAATCGAACCCGTATCCCCTGCATTGGCAGGTGGATTCTTCACCACTGCGCCACCAGGGAAGTCCCAAAAAGTAAACTTTTAAACTTTAAACTGGTACTTCAAAAACATACTAGTAAACTAAGTACAATGTATTACCTTTATTAATGCTTAACTATGTATTTTCATCTAACCTGATTTCTTTCCCTTAAGCTTGAGTAAAAGCTTTCTTTCTGCTCACCCTGACTCATTATTTCTCAGTCACAGTTCCAGACTGGATCCAAAAATGCCATGTCTGTTCAAGTTTCCGACTTAAGACATTTCTCAGGCGTGAGCAGATTATTCCTCTACTGGGCTGATGAAGTACTTACATGAATCTTGTCCTCTAGTCTGTCTCTTCCTCCTTCCTCCTTCTCCATCTCTCTTCCCATCCCCTCTCCCCTCCCTGCCTTTCTCTCTCTGCCTCCCCTCCCCCTGCTCTCCTCTCCCTCTTCCCCTCCTTCTCTCCTCCCTCTCCTAATGCCATTGTTCTGCTGAAAACCTGTGATTCCCTTTCCTCCAAAATTTCTACTTGCTCCATTAACACTTCCATCGCAGATACATTTGCTTGACATTTGCTGGTAATTTGAATATAACCGATAAGTTTTCTTGATGACTTCCTTGAAGCTGCACCTCAAACTTGGTTTAGATGCCAATGGCTAATAGTTTTTGCTCAGGAGAGTACAAACAATGGGAAACATCCTGTGTGCCTGTTGGGCAGTGACAGTCAGAGTTGGGAAACGCAGACATGGTGAGTTGATGACCAGGTCTGTATGTGATACCTCTTCTGGCTGCTCCACTACTAGCCCTCGTTCCAAGCCACCACCATCTCTTGCCTGGATTATTGCAGTAGCATCCTTACTGGCAACCCTCCTCCTACCCTTGCCTCCACCCGCTATGATCTGTTCTCAAAAAGGTTGCCAAGGTGATCTATTTCAATGGAAATGTAGTCCTGTCACGCCTCAGCCCAAGCTCTGGAATGGCTCCCATCCCTCAGCCTGATGGACCCCCTTCTCCCTTTGTTAATTCTGATTTTTTTCTATTGCTCGTTACTTCTGCCCTCACCCTCTGTGCTCCACCCACACCAGCCTACTTGCTCGCCTTTAAATATATCGGACACCCTAGCTTTAAAGCCTTTCCATTGGCTGTTCCACACTATAAGCCTTGGCTCAGGTCATGTTTTCTCTATGAGGACTGACTAGCATGGACTCCATGTGATACACCACCTGCCCCTGCCCTGTACTTCCCACCCCCTTAACCTGTCCTACTTGGTTTGGTTATTCACAACGCTTACCACACCCTTGTGTTCTATTCAATCTACATATTTGTGATGTTTATTGTTCATTGTCTATCTTCCCAGTTAGGATGTCATTTCTCTGAGGGTAGGGATCTATTTTGTTCCCTTTTGTTCCCAGGCACCCTAGAACAGTGCCTGGAAAAGAACAGGCACCCAAGAAATACCTGTTGAACAGAACTGCTCATTTGCTACGATACTACTCGTAGTTAGTAACCAACGCTTTTTGAGAACTTATTCTGCTCCAGGCATTGTTCTAAAGCTTTGTAGATGTAACTCATTTAATAGACAGTAAGTGATTGTTTTGATCCCCTCTGAGCTGTGAAATGCTACTTTCTGGTTTTGCAAGTGATTCTCAACCAGGTGAAACTTGGTCCTGGACAGGGGGAGGGGGGAGGGGCTAAAAGGAGGCGCAAGGGTACGTACAGGTGGAAACTGATTGAGCACATCAATTTTTTTAATAATACAAATTACAGCAATAAGCTTTGAAATAGTCTATTCTGCTAGTTGGGCTAGGATGGGAGGAAAAAGCAAACAGGATGAGAAAGAATGACAGGCGGCTTGAATGAAAAAGAGGTCCCCAGGTGCAGCATTCATACTACAGGTAAACAGAAGCCCGAAGGTCAAGAGGATTGGCAAGATGCAACTGATTGTTTTGTGATGCTCAGAGTTAAAAACAAATTTAAGCTTATAGCAGAATATGGCTTTTAAAGATACATTTGTAATCTGAGCTCCCAGAGCCTCTCAAGCCCATAGGTCCAAGTGCTCTCTCCTTCAAGAAACAGCTCGGCTCTCTCACGCTCACTGGGGGACCTCGGCCCCTGTGGCTTCCTACTGTCCGGTATTGCTGAAGTCTCTCAGAGTTGCTGGCTTTCTTCTTGAATGGAGCGGGGTGGGGAGAGCCCTCACACACTCACGATTACTTCAGTCACCCAGGCACTGCTGTTCACATAGACCAGCGCCTTCCAGAGATGGCTGTTGGGCACTTGAAACGCAGCCAATTCCAACTGAGGTACACTGAGCGTAAAATACACACTGGATTTCAGAGACTTAGTACATAAAATGTAAAGTATCTCAGTAATATCTTTTTCATACTGATTACATGTTGAAATTATCATATTTTGGAGATACAGAGTTAAATTAATTACAACTAAATTGTAAAGTAACTATAAATTAATTTCACCTTTATTTGTTGTTTGTTTTAGTTTTTTAACTGTAGTTACTAGAAAACTTAACATTATCTCTCTGGTTCAAACTTGTGTCTGGTGTTGTACTTCTACTGGACAGCACCGCCATGGATATGGCCTTTTCTCCTGGGCGCCTCTGGGTCAGGGCCCACATTTGCCACCATGCCCATCTCCATACTGCTGAATGTCGCTGTCACTGCTGCTGGGCAGGATCTCTACTCCTCTGGTAGGTCCTGTAACGTCTACCAGATGGGACCACCAACCCTCTGCAGTGCCCCCAACCTCCACCCTGCGGCAGCCACCACCTTGAGTCCTCAAGGTCTTAAAGTAGCCCAGTGCCCTGTGACAAGGTGGGAGAGTGTCTCCCCTCCCCTTTGGTGTTCCTATTAAAAGGCCCCAAAAGAGAGAAAGCCGTTTGTGCTCTAGTATCATAGAGTGCATTGAAAGCTTTTTCTTTTTTATTTCTGCCATCTCTGCAGGAAAACATGGAGGTGCACCAGGATCAGATTTTTACTTTGTTTTGTTTTCTATATATTATTTTCTTTTTGTTTTGTTTTATTTTTTACCTTTAAAATCTGCTTATTGAGGTATAATTTACATACAATAAAATGTAACCGTTTTAAGTATATAGTTCAAAGGGTCTTGACAAATGACAAACCTATGTGATACCACCCTAATTATGATATAGAATTTCTCCTTCACTCCAAAAAGTTCCCTTGTGCCAGGGGCAGATTAGAGGGCTAGCTAAAAAGCTGGATTTGGAAATGTACCTTCTTATAACATTGTCAGGTATCACCTGTCAGGCCACGCTCTCTCTTCCTAGGGGGAAGATTTTCCCAAGAGACTTAACCCATCCTCATTTGTTCAGGGCAGGAGATTTCACCAGTTCCCCAGACTCAAATCTAACCCCAGCACAAGCCCCTGCAACATGCAGACCGAAGGGTTTTTGTCTTGTGTTGCTTTTGGTTTTGTTCAGTGAAACATAAAATGACTTCACCACATGGATCAAATTAAGGAGGCTTCAAGGAGGAGGTGTTGCTCTTTTCCTTAAGAGCATTAAAGAAATGGTGAGGCAATAGTTGGTAGATTTGAGGGAGAGCAGTAACAAGTCAGGGCTCCGAGGGGTCTGGCCCCTGCAGGCATCTTCAGTCTTAGCTCACACTATTTTCTCCTCCTTCCCTCCACTCCAGCCACACCGGATCTAACTCCAATTTTTCAACCACATCAAGTGGTTGCTTCCTCGGGACCTTTGCACAGGCCACTCCCACTGGCTGGAGAACTCTTTGCCCTCTCTGCATACAGACTCCTTTCCTTCCTTCACACCTCAGTTTCAAGGCCACCACTTCACAGAGGACTTCTCAGACCACCCACTCTAAAAGTAGACCCCTCATGTTATTCATTTTCTTTAGAGCATTTATCCCAGTTTATTATATACTCATTTACTTGTTTTCATGTTTAATATCTGTCTCCCACATTAGACTGGGAGCTTTATGGAAGTAGAAACTGCTCTGTATTATATTGTATTGTTGGCTTACAATTATTCCTTCTTTTCCGGCACTTGCCATGGCTAAACTGTGAATAGGGTATGCTTCCATAGCTCACTAATTTTCAGCTTGGCCCTGACTCACTTTGGCTAATGGTGTGACAGTGGAAATAAAATGCACTATGTCTCACCGGGGCATTTAAATGTGCTTGCGTGGTTTGACTTGATTTCTTGGAGCTACTTTTCCTTGTCATGAGGAGAGCTTCCCTATGTAGCTGTGTTTTTTTCTTCCCGAGACCTGGAATAAGGACCCGTGAAGCAGACCTGAACCCAACCCTGAACCCTGAAGAAAAGCTTTCCCAGCCAACCTTTAGCTCTTTGAGCAAGAGAAACAAATGCTTCTTGTTGAGAGCCACTGATATCTTGGGGTACTTTCTCACATAGCATTATTGCAATAATAGCTGACTATTGCATGACCTACTGTATAAAATGCACATAATAAATATTTGTTACATGCATGGAAGAAACATTTTCCTTTAAAAAATCCAAAGGTAGAGAATGTAAAGAGTATCTTAGGGATCTTGGAATCTCATATCCAAGAAGAAAGGAAGGGGTGGACTAAGGCATAGGAGGAAAGAAGAACCCAGAGATTCATTGGGGCAAACCTCAGGATAAAGCTTTGTGGCCCATGGAAGAACTCTGGAGCCACACTAGCAAGTAAGGTGTCCTAACCAAAGTTCTAGCCAGAGAAGATATCTTTGGAAGATATTTTGGAAGGTAGAATATTGACTACAGCTGAGCCCGGAATCAAGATTTAGGCATGGAGTCTTGGAAAGCACAGAACCATGAAACAGAGGTGGAGATCTAATCCAGCAGAGAAGGGCAACTTGCCTACAGTCAGCTGTGGGGCTAGAACAGATGCAACTTTCCATATCTCTTTTTGTCCTGGTGCCCTTTCCACTACTTTATGTTGAGTCTAATGAAGTTTGATGAGGGAAAAGAGGAAGGGGCCTGTGTGGGATAACATGTCAGCTCAAATGAAGATCAGGATTGAGGACGATCACTTTGTTTCACTCCCAACAATGTCTCCAGAGGAGAGGGCTGTGCGTCTGCAATAAGGACTGGAGCAAGGTTCCCCTGGGGCCTGAATCCTAAATCACCTCTTTGAAGCAAGACAAGTTACTGAGGTTCCTCCGAAGACTCCACTGCATTGATTCAAACCCAAATATGGTCAGATTTTTAGGAAAGCAAGTCTCCTGCCTCTATAATCCCATTCTGCCCACACCGCCCCACCTCCCAAACAGCAGGCAGGCTGGGTTCAGGGCATTTCATTAATGTAGCCCAGAGACATTCCTCTCTTTCCAGAGGCAGATCCTCCCTTCTGCCAGCAGTGTGGTGCCAGGCAGGGATTCAGGGAGGAACGTGCTTCATCTGTAAGAGAAATTTCTTCCATCAGCTGCTTCGCTGCTCTCCTTAGCACCTTGCCAGCCTGTCTGGCTGCACGCTGGATATGCCTGTTCACCAGCAACCTTGTCGGATGTTCCCAGGAAAGGCTGTGGCTAAGAGGAGTGAAAAACATAAATATTTTGTCACTTTGCTAGGCTTTGCAGAGCCTGGGATCCCAAGGGGCCCGCCAATGGCTTCGAATTAAGCTCTTCCCACTTCCATCCTCTCCCTGTTAACTCCCTCACCCTCCTGCTCCCACCCTGACACATTCCCCTCGTCAGAGGCTTGGAGAGAGAACACATTGATGGTGAGAATCAGGTTTCCTACAACCATTTCAGCAGTTTTTACCCAACTTTTAGGCATTTTTCTCCAGAGAGAATTCTATTGTCAAGAAGACTCCAACAGTGTGAGAGGCCAAGACAGTGCCCAGGTCATGCTGTTGAACAGGAGCCTTCCATCATCATTTTGGGTTCTGGTCTCATAACTGCAGATGGAGGAGTGTGGAATGGGTCAAAGTCTAGAATCAGATCCACCCACTGAGGTGGGGAAGACCCGGAAGGAAGAAAATCAGAGGCTCGAGGTCCTGTCAAGTAGGTTGAATGTTGATGTCTACAGGAAGGTAGAGTCAGCTTAGGAAAACTGGGTCTTATGTGTCTCACCTCCTACCATGTCTGCACATCTCATCCTGGATGGAGTTTCAGGCTGGAAGCATAACATCCTGGGAGGCAGAGCTAAGTTTTCACAAACCAGGCTGAGTGGGACACTTGGTTTCTGCCAATGGAACCTAAAGTCCAGGTATCAGCATCTACCCCTGCCCCGTGCCTAGTCCCTTTGCAGTGCTTGGAAGGAATGTGTCCACCGCGTGCCTCATGGTCCACTGATGGGACCAGTGGCTGGGAGCAAGACGGAACTGACCAGGGAAGAGCTTAGTCTGTGGGGGGGGGGGGGGCTGCTCTTTTCTGTGGTGATAGTAGGAATTGGAGAAGGAGGCACAGAAAGATTAGGCTGAGAAGAAGTGGGAAGTAGTGACCTGCATGTCTGGGCACTCTGCCTCCTGGTTGGTCATTTTCCTGGGCAGTGGTGTGGACATTGCCACATTTTGCTAAGGAGGCAATGAGCATCCCCCAAACCTGGGCAGATGACAAACCACTTCTCTCTCTCTCTCTCTCTCTCTCTGTCTCTCTGTCTCACAGTTGCTGGGCTTCCTGCTACAGGCAGGAGGGAGATGTTCTTTACAGAGTATAGTCCCACTGAATTATGACAGTAGGGCTAATTCTTGGTGGGGTTTCAGTGTTTGGCACTCAAGAAACTGAAACAGAGCAGCCAGAGGTGGAAAAACACCACAGCTGAATACATTTTGAAGGACAGTGAAAAAAGACCTTGGCCCCAAATCAGATTGTTCCTGATCTAAAATTAAAAGTGACTTAAGCCTTAACATTCGAGAAGATTGGCAGATAATGGTTGTGAGGGTGGGGAGAGAGATTGCTTTTCTTTTCACTTTGTGGCTAGGAGCAGACCTTTCCAAGATTTCTCTGGACAGGATTTATTTACTGTCTTAAAAAAAAAAAAAAACTTTGCACTTTGCATGAAGATTTGCAAATGCCAGGCACACGGCATGCCGGGTGCCCAGCCAAACCTCTTGTGGTTAGCCTTGAAATGAGATCATTTCACAGTAAGAAGGAGGTCAGGTTGCAAAGAGGGAAATTCATTTGGCTGCATCAATATGTAGGCTGCAGCAAAACCACAGAACAAAATTGTGTTGCCCTGCCATAGCTGCAAACCCTGGACACAAACCTGAACTAAAGTACCTGCTCCCGTGTTCTGCAAGTCCTCCTATATGCTTCTTTCATCTTGCCAGCCTCTTCCTAGAATGATATGATTGGAATTCCATTTTGCAAGACAAGTGAATCATAAGAAACTGCCTAGCTCATGCAGCTCAATATCAAAAAAACAAAAAGCCCAATCCCAAAATGGGCAGAAGCCCTAAATACACATTTCTCCAAAGAAGATATACAGATGGCCAATAAACACATGAAAGAATGCTCAACATCACTAATCATTAGAGAAATGCAAATCAAAACTACAATGAGGTATCACCTGACACCAGTCAGAATGGCCATCATCAAAAAATCTACAAACAGTAAATGCTGGAGAGGGTGTGGAGAAAAGGGAACCCTCCTGCACTGCTGGTGGGAATGTAAATTGTTACAGCCACTATGGAGAACAGTATAGAGGTTCCTTAAAAAACTAAAAATAGGGCTTCCCTGGTGGCACAGTGGTTGAGAGTCCGCCTGCCGATGCAGGGGACACGGGTTCGTGCCCTGGTCCGGGAGGATCCCACATGCCACAGAGCGGCTAGGCCCGTGAGCCATGGCCGCTGAGCCTGTGCGTCCGGAGCCTGTGCTCCACAACGGAAGAGGCCACAACAGTGAGAGGCCCGCGTACAGAAAAAAAACCAAAAAACTACAAATAGAACTACCATACGACCCAGCAATCCCACTACTGGGCATATACCCTGAGAAAACCATAATTCAAAAAGAGTCATGTACCACAATGTTCATTGCAGCTCTATTTACAATAGCCAGTACATGGAAGCAACCTAAGTGTCCACTGAAAGATGAATGGATAAAGAAGATGTGGCACATATATACATTGGAATATTACTCAGCCATAAAAAGAAACGAAATTGAGTTATTTGTAGTGAGGTGGATGGACCTAGAGTCTGTCATACAGAGTGAAGTAAGTCAGAAAGAGAAAAACAAATACCATATGCTAACACATATATATAGAATCTAAAAGAAAAAAATTGTTCTGCTGAACCTAGGGACAGGACAGGAATAAAGACGCAGATGTAGAGAGTGGGCTTAAGGACACAGAGAGTTGGAAGGGTAAGCTGGGACGAAGTGAGAGCGTGGCATGGACATATATACACTGCCAAATGTAAAATAGATAGCTAGCGGGAAACAGCCTCACAGCACAGGGAGATCAGCTCGGTGCTTTGTGACCACTTAGAGGGGTGGGATAGGGAGGGTGGGAGAGAGAAGCAAGAGGGAGGGGATATGGGGATATAAGTATACGTATAGCTAATTCCCTTTGTTATACAGCAGAAACTAACACAACAATGTAAAGCAATTATACTCCAATAAAGATGTTAAAAAGAAAAAAGAAAAGAAATTTCCCAAAGTATCTAATACACTTCTCCGAATTCATACATCTCCGAATATATGCATCTGAGAGGTCACACCTTCCTTTCCTAAATTATCCTCGATTTGTCCAACCAATGTGAAAAAATGAGGGATCTTCCTTTGCCAACCAAACTATCAGAGGAGCCTTGTCCACCCCTGCCTCTCAATTTGATTCAATCAGGAGTTATTGAGTACCACCTACCCTGTGCCCAGGGCAGAGCCCAGAGACCCAGGAGGCACAAAAGCACATTTGGCCGGTTCTCTGACCTAAATACATTTGGATCCTTGTTGGAGAGACAAATAGATATGACACGATTTGAGAACAATGCAAGATTGCTCATGAAAATGAGTGGGAATCTAACTGAACCAGTGCCCCAGTGGGACATGAGGCAGCTGAAATAGGGAAAGGGCTCTGAGGCCAGGGTTGTTGAGGAGACTCAGTGAAGAGGTAGGACTTAGGGAGGGATCACTTCCTTTCCATCTCCAACTACACTGACTTCTATTTTGTCTCTGATGAAATTCTACCATGTATCACATCAATGGAATAACACAATCAAACTTTGGGCTCCCTGAGGTATACCAGAAGCTCGGCTGATGCAGATTAAAACGCCTAGGCTCTTGGTCCTCCAGAAAGCAAAGTCAGTGAGGGCTACTCTTGCAGAGGCCAGAGAACTAAACCTAACACCACACTGGGTAAAGGGGCTTTGCTGGGCATCTGACAGCCCAGAGATTAGGTGTCAGACGATACTTAGGTTGGAGTAACATACTTAAGTTCTCTGAACCTCACTTTCTCAACTGTAAAATGGTGATAATAATAGCACATATTTCCTAGGGCTGTTGTGAAGATTAAACAAAGTATTTGACATGCATGAGGAAAAGGAGCATCTGACATACAGAAGGTGCTCAATAGCTATTCACTATTCTTATTCCTCTTCCTTCTGGGTTTCCAAAACATTAATCCTTTTAGGAACAGAGTGTCCTAGTGTTCCATATATAAGCCATAATAAACAAACAAACAAATAGGATATCAGAGCTTATAGACAGTACGTACCTCCTGATGGTCACTCCAGACCAGTTGGCTTCCTTATTCATGTGGATTTTGCCTACGGGATCAATTCCTGGCTCTTTCTCTAGAGAGGAAAGAGGTACTTGACTCCCTCCAGTTGTTCACCCCTATTTGTCAATTCTGGCCTTTTAACGGAAAGGGCACTTGAAATAACCACAAAGTATATTCCCCTTCCCTTTGTTCATTTGTTTGTTTGTTTGGAAGCAAAAATAGAAGAGACAAGTTTGGAGCACATTTCAGATCCATAAAAGACAAATTAATTATCCCCAAGCAGAAGCTGACCTTTAGCTGGCCCCAGCTCCAGTGCCTCAGCCACAGCTGCTCCTGCTTTGAAGATGACAATATCCACTTGCTAAATACTAATAATTAGTCACCAAAGCAGGATGAAGAACGCAGAGCAAAGTGAACCTGCAATTACTGCACTCATGTGTATCCCCTGCACCCTTGGAGGGCCAATTACCCCAGCACATTACCATAATTGGACTGACATGTTAACAGCATCCTCCATTCTTTGAAAGTGTCACTGTTTCCCTTTCCTGTCCCTCACACCCCGTAGCCCATGGACCATCTGCCCTGTACCCTATGGCTAAGGCTGGCTGAAGATGTCTAAGCTGTATATCTTCTGAGGGTGCACAGGGTTTACCAGATGGCCCATGTGCAGGCCCAGCATATGCACAGAGGATGCCGGGATGAAGGTCATGGCTACTCCCACCCCCAACTTCTCCCTCCCTCAGCTCCACCTCTATGTCTTATGGAAAGAAGACAACATGCCAGTGGTTCCATTGACCAATAGTGAAATGCTCCATTCCCCCTCTCTCCCGGAGTTCCAGTTCTTCTTGGGGGCCAACTGTGCCACTTATACTCTACTCAGCAGTGGCCTGCGTCTTGGGAGACTGAGGTGGGTGGCCTGACCATAGGGGCCCAGGCTGCTCAAGAAAGGATGCTCCCAAACTCAAAGCAATAAACAAGGACGGCTATCCATGGAGCTGTGCCCCTGAAACTGAGAAGTGGGGGGGCCTTTGGCTCTGAAGGGGCAGGGGAAGAGCTTGGATGGGGGCAGGTTGGGGAAGCAGAGGCTCAGCCTACACGTTGCTCTGAGGGAGCTTGGAGCTGGTGGCAGGCACTCCTCCCTCCAATGGCCTTCACCCTGGCCCCTGTTGCCTGGACACCATTTTATGAGGTGATCTGTGTCGTATCGATTGAGAGAAGGCTGCTGAACTCCAGCACCCACTTTGTGTTGGCAAGGAAGCAGGTTTTCACGGCTGACCTTTTCAAAGCAAAAATCCGTTCTTAAATTTTTTTTTTTTTTTTGGTGACTTCTTCCCTCTCCTTTCCATCTGATTTCTTTCCCTATTGAGCAACAAGAGACTTTTTCTTACAAGTCACTGCAACTTTCCAAGGGAAGAAGACTTGGTTTCTGGCTGTGCTCCCATACCACGGGGAGCCCAGCCATTGGGAATGTGTCTGGGCCTCTTCTGCCCCAGCTTCTGCTCAAAGAGCTCTAACAAGAAAGGGGCTGGGGGCTGGGGGCAGGAGAGGGGCAGCAATATTGGCTCAGGGAGGGAGCTGAGCCAGTTGAGATGCCAGGACTGGGAAGAGGGGTGTGATGGGAAGGAACCCTGCATCTACCATCCTGCCCAGGGCCTCTGGGTTGCACAGATCCAGGGGGTATCTTTTGTACTGCATGTGGCGTGAATGGTGCCTCCCAGAAGTCCATAGAAGACACAGTAAATGGTGCCCCGGAGTTGGACAATGTGGTGGCCCTGATTATCGTAACACACATACAAACACCCACACATACACACAAACACACACACACATAGGCCCAGTGCCTCTGCTTTCTCCTGGAGCTGCTCTGGACCTTATGGGCCCCAGGCTCTCTGCAGTTCATGCATGAAATGGTCCACAGGGACAACTCCTGCTCTAATAAGCCCCACAACATACCCTTCCCAACTCCATCATAAGCACATACACAGTGTACTCCCTGGTTACCTCTGCCATCACAATACCGCTGCTGGGATATACCAGGATTCCAGAATGATGGCACTAGAGAGTATTAGTGGATATTCCACAGTGGATATTACTTTGTTATATTAGTGGATATTACTATGTTACTATAGTATGGTACTCCATAGGGGGTGATATCCCTTTAGTGGATGAATTGAATCGGTGTTCAATCTCCTGAACTCTAAAATGCAGTGAAAGGAAAATGAGGATTTATTCTTGACTCATCAGATGTCTTGTCCTTGCTGTTTGCATTAGTCACTCACACACAGAGACTCAGACAGAAAGCCACACACATAGACTCAAAATAAGACAAAAATAGCCATCAACACAGAAAGCCATGCAGTAGCCTTAGGTGCGCACACATTCCCAGCGACAGTCGGCCCCTGTGCACAGATGTACCCATGGCACAGACTCATGTAGTACCAGAAAGCACACATTATGTCACACGAAACACATTCACATGGAAATCAACACATACAATCCAAAAGTCTAAAAGGTAGCTCCAGAGACCCATCCGTACGGACGATGTTTTGCGCTGTAAATGTGACCTGCAATGTGTCAGAATAATTTTAGGAACACAGCCTTGTGGCCAAGCTCTGTGGTAGGCATTCCTTCCTGGGTGGCCCACCCTTTTACGGCTTGAAATATGCAGGGCCAGTTGAATGCTTTGGTAGGTGATTTACAGACTTTGCCTGCCTTCCCACAGGGCCTCTGTTCCTATCTGCCCATCACATTCCCTGGAAGAGGTCAAGAGTTTCAGTATCTCCCTGTGAACGGCTGCACACAGCTGTGAGCTCCAGAGGTGAGGGATTCCAGGCAGTATAGTACTTTCTGGATTTCTCAGAAAGGAGCTAGGCCCAGGCACTCTGATTCTGCTCCCAGATAAGGAAGGTAGTGTTCAGATTCTGGCTGTAGAAGGTAATGCTTTACAGCGGAAAGGGAGATGTGCTTGGAACTGAGGCATCAAGGTTGGAGGGGAAGAGACAGCCGTGTGTCTCCAAGTGGGATCTGACATCACTGAGCCTAATTGCTTTGCCTCTAATTTAATCCTGAGTTGGCCTTAGCAGCAACAGACTCTTAAGATGGGTCCCAGAGAGCTACTGGAGTGCCATTTGGATGTGACCAGCCCAGCCTGAAGCTGGGGCCGGTGTGACCTTTGGTCACGTGACAATGAGGGAGAAACGTGAGACAGGGCAGAGAGAGGTCCCACAGTTGTCATGTTTTAAATCTCTGAACATATCTGTGCTTAGATATCAATTGTTTAGTCTGAAGTGAAGTGAAACTAGGCTCCAGAATGGTGGTAAAACCCCTGGGCAGGAGGGAGAGACAGGGGGAAGACTCCCAGAGAACAGCCAGACCCCAGTGGAGGCTCAGAAATCCTTCCGCAGGGTGGAGAATGTGCGCTATCTCCCCATCTCCCCGGGAGCATCCACCACACGGAAAGGCTGCTTTAGGGAGACAAATGATCCCCATTAATTCCATCAGGTAATGAGCCATTTGGTGCCATCATTAATTATACTAATTAAAACACACTGGCCTTTGAGGTTGGCACATACTTTCATGCCATCCCCAACGTTTCACTTCACTCTTTCTTTGCCTGGGGCGACTGCTTGGCTACATAGGCTCCTGAGATCCTGTGGAAAGAAACCACAGACCAGCCACCTAGCCTGAAGCATTCATCTTCCACCTCTCTCATTCACTAATTCATTCAACAAACAAGCAGTGAGCACCTAAGTGCACTAGGTGCTGGGGACACAGAAACAAGACCTGGGACTTTCCATCAAATCAAAGAGACAGACAAGGAAACAACA
The DNA here is from genome assembly GCF_963924675.1 of Phocoena phocoena. Classification (NCBI taxonomy): domain Eukaryota; kingdom Metazoa; phylum Chordata; class Mammalia; order Artiodactyla; family Phocoenidae; genus Phocoena; species Phocoena phocoena. The sequence goes on from NC_089219.1 coordinate 98,990,587, forward strand.
AACACAAACTACTGAGTAGACTCTTATGTGTATTCTACAGTTCATAAAGCATCTTCACAAAGCTTATCTCTTTTAATCTTCAAACCCCAAGGAGGAAGGTGCCACCATCTTCCCCTTTTTGCAGGTAAGAAAAGCAAGGTTGAGAGCCATTATATGGTTTGATGCCAAGGAGAGCAGGGCTGGGACTTGAATTCATGCCTTTGACTACAGACTCTCTCCCTTTACAGCCCAGGAACGCAGAAGAAGCTGGCTGTAGCTAATTCTGACTGGTGGTTTCAGAGAAGGTCTCTCCAAGGGGGTTATAGTTGAATTGGGCTTTAGTAGACGAGTGGGTTGAATTGGTGGAAGAGAGGAAAGGGCATTTCAGGAAGAAGCTATGGCATTAACAAGGCCCAGATGGGAGGTGCACAGGATAGCGCACGCTCGGCCGCATCAGGCAGGCTGTATTACAGGTACACAGAGAAACGCAACAGGGCAGGATGGAGGTAAATTTAAAACATCCTAAAACTTCAAAAGGCAAAAGAGTGATTCTGGGATATTTCTTTGAGGCCAAACAGAAAATCAGAATGGGTTTAGAAAAGGCCAGAGGAGAGTTTATCTCCACCTCTGTCATGCTCTCAGGGCTGCAGGCAACAGGGCAGGGTTTCATTGTTCAGCTCTTTTTCCATCATCCACTTTTTCATTCCACACTCTGTTTTCCCATAAGCTAAATATGCCTTCCCCTGTCTAAACACTTGGCTCCAGAGCCCTCTCTCTCTCTGCTGAGTGATCTGTCTTCTCCATCTCCCCTGCGTGGAGTTTTGGCCCAGCTCTGACTGTCTGTTCTGCCTTGTCGGCTGTCTGCCAGCATGGCCCCTGTAGCCCCTTGGTACAAAAAGACCTCTTGCCTGGCTCAGCCGAGGAGCGGGGCAGAGGGAGGGACAGAGACAGAGAGGGTGTGCTGAGTGTGTGTGCTTGTGTGTGTGTGTTTGCAGCACGACATTCGCTGTTTCAAGAAGCAGGCTTTCTATGTGATTGTCCCCCAAATTTTGGTCCCTTCCCCTACAGCACCCTTTTGCCTCCTGGCTTCTTGGGAGAGCGGGACAATGGGCTGTCCTACCCTCTGCACTCTCACCCACAAATGTGTCACTCAGAGAGGAGAGCACCTAGCAGGCTCGAGACACGATTATTGAGTAAATCAGGATTTCAGGCACTGGAGCGCCTGTTTAACAGGGCAGGCTGTGTAACAAAGGCACACGAACGGGGTCCTGATGATCCTGTGCTGGGACTTCTTATTTAACGGTGCCTCAGAGCCTCTTGGAATCACTTCTTCTCACCCTCAGCCACCACTGCCACCAGATGCGCACCTGCTTAATTACAATTCATGAGGTGCTCGCCTATTAATAAAGCCGAATTAATCCGGTCACGCCAGCCTGCGACGCCAGCAGGAAGGCAGAGCCCATCGGCCACTTAGACAGCAGCCCTGAGCAGAAAGAGGTTAAAAGAGACCAAGCCCCAGATCTGGCCTCCCTCCACCAGGGGGCTGTGGAAGCAGCTTCCCTTCAGAGCAGCCAAAACTCGGAGGCTGGTGGGTTCCGTGCCAAGCTGCTGCTTGACGCTGACCCCGTCCCCTGCACGCATTGCTCCGTTATTGTGCCCTATCTGCCTTCCTCAGGGACGTGGAGGCTTCTTTGAGGACAGGCTTGTGCTTATTGATCTTTAGAACCATCCGGCTCTCCCCCTCTCCCCTCCTCCCACCCCTGCCCTCCAGCTCAGGTTTAGGGTTGGTTTTGTACACAGGCGCCTGTGCAGGTGTGGCTGGGGGCAGTTGAGAGCGAGGGGGAATCACCTTCCCGAACATGCTTCAGTGGGGAGCAGGGTGGAATGGCGGAGAGAACACCAGCTTTGAAGCCAGTGGGTCTCAATCGGCCCAGCATTGCCGATTCCTACGGCGTGGCTTCGGACAAGTTCCTTAACTGTTCTGTGGCTGCCTCGAGGTCGTCCTTTGTAAAGTGAGGATAGCAGCATCTGTATTATACGCAACTGTGAGGATTAAATAAAGTAACGTTTTCCAAGAAATATATATATATAGTTGAATATATATAGAGAGAGAGAAAATTCTACTGTCCTAAGTATTCAGTTGAATGAATTTTCATACATTGAGCGCACTTCTGCAAATGGCACCCAGAGTAAGAAACAAAGCATCTGAAAGAAACTGCCTGTGCTCTCTGTAAGTAAAGAAACTTCTGTGAAGGGTTTTTGGAAAATATTATCACACATGTCGTAGATACTTAGCGATTATTGCTATTGTTGTTATTATTATCCCTCCCTCATGTCCAATCACCCTGATTCTACCACCACCACCACAACCCCCATCCGCAAACACCCCAGCACCCCAGTGGTACCATCTACTGCCACTACATCGACCTGCCCCTCCAGCAAAGTTGGCGCTGTTGGATTGAGTGCCGCAGACAAGGGGAGTGAAACCCGGGTCTCTGCCCAGGGACCAGGCATTCCGGTAGTCTCTCAGTGCTCTTGGGGAGGGCTTTACAGACTTCTGGAACTGGCAGAAGCCTGGAGATCATCACGTCTGAGCTCTTCCTGATACCCTGGTTTTGCAACACAGGCCTGCAGCTTCAGCCTGATCTGTGCATAATCCTGGGATACTCCTAGAATCATCACACGTTAGACTCGGAAAGCACTTTAAGGGTTATTTAAGAGCCCGAGACCCTCATTTGAGAGATGAAAGACCTGAGACTCAGAGAGGGCAGAGACTTGCCCCAAATCACACAGCTGATAATGATAGAGAAAACAACAGACGCTGGATCTCTGGATCCTATACTGGTGCCCTTCCCACTTCACTCTGATCATAGGGCCTTGGAGGGGGTCACATGAAAGAGCTAGCAGACCTGCAGTTTGATGCCCCGAGCTGGTGTGGGGTCCATTTCCCTTGTTCTGACAGAGGGATTTACAGCAGAAGCAGATTTAGCCATGCAGCGGGGGAAGGAGTTAGAGGGGGTATCACTCTCTAGCACCACACACGATGAAAGGGGGACCCCTTCCATCAGTCACCTGCTAATTACCCAGAGCCTAGTGATGAGTGGGCTGTGATCAGAAGGGTCTTCCAGGCAGAACCATGAAACCCAGCAGACAGCAGACATGATGGCAATGGGAAGAGCCTCTGTGGGAACACAGGCAACCCTGGGGCCAATGTTTCCTGCTAGGACTGGCTGGTCCATTGGGCTCTGAAGACAGGGGACAGCTTCTGATCCCATTTAGCAGAACAGTGCGGTGAGGTGAGTGGTTCCCTGTTTCTCTGTCTTTGAATTTCAGAAGAGTAAACCAGAAAGGGACTTCTTAGGCCTGAAATTACACCAACAAAGTCCAGTCATTCTTTTGGATTAAGAGAGCTTTTTGGTTTTGAAGGCCTATGGAAAGAGGGCCATGTGGGAGAGAGCCCCAGCATGGTGGGTGTGTTCCGAGGTGAGAGAGAGGTAGGTCGGGTGTAAGAAAGGGTTTCCTCCTGTGAGGGTTGCCCAGGGAAGGTGACTCCTGTGGAGACAGTGAACCCCATCGCTGAAGGTGCTCACGGGCAGGCTGCATGACAGCTCCACAAAGGTGTTGAAGAAGGAATCCAGCTTTGGATAAGTGACTGATCTTCTGTACCTTAAAATTCTCTCGCCATTGGGATCCTGAGTCCATAAGCGATCGAGCTGACCCAGGCACACACACGCGTGGGATCTCAGGGCTGATGAAACCTCAGTGGCCACGTGGGCCAAACACCATCCAGCAGGGGAACGTCCTCCACAGCCCTGCACCATCTCCATCCGCTTCCATCTGCCAGACTGGGCTCCATTCCCTGTGGGATCACTTACAAAGCAGGCATTCAAAAGGGCGTGCTGACCCAATGACTTTGGATAAGCCACTGAACTTCACTGAACTTCGGTTTCTTCATCTATAAAAATGGAAGGAAATAGCATCTACCTTCAGGATCCTAAGGCTAGACTGGGATGTCTGAACCCATCTGGCACTTGGTGGACACTCAGTATCAAGGTCCCTCCTTCTTTCCTCCCTTCCTTTCCATAGTCCCCCTTTCCCCTCCTTTTATAGCCTGTTTCACAACATGTCACTGCACTTTGGGCTGTTGTTTATCATCCGACATCCCCCCTTGACCGTGAGCTCTCAGAGGGCTGCGTTGTCCTCACTGCCTTTACATAATAAGTACTACATAAGTATGAGTTGAGTAGACTAATGAACCAGCCTCCCAGACTTCAGGAAGCCCATCACTACTGAGGCTGCCCTGTTGGCTGCTGGACTGGTCTCCCCACAAGAAAGTTGTGCCTTGGGGCAAAAAGAATCTGCCCTGAGTCTCTTCCTTTTAGATCTCAGCTCTGGCCCCTCTGGTCCTTCTTCCTGAGCCCAGGGAACTAGTCCATTTCTACCGACACAAAAGAGACTTTCTGATGGTTGATGGTTATCTGAATTCTCCCGAGTCTTCTTTCCTCTGAGCAAATTTTAGGCTCCTCACCACCACCCCCTTCCACCACCCCAGCTCTACCTCTGCCTCTCCTTTGCCACTTATTTCTATAGCTTTAACCAGCAAGTGCCCACAGGCTTCTCTTGACTGCATGTGGTCATTGCCAAGGGTTTACTCATTTCTTAAAAATAGCCTGGGCTTTGGCATCACACCAATCTGTCACCAAGGACAAAGTCTACTGATGACCCTGATGCCCATGTATCTCTATTTTCAAAAGAGCTTTCTGTTTGACCTTTCAAGCAGAAAGGTCATATCTATATGACCTTTTATATCATATTTGGAAAACTATAAAGCCCTGTGCAAATGGAAAAGGTTTATCTCAACCTTCAGGCTGACATTTACAGCCTTTGAAACATGCTAGGGGAGTGTGGTTGTTAGTTCAACTCAGAAAAAAGAAGTTCTAAATACAACCTCTGAATCAGGGCAGACTGCCTGGAGGAGGAGATAATAATTGGGGCAGAATGCCTGGTCCCATGTGAAGTGAGCTGTTTGAGTTTTACAATAGCTAATAGAGTCCTGTGTTTGGAAAAGCTTCTGCTTCATGCCAAGGGTTGGAATTCACTTAGTGCTCGATAAATCCCTCTGAAGGGCTTCACGAATTAATGCAATGATGATATTTCTGCCTTTTCTATATACATGAATTCAGTAATAACTGTAATTATTATAAAGTTATAATAAAACACGATGTGTTATGCTGTTAATTCAATTGCAATAAGGATGAAGTAATAGGACACCCCTATCATCTTTTCCCTTTAATTATGGAACAGTTCCCCAGGCTGAAACGCAGGAGAAAGAGGCCTCATTTTGCCTTGGTGGGGCTTCCTTCTCAGTGTCTTTATCTGGTTTAGGTGGTCCCAGGCTTCCACTCTGATGGAGCAGGGAGAGTGAGTAAGTCTCCACAAAGTTGCTCCCACCACTTACATAGATTGAATTAGACATCTAGTGGGGAGATGGATCCTCCCACCCCCTTTATCCACACCCACTCCATCCGCCCTTTGGAACCACCAGTCCTTTGCCTCCCCAGCCATAGTTGATTGGACTAGAGGTGGATAACTGAACCTAAGGGACCAAATATTAGGACTGAGACTGAAGGGGCTGCTTTTGGGTTCTGAAAATGGAGTATCCTTTTCAGGGCAGGGCTGGAGCAGAGTATGCAGGGCTACAGAGAGAAGAGACCTCATTCATCCTGAGAGCCTCCAGAGCAACCCTGGGGGCTGATTCTGCAGGTCCTAGCTCCTTTCCTGGATATCAGTTGTGCTTAACTTTAGCTGGCATAAGTTATACCTGCATCATTCTAACAAATTCCCTTTTATCATTTTATGTAGTTTTGAGCGAGTTTCCAGTTTTGCATCCAAACAAGTTTCAAGACCTTACTGAAAGCTCCTTGAGGAGAGGAGCCCCTTGTATCGTATTCATCGTTGTTTTTCTGATACCCTGAACGGTGCTTGGCACATAGGAACCTCTTCAGTAAAATTTTTGAAATGAATGAATGTATGACGAGTGAATGAATGGAAAACACTAGAACCTTGACCTAGTCAGGGACCATCTTCCCAAAGTAGGCCCAATTTGTCCCAGGTGGACTTAGGCTATTGCTCCTCCCTTAACCCTAAGAAAGGACAATTTCACCGTAGATACTCCTTCCAAGAGGGTGTCCTTTGGGTTGACCGCTCTGGACCAGTGACAGGGAGTTTTACCTTGGGAGCCCTAAGCCCATGGCCCTAGCCTATAGAACAGACCCTTTCCCTCTGAAGCATGTCTCTAGCACAGGATGAGAGTCCTCAGCCCAAAAGCAGAGGATGGGGAGAGGATTCAGAGGTCCTTTAGTCTATTATCCTGCCTTTGAGGCAGATCTGCCACTGAGAGCATCACAGCCCAAGAGACCATGCTTCATTCATTTGCCCCATGTGAACATTAAAGCACCACTCGGGCCGATGCCGGCCCCCTGCCAGGGGTATAGAGGTGCACGTGTCAGACACAAACCCTGCCCTCAGAGAACTTAGAATCTACTAGAGGAGAGTCTAGACCTTTCCCCGCCTCCAAAATCTCTGGAGCATGGGCCCTCCGGAGCTAGTTGTGTTTGCCCTTCCAGTCGGTTCTAAGGATCCCCTCTTGCTGCCGATCAGGCTGCTTCCCATGGGAGCCTGGAGGCTGAGGCAGGAGCCCAGGGCAGGCCTCTCCCTCCGTGAGCTGCTCTCAGCTGCTTCTGCTCCACGCTCTACAGCCTCCATGCCTTTGACTTTCTCTCAACCGTGGAACTTTCTATTCATCAGCCTCTCACGCTCTGAGGGACATAATCAGATGGTCGGTGTCAGCCAGCTGGAGAAAGTCAGGGCCCTGGAGCTGTTCTTCTGAAGGCGGGCAAGGACAGCGAACAGGAAACCGTGTCAACTCCCCTTGATGGGAGGAGGGCAGGGAAGAGACTGTTTCTCTGGGTGATAGATTGTCTCTGTGCCGCTGAGGGTATTACAAAGTGATAATGAGCTTGTTCCTCTCTCCTTGTGTTGCATAGCTCTCAGGGCCTGGAGGAATCCTTTATTGGGTCCAAGTTGTGTATCAACAATGCTTCTCAAAGCAAGAGAGGGGAGCCCAGTAAATCAGCCTCTTCTCTAGAGTGGAGAGTAAGAATGGAGAGAGAAGGGCTTCCCTGGTGGCACAGTGGTTGAGAGTCCGCCTGCTGATGCAGGGGACGCGGGTTCGTGCCCCGGTCCGGAAAGATCCCACATGCCGCGGAGCGGCTGGGCCCGTGAGCCATGGCCGCTGGGCCTGCGCGTCTGGAGCCTGTGCTCCGCAACGGGAGAGGCCACAACAGTGAGAGGCCCGCGTACTGCAAAAAAAAAAAAAAAAAAAAAAGAATGGAGAGTGAAGACTGGGAGAAAAGTCCCCGGGGGTCCTGATGATAGAATCCAGCTGAGAGCCCCCACCTCCTGTGCTCCTCAGACCTCTTCTTCACCATCTCCCTGATGTCTGCCGTAGACTGTCCTCTATTTCCCCAGCCCACCCGTCTCCCACCGTAGCCAGTCCTGGTAAGGCCATTCCTGCTACTCTGTCACCAGCCCCAATTCTCTTGCCATCTTGCCTTTCCTGCCCATCCCCACCCTAGTCCCCTCCAACTGTGAGACAACGGAGCATCAAGATTTTTCCACTTCTGCTCCCAATCTTCTGAAAGTTGCTAGAGAATAACCTCACGTCTATGCTGACAAGCTCTGTTGTGAGTTAGGGTTTTCCACCTTCAGCTGGCTTGGATGGCTACTTGGCAGTACTTTGGCGAGGAACGTGTTGGCAGCTTTAGACCTTCAACACCCTTTTCTTCTTTGACAATCCTTCTTTTTAGCTTGGGGCCCTTTTTGGCTACATTTGCCCTCCATCACTTTTGAGTCCAGCAACTTTCCTGGGTTCAGGAGACCCCAAACCCTGTCCACCTCTGATTGGACCAAGGATACCTGTCCAAAGTTGAGAACCAATTAGATTCCACCTCCTGAAAATTAGGAGCCGGGACACAGAGGCTCTGATTAGTCCACGGTGGACTCCAGAGCTAAACAATTGCAGGGCAGCAGAGAGAGCCAGAAAGAGGCAGGTGCACAGAGAGAAGTAGAGACAGGACTGCGTGTGGCCCCGGAGAGATAGTGAGAGCCTCCCCAAGAGGCCCAGCTGTCTTTCCTGGCCTGTTTACCTCCCACTAAATCCCCACTTGTGCTTAAGCTACTCTGAATAGTTAGTTACCTGTCCTGAACAAGTGCATTTGCTGACCAGGACTCAGCAGGAGACCTCGCCTCCTACCTCTCTAAGGAGGCCGAGACTGTCAAAAGCAAACTTCCCCTGATTTCAGCCCTTGGGCCTCAAAGCACATCTGTCTATCCCGCACACATTCCCGCTGCCCTCCAGTTCGGAGAAGGATGGGCCTCTTTTCCAGGCTTATGCCCACACACTGGATTCCATTCCCTCCTGCCTCTGTAATAGTAATAGTTAGAGTTATATTAATAGTAATAGTAATAATAACAGTTTCCTGCTCTTTTGTCGCCACACCTCCGGCTCCTCCCCAAAGACCTATTCACATGTTAAATATCTTCCACCCTAAAAATCAAAACACCATTCTTTGACCCTGCTTTCCTCCCAAGCCACCAACTCATGGCCTTCCTTTCCTTTTGTCTTAAAGGAAAGGTAGCCTGGTTCAGTGAAAAGAGCGCAAGACTGAGAGTCAAGAGATGAGTTTTAACCAGGTATTAGAGCTGAGTGACATTTAACAAGTTTCTAAACCCCTCTGAGCTTGTCTCTTCCAGCAGAAAAATGGTGAGGATGAAAATCTTACTCACTTTGCAGGCTTATTGTGAAGATGTGTTAATTTATGTGGGTAAAAAGTACCGAACACATTCTCCAGCACTTTGTAGCTGCTCAATTAATGTTCAATCGGAAGAGTAATTTACCTGATTATGTCTACTTTTTACCTTCCATCCAACCTTCAATTATTTACAATCTGCCGCCCCCATCCCCGGCCTATTGTTTTGTCGCTACTGTCATTGAGGTCACCAGTGACCTCTTATTTGCTGTCTCCAGTGCAGTTTCTTTCCTGTTCGATGCTACTTGCCCCTCTGCAGCAGCTGCTGCTTTTACTGTCCCTGCCTCCTTCTCCCGGCTTTCCTCCCCTGGCTTCCCCCGTGGCACTACTGACCACCGTGGATCGGACTTTCTTAGCTGGTTCCTCTGCTCCCTGCCCTGGGTCTGCATGATCTTCTCTCTTCTCAGCTCTTCCAGGGACCCCACCTCCCTTCACTGCCTCACGTGTCACTAAGATGAAGGATCACTGGTCTTACCTCTAGCCCTCCCTTCTGCTCAGAGCTCCCCTCTAACCATCCCTTTCTCCCCTCTGCCACCCAAAGCTGCTTCCTTTTCCATGCCTCCGGCCTTGGCAGCCATCAGGCAAGCCACCACCCAAACCAGAAAAACAGTGTTCATTTTCTACTTCTCCCCTCAGCCCCAATCAGCCATCTTCTATCTGAGTCCTGCAAAATGTTTTTCACATCTATTTCTTTTTCCGTGGCCCATGCCATTGTCTAGTCGAGCTGTCATTGGATTTTACCAAAACTCCTGCTGGGCCCTCCAACTGTTCTCCCAGGCTCCAGTCTCTCCTCACTCAATCTCAGCTCAACAGGGCTCCCTGTTTTCGTCTCAGAACACGTCCTTCAACACACATACACATGCGCACGCACACACACACACATACACACTGAGGTAGCTGTCAGGAGCTCTGGATCCAACCTATTTCTCCAGCCCCATTTTCCTGCAGTCCCGCTGATGCATCTCACCTGCCAGCCACAACGGAGTCTTTTCTCACCTCCACAGCTTTGTCTATGTTGTTTCTTGGACTAGCATGTTTTCCCCCATCTTTTATGTCCAGAAATAACCGATTCACCTTCAAGCCTCTACTCACAGATCCCCTGTACTGGGGAGCCCTCTACAACCCCTCCATCTACATTCTCACGTAGGGGAACACCGGGTGCGCACCTGATACCCTGGAGTCTCTGTCTCCTCTACCTGGAAGTTTTGGTACTTCTCTTCGCTAGGGCAGTGCCTTCTCTGGTGTCAATCCACACGTCCCAGCCGTCCTACTCACAGTAGATCCCCAGCCCCACTCAGTTCCCCCTGTGGTCACTCTCTATCGCACAGCCTTGTTTATTTCCTTTCTTGCACTTACTATAAATCCCGACGATCTTATGTGGCTGGTTAGGCTCTCTGGGAAGCAAACTCGGAGATGGAGTTCAGTGTGCGGGATATGAAATGAAGAGGGCCCTTGGGATCGACAGCAGTGGAAGGGGCCGGGGCTGGAGGGAGAGGTCGATCTTCACACCATACTGATGATCTCCTTGGCTGACCCCACAGGAAGCCATGAAGATAAGACCTCCTGCGGCGGGGCTGAAATGGCTGGGCTTTTCTGCCCAACTCCATCAGTCATTGGCTGGGGCCACTCTCAGAAGAGGATGACCCCGGCAAGGCAGCTCTCTGCATGTAGAAACTGGTCTCCCAGTTTCTACAGAGCCTTGACTCACTTCTGCATTTTGTCCAAAACTTTAAAAAACTTTTGGAGCTAAGAATGGAGCTAAGGGCTTCCCTGGCGGCGCAGTGGTTGAGAGTCCGCCTGCTGATGCAGGGGACACGGGTTCGTGCCCCGGTCCAGGAAGATCCCACATGCCGCGGAGCGGCTAGGCCCGTAAGCCATGGCCGCTGAACCTGCGCATCCGGAGCCTGTGCTCTGCAATGGGAGAGGCCACAACAATGAGAGGCCCGCCTACCGCAAAAAAATAAATAAATAAAATAAAAGTACAAAGAAACCCCCTAATTTGGGGGATAATTAAAACTGTGGTTTCCTTTTTCCGCCATTGTTTGACGCTCTCAGCTCCGGGGCTTTCTTTCAAGTTGGTCGATCCCCACTAGCTTCCTCTCTGGCCTCCGGCCAAGGCGGAGAGAAGACGAAAAGGACCTGGGAGTCCCTCCAACTTACTGCCCCTCAGGCCTGGCCCTGGAGCCTGACTCCCACTCCTTTCTCTAACTCAGGCAGTTGGAGTCTAGGTTTAAGAGGAGAGCAGCAGAGGGAGAGGACGCAGGCCAGGGCTTTCGAGAGGATGGAAAGCTAAAGCCCTGGCCCCATGGAATGCTCCCTTTTCTCCCCCCACTGCTGGCAGATGGAGTCAATAAGGATTAAACTCTGAGTGGTTCCAGTGCTTATTGGAAATAGAAAGGTGGAGAAAATCCTCTTTTCTTCCACCCCACCTTCAAAGCTGATGAGAAATCAGAAAAGCCAAGTCCAGGAGTGCTCAACCATCTTCCTCCTTTCTCATCTCTGTGGCACGCCCTGCCCCTCCTTTAAAATCTGTACTTGTAAGTGCCTCCATTTCACCTTGAACCCTCCAGAGGAGTGTGTCAGATGCTGTCCCAAGGAACAAGATCACAGGCAGGTGTCTTCTCAAGTCCTGGGCAGGAGGAGGGTAGAGGCTGAGTGTGGGGCAGGACTATGGCAGGGGACAGGATAAGCTGACAGCCTCACGTGGAAACTTGCATGGCCCTGGACCAACCTGCTCTGACCACCCTGCTCATCTGTGGCCCCTACGTGAGTCCAATACACACACGCACACACACACACACACACACACACACACACGCACACCACAGAAGCACCTCCAAAAACATTGATGAAAAATGTAGCTTTTCCCCAAAGGTTTGATGGGGAGACAGAGGGGATTACATGGCGTGTGATATGCCAAAACTTCCCAGGCATCCTCCTTTCCCCTCCCTCTGCTCCTTCCCCAGATTTCCTCTCCCTGCGGGAGCTACTTCATCTCTCCCTTGCTCACTTTTATCTACATTCGAACCTCTCTTCTCACAGCTCCCTTCAGCCCCACAGACCTCCAGTCCCTTTCACACACAAACCTCTCTAAATCAGCTTGGCTGCCCCATGCAGCGAGGCCAAAGGGAGCCATAGAGAAGACGATACCCAGAGCCAGGTACATGACCTTGAGGCCCGCAGAGGGCAGTGTCCTGGCATTTGCGGGGCCCCGTAAGCCCTAGGTCAGAGTGCCTCCCCCACTCCTGACTGCTCACCAGGGCTCCAGCTTCTTCATCCAGGAAAGATCCTGAGACTTAGAATCAGAGATGGAGATTTGAGCCTCAGCTCCACTTCTTCCTCACCATGGGATCTGGGGTAGCCAAAGGTACTGGGGGTGTTTCACCTTTTATTCCCACTGAGTTAGTCTCAGGAGCCAGTGAGGGACAAGTGATGATCCTGCAGATGCCTGCAGGAGTTGGGGGCCGCCAGAGTTGAGTTGGCATGACGGAGTAGACAAAACTTCTGAGAATTCTGCTGAGCAGGAAAACCCAGATGGTGGAGGTGGGTGGAACAGGGATGGGGAGGCCACTGGAGAGATGGGGGAGCGGGTCACACCTGATCTCATCTCAGCAGCCATACAGGGACCATGGCAGGGCTTTTCCCTGGAGGCTTTCTCTGCGGGAGGGAGATAGCTGGATTAGCCTCGGGCTTGTCAGCCCAGCCTCTGACTTGAATACCAATGAGGGTGGAAGAAAACTCTCCTTTAGGCTTTTCCTACCCTGTGGCCCCAGCACATGCCTGGGCACATTTGAGCTGATACACCCGAGCGCTTGGGGCTCTGCTGATTTGTGCTGTGTGTACCTGCTCTACACGGCCCAAGGTTCTCACTCTTCGATGAGAGTTCTCACTCCCACATGGACACTCCTTAGTGGCAAGATTATCTTCCCCATCAGACCAGGAGATCCCAGAGGACAGATGGGAGGAGGGAGTGCTGGGTGGAGGGCAGCTCTGTGCGGGGTGCCTGTTCCCAGACCCCGGACCCCAGCCGTCACGGTGCATCATTGGGTCTACAGGTCTCTAGGACAATAACTCTGTTCATCCAGGTCTGAAGGAGGCTGTAGGAACAGGCCTATTCTGGGAGCTGAGAGCAACTCTCCCTGGATGACGCCATGCCTCTGTCCCCTTTCATGATGTTACCCCAGGACAATCTGTCTCGTCCCTCCCCTCCTCGTCAAACTCACTCCAAGTAAAGATTCTGTGTCAACAAATAGTAAGCCTTATACATATTTTTAGGGGGGGAAAAAAGTGAATGAAAGGCCATCACTAGAAAATAGTGTGAAGTGGCTGTGTTTCCCCTCCCAGGGATGTTTGCCTCTGAGCCTGCTTTCTCCCTGTGGGCAAAGGACATGGTCCTAAGGAAAGGAATTCCAGGTTTCAATGATAAGAAGGTGTTGGGAGGAAGAAAGTTTCCTCTGCCCTTCTAGGTCCTTCTGGCTGGTCTAAGAATTGAACTGATATGAGATGGATTGACAGGAGAAAACCAAACAAAAGTTTAATAACGTACACAAGGGAGAGACCCAGGAAAACTGAGTAACTCACCAAAATGGCTGAAATCCTCACCTTAAATACCATCTTCAGCTAAAGACAAAAAAGGATGCTGGGGTTAGTGGTTTGGGACTTCAGGATGGGGAAGGCAAGTGGGGATGGAACACCAAATGTTCAGTAAATAAACGTTTGCTGGGTGCTGCAGAGACAATGAAACACAGAGAGGAATTCTAACAAACAGACTTGCTACGCTCTTCCCTGTCTACACACCTAGTTCATGCTACTGTAGACCCTTGAACAATGAGGGGGGTTAGGGGTGCAGATCCTCCTTGCGGTAGAAAGTCCTCATATAACTTACAGTCAGCCCTCCCCATCTGTGTTTCCTCTGTGTCAGTGGTTCCGCATCCTTGAATTCAACCAACCATGGATTATGTCATACTGTAGTTTTTACTATTGAAAGAAGTCTGCATACAAGTGAGCCCACACAGTTCAAACCTGTGTTGTTCAAGGGTCAATTGTATCGTTATCTATGGTGATAGCTCCCTTTCTGGAACCTGTCCTCTATCTTTTAGGCAGTTAAGGGGAAGATCAAAGGTTCTTCTTGAGCCTTTTGAGTCTTGATTGTTTTCAGCTCAAAATAATCCACATGCCAAAGAGACACATTTTGGGGTGGTAAATATTGCTCCCCTACAAAGGCAAAGTAAATTTTTCGTTAGGGGTAGCTATCATTCCTGTGCCCTACCTGAGAATAGGTATAGCTATATACCTGTATGCCTACAGCAGCTAAGCTGGCCATGGTGGGAAATACACTCTGCAGGTCAGCAGGAAGTGCCAGGAGAGGAAGAGGGGGCTTAACAGAACTGCCTAAAAATCTAGGTGACGAAGCTTGGAGGTAAAATGTTGTAGGAGAAGGAGCATAGGACGGGTTTAGACCTAATTTCTAGTCCCAGCTGAGCCTCACTGTGGGTCTGAATTTCTCATTTTTAGAAGAAGAAGAAAAAAAAAAAAAAGGAAGATCTTTTAGGTTGCTTTCCATACCTAACACTCTATGGCGGCATAGAAGGGAAGCTGAGGCCATCTGGGATGGGCAGGGATCCATGGGGCTTTGTCAGGGATGTAACGGAACATTTCCTGGAGCAGTACTCAGCCCACAGAGGACCAGGGGTGGGTATCTAGAGGCTCAGGAACCCAGCTCAGCCTTCCTGGCTCAGCATGAGCCAGGCCAGTGTGGGCTAGGGCAACTCCACACCCAAGTCCCTCTTGAGGGCTTCCAAGAAGAGGGATGAGGCAGTGTGAGTCGGATTCCCACCCGGGTCCCCTCTTGTACGTTTCCTCCCTTCAGCAGTGCCATGGCTAAAGAGCTAGAAACGTCACGTTATACAATTCCTTTTAGAGGAAATTGAAGAAAGGTGACAGGAATCAGAACAGTGGTCACCCATTCAATGATGGAAGAGGTCCTGGGGAGTCTGCTGTGCTGCTGGAGATATTCTATATCTTGATCTGGGTGGTGGTTACACAGGTGTATACCTATATCAAAATGCATCAAGCTGTTCATTAAGATCTGTGTATTTTACGGTATGTAAATTATACCTCAATTAAAGAAAAATCTTTAACAGAAGAGAGAAGACGCGGTTCCAGGCCAGGGAGAGCAGTGCCAGAAACAGAGAAAAGTAGGGGCAGAGTGGGAAATGAGGAGCTGGACCGATAAGAAGGATGGACCAGATGTAGCAGCCACTGGAAGGTCAGAGAGAGAGCAACAGGGAAAGAGCAGGAAAGGAGAGCAAGATAAAAGAGGGAGTATAGCAACCAGCATCGGTGGCATGGCCGGGGTGGGGCGGTGGGGGGTAGGGAGTGGCAGGTTGGCTAGAGATGTCAGTCGACCTCAAGATCCTTAAAACCACTCCTTCATCCTTTTAAGGACCGAGAGTCCTAGGGAGCACTGGCACATCCGGGGGATGAGCTGAGAGACGGGACAGGTTTTGCCAGGCTGCAGGACTCATGTTTGTGGCCACACAGGGTGACAGGGTGGGGATAGGTTCTTTGCCATCCCTACAACTAGACAATCCTGAGACTCACCCTCTTGCAGAAATTCTGAGCTGAAGAGGGAAGGGCTTCTCATTGA
Organism: Phocoena phocoena; assembly: GCF_963924675.1. Classification (NCBI taxonomy): domain Eukaryota; kingdom Metazoa; phylum Chordata; class Mammalia; order Artiodactyla; family Phocoenidae; genus Phocoena; species Phocoena phocoena. The sequence continues at coordinate 99,006,085 of NC_089219.1, forward strand.
CTTTTCTGGCTTCCGCCGCTGGGAAGAATCAAGCTCATCTAACATTTAGAGTTTGCAGACGGCTGAACCGGGACGTGCGCCACTTAGAGCAGGGCCGACATTGATGTACAGTGTTAATATTAAGCTCTAAGTGGCTTCTGTATGTTATCCAAGAATGAGGAATAAAACTGAGCAAATTCATTTCTTCTTTTGAAAAATGGGCGGTTTTTAAAAAATGATGATTCGGAGCTCAAAGGCATAGAATGGATTTGAGAAGATGAATCTCCTTGAGGGGAAACCCTGGGGACCCTGGACAGCATACTCGGCTCTCCCACCCCATCTGGCCCCTGAGCACAGCCAGACTTGGGCCTCCACCCAGGCCACCTCTATTTTCCATTTTATCCACTGGCTAAGAACGACGGCTGTGGAGTCAGGCTGCCTGGATTAGAATTCCCTCTCCATTACTTACTAGGATCACAATACTTCAGTTTTCTCATCTGTAAAATGGGGGTGATAATTGTATCTACCTCTTAAAGTTATGCTGAGGATTAAATGGTTTAATATATGTAATGTAATTAGAAAAACACATGCCCAGGATGTTTTTAATGCTCAATAAATGCTGTTGTTGTGATTATTACCCTTATCCCTGAGCATGTATATTCTCCATTGGCCTGGCCTTCTTTGCTCCTATAGACCCACAGCCTGGGGTCTCTTTCCTCACCTCTCTGGGAAAATGCTTCCCATCCCTTGGGGCTCAATTTGAGTCCAGATGACTACACAGTGTGTGTCTCTCTCTCTCTCTCCTCACCCTCTAATAGTGTAAAAAATTAAGAGTAGGTTCAGTACAACCTAGACCTTTTATAGAATGTCTTATATCCTGCTCTTTTTTATCTCCCCAAATACACACTAAACTTTGTGAGGGCAGGGCCTGGGTGTCATTTACATCAACGGTCCCCAACCTTTTTAGCACCAGGGACCGGTTTCATGGAAGACAATTTTTTCATGGATGTAGGGGGTTGGTTCAGGTGGTAATGCAAGTGACGGGGAGCGACGGGGAGCGAAGGGGAGCAGTGAGGAGTGGTGGGGAGCGATGGGGAGCGATAGGGAGTGGTGGGGAGTGGTGGGGAGCGATGGGGAGCGATGGGGAGCGAGGGGGAGCGGTGGGGAGCGGTGGGGAGCGATGGGGAGTGGTGAGGAGCGATAGATGAAGCTTTGCCCACTTCTCACCTCCTGCTGTGTGGCCTGGTTCCTAGCAGGCCGAGGACCGGTACCAGTCCGCGGCCTGGGGGTTGAGGACCCCTGATTTACATAGTTTCTAGCCCCATGCTGGGCATTCCCTGAACTGAGGCATTTGCTGACTTTTGCTGTCTTCTCTCTCAGGTGGTCTATTGATAGAACCCCCAGCCACAGCTGGAAACTCCAAACCAAACCTCCTGGTGGTTCCCAGTGCAGGCATACGCTGTGGACAGGGATCCACTGTGCAGAAACCAGGCATGAGGAGCCCTTTCAAGAAAGGGAGTATATATCCCTTCATATGCCGCCCAGACTTCTCCCCTAGATGCTGCCTGCTACACATCTCTATTTGGATGGCATCTAAACATAGCATATCCAAAACAGATCTCCTGATATTCCTACTTTAACCTGATCTCCTGTATTCCTCTCCTGCTCCATAAAGAACAGCTCTACCCCTCCAGTTGTGCAGGCCCCAAATCCTGAAGCCATTCTGGACCTCTCCCTTTTTTTCACAACCCACATCGAATCTATCATCCACCCTGTTACATCCACCCTCAAAATACCCAACCACTTCTCATAGTGATGTGCCGAGAGCTGATTACTAAATATTCCTGCAATTTTTTAACCGGCTGTTAAGTCATAAGTAATCTGAAGTCAGCCATGGTGGGAAGAGTTATACCACGGAAATCAGCCAATTCTAAAAATCAGAGCTTTTATTTTTTACTTTTTCTGGAGAGCTGGTTTCCAACAGTTCACTGACTTCTCACCCAGTTACTACTCCCCCATGTTCCAAGCCTCCATCATCTCTCATCTGTATCATTGAGATAGACTCCTATCTGGTCTTCCTGCTCTCACTCTTGCTGCCCTTCAGTGTACCCTCAAACAGTAATCCTTTTAAACTCCAAATCATGTTATGTCTAGGCTATGCTTGAAACTCTCCAATGGTTTCCCATCTCACTCAACGTGGAACCCTGTGTTTTAACCGAGGCTTACAAGGCTCGACGTATCTGATCCTCCACCATCTCTCTGATCTCACATCTACCACTCTCTCACTCACTTCATTCCAGCCACATAGACCTCTTTGATGATCCTGAGACATGCCCAGTATTACTCTGCCTCAGGGCATTTGCACTTGCTGTTCCTTCTGCCTAGTAAGCTCTTATCCTGGATGAGCTCATGGTTTTCTTGCTCATTTTCTTCAGTTCTCGCTGTATGAGAGAAAGATCAGCATGATTACCTGTGAAAATCAGCTTCCCCTCACTCTGCCATTACTCTCCATCCCCCTTATACTCCATTTTTGACTATGTCTATCACCACTAGAAACATTACATATTTATTTGTCTAAGTTGCTATTGTTACCTCCTCACCACCACCACAGCTAGAATACATGCTTCACAAGGACAGAGACCTAGTTTTTTTCACTTATGCACACTTAGTGCCTAGAATAATGTCTGGCACATAGTAGGTGCTCAATAAATACATGTTGGATGAATTATGCTGCCCACGTCCTCAATCCCTAGACAAAGGAATCATGACAGCAAGGTGGAGCAACCCCCACTACTGGACAGATGGTCCCTGTTGGTCCTCCAATTCCCTGAGCATCTCACTGCTATCAGGAAAAAGGATGCTTAGCTGAGCAAATACCACTCAACGTGCTAAGATCCCTGATGAGAATGAATCCCTTGATAAAACAAAAATTTAAGGTATAAGTCTGAAACCAGTCTGAACACAAGATATTCTACCAGTGTTTATAAGAGTATTTTCATAAGACAAACTAAAATTTCAGGCTGAACTGATAAGAAACCAAAGGTGTTTATGTTCCACTGCTATGGGCCATGTGAAAAGAAAGTACAAATATGAATGCATACATACGTGTGTGTGTGTGTGTGTGTGTGTGCGTGTGTGTGTGTGTGTGTGTGTGTGTGTGTGTGTGTGTGTGTGAATATGTGTGATGGTTAATTTTATGTGTCAGTTTGACTGAGCCATGGGGTGCCAAGATATTTACTTAAAGATAATTCTGGGTGTGACTGTGAGGGTGTTTTTGGATGAGATTAACATGTTATTGGTAGACTGAGTAAAGCAGTTTGCTCTCCTAATGTGGGGTGTCTCATTCAAGCAGCTGAAGGCCTGAATAGACCAAAAAGGCCGACCCTCCCTCAAGTAAGTTGAAACTTTTCCTGCCTGAATGTTTAAGCTGGAACATCAGTCTTTTCCTGCCTTCAGACGCCGACTGAAGCATTGGCTTTCCTTGGGTCTCAAGTCTGCCAGCCTTCAAACTGGAACTACACCGTTGACTCTTCTAGGTCCCAGCTTGCTGACTGCAGATCTGGGGACTTGTCAGCCTCCATGACTGAGTGAGCCAATTCCTCATGTTAAATAAATAAATAAGCACACACATCTTATTTGTTCTGTTTCTCTGGAGAACCCTGAGTAATATAATGTGTGTGTGTGTGTGTGTGTATTTTATAAATACAGTTGACCCTTCAACAACATGCAGTCGAAAACCCACGCATAACTTTTGACTCTCCAAAAACTTTACTAATAACCTACTGTTGACTGGAAGCCTTACTGATAACATAAACAGTTGATTAACACATACTTTCTGTGTTTTATATACTATATACTGCATTCTTACAATGAAGTAAGCTAGAGAAAAGAAAATGTAATTAAGAAAGGAATAGAGAGTGGACCTTCAAAATGGCAGAGGAGTAAGACATGGAAATCACCTGCCTCCCCATAAATACATCAAAAATACATCTACATGTGGAACAACTCCTACAGAACACATACTGAACACTGGCAGAAGACCTCAGACTTCCCAAAAGGCAAGAAAATCCCCACGTACCTGGGTAGGGCAAAAGAAAAAACAGAGACAAAAGAATAGGGATGGGACCTGCACCTCTGGGAGGGAGCTGTGAAGGAGGAAAGGTTTCCACACACTAGGAAGCCCCTTCACTGGCAGAGACGGAGGGGTGGGCAGAGGGGAAGCTTCGGAGCCACAGAAGACAGAGCAGCAATAGGGGTGCAGAGGGCAAAGCGGAGAGATTCCCGCACAGAGGATTGGTCCCAACCAGCACTCACCAGGCCGAGAGGCTTGCCTGCTCACCCATCAGGGCGGGTGAGGGATGGGAGCTGAGGCCCAGACTTAAGAGGTCAAATCCCAGGGAGAGGACTGGGGTTGGCTGTATGAACACAGCCTGACAGGGGCTAGTGCACCACAGCTAGCTAGGAGGGAGTCTGGAAAAAAGTCTGGACCTGCAGAAGAATCAAGAGACCATTGTTTCAGGGTGCACGAAGAGAGGAGATTCAGAGCACCACCTAAACGAGCTTCAGAGATGGGTGCAAGCCGTGGCTATCAGCAAGGACCCCAGAGAAGGGCATGAGATGCTAAGGCTGCCGCTGCAGCCACCAGAAAGCCTGTGTGCGAGCACAGGTCACTAACCACACCTCCCCTCCCAGGAGCCTGTGCAGCCCACCACTGCCAGGGTCACGTGATCCAGGGACAACTTCCCCAGGAAAACACACAGTGCACCTCAGACTGTTGCAACGTCTCGCCAGCCTCCACTGCCACGGGCTCACCCCACATTCCGTAACCCTCCCTCTCCTCAGCTTGAGTGAGCCAGAGCCCCCTAATCAGCTGCTCCTTTAACTCTGTCCTATCTGAGCGAAGAACAGACTCCCTCAGGAGACCTACACCCAGAAGTGGAGCCAAATCCAAAGCTGAACCCCAGGAGCTGTGCGAACAAAGAAGAGAAAGGGAAATTTCTCCATGTAGGCTCAGGAGCAGCAGATTAAATCTCCACAATCAACTTGATGTACCCTGCATCTGTGGAATACCCAACAAACCATCCCAAAATTGAGGCAGTGGACTATGGGAGCAACTGTAGACTTGGGGTTTGTTGTATGCAACTGACTAGTTTCTGATATTTATGTTTAACTTAGTTTTTAGCACTTGTTATCATTGGTGGATTTGTTTATTGGTTAGGCTGCTCTCTTCTTTTTTTTTTAATATCTTTTAAATTTTTTATTTTAATAACTTTATTTTATTTTATTGTTTTCTTTCCTTCTATTTTTTCTCCCTTTCCTTCTGAGCCGTGTGGCTGACAGGGTCTTGGGTTCTGGCTGGGAGTCAGGCCTGAGCCTCTGAGGTGGGAGAGCCAAGTTCAAGACATTGGACCACCAGAGACCTCCTGGTCCCACGTAATATCAATCAGCAAGAGCTCTCCCAGAGATCTCCTTCTCAATGCTAAGACCCAGCTCCACTCAACAACCAGCAAAATCCAGTGCTGGACACCCCATGCCAAACATCTTGCAAGACAGAAACACAACCCCACCCATTAGAAGATAAGCTGCTTAAAATCACAATAAGTTCACAGACACCCCAAAACACATCACTGGATGCAGTCCTGCCCATCAGAAAGACAAGATCCAACCTCATCCACCAGAACACAAACAGTCCCCTCCACCAGGAAGCCAACACAAGTCACTGAACCAACCTTACCCACTGGGGACAGACACCAAAAACAATGAGAACTACGAATCTGCCAAAAGGAGACCCCAAACACAGCAAGTTAAGCAAAATGAGAAGGCAGAAATACATAGCAGATGAAGGAGCAAGATAAAAACCCACCAGACCAAACAAATGAAGAGGAAATAGGCAGTCTACCTGAAAAAGAATTCAGGGTAATGATAGTAAAGATGATCCATAATCATGGAAATAGAATGGAGAAAATAAAAGAAACATTTAACAAGGACCTAGAGGAATTAAACAGCAAAAAACTATGATGAACAACACAATAAATGAAATTAAAATTTTCTAGAAGGAATCAAAACCAGAATAACTGAGACAGAATGGATAAGTGGCCTGGAAGATAAAATAGTGGAAATAACTACCACAGCGAAGAATAAAGAAAAAAGAATGAAAAGAATTGAGGACAGTCTTAGAGACCTCTGGGACAATATTAAATGCACCAACATTCAAATTAAGGGTCCCAGAAAAAGAAGAGAAAAAGAAAGGGACTGAGAAAATATTTGAAGAGATTATAGTTGAAAACTTCCCTAATATGGGAAAGAAAAGAGTCAATCAAGTCCAGGAAGCACAGAGAGTCCCTACAAGATAAATCCAAGGAGAAACATGCCAAGACACATATTAATCAAACTATCAAAAATTAAATACAAAGAAAAAATATTAAAAACAACAAGGGAAAATTAACAAATAACGTACAAGGGAATCCCCATAAGGTTAACAGCTGATCTTTCAGCAGAAACTCTGCAAGTTAGAAAGGAGTGGCAGGACATATTTAAAGTGATGAAAGTGGGCTTCCCTTGTGGCGCAGTGGTCAAGAATCTGCCTGCAAATGCAGGGGACACAGGTTTGAGCCCTGGGCCAGGAAGTTCCCACATGCCGTGGAGCAACTAAGTCTGTGCACCACAACTACTGAGTCTGCGCTCTAGAGCCACAAGCCACAACTACTGAGCCAGCGTGCTGCAACTACTGAAGCCGCACACCTAGAGCCCACGCTCCACAACAAAGAAGCCACCGCAATGACAAGCACGTGCACCACAACAAAGAGTAGCTCCCTGCTCGCAGTACCTAGAGAAAGCCGGCACACAGCAATGAAGAACAAAGACAGCCATAAATAAATAAATTAATTAATTAATTTTAAAAAATAAAGTGATAAAAGGGAAAAACCTACAACCAAGATTACTCTACCCAGCAAGGATCTCATTCAGATTCTATGGAGAAATTAAAATGTTTACAGACGAGCAAAAGTTAAGAGAATTCAGCACCACCAAACCAGCTTTACAACAAATGCTAAAGGAACTTCTCTGGGCAGGAAACACAAAAGGAGGAAAGACCTCCAAAAACAAACCCAAAACAATTAAGAAAATGTTAATAGGAACATACAGATCGATAACTACCTTAAATGTAAATGGATTAAATGCTCCAACCAAAAGACATAGACTAGCTGAATAGATACAAAAAGAGGACCTGTATATATGCTGTCTACAAGAGATCCACTTTCAGACCTAGGGACACATTCAGACTAAAAGTGAGGGGATAGAAAAAGATATTCCATGGAAATGGAAATCAAAAGAAAGCTGGCATAGCAATTCTCACATCAGACAAAATAGATTTTAAAGTAAAGACTATTACAAGAGACAAAGAAGGACACTACATAATGATCAAGGGAACAATCCAAGAAGAAGATATAACAATTGTAAATATTTATGCACCAAGATACATACAATACATAAGGCAAATGTTAAGAGCCATAAAAGAGGAAATCAACAGTAAGACAATAATAGTAGGGGACTTTAACACCCCACTTTTACCAATGACAAATCATCCAAAATATAAATAAATAAGGAAATACAAACTTTAAATGACACATTAAACAAGATGGACTTAATTGATATTTATAGGACATTCCATCCAAAAAACCCCAAAAAAACAGAATACACTTTCTTCTCAAGTGCTCATGGAATATTCTCCAGGATAGATCATATCTTGGGTCACAAATCAAGCCATTGGTAATTTAAGAAAATTGAAATCATATCAAGTATCTTTTCCGACCACAATGCTATGAGACTAGATATCAATTACAGGGGGAAAAATGTAAAAATACAAACACATGGAGGCTAAATAATACGCTACTAAATAACCAAGAGATCACTGAAGAAATCAAAGCGGAAATCAAAAAATACCTAGAAGCAAATGACAATGAAAGCACGATAACCCAAAACTTATGGGATGCAGCAAAAGCCATTCTAAGAAGGGAATTTTACAGCAATACAATCCTACCTTAAGAAACAAGAAACATCTCAAATAAACAACCTAACCTTACACCTAAAGCAATTAGAGAAAGAAGAACAAAAACTCCCAAAGTTAGCAGAAGGAAAGATATCATAAAGATCAGATCAGAAATAAATGAAGAGGCTTCCCTGGTGGCGCAGTGGTTAAGAACCTGCCTGCCAACGCAGGGGACATGGGTTTGAGCCCTGGTCTGGGAGGATCCCACGTGCTGCAGAGTGGCTAAGTCTGTGCACCACAACTACTGAGCCTGCGCTCTAGAGCCCACGAGCCACAACTACTGAGCCCGTGTGCCACAAACTACTGAAGGCCGCGTATCTAGAGCCCATGCTCAGCAACATGAGAAGCCACTGCAGTGAGAGGCCTGCACACTGCAATGAAGAGTGGCCCTCAATGGCTGCAACTAGAGAAAGCCTGCATGCAACAATGAAGACCCGACACAGCCAAAAATAAATAAATTAAATAGATAAATTTTAAAAAAAAGGGAAAGAAATGAAGGAAACAATAGCACAGATCAATAAAACCAAAAGCTGGTTCTTTGAGGAGATAAACAAAATTGATAAACCACTAGCCTGACTCATCAAGAAAAAAAGGGAGAAGACTCAAATCAACAGAATTAGAAATGAAAACGGAGAAGGTAACAACTGACAATGCAGAAATACAAAGGATCATGAGAGATTACTACAAGCAACTCTATGCCAAGAAAATGGACAAACTGGAAGAAATGGACAAATTCTTAGAAAAGCACAGCCTTTGAGACTGAACCAGGGAGAAATAGAATATATAAACAGACCAATCACAAGCACTGAAATTGAAACTGTGATTAAAAATCTTCCAACAAACAAAAGCCCGGGACCAGATGGCTTCACAGGCAAATTCTATCAAGCATTTAGAGAAGAGCTAACACCTATCCTTCTCAAACTCTTCCAAAATATAGCAGAGGGAGGAACACTCCCAAACTCATTCTACGAGGCAACCAACACCCTGATACCAAAACCAGAAAAAGATGTCACAAAAAAAGAAAACTACAGACCAATATCACTGATGAACATAGATGCAAAAATCCTCAATAAAATACTAGCAAACAGAATCCAACAGCACGTTTAAAGGATCATACACCTTGATCAAGTGGAATTTATCCCAGGAATGCAAGGATTCTTCAATATATGCAAATCAATCAATGTGACACACCGTATTAACAAATTGAAGGATAAAAACCATATGATAATCTCAATAGATGCAGAAAAAGCTTTTGACAAAATTCAACACCCATTTATGATAAAAACTCTCCAGAAAGCAGGCATAGAGGGAACTTACTTCAACATAATAAAGGCCATATATGACAAACCCACAGCCAGCATCATTCTCAATGATGAAAAACTGAAAGCATTTCCACTAAGATCAGGAACAAGACAAGGTGCCCACTCTCACCACTATTATTCAACTTAGTTCTGGTAGCTTTAGCCACAGGAATCAGAGAAGAAAAAGAAATAAAAGGAATACAAATTGGAAAAGAAGAAGTTAAACTGTGACTGTTTGCAGATGACATGATAGTATACAGAGAGAATCCTAAAGATGCTACCAGAAAACTACTAGAGCTAATCAATGAATTTGGTAAAGTAGCAGGATCCAAAATCAATGCACAGAAATGTCTTGCATTCCTATATACTAAGGATGAAAAATCTGAAAGAGAAATTAAGGAAACACTCCTATTTACCATTGCAACAAAAAGAATAAAATATCTAGGAATATACCTACCTAAGGAGAGAAAAGACCTGTATACAGAAAACTATAAGACTCTGATGAAAGAAATTAAAGATGATACAAACAGATGGAATGATATGCCATATCCTTGGATTGGAAGAATCAACATTGTGAAAATGATTATACTACCCAAAGCAATCTACAAATTCAGTGCAATCCCTATCAAACTACCAATGGCATTTTTCACAGAACTAGAACAAAAAATATCGCAATTTGTATGGAAACACAAAAGACCCAAATAGGCAAAGCAATCTTGAGAAAGAAAAACAGAGCTGGAGGAATCTGGCTCCTTGACTTCAGACTACACTACAAAGCTACAGTAATCAAGACAGTATCGTACTGGCACAAAAATAGAAATATAGACCAATGGAACAGGATAAAAAGCCCAGAGATAAACCCACGCACATATGGTCACCTTATTTTTGATAAAGGAGGCAAGAATATACAATGGAGAAAAGATAGCCTCTTCAATAAGTGGGGCTGGGGAAACTGGTCAGCTACATGTAAAAGAATGAAAGTAGAATACTCCCTAACACCATACACAAAAATAAACTCATAATGGAATAAAGACCTAAAGGTAAGGCCAGACACTATAAAAATCTTAGAGGAAAACATAGGAAGAACTCTCTTTGACATAAATCACAGAAAGATCCTTTTGACCCACTTCCTAGAGTAATGGAAATAAAAACAAAAATAAACAAATGGGACCTAATGAAACTTCAAAGCTTTTGCACAGCGACGAAACCATAAAAAAGACAACCCTCAGAATGGGAGAAAATATTTACAAATGAAGCAAATAACAAAGGATTAATCTCCAAATTTTACCAGCAGCTCATGCAGCTCAATATCAAAAAACCAAACAACTCAATCCAAAAATGGGCAGAAGACCTAAACAGACATTTCTCCAAAGAAGATATACAGGTTGCCAACAAACACATGAAAGGATGCTCAACATCACTAATCATCAGAGAAATGCAAATCAAAAGCACAGTGAGGGATCACCTCACACCAGTCAGAATGGCCATGGTTAAAAAATCTACAAACAATAAATGCTGGAGAGAGTGTGGAGAAAAGGGAAACCTCTTGCACTGTTATTGGGAATGTAAATTGATACAGCCATTATGGAGAACAGTATGGAGATTCCTTTAAAAAGTAAAAATAGAACTACCATATGATTCAGCAATCCCACTACTGGGCATATACCCAGAGAAAACCATAATTCAAAAAGACTCATGCACCCCAATGTTCATTGCAGCACTATTTACAATAGCCAGGACATGGAAGCAACCTAAGTGTTCATCGACAGATGAATGGATAAAGAAGTTGTGGCACATATATACAATGGAATATTACCCAGCCATAAAAAGCAATGAAACTGAGTTATTTGTAGTGAGGTGGATGAACCTAGAGTGTGTCATACAGAGTGAAGTAAGTCAGAAAGAGAAAAACAAATACCATATGCTAACACATATATATGGAATCTAAAAAAAAAAAAAAAGGTTCTGAAGAACCTACGGGCAGGACACGAATAAAGACGCAGACGTAGAGAATGAACTTGAGGACGTGGGGAGGGGGAGGGGTAAGATGAGACGAAGTGAGAGAGTGGCATGGACATATGTACACTACCAAGCGTAAAATAGATAGCTAGTGGGAAGCAGCTGCATAGCACAGGGAGATCAGCTTGGCGCTTTGTGTCCACCTAGAGGGATGGGATAGGATGGATGGGAGGGAGACGCAAGAGGGAGGGTATATGGGGATATATATGTATCCGTATAGCTGATTCACTTTGTTATACAGCAGAAACTGACACGACATTGTGAAGCAATTATACTCCAATAAAGATGTTAAAAAAAAAAAAAGAGGGCTTCCCTGGTGGCGCAGTGGTTGAGAGTCTGCCTGCCGATGTAGGGGACACGGGTTCGTGCCCCAGTCCAGGAGGATCCCACATGCCGCGGAGCGGCTGGGCCCGTGAGCCATGGCCGCTGGGCCTGCTCGTCCGGAGCCTGTGCTCCGCAACGGGAGGGATAGAAAATACATTTACAGTACTGTACTGTATTTATTGATACAATAATTTTATGTCATCTGTCTAAAAAGCTGAATTATCTGTCTGTACCTCATTAATATTATCTCACATGATACAAAATGCTGTAGATGTTATACATATTACTAATACTAGACATTAAAAATGAAAAGAGATTGTGAAAAAGAGATTCATATTTATTTACAGGTAAGACAATTCATGCATTGATAATAAAGAAGCTGAGATATAATTGCTTTAGTGTGATCGATAAAATTGCTTCACGGTAGCCTAGCATCTACACTAATGACTGAATAGATATAAAATTTTCGTCGCATACAGTATTACAGTCATATTTATAAGGCAGTATCGAAAACATTGTTACATTATTTTTTTAAAAAACCACTTACCTGTGATGATAAGCTGATGCTCCATCTCTCCAATCATGAGAGAGAAAGAGATACTGCATGGTAATGTAATTCTTTGAAAGCAAAGTTATAAAACTGTAAGATAACTAACATTATTAATTTATATTAAATATCATTCACTTATGTCTATGTAAGCTGAGGCTATCCACTTCAATACAAGTCTTGTACATGATGTTCTACACATCTATTTTTAATGTCTATTGAACAAAATTAGCATATAAGTGGACCCAAACAGTTCAAACCCATTTTGTTCAAGGGTCGGTCGTATATATTTGTGGGGCTACAGCTGATAGCTGGGGGCGTATTTGTGGGTAGGCAGAAGTTATGACTTTCTTAATGTAAGGGGCTTTCTTTAGACAGAAGAAGTGAAATAAGGCATTGTCATTCACTTTTTTGAGGTCCTTTTGTCTACCAGCAGCTTTCCTGCTGCCATAGGACAGGAATGCAGGAAGCAGGAGAGTAGGGAGTGGGTTCCAGGGGGGCACGAGCTCCCTGGAAGTCTTGGTCCCTTCTCTAGATTCCAAGCCATCTTGATTCTCGAGACACAGAGTGTGGCGGCCGGGCACGGCGAGGAGAAAGGAATGGCCGTTTCTCTGATCATGCCAGTTTTACAGGGCGAGAGTCCATAGGCCGAGGGAAAGAAGAACAAGCAGTGCAGAATGCATTCCTTCACTGACTCTCACACAAGGGGAGCATCTCTGCCCATGGATTCTCTAGCTCAGACGAAGCCACGCCATCCCAGAGTCACTCAAGATGGAAACTTCAGAGGCTTCTTTCACTCTGCTTCACCCTGCCCAATTCTCTGTCACCACGTCCCAGCCATATCATCACTTCCTTCTCATCACAGAGTCATGGGAAAGTGATAACTGTGCTTAGCTCGGGAAGAGGAACTTGTAGGAGGGGCCGAGGGAGAAAAATACTTTTATTTCAGAGCTTTCTATACTGTTTGATTTTCTAAACTTTTGCTAAATTTCTCATCTTGGATGTCAATGGACATGAAAAAGATAATCAAAATAAGTGTGTAAACACACACAATGTATTTATATAATCAATTGTGTATATTAACTACCTCCTTTGTAATGTTTCCTGGTAGGGTCCCCATCACTCTTTGCTTCCTGACTGGTCTACTTTTTACAAGCCTCTCCCTACCAACCAATCCTGCACACTGCTGCTACAGTTACCTCTCACAGACACTATTTTATGTGATTCTGGGTCATTTTTTAAATATAATACAAGGAGATGACTATCAAACGTGAAATTGCCTAGCTTGGTGCCTGCTGCTTAGGAAGTACTCAATGAATGCTGGTTTCCTTTTAAAATTTGTAGTTCTTCAGAGGGTCTCCACTGATCAAAGAGCAAAGTGCCCCACTTCTTAACCGGTGCCCCAGGATGCTTTGCTGACCCGGGTTCCACTGGCCACACTGCATTCAGGCCATACAACAAAGCTCTGGGATTCCTCCACACCTACCAATTTCTGACCTGCCCTTTCATGGCTATAGAAATCCTGCCTGGCCCTTTAGGGACCATCTCAAATGCCACCTCTGCCATGAAGCTTTCCAAGAGCACCCTCCTCTGTACCACCACGGGACTTACTGGTGCTATTTTTTCCTTGTTAACAATGTGTCACATTTGGAAATCATATACTGATAGCTTTTGAAATGCCACCTCCATCCCCAGCTTCCCATTGTCTCTCCCATCCATTTGCAATTGATTAATTAATTCATTAATCTTTTATTGAGTGTCTACCATGTGCCAGGCACTGTACTGGACACCAAAGGGAGAGTGATAAGTAAGTCAGAGGCAAGTCTCCTCTCACTGTAGTCAGGGAGGCTCTTGAGGGTCGGAGGGATCTCTCTGGGAGCTGAGAGTTGAGCAGAGACATGGATGAAGGGAGTGATCTGCCATGGCACTGTATGGGGGAAGAGTGTCCCAGGCAGGAGAGCCCTGCAGAGGGAAGGAGCTGGAAGCCAGTGCGACAAGACTTGAGTAGGTGAGAGGGAGCCTGTAGAAAAGGGGGCTGGAAATGTGGTCAGGACCAGGTCGTGGGAGAGCAGTGTCATGACCTGGTTTTCATTTTTAAACATCACCTGGGGTTCTGAGTGTAGAAGAGACTATAGGAGCTGGAGGACAAAGAATGGAATCGGAAGAATCAATAGGGAGACAGGTAAGAAATGATGGAGGTTTGTACCAGGGTGGAACTGGCAATGGCAGATTTGAGGAATCCTTTGGAAGAAGCCCAACAAGACTTGCTTGTGAATTGGCTGTGAGGAAAAGAGAGAAATTAAAGAATACCTCTATTTTTTTTTTTTACCAGAATACTGATATCATTCAATGAGATAAGGAAGAAGAGATGAAATAGGAAGGAGTTCAAGATGGGCACTGGGGTAAGAGTTTCATTTTGGACACGTCAACTTTGAGAAGTCTATTAGACACCCGAGAGGAAATGTTGAGAAGAGAATTGGATATTTAAGTCTGGTTTTCAAAGAGACATCTAGGCTGGTCGATTCAACTGATTAAGTAAAAATGTAAAAATAAATACAAGTCCTTATCATTCATTCAATAAACATTTATTGAGCACATACTATTAGGTTGAGCCATATGAAGTATCATCTTTGTATGTCAAGGTGATCCAATATCAGCCAACTTCATATAGTTCAAGCTATCCAAAGTGCCATGCCAAGCGAGGGCTGTGAAGGGTAAAGATGTATTGGGAAATAGCATTCTTATGTAAATCAATTTTTAACAGTTTTCTTGAGGTATAATTGATTTGCAAAGAACTGCACATATTTAATGTGTATAATTTTACAAAACTGGACATATGCAAACACCCATGATACCATCACCACAATCAAGGTAATAGACATAAGCAACACCTCCCAAAGTTTCCCTGTGTCCCTTTGGTAGTTTTTCTGTTTGTTGTAAGGACACTCAACATGAGATCTATCCTCTTAACACATTTTGAAGTGCATGTTACCCTACTGTTAACTACAGGCACCATGTTGCACAGCAGATCTCTAGAACTTGTTCCCCTAGCAAAACTGGAACTTTATACTCCTTGGACAACTCCCCATTTCCATCCCCACCCCCACCTCTGGCAACCACTATCACATTCTCTTCCTCTATGACTGACTATTTTAGATCCCTCTACCTAAGTGAAATCGCGCAGTATTTGTTCCTCTGTGACTAGCTTATTCACTTAGCATAATGTCCTCCAGGTTCATCCATGCTGTTATAAAAGGCAGGATTTTCTTCTTTGTTTAAGGCTGAATGATAGTCCATCATATGTATACACCACATTTTCTTTTTTTTTTTTGACAATTTAATACAGTATTTATTAGCGATTAGTGTTGAGAAAATTATTTCCCTCTACATACAAAAATACAGATTTGAACACTATGAAAACAATCAGGACAAGTACCGTGAAAAATTGGTCCTTCAAAAGAAATGAAGAGGGAAAACTGAGGGCAGCACGAGGCTTTGTCTGCTGTCAGGGACAAACCAACAGGAGCAAAGGCTTTGGGGCCCCCAAACCACTCCAAATGAATAGAGTCAAACATGGGAGCCTGTGGGAGCCGGGTGGTGCCCACCCCAGGGCATCCACACCAGCTTCAAAAGCCAGGATGGGAGCTCTGACCTACCAACAGCATAAATCAAAGTTTGCCAAACAGGTGTCACCTCAGGTCGCCCCACAGCTGTGTCTACACTGTTAAAGGAAATAGACTTTTAAGAAGCAAAGTGTAGTAGTTGTTAAATTAACATTGCCCCTCTCCCAAATATCACTGGGCCAAGTACCGAGTAATCAGTATCAGCCATCTGACTCGACTTCCTTTGTTAGAAAATGACACATTCCGACCCTTCAAAGTGACAAAAAAAAAAAAAGCTACAGTAGTATGTTTTAATAAATCCATTCCTTCATTTTAAATGGGCTCAGCGAGTTTACTCAAGACTTTTCTTGACCAGACATAACTCAGTCCTGCAGGGGTGGGAAAGCAAAAAGAGCAGCTGGCATGTCCTCTGTGTCTTAATTTCGTCAAGCTTGTCACAGCAGGGAATCTATTATGTTTGGGCGGAAACCAGGAAGGGCCAGGGAACCTACCCAGGGCATCCACAAACCAATCTGAGATCCGAGTGGAAGGTGAGACCGAGACCAGCAGATTTCCCCCTGCCCCCCAGCACATCTCACGTGGGCAGAGGGAGGCTGGGCAAGGCATACACCACATTTTCTTTATCTATCCATTTGTCAATGGATACTTGGGTTGTTTCCTTATCTTGGCTATGGTGAATAGTGCTGCAATGAACACGGGAGTGCAGCCACCTCTTCAAGATCCTGATTTCAGTTCTTCTGGATATATACCGAAGTGGGATTGCTGGATCTTATGGTAGTTCTATTTTTAATTTTTTGAGGAATCTCCATACTGTTTTTCATAGCTGCTCCACCATTTTACACTGCCGTCAATAGTATACAAGAGTTCCAATCTCCCTACAACCTCCAACACTTGTTACCTTTTAGTTTTTAAATAATAGCCATCTTAACAGGTGTGAGATGATATCACGTTGTGGTTTTGATTTGCGCTTCCCTGCTAATTCATGGCGTTGAGTATCTTTTCATATATTTGTTGGCATTTGTATGTCTTCTTTAGAGAAATGTCTGTTAAAGTCCTTTGCCCGCTTTTTAATCACATTATTTGTGTTTGCTATCGAGTTGTAGGAGTTCCTTGTATATTTGGGAGGCTAACCCCTTATCAGATATATGGTTTGCAAATATTTTCTCTCATTCTGTAGGTTGCCTTTTCATCCTGTTGATTGTTTCCTTGGCTACACAGAGACTTTTTAGTTTGATGTCATCCCATTTGTCTATTTTTCCTACCGTTGCCTATGCTTTTGGTATAAACCTAGTAATAATAACAATCACTTATTTAGCAGTTATTATGTCCAGGCGCTGTAATAAGCAACTTGTATATATTAATCATTTAATTATCACAACTTTATGAGGTAAATACTCATTATTTCTGGAAAAGAAAAAAATAATTTGCTTAACCAAATTGTATTGGGTTAAAGATGGCTACAAATTCATTACCAGTCACCCTGTGGAAAGGTGGAGGCTATTCCCCACCACCACCCTACCCAAAGCCTGTGAATGGCTTTGACCAATAGAATGAGCTGCAATGGTAATCTCTGAGGCCAGGCTTTAAGAGATCTGGGGCTTTCACTTTTGACCTCTTGGAGCATTCCCTCATGGAAGCCAACTGCCTTGGTAGAATTCCAACCACGCTGAGATCACCAGACTGTGAGGAAACCCAAGCTCACCACCTGTAGAAAGCGATACCCCTGGAGGAACACTGAGTAGCCAGATATACGAGTAAATTTTTCTAGGAACTTCTGACTCAGCTTAGCTACTGGCTAAGCTACTTAGTATATAACCTCAGCCACTACTTCCCAGAATAAAATAACCACCAAGCTGAACCCTTCCCAAATTCTTATCCATAAATAAAGCAGCTATTTGAAGCCATTAAGTTTTAGGGTAGTTTTCTCTGTAGCAATAGGTAACCAGAACACAACCAGGAAGTAGCTGAGCTGGGATTTAAATCCAGGCTGTTTCCACAACCTATACTCTTAACCACTATACTATACTACCCCTCTAATGCATGGGATACATATAATAAGCACCCATTAAGTGATTACACGCTAAAGTCTAGGGAATTTCCCCCCAGGATAACCTTGACACACATCTGGTCAAATAATTATTCTTATCTACCAGATACATTTGGAACAAGTTTATACACCAATGTATGCCTAAACCCACATAACCTCACCACTGAAACTATAAAGTATCTAATTGTATCTTGTCATTAATATTCAGTGAGAAGTGGTTAGTGTATTTGTTTTCTCCTGCTGCATGACAAATTACCACAAACTGAGTGATGTATACAAATATATGTAACATATGACAGTGTATATATATCACTCAGTTTGTGATAATTTGTTATGCAGTCAAGGTATCAGCTGGGCTGTGCTCCTTTCTGAAGCTGGGAGCCTCTTCCAAGCTCATGTGACAGGCAGATTTCAGGACGCTGCAGATGTAATACTGAAGTCCCTGTTTTCTTGCTGGCTGTCATCTGAGGCCAGCTCTCAGCTCCTAGATGCTGCCCATGGTTCCTTTCCATATGGCCCTCTCACAGCCTCTCACGATGGTGGCTTCCTTCCTCAAGGGCAGCAGAGGAGTACTTCACTCCAGTCTGTTAAGATGAAGTTTTATATACGTAATGATGTACTCTCAGGAGTGACATCCAGCACCTTTGCCACATTAACGTGGCTAGAAGCAGGTCACGCATCTTGCTTGCACTCAAGGAGAGGGGGCTGTGCAAGTGCGTAACTCCCTGGGGATCCCCTTAAGGTGTTACTGCCACAGTTAGCTTTCCTGGCTCCCTTTCATGATTTTCATGCTTACATCCATTACCTGCATTCAGTATTCTGCACAACCCGTGGATGCCAAGATTGTGTGATGAAAAAATAAAACCAAAACAGGTGAAGCAGACGATCCATACTGTGGAAGAGGTGACAAGCACAAACTAATGCCACACACTCTAGGACTTGATGGTTAGCGTGCTGGTGTCATGGTCTCTTCTGTTATGGGGTGGAGTGAATCAGAGATGCTGGTTTTAGTTTGGTTCAGCCATTTACAAATTGTGCAACATAGTCGTTAACCTTTGAGACAATTTTTTTGTCTCCTTAGCCATGAAATAGGTTTAGGTAACATAGTGTATATAAAAGGACTTTGTAAACAGTAAAGTTTTCAAGGCTCTACAAGCTCAAGTACTAGACAAGTTTAAAGGCACAATCAGCCCTTCCCATTTTCCCTTCCTTTATCCTTGTCCCTTCCCTTCGCAGCACAGAACAGTTAGAGGTGGGCCTGCCACATGGTGGTGAGGGTGGAGGCAGACAGACAGGGCAGCCATGAAGAGGCACCCTGGGCAGTGTCCCCTCAGTATGCAAGGATGTGGAGTAAAAATGTAGGTTGGGTGTGAGTAACAGGAACAAGAGATGGTCAGCATATTTGGGAGATGGGATCCATTTAGCAAATAAGTAAATTGATTGAGTGCATAAGTGCATATGTTAAGAAAAATGAGAACCAGGTTTCTCACTTTTGGAGATGGCACTAAAAACATGTAAAGGGAGGAGGCTAGAATAAACTGTAGCTTTCGATTGGAATTAGAAGAATGAGTATGAGCTCATGTTTTTTATATACAAATACACAAATAGTTATGGATGTGTGTGTATGTGTGTGTGTGTATAGCAGCAATGAGCACATCACATAGTCAAATCTTTAGTGGTGTCTAAATACCGTCCACCACTAAAAGGAATCAGTACTCTTTAGAGAAACTATTGATTCTAGGCTGGGACAGAAGTACAAGATGATCCTACAGCATATTTTGTGCCAGAGAGTGAAGAGATGCTCAAAGAGTGATTAGAACACATAAAAAGGACACAGGAATCAGCCCACTGGCTAATTCTGGGACAATTCCAGCATCAAAATGATTAATAATAGTAAGAGACACAACCCATTGAGCAAAATAGGAGTCTGTAAGTCCACACAGATATAAATAAATAATAAACAAACAAAAAAAAACACAAAGGAGAGAAGGAAAAGCTCTTTGAAGTATAATGCCAAATAAGTGAGGATGGGATCACGGACATAGAAAATCACCATTTGGCAACCTCCATAATGTTTGATTCAGTTGGGAGTCATCAATGGAGGCTACAGCTGGTGGGCAGAGGTCAAATGAGGAACAGAATATTGACATCATACGTAATACTACTGAATTGCAAAGGGAAAAATGGTGACTTTAAGGTGGAGAACTTGGCAACATGACCAGAGAGTCAACCAGTCTCGAGACAGATGGACATCGTGTGCCTCCCTATGTGATGCACTGAAAAGAGCATGGTGTCATTTCCGCAATATTTCTGCCGGGAAATCCTGACCTGACTCTGCCAGAAAGAAACATCAAATCACTTAGGTGGGATATCCTAGAGAATGTAAAGCCTGTACTTTAAAATCATCGAGGACATGAAAGCCGGGAAGTCTGAGGAACTGACCCAGTTAGGGGAGACTGAAGAGAAATGACAACCAAATACACTGCCTGCTCCTTGATGGCAACCTGGACCTGCAGGTGAAGCGTCGTTGTCGGGACAGTCGGGGAAATTGGAACTGAGTCTGGGAACTGGGTGGTGATGTTGTATCAATGCTGATTTTCTGATTTGCAAGGCTGTATGGTGGTCATGTGGAGAATGTCCTGGGTTTTGGGAAATACACGCTGAGGTATTTAAGAGCAATAGGACACCCTGTCTCCAGCTCAGTTTCAAGTGATTTGGAAAAACACTAGTGAGAATGGGTATAGATAAACCTAAATAAATCAGCATACCATAAATCAGGGAGTGGGGCAGGAACAAATGCAGCGAAGCGTTAACGATGGAATCTGGGTGAAGGTGTATGATACAGGAATTCATTCTGCTGTACTTACAGCTTTGCAGTAAGTTTGAAATTATTTCAAAACAAATCTTTTTTTTTTTTACTTGTTCTTATTTAATATATGAAGAAGTGAATTCAAATATACCAATGACATCACTTTTGTATGAAGGGCTAGTTTTTTGGTTTTTTTAATCTTTATTGGAGTATAATTGCGTTACAATACTGTGTTAGTTTCTGCTGTATTACAAAGTGAATCAGCTATACATATACATATATCCTCATATTTCCTCCCTCTTGCATCTCCCTCCCACCCTCCCTATCCCACCCCTCTAGTTGGTCACAGAGCACCGAGCTGATCTCCCTGTGCTATGCGGCTGCTTCCCACTAGCTATCTGTTTTACATTTGGCAGTGTATATATGTCCATGCCACTCTCTCACTTCGTCCCAGCTTACCCTTCCCCCTCCCCGTGTCCTCAAGTCCATTCTCTACGTCTGCATCTTTATTCCTGTCCTGCCCCTAAGTTCTAACAAATCATTTTTTAATGCAGGGAAAAAGAGTTACCTAATCACCCTTCCTCCCCAAAGCAATTTCAGCTCCTTGAGAAGTCTCTGTCTTCAAAGTCTGTTGTTTCCCTTGGCACAGCTCCAGGCACACAGGGAGTCCATGACCTAGACCTGTGGGCAGGTGGGCCGTGGCATAAACACACAGCCTTTGCAGGGTTCGCGCTCTCCCACTTTACAAGTTTTCATGGAATGAATCGGATGCAACATGACAGATGAATGAAGGATTGCAATTGCCTTCACAAACCACTATCGGTTTTACCTTGAGTGCCATTGGGAGCAATCACCCTGAGTGAGGGAAGGAAGCAGTGGTGAGCAGTGCAGAATCGCATGACTGTTCTGTCTCAGCGGCCAGCTAGTCCACCGGCCTTGGAGGCGTTTGCTGACTTTCTGTGGTTGACAACCAGGCTGCCATGCACTTTGGTGGTCTAGATAGAATCTTGCTGATTTGGGTCAGATTGTGCATGCTGTTCAGGATTCAGTGACGTTTAAGTTTCGTGCTGTCAGTTTTGATCAGCCAGTGTATTATTTTTGGTTTTCAGTTAAGAAAATATACACTTAGAGCTATAAAAGCACCTTTTTTTTTTTTTTTTTTGCGGTACGCGGGCCTCTCACTGCTGTGGCCTCTCCCGTTGCGGAGCACAGGCTCCGGACGCGCAGGCTCAGCGGCCATGGCTCACGGGCCCAGCCGGTCCGCGGCACGCGGGATCCTCCCGGACCGGGGCACGAACCCGTGTCCCCTGCAACGGCAGGCGGACTCTCGACCACTGCGCCACCAGGGAAGCCCCTAAAAGCACCTTTCTTATTGAAATTCCTGCAGAAATAATTCTGTTATACAAGTCTGAAATTCTCTGGTTTCTCATCCCTTTGTCTCTTTAAAATAATTGTTTATGCAACACAATTTTTGGATGTTTCTTTTCTAAAGACTGTAGTGTTAGGTTGGAACATTCCAAAATCGCAGACAGAGTTGGAAGGGGACTTAGAGGTTGTCTAGTGCACAGTATCCGATCCAGACTTTAGACTGATTTCTACACCGTGGAACGCAAGGGGTACAGCTAAGGAGAAAAGAGTGGGCAGAAAGAGGACTCCAGCCACAGGTACCTCTCCTGCCCAGAAGGAATGGGGCACGAGGCAGCAAAAATGTGTCTTTCTCGGGTTTCGCTGGTGGCGCAGTGGTTGAGAGTCCGCCTGCCGATGCAGGGGACACGGGTTCGTGCCCCGGTCTGGGAAGATCCCACATGCCGCGGAGCGGCTGGGCCCGTGAGCCATGGCCACTGAAAATGTGTCTTTCTCAACTATAGCCAGGAGTTAGAAAGCACTGATCCTCTCAAATCTCCCAGGCCCATGCAGGGATTCTACCAGCACAACCAGAATGGGGTTCCAGCGTCTGCATAAACCCCTCCAGTGATAGGGATTTTGGCACCTCCCTAAAAGCTCCGGCTGAAGCCCTCTAAATCTAACACTCCACTGAGGTCACGGTGTCTGCTCCTTCCCTCCCCTCCTCACCCTGGTACCTCTTCTTGTCTTCCGCTTCTCTGCAGACCCACCAGACTAGGCCAGGTCTAGAGACACATTCTGAGGCAGCCCCGCGGGATGGGAGAGGCCCCCAGTTGCCCCTCAAAGGGTGCTGTGGCTGTCGCTTGCCCCTAGTCTCTCTGACAGCTTCGTGCTCCGTGCTATAAATAAATGATTTTTTAATGCTTATCTGCTTCCCTCTGTCTGCTTTTCTGGTTATTTTTGGGTGACAGGCCTCCTCTGTATTAGGTGGTGGCCACGCCGTGGCATTATTAAAGACCACGCCCACCTCATCAGAAGCAAACAAGGCCAGCAAGTGAGTATTGGAGGCTGGGGCAGGTGGGCAGGGGGTGGGGGCTTGTCTTGAGGTTCAGAGCAGTGCTCATGTCCTCCTGCTGAAGCGTCCCAGGCAGACCACGGACCCCCATACCGTCCAAGCTACTCTGCACAGAGAATCCTGAACTCAGGTCCTCTCCTCTCACCTAACTCTGCATCCACAGGCACTATTCTCTTGAAACAACCACCATGAAATGTGCAAAGGAGACTAGAGCAAGAGTCGGGACGCTGGGGCTCCTCTCCAGACCTGCAACTTCCTGGTTGGGTGGCTTTGAGTGACTCAGTACTTCTCAGCACCTCAGTTTTTTTTAATCCATAAAATGGGACTGCTGACCATTGCCCTGCCTGGTAAGAGGGCTGGAATGTGGGTTTTCATCTCTCGCTTCTGAGGGCAGCTTTGGCTGCTGAGGTCCCAGAAACATGGCCAGGGCTCAGACCGCTCCCCACTCCCTGGGGGGGCCCTTGGTGGCCCGCAGCCAGGATCTCAGGGATGTTTCTAGTTTAGCAAACTAGGCTGTATTCTTTTGACCTCAAGTGTCCATGGAAAAAACTCAAAAAAAGAAACCCTGATTTGCTAAGGCCTCACTTAACATCAAAATTCAGAGTTGTCTTGAGATGACAGCTCATCCTAACAGAAATGCCCTCCTCCAACCCCGCCCTTCCTTCCAGACTCCCCAGGCCTGCTCCCCTGACTAAAGACTTCCCTCCGCCCTTGCCTTTTTCTCCAGGGAACCCTCCTCAGCCCCTTCCTCCTTCTCAAAGACACTCCTGCCTCCACTTCCAGGCCTGTCCCCTCAACCCCTCCCCACCTCCGTCAGAGCATGGTCTCTCCCTCAAATGCTTGCATTTCTTCCCCCATGTTGTTTAGGCCTCCATTGCCTATAGCCAGAGCTTAATCCTGATGACACTTTGTCCTTTAGTCTTTGGTCCGAGGAATCACCTGCATTTATTATGATTTTCTGAGTCTAAGGAGAGAAAATTTATTCACCTCCTCCAGTAGTTTTCGTAAAGCACAGCACCAAGGTGTTTGAATCCTTTAGGAAAGTGCCATCGACCTCAAGAACCATCCCTTCCTATTTTCAGGGGTTTGCTCTACCTGTGTCTGTCCCTGCCAGGTCATGTTCCCCATGGCACTTGGTTGGGCTTTGGCCCCAGGCCTTCGAAGCCTGAACACTGGTCTCCCTTCAGGGTCCCGCGTTGAGGCCATGGCTTCTGCTGCTCACATAGCGTGGGCGTGGGATTCCCTGGCAGGACTCCCTGTTCCCAGCCAGCCACGGCTCCTCGTCCCCGTGTCACCAGCTGTTGCCCCACCTTCCCTGCCCCTCTGCCCCATCACTCCAGCCCAGTTCATTATTCGGACCTTTTCTGCTTTTCACCCTCCACTGATTCACAGAGGGTTCCAATTAATTTTAAATGGTCACCAATTTTCCTCAAGCCTCAGGCAATAATGGAGATTTAGGTCTAAATTAAAAGTTGCTAATTTAGAAACATTTGCCCACTAATGCTGCTGAAGGGCTATCCCTTGGCAGTGCTGTCCCCTCGCTGTCTCTGGAGTGGTTTTCAATCCAGGTGATTTTGCCCCTCAGGGGACAAAAGTCTGGGCGCAGTTTTGGTTGTTATTACTTGGAAAGGGAAGTGCAACTGGCATTAATGTGTAGAGGCCAAGGATGCTGCTAGATATCCTAAAATACACAGGACAGTCCCCAAGAAAAAAGAATTATCTGGCCCAAAGTAACCAAATGCTGAGGCTAAGAAACACTGGATATAGAACATGTCTAAGCTTCTCCAGAAACCTTTCCTTGCACAGCCCTGCGTTCTCTAGAGCAGGCCTTAAAGCTTTCATTTCTCCAGATCTAGAAACTTAGAAGCGCAAAACGATCTCCTTAGATGTTCCAGATCTGTTTTCTTTGGCCCTATAGTCTGTTTTAATGCATTCAATATTCAAAATTGGGAGATTTTGCAAGAAAAGTTTGGATTTACAGCTTGTCCTGAAAACTGGAAGATGCGTTAACACTGGCCCCCGATTCCTCAATGGCAACATTTAGTGGGAGCTGAACAGCAGTTCCCATAGCCCTTCACATGGGCCATTACGTGATCAGTTCGCCTGAGTTTTCAACACTCCCCGTGGTCTCTGACCTTGAGTGTCAGTGGTCACTTATTATCATGCTTGCTCTGCTGTTTTCTCTTATAGCAGAGAAACACTTCCATCCCACACCTCAACCAGAAGTGGGGAAGCAGAAGATAGACTGAGTGGCACTCAGAGCCTTCACTCATTTTTATTACCCACTTTGCTTGTGGGCATTTGACTGTGCAAGCCCTGCTCCAGATGGACTCCTGCCGGGGCAAGTGACTGGACCATTTGACCCTGGAGTCCCTCCCCCAGACTCACGAGACAAGGGGAGGTAGGTGGAAGGTAACTCTTGTGCTCTTTTCCTAGATCCAAGTTTCCTGCTGGGAGATGGGGCTCCTGAGATTGGGATTCTCCATGGATCCACATCAAATGCTCCACATTGAACAGCAAAAGAAAGAGGTAAGGAGCGGGCCTCAATCACATAGCCCAAGGGAGCCTGGTCCCCAACCCATCTTCTAACACAGGGCTGCTGAGCTATGGCCCACAGGCTAACACAGACTTGCTTCCTGTTTTATAAATAAAGTTTTATTGGTACTTTTACCTATTGTCTGTGGCTGCTTTCTTGCTACACTGGCAGAGCTGAGTAGTTGTGACAGGGACAACAGGGCCCACAAAGTCTAAAATATTTATTGTCTGGTCCTTCACAGAATAAGTTTGCAGACCCCATCCTGACACAGCAGTACCTCCCATTTGTATACACTTTGCAATTTACACAGCACTTTTTAAATCCTCCCAACAATCGCACGATATGGGCAGGGCAAGGATTGTCAAAGGTACAAAGAAAAATTTTGAGCGATGGTTGGGTACTCAGTGCTGAGCTCTGCTCTTTCACATGCATTTCCTCACAACAGACCTGTGAAGTCATTTTAACTTTACAGAAGATGCAACAGAAGCTCAGAGAGGTTAGGTGACAGGTCCAAGGTCACCCTCGAGTCCGACCAGCTCCATGCCGGGCATCTCTGTTCTCTAGCTTGCTCTGACATAGTAGTCGTGACCCTCTGTGTGCTGTGCAGGTGGTTCCTACCATGGCACTCCCAGGGAACCACCTGCACAATTGCTGGAGCTGCGGCCTTCACTCTCCCACTGCCCACACTGGTGAGTCACCTAGGAGTAGAGAACTGTTGCATTAAGGCCAGTTCACTGTAGTTGTCTTTTCTCTCTTCCCAACTTGCCAAAGACTGAACTGCTCCGTGGACTCCTGGGCAAATTCCCCTTGAACCTGACAGCTACCCATTCTGAACTAGTGCTGCCAGGTGGAAACAGATGCTGTGAACACCAAGCCAAGCTCCCTCCTAACCCTGACTGCAGGTGATGCCAGGATGAAAGAGCCAGAGACCTGGGGGTGGTTGAAAAGGAGGGCAAAGGGAGGGGCCTGAGTTGAAAGGAGCACAGCCCAATGGCCACGGAGGGGATGAGGGCCAAGGAATCAGGGCAAACGGAAAGCAACCATGTGTTTCATTACAAGCTGCCCGGCAGCCTGTGAAGGGTAATAGATGCAAAGCTTCAAGGAGTTGTAATCCGGCTGGATAGGACAGGCCACATGGAAGCTACACACCTCTGTGGAGTAATTTATGCCACATTAACTCCGTGCACTTGGGCCTCCATGAGCAATGGTGTGTGTCTTGGCATCTGTGTTTTGAGTGAGCAGGCAGGGCTGGCCAAACCCCTGGGACCAGTAGATGGTTTCATGCATGGGAAATGATGTCAGGTACCAGGAGGAAGTGCTGACCCCAGAACATCTGGAGCTGCCACGGAGCCTGATGTCCTTCTATTTCAGATTCATATTCTGCCTGGTACAGTAACTGGCACCTGGTAGATGCTCGGTAAATGTTAACTTGAACCCACCGTTTCACCTAGATGTGAAATTGTATATAGTTATACGTATGTATACAGACATCTACATACATATATGTGTATGTAGATATTCTACTAAATGTAAAGTCAAATAAATATGTTATCTATTTTTTCCATTCTCATTATCAATGTATTCAGTAAAAATTGAGAGCCTACTGCATTAATTGCTTTCCTCTTAAATTGCAAGAATAGGTTGGTGTGAGGGGAAAAGAGTAAACAACCCAGGCTGATAAGAGCAACAGCCTCAAATTGTGTGGTTGTGAGAAAGGAGGCTGGCAAGGTGAGGTGGGGACAATGGATGGGAGTGTTGGATGCCAGGTGGGGGAATTTGGACTTGATCTCATGGGCATTCAGTAGGGGTTGTAGCTACTTAAGCACAAATGACAAAAGTAAGGATTTGAGAAGTTTAGTCAGGCATTGGCATGAGGGAGTTTGCAGGAAGGGGATCTAGGTGGGAGGCAGGTGTCATTGGGCATGACCATGGTCACTACCTAAAAGCCCAGCTGATCCTGAGCACTTGTGGTGGGTTCCCAACAAAGCAGGTTGGGCACTATCTCACGGAATCCTCCCAGCAACCTATGAGATAGGTTTTACCATCCCCATTTGTTGGATAAGAAAACTGAGGCTTCAAGCTCTGGGGTTGCAGAGGTACTATGAAGTGACAGCAGGTCGGGAGGGCTGGAGATACCTGGCAGGGCTCCGTGGTGAGGTATATAAGAGACAATGCAGAGGTGGGATGCTGGGACTGTCCAGCTCAAGGGCCAGGAGTGTGAGAGAATGGAGCGGGAGGCTGCAACCTCCCAGAGTCCACAATGGCTTCAACGGTTGAGTCAGGCTATCTGAGGAAACACTGTGCCCAGTTCCGTTGTGATCCAGTGACACAGCAAGTCATCTTTCTTACTGACTGGTACCAAGGCCATGAGCTGCCCTTCAGCCCAAGGTTCTCTTTGCCTTCTGAAGGTTGTGTAAACCCACTCCCACCCCCTCTGCTACAACACATTTTTTACCACGGAGTTTTTATACCGTGATGACCAAGGAGTGGTGAGACGCCTCCTTGCTTCCAGAGACGAATTCCCCACACCCCGCTTCTGTCTGGCAAGATGCCAGCCCTTTGCTCACTGGGCCTGGAGAGCCCAACGTGATATAAACCAAAATAAAATTAAACAGCTTATTATCTGCCAGAGAAAGATGATTAAACTGGTCTACTTTGTGTCCTGATGGGCTGTCTCTAAACTGGGTGTCCAATATCGGGTAAGTCCAACATCTGGATTAGAACAACAGTATGAACTGTCCGTGGGTTAATTAGTTTCTTAGAAAGTTTATTCATTTCTCCTCTTCCCCTTCTGAAGGTAAAGGACATTTCATACTGAGTCAAAATACTCAGCTTCTATTCCATGTGGCCAGAATATAACATCATCAACTTGATAACCCATCACAGCCAGCGAGCAGTTAGGTGGGGTCCCCTCCTTCTGCAGCCTTGTCACTGACACTCCCCGTGGAGCCTCCACCAGGCGTAGATGATCCCCCTTCAGTGAGCCTGGTCTATAGCTGCTCCCCCTGGCTCCTGGGAGAGGTTGGAAGGACATGACAACGAGCTAACTCTTCCCTTTCCTACGCCCATCCACGTCTGTCAGTGTCTTCAGGGCTTGACAAGGCACTCAGCACACCCAGGAAGCCGCCCTGGATTAGCACATCCCTTCTCATCACAAAGCTGGCGCAAACCCCTTCCCTGGCCACAGTCCAACAACAGGGTTTTGACACCCTTTAAGTCCGGCCTGGAGAGGAGCATGCCTTTCTGCTTTGTGAGATCAGAGGTACTCAGATATGTGTATAGTTTCTTTCTTATTTATTTATTTTTTTTGGCTTGTTTGCTTGACTATTAAGGTTATCCTTTTTAATTGTTTTTGAGCCATTTGGCAGGTGTGTTTTCCTTCCCCAACTGTATCATCAAATCTTTTCAGTCAAGAACCACGTCTAATCACCCTCAGCTTCCAGTACCCCGTAACATACTCAGCACACAGTTGAGTAGGTGGGTGCTCAAAAGCGCTCGCTACCCCATGACACTCGGCAGTATTCTGTGCAGGTCCAGGGCGTGGCTCCAGGGCAAATGCCAGCTCTGTCCCTGCTCAGCTATGTGAATCGGTCAACTCATTTCACCCCTTTGTTGCCTCCCTTTGCGTGTTTGTAAAGTGGAGATGACGATGCCGACCTCATTGGGTCCTTGTGAGGATTACACGGGTTACAACTCATAAAGTACCTGGAAGAGGACCCGATGCATAGTAACACTGAATACATGCTGACGGAGATCTGGAAAGCCTGCAAGCACACAGCACTCGGCTCCCCGACCCTGGACCTCTGCCTTTCTTCTAAACGTCCCACATCTGGCTCGGCCAGTGAAGGGAAGAGGCTGGAGGGGACACAGAGTGATCAGAGCAGGGCCCCCACCATGGCTCACATATTTCTCCCCCTTCCCGGCATAGAGAAGGGACTTCATTCACAGACCCAGGAATAAGGCCAGGAGAGTTCTGACTTGTTCCCAGACTCCCAGCTAAGCCTGGAAACCTCCCACCTGATCACTGGTGTTTACTGTTTTCTATTTTTCCCTTCTCTCTGTGATCTTGAAACCGATCAGTTCTTCTCCCCAAAGGCCACCCCTGCCAGGGCCTATGAAAACCTCATTAACTGAAAAGGAAAGAACCATGTCTCAGCAATGGTGCCCTTGGAACCTGATGGAAATTCCCGACAGATATTTCCTGCAAAAACATTTCTCTTTATATAACAATTTAATCAGGATGAGGTGTGATAAGCAGGAAGGCAGCCATTAAGCAAGGCTGTTAATGAGGCAGGATCATCTCCTGCTGATGCATGTGGCATAGGCATGGCCGTTGGTTAGAAACGAAAGCGGAACCGAAATCCATTTGCTGCCTGGTGGCGTGGAGCGCTGTTGTCACAGCTTAACACAGCTATCTCCCATGAGCTGTGAGGCCGACATGTGTCAAGCAGCCTCCAGCTGTAATTCCCAGTAGGATCACTTTCATATGCTTTCTCCATGGCCCTGGACAGTTGACCTCAGAGACACCTGATTTTCCTGGAGCCACAGGTTGGAGGCGGCAAGAAGAAGTAGTGGAGAAGTGATAGGGAGAAGGGGCAGGTAAGGAAGAGGGACACAAACCTCTTCAGAGGATGAAAGAAAAGACTGTGCTTTTGAAAAGAAGGTGAGCTCTTCCTGCCCCCTGTGCTTGAGATAACTTTCCATTTAATGATGCCACAGTGGTCTCTCTTGCATCAAGGCCTCCCTAGTACTTCTTCTCCATGTGTTTTTTATGTCACTGTTATCATAAAGGCAAGGTGAAGTCAGCAGAAGGTGAGGGACACGGCTCCGTCAGGCCTCAGGAGCAGGAACTGCCAATTCAGGGACTTATCGGTGGGCTGTTACCTAGCAGGGGGACAAGCTGGTGAAGATTGAGGGCAGGGCCTTGGTCTGTTCTGATGGATGCTCACGCCTGGCATAAACATAGGCATTCTGGGACTCAGGCTCCACTGTGTCTTGAGCAAATTCCCTGCCTTAAAAAATACAGCAGGTTGCTCATGTGTCTTTGTCTCACTAGTCACTGGAATAAGGCCGAGGACATAGTTGGTGTCCTACAAATGTTCATTCTGTGGTTAAATGAGTGAGCAAACGAACCAACCAATAACCAGTGTTGGTTATTTTCTCTCCATAAGATTCCTCTCTCTTCTAAGCATCACCCCCGGGTTCTCTCAAATACTCAGAGCCTCTAATACATTTAAAATCCAATTTGACCAAATCTGCCCATCTCTCCTCCTGAACACAATCAGATTTATATGTAACTTTTTAGAGCAGTCCTGTTTCATAAAGTAATAGGTTCTCGTACTTAAGTTCTTCATGGAAACTCAACATTTAGAAGCATAGGCAGCTCGTCACCCATCTGCATCTCCAGGTTGTTGCAGGAGAGAGAGAGGGAGTACCTTTTCTCAGGATTCCCTCCCAAGTGCTGGGGTGCTAACTGGAGGGCAGACCTTTCCAACAATTACCCCAAGCCAGATTTCATCACTGAGTTTCCTGAGCTTTGGTACAGGGCCAAGAAGCCTCCAGGAGCAAAAGCAAAAAACAGAAATGGAAGGCTGTCAGTACCGTTCTCCCTGCTGAAGAATCAAATGTCCATCTTAAGAGTCTATTAGGATAGGACCCACTCACTAAGCGAGATGCAGCTGTACCATTTGCAAACAACAATTCATTAGTCTGAATGGGTCTGAATGTCCTCCACATCCAAGGATTCACCAGACAATATATTACAACACAAAGCTGAAAGAAAAAAAAATACAACTTATAAGACCAAATAACATTCTATTCATGATATTAAAGTTGTCTCCGGGTTTCCAAAATGCAGAACGAGGGCCAATGGCAGCAGGTGCAAATCCAGATAGAGCTGTCAGGGAGATTTTGCATTGTGTGCTGGGAGTGGGCTCGCCTGTGTGCTGTGGGCGCTGCTCCCCAGGAGTCGTGGTGCTGAGCCCTGAGTGATGGCCCAGTCACAGTCTTGGCCCTTGAGGAGGTGTTGAGCATCAGAGAAAAGCCAGATCTAAAGAGCCACAGAACACGAGAGAGTGGCCCCTGACATGCAAGGCCCAGGTAGTGAACTGGGGGCAGCTTGGAGCGCTTGTAGCTGGAAGATTGGGGGCTCTGAGGAAGGGAGGGCCTTTGGCCCCGGTCTTTACTGTGTGGCCTCTGGATGCATCTATTCACCTGCAGGCTGCTCCACAGAGCACGGGAGCCAGAGAAACAGGGGCTGGGGCTGCAGCTCTGTGTCTAGGGGCTGCTCTGGGCTCAGTTACACCCCCCCCACACACACAGCCCTGCCCTCCCCAAGACCATCTCTGGCTTCCATCCTAGAAGCCTGCCCCTCACCCATGTCGACCTTCCAACTGCTTCTAGACTCAACCTCTGGTTCCCTTGGAAGAAACCATAAAGCAGGAGGCCTCTTGGGTACTCACAACTCAAATGATGTTTCATCCACTTATACCATATGTTTATATTATGTAATAGGTTTGACAAAGCACATACACCGATCGAATTATTTTATTTCCCATCATACTTTATATCACTTCTTAAATGAGGTAACATAGGCCAAAATATGTTCGGTTTTATTTTTCTTTGGGTTTTTAGAGCATTGTGTGCTGTAGAAATTAACATTTCTAAACTGCTGAAATGTTATTTATCAAAGGTAGGTGAGGTCTGGACATGCTGGATAAACATTCTTCCACTGTACCTGTTTTTTGGCTGAGACCCTTGCAAATACTCTAGAAGATGTTACCTCCTAGTTATACATGGTCAGAGCCTTTTAATCAGGCCCAGCTACTGGAGAATGTTGTCCAGGTGTGTTTAAAGATGGTTGGGGGCTTCCCTGGTGGCGCAGTGGTTGAGAGCCCGCCTGCCGATGCAGGGGACACGGGTTCGTGCCCCGGTCCGGGAAGATCCCACATGCCGCGGAACGGCTGGGCCCGTGAGCCATGGCCTCTGAGCCTGCGCGTCCGGAGCCTGTGCTCTGCAACGGGAGAGGCCATAACAGTGAGAGGCCCGCGTACTGCAAAAAATAAAATAAAATAAAATAAAATAAAATAAAATAAAATAAATAAATAAAGATGGTTGGGTTTAGATATATAGCATTAACAGGACATTGCTGGAAAAGGGATGGGGGGTTGTGTTAGTCTGGGTCTCCTGAGATTAAAGGTGGAAAGATTTTGTTAGGGAAAATGCTTATATGAAAGAAAGCCATGGTGATAGTGGAGTGAGCTGGGGAGAGCTGTCAGGTGGTGATGTAATCTGACCTCAAGAGAATGAGAGAGAGAGAGAGTCCACCTGGTCAGGTGGACTGCCAAGCAGTCTAAGGATGGTTTGGAAAAGCCACTGGGGAGTCCTTGAGCCGAAGCCTCTGATAAAGGAGTCACCTGTCTCCCGGCAATGGGTCTGCCTCAGTATCTCTGCTGGGCTTGGCCCCTGGGCAGGAGCGGCCTGTGAGCAATGTGCCTGGATGCAAAGTTGGCTGTAGATTTCAGAGTGCAGCTGCTGGGACCCCAGCGGCCACTTCCCTGTGGTGGGAGGTCTGGGAGGGGTCCTCGAGGCAGGAAGTAGGTCTGGAGGAGATGGGGCTGGAAGTCAGAGAGCAGGACCCTTGGCAGCCCCCTTTCCAGGTGTAGGAAGTCCTCCACCCCGGGACCCTCAGGAGACCCAGACATTCCTCTGTGCCCTCCTGATGCCAAATGCCCTTCCACAAGAAGGCCTTCAGAACCCACACTGGTGTTTAATCCACCTTAGGATGGCTTGCTCTATTGAACGGAAGTGCCCTTGGGAGGGGTAGCCGAGTAAACCCTCCAATCAGCTTATCCTCAAGGTTAAATAACCATCTAGCTCTCTTCCTGATTCCAAGGAAGAGCAGAACAAACCACCCTGGGCCTGAGACCCCGAGGGGAGAGGTAGGGCTCAGTGTTCCCCACTCGGCCATTTCACCCCGGGTAGATCTCACCCCGACACACCTCACACGACCACCCTGGCAGGCCTCCTGGAGGGAGAAGGAGAGGTGATGTAATGGCTGGCTGTTTTCTTTCTTTTCCGAGAGCCCACAGTCTCTTGTCCCCCACTGATGCCCAGGTCTGAAAGTGAAGGGTGATTTAGGTGGCAAGTTTAGCCTTCCAGGAGGCTGAGAGCCCAGAGGA
This sequence comes from Phocoena phocoena, assembly GCF_963924675.1. Lineage (NCBI taxonomy): Eukaryota > Metazoa > Chordata > Mammalia > Artiodactyla > Phocoenidae > Phocoena > Phocoena phocoena. The sequence continues at coordinate 99,039,916 of NC_089219.1, forward strand.
AGGGAAAGAAAGCAGCATGGACTGAGCATCTATTCAGCACCACGTTCTCCATATGTGTTTATTCATTTGACATTCAGAGCTGGCCTGTGCGGTGTTATTATTATCTCTGCTTTCTACGGAGGCAACTGAAGCTCAAAGAGGCTTGCTCAAGACAGCACGTGGTGAAGCCAGGGTGCCTACACAGTCCAGTGTGAGCCCACAGCCTGATGCCATCCCAAACCCGGGCCACAGTAGAGAAACAGGCTTTTAGATGTTGAGAAATCCAGGCCTTCTCCTGCTGGATGGGGCAGCCCGGGTGAAGCCAGACGGTTCACGCGGAGAAGAGGGACTTCTTGTCTCAGACAGCCTACAGGAAAGGGCGTGTAGGCATGCAGAGTTGATGCAGGGGCTCCGGGTCTCTTTCTTTGTTGGGTTTGGCGGGGTGGGGTGCAGGGTCAGTCACTTTCAGAGTGTGTTACCTCCAAGTTAAGCTGATGCTTGCTGACTTGGAAGAGGGCGAGTCCTAAACCAGTTGTCCCAGATGAAGAATTGGCTCTTTGACTGTATCACTAATAGTCTGTCCCTGCTGTGTGAAAAGGGCCTAGGGAAGGGACAGGCTTGGGCTATGGAGTAAGTTCCTAACACCTTCGCCTATTTCTGCATGATACTTTGACAGGATCCCAGGCACCACTCTCTGTACACTGACTTCCTCCTTGCCACCTCCAAACATTTGCTCTGGCTTGAAACATGCTGGGACTCCATCATATGGCTCCAGAGCCTGTTCAGTTCAAAGCCAGATTCTCCGTGAAGACTTTCCCTGGTTCCCATTTCTCTCTCCTTCCTTTGCCTCAGTCTGGAAACAATGGGAACATGGACCTTACCTACCTATCCACTGTGCTCCTGGCTGCACCCCTAATGCCTGTCACGCCACCAGCATCACTGTTGTCACAGCTGTCATCATCTTAGCTCACATCAGTCTCTGAGGGTGGCTATATGCCAGGAAACGTTCTAAGCACTTGACATGTATTAACTCATTTAATCCTCACATTAATCCCATGGGGTCGATGCTATTATTATCTTCAATTTCCAAATGAGAAGACTGAGACATGGAGACAATAAGTAACTTACCTGTTGTCACTCAGCTAGAAGTGGCGGGAGAAAGAGCTAGGAATAAATTGCAGACAGTCTGGCCCAAGCTCACACTTTTTTTTTTTTTTTTTTAATTTATTTGCTTTTTATTTGTGGCTGTGTTGGGTCTTCGTTTCTGTGCGTGGGCTTTCTCTAGCTGCAGCGAGCGGGGGCTACTCTTCGTTGTGGTGCATGGGCTTCTTAATGTTGTGGCTTCTCTTGTTGCAGAGCACGAGCTCTAGGCATGCGGCCTTCAGTAGTTGTGGCTCGCGCCAAGCCCACGCTTTTGTTCACCATACATCTGTGCCCACCAAAGTGCAAGCAATATTTGTTGAACAAAAGAAGGGAGGGAGAGAGGGTCTGAAATTTTCTTAAACTTCTTTGGAGCTCCTCTGTATCTCCTTTTTTGGTGCCTCTCACATTCTGTCCTGTGACCTCCACTGGGGTTCTTGTCTTATTCCTTCTTCTAGTCTCCTAGAGGGAAAGACTCATGTTTGGATCATCTCTGTATCCCATAGTGCCTGGCATATAACAGCTGCTCAACAAGTATCTTTTGAGTGAATGGACCAGCCTAGACTCTGAGGGGTCAGAATGGTGGGTCTCATGAGGATGGGAGGATAGGGTGGAGGCGGGCATTTGCCCTGTGCTTGCAGAGCTCACTTCCTGCCCAGCCTCTTCCGTGAGCTGCAGGGGGACCACCCAGGGAATACAGACCCACTTTCCACAATTGCTCAGAACGCCTTTTGTCACTTTTTATACACCTAAATGCTCAAGTGGATCACGTGATTCCATCAGAGTGGAATTCAATGTGGGAGACACTTCCAGAGGGGCATTTGGCCTTGATTCCCTGCTTTGAGTGTCTACCCTATCAAGTCAAGGCTGCTTCCCAGGTCCTTGGAACTGACTCATGGCACAGGTACCTTCTGACCTGGTGCACTCTGTCCATGGAAAAGGATCAGAGAGACAAATTTTGTCTCTGGGGACCTCTGACCATCTGTCCTAAATCACCCACCCCGCCCCTTCTCCACCCCTACTCCCCAACCCCCCACACACATGAAGATACATACTCTTCCTCCCTCGGCCCGACCCACGGCCTCCTACCACCCCTCCCACCTTGCCCAGACTTTGGCAATGCCAGGGGTCCCACTCCATCCCCCCCACCCAATCCCCCAACACCAGCTCTCAACCTCCCCCTGAAGGAGCCAATTGTCTAGATTTAGCAGTTGATCAGCTCACCTTGCTAAAGGGAAGAGGATTCAAGGGTGCTCCCAGGTGTAATCGAAAGGCCAGAAGGTTTGGCTTCAGATCCAGGCTACATGGCTCTGCCTGAGGAGCTCTCTTAATTTCTCGTGGCCTTAGTTTCCTAAGGCACAGGTCCTGAGGCAAGAAGGTTTATGGTGCGTTGGACTAAAAGGAGAAATATCGTGACTAGAGCAGAGAAAGCCAGGCAGAAGATTGGTGCCAACAGGAGGGAAAAAAGACCAGCTTCCAGTAAGATCACATCCCAGCGAGGGCTTTGTAAGTCATATCGTGTCATGTACATTTGAGACCAAAATGCACGCTCTCTCAGCATTTGGAGGGCCCATGAGGAAGAGTCCTATGAACCCCGGTCCCCTGTGCCCCCTCCCTGGGCGAGTGTTCCCTCCCCTGCCCTTCACTCTGACTCACCCATCTCTCTTCCTCCCATTCCCTCAGCCCCAAGACCTCAGCAGTATTCTCACATTTCTGTGACTGGCTCAGACCTCGTCTCTGCGTTGTCGGCCTCAACCTCCACCTATGTCATGCCTCCTTCTAGATGCCTCAAAGGCACCTTAGAGTAAATGTGCTACTAGCTGAACACCCTGGTTCCCCAACAAACCTGCACCCCTGTCCCTAGAGTTCTCTTCTTGAGTAGTGTTGTCACTGTCCTTCCAATTGCTCTATTCAGAGACCTGGGCATCATCCTTGATCCTCTCTGTTCTTGATTCCCCACGTTCAAACCATCACGAAGTCCTGTACATTCTATTTCCTAAATATTTCTCTTCAAGTCCACTTTTACCATTTTCACTATGTCATCTGGGCTGCTGTAACAGCCCTGTCACTAGTTTTTCAACCCAAAGTCCAATATACCCTCTCCAGAATCCAGAGAGATCTTTCTAAAAGCCCCTTGGGTCGTTGTCACACTTTGGGATCCAGACATCCTCAGTGGCTTCCCAGTGCTCTTAGGACCAAATCTAACAGTTCTAGCATGACCTACAAGGCTTTCCTGGCCCGATCCCTCCCTACTGCTCTGGCGTTCTCTCTCTCAGCATTCTCTGCCTTGCTCTCTGTGCTCCACCCACGCCGTCCCTATGGCTTCTCCACTGTGCTGCTCTAGCACATGCTGCTTGCCTGCTAGACTGTCAGCTGCATAAAGACAGAGGCTGTAAAGCAGCTGTTCTCTGGCGCCTAACAAAATGCTGGCCCCTGATATATGCTCAGTAGAAGTTCATTGAGTAAATGGAAACTGAGATCGCTGAGAGATGAGGCTGAAGCTTTATGTAGGATCAGACTTCTCTCAACTTTCACTTCCAGCAGTATGAGCTCCTGAATAACTCTCCCGGTGAAAACAACAGCAAAACCTGGATAAATTATAGAAGAGCACTTTACTATGCGAATTGCTGAACTAGTTTTAAAAAAGTGAGGATTCTACGGGTCACTTTGGCCAAAACCAAAGTGAAAATCACCATCCTGGGAGGGAAGCAAGAGCCTAAGCCAGAATATCTGCCACCCCCTGGGGACTCTAAGCTTCTGTCTTGGTGGCTGCTGAGGACACAGCAATCAGGAGCTACAGCCTAGGGCTCACCCACGGTGAGCAATCTACCTAGAAAGACTGCACAAAAGTGAGACCACAAAGGGCTACAGCCTAAGTGAAAGAATGAATGAAAAATAAGACCATCCTATGGTCTTCCTCTTCCAAACCCCAAACTCCAGGTTAAACATGAAAAAAAGTCATCAGACAAATCCCAGTGGAGGAACATTCTATGAAATACCTGACCAGTACTCTTCAAAAAGGTTCAGATCATCAAAAACAAGGAAAATCTGAGAAACCATCACAGACAAAGGAGGCTAAAGAGACATTGATGACTAAATGTAATATGGTATCCTGGATGAGATCCCGGAACAGAAAAAGGTCAATAGGTGAAAACTAAGATAATATAAATAAAACATGAACTTTAGTTAATAATAATCTATCAATATTGGTTCATTAATTTTGACAAATGTCCCTACCATATAAATATGTTAACAAAAAGGGAAAATGGGTACAGGGTATATGAGAACTCTCTGTATTGTTTTTGAAACTATTCTGTAAATATAAAACCATTTTAAAATAAAAATTATTTTAAAATAAAATAAACCCACTATACGGAAGAGAAAAGTAAGGAGACTTGTAAGTCTTAATGTTGATAAGAGGGAAAAAATTCTCCCCTGAGATTCATAACTATTCATTTGAGTCTGTGGTCCAAATCTTTAGGCAGAAATTTTAACTTCAAATGTCATTGGCTTGGTATAGCTCCCAAGTGCCTGGCAGATACCAACACAAATTTTCTCTGGAAGAATGTAATTTCACTTGAGGCTTCAGAACTTCCCCAGATGAAGTTTCAAGGAACATGAAGTTACCATCAAAAATTATAAAACACACAAGGAAACAGAGCACTATGAGTGAAATCCAGCATAAACCATAGACCGCAGAGTCAGAACTTGAAATATTTCAGATGTTAGCATTATCTGACATGGAATATAAAACAAGTGTGTTTGAATGGATACATGTTTATGCGTGGCTGAGTCCCTTTGCCGTGCACCTGAAACTATCACAACATTGTTAATCGGCTATACTCCAATATAAAAGAAAAAAAAGCTTTAAAAATAAAATAAAATAGGTGTGTTTACCGTGATTTCCAGGGAGACCCTACAGTAGAGAATTGGCATCTGATGGATCATCTTAAAGTCACCGACTTCCTCTCCTGGAGCTTGTCTTGGGAGCTCACTCTTCCACACTAATGCGCTAAGGATTGCTTGGCCTTTGCAGGATGCCAGGCAGATATCAGAGCTATCAACCTTACAGTGGGCGGACTTAAGGGCTTAGAAAGCTTCTTGAGAAAGGTGCCTGGTGCACCCCCAGCTCCCTCTGACGCTGGCTGGTGAAGGAGTGACAGGTGTGACAGCTGACCACCGGATCTTTTTCCATGCCCGCACAAGCTGGCTGATCCTTTGGCACCCAGAAGTATTTAATACGCCCCTTGGCAGTTGAGCCAAAGCAGGGACACAGCATTTCCTGAACCTCTTCACTCTCAGTGGTTTCTTGGCTTTTATTATTTTTTTTTAAATCCTGTACCAGGAAAGACAATGAGGAAGAAGTCACCATCCGAAGAGGATGAGTGCGTAGATTAAATAGAGAGCCTCTCTGCAGGCCCAAGGTCAATGGTGACTCATCTGAACTCGCGGAAGAGAAAATTTGTCAGGAAGAGGAAGTACTTCCCCCAAACAAAAAGAAAATGGAAACCAAAATCTCAAAGCAAAGAGCCTTGCAGTTTATACGGACCCGGAGAGGAGAGAATTGTTCTCACCAGGGGCAGGCCCAGCAGGTGTCATCCTGGGCAGTACTAACCAGCATCCCCTCCCCCCCATCAGCACTCATGCCTGTTACAAGCCACTGCAGAATTCATTAAAGTATTTTAAAACCAGCGGAGGAAATTTGGCCGTATGTTTAGATTAGCCATGCACACGCACCAAGAAATAAATTAATTGAATAAAAGCAGGGGGGAGTAGAGAACAAAACAACAAAATTAACTGAGCTTTGAGTGAGCGTCTAATAAACTTGACGTTTTTAACAGGCACGTTGAAGTTTCCCCCATGTGCTGGTGACAATGATAATAACTGAATACATAAGAGATAAAAATCTATTAAAAATAGTGACAGCAGCTAAAGCTGTTGAGAGTCTTAAAATTCAGATTTCTGTTTTAAATTCAGGGTCTGTGGCCCCCTGCTCGCTTTGCCTACTGTAGCCTACCCTCTGGTGAGGCTATGATGGGAGCTCTGGGCACATGCTGGGAAGAGTCCACCAAATCCCTCTGCTGGGGATCTGGGCCACAGGGCTCACAGATGTCAGGATCCAGTAGAGGCAGGCCCTTTTGGTTTTAGGGTGCCCTTTCTGTAGGAAAACCAGTGACCCTGTTTGTGAGGTACAGAAGTGGTCACATAGCGCTTCCTCGTTGTAGCCTCGGGGACGTACTGCCTTCTCGTGCCCGTTCCCCACCCAAGCCCAGAGCCTAGGAATAAAAAGTCCTTTTTTAAAAGTTAGAGGTGAAATTCACATAACATAAGATTAACCATTTTACAGTGTACATTTCAGTGACATTCAGCACATTCACGATGTTGTGTAACCACATGCTACAGTAAGTTCCAGAATGTGTTTTATCACCTCAGAAGAAAATCTTGTACCCATTAAACAGTGCCTCCTCATTCTCTCCTCCCCTATCCCCTGGCAACGACCAATGTGTATCCTATCTCTTTGGATTCACCTACTCTGAATATTTCATATAAGTGGAATCATACAATATATAATCTTTCATATCTGACTTCTTTCACTTAGCATAATGTTTTCAAGGTTCACCCACACGATAACATGGACCAGAACTTCATTCCTTTTTACGCCTAAGTAATGTTTCATTGTATGGATAGACCACATCTTATTTATCCATTCATCTTTTTATGGGTAGAAGTTCCTTTTGGGAGGTGCCCTGGGCTCACACTGAATAAGTGTGATTAGGAGATTATAAACATAATTTAGTGCCCAATATAAAATAACAACAATCCAATCATAAATCTTGATTCAGAGTACGTTAGAACTCTAGCTCTTGAAGTTTAGGAAAGGATTCTTGGATTGTTGGGTGGTTGGAGAGATGAATGGATGGACGGATGGATGGATGGATGGAAGGATGGATAGAAGAACGGATGAATGGGTAGGTGGATGGGTGGATGGATTGATGGATGGATGGATGATGGATGGACAAGTATGTGAATAGGTGGATGCATTTATTAAACGTATCCAAACTTAAAGTTCAGAAACCCAGACTCCAGCTCCATCTTTGCCACCGGATAGTTCTATGACATACAAATCACTTCGTCTCCACAGGCCTTCATTTTCTCTCAAGATGAACTAGACCATTAGACCAGATATTTTCTTGTGATTCCAGGAAATCCCCCTCCTCAATACTCTCTCAGGATAGAGGGGAAACCTGGCTGACTGTGCTGAATTAGAGGTAATATTACACAGAGCCCGAAAAATAGACAAGCTGATTTACAGATAGATTCACCTGACCTGGGTATTCTATTATTACTTTTCAATCTGAGTTGAGCTCATCAGAGACTTTCTTTTTGATCTCACTAAGTCCCTCATCCTCTCATAACTACTTCCTACTACACCCCAGACCTTCCTTACTCATTGCCATACAATGTCCTCTAGTCATCCTTCCCTGGTTGTCTCTACTATAAGTTGTATTATTTCCAAATTTATGATTTTCTTCCTTTGGTGGAGCAATTGAACTCACAAGACTAGACTTCTGAGTTGAGAGGCCCGACATTCTAACGGACTGCATTTCCCAGCGGGCCAGCACAGGTCCCAGAGCTGACTGTTAGCGGAGGCCGTCTTCCCCACCCAATTACGACCAACATCGTGTGCTTGTGGGTTATTTAATCAACAAATTTGTGTTCAGCAAGTTGCCCTGGGAAACAAAAAGTGATTTGTTGGTAACGGTATCCTGAAAATAAAGTGTGAGCCAAGCTGAGAAATACAAGAGGTAGCAGGAGGAGGAGGGCTATCAAGAGAAATAGAAAAGATTTTTTTCATGAAAAGTGAGGAGCAAGCTTCTTGCCTTACCCTAGGAGAAAAGTCTGGGTGGTGCTGAAGCAAGAGGACAAGGCCACTAGTACTGGGCTTAGCCCCACTGAGTCTGATGTTCATCTCCTGGTGTGGGGAAAAGAAACTCTGGGGGTCTACCCACTGCTTTCTCCTTAATAGTGAAGATTAAAAACAGCAGTTAGCTTAGGCCTGGTAATCTGATCCATTAGTATGCATCTTCCACAGATCAGAGAGGGTGGTTTTGCAGTGCCCTGAGCTGGCCTCATGCATCACCCTGACAGCAGCAAGCTGGGGGTGGTCATCGCTTTTGCTTCAGAGAATTTTCTTGGCAATGCTCCTCCCTGTGGCCTGCAGATGGGCTCCTTGAAGGATGGTCACTGGGGTGACTCCCTGGTAGACTGTCCAGGATAGAGTGACTCTGCTGGGCCACCATACCACCCAGTCGCTGTGGTCAGTTTGGTAAAGAGGCAGTCCCTTTGCTTAAGGATCAGAGCTGCCTGGATTGGCCAGGTCTGAGTCTACCAGCTCAAGTTTATGTACTGTTCCGAGCCTAGGATTTCTCATCCTTTAATTTGAATAATCTCATTTGCCTTCTGTGGTTGAAAAACTATGCGGAATCAGCCAACATAATGTTGGACACATGTAAATGTTTAATAAATGTGTTTCTTCCACACAGTTAATTGCAAATCCAGAAATCTCTTCCCAGGGAAGTGGCTCCTCTGAGACAGCCAGGGGTCACCTGGGTCACCACCCTGTCTTGGGTACCCAAGGTGTGGAGGGGAGACAGAGCAGCAGACTGTCGGGAGAGGCAGCAGAGGGAGAACTGGGGCCCCGGGGTGAGCAGCAGGTTTGCAGTGAGAGAGAAGTGTCTTCCCGTCCCTGTACAGTGTAACATGCTTACCGGTCCCTTCCTAGAGAATCACTATGTGATCTTCCAATCACTTTGAGTGACTTCAAGTCAGTGTGTTCCTCCTTCTCCCAGAGGAAGGAAGGTTCCTTGCTCTCATCATGGTTGTAGCAGAATTTGTATTCTGTTGAATGATCTTCAGCATCTATGGAAAAGCAGTTATGGAGTAAGGGGTCTTTCCAAGAGCCTTAGAAATCAAACCAAGAAGACAGCTTCCTAGGTACCGGTGGTCACAGCCAGCCAGGAGTGTGAACTGTAAGGTAGTGTTAGCAAGCAGATACGAAGAGCAGGCATACAGTTGCAGTGCCTGGATATTTTTGCCTGGTTCAGCAAGGGTCTCAGCCCCTCACCCCTCCTAACCTGACAACCTATCTCAACTGGAGAACTGACCCAGGCTTCCCACAAAGACTGGAGGATGTGCAGATCTCTGAAAATGCCTCAGATGCCATCAGAGATTAGGGTCCTCACCCCAGTGGCAGCTTGCTTGGTGAATCTGAGAGAGAGAATCTGATTGGGCATAAGAAGACCTGGGTGGACAAGCTGTGTGACTTTGGGCTCATCGCTTTACCTCTCTGGGCTGCTTCCTCCTTTCTAAAATGAGAGAATTAGTTTGGCTCATCCTTGAGGCATCTTGTGAATTCAGAGAACCTATGATTACTTTGAGGGTGTTTGTCCTTGAAGTATCAACTTCTGGTACAATCTTCTCAAGCTGGTACAGATCAGTTACTGTCACCCACAAATTGCCACCAGTTATTGTAGTGAAAGAGATGGGTCCAAGAGTTAGGAATTTCATTTATTTATTCAGCAATTATTTATTGAGCATTTACTAGATGCCAGACACTCTCCTAGACATAACAAAAAAAATGAAATCTTTGCCCACACAGAGCTCACAGTCTAATTGGGGAGAGTGAAAATAAACAAATAGACAAGTAAATTTTTTTTTTCGTACAAAGACACATTTTATTTTACTTTATTTTATTTTTTGACAGGCTCTCAGTAATTGTTTGTTGAGTGAATACATAATTTAGAGAACCACATGATGAAGTCCTCTAGAATCAAGAGAAACATCAACCTCAGTGATGAAGATGAAGAAAATCCTGAGTGTCTGGAGTGGGGTGCAGTTTGGGGAACAGTGAGCATCAAGGAGCTGTCTTTAATGGCTCAAAACAAGTGGCCGTTTAGAAAAATAAACTTGGATCTTTGTGAAATGACTCATCTTCCCTTAGGCTAAAGAAGCAGGCCTGCTTTAGGGGGATTGGCAACGGCATTCAGCTTTACTTGTTTACCCTCTGTGGAGGGTGGTGGTAGGAGGGCTTTTTTGTGTGAGTGGTCAGTGAAGACCTCACTGACAAGGAGACATTTGAGAAGACTTGAAAGAAAGAGGGAGCAGATTTATAGGAAGAAATTAGGTAAGGAAGAAAGGTAAAAAGAGAAGTCCAAATTGTCTTGGTCAGCTGTACTTCAGGCAAGCAGCTTTCCTGTCTTCTTTAGGAGGTAAAGCAAGTTTTAGCTCTAGCTCAAAATTCACTCTATTAACTGAAAAGGATCCTTATCTGATCCTTATTATTTCTTCTGCTCCCCCCACTCCTACCCCAAGCCTGGCTCTGGAGTCAACCTAACCTGAATCAGAAGGTAAACCCTGTCACCTCCTATCAGACAGTCTGACCTTGAAGAAATGACTTAGCTATTCCAAGCCGTGTTCTCCCATCAGGCTAATAAGGAAATGAATGCCTATTTCCTAGGGCTGTTGAGATGACTAGATGAGCTAATGCATTTTAGGTTTCTGGAGTCTGTGCCTCCCTTTCTTTCTTCTTAGGCAGGGAGCTCTCCTGGGTCTCCAAAGTCCTCAGAGAAGGTGAATTCCTACATTAGAGGTCTCTCAACCCGGGGTCTCACTTTCTCCCTATACCCACAGATTTTCTAATGGACTAAGCTACTGTGCTCTACCTTCAGCCTGAAATTCTATCCTCCCCTCTCCGGCAGCAACCCCACAGCGCTGGACGACTTCCCTTGCAAGGAGAAACTGGGCTGAGCTCCTGCAAAGAGCTGAGCTGGGCAGAGCCACCTGAAAGCTCGGGGCAGGAGGGCACTTAGACTTCAACTCAGCTGTGACCACCCCGCAGCTCACTAGAGCTCCGTGGCTAGGGACGGGCTCTGGAGATGATTACAAATTTGATAGTACAAGGAGCAGTTTAAAGTTTTATTTTACAAAACAGAATAAATTAAAAATGCATTAGGAATGAGGCCCTTACTTAACTACAGGGTGTGCTAACGCGCTTGGAGCCTGTGTTCTCTCCTCCTTTAAGCTCTTAATGACTGAGTTTTAATGTATTTTATTTCTTGAAAAACAATCCCACAAGCACTCAGTACGGTCAGAAAAACATTTCTAAAATCATTAGACCGCTACCCGGTAAATATTCATCACAACCACAGCTCCCACCTGCTTGCAAGCAGACATTGATTTTTTTCCCTTGCCTTGTTTTGTTCTCTCTTGCTTTTCATTTCTCTTCTATTCCCCTTTCTCTCCACCTCCTCCCCCCACATCCCCCACCCCAGATCCTCATTGAAAGCTAAAGCAAGGCTAGGTAGGGCTCTCTCTGAAGACATGTATTTTCAAAGGGAGCAAAAGAGTCTCTGTCAATATTTAATCTGATAGGAACCACCTCCCAGCCTGTGATTTCTAGTGGGTAAGTGGCCCTGGTGCCCTGAGGCTCCAATCCCATCCCTCAGCTGATGTCAGCACTGCATGATCACACAGTAGGAAAATTATTAGTTTGGCCATTCAGACATCTGGAATCCAGTTCTAGCCCTGCTAATGTCATTGTGTGACCTTGGGCAAGTCACCTCAGTGCTTTTAACCCTTAGAATCGGCAACTCTAAAATAACAAACTGGACAAACTGTTCTCAGTTTATGCTTTCTGATCTTTTTAGCTGAAGAGCTAGATTTCAATCTCACTTGGCCACTTACTAGCTTTGTAACCATGGGCAAGTTGCTTCACGTTTTTAAAAAAGAGCTTCATTTTTCTCATTTAAAAAAATTATGTATATGTGTATAAATATATATTTGAAAAGAGGATACTGAAACTTAAGATATATAAGACACCCAGGAGAGTGCCCAGCGTGTGTCAGGGCTCAACAAAATCAGTTTTCTCTTACCTGTTCCTGTAGCCATACTTGTCCTCTTGCCAAGCACACAGGAGATGGGTTTGGTATGCTGGGGAGAGTTGGAGAACACAGATGTCCTGGAGCAACAGAAGGGTGGTCACAGAATGGGAGGAGGGGGATGAAGACAAACTGTCCACTTGGTGTTTTCGCCTAGTCTGGGTCCTTGTGCCCAGAGTCTGGAGGTGATGGGAATGGTTGAGCCTCTTCTGATGAATATACTAACAGAAGAAAGAGTCTTCTCAGGCTTCCCTGGTGGCGCAGTGGCTGAGAGTCCACCTGCCGATGCAGGGGGACGCGGGTTCGTGCCCCGGTCTGGGAAGATCCCACATGCCGCGAAGCGACTGGGCCCGTGAGCCATGGCCGCTGAGCCTGCACGTCCGGAGCCTGTGCTCCGCAACAGGAGAGGCCACAACAGTGAGAGGCCCGCATACCGCAAAAAAAAAACAAAAACAAAAACAAAACAACAAAAAAAGTCTTCTCACAGATGAGAGTCACGAAACCCCCGCCTTATTCCATGCACACTCCAGCTGCACCCATATGTTTTAAAGCCGTTTTTTTACTTGTACACCTATATTTTACCAAGGGATTTAGCATGTATTGCCTCATTTGATCTCCAAAATCTTCTGTAGTGGGTAAGAGTTTTTATGTCCTCAATTTACAGGTAAGTAAACTGAAGTCCTTGAGGTTTACCCCAAGGTCACAATGGTAGTCAGTAGCAGAGCCAGATCACACCTCCAGATCCACCAATTCCACATCCATAGGCATTAACCAAATTTTTATTTACTTGCAGCTCTTCAGGGACACGATCATGATAGTGAGACAGATCAGCACAAACATCCTGCCAAATTGGGTGCATTCTTAAATATTCTGTGTAGAGTAACTAACACTGCAGAGGGGACTGAGATTGCTGGTAGTCTCTTCATCCTTGCCAGCTGCTATCCACAGGGATTATGAGTTCCCAGAATTCAGCTGAGCTCCCAGCTAAGTGAGAAATCCTAGGGTGAGAGAGGCTGTGACCCTATTCTGAATTGTATATTTCTTTCTCTCCATGCTATATATATCTATGAACATAGATATAGCATACTGTTTCTTTCTTAAAAGTTTGTAGAGAGCTTATGACATGCCAGGCACTGTGATAAGGATTTATCATACATTACCTCCATTCTACAAGGTAGGAAACATCAAAACAACTCTACAAGGTAGGCAACATCTTCCTCACTTTATACAGGCATGCTTAAAAGTGATTTTATAGGTCACACAGTTAATGAGGCATTCACATCCAGCTCCTCCCTTGCCTTCCTCAACTATAGAGATTAGAAAAATAAATATCATCTTTCACTTTCTCTTGCAGTAAGAGAGTCTGCTCAAAAAGATGTAGGTCAAAGTTCCTGGGTGAATCTATGGAAACATTTTTTTAAGAGACAGACGTATCTACCATGCCCCTCACATATTCTTCCTGCCTGGAACGTGGATATGAAGCCTGGAGCTGCAGCACCCATATTGCAAACCCAAGGATGAAAAACATATGATAAGGAGCCATATCAGGAAGATAAAAGGAACCTGGGCCTTATATGACATTCTTGAGCCCTGCATCGTCAGCCCTGTACAGCCTACCTCTAGACTTATGTGAGGAAAAATGAACCCCCTGGTTAGCCCATGACTGTTTTGTTTTCTCTTGCTTAGAGCCATACCCAGCCCTAAGTGATCCCTATATGGGTTATGGATATCAAACTGAAGATGATAAGACTCTCTACCCAAGTTTTTAATTGCTATTATGTCTGTCTCTTGTCCAAATCCTACCATTTTCCTAGAAGAAGACAAAGCATTGGTGTTGACTAAACAGAAAGAAAAGATTACCCAGAGTATCTAGTACCTGTGTCATTCCTCCCACTCTCTTTCACCCCTAACACACCTATGGCTAACACAATACTAACCAAGGATTCAGATATCCTAAGGGTCCTTTCCTATTCCCTACTCCCACCTCCTCCAGGAAGTATGGGTCTCTCCACAGATAACATGAATGCTACTTCTGCAGCTTAATAACATCCTGTCCCAGGGACAAGAGAAAGGGTGGAAATTCAGGAACTCAGTTCCCTCCTTTAATTAAACTGTGATTGGAAGATCATACATCTATACTGCTGACTCTTCAGAAAATCAAGTGATAATCAAATACAGGGTCACTAATCCTTTGTGCATACATAGTGACTGCTGCTATTTTCAGCACCTTGGAAAGTACTTATATTTTTCTGGCTCTTCAAGGATCTTGACGCAATGCAAGGGGCTCCTGGATCTTTTTCTGAAAACTTTTGGCATACCCTAACTTTTTACACTATTCCTGGAAAGAAGAGAGCACCCGGGGCCTGAGTCTAGTGCACTGGCATCCTAGGGATTTGCTCAACCTGCAAAGGAGAGGGGGAGATTGCCCTGTCCTGCTTCCAGCCAGCCACTGCTGTCAGAAGGCAAATTTCAGTACTGGTGCAGTGCACCACTGTCAGAGCGGGTAGGGACGAATGAGAACACCGAGAACAGTGCCTAGCATGTGTAGGGGCTCAATAGTATTGTTGAATAAACAAATAACCTCTGTATATCAATCTACCAATAGTAATAGTACTTATATCCTATGAGAACTAAATTAGATAAAGCTTTGAAAGTGCTTAATAAAATGCCGACATATAAGATGTGTTTAATAACTGTTAGCTATAATCCTAAGAAAATTATACAAAATGTGAACAAAGATGTTCATTATAGCATTGCTTTTAATATAAAAAAAACTGTATTATAAAAATATGGCCTGTTCAGGATCTCTTTCCATGTATTTTAATATCAGTATCCCCTTTCTCTCTGTCATTTTGGTACTGTAAGTCAAAGTCCGTCACCGGTCCTCCCGTCCTCGCTGTGTTTGATCACATGAAACCAAGTGAAGTCAATCAGATTCTATTTCCTAGGAATCAGATCTTGAGTTGAGTAATACATGCATTGAAAGGAGCTGGGTCTGAGTCATAGGACTGGCAGTCCCCTAAAAAGGTATCTCCATTCATTTCTGCTATCCAGATACCCGAAGCTTCCAAGCATCTAAACGAATTTCCTATGATTTAATTGTTCAACTCTTTGATGTTGTATATCACTCAGTATCTTTTTAGATTAATTAGCCAGAGTTGGTTTCTGTTGCTTACAACTAAGAATGTTCATAAATTCTGTGGTCTACCAGTAAATTATGTGGCCAGGCCTACAACCTTAATCTCCTCATTCCAAATATATGTGTGTGTGTGTGAGTGTGTGTGTGTGCGTGTGTGTGTGTGTGTGCGCACACGTGCACGCACACACGTTGATCATTGAACAACACGGGGGTGGGAGGCAGGGGGGTTTAGGCATGCAGATACTCCTCAGAGTCAAAAATCCGTGCATAACTTGTAATCAGTCCTCCTTATATGCAGTTCCTTGGAATCTGCAGTTCCACATTGCAGATTCAACCAACCACAAATCCTGTAGTATTTACTATAGAAAAAAAAATCCATGTATAAGTGGACCTGCACAGTTCAAGCCTGTGTTATTCAAGTATCGACTATATATATACATACACTCATACACACACACACATATACACACAACTTAGATGTTTTAAGTATGTGGTAATCTATAAAATGGAATGAAACACAGCCATAAAAAGATGTTTACAAAGTGCCGTTGTAATGATAGGATGGTACTGATTGAGAACTTTACCTTGGGAACAGTGCAGTTTAAAGCAGAGACATAAAACTGTTGAAAACAAAACAATTAAATATTATAGGGGTTGAGTTTAACAGAGATCTGATCCTTAATCTTGAGACTCCCCATACTGACAGAACTGACAAAAGTTGAACTGATTTGGTGGCTTTTTATCATGGAAAAATAAAATAGAGTCACCTTTTTTAAGGAGTATAGTTTGTCAAGAGAGTTTATCCACTCTTTGCCTCCTCATGGAAGAAGAGACAGAGAAAACGCAACTTATCACCACCCTCAAGCTAAAAGAGTGGATCCCAAGAGAATGGTTTATATCTATTGGGGACATATCCAAGAAGGAGGGCCTGAGGTCTCAATCCTAGGTTCTGCCACAGCTGGGAGGAGAGCACTGAGGTTGGGGTTGAGGGGTAGTATTGTGGTATTGCCAAGTGATGAGGGGAAAAGAACTACTTCCTTGAGTGCCCTCCAGATATCTCCTATGCTCAAATGCCACACAGTAGGGCCATGGAAGTGTATGAGCATGGTAGGTATGCTGAACTTGGAGGCAAAAGGGGGGTACCATGGGGATAGACCCCTCATAGGAATGTTGGTTCCCTGCCCATCCATATTGACCAGATGACAAAGAGCTAGAATAGTGGTGGTGACCAGTAGGAAGGGGCAGCAACTTGCCAAAGGCAGTCACCTAGGAAGTTTTTCCCTTTTTCTCCACTGCCTATATCCCTATACAGGAGGGGTAAGGGCAGAGAAGAGGGAGGGGATATACGGGAAGGAACAGACTATGCCCTCTGCCCCTCAGTACTATCCTTTCCAGTACACACTGCACATCTAGCCAGTCCCTTGGGGATAGGAGTTTTGAATCAATCAAATGTGAGATTGAAATTTTTAATGTGAAATATTAGGCTTAATAATGGAAATTAGACAGTTTTAATAACCAAATGTGACTGAAAGTTATAGAGTCAGATCAAGCTTTTGTCACGGCTGCCTTCTCCCCAGTGGGAGAAGAAAATTTGACATAGCATGGTAGTAACAATTATTGGAAAAGTTAAAATATTCCAGGTTTATACCCTGATGAACTTGAGCCTTTATAATCAAACTGGTTACATTCATAGTATAATATAAATTGCAAAAATCAGGATATAAAACGATACACGTGATATATCTCCATTTTGTAAAATATACAAATGGATTAAAGGAAATACACCAGAATGTTCTGGGTAGATGGAATGATGAGTAATTTTAATTTTCTTCTTCATGCCTTTCTTTACTTTCAAAATTTCCTCAGTGGGCATATATCAATACATTGCTTATATAATCAGGAAAAAAATATACAAAAAACTTTACTTCACTGTGTGAGTGTCCTTCTCCAAATTTCCCCCTTTTTGTGCAGCTTCCCCCCTCATTTTTGGCTGCTCTAGTGCTAGAGTCTCCTTCAATAACAGAGACAAGTAATATTTGAGGGCAAAGTAAAGTTTCAATATAACCAAAATTCTCTCTCAAATGTTGATTTAAGCGTTTGGTGAAATTTTTATCTGAGGAATGCTGAATCACAACATCCCAGGAGCTGGACCCAGACCTCAAAGCTCCACGGTCTTTCCACTGGAGTCTCTGAAACTTTTAAAGGAATCGTGCTCTCAGGGGCAACTGATTCTTGTGTCAAGTGCAATTCATTTTCCTAGGGCCAGAGTAGCAAGTGCTTGCCGTACAGCATGAGCAGCTTGGTGGGATTTTATGTACGTACATAATCCACGTGGTGCCAATTCCAATTTCTCATCCTTCGGTGAAGTATGCATAGAACAAGGTTAGAGATATGGGACTTTTCCAAGACACAGTTATTTTCCTGAAGATGAAGCTTGAATAAAACAGTCTGCGCAAAGACACTGTCCCAACACCTGAATTATAGGCATCCAGACGTGCTCAGGAACAATTAAGGGGCCAGAGTCATCCAACAACCACTGGCTTCAATGAGGAGACAGAAGAAAAGGGTGCTCATGAGGGTTTTCGAGAAAGCAATAAAATAAGGCCACGTTTCTGCTAACAAAGAATTGTGTTTGTTTCCATGTATTTATGCTATATTACATCCATTTTCCATTAACAAAGAACTGCGAAGAAGGAAAACTAGCAAGATGACAGAGAGAGGAATCTTCAAAAGTTCTGATCATTGCTGAGCTCTCACCCCAGAAAAGTGCCTGGGAGCTCTGCCCTAGTTCTGGAAGATTTGGGAGGTCAGAACAAGAGCAGAATAAAGGAAGGACAAGTGGTCACAGTGGCTGAGTCTTCCTTTTTACAGTTGCGATGTGAGTGATCCCAGTGACCTTCATTTGCCCCATCACAGGTAGGAGCCACAGTTCCAGGCGAAATCAGCCATAAACATAGTTAGAGGAGATGCTCATGTGCTAAGAAAAGTTTTGGTCCCCAGAACTGTCTCCTGCTTCTGAATGTCCAATCTTTCTAACAGAGATCAAGGCCCACAACTAAACAGGAAGTCATTATGTAACCATGTCCCCTAGAGCGTAAACACAGTGCCTTAGACTTACATTAAGGTGCAAATGACTAATGTAATTTCAGATCCTCTACTGAAAGTGAGTTTTCACGGCAAGTGAAAGGTAGAGATCAGGAGGTAGCATCCTGAAGGAGAGAAGAGAATCTAGCTGACAGAAAAAGAAACAGAGTGAGAGAGGGTAACAAAGTCAAACTAACTTCACTCTCTGGCTTGGAATTGGTGACATTTTCCAGGAGGATAGAGAACCCCCCCTAACCCTTTGGGAAGGAAATCAATATAAATTGAGATATCCTCTGGTTGTGCCAAATTAATTTCTCAGTGTTCAAAATAGATTTGATCCCTAGAAAGAGCCTCCACTGGGAATAGGAGATCTGTGAAGGCCAGGGAATGGCTACAATGTGTGTGTGTGTTGGGAGGGAAACTTCCAATTAACGATCCATGGAGTGTTAGACTGTGCTCAATTGGCTTTTGGGGTAACATATTTAACCAGGGTTAATTTTTAACTGAGCTATGAAGGAGATTAGGGAAAAGTTAAGAGATGCAGTGTTAGGGTCATCCATCTACACAATAATTACCAAACTAGCTCTTATTTGAAAATCATTCGTACTTTCCTTTTGAAGCACTTCCATTATTGGCGATGTTCATTGAAGCACTATTTACAATAACCAGGACATGGAAGCAACCTAAGTGTCCATCAACAAATGAATGGATAAAGAAGATGTGGCACATATATACAATGGAATATTACTCAGCCATAAAAAGGAATGAAACTGAGTTATATGTAGTAAGGTGGATGGACCTAGAGACTGTCATACAGAGTGAAGTATGTCAGAAAGAGAAAAACAAATACTGTATGCTAACACATATATATGGAATCTAAAAAAAAAAAAAGAACCTAGGGGCAGGATAGGAATAAACACTCAGAGAATGGACTTAAGGACATGGGGAGTGGGAAGGGTAAGCTGGGATGAAGTGAGAGAGTAGCATGGACTTATATATACTACCAAATGTAAATTAGATAGCTGGTCAGAAGCAGCTACATAGCACAGGGAGATCAGCTCGGTGCTTTGTGAGTGTTCTTCATGAATGATGGCTAACTCTAAAATGTTTACAATTATTGTTGAAAAGAAAATAGGTAGGTTTCCCCCCACCTAGTTTCCTCTTTCTTTCCCATTCTGGTTCTCCTCCACTCCTAGACAATATAGTGACACTCCCCAAAGTTGGCAAAAACACAGAAAGACTCTTCTAGAAAGGCAGAGGAGTGAGTAATGCTCAGCAAGGATGAACATTTGTCAAAAATTTATTCCCAACAGAGCAAGTTTAGAAAATCAATATCATTTTTACCTTATTACGGGACAATAGCTTAAAGAGGAAGTCTCTCACTCCAATCAGTGTCAAGATCAGCAATGTCAATGGAGAGGCAAACAGATCTTCCTAATTCTACACTTTTCTGGTGAAGAGGCAGGGTTCTGGATTTAGTTAATAAAAAAACAGAGAGCAATTAGGGAGGTATTCTTTTTTCTGATACATTGGAAAAGTCACTCTGTGAGTAACATTAAGAAAAACAGTGTGAATGGGAGCTGGAGGAAAGACCACGTATCAGTATCTCTATCCAGGAGCATCTTACCCTGTGGTCCAGAATCCTGACAGAGAGGTCAGGCTGACCTTGGGAAGAAAAGATAAATCATTAAACTGAGGCAGTGGTGCTTGTGGACCACATGGGCTTTCACCTGAATGAGAAATGGATCAGGAACTACCTGTCCTTGGCTTGGGTAGGAAGTAGCAGCAGAGATCCAAACCCTTAATGGCCCCAAGTACCCCTCTCTGACGGGAACCAGCAGACTACACTGCCCCAACTTTTGCCACAATCCCAAATTGTGTGCCAACAACTCTACTAGAGGTTCTTTTGGCACAGATCTCAACAGGTGCCAACTGATCTCATTATCAGTCTTTTCCAACCCACTCTCATCTACCAAAATCTCCATTTCTTCCTAATTGCCTAAATCTGCTATTGCCCTGGACTCTTCTTTACTCCTTTCCTTTCTGTATCTACTCAGATGGAAAATTTCATTTAACCTACCAGTGAAAGTCCTCTCACATTCATCCTTTCCTGTCCATTCCCACTGACATTGCCTTTGCTTAGGCCATGATCCCCTTCCTAGATTTCTACAAAGGCCTGTTGGTCTCCACAATAACTGTATAACACCTCAACTCTTCTACATGGCTAAGAGGGTGATTTCTGATTGTTTCTCTCCCCACCTTCATGTGCAGTATAAAATCCCAACTCTTTATTCTCTAATAGCTGTGATTTTAAAGTATGCTATCTAATACATAAAGTTCTTTCTATTTTGACCACAATTTACATTTCCAGTCTTATTTCTCATGTTAATTCACACAGATTCCCTTATCGAATCCCAAATATTCCTTCTGCATTGCCATTTTTACACTGTCCCTTAGCCTTGAAAACCTTGTCTTCAAAATGAACACATCCCTCAAAGTCAAACTCAAATGCCACCTCTGCCATTTGGCCTTCCTTCCTTGCTCCCACCTAGGTGATCTCTTCCATCTCAGGACCTTCAAGCACTAGATGTCTCTGTTGAGACACTGGCAACTTGCTTCTTGCATTGTAATTATTTATGTATCTATACATCAACCCAATGCTAGTCTGCAAGTATGTCTAGGGAAAAGACTGAATCTTATTAAATTAGCATCCCCCCAATCTTAACACAGTGCCTCATTCATAGAAGAATGGAGCAGTGGATGAGGTGGTAGAAGAATAGACTCCTGGGCCTTTAAAGAGGATGTGCCACCTTGGATCAAGCTTCTCTCTGGTGAGGTCTCCAGTGTCATCTACCTAGAAAACACTCCGTTGGCTTTCCTCCTGACCCTGCAGGAAGAGAAACAAATGAATTTGAATCAGGAAATGGGAAGGATGGAGTAAAACAAGGATGTCTTCCTGGGGCAGATAAGATTTAGAAATGATTTTTGAAGGAAAGCAAGGTAGGATTTCAATTGGGGTAGAGGAAGAAGGCATTCAAGGAAAGAGGTGGCAGTTGAACAAACACAGAATGGCAGAGGGAGTGGTGTGGTTGTAATGGTGGACAAGGAGCAGGATCTCTTGGCTGGAGCAGAATCTCTGCAATGGGAGTGAGGAAAAATGAGGATGTTGACATGAGAGTGGAGGGGGTTCATGCATGGGCCCTAAAGTCTAGGCAAAGCAAATCAGAGACTCCCTTCTCCAGGACCCATTGCTCAGCTTAACCTCAGGTACCCACTGGCTCAGAGAAGTTTGATATCATGGTTAAAAGCATGAGAGTGACTGGATTATAGTCTTAGCTTTATCACTTCCTAGTTTATGTGGCATTGGGAAAGTAATTTAATCTCTCTGTGTTTCAGTTTCCTCATCTTTAAAATAGGGAGAATAATATTACCTACATTATAGGGTTATTCTAGGATTAAATGAATAAAGCACTTAGAAGAGTGCCTGAGCTATATAAGTGAATTATTTTATTACTCCTGAGGACATCCCAAAACCAGGGTCCAATAATTAGCATCATAAACTTCATCAAAACCGATCAGTCTCAGAACTTGGGAGACCCACATCAGAAAAGGCCTTTTTACATTCTCAACAAAGATATATAGAACAGTCCTGGGGGAATGGCAAGGCCAGAGATGCCCAAAGGATTGGACAAAGAGCTGGTGAGATTCCAAATTCAAGTGTGGAGACCCACATTGGGTCTTTTTTTTTTTAATTTTTTAATTTTATTTTATTTATATTTTTTACACAGCAGGTTCATATTAGTTATCCATTTTATATATATTAGTGTATACATGTCAATCCCAATCTCCCAATTCATCACACCACCATCCTCACCCCCCACTGCTTTCTCCCCTTGGTGTCCATACGTTTGTTCTCTACATCTGTGTCTCAATTTCTGCCCTGCAAACCGGTTCATCTGTACCATTTTTCTAGGTTCCATATATATGTGTTAACATACAATATTTGTTTTTCTCTTTCTGACTTACTTCTCTCTGTATGACAGTCTCTAGATTCATCCATGTCTCTACAAATGACCCAATTTCGTTCCTTTTTATGGCTGAGTAATATTCCATTGTATATATGTACCACAACTTCTTTATCCACTCGTCTGTCGATGGGTATTTAGGTTGCTTCCATGACCTGGCTATAGTAAATAGAGCTGCAATGAACATTGGGGTGGATGAGTCTTTTTGAATTATGGTTTTCTCTGGGTCTATGCCCAGTAGTGGGATTGCTGGGTCATATGGTAATTCTATTTTTAGTTTTTTAAGGAACCTCCATACTGTTCTCCATAGTGGCTATATCAATTTACACTCCCACCAACAGTGCAAGAGGGTTCCCTTTTCTCCACACCCTCTCCAGCATTTGTTGTTTGTAGATTTTCTGATGATGCCCATTCTAACTAGTGCGAGGTGATACCTCACTGTGCTTTTGGTTTGCATTTCTCTAATAATTAGTGATGTTGAGCAGCTTTTCATGTGCTTCTTGGCCATCTGTATGTCTTCTTTGGAGAAATGTCTATTTAGGTCTTCTGCCCATTTTTGGTTTGGGTTGTTTGTTTTTTTAATATTGAGCTGCATGAGATGTTTATATATTTTGGAGATTAATCCTTTGTCCATTAATTCGTTTGCAAATATTTACTCCCATTCTGAGGGTTGTCTTTTCGTCTTGTTTGTAGTTTCCTTTGCTTTACAAAAGCTTTTAAGTTTCATTAGGTCCCATTTGTTTATTTTTGTTTTTATTTCCATTACTCTAGGAGGTGGATCAAAAAAGATCTTGCTGTGATTTATGTCAAAGAGTGTTCTTCCTATGTTTTCCTCTAGGAGTTTTATAGTGTCCAGTCTTACATTTAGGTCTCTAATCCATTTTGAGTTTATTTTTGTGTATGGTGTTAGGGAGTCTTCTAATTTCATTCTTTTACATGTAGCTGTCCAGTTTTCCCAGCACCACTTATTGAAGAGGCTGCCTTTTCTCCATTGTCTATCTTTGCCTCCTTTGTCATAGATTAGTTGACCATAGGTGTGTGGGTTTATCTCTGGGCTTTCTATCCTTTTCCATTGATCTATATTTCTGCTTTTGTGCCAGTACCATATTGTCTTGATTACTGTAGCTTTGTAGTATAGTCTGAAGTCAGGGAGTCTGATTCCTCCAGCTCTGTTTTTTTCCCTCAAGACTGCTTTGGCTATTCGGGGTCTCTTGTGTCTCCATACAAAGTTTAAGATTATTTTTTCTAGTTCTGTAAAAAATGTCATTGGTAATTTGATAGGGATTGCACTGAATCTGTAGATTGCTTTGGATAGTATACTCATTTTCACAATATTGATTCTTCCAATCCAAGAACATGGTATATCTCTCCATCTGTTGGTATCATCTTTAATTTCTTTCATCAGTGTCTTATAGTTTTCTGTATACAGGTCTTTTGTCTCTCTAGGTAGGTTTATTCCTAGGTATTTTATTCTTTTTGTTGCAGTGGTAAATGGGAGTTTTTCCTTAATTTCTCTTTCAGATTTTTCATCATTAGTGTATAGGAATGCAAGAGATTTCTGTGCATTAATTTTGTATCCTGCAACTTTACCTAATTCATTGATTAGCTCTAGTAGGTTTCTGGTGGCATCTTTAGGATTCTGTAGTGTAGTATCACATCATCTGCAAACAGTGCCAGTTTTACTTCTTCTTTTCCAATTTTTATTCAGTTAATTTTTTTTTTCTCTGATTGCCGAGACTAGGACTTCCAAAACGATGTTGAATAATAGTGGTGAGAGTGGGCAACCTTGTCTTGCTCCTGATCTTAGTGGAAATAGTTTCAGTTTTTCACCATTGAGAACGATGTTGGCTGTGGGTTTGTCATATATGGCCTTTATTATGTTGAAGTAATTTCCCTCTATGCCTACTTTCTGGAGGGTTTTTTATCATAAATGGGTGTTGAATTTTGTCAAAAGCTTTTTTCTGCATCTATTGAGATGATCATGTGATTTTTATTCTTCATTTTGTTAATATGGTGTATCACATTGATTGATTTGCGTGTATTCAAGAATCCTTGCATCCCTAAGATTAATCCCACTTGATCCTGATGTATGGTCCTTTTAATGTGTTGTTGGATTCTGTTTGCTAGTATTTTGTTGAGGATTTTTGCATCTCTATTCATCAGTGATATTGGTCTGTAATCTTATTTTGTAGTGTCTTTGTCTGGTTTTGCTATCAGGATGATGATGGCCTCATAGAATGAGTTTGGGAGTGTTCTTTCCTCTGCAATTTTTTGGAAGAGTTTGAGAAGGATGAGTGTTAGCTCTTCTGTAAATGTTTGATAGAATTCACCAGTGAAGCCATCTGGCCCTGGACTTTTGTTTGTTCGAAGATTTTTAATCACAGTTTCAATTTCATTACTTGTGATTTGTCTGTTGATATTTTCTATGTCTTTCTAAGAATTTGTCCATTTCTTCCAGGTTGTCCATTTTATTGTCATAGAGTTGCTTATAGTAGTCTCTTAGGATGCTGTGTATTTCTTTTTTTTTTTTTTTTTTTTTTTTGTGGTACGTGGGCCTCTCACTGTTGTGGCCTCTCCCGTTGTGGAGCACAGGCTCCGGACACACAGGCTTAGCGGCCATGGCTCACAGGTCCAGCCGCTCCACGGCATGTGGGATCTTCCCGGACCGGGGCATGAACCCATGTCCCCTGCATCGGCAGGCGGACTCTCAACCACTGCGCCACCAGGGAAGCCCAGGATGCTGTGTATTTCTGCAGCATCTGTTGTAACTTCTCGTTTTTCATTTCTAATTTTCTTGATTTGAGTCCTCTCCCTATTTTTCTTGATAAGTCTGGCTAATGGTTTATCAATTTTGTTTATCTTTATCAGCTTTTAGTTTTTTTTGATCTTTGCTATTGTTTTCTTTGTTTCTATTTCATTTATTTCTGCTCTGATCTTTATGATTTCTTTCCTTCTACTAACTTTGGGTTTTGTTTGTTCTTCTTTCTCTAGTTCCTTTAGGTGTAAGGCTAGATTGTTTATTTGAGATTTTTCTTGTTTCTTAAGGTAGCCTTGTATGGTTATAAACTGCCCTCTTAGAACTCCATTTGCTGTATCCCATAGGTATTGGATCATTGTGTTTTCATTGTCATTTGTCTTTAGGTAATTTTTGATTTCCTCTTTGATTTCTTCAGTGATCTCTTGGTTATTTAGTAACATATTGTTTAGCCTCCATGTGTTTGTGTTTTTTACGTTTTTTCCCTGTAATTGATTTTTAGTCTCATAGCGTTGTGGTCAGAAAAGATGCTTGATATGATTTCAATTTTGTTAAATTTACTGAGGCTTGATTTGTGACCCAAGATGTGATCTATCCTAGAGAATGTTCCATATGCACTTGAGAAGAAAGTGTAATCTGCTGTTTGGGGATGGAATGTCCTATAAATATCAATTAAATCTCTGTGGTCTATTGTGTCATTTAAAGCTTATGTTAATTTTATGTTTGGATGATCTATCCATTGGTGTAAGTGAGGTGTTAAAGTGCCCCATTATCATTGTGTTACTGTCAATTTCCTCTTTTATAGCTGTTAGCCATTGCCTTATGTATTGGGCTGCTCCTCTGTTGGGTGCATATATATTTATAATTGTTATATCTTCTTCTTGGATTGATCCCTTGATCATTATGCAGTGTCCTTCCTTGTCTCTTGTAACATTCTTTATTTTAAAGTCTATTTTATCTGATATGAGTATTGCTACCCCAGCTTTCTTTTGCTTTCCATTTGCATGGAATACCTTTTTCCATCCCCTCACTTTGAGTCTGTATGTGTCCCTAGGTCTGAAGTGGGTCTCTTGTAGACAGCATATATATGGGTCTTGTTTTTGTATCCATTTAGCGAGCTTGTGTCTTTTGGTTGGAACATTTAATCCATTCACGTTTAAGGTAATTATCGATATGTATGTTCCTAATACCATTTTCTTCATTGTTTTGGGTTTGTTTTTGTAGGTCCTTTTCTTCTCTTGTGTTTCCCAATTAGAGAAGTTCCTTTAGCACTTGTTGTAGAGCTGGTTTGGTGGCGCTGAATTCTCTTAGCTTTTGCTTGTCTGTAAAGCTTTTGATTTCTCCATCAAATCTGAATGAGATACTTGCTGGGTAGAGTAATCTTGGTTGTAGGTCTTTCCTTATCTCTTTAAGTATGTCATGCTACTCCTTTCTGGCTTGTAGAGTTTCTGCTGAGAAATCAGCTGTTAACCTTATGAGAGTTCCCTTGTATGTTATTTGCTATTTTTCTCTTGCTGCTTTCAATAACTTTTCTTTGTCTTTGACTTTTGCAATTGCATACTATGTGCCTTGGCATGTTTCTCCTTGAATTTATCCTGTATGGGACTCTCTGTTTTTCCTGGACTTGTGTGGCTATTTCCTTTCCCATTTTAGGGTTGTTTTCTACTATAATCTCTTCAAATATTTTCTTGGGTCCTTTCTCTCTCTCTTCTCCTTCTGGGGCCCCTATAATGTGAATGTTGTTGCATTTAATGTTGTCCCAGAGGTCTCTTAAGCTGTCTTCGTTTCTTTTCATTCTTTTTTCTTTATTCTGTTCCACAGCAGTGAATTCCACCGTTCTGTCTTCCAGATCACTTATCCATTCTTCTGCTTTAGTTATTCTGCTATTGATTCCTTCTAGTGTAGTTTTCATTTCAGTTATTGTATTGTTCATCTCTGTTTGTTTGTTAATTCTTCTAGATCTTTGTTAAACATTTCTTGCATCTTCTCAATCTTTGCCTTCATTCTTTCTCTGAGGTCCTGGATCATCTTCACTATCATTATTCTCAATTCTTTTTCTGGAAGTTTGCCTATCTCCACTTGATTTAGTTGTTTTTCTGGGGTTTTATCTTGTTCCTTCATCTGGTACATAGCCCTCTGCCTTTTCATCTTGTCTATCTTTCTGTGAATGTGGTGTTCATTCCAGAGGCTGCAGGATTGTAGTTCTTCTTGCTTCTGCTGTCTGCCCTCTGGTGCATGAGGCTATCTCCCACATTGGGTCTTGATCTGGGGAGGAGATTCAGAGGAAGCATCTGGGCCAAAGACTGGGTGGACACCACCAGCTCTGATGGTGACAGGACACAGATCAGAGAGTGAGGGTCAGGCCGGGGCAAATGAAGTAAGGCAGAGCTGCACTCCCCCACTGCTTCCACCACTGCCAAGTGCTGGGGAAGGTGCTCAGCCTGAACATCATTAGCAAGAGGAAGCGGACACATCCTGGTGCATCTCAGAAATGCTCTGAGAAAGTCGGTAAACAGGTATTTGGTTAGGCTTTTTAGAAATCCCTGTGAACACATTCTTAGCCAAGTATATAGGCTGAGAGAAGAAAGCTGCCAACTTGTGAGAGGGGCTGCGTATTATGAAGAGAGTATTACATCCCCCCTCTGGGAAAGAGGACTGACACAGCAAAGAAACTTAATGAGACGCAATATCCTGCCTCCTCTGCTGTTCGTTTGCGGGGATTGTAACACAAATCTCCAGAGTGGGGGAGGCTATTTAATGTGGGTAAAAAGCAAGGTGGTTTGCAGCAAGTGTTTGTTAAGTTTTCCATGGGCTTAAAAGCTGAGCAGGGGCCTTTCTTTGCAAAACAAGAAAGAAGGGAAAGCAAAGCCTGTGTACGGAGATCCTGCAAAGTTTCCCTTTTCATTAATGTTTCAGAAATTAGCAGAAAGGAGCCCGGTACTGACAGGATGCCTCAGCTCTTCTAGGTGTCCCTGAAAGGGCCCAGCTATACCATCTGCAAGGCTTAGCTCTCCAGGCAGAGAAAATACCAGCCAAGTTGGGGAGACAGCTCTCTGTCCCTTGTATGGTTAGAAAAGAGCTGTCCCTTTTCTACTCGTGGGGGACCAGAGAGAAAGTAGTGATAAAACTTCTCTAGGTGATGTGAAGGTGGGGTGGGGTGGGAAGTAACATTAAAGTGCCTCCCTGTGCCAAATACTGTGCTAGGCACAATGCATAAGTTATCTCTTAATAATACTAAGATAAGATTCTAATCTTAGCCAAATTGATACAAGATTAATTGAGGAATGAGGGAAGGGAGGGAGGGAGGGAGGGAAAAAAGAAACAGAAAAAAGGAAAGAAAAAGAAAGATCTTTTAGTCAAACAGGATCCAAATCTCAGTCCTGTCCATTGCTAACAAACCAGGATTTCATTTTCCTCCCTCGTAAAACAAGATTGTTGTCAGGTGGATGAGAATACTATGTGAAACTTCCTAGCTCAGAGCTTGGTACATATTTGGTGTTCAGTTAGCGTTTATTCATTTATTAATTTGCCTAAAAGGTAGAGTTGTGGTTGTGGGAAGAGAATAGGATATAGAATCTGCAGACGTGAATCGAAGCTTGAGTTTGTCACTTTCTGACTGAATGACATGGTGTAAATCACTCAGCTCTCTGGGCTTCAAACATCTCCTTCTTACGACTGACAAAAACAATTTACCAAATAAGATTATTGTGAAGGTGAAATGAAATGTTATCTGTAAGATGCTTAGCAGAGTGCCCTATCCTTTCAAAACTCTGGAAACAACAGTTATTCGTACCAGCTGCTTGGTGTAAGGGCTGTTGGGGTTGAGGGAGGAAAAATGCATAGAGAGAGGTTAGTATCGTGAGCATTTAAATAGTTACATGTACAGATTCCTAAACATTTAAACTGTGACCAGCATGGTAGTTACAAAAACGAAAGCCCATCATTTTACTGAGCTTTAGGTATGAATGGTGAGGTCCAGTGAGCAGGTAAAATGGAATCTGCTGGACATCTATATGGGAGGATGCTGATCCTCCCAATTCAGGAGGACAAAGTGTTTGGGGGCTTTGGGAAAGCTGTTTCTACTTATGGTACTGTCACATACCACTTGCTGCAAAGAGCAATGTGTTGCACCCCAGACCACACACCACATTGTCTTGCTGGGTAAAAAAGATGGCTAAAGAGTCTCACTCTATTGTAGACACGGTAATGTCACTGAGGGAGCATTTAGGGGAAGGAGGAGGAGGGAGGAAGGAAGAGGCAGCTGACTCTCCTGCTGGGTCCACAGGAACTTGTCCTGGAGAGTACTTCCCTTCTGATTCCTGCCCTCTTCCCTCTCTGCACTTGGCAAGCTGGGAAGTTGGGATGCTCCAAGCTTTTGCAGACTCATCTTTCATCTCCAATGACAGTTTGAGTTTATTAAGAAGTAGGTGCTGCCTCTCCCCTGCCAGGTCTCGGGAAATGTTGAAGTCCATCCATGCTCATGAGGCCATTGAAAAGAGAGAGTAGCCTGTGGTTCCGCCACCACAAAGAGAGGAAAATGCGGTCAGGTTGGCATCTGAAGGGCAGCGAGGGGCACGAATTCAGCCCTGCAGGAAAAACCCCTTGTTTGGAGGCCACATAAACGCAGTCAGCCCAGGTCTTTCTTGGTTTGTAGGGACTGAACTAAAGTGCATTATGTTTGCTCTCAGGCCCTTTGACTGGGAGAGTCTTGTGTTTTGGAAAACATCATGTGTAATAATGGCTGGTTGCCAATTTACCTTCCAATGCTTATTTGAGTTCTGGAAGGAGCTGACTTGGGAAAGCCAAATGAAATTTTAATTCTCCCAAGGAGTAACCATTGAGGGGCTGATTGAGAGTTGATTAACTTCAGCGTGGCTAAGAGGAAATCTGGAGTTCATGCCTCTGCTCCTCTATTTACCAAATATTTTCAATTTGGAAAAGTTGGTGGCCCCATCTGAGCCTAGTTTTCTGCATCTGTAAAATGGAGAAAATTCTCATCACAAGATGTTTTTTTCTCTTTTTTGCTTTCTCTTTTTACGCTATCTATATGAGATGATGAATGCTAACTAAACTCACTGCAGTAATCATTTCACAATATGTGTAAGTCACACCATTATGCTGTACACTTTAAAGTTACACAGTGATGTACGTCAATTGCATCTCAATAACACGGGGAAAATGGAGACTATAATGTCACTCACTTAACTGATATTAACAGATATTTATTGATTAATAAAACTATGTGCCAGGAATCCTGTTAGGGATTTTAACATGAATAAGACATGATCTCTGCCCTTAAGGAGCTTACAGTCCAGTCTACCTATTGCATCAGACCCCCTTATACACCAATTCAGATCACCTTGGCCTCACTTGTCCCTTGTCTCATCTACCACTGAAGCTTCCAAGTTTACGTGAACTCTACCTGACTTCACATAGGCACAACCTGATAGCGCCCTGCCTCGTGTCCCTGCTGCACAGCTCTTGCCACCCACCTTAGGGCTGTCCTGTTGACATTGTAGCGTGGAACATCTCAGGACCCTGCTTGGCACACACACAGATGCAACCCAGAAATGCAGGGGAGTTAGGGCCCCAGGGGGTAAAACCTTGACCACTAGGAGATGGAGTCCGTAGGTAAATTCTTCCCCAGTTCTCTCCGGATGAACGTTGTTAAGACGTCATTTACATGGCTTCTCAGAGGACTATTCTGTGAAGTCAATTCGTCACACTTGGTAGCAGCCAGTTGGTAACATATCCTCATAGTAACTCTCCTCTTCCCTGCTTCACCCTTCTTGATCTCATTCTTGCTCCCTGGAATTGAACTTCCTAACAAAGTAATAGTACATAAAACTTTTCATCCATCTCTACTTTCTACATTCAGTTTCTGTTTTCTTAACCCAGGCTAAGACTGTTGGTATCAGGAGTAGAAATTTGCCTCTAGAAATCAGACCTTCAGGATGGGATTTTGGAGGTGGATTCCTCAGAGTCTGATGGCAATTAGGACCCCATTGTTAATAGTGGTGAGGGTAGTGATAACCTGTGGTGTACAATGGTATAAAAATACAAAACTTATACTTCATGCTAATTGAGGTGAAGTGCAGGATGAGGTATTGAAATATGTGAGGGCTGTGGTACTGGAAAAGTGTAGGAGCATTGATAATTATATGGAGTGAGGTGGCTTTTGTTAACTGCACTGGAAACCTTGTTATAACTTTCAATAATAAATGCCCAACTTCTACTGTCCTACATTAGAGTCAGGGCTCAGGTAGGAAAAGAGAGGGATTGTGAAACCTGGATTGGGGATGTTTGAGTGGACAGGTCTGAGAATCTTGAACCCTCAGATTCCTCTGAACCCTGCAAGTTGTCAAAAGTAGTTCCTTCTCCCTTGCCAGGGGAGAACAGCCCCTTCTTGCCTGGAGATCTTGTAATGACTTCACTTGAGGCAGGTACTTCTTTTACAAAATGATAACTGTTTTCTTCAAAATCTTCTGCTACCCCTCAATGCCTTCAAGAAAATAACCAGGATCAGATCTCAGCACAGCTTGAGGAGTGAAGTACAGTCTCTGATCTGGGAGGAAACAGGTTACATGCTGAAGGAATTATAGAACCTTGATAATACGTACTGGCAAAAACCAGAGTAACATGTATAGAAATAAATCTTTGTGGGAGGGGAGTAAATAGAAGACTATATAGGAAATATATTTTGACTTGGAGGATCTCACCTATATTCTAAAGAGGCCACCTAGAGCCTATTCTCACAATCTCTTGGGATGACTCCTTAACTTGGACATGATAATGGCCTACAGTAAATTAGGTGAAGATTTTGGAACTCCCTTGGTGTGGTATTGAAAAGAAAGGATCACAAGAGATCAAGAAAGCAGGAATGTTAGAAGAGATGTCTTTTATAAGACCTGAGGACCTACCACCTGACCATGTCCTCCGGGGTGGCCTAGAGGACAGCCCCTTCACTAAGGTGCTAAGGAATGCTTGGATGAGGGAGACACTAGCATCTTTGGGGAGCTTAGCAGTGGTTTTCCTCTGTAAGCTAAAATTGCTGGTGGGAGATGCTGCCAAAGAACTGGATTCCTAGTATCAATGGATTTGATAGGATAAAGGAATGGTGAAAGTTAGTTGGCTGCTCTTAACCATCAGAGGCATGGTGGACATAATTATTGTATTGGGCAGCAAGGTCAGAGTAGAAATCAAGGTGCTTTGAACATTAGGGGTCTATGGCAATGGTGGTGATATGTTGGCAAATGTTTAACAACCAACTCTCTGAAGAAAAACAAAAACCTTACTTGTAGCATTTGCCAATTTCCATGGGGGAAATACTCCCATCGTGGCCATTTTCAAACTACCAATCTGATTTCATTGAACATGGAGTTGAGAAGAGATATGAACAATTGGTTTCTGTGAACTGATATGAACTGGCTTCAGCGTACCAGTGGGCAGTGGCTAATATACCATAGTGCTCCTAAGTCTTCTGGAGCATTTCTTAACTTGTGTATAAAAAATGTTCAAGAGCTAGTGAGCAGAAAGCTGTCATTAAGCCATCAAAATGGAAAATCATGGTCCCTATTTACTTTCTTGATCTAAGGCAGGACACAGACACAGAGCCAACTGATTGAAGATAAGACTGGGTCTCCTTGAGTAAGAACCATGCAACGCCACTGCAAGTACATGGGGTAAATATTTCTCTGATTCTTCCCCATGGGGACATGTGGCCTTTTGCTAGAGTATATATACACTAGGGAAAAGTGAAGACCCTGATTTTTCAAGATCTGTCCTATATGAGTTCTAACACTGACCCATGGGACATGAAATGCCACTGCAGTCCCAAAGTTAGAGAGCTCTCGTGGAAGCCAGGTAATAAACAGAATCCTGGCCCTAGTCCATCTCAAAATGTTTCCACTGGGTCAGCAGACCCATTCTATGGTTATATCCCTGGTCTCCAAGAGTGTAATTGGGATAGCTATACTTAGCAGCTGGCTGAACTCTCACATTTGTTCCCTGACCTATGAAGTAGGGATCATTATACTAGCAATGGCCAAGTGGGAAACCTCTGAAATTGACCAACTCCCTACTTTCTGCACTGACCAAAATAGTAATCAGAAACATAGGCCAGAAGAAATTGCAGAGGTTAGTGTCATTATCAAAAGTTTAAAAGGGGGCTTCCCTGGTGGCGCAGTGCTTGAGAGTCCGCCTGCCGATGCAGAGGACACGGGTTCATGCCCTGGTCTGGGAGGATCCCACATGCCGCGGAGCGGCTGGGCCCATGAGCCATGGCCGCTGAGCCTGCGCGTCCAGAGCCTGTGCTCTGCAACGGGAGAGGTCACAAGAGTGAGAGGCCCGCGTACCACAAAAAAAAAAAAAAAAAAAAAGTTTAAAAGATGTAAGAGTGATGGTCTCATCATATCTTCATTTAGTTTACCTGGGTGGTCCCAGCAAAAAACAGACGAATATAGGCATTTGACGGTGGCCTACCCTAGGTAAGGGGTAATCCCAATCATAGTTGCTGTGCTGGATGTGATATCTTTATCGAGGCAGACTTACACAGCCTTTGATACTTGGTATGCAGCTATTGAGCTGGCAAATACATAGTTCTCAATCCTCATCAATAAGAGGATCAAAGTGGTTATCTACATATGACAGAGACAGCAATAGGCATTCATTGTCTTTCTCCAGGGCTATGTTAACTCTCCATCACAATAGAGTCCACAGAGATCTTGATTATATTAAAATTCCACAAAACATTATTCTGGTTCAATATTAATGAGATCTTCCTAACTGGACTCAGTGAGTGGGAAGAAGCAACAATTCTAGATGCCCTAGCAAAACATGTGCATACTAACAGGTGAGAGATAAACCATAGGAATATTCAAGGTCCTGATGTATCGGTAAAGTTTTATGAATCCAGTGGTTTGGGGCATACCAGGACATTCTCTGTAAGGTAAAGGTCAAGTTGCTGCACTTTGCACCTCTTACCATTGAAAAAGGTCAGTGCTGGTAGATTTCTTTGGATTTTAGGGTATAAAATACCACACTAGGGAATAATGCTCTCACCAAAATTCTGGATGACTCAGAAGGCTGGTAGTTTTAAATAGGGGCCAAGAGCAAGAGAGCTCTATAGCAGCCCCAGTGGCAGAATAACCTACCTGTCACTGGGGATGTATGACTCGGCAGATCCGATGGTGTTCAAGACATCCGTGGTAGACAAACTATTGACAAACTTCAACAGGAAAGTTAAAGTGCAGAACCTAAGGTTCTGACAAAAGGCAATAACCTCTATAGCAGAGATCTACTTTCCACTTGAAAAAGAGCTCCGAGTATGCTAACTGGATTCTAGCAGAAACTAAATGCCTGACCTTTGATTATCAAGTGATTATGTGACCTGAGCTACCCATTATGAGCTGAAAATTATCATATCCACCAAGCCATAAGGTCAGGTCAACACAGCAACAGTCAATCGTCTAATAGAAATTATATTTTTAGAATCAAGCTAGCTCAAAAGGCCTAAAATAGTCACATGGAAACGTGGCTCAGAGTTCCATATCATTTACCTCCAGTGCACTGATGTCTCTTCCTCAACTCAAACCAATAGCCTCATGGGGGTTACCCTATGACAACTGATGGAGGAGGAAAAAACTCATCCAGGTTCATAGATGACTCAGCACAGCGCATTGGTTAGGGGTAGAGTTAATACACCAAGGGGCAAATCTTTGACTAGACAGAGAAAGGAGTCAGTGGATAAGTTCTTTTCCCTTTTTCCTCCCAGACTGACAATTCTGAGGTGTCATTTATGCAGCTTCCTGAGAGCTATGCCCTGAAATCGAAACATCAGTGACAGGTTACAGCTGCCAGCCTAATACTGCATCCATATACTGGCGCTCTCTCTTTCCCTGGTAGCTCCCATTTCCCTCATTGTTGCTCCCTGGGCTTGATGCCCTAATAAGTAGGTATTGCATGAGTCTTCATCTCAGCTCTGCTCTCTGGGAAACCCAAATGAAGACACTACTTGACAAAATTTCTGTGAAGATTAAATTTTGAAAAATAACAAAAATCAAAGTGCTTTGCAAGCACATTATGTACTACCACATTATATAAATATTTGCTTATAGTTACTGGGTCTATTTCAAGTTTATATTATAGTTATAATGGAATAGAAAAATCCAGAGGCTGTAGATAGGGTAAACACATACTGTCATGTCTCCACTTCCAGTCCATTTCTTTGAATCCTACTCATCCTGATTTATAGAATGTCACTCCACCTGCCCTTCTTTCAAGGGCTACCTCATCCAGGAAGACTCCTGGATTCATCCAGCTCCTTTTCCAACCCAATGGTACCGCCACCAAGAAACACAATCTGACACCATAGTTTTATGGAGACCCTTGTTGACTAGAACTTAGTCTTGTGTATTATATGTGAGTTCCCTGAGAGCAAAATCTGTGTTCACCCTTTAATGTGGCTCCTGGTTGGGTAAAACATTAACTACTAGGACATGCAGCTGAGGTTCCCTCAAGACGGCGGATTTTTCTGACATATTACCGCTGAATTGTACAAACCCTTCAGTACCCTCACCTGAGTCCCCCTCTGACCTACTACCTAAATATGATCACAGGGAGTCAGTGTAGGGTGGAGGACAGTACTAGAAAGACCAGGGTTTGTGGTAAGAAGACTTGTATTCAGGTCCTGGATCTGCCATTTAAATGTTGTATGATTCTGAGTCCAGTGTCTTTGTTTATAAAACGGGCTTGCATCCATACAAAAGCTTTGCCCTAGTATTGTTGTGGGACACACGTAGGAGGCACACAATCAGTTGTGAAAACTGATTCTTAAACTGCAAAAGCTTCACGCACCCCTATTAATTGGAGTTATCGCTGCTCTGTATGTAGACCCTAGAGACAAAAAAAGAATGGGCCTCTTTCACTTGAAGAATTTGTTTTGCAAGTCACAGAGCACAATGGGAAACTTTTCTGACATTTGACTTCAGGACCAAGAGATTTGCTCTAAACAGCTGGGATCAGGAGAAATAAGAGGAATGTAGCAAATAAAGCTTTGGTCTAATATTTCATTTTAACCAAAAATAACTTACATTTGTAAAGCATGTTAGCATTTACAAAGCTCATTTCACAAAATGCATTTTTTCCTCACCACTCTGTGAAGCCAGTATAGTTTTCCCCGTTTTACAGATAAAGAAACTAAGGTTAAGAGAGTTTAGACATCTGGTCTGAGGCCTCACAGCCTTAGACTAGTGAGTCTGGAACTCACTCTGCACCTCTGAGTCCTGAGTTCATGCTTTTCCCCTTAAAACATGCTAAGCTAAACTTGAATCATCTTGTGGATAGCTTTTTTCTTTTCTTTTCTGTTTTTCTGTATCCTGTATCCAGCTGCAAATCTGGTATATTCCTACCCTTTGGAGAAACCAGTCAGGTTGAGAGGAAAAAGGAATATTCAAGGTTTTCCTAAGATCCTAGTGAATAGCTTGGGTGCTGCCCGGCTCCTCTGAGAAAATAACAAACAAACAAAAAACACACTTAACTTTTGTCTCATTGCCTATTGAGGCTAAAAGTACTGTCCTGTCCTTTGGAAGAACCACCAACCCAAGGCAATCAGCCAAAGTTCAAAGTCACCAGACACCTAACAGACTGCTCATTGGTCAGAGCAACGTGAACATACTTACGCACCTCCAATCTGGTCATGGGGTACTGGCTCAGGTGCAAAGATCTTCATCTATAAGCATGAGAATTTCTGCCAGTGCTTCCCTCTTTGGGCTCTGGCTGGGTCCTCAAGGTTGCATGAGAAATAAGTGGGTCCAATTTAGAAATCATTTCTCAGCAAAAGGGAAAAAAGAGGCACCATAGGGTAAATGGAGTCAAATTCCTTTAGTGTGGCTCTTTGGAGGGAGATGGGTAATTCACCAAATGCAGAACAACCTGTGCAGCTGGCTGGTGCAGTGAGGCACCATGGAGTAATTGGGACTGAATTACAGAGACTTTGACTATGAGATTGGGTTTTCTGTAAGACCATCCAGCTGACACAAGCCACTTATATCTTGTCCGGTGGGAGCCAGGGTAGTTCACACTGGCTCAGGTTTGTAAATGACTCTTCCCCTTCATTAGCAGCCCCGGGATGGAATAGAATTGGTGGTGAGATTTTAATGAAGTTAAGTGTTTAGAATCCTTCAGTAAGGGCTTTGATGTTGCCAGAATGCATTATCTTCCTTCCTCAGACCAAAAGAAGGGCAACGGGGTCTTCTAGCCATCATTCATCTATCTCCCTGACTGTCTCTCTTGTAGATTTTTCTAATGATTTGCAGCAACAGAGGAAATGCTGTTTTCAGAACCGTTTTCCTCCCCTCCTTCTATTGAGGGTCAAAGCTATAAAGTATGGGGCAAGGAGAGAGTTATCTTGAAAGTGACTTTAGAGCCAGAGCCAAGGACAAAGTGACAACAAAATCGTATCAAGAATGTTACCAACTAACAAACGTAGTAAGGTAGATAGCTGGGGGGAAGCAGCCGCAAGGCACAGGGATATTAGCTCGGTGCTTTGTGACAGCCTGGAAGGGTGGGATGGGGAGAGTGGGAGGGAGGGAGACGCAAGAGGGAAGACATATGGGAACATATGTATATGTATAGCTGATTCACTTTGTTGTAAAGCAGAAACTAACACACCATTGTAAAGCAATTATACCCCAATAAAGATGTTTAAAAAAATAAATAAATAAAGGAAAAAAAAAAAAAAAGAATGTTACCACTTGAAGGGTCAGAACAACCTCGACTGGCTGCTGCCTCCTCTCTCCTGCTTGGTGCTCATCTGGGCACTGCTGAAAAATCTCCTGGCAGCAAGCGACTGAATGAGTCATTGACCCTGAACCTCAAAAGCAGAAGCAGAGCTCTCATAGACATTGTGCTCTTGGTCATTGAGTTTGTTTCATCTATGGCTTTTGCTTTTCATTCTTCGATTGTTCTTTTTCCTTCTTCTTTTTTTTTTAACTTTTTCTTTTATATTGGAGTATAGCCGATTAACAATGTTGTGATAGTTTCAGGTGCACAGCAAAGGGACTCGGCCATACATATACATGTATCCATTCTCCCCCAGACTCCCCTCCCACCCAGGCTGCCACATAACATTGAGCAGAGTTCCCTGTGCTATACAGTAGGTCCTTGTTGGTTATTTTTTTTTAAATATAGCAGTGTGTACATGTCAATCCCAAATTTCTTTTTCCTTTTTTAAATAAATGTTTGCTTTTGTTTATTGAGAGGCTATAATTAGAAGATTGCTAAAAACATGTATTTTGCAAATTTTATCTCAATTAATCCTCAACAAACCACATGGATAAGTCGTGTTATTTCCATTTTACCAAAGAGGAAATGGAGAACATGGAAGTTAAGAAACTTGTCCAAGTTCATACAGATAGTAAGTGTGACTGAGCAGGAACTTGACCCCAGATCTGACCAACTCCATAGACTGCCCTTTACCCTTGGCTGCATTAACTTCTCTGTGTCTCAGATACTCTCTAAACCCTGGCCCTGGTGGACACTTAGCTTCTGAAGGTCACTGCATGTTAAGTTTTAATTCACGTAATACCTGTACAATAGAATTTCTAATAGATATCATAGTACTGTGATTATTCGATGAGGGCTTTGGTGTTAAACATCTCAGGTTTTGAAAATTATTTTTTTACTCAGTAGCTACATGACCTTGGGAAAATCATTTTTCTTCCCTGGACCATGCTTTCCTCATCTGCAGAATGAGGATAATAATAATTTCTATCTCATAAGATTATTGTGAGGAATAAATTGTATAATACATATAAACACCTTGCAATATCTGACACATCAAAGGTATTTCATAAATGGTCAGGGTGATGACAAAGATGATGAAATGGAGGAGGATGGGCGGTGGAGGATCTAAGGAAAAACAGCTGGGGGGAAGGGAAAGAGGGATGTCTTGAGATGGTACTTTTGTCTCCATCTCTAGAGAAGAGGTCATGGCGATTGTGTAGTATATTAGGATTCTCCAAGAAACAGAACCAGTAGGGAATGGGGGTGGGGGGAAGTTGAGAGAGAGAGAGAGAGACAAAGGAAGAGATTTTGAGGAAATGGGTTATGTGATTATGAAGGCTGGCAAGTCCAAAATCTGCAGGGTAGATCAGCATGCTGGAGACCCAGGGGAGAGTTTGATGTTATAGCTAGAGTCCAAAGACCATCTGCTGACAGAAAGCCCTCTTCATTAGGGAAG
Organism: Phocoena phocoena; assembly: GCF_963924675.1. Taxonomy (NCBI): domain Eukaryota; kingdom Metazoa; phylum Chordata; class Mammalia; order Artiodactyla; family Phocoenidae; genus Phocoena; species Phocoena phocoena. The sequence continues at coordinate 99,079,214 of NC_089219.1, forward strand.
GTCAGTCTATTTCCTCTTAGGACCTTCAACTGATTGGATGAGACTCGTCCACGTTATGGAGGATAATCTGTTTTATTCAAAGTCTAACATTTAAAAGTTAATCTCATATAAAAAGTACCTTCACAAAAACATGTAAACTAGTGTTTGACCAAATACCTGGCCTCACTAAGCTGACACATAAAATTAACCATCACACCTAGCATTGATTTCCCAATTTAAATGTACTTGTTTTCCAACCAGAACCTTCAGGGCAAGGACCACAGTCTTCCCCATCTAAGCAGAGATAAATAAATAATCCCAGAAACTTGACCTTAGTGCAGCCATGGGTAGAAAAAAGGAGGGAGAAGGGGCACAGGCTGGCCCTTAAGGCACAGTGACTGATATTTTCATGCTGCTTTTCCTACCTGGGATTCCTTCCCTCTTGCAGCCCTTTTAACAATGTCACCAAGCAATCCAATGAACCATGCAGGAGAGGGCAGTGGACAGCTTAGTTTTAGGATGGAAGAGCTGTTACAAATACTTTGGTCAGCCAGCCACCAAGTCATAAAGGAGAGACCAGCCCTCTCTACCTCACTCACTCATCTCCCTCTGCCCCCAAAAGAATGATCTGGGTTATATGGGTTGCAGCCTCCTGGAGAAACTCCAACACTATCCTTGGGGATAGTGTAAAAATACAAAGAAGTCTTGACAGGCTGAAATGATGGCCTGACTCTAACAAAATGAATCTTAGTGGAAATAAATGTTCAAGTTTTCATTTAGGTCCAAAACAAAATAACATAAAACAAAACATCTACCGGAGAGGATTCAAAGAGACCTTCCAGTTTAAAATCACACATAACATTCCCCAGTGAAGCCTTTATCAACTTCCCCACTAAAATATCATGGAAACATAGATAAGGGTAAAAATTCACAATGTTGAAAACAAAGATTGTTGGATGGCTTAAAGACAGAATCTGGAGGGAATCCCTGCTTTCTATGAGGCAAGCAGAATTGGAATGTAAAACCCTTTCCGGGTTAAACCTCATATCACACCTCCGTTTTGCCTCATTGTGGCAGAGCCTTCTGGGGCTCACCTCTTTTTCCAGGTCCACAGATAGACTCTATTTTCCAGCCTTCCTTGCAGATGGCTGCAGCCACATGTCTGAGTTCTGGTCAATGGAATAAGAGCAGAGTGATGTGGGCCACCTCAGGACTGGCCCGTACAAGCCTCTCAAGCACAATCGTCCATGCTCTTCTCCTCCATCCTCTGACTGAATGAAGAGGGTGGAGACACAAGATAGAAGGCGTCCAAGTCCTTCTATGAGTAGGAGACCTAGCCCCTGCCCCACTTCCGACACCAATGCAAATTGAACTGGGATGTGACTGAAAAGTGATCTTGGGCTTCCCTGGTGGCGCAGTGGCTGGGAGTCCGCCTGCCGATGCAGGGGACGCGGGTTCATGCCCCGGTTCGGGAGGATCCCACATGCCACGGAGCGGCAGGGCCTGCGCGTCCGGAGCCTGTGCTCTGCAACGGGAGAGGCCACGACAGTGAGAGGCCCGTGTACCGCATAAAAAAAAAGAAAAGAAAAGAAAAGAAAAATGATCTTTAACTGTATTAATAAACTGAGATTTTTGAGTTGTTTGTTATAGAATATAGTCTACCCTGATACATTCACAAAATGGAGAGGACCTAAAGAGTTTGGAGAACATGATGTATTTGTAATTCTCTGCTTCCTAACTGATACTATTAGTACACATAAAAAAAGAGTTGTAGTTGAAGGCAACAACAGGAAAAATCTTGGCAGCTGTACATACTGCTAATTGCAATTTTCCATCCAGTCATTCATTCAATAAATATTTATTATGTGTATAGTACTGCCAGGCTCTGTGCTAACTGGGGATACAGCAGTTAACAAAATAGCTAAGGACCCTACCCTGCCAGTCACCCCCTACCTTGCCAGTCTAAGGGGACAAACAAAACATGAAGCAAATAATTACTAGTATGAATGAGTTTATGGAAAGAGACATTATAATCACCTTGGTGGGCAGGAAGGGGTGGTGGTGGAGTCTCACCTAAACTGTAAAGAAGCGAGACCTAGTATGTCTGCTAGTACAGCCGGTCAGAACCAGAAATAGGAGGTGGAGAAGCTATGTCACTGAGAATCAAACTGGACATCATGTACATGGATCTGTCCACTGACTTGCCCCAGTGCACAGAAAGGAGGACGAGATGGTCCACACACCCTGCCTGTGGGAATACACCAAGCCTGGGAGACCTTGCTTTGCTCGAGGTGAGTGAAAGAATATGGCTGATAGCGAGCTTAAGGGAAAGGGAAAAGGAATACCACCCAGAAGGCTCAGAGAGAGGCTTACTGGTAAAGACGTGCAGAGCTCTGGGGCCCAGGTAGGAGGTAAGGAGGGCAAAGGGAGAGCAGATAAAATTTTTTTCTGTTAGAAACATGATAAAAGTATCAAATGTACATCAAAAATAAAATTAGTGATTTATGATTCTATTTAATCTGTAATCATATAAGACTTATGATCTTTTCATCAAGACAGAGAATTAAAACCCACCACTGCCATATCCAAATAATTTGTGTCACAACCAAACATTTAGTCACTCTGCCTCTTGCACCTCTAAAAACGATATACTACAAGACACAGAAGAAAATTTACAGAAATGATCTGACATTTTTAATAGAATGCAAGAATACAATGCCTCTAAGAAACATGAACAAAACTCAGTACACAGTGAAATAAAAATTAAAAAATACAATTAAACCAGAGATGAATGATATATGGAAAATTTGAAGGAAGGTAAAAATGTGTACTAGAAGAATTAGAGTCTACTTTCGAGGTAGTAAAAACATGGATTTTTTTTTTAATTGTAAAAAGTGAAGGACAAATTTGAGAAACACTCATAGAATTTAGAGGCAAAAGGCAAAGAGGTGAAAATGAGAAAGGACTAAAGAACACCATAGGCAGGTGAGTTGAAATGAATTGGGAAGGGGAATGAATAAGAGAATGTTAGAATTTTAGTCTTAAAGAGGGGAGACACCTAAAGATAATGTTCCACATTTGATGTAAAGCATTCAGTGAGATATAAAAGTAAAAGGACAAAAAGCATAAAAATAAAAAGTACATTTTAGAAATTTGAGAGTATTCAATGAGGTACCTATGCCTTCAAACACTGGAGATGACTTTTTAAGAGCAAATGGAAAAAAAGTACAAATACCAAAAGATGGGAAAGGAAGTCTTAAACAACCGAAGCATACACAGTGGATGTTCGTTTTTCCTGGCTGCTCAGCATCTGGCTGGGCTCTGGTTCCTGTGATGGAAGCTGAAGGGATCAGAGCATCCTTTCCCTGGTACCTGGCCAGGCTTCAATCTTGGGCTCAGGCAGTCAGATGCTACAACCCCTTGCTCTGAAATCTGAAGAGTGGCACAAAGTGCAGGTAATGTCGGAGATTGTTCGGGGGTAGCATATGAAGTCAAGAGTCCAGCAGTAAGAGCGACCAAAAACAGTGCTGTCCAGGGGTGGCAGTAACAGGGATAGAGCAACAGTGTCCTGCATGTCCCCAGGGTATGATCTCATGATCTCAGCTCTGTCTTGCCTTCCATGGTTCCTGCTTATTCTCTAAGCCTGGTTCTCTGTCTTTCCAGTCATCCCACAACATGTACTTTTTCTGCCACATTAGGTAGATTAGGTTTCTGTTGTGTACAAATAGGAACTCAACTGTTATAGCATAAAACAAAATGATAGCAGTAAACCCAAAGAGATGTCATCAAAACGATAATAAATAGATCTTAAAATCTTTTTCGAAAGACGAAAAACCACAAGTTTAAAATTTTTAAACTCAAGAGAAACACCTAAAACACACTAGCTCAGAAAGATGAAAAGTAAAAGCGTTAGTAAAGATATATCACATAAACGCCAAATTTAAAAAAGCAAAGGTGGGATGTTAATATAAGTCAAAGTTGATATAAAAGAAGGATTTAAGAGGCCTCAGAGGTTACGTTTATATTTTTATTTATTTTTAGCCACACAAATTATTGCCATGAGAATAAATTATTACAAAAATTAAAGCAATACAAAAATATATGGAATAAAATGTGTAAGTCCTCCTTTCAGTTCTCCTACTCTTACTCCCTTCCTGAGAGGTAACCTCTGCTAAGTACTTGGTATGTATATTTCTAGATCGTCATGCATATATACACTCACATAGTCACAAGCGTATGATTGGGGATTTTGTCATGTCATGGTAGTGGCAGTTGAGTTGCATCTCTGAGAGCTGGCCGCAGCCTCCAGCCAGCACCTTCAGGCTCCTGCTTTGTTTGAGCCAAGGTTGTGCTCTCCCTGGGCAGTGCCCAGCCCACCACTGAGCACAGAGGGAATCCTAGGGCGTGGCCATTTCTGCCCAGTATGGAACTCCTCTAGGAGCAATCTGCCCCAAATGTCCCGTTGCACTGGTGGAGACTTTCTCGGAGCTGCGCCCCAGCCTCAGGCTCTTCCTAGCTGATCTCCCTTCCTTCCTCTTCCTTCACAGGGTCCCATCTGCACCATGGTTTGAAGACTTTTCCTGCTTACTCCAGATCTTCCTTCACTGTGTCTTTCAGGAGCATTCCTTCAATTAATCTGTTGTACTTCTAACCCATGTTGGCATCCAAATGACACACTTGAGTCCAGAAGTGGTCCAAGAAAAGGGGCTGAGATGGGGCTTTGAAACTGGCTCTCTCACTACTCAGAGAGAAGGGAAGTCCCTGTTGGGTGGTATGTGGAGCCGTGGATAGTCCTTAGCACAAGGTAAGGGCTCCATTGTTAAAAATTTCGCAGTGCTGACCTGGGAAAACATCTCAAGGCAGAGGAACATCCTGGCATCTACAGGGTGCAGAGGAGCAAGGCATACAAGGTCAGTGGGATTGGCTGGTTGTTACAAAGTTGCATTGTTGTCCTACAGAGGCACAAGGCATACCTGAGGGTTAACCCTTAAAAACTCAGTTTGAGAACCAGGGGTTTCTTTGGTAGAGGCCCTTATCTTCTACAGTGGGAGAATGGATCCAACTCAGGAGCTCACAGTTAGGGTCATGTGGTGTCAAAGACAATTTAATGGCTCAGCCAAGGCAGTTCTGTTATGCTGAGGTTAAGGCCCTTCCTGGGAAAACCTGGGCCACTGAGGCATTTAGGTAGACACCTTAGAGGACTGTGTCTCTGCAGCCTCCCTTTAACCCTCAGATCCAGCAGAGTGGCCCCCCTTCCCTATTTAGAGCTGGGACTTCCCCCACATGGGAAGCTATTGCAGAGGCCTCTCTCATACAAGGCAACAAGGCCACCCTTCAAGAGCTGTCCCTACTTCCTCCTGGCTGCCATTCTGATAACTAAGGGTAAATCTCAGCATGACCAGCTGGGGAAATGATGGGCCCGAGAAGGGAGGAAAGAGATTGTGCTCTGAAGGAGCCGTGAGAATCAGCTAACATGTTCAGGCAGGAACCAAGGAAGTACCCACAGGGTTGAATTTTTAGGATGCATGCTCAAGGGGACATAAGGCTGGATGCACAAAGATACGTTGACTTTGGGCAACTCTCTCAGGAAATGAAATTTAACACCCCGGTGAGGACTCCAGGGGACAGGACAAACTATCTACTAGGGTGACTCTTAGAAGCTTAGAAAAAAGTGAAGGCCCACACTGAGCAAGTTGAAATGCATAAATTGCTGTGGCAGATGGAAGCAAGGATAAAAGACTTAGGGAAGTGAGGCCAGAAGACCCACTTAACGATTATATGACTTGGGAGGGCTCAGGCCATCAGGGGTGTACTTGTGATAGGGGTGCCTGCATCACTCTAAAGTTCAGTTGTGGCTCCCCTCTGCAGGCCAGGGCTAACGGTAGGAGAAGAAGTCATAGAGCTTGGCTGATTAGCGGTGAGGGTGATGTCCTCCAAGACCCTCAGTCCAAGCAGTAGAATTAGGTGACAGTGTTTAACCACCAGAAGCCAGAAAGTTGCAATTACTATAATGACTGGCACAGTCGGGGTGACAGCCAAAGTATCCTACATGTAGAGAGTACAAAACATGGTGTTCCTAGAGGCAGCACGGGTGGGCAGCCAAAAGGGCTCTGCTTAATATACGCGATCAAAAGAAAGTAAGAACTGCTATCAGGAGGAGGAGGAGGTCAGTTGCTCCAGTCAAATGTCATGATTCCTTGCAGAGCCAATTTTCAGATCTGGAAATTCTCTGATGACGTGGGCGGGACCCCAGGATGAAGGAGCCTATAACAACATGGCAAGTGTATGCCATAAAGACTCCCTCGGGCTTCCCCGGTTAGTGCAGTGGTTGAGAGTCCGCCTGCCGATTCAGGGGACACGGGTTCGTGCCCCGGTCCGGGAGGATCCCGTGTGCCGCAGAGCGGCTGTGCCCGTGAGCCACGGCCGCTGAGCCTGCCGTCCGGAGCCTGTGCTCCGCAACGGCAGAGGCCACAGCAGTGAGAGGCCCGCGTACCGTAAAAAAAAAAAAAAAATCACCCCCTTGAAGACTCCCTCAGTCCTTCCCCCAAAAGGACCCATAGACATTTACCTGAGTATCTACGCCGTGGAAAATTGTAAATACCCAGACACTTCGAGGACCACTGGACACTAGGTCCAAGTTAACGAGGACACCCAGAGCTATACAGATGGTCCCTGACTTACCATGGTTCAACTGACGACGTTTTGACTTTACAACAGTGCAAACGCAGCACGCATTTAGTAGAAAGCACACTTTGAATTTCGATCTTTTAGCATGCTAGTGACCCATGGTATCACATTCTCACATGACGCTGGACAGCAGCAGTGAGACACAGGCCCCAGTCAGCCACGTGAGGGTAAACAGATGATACAGTTGCACCCACTCTGTACCCTTGTAATCATTCTGTTTTTTGTTTTCAGTACAGTATTCAACAGATTACAGACATACCTCAGTGATATTGTGGGTTTGGTTCTAGATATTGCAATAAAGCAAGTCTATCACAATAAAGTGTGTCACAGTTGTTTTGGTTTTCCAGTGCACATAAAAGTTCTATTTATACTATACTGTAGTCTATTAAGTGTGCAATAGTATTATGTCTAAAAAAACAATGTGCCTACTTTAATTTTAAAATGCTTTGTTGCCAAATAAGGCTAACCATCATCTGAGCCTTCAGCAAGTCATTATCTTTTTGCAAAAGTAACATCAAAGATCTCCGGTCAAAGATCACCATAACAGATATTATAATAATAATAATATAATTTGAAATATTGCAACAATTACCAAAAAGCGACACAGAGACACAGAGTGAGCAAATGCTGTCAGAAGAATGGCACTGGTACTTGCCCAATGGAGGATTACCACATACCTTCAGTTTGTAAAAAACACAGTATCTGCCAAGTTCATTAAAGTGAAGCACAGTAAAACAAGATGTGCCTGTATGTGAGATATTCAACGCTCTATTATAAAACAGTCTTTATGTTAGACGATTTGGCCCAACTATAGGCTAATGTAAGTGGACTGAGCACATTTAAGCTAGGCTAGGCTAAGCTATGATATTCTGTAGGTTAGGTGTTTTAAGTGCATTTTTGACTTATGATATTTTCAACTGATGATGGGTTTATCGGGAGGTAACCCTGTCCTAAGCCAAGGAAGCTCCATACCTTCATCATGTATGAGTTGGGAGGTACGTGGGCCCACCTGGTGGTCATTTCCCAGATCACTGAGTGTATCATTGGGATTGATGTAACTGGCAGTTGGAGTAATTTCCACAGTGGGTTCCTGGCCTATGAGGTAAGAGCTAATATCAGGGGAAGACCAAGTAGAAGTCTTTGAAACCGCCTTTCAGCCAACATAGTAAATAAGAAATAAGATAGCATCCCTGGAGGAATGGCAAAGATTAACTGATGCAGGCATGGTAGTGCCTTTCATATCTCTATTTAACTCTCCGGTCTGACCCTGGGAGAAACTGGATGCATCCTAGAGAATGACTGTGGACTCCCACAGGCTCACCCAAGTGGTAGACCCAGCCCCAGCTGCTGTGTCAAATGTCTTTGCCAGAGCAGAGTACTAAGGTCTCAGGCACAGAGTATGCGCCCACTGATTTGGCAAATGCATTCTTTCTGTTTTAAGTATAGTTGATTTACAATATTATATTAGTTTCAGGTATACAATATTTGTATAGATTATATTCCATTTAAAGTTATTACAAGCTCATGGCTATAATCCCCTGTGCTGTACATTATATCCTTGTTGCTTATCTACTTTACACATAGTAGTTTTTGTCTCTTAATCCCCTACCCCTATCTGACCACCCCCCTCCCCACTGGTAGCCACTAGTTTGTTCTCTATATCTGTGAGTCTGACAAATACTGTATGATATCACTTATATGTAGAATCTAAAAAATAATACAAATGGGGGCTTCCCTGTTGGTGCAGTGGTTGGGAGTCCGCCTGCCAATGCAGGGGACACGAGTTTGTGCCCCGGTCTGGGAGGATCCCACATGTCGCGGAGCGGCTGGGCCCGTGAGCCATGGCCGCTGAGCCTGCACGTCCAGAGCCTGTTGCTCCGCAACGGGAGAGGCCACAACAGTGAGAGGCCCACGTATCACAAAAAAAATAATAATAATTAAAAATACAAATGAATGTATATGGCAAATACATTCTCGTCTGCCTCAACAAAGAAAGAAAATCAGAAACCGTTCACACTTCCATGGAACAGACCATATTAATTTTCAGTTTTGCCCTGGCCTATTTTACTCTGCTACCTTCTGTCATAACATAGTCCAAGGAGATCTGGAAAATTCCGGTCATGTCACAGAACATCACGTTGATCCATTACGCTGATGACATCGTGCTGATTAAACTGTGTGAGCAAGAGGCAGCTGATGTACAGGAGGCCTTGGTTAGTCATATGTGCTCCAAAGGATGGAAGATACACCCTAAGAAGATTCAGAAAGCTGCTTTTTTCTTTTCGTCTCACACTAATAGTCAACATCATACTTGATTATAATGTCTTAGATAAAGCCCCACTAAGTTTCAGAAACAGTATAAGGATGCCTGTTATCACCACGTTATGTATCACTGTTTGAAAGCCCTAGCTAATGAAATAAAACATGGTGTGCAAATAATAATAAAAAATAACTAAAATTTTATCGTATGCTTACTGTAGTTCAGGCACTGCTTCAAGTGCTTTTCCGGTCTTGCTTAATTCATACAATAACCCTTTGGTTATTGATACCATTGGGGGTGGCACCACTATTATACCCATTCTACAGATAAGGAAACAAGGCACTGAAAGGTTAAATAATTTACCAAGGTAGGTAAAAGTAGTCAATTTGCAGATTCCGTGATTGCCTTCCTAAGAAGCCCGAGGATTAGCTGAAAACTGTTACAATAGTCCTACTGATGACAAAACACCTTCTCTCCCACCCCTCTCGCTCTTCTTTAGAATGCTACGAGTCATCAGGCAAGGCAGATGTTTAATTCAGCCCTGACAAGAGGGTAAGATGTCTGTCTTCCCCACTTACTCATCTTAATCCTTAATTGCCCCCCGTCCTCCCTAAGCAGTCTGTCTCATTTTTACTTTGCTCCCACTCGCAATCAAGGGTTGAGCCCCAAAGACATCTGGAGTCTTAAAACCCAGTAATGATGAGCAGAAACAAACACGAAGCAATAAAATCCTTTAGAAATCTCTGACCATAGATGATATGCATCTGTAAGGCCCTGAAAGCTCTGGTCCCCAAGCTTAATTACGGTGGAGGAAGGCAGGGTTGGCAGAAGCACATGCCCCTTTGAGACCCAAACTCAGACCTCAGCATTGACTGTGGCTGCCAGGGGGTCAGGCCCTAGATCCCAGCACCAACATCTGTGCATTCTCAGAGAGCCGAGCCCAGGGCCCGTAGCCTGCCTGAGGCAGCTTAGGAAGGGCTCAAGGCAAACTGGGGCATCACGAGGACCCCGGCCATCTGTGGAGGCAGTAGCAGTGGATAGGCGGGGGAAGGAATAAAGGGAGAAGCGCAATAACTAAAGCTGCCCCTAACAGGACAAAAGTCACTATCCTAAGGACATTGGACCTTGGTCAGTATAAGGGCCCCTGACCATCCAGGAAACATAGTGTCAGAATGGAAAAATGATTGCACCAGGATACAAAAGACCTGCGCTTTTGTCCTCCCAGCCACTAGTAGCTGTGCATCTTTCGGTGACGCCCTTTATCTTTCTGAGTCTGCATGCTGTATCAGGTGTTTGTGGGAAGTATTGCATAAGGCTGTAGTTGAGATTGCTTAGAGAAATGTGAGGGGCCTATTTCCATGCTTTGACTTTATTTAACTTCAATTTTCCAGCCTTTCTTGGGATGCGAGGCCCTAGCTGCAGTCTGAAGTTTTGGACATTGTGCCCAATTAATCTTTGTTGTAGGATTTACCCTGCCTACTCTGTGGAAAACATCACCTAAACCACAGACTCTTGGAAGAGGAAATATTCTTCTGCATCCAGTACAGTGGGATTCAAGAAATGCATAGTTAAATCTGTAAGATGGACATGGACATGCCTTCCCTGAGTATTTCACAGGGTTGTCATGAGGATGGGAAAAAAAGATACAAAAGTGCTTTGTAAATTGCAAAGGCTATACGAAGGCGAGGGGCTTGTTATCGTTATACTGATGTTTCTTAAAATCACCTCTCACTCCTCCCTGCTAAGCCACCAGCAGGTGGGCATGATGATGCCTTTCTCAACAGTCTTTGTGAGGATTATGGGAGACAACGTGTGTACAGCATGTGTAGGGCGCTCAGCCAATAAACATTAGGCAAGACCACGAGTGGGATTCCAGGGGCTCAGACCCTCCCGCTCCCTGCCCTGCAACATTCCCTTTTCATTCTTCTGTGACCTGAAGGCATTTGCAGACAGACCAGTTCTGATCCTGGAAACCAGTTTCTCACTCTGCCACTTTCCCTTCTCTCTCCTTAGCATCTTTTCATCTCCACACATGTGTTCCCAACATAGGAGGTGCTACACGTTTTGCCTTTGGATTGTGTGAACCCTGTTCTGCCCATAGGCAGGGCAGGAAGGGCCTTAAAAAAGAAATCAGGGTTGACTGCCCATTTGTCCTGTCCTGGGAAGTGTTTAATCATGTCAAGCCATGACTGCACTTTCCACCTCTTCCTACCCCTTCCGAAACGATAACGAGTACATTTCACACCCAACCTATAATCTGTAGAATCTAAGCCTGTGAGAGGTTGTTGGCCAAGCTTATCAGGGAAACTGAGGCAGAGTGAAGCAGTAAAGAGTAAATAGTAGGGGAGAGGGAATGATAGGATAGAAGATTCCTTCCTTAATCATAAAATCACACTGCTTCCTGGGCCCCATGGGCCATGTTCAGACAAGACTTGGGAGTGGAGGGCAAGGAAGACTCCAGCCGTGTGCCCTTGGTAAGCAGGGCACATATTGGGGAAGGGGGTGCCTAAAGCACAGTCTAGGAGCCCCATCAAGTAGGAGTGCCACCCTAGGAAGTAACTGCGTTTCTAAGGAGGCTGGATGGGTTTGGAGCTATCCCAGGTCCTGAGCAGGAAGACCCCATCCATTTCCAAGTTTTGTTGGGGGGATGGGAGTGGGATTGGAGGGCACAAAAGTAAGGCAGCCCTGAGAGGCTGAGCTGAAATAGGAGGGAACAAGGCTGAATAAGGGTGAGCTCCCACTCCAGCTGCCTCCCGGGGCACTGCCAGCAGGACTTGTAAGTCCCAGTGACATTTCCTGCTGGGAGAAATTCAGCATGCAAGACGTGGACATAAGCACCTGAATTATGACATGAGGGTGACTCACCTCTCAGGAGGCCAGGGGACTGGGCAACCACTGAGGTTTGTGGGTGCGGTAGGGTGCAGACACAGAGAGGGAAGCTATTCTCCAACAATCTGTCTTCATGTTATAGCCAGTCCCTGAGGTGCCTTTGCCAGCCTGAAGATACTAGTACAGCGTCCCCTATAATGCCCTTGGTTTTGAGTGATCGACACAGGCTCTGCCCTGTGCTCTTTTCACCTCACTCTCTCTTCAGACTTCATTTCTGCCTGGCATCCTCCACATAGGGCTGAGCATTTGATCTCTCTTGGCCAGGAGTCCATGGGCTCTGAACTCTGCTTCCTACTAGAAGGTGATGGCCAGCTGCTCCCAGGGCAGCCTCCTGTTCCTGGTTTACATCAGAGCAAGGGGACAAACAGGACTAAAGCTGCCTTCAGTGACAAAGTTAGAAGCAGCCCCAGGCTGTAATCAAAAGCTCTGCCATGGGAAAAATCCTGAATTCAAAGCCTGCCTTGAAGATGCAAGGGGCCACCTCATAAATATTCTGTCTGCGTGGCACCGTTGCTCCATAGAGGGTAATTCATTTGTGCTCGGTATCCTTAAGAGATCTGTGCTGCAGTCTACATTAAACAGGTATGAGGTTTCGTCTGTAGCCCATCTTTTCTGTAAATCTTTGCGAGGAATGGGTGTAACCTTTGACTTTGACTCTAAAAGGCCATATACCAGGGCTCTCTCCTCCCCAGCCCATCCTTCTCGTCTCCCTTGTCAGTCCTCCAACATGTTCTCCATCCTGTAGACTTAGCGTGACTCCAGCTCCGCAAAACTACCTAGAATTTCTCTACAGGTAGCTGGAGAAGACAGTTACATATACTGTGTGATTTCACAGTCACTGAAAGATCCATTTCTTGGTGGTATTTCCTATGCCAGTTGCCAGAGTGTCTAAAATCTTACTAATAAGACACATTCCAGTAGGATAAGGCAAAATGTCTCCAGGAATACTCCATTTGGGTGAAAACACCCTGGCCAGAAAAAAACTCTGTGGCCTGTCATTTATGTAAATTCACTTCCACTCTCCAAAATAGTACCTGAGCCTTCCCGGGTAAGCCAGGGACATAAATACGTGCAGTTCTGGATAAGTTCTGGATATTACAGAGGCAAGAAGGCAGTACTGCTATTGGTGGACATTATGGGTTAGGAGGTCAAGTTAAACTCTAATCCCAGCTAGGAGAACTTGGGCAAGTCACTCAACCTCTCTAGGCCTCAGTTTCCACCTAAAAACTCTCTCTATTCCAATTCTCAAGAAAATAATTAGAACTTGGTAAAAATGCTCTGAGAACATACGTACACTTCAACAATTATGCATTGCACATCGACCATGTACTGGGTCTGAAGATAGTAGCTGGAAATTCTCAGATAACTGAAACATGGTCCTTCAATGCAAGGTGCTTTGAGTCTAGTAGGACGAATGGTTAGCATCAGGGTACTAAGTGCATCAATAAGAGATTATGCTCTATTGGGAGTATAGCAGATACTAAAAGAGTCATCTAACCCAGTCCCAGATTCAGGTGGTGGGCAAAGGAATTTTCCCCTGATTTGGAAGACTGAGTGGAAGAGACAAGGCAAAGAGAGCAGGCAGAGGGGAAGGCATCCCATGCAGAAGGATGCATGAACAAAAGTATGGCAATAGAATATTGAGATCTATGTGGGTAAGTGACTAATTAAGGATTTCAGGAGCTTAAATTATGAAGAATGGAGTGTCAGGAAATACAACAGAGAAATATACAGGAGCTAAGCCATGGAGGGCCTTTTGTACTGTTTAAGAAGCTTGGAGTTCATGTTTCAGGCAATCCACTCCAGAAGGGTTTTAAGCAAGTAAATGACATAGTCAGTTTAATTATGGATCCCTCTAGCAGCAGTGTGACAAGCGGATCAGAAAAAGATGGAGTGTACAAAGTTCTCTGCAAGTTGATGGCAATTGGAGGAGGCATGTCCAGTCCCTTTGACTTACGGTTTAATCAGGATGCTGACTGAGAGTTACCATTGCTTAGAAGTTATGGCTGCTTGGCCACACACCAGGCTGGGGCCCCTGAAAGGACTTCTAACAGCATCTGCAGAGAGTTTTTCCAGTAGCTTTTTCAATGCCCAGATATCCTAGGCACAAAGAAACATCCTGGAGGGAGGTCTCTAGTGGGTTGCCACAGGTCTCTCTCCTGTGCCATCCTGGTCAACATGTTTGTAATAAATTGGATGAGATGCCAGACCTTTAGGTGACACAAATCTGAATGCCATAGAAATGTATTATATGATAGAATAATGACTCTAAAAATATTCTAACAGGATGGAACATGGTTAAAACCAATTGGATCAATTTAACCTGTTAAATGTTAAGCCCTACTTTTTTTTTTTTTTTTTTTTTTTTTGGCCACGCCATGCGGAATGCAGGATCTTAGTTCCCCAGCCAGGTATTGAACCCATGCCCCTTGCAATGGAAGCAAGGAGTCTTAACCTCTGGACCGCCAGGGAAATCCAAGCCTTACTTTTAGATTTTTTAAAACTAATTGTTTAAGTACAAGATTTGGGATACCTGGATTGATGGCAGAAATATTTATTTGTTTGTCCAAAGCTTACTAAGAACCTGCTACGGGTCAAGCCTACAGCTCCCTGTGCTGACCTCTATCACCATACCTAGTACATTTTATTAAATTTAGGTCTGTTTTCCTTCTAGGTGAGAAACTGAGCCTCAGCTTTGTATCCCAGAGCCTAAGGCAAAGTACAGAGAAAGGCAAAGTCTTCTTGAATGCCTACATGTGCCAGAACTTTTCCATCCACAACCTGTTTAATTCTTACAACAATCCTACTATATTTATTTTTAGATGGCAAAATTAAGCCTCAAAGATGTTAACCAAATTGCCTATGGTTTTGTGACCTATATTTCAAAGCTGACATTGAACACAGATCCAGCTGATTCAATGTTTGATTCACTTTCCACAACACCACACTGGCTCCACGTTACATAAAAGCCCAACACTGTGACTGGCATGGAGCTGCTGCCACATTGAACAACACCAATCCTCTCCTCAGAGCCTGGCAGTTTCGTAGGTTAAATGAGCAAGACCCAGGGTGGTGGGAGGAGGGGAGGCAAGGTGGACAAGCAAGTTAGAGTTGGTCACAAATTCCACGTGTACTTCCACTTAGATGTAGCTGCTGAGAAGGTAGCAGAGGCCACTCCAGTAGGGATGTGGAACTCGGAACAAGGGCTGTGATGGCTTGGCTGTGCTCTGTTCTCCTCAAGCTACATCCAGACTCTGGTCCAGCTGCAGCCAAGACACCTGTGGGGGCAACTACTACCAACTAGAAATTATTCAGAAGATGTTCAGCATGGTAAGGGTCTAGAAAGCATGTCATATGAAGAATGACTTGGTGAGGGGGGGAGTAATATTTAACCTGGAGCCCGGAGAACAGGCTTAATAGGCAAACAATTATTGTCTTCTAATGTTTAAAGATGCAGTTTTCCTGTTATATATGTAGACAATTATTGGTGTGTACGCATTGTGATTTCCGAATGCTGGAAAGGTTGTGAAAAGGCGACTAAAATCTATTGAGTTTATTGCCAGGGGCCAAGTACTTTTACATTTCTAACCTAATTCTCATAATAGCCCTGCCCAGTCTTCTATTTTACGGATAAGAAAGAGCTTAAGAAATTTGCCCAATGTCACATCTGGTAAATAGCAGAGCCTAGACTTGTACCAAAGTTTGTTGTTGCCCTTATACAGCACCCTCTTGTTTTCTCCTACACTTTCCCTGTACGTATGTGTGGTCATACAGGGCATCTGCACCGGATGGCATCTTAAAGACCATTTTCCCACATGAAGAAGGGGGTTTACACATTCAGGGATAACTCCTCTACTCCTGTGTCGACTTCTACAATCCTACCGACCAACTATATCCTTCAGGCCAGAACCCAGAACTGAGTCAAAGGCCCTTTGATGAAGTGACACAAACATGGGTCCAACTCCTTACCAAGACCTTCAAGGCCCTTTATAATCTTACCTCCGCATTCTCCTCTCTCAATATCTGAGCTTCCCCGCCTCTTCCCTCCATGCTCTCAACAAGATCACTTGCTTGCTTTCTCTCCCAGGCTTCGGTTGAAGCTGTTCTCTCTGCCTAAAATACATTTACCACACCCCTTTGCCTGCTGGGCGCCTCCTTATTGTTTAGATCTGTACTTGGGTGCCACCACCTCTGGGTGACCTCCACCCTTGACTGGCTTCAGTGTCCTTCCTATGTCCACATATTGACCCCATGTCGATCTCTACCCTAGCACTTTTCCCACTGTTGGGGCTCTTCTGTAACCCCTTGAAGGCGGGGACAGTGTCAAGGTCTTTTGTATCTTTAGGTCACAGCACAGTGCCTATTATGTAGTACTGTCGAATGAATGAATGAACAAATGCATGAATGAATAAATGAATACGGACTTTGAGGTCAGGCAAATCTGGGTTTGAAGATAGACTCTACCATTCACAGATTGGGTGAAAACCTTAGGCAATCTACTCAGCCTCAGAGTTTCAGTATCCTTATCTGTTAATTGGGAATAAAAATACCGACACCATATGGGGTCACTGTGAGAATTCAACACATAAGTAAAGAAACTAGTGCAAACAACTCATGCAGAGTTAAGAATGATGAGACCAATGGAATACAATATTTTTAGAGTCCAAACTGATTAACTCACTAAAAAGATTTCTTATTCTGGAAGGCAGTTTTTTTCAATGCCAAGAATTACAAAAATGTATTAACTAGCCAGCCCCCACTGCTCTTCTCCTGGGAGTGTGGCCACAGTGGTGCTGGTGCCCTGGGTTGGTCCAGGTGTGGGCATTTGACCCAAGTTGGTCCTGGGTCAGTTCCCCGGGTTTTCAGACTTAGAACAGAGAGCACTTCTGAGCCATTTTGTCCTGGTGGCTTGGAGCTCAAACATGCAACAGTTGGAGCTCAAGGCCATGTTTCTGATGTGGAGAAAGCCACTCTGGGATGAATGAGAACAGGATGAAGAGTCCTGGCAGCCTGAGGGACCCCTGGTTCAGAGTGTTCTGTAGCCAAGACATTCTAGGCTTCCCGGCAGCTGAGTTCTAAACATTTTAGTGACTGAATAAATGGATGCCCTCAAAGAATATTCACATTAAACTTACACAGTATAATAGTAGTGGGTCAGACAGAGAGAACCATCAGACAGAACCAGGCAAACAGAACCTAAGATGGGAGTCAGCGTAAGAAGAGCTCTCTCTTCCCTTAGGGATATGACGCTGACTCTTATTTCGTATGATCTCTCTGAGGGTCCCATGGAGAGTGAGCTTTGGTTGCTCTCAGCAGAAACCTGCCCATTAAGGCAATGGTTATAGGCTCTGTCCCTTCTCTGACTCGCTCTCCCATTCCCTCACAGTGCTCTCTGGGATCACCTCCGCATAAACTCTCTGCACGCTCTTCCTCTTTAAAACAATTCTCCAAGAAGAATACAGTAAAAAATGATGCTGAGACTAGGTCCCATATTAAACACTAATCGATTTCCCTAATCTCCTTTTCCAAACGGCCACGCAGACAGCCACTTTTATTGCTGGCCGTCTGGTGACTTTAAGAATCTCTAAATATGTAAATACATTTTTGTTAAGTCATTAAGCTTGTAAGAAATAAATTAATTAGCATGAGTATGTTGAATCACTTAGGTGTCAGTAGCTAATATGGCTAATTGGCATTTAATACGTCTTGCTATCTAATTTGCTATGAATTTCATTAAATATTAATTAGTTGCTTAGTTACTCTTTACCCAATTATTACATGTTAACATGCATTTAGTACCTTATGATTTGGGTGATTCTCCTGATGGCAAACAAGTTACCTGTAAATTCTGGTTTGAGCAGATTTGGTACATTCCTAAAATCATTCTTTTAAACATAATCAATTCATGGATTAATTAATATCATTTAAAACCATTGAAAAAATGATCATCAGTTTACTATGCCACAACCCCCTAGTTAAATTGGCACCATAAAGAAGGAAATGGGAAAGAGGGAGATAGTGAGCGAGTTCTTAATTAATAGTTTCTTGTGGCTTATTCCTGCTTTGATCACGACACTGATATTTCCGCAGTCTATTACAAACTTCATTAAGTTTTCTGAGGTTTGTTTATCTGCTATCAGCATCAGTAACATACACTACTATCCTTACCAATGCTATTAAGCTAGTTCCTGGCTCCGATAAATAAGCACACCTTATAGCATAGTATTATTGGTCCACGTGTAAATCTCAGAAGGCTCATTTACAGGATAATATGGTTGACACAAAAACCAATGCCCTGTGTTGGTGCAGCCACACTCGGAGTATTTTGTCAACTCTTGGAGTGACATATTTAAGGAGATATGATTTACATCACGTGAAGAACTGGTGAAGAAATTGGGGCTTCTTAGCCAGATTTAAGGGAAAACTCCTGGAACAACAGACTCTCTCTCTTCAAATATAATAAGGTTTGTGGAAGATATTTTAGCTTTTATCTTTTTTAACATATTGACTCAATTGAGAGCAGTAGGACCACAAGCCTGAAGTTAGAAGGAACAGATTTTTGGACTCAGTAAGAGCTGTCTGAGGATGGAATGAGCTGCCTCTGGAATAACGAGCTCCCTGTCACTGGAGGAGTTCAAGTGTAGTCTTGGCAATCGCTTGAGCAGATGGGACTCCTGTTTCTTCGGATGAGTGGCTGGAGGAGGTGACCTTTCTGATCCTTTCCAGGGCTGAGATTCCATGATTGTCATGATAAATTTCTTGCTCTACCATCTAGTCAGCCTGGGTACAGTCTTGGGCCCACATTATCTGGTTCACTTTTAACTACAGGAAAAACCTCACGGGTGTGTGAAAGCACCTTGAATTCAATTCTGCTCGGTAGCCTGGCTTTGAATCAGTCGCACCATCTTGGTGGTAAAAGGCGGACTCGGGGGAACATTTTGACTTGCTGGTTTCCCCTGGCAGGGTTGCACCCTGGCTTCCCTTCCTGTGTCCTCCACCAGCACCCAGTCTGTAGCAATGCTTAGCTGAGCCACTGGAGTAATTTGTCTTTGACAGGATGGGACAGGAGAAAAGGCAGGCACCTAGCAGGCAAATAAACTTAATGAAGTTTGTAATAGACTGCGGAAATATCAGCGTCGTGATCAAAGCAGGAATAAGCCACAAGAAACTATTAATTAAGAACTCTCTCACTATCTCCCTCTTCCCATTTCCTTCTTTATGGTGGCAGTAACCACTCTAATTGTTCCCAGCTTTTCAAGGATTCAAAGGAGGCTTTTCTTTCTCCGATTTCAAAGAGCCACTGGAGGTCAAGTGTAGTCACTAGCTGGGCCCAAAGCCCGAAGTTCCAAGCTCTGCCCTCTAGGAGGGGGAGGTGCCCTGTGCCAAGTGCCTGCTCCCTCGTCCCCACATACACAACATTCTGCCCCAGAAAGTTCTTGCTGACCTTCCAAACCTGACTCGAGGGAAGCCTTCTCTGAGTGTGACTGCCTTCTCTGGGGCCCTGCTTCCTGCTTGCTGCAGTCTCAGGGCACTGGGTTTGTGTTGGCTGTTTGGACCTTGAAACTATTCCTGGACTTGCAGTGTATATACCTGGATTGCCAGTATAGTAATATAAATCAATGCATATGTCAGTATATAAGCAAAAACATCTTAGATCTATTCCCTATTGTTCTCTAACTAAAACCACCTACTAAGTGGTGCAAGTTGTACTGCAGGCCACTCATCAGACCACGTCAATAATATCTTATTTGTTTTTTGGTTTTTAAACATTGCTGGTGTGATATTTTGTTTGATGCAGCTGTCACCAGCTAAATGATGGCCCTGACTATGATCAGATGTAGGGACTGCGTCAAACTCTTACAGTGATTTTCCTATTCAATTGCTAGTCAGGAGGTCCCCAGTGTCGGGAGCTTCGTGCAGGAGTCACACCACGGTTGGGTGCACGCCTGAGGCCGACGCTTCCCACACGGCCCAGTTCCCGGCACGCATCGTAGGTCCCACTGACCATGCTGCCACCAGCCCTGCCTACCTTGCCCCTGTTCCAGTGTCCCATCAACGCTGGGCCACTCGGGAGGAGGCGGAAAAGGCTGTGTATAGCCCACAGTCTTGGTTTTCTCTGCAGTTGCTGGGAGTCCCCCATATTCGCCCTCCACCATTGTGGCCAACTCTGGGCAACACCAAATAGAGGTTTATGGTCTCAGCCATTTATACTATTTACCAACTAGTATGGAAGTGGTTTAATATTTCAATAACCAGTTTACTGTGCCTTGGCAATCGCTTGAGCAGATGGGACTCCGGCTTCACATATCCTGCCTCTCCATGTACCCTGTCACGTCCCTAAGGGCAGGAGTTCTAGAATGCATCTGCCCTTGTTGGTAGTGACACCAAGTCGGCAAAGGGTCCCACAAGAGCAACAAACGACACAGCTGTTTTGCCAGCACATCAGGCCTCAAAAGTGATCTCCGCATTCTCCTTCTCCCAACCCACTTACAGGTCAGTAGAGGCTCTGGTCTCCATTCTCTGCCTACCCTACCTGACATCGCACCGTAAGCACCAACCTGACTCTTCGTATATTCTGATTTAGAAATATGATATAAGGAAATACAATAGAACATAGTATAACCCCATGGATCTCTTCCTTAAGGGGTCAGAGGCAATCAGGGGCCGCACAGACAGGAGTAGCCACAGCTTCTGTAAAAAGCTCCACCTGCTCAGGAGATTTATGAAGATGGATGGCTATGGGGGGTAGGAGGCGGGGGGAGCCGGGAACAGGAAGAATGACTTATGACTGCTGTCTAGTCGGGCAGGCCCTCGTCGTTGGAAATGGCTTTCTTGTTGCCTCTGTTGGTTGAAGCCTCAACAAACGTAGAAAGATGAACTGGGGGTCTCCCAGCAGGGGCTGAGATTTTCTGCAGTGAAGATCACTAGCAGGAATAACTCCTCTCCATGCAGAGTATTTATCATCCGCACACTTGGCCCCGGGCTGGGGGATCTGGTGGTTCCAAAGAAGAGCAGTACGCAGTGTCAGATCAGGATGTTAACAACAATAAGCAAATCCAAAGCTGTTATCTCTCCCTCCCCTCAGCCCCCACCCCTGTCCTCAGAAAAGTTGGCCCGTTCAATTAGCTTAATGACATGCTGGGAGACGGTATTTCCAAACAGAGAAATGGCTGCACTGTGATCAACTGGTGGCTGATGTGAAACTTGACAGGCAGCCTCGGCAGTGGCACAGCGACCCGATCAGCGTGACACACACTTTTGGGGAAGTGCTGTAATTCAGTCCTGACACCTGAATCAATGGCACCCATTTCGGAGAGCTGTCTTCCCAGGGAAACAGACAAGGTATTAGCCTCAAAGGGCTCAGCAGACTGTAGCAGTCTGATGTGGATCTTGCCCCCAGTCCTCTATCCCGCGTCTGTATGTCCCTGTTCCATCCATTGAACGTGCTAGCTAAGTGTGGGCACTGAGGTCAGCCATGGGCTCAAATCCTGGCTCCACAACTCACTCCGTGTCATGCTGGGCAAGATGCTTAACCATTCGCTGGCTCCTGAGAAAAAACAGTAACGACGACCCAGGTATTGTGGTGTAAACATTTCAAGAGATATGCAGTAAGGATTTCGGAACCGTACCCAGCACGCTGGAAACCTTCAATAAGCCTGGCCATTGCAGCTGTGTATTTGCTCTCTTTTTCTGTTACTCTCTTCTCTTTTGGTCTGTGCCTCTGTCCCCACAGATCCATCACTAAACCTTCTCCTACTTTGGTCTTTCTCAGTTGGTCTCTGCTTTTCGCTCTCTCGCTCTCTCCTCCAGGGTGCCTGGGTCTCTGTCTGTCTCCATTTCTTTCTCTGTCTCCCTTCTCTGCTCTTCGATATTTCCTGCAAGCCTAGGCTCCTTTTCCGTTCCTTAGACTTGGAGCCTTATGGTATCAGAGGGTTTCAAATCCTATGCAGGGAAAATGAACTCTCTTGAATGGTAATCACCACCGCCTTGGTGAAGCTTGAGCTGAGAAATCCAGAATTTACTACTGTAATTATCTCATCTGAAGCTGAGCCAGCTCGGCTGGGCTGGCAGAGCAGCATGACGGTCAAGAGCCAATTGCCATCCTCCTGCTGAACACAGCCAAGCAGCCCAGCCCTCTGCTGTGTGCTAAGAATAGGCATCAGGGGCCAGGGCAGCTAAAAATACACTTCTTACAATGCAACCTCCCTGTGCTCCACAGGCTGAAGGCCCGCAGGGCAGGGGCTTCGGGAACCCTGGGGTCTGCCCCTGCATGGTCCCAGATGGGCAGGGGGAGGAGGGAGAGGAAGAAACACAGGCAGAGACCAGGGGCCTGCAGACCATCAGCAACTTGGGAGCACACAGCAGGCCACAGAGTCGGTCAAAGATGCCACGGAGCTGCAGAGCACACATAGGAAGTGGCTTGGATCACGGCCATGACCCCCAGAGCCAGTGGGGCAGGAGGTCAACACCAGGTGCCTGGGCATACCTAAGGGCTTCTTCAGCTTTTGTCTCCCACTCTGATCTCTACCCTTCCCCCCAAGACTACAGCTACCTTCAGTCTGCTTAGTAATTCTTCTATTCCACCAGTTGATGCTTTCTTGTCCCTGGAAGGGAGAGGTTTCCTGTCTCTCAACCCGACTCCAAAGGTCCAGCCAGCTAGAGCTATTATCCTCTCCAGGAGGAAAGATAGAAAGTTATCTTTGCTGAGTACTCACAGTAGTCATCCCAGCAGTGCTTTGAGACCAGTATTATCATCTTCCTCTTCTTGGAGATAAGGAATCCCAGGCTCCCGGGAAGCGAAGTAAGAGAAACAAAGAGAAGCAAAGTAGGCTGCCCAAAACTTCTCAGCCAGTCAGTGGTAGAGCCCGGGTTCAAACTCTTTTTGAATCTGCAGATCCTCTGCTCTCTCCTCTACATCAGAGGTTCTCAACTGAGGGTGATTTTGCCCTGCAGGGGACACTTGACAATGTCAAGTAACAATTTTGGTGGTCTTAACTGTGGGAAAGGGTGCTACTGGCATATAGTGGGTAGAGGCCAGGGATGCTGCTAAATATCCTACAACGCACAGGACAGTCCCCTACAACAAAGAGTTATCCTGTACAAAATGTCAAGAGTGACGATGTTGGCAGCACCCGCGCTACATCACGCTGCAGCATTTTCTCAATCCGAGTGGTTGGCAAACCTAGGTTGCATCAGAATTAACCTGGGAAGCTTGTTAAAATCAGAGACTTGAGCCCCAGCCTAGATACTCACATTCCCTTGGTCTGTGGGGTGGAGACCTCCACACACTCCGCAAACCACCGCCTTCCAGGAGATTCCAATTTAGGTGTCTGGGCACCACACTGAGAAAGAGTTTCCAAGAGAAAAGTTGCAAAGGGCAGGTGGTGCTAAGACCCTGTCAGCTCCCCTGGTGCAAAAACCAATACATCGCACAGACGGGATCATTTGGATTAGCAGCTGAAGAATGAGTGAAACCACAGGTGCATTGTCAAGATTAATATGCAGGCAGGTTCGAAATTGGAACGGTGCCAGGTAACATCACGCCTGGATAGGAAGGCAGAGTAATACGAATTGACTAAAGACAAAGGGAAAACAAATGGAGGGTGACAAGCAAAAGGGGAAGCAGCAAGAGCTAATGGGCTGAGCAGCTAAGAATTCCTCCCAGCCCATCACCCAGACTGCCCACTTGGCTCTTTCTTCCTCGTCATCCAGGAAATATCCCCAAGACTAAGCTCCTCAGCCTCTGGAGGGATGATGCACCCTGCTCTGTGTCAGTAACAGCTCTCCTATTGTTATCAGTTTGGTTCAACAGATGTTCACCTCAGACGGGGAAGACAAATGAGACACGACTGTAGAAAAGAAAAGCCACATGCTCTGAGCAACTTCACTCTAAAGGAAGGTTTATTATAGGAATCACAATTATGAGAGTGAGTAAAGGTGTGGGGACAGCTCAGCCTGGGTCAGGAATAAAGAAACCTGCCTTCTTGCCTTCCTTTCCCTTCTTCCCTCCCTCCCCACCTCCCTCCTCCCTCCCTCCCTCCCTTCCTTCCTCAGGCATGCAAATTTGGTGACCCTGGTGGAAAGCACCCTCCACCCAGACTACTAGAGAACCCCTGAGTGAGGGCTTATAGGGAATGTGTTTTCAGTCTGAAATTTAAGTTAGTGACAGTTTCACCTTTGTCTCTGCTGCTCAGAATGTGGGACCTGGCAGTGCAGCAGGGTGCATTTATAGGGTTGGAGATGTTATTGGAGAGAGATGGGTGACTCTCAGAAGAAAATGAGTTCATAAGAAAAATATATTCTTAACTGTCAGGCTGACAAATTGGGAAATCTTGACAGATCTGGAATTGTGGGGGAAAATTTATACCAAATAGTATCTAGATGCATCCTGCTTGCTGCAGAGTTCTTTTTTTTTTTTAATTAATTAATGATTTTTTTCTTTTTTTGGCTACATTGGGTCTTTGTTGCTGCACACTGGCTTTCTCTAGTTGCAGCGAGCAGGGGCTACTCTTCGTTGCGGTGCGCGTCTCTGCAGATTTCTACTATATGCCAGGTTACAGTAGCTGCTCAATAAATATTTGTTGAATGAGAGAATGAACCTTCATTGTGCCAATGGACATAAAGAATAATGAGTCCTCTTCTTAAAGTCCAATTTTGATCATATTCTCTTTATTCTCATATTGGCTATTTTATGCATCTTGAAAATCTAGAGAGATACCCAGACTCTAATAACTTTAAAACCCCCAACGTGTATGGCATCCAACGATTTAGAGGGTAACTTCCCAGCCCTTGTCAGTACCTATTGCCCATGGGAAATTGATAGACTTGGGTCCACCGTCCCTTAGATTCTAATCTCTATAGCTCCAGGTGAAGGAACCAGGCATGGACCTAGCCCAAGCTGGGACATTCATGCATGCAGTTCATTTTTATTGAATTCCTAGTAATGCAAGACACAGTGCTAGACCGTGAGGCTACGATGAGAACTAATAGACATGACATCTTTTCCTCTAAACTACATTCTAGTAGAGAATGATATTAATCAAATGGTGATGAAGTTATAAAATTCAACTGTGATACTTGAGTGCTCTGGAAGACAGTTATAGGGCAAGATGCTAAGGGTGCTTGACAAAGTTGACTGGGGGGATCGAGAAAGTCTTTCCTCGAAGAAGCACTATTTTAGCTGAAAGCAGAGGACTGAGTAGGATTTAAACATAATGGGGTGGGGGAGGGATAAATTAGGAGTTTGAGATCAACAGATATACACTTCTATACATAAAATAGATAAACAACAAGGGCTTACTGTATAGCACAGGGGAATATATTCATATCTTGTAATAACCAATGATGGAAAAGAATTGAATATATATACCTGAATCACTTTGCCATGCACCTGAAACTAACACAATATTATAAATGAACTATACCTCAATAAAATTAAATACTGCAATCGACAAGATAAATAAATAAATACATATATACATACATACATTTTAAAAATTAACATAATGGGGTAGGAGGGTATACTTTTCCAAGTAGAGGCCCAACATTGGAGAGAGCTTGCTGCTTTTAAGAAACTGAAAACAAGCCCAAGGAATGGCAAAGGAGGAGAGGAAACCAATACAAGGCATGGATGGTTTAACGATATACCATCATGAGTGGCTGCCCAGAAATTTTTTTCCCGTTAAGTTTGCTCTCAGTGGCTGAACTAAAAGAAAACCAGTGTGGCAGGAATGGAAAGAGAGCAAAGAGTAAAGAGAGGCCCCCAAAAGACGAAGTTGGAGCGACAGGCAGGCCAGAAAAGGCAGGAAGTCAAGGATTAAGATTTTTGATTTAAGGATACTTGATAAATTATAATTTTATTTAGGATAATTACAGCTATTCTAAAGTCATGAGGAATTTATTAAGGGATTCTAAGCAAGGATCTGATCAGATTTCCTTTTTTTTTTTTTTTTTTAAGTTCCTTCTGGCCCAATACAGAGAATTGTCAGAATATGAGAGAAAGGCCAAAAGTGGCTCTGAGGACACTAGTTAAGAAGCTGTAGTAATTATCTAGTCAAGAGATAATGGGAGCTTGAACAAGGAAAGTGTCAAGAAAGATGGAAAGAGGAGGACTGAATCAAGAGATATTCGGGAAGTGAAATCTATAAATTTGATGGTGGGTTAGATATAGGGAATAAAGGGACAGTGACAAGGATGACAGAGTGCCGACCCTGGATGGATAATGACGTGTGGAACACTGGAAAAGCACCTAACTGGATAGTGAGAGGGTGGCGGCAGGGTGGGTGGAAAGAACATGAGCTTCGCTTGGCACGTATGAAATTAGAAGTGCCTTTGAGACAAAAAATGAAGCAGTCAAGCAGACCACTGGATTTGTGGGTCTTGAGCTCAGGTGAGCGGTCTGGGATTGTCAGTGTGGTCACTGAAGATATGGGAGCGGCCATGCTCCCCCCAGGTCACCCGGGGAGATGGCACAGGAGGAGAGCAGAAGAGGCTGAAGGGGGATAACCCTGCAAAGGATGGGAGAGTGGCTGGAGGGACAGGAGGCCAACAGGACACGTGACATTGGTCAGATTCTCTCTCCCACAGGTTTGGAGCTGGGACTCAGGGATTCGTTGGTTTTCGGCACCAGGGCTGAGGGAGCGTGGGGAGCGAGCCTGGAGGGCCATTTCTGCTGCATGCACACTGCGCCAGGAAAGCCTGTCTGCAGGGAGTGACAGGCGTGGCAGGGTAGAATTGGAGAGAGGAGGTAACACAGCACAGACAGATGGAGTGAGGGCTTGTGGGCCCTGGCCTCCAGCCCCCCGCCATTCCCTCATCCCCCTGGGCCCTCGGAGACAGCTGCGTATCCTTCCTGAAAGCCCTTGTTTTTCTTGAGTTGGTTTGAGCAGGTTCCTCTTTCTCGATGGTGAAGCATGAAGCCAGGAGAGAGCAAGCCAGGTATTGGAAGCAGGGAGCTGCCTGGCCCGGGCTGGAACGGCACAGACAAGGAGAGGAGGACAGGCCTGTCACTGGGCGCCACAGGCTCAGCACTTTCAGACACACCCTCTCAAAGACAAGGGTTATTACCTCCCAATTTAAGTGAGAACACAGAGACTTAGTGACTTTCCCAAGGTCACAGTGCCAGTGTGAAAGAGATGAGGATAAGAGCTAGGCCTCCCAACATCAGAAGAGAGTGGTCAGATGGTGGAGAGTGGATGTTTTGTGATACAGGAAGAAAGATCTATAAGGAGAGCACGAGGGACCAGTACGGACTTTTTTTAGCTGGTAAATAATGGAATAAAAATGGCCCCCAGGAAGGATGATTAGGATTGATATGAGAAGCAGAGATTAAAGAGGGAAGCTAATTCTCATATCTAGTCCTAATGGCAAGTGGCAATGACTCCTGTCTCTGCCCTGGTTGGCAGGGGGAGGAGAAGGCAGAGAAATGAGTACCAAGCCTCTTCATAGGCTCAGACTGAAGTAAAGCTTTAGAAAATTAGAGCTTTTCGTGAGGCATGAGCTGAATTTTTTGGACTTGTTTTAATTCTCGGTGGCTTACTGCCCCCCATACCCTAGGCCTTGCAAGCTGCTCTGTGGTTCTCCATCCCTCAGGAGGTGGGGGATGACGGCAAAGGGAAGAGATGGCTTGCAGGAGGGAAGCTGTGGTGACCAGGAAACCCACCAAAGTCCCCACAAACCAGGGCTGGGGTCATGATGGGCCGGGACCGGGGCCGGGGAGAGTGACCTGGGAAACCTGTGCTGTGCTCCTTGAACTGGGTACTAGATCCTGAGGATGGGGGGCTGTCCTGAAAATGGGAGCCAGAGTTAAGAATGAGAGAAAGGGCTTGGAATATGGGATGATCTAGAAATGAAGGGTGATCCAAGGAATGGGCTGCTGTTGATGATTGAATGTTCTAGCATGGGGGTGGGGTTTGCCGGGAATAGGAGAATAAAGTCTGGAAATGCAGAGTTGCTCTGGGAATGTGGCGACTGTATAGGAAATAGGAACTAGAAAGAGGAGCTGTTGGGAACAGGGCCATGCTGGAATGGGAACTTAGTGGGTGGAGTTGGAAAACTAGTGGAGAGGAGGCCTGAAACCCACCCATGACACAAGTGCTTTTCTGAACTGATTTGGCAGGATCATCCCTTTTCCGAAAAGACTCTCTCTCTGGTGGGGGAGAGACCTGCAGAGAGGGTCTGCACCAGCTGAGGCGGGTGATGAATGGGTGGCGATCAGGCCAATGGCTTTCGAACATTTTCCGTCAGATAGAAAAACCCTGTCATCTCATTCCCGATTTTATTTCATTCTGTTTCACCTCATATTTCACATAATGGGAGCTGCCAAGGAGATTATTTGATTTTTCCTCCCTCTCTCTCCGGAAGCTTATGCAGCCTGACAGCCTGAGAGACATGGGTTTTTGGAAGATCCACAATGAAATAACCTGTTACAGCCCCCAGTCTCAGGGTCTATGTATCTGTGTGCCCTTCTGTGATTACAGGGTTGTATGTGCTCACCCGTGCATCTTCCAAGTGTGTGAGTGTGTCAGGTGTGTGTGTGACAAAGCTGAAAGAGACTTGAATGAGAAGTTGGATACATGAGATTGAGTTCTAACTCTGATATTTATTATTCCTGTGTGACCTGAGTCTCAACTGATTCACGTGTAAAGTGGATAAGATGATACAGGTCCTCCATACCTCAGAGGACGTCATGAGGCTCACGACACAAGGAACAGAAATACTCCCTTGTAATCAGTAAATGCTATTGAGAATTACAACTATCATCTTTGTCTGTGAGGAGTACCTCTTAATCTAGACTGAGTTCGTGGAGTCTGTTTTTTTTTAGCATCTTTATTGGAGTATAATTGCTTTACAATCGTGTGCTAGTTTCTGCTTCATAACAAAGTGAATCAGTCACACACACACATATGTTCCCATATCCCTTCCCCCTCGCGTCTCCCTCCCTCCCACCCTCCCTATCCCACCCCTCTAGGTGGTCACAAAGCACCGAGATGATCTCCCTGTGCTATGCGGCTGCTTCCCACTAGCTATCTACCTTACATTTGGTAGCGTATATATGTCCATGCCACTCTCTCGCTTTGTCACAGCTTACCCTTCCCCCTCCCCATATCCTCAAGTCCATTCTCTAGTAGGTCTGTGTCTTTATTCCTGTCTTACCCCTGGGTTCTTCATGACATTTTTTTTCTTAGATTCCATATATATGTGTTAGCATATGGTATTTGTCTTTCTCTTTCTGACTTACTTCACCCTGTATGACAGACTCTAGGTCCATCCACCTCACTACAAATAGCTCAATTTCGTTTCTTTTTATGGCTGAGTAATATTCCATTGTATATATGTGCCACATCTTCTTTATCCATTCATCCGATGATGGACACTTGGGTTGTTTCCATGTCCTGGCTATTGTAAATAGAGCTGCAATGGACATTGTGGTACATGACTCTTTTTGAATGATGGTTTTCTCAGGGTATATGCCCAGTAGTGGGATTGCTGGGTCATATGGTAGTTCTATTTGTACTTTTTTAAGAAACCTCCATACTGTTCTCCATAGTGGCTGTACCAATTCACATTCCCACCAGCAGTGCAAGAGTGTTCCCTTTTCTCCACACCCTCTCCAGCATTTGTTTCTAGATTTTTTTATGATGGCCATTCTGACCGGTGTGAGATGATACCTCATTGTAGTTTTGATTTGCATTTCTCTAATGATTTATGATGTTGGGCGTCTGTTTTAACACTGCCCCCTCTGACGTCTTAAAGCCCCAATGCCTTGATCTCCTCAGAACCACCACGCCAGCTCCTGATGCTGCTCCAAGCTGGACCTTCGCCAGAGAAAGTCAGGAAACACATTTTAACAGGGCATCCTTAGACTTATTCATTCATTAACTCAACAAACATCTATTGAGCATCTACCATGGGCAAGACTTTGTGCTAATCTTCGGGGACACATAGTTGAATAAAACAGAAGCCCTGTGCACAAGGAACTTTTAGACAACTTCAACACCTACAGTATAATCTAAGAAGTGTTAACAGTGGATCCAAGCCCGGTCGGTGATCATGGCAGTGCAGAGGCGGGGCCCCTGAGTCAGCCTAGGGAGGGGTGCCAGTGAAAGCTTTCTGGAGGAGGTGACCTTTGAATCGACTCTTGAAGGATGAGAGGAAGTTGGTCATATGAAGGGAACACGTGCAAGCTGACCCTCAGGCCTTAGAATGGCTCAGCAAAACTTGAAGCCTTCTGTGAGTGTCTTCCAGGTCTGTCTCCCAGTTTCTCTTCAAAATCTTTACCACATTCCTCAAGATGTTCACAGCCTCCAGATCTTTCTCTTCTAGCTCCCAGCCCATGACTGCCGGGTTAATCCTCCCAAAGCACTGATAGGATTGGGTCACTCACTGCTCCAAAACTCACATTGCATACAGAACAGTCCCAACTCCTTTACCTGACATTTCAGGCCCTCTACAAGCAACCTCTCCAACTGCATATCCTGCAATTCCCCAAACAACCAGTCAGTCAAAGCTACTTGCCAGTCTTTGAACACACTGCACCCTTTCCTACTTCTCCATCTTTACACTTTTCTCTTCTTTATGCTGGAAAGTCCTACCAGCCTCCACATCCCATTTTCCTCTGTGGAAATCACATGCACCCCTTGAGTCATAGCTAAAGTTCCACTGTCTCAGAATGCCTTTTAGAATCCCCTACCACATATCTGAAAGAGATGTTACCTTCTCTAATGGAGCAGGTGACCAAGAAAACTCAGTGATGAACCCCACCACACATAGACAAAAATGACTACTTTCAAATCAGGGACAAAAAGTAAAAAATATGGAAATTTAAGTATCAGAATGAATGGAGGATGGGTAGAGGAGACCAAGATGCTCATAAAAATCATTCCACATAGGTGGCTATGGAACTTGATTCATGACAGAATAAACATCCAAGTTTATATCTGTTTCTTCTCAAAACTAAAATTTCTAAAATTATTGAAAATTATTTAAAAAATATAAGTCTGCGTGGACAAAAACATGGAAGTAGAGAGCACAGCAAGTGAGAAATATCAACATAATTTTAGAAACTGGAAAGCAGATGGAAAAGAGATAGCTGATTTAGCAGAGCAGAGAAACCTAAATTCCTGTAGTGAGGATGATAGTGAGAGGCAAGCTGGTCCCCGCCTGTATCAGATGCCTATTCAACGCCTCGGTCTTGCCTTTCACCACTGTTCCTCACCATCCAGTGTGCCATGACTAGCTGTACGTGAGATCCAAACAAATTCATTCAGGCACAATCCAACAGCACCTCCTCTCACGACCACGCTATACTCCTCAAGCTGCCCCCCTGGAGCTTTCCCACTCGTGCTACGGGACTGGCTCAGGGCCCATCAGAAGCAACTCCGAGCTGCAGGGAATTTAACCCCCTATGGGGTGAAACTTGGACCAGAAGGAGCAAGGGACTAGTGGATACATTCCTCTCTCTTCCCACCTTCAGCTAGATTGTACTTAAGTGTACTCGTTCATATTTAAAAGTCAGTCTTGTAAGACTGAGGGATCAATTGCCCTTGAACCAAGTGGTGGTCAGCACAGTAAAGCATGTTTACATTGACTCTCCCTCCTTCTCTGCCTCCCTCCCATTTTCCTTACTCCTGCATCCCCGGGATTGTATTGTCTGTAGAATACAGTACATAAAGGCAATGTTTCTGAGGAAATCAAGCTGAGACATCAACACAAAACCACAAAAAGATTCAAGAATAGGCAGCTTCCAGGTACCTCTCAAGGCAAGTGTGAGGGATCGGGGTAAAGACAGAAGGATATTTAAATTAGTTCATAAGAAGTCCAGAACCTCAGATCTACCCGCAGTCCAAGATGCCAAGAAACTACACCTCCAGCACCCTGTGTAAGCCTTGAGTAAAGTGTATTCAAAGGAGAAGTTTAAGTAAGCCTTTGGATTTGGGGACACCAGGCACAGTTGAGGGCAGGACTGAGTCATCTTCCTGAAAACCTGAAGATTAACTGAGAGTCTAAATACTAGAAGACAGACTCCAAAGAAACAGATGGAAACAGTAAACTTTAAGAAGATAGACAATGTAGAAAACAACAAAAAAAGTTAACTACAATTTCCTAAAAGAGAAGGTATTACATCCATGGAACAGAGCAGAGTACTATAAAAAAATGTAAAAACCATAAGAGAAGTTTTGTAAGTTAAAAATATAAGAACAGAAATAACAGTTTTAATAAACTGACTGAAAAAAAAAGTGAAGGACCAGTTAGAGGTCCAATATCCAGCTAATAAATATTCCAGAGGAAAAATGAGAGGACATAGAGCATGCTTAGTATAATGAATTTTAAAAGAACCATATCAAGACACATAATTTCAGAATAACAAAGATAAAGAGGAGATGAAGATAAATGACAAATATAAAGAGGAGGAAAAATAAACATAAAAGTCAGATATCAAAATGGTAAACCAACACCTTTAAAATTCTGATGGAAAAGAATTGCTTCTAACCTAGAATTCAATACTCAACCAAACATTTTCTTATTCTATCTGACATTTTTAACAAGGTCTGAAAAACTTTATTTATTAAGAATTTTCTCCTGAAGGATGCACTCCACCAAAATGAATAAACAAAAACGAAAAACAAAACACAAGAAAGAGAAAGATAGCTCAGGAAAGAGAACCTCTAACACAGTTGAAAGGCTTGATTTCTCATTGAAAGGAACTCCTAAGATAATAGCAGTATAGTAGGCCCTAGAGAGCAGCCAGTCCAGAGGGAATAGGATGGGTGAAGTCTTTTAAGGTATGTTTTCCCAGAAAAAAAAAAAAAAAAGGAACAGACAGATTATTTCTTGTGTTCAACTTTATCGAGAGGAATTTGATAGTTTGGTCAGGGGTTTGAAAATGAATTATTTACATATTACACACTAAGCAAAGAAGTAAATGAGCAAAGATTTATTCTAGGGGAAAACAAGTTATTCAAGAACAGAAATATAATCAGTA
This sequence comes from Phocoena phocoena, assembly GCF_963924675.1. NCBI lineage: Eukaryota > Metazoa > Chordata > Mammalia > Artiodactyla > Phocoenidae > Phocoena > Phocoena phocoena. Next base: position 99,112,012 of record NC_089219.1, read on the forward strand.
CAATATGTGGCTTAAACAATGATGACTAAGTCCCCATACATTCTAAAGAGGGTGATTAGACACATATCATCTGCAGGGCTTACCAAGAAATAGGGAAATCCAACTTGTGACCTTCACCATCACCCACCTCAATCTCATATAGAAGAGAAGGCTGGAGGTTAATCAAGGATGGTCAAACAGGGAATTCACCGGAAGCTGTTGGCCTAGGAAGGGGTCCTGATTGTTGCCCCCTCATCTCAGCCTTAAAGAGAATCACTTCTAGAAGGTACTGTAAAGGGGAGAAGGGAATCTTTGCTCCATGGGACAGGAGCAAAGCAGGGCAAGAGTTTCTGGAGAACCTGGAGAGCTTGAGGGCCATAGAGATGGGAGACTGGCATCCGATGCTCACCTAGCAAAGTCAGAAGGCAAGGGGCAAGCTGGAGCCACGTGTATGAAAGCCTGAGTGTCCTGAGTCTGGTGGAGCCTTCCCTGGGATAAATGGATGTCACAGTAGGAGCTGGACTTGAGTTGTCCTGAAGGGGACCTGCCCTAGAGGATGGCTTGCTGCAGTGAAGTGACTCCAGCACAGAGACTGGGGGGGGGGGGGGGGGTGACACTGGAGAAGGAGTTTAGGGGAAGTCATTGGAGGTCACCCAGAGACCCCAGTGTAGGAGGACCACCATGTGGGAAACCTTTAAAGAACCCTCGAAAGCACTCCATGAGGGCAAGAGCCAGCATTTGGATGCCCACAGAGCATGTGGAGGACCGTGCTACATAATTACAGCAGCATCAGTGGAGTCAGATGTGTCTTTCCTCTTATTTCTTCTCCAGCCCCAGCCCTAGAGGAGCCGCAGGCAGTAGCCAGTAGGTGGGATGTGATGCAACAGGGAACTTAAAGAAATAAACAACCAACCACCCTCTCACCTCCACTGGCTACTGAGCACAGGCAGGGAAGAAAAAGAAAAGCTCAAATTAGATGTGAAATGAAAGTACTGACTTAGATCCTCCTGGACTTTTCAATACCTGAAAATAAAACTTCCAATATCTGAAAGTGACTGGAAAAAGCTACAGGATCTGGCCCGGAGCAGGGAAGGGTGATCCAACAGGGCAGGTTTGAGGGACAAGTACTTATTTTTTGGTTCATTTTTTTGTTACCTTATTTTTAAATAGAAGAGAACCAACATACATTGGCACCTACTATGTGACAGGCATGTACATAGATTATCCCATTTAATCCTTACAACAATCTTTTGAGGCAGTGTTTGCTATCCCTGTTTTGCAAATCAGGGAATTGAAGCTCAGAGAGCAGGAGGTTCCCAAGATCACAAAGCCAGAAAGTGATGGGCCAAGAATCAAACACGGGACATGTTCTCAGAGCCCATACATATCACAGCCAAAGTGATTAAAAGCCCAGATACTGATGTCAAACAGATGGTGTTCAAGCCCCAAGGCGGCCAGTAGCACCGTGTCTTTTGGAAACATCACTTACTCTCCTTCAGCCTCTGCCTCCTCATGGCTAAAAGAGAAAAATAATACCCTAGTTAGAGACTTGTTTGGGGGGATTAAGTGAGATCACTCATACACAGGGTTTAGCATTTGCCTGGCACAGAGCAACTCTCAATAAACAGTACCTGCTATTATCAGTAAGCTATATTGCACTCCGAATAAGACAATTATTGTCAAATTGAAATGAGGCAATAATTCAGAAGTGCCTGGAATACAGCTAGACAAATAGCAGATATTCAGTAATTGGTTGAATCTAAAGCTGAGTTTCTTCTCTCTTGTGATAATATATATAATCACATGGAATGTGTTTCATTCTGCATTGTATTGTAGACATTTCATAAAAGACAGAATCACAAAATTGGAAGAGGTCTTGGAAGTCTTTTTAAGTATTTTCCCCCTCAATAGATTCTAAACTTCTTAAAGTTAGAGGTCCTAGCTTGCACTTCATCCCTTAATAACTTATTTATTTGTTCAAGAAATGTGTATGCAAGATCTATGGGCAAAGTATTTCTGGAGACATTTAGAGAGAGACAGAGATGATTAGGACCTAGGTCCTGCCCTTAGGAGCTTATAACCTAAGCCAGGTTGAGATCAGCCTCAGGAAGCAGGGTGCAGAGGTTGTCCTGGAGCCATCCAGCAAACCCCCGCCATGAAGTATCCCTCCCAGATCCTGGCAGGGGTAGGCACACCCCCAAAGTGTGGTTGAACTGATAATGAACAAGTGTGCTTCTGACTAAAAGAGCATGTACATCCAGAAGGACAAGAGACTGAGTGCCCTGAGCACACATTTGTGGACATTAAACTTTCATGGTGTTTTGGAGACTGAATGAACGGCATGCTGCGCTCTCTGCCCTTGCTTATTGGTGCAGTCCTTTCCTCCAGCCTGCTCTGTGCCCACGTTGCCCTCTATACTGAGGAAGCTTATTGGATCCATCCAGAAGCCTGATGGTGGTCTGATTTACGCATTCCTAAATTACAGACAGGCATGAGGGCTGGCCAGGTTCTTCTCAGATGTTTCAGAAGAGAGAAAAGGCAGAGAAGGGAGAAGGTGACTGGCTCCAACTATATTAGGCTTCTTCCCTCTGGGGCCCCTTCTTTGATGGCTTTGTCTCTGGAGGAGAAATAGAATATGTGATTCATCTTCTCTCTTTTTTCTTCTTGTTCTAGGAGCTCAAGGGTGCACGGAGGCCTACTCACACTCACACACACACATACACTTCATGTTCCAATAGATGTACCCCACATACTCTCACAGATAAGAGACTGATGGTCTCAGAGACACACCCTCCTCCTTTACCCAGCCACTTTGCATTGCAGTGATATATCAGAGGAATAACAGCATTCTCTCAACAATACCTCCCTACCATCACCACCACCAAAAAATGCCTACTGGATTCCCAGCTCTGGATATCCTGCAAAGCTGGGAATTGATTTTTAAAAGGCAGACACTTCAAGGAAGGGTTCTGCGCTCAGCTTCTCAGTCACTCAACGCTCAGGGCGAGTGGGAGCATAAGATCCTTTCTTGAGAGTGGGAAGTAGGAGACATAAAAGTGTCAAGAAAAAAACAGAGGGATTAACTTCATGCAGGGACAAAGGACTTGGACAAGGGCATTCAGTTCAAATTGTATTACCCACCAACTATGTTGGAGAGACAATGAATAAGACCCATATCTAGACCAGCTCACAGCTTAGCAGCTGAGACCAAGTAAACAAACAAGCGATAAGTAAATAAACAAACGATAAGTAAGCGAATAAGTGATGACATCAAGGTAAAGGTTAGGTGAGAGTCCAGTGAAGGAGCATATAAACCCAAGCTGGTCAAGGTCAAGAAGGAGAACTTCTTGGAAATAGTGACACGATAACTGGATATTTAAGCTTAGAACTAAACGTGTATCCTGCCAATGTTCTAAAAAGGAAATGGTCAAAGGGGTTTGAAATTGGACAAGAGTGGTCTGTGGGTCTGGAAAGTTTTCCACTCCCTAGAAAGTAGGGTGGTGTGGCAAAAAGCACTTTGGACCCGGTCTCACACACTCTAAGTTCATGCACTAGCCTCGACATTCTCCAGCCAGATGGCTTTGGGAGAGGTACTTTGCTTCTCTCAAACTCAGTTTCCTCAAGGTGCTGTCTGCTCTGCCTGCCTCCTTAGGTTGTCCCGAAAACTTGATGAGATAACCCGGATGCAAATGATCTGTCAACTATGTTATTATAAAAGTGAGTCATTGGAATATTACTCAGCCATAAAAAGAAAAGAAATTGAGTTATTTGTAGTGAGGTGGATGGAGATAGAATCTGTCATACAGAGTGAAGTAAGTCAGAAAGAGAAAAACAAATACCATATGCTAACACATATATATGGAATCTAAGAAAAAATGGTTCTGATGAACCTAGGAGCAGGACAGGGATAAAGACGCAGATGTAGAGAATGGACTTGAGGATGCAGTGAGGGGGAAGGGTAAGCTGTGACGAAGTGAGAGAGTAGCATGGACATATATACACTGCCAAATGTAAAGTAGATAGCTAGTGGGAAGCAGCCGCATAGCACAGGGAGATCAGCTCGGTGCTTTGTGACCGCCTAGAGGAGTGGGATAGGGAGGGTGGGAGAGAGAAGTAAGAGGGAGGGGATAGGAGGATATAAGTATATGTACAGCTGATTCACTTTGTTATACAGCAAAAACTAACACACCATTGTAAAGCAATTATACTCCAATAAAGATGTTTAAAAAAATGAAAAAAAAAAGAGTGAGTCATGTTTTCTCTCTGTTTTGGCAAGTCCCTTTCTCTGCCTCCCTGTGAGCAAGAATAAGTTTAACAAAAGGCTTCCTTTCTGGCCACACCAACCCCAAGCTTTCAGTCATCTTCTTTGGGGTTGCAGTGAGGTCCCCAAGCATCTGTTTCTGGCTCCAGGCTACAGTCTCAGGAAGCAGGGGTCTCCATGGGGAGAAGAGTCAAATGGAGACTCAATAGGAAACGAGGTGCTGGGAGTTTGAGGGGAATGAGCATATCAGTCATGCAGTATTAATAACCACACAAGAAGGACTCTAACAATGGTTTGGCTCAGAGCTCTCTCCCTAAAAGTGCCAGCAACATGTCTAAGCAATAGTTGTAATATTAAATAGTCTGCATTTTTATAAAAATAATAATACTCCTTCAATCTCTGTAACTACTCATATCCCTTCTCTCTACTCCATTTATTCTGAAAATCCACTGACAAATAGAACATGAATAGAAGTTCAAAGATAAAGGGTCAAGACTAGGACCAGCTGAGCTGCCTTGGTATTGTCACGCACAGATCTGTCATTGTTCATGGCTTTGAGGGTTGTAATCTCAGATACATGATAGCGTTTAATAGAAAAACCAAAGGTTTAATTCCCTGAAGGGCTGAGCTTTGGCAAGAATGTGAACTAGGTGAGCTTTGCAGAGTGAAGAAAAGAACACTTGGATTCTAGAGACCTGGTGACCTTTGGGCATAAAGCTCTGTGATGTTCAGTGTCCTTACTGATAAAAATAACCACTGCCTCATCTCTCTATTGGAGCTGTTGTGAGGATAAAATGAAATAATGGAGGTGAAGTTGATTTGTAAATTATAAATTAGTTATCATCTTTGATACATACTATTCTGTGGCTGCTTCCTGTGCTGTTAATCATTTCTTGGTGCTAGTCTGTCGCCCTGAGTGCCATACTGGAGAATGCTCTCAAAGTCTGCCCTCCATGGACAGTGGCATTTTTTTTTACAAATATAGCCCAAATTGCCTGATTTTCATGAGTTATTACAAGGAAAAATTTTACTAGTTTACACTAAAGCGTATATTCAGGAGCTGTCCAATCCCCAGCACCTGTTACTCCAAACGCATTAATCCCTGTTGGAAACTCAAATTAAAACCTATTGGGCTAAATGGAGGGATATTATAGGTAGATGGGACCTTTTCCATGTTCCTCAAATTAAATACACTCAACCCAGTTATATCTTTCTCTGTGACCTGAAGTCCATAGTTCTTAGAATGGCATTAAAAGCCATCATTCAGAGCCCTTCACAATATAACCCCAACATTTCTTTCCAAATTTATCTTCCATTACTTCCATGAATCCTTCCCTTTGGTCAATGGAATCTCTTGTTCCATAATATATACCCTGTGCTTTCTTCTTAAAAAAAACAACACACTTTATTAAGTTATGATTGACAGACAATAAGCTGTACATATTTAATGTATAAACTTGATGAGTTTAGACATAAGTATACACCCATGAAACCATCACCACAATCTATGCTATAAAAATATCCATCACCTCAAAAAGTTTTCCCCACCCTCTTTATTTATGTATGTATTTTGTGAAAACACATTATAAGATCTACCCTCTTAGCAAATATATTTTTTAATTTTTGGCCACACCGCATGGCATGCCAGCTCCTAGTTCCCTGACCTGGGATTGAACCCACACCCCCTGCATTGGAAGGTGGAGTCTTAACAACTGGACCACCGGGGAAGTCCCACAAATTTGTAAGTATACAGTACAGTACTGTTAACTGCAGGCACTATGCTGTACAGTGTATCTCTAGGACTTATTCATCTTGCATAACTAAAACTTGGTTCACTTTGACTTATACCTCCCCATTTCCCCCTCCCTCCAGCCCCTGGAAACCACCATTCCAGTCTCTACTTCTATGAGTTTGACTATTTTAAATTCTTCATATAAGTGGTATCGTGTAGTAATTGTCCTTCCATGTCTGGCTTCTTTTATTTTGCATAATGCCCCCAGGTTCATCCATGTTATCACAAATGACAGGGTTTCCTTCTTTTTTAAGGCTGAATGATATTCCATTGTATGTATATACCACATTTTATTTATCCATTCATCTTTCAATGGATATTTAGGTTGCTTCCTTGTCTTAGCTAGTATGTAAACACTGGGTGTTTAAAGAGGATGGAGCAGAGCCTGGACTAGGATAAGGCAAGAATGGTGCCCAGGGTTCAAAATTTAAGGAGACAGCCATTCTTAGGTTCATGTAAAGACACAGTTGTCACTTCAACCTGAGAGTGAGTGATTCCTTAAAATTTTTACCCTAGGGACCGTGCTTGCCTCACCCTAGTCTTGGCCCTGAGATAGAAGATACCGAAAGGCACCAACAAGCAAGGAACAAGGTCAAGGATGGAAGGGATAGAATTCTCTTTCATAATAATGCCAAGAGCCAGCCTTAGATATGCGCTATACTACCCCATTACCTTTTCCCTCCATTGCATTTCCTAGTAGTGCAGAGAAAATTGTTATACTGCCAAGCTAACCTCTAACCTAGAGTGATCCAAAGCTTACAAATTAAATGACCTGAAATCTCTTCCAATTTGAATGATACCTGAAGAAGGAGCTCAACTTTCCTGTTTAACTCAGGCACAGCTTTCATGATGGGCTGGGTAATTACCTCCCCAACCCTAGCTTCCACCCTGTGCCCTATATTTGCCAGGCTAATGTTATGTTGGGTGCTCATCATGGTAAATAATGCAGGGGAATAGCGTGAAGGATCCAGAAACAACTTTGGAAGGGATAAGTTTTCAATGCCTATCAGATAGCTTTGCACTAGAATGAAAAAATACCTTCTGGCATCTATTCAAAGTGAAATGAAATGAATTTATTTAAAAATAAATTTTCCAACACCCCTGCTATGATTGAAATCTCAACTTCTTTAAATGACATCCAGTTTCTAAAACACTGATGAAAAGTGTCTCTGAGAATTAAGGGAAAAACAAGTGCGACAGATGAAAAGCATTTTAGCTGTATTGTCCCCAAAATGGCCCAAACCTGTCCTAATTCCTTCTGAAATACCATTTTATGGTGCCCTTAAAAAAAAAGATGTATTCTGATAGGATTTTACAGGACCTCAGATCTGGATCATTTTATAAAACTCAGAGAAAGTACCAGTAGATGTAACACTGGCTGGTCTTAAATATTAAACATTCCACTGAGTCCACAGTTCCCAAGGACTCTAACGGAAACGCTGCCAAGATGCTTCAGTCAACATGCAGCATTCACATTCCTCTAGAATCAGACTATACTGCTAAAGGATGCCCACCCGCATCATTATTAATTTAAGAAGAAAAACATTGCAATTCTGCCTTGAATTTCTATAATACTTTGCAGCTTACAAAGCACAGCCATACATATTTTTTCCCTTTTATCCTGTCCCACTAGAGATCCAGCTATAAACTGTTAATAGTGGAGAGGTGATGTGCTGAGAGCTCCCAATTCTCACTCCTCAGGATAGCTTAGAAGAGTTTTAACATCTTTTGTTTTCATGACTTCTACTCCACATGGCTCTGTCTCCCTATCCACCCAGAATCAGGGAATTGAGGGAGACTGGGAGGGAAATCAGAGAGGAACCAAAATGTGGTGTCCTCATCAGAGATTTGTAATATGATGGTGTCAATCTAAACAATGCCATAAATTAGGCCTTATAATCTATGATAGCAAAACTCCACTTATTTATATCAATTTTATGCAAATATCCTCAGTATCCTCCTACTTCATATCAGTGAGATGTCTTCATGCTGCTATGATAGGTCTAGTTAGTCTTCAAGGAACCCCAGAAAGGTTTCAGGGACCGGAAGTCCAAGGTTGATTGCTAGAGGTCATATTTTTGGGAGTTGTACCTTCCTATTACTCAGTGGATATTTCTACGTGTTCTCTAAAATTTTAAGGCAGTGATTCAATACTGGCCGTACATTAGAACCACTTGTGGACATTTTAAAACATATGAAAGACTGAACATCATCCCCACAAACTCTGCCGCAATTTTCTTTTGGGAGGGGAAAGGCAGTGGAACCTAGCCTCAATATTTTATAAAGCTCCATGTGATTCTAATGGGCAGCCAGAAATGAGAACCATTGGTCTAGATGCAGAAGATTTTTAACTTTAGTAAGCCCTAAAATCACGTGGAGGGCTTGTTAAAACAGATTTCGGACCCCCCCCACCCCCACTTCCAGAGTTCCTGATTCAGTTGGTATGGAGTGGGAGCTGAGAATTTGCCTTTATAACTGCTTTCAGGTGATGCTGATGCTGCTAATCCAGGGAACACGCTTTAATAAAAATCACTCTTCTAGTCACAAAGCATTTCACTTGCATATCAAAATCAATTCAGCTAAACTCTTTAACATTACAGGGAACACCACTCAGCGACTCAGATAATCCTACTTATTTAGGTCTAATTATTTGCCTGAACTGGTGTGAAGCAGCAAAGTAGCACAACGAAACTCACTTCCAGTCTCTCATTCTCTCACTCCCTTTCTCTTTCCTTTTCCCTGTTTGTACTGACAGAATCTGGAGAGCAATTATTCTTTTTAAAATCCAAGAAGGTCATTTTTGAAATTTTGCTCGGGGCCCCAAATGTCTACCCAACAGCTAGGGTTGCTTTGTGCTGCGTGCATCTTTGGCAGAGAGTGATGGGCTCAGACTTCAGCACCCTGGAGAGCAGCCTCCACGCTATACACAGTGCTAGAACAAGGACCATGTAATTGCAGTAATCATTCCCAGTGAAAAGGAGGAATGAAAGACACACAGCAGTTCCTGACATGTAACAAATTCCTAAGTCCCACTTGGCAAACATTGTGAAATCTCTTAATAGTACAAATCCCTCAAAAACTTAATGGGCTTCTGTTTGATTTGCTTCTAGTCCGTTGCTAGTCAGTTGAATGTGCCAATAATCACATGAAAAGTTTTCAACTCTGCTTTACTTACTCATATGCCTCTCTTGCGCTCCCTTCCTTCCTCCCTTCCTCTCACTCTCCTCTGTCTCTCTCAACTTAATGATAGCTATCATGAGTCTATCAGCTGTGAAAGAATGTGCCCCTAGCATTAAGAATAGTGCCTTGCACCTGGTAAGTGCTCAATAAATATTTATTGAATGAAACATTTGTGGGAAGGGGCTTTCCTCGTGGCACAGTGGTTAAGAATCCGCCTGCCAATGCAGAGGACACTGGTTCGATCCCTGGTCCGGGAAGATCCCACATGCCACAGAGCAACTAAGCCTGTGTGCCACAACTACTGAGCCTGTGCTCTAGAGCCCGTGAGCCACAACTACTGAAGTCTGCGTGCCACAACTACTGAAGCTCCGCAACAAAAGAAGCCATGGCAATGAGAAGCCCTTGCACTGCAACGAAGAGTAGCCCCCACTCGCTGCAACTAGAGAAAGACCTCGCGCAGCAATGAAGACCCAACACAGCCAATGAATAAATAAACAGATAAATAAATAAATAAATTCATTAATAAAATCTATTAAAAATATATTTTGGGGAAGTGTACCAGTATCTCCAATTTACCTTGAAATGCATCAGAAAATCTGAGTGGTTTTTAAATTTGAGCAGGGATTCGAATCACCTGGTTTGTTAAAAACAGATTGTTCAGCCCACCTCCAGAGTTTCTGATTCACTTGGTCTGTGGTCTGGGGTTGGAGCTGAGATGGTCTGATGTATGGCTAGATGAATGGAGAAATCAATGATTAGGTGCTAGGACAAGTATACTGCAATGCTAATAATAGAATTTGGGTAGTGGGTATACAGGTGTTCAACTTTAATGTGTGTTTAAAATTTTTCATAATAAAATGCTGGGGGGAAATTACAGTGTAGTGCCTAGTGTCTGACATAACACACAGTAATTTATAGCTTTGTCCTGTGTTTTCTCTCTCTCTCTCTTCCTCCTTAGAAAAGAGTGACCACTAAGGGAGGCTGAGAATGTTTAGTCTTGGACTTTCCAGACATTAATTAATTCTTATGCTGGACGCAGCTCTCTTCTGGTAACCTAGCCAGCAGAGACCTGGAGTGGGTATGGGCTCCTCCATGGGTAGAGAAGCACTCCAGCAACTGCCTGCCTCGAGGGTCAAATGCCAAATAGTTGGTGCTCTAAGGGTGGGTGGAAGGGAAGGACTGAAAGACAGAGAGTTGTCATTCTCTCCCAGGAGGAGCCTTGGGCTGGAGAGAAAGAAAATATATTCTGTGCTCGGGCATCAAGAAGCTGGATACAGCCTCCACGTCAGCCCTGAGCCCACACTCTCCCTGCCTCCAGCTGTCCCAGGACAAGGACTGCACCTCCTTCCTCTGCATACCTCACAGGACCCAGGATATGAGTTGCATTACAAACTGAGCCACCGCAGGACAAAGTTTGTCATATTAGGCATGGAGCCGATTCTCAGGCTGGAGAAGCCCTCCTCAGCTGTTTCCAAGGAAGATTAATGATCATGATCCTAAATATCTGTTCCATTCTTCCCTCCAATAGATCTGTGGCTTTGGACAGCAACAACAACAAAAAAGCCTTGAACTAGATATAAGAAAGACCTGTCCTGATGCCTGGGTGGACCACATACTGGAAAAGGAATCTATGGCATCCCTTATATTTATATATATATATATAAAATAGGGTTCATGTTTCTGTCCCATTCTTTTTTTTTTAATAAATTTATTTTATTTATTTATCTTGGCTGTATTGGCAGGCAGATTCTTAACCACTGCGCCACCAGGGAAGTCCCTATGGCATCCCTTTTATAAAGGTCCAGAGTCAACAGCTCCATATGGGCATGCTTCTTCCAAAGCAAACCAGCAATTTTCAGACTGTAATATTTGCAGTTTAATAGAAGATGGCATGAGTGGAACAACTAGAAGGAGGACATGTAGGGGTGTGGAGAGGCCTGAGGGCCTGGCAGTGTGGGCTTTAGCTCAGCTCCTTGGAAAGGGTATTTTTCTCCCCACCCTCACATCCTTGTTGCTGCCTCTCCTCCCACCGCACCCCTCCCGCTACCACAGCCACAGGACCAGAGGCAGCTTGGACTGTGGGAAAGGAGGGCAAAGCCAGGGCTCACCCTGCAGCACTGGTGAAAGCCCAAGTGGTTTTCTGTCATCGTTTTTCCCCAGTGCCTTTTTGATTAGCTTAATGAAGTCCTCCTAACTTGTGGGTGAAAAAAAAAAAAACAACAAAAAAAACAAAAAGGAGATGAGGAACAAAGAGATAGAAAAAAAATAATGTGAGACTAAGCAACCCTGATGACTCAGTCTTCAGGCTCGGGTGCTGTGTCGTACCCTAGGAGCTGGGCCTGGGGTGGTGGGAGCTAGTTTTAGAGAAACAACATATCCCTTTCATCATCCCATAAGGCATCACAGAGGGAGCTGGCAAAGGAGTCATGTCCACATCCCTGCTCTGCCAGTGGCCCTGGAAGCTGGCATCTCCCTCAGAGCTGACTCCGCCGGCAAAGCAAACCCAAAGCTTGTCCCTCAAGGATAGTCATGGCGTCCCGTTAGTCTTAAAACTCTAGTGTCTAACACGCAGCCTGGCACACCATAGGAGCTCAGGAAGTGTTGGATCTTTTGTGTGTGAATGTATGATGGTTTCGCACTCATTTACTCTCCCCCGACGTCACTCGCTCCACCTTACTGGTAGGGGCAGGCTCTGGCCAGGGAGATAGCAGAGACATCAGTGCCTGAGGGCTTAACACTCTCCTCACGGAGCTGTCACTCTGGCACCAACGTGATCTCCCTACAGAGCAAGCCCCACATAGATTTCTCTCCTCTGAATTCTCCAGGAAGATATATTGATCCAGTCCAGGTGACATCAATTAAACCCAGGTAACTGAATGAAGCTTCTGGAGTTTGCCTTAAAATAGGTATGATTTAGCCTCAAGACACCAACTGGTAGTTTCACCACCCTCCCCTCCCTCATTCTCCATCCATTGTGCCTATTAAACCCCATACTAATCTCAGCCCTACTCTCCCCTTCCCAACCCAGGCACTTCCTGTCCAGTCCCAAGGTGACACGAAGAGACCATGGGTGGAAATTAAAGGTGAGGGTGACAGGAAATAGAGGAAGCCATGCAATTCCATCCCATGTCCCAAAGCAGACCTTGTCAACTCCCTTACACAAGGGTCACCACTGATCCATTTCTCAAAATGAAATACCCAGAGGCCCATTTCCTCCACAGGCTGGTGGGTGCATCCTGTCTTCATCCTCTGAGAAACCCCAGTCCTCAGAGCCTACCCAGGAAATGTCATCACAGTTTCCTCTCTGAGCTGGGACTGGTGCTCACATGAGCTCTAAGGGGTGGTTTGGCTCTCCCGGGCCCCTACTCAGCTCCTGATGTGTTTCCTGGAGCTTCTCTACCATTTTTTTCTCCTGAGGGATCCACAGGATGTAGGTTCACATTGTCCAATTTGTCACCTATGGTCCCTGTGACCTAAGGCAATGCTCTGTGCTACAGATCCCTGTCTGAAAAGTGGAAATAGTAATACTTTCCTCATAGGGGCAATGTAAGAATTAACTGAGCTAATATACTTGATGTGTTTAGTCTACTTCCTGAAACACTGCATCAGTCATAAAAAATAACAGCTTCTCTCTACAGAGCATTTATTATTAGGCAGTGCTTACGTTAATTACCCCAATCCTCTTGACCACCCTGTGAGATAAGTACAGTTGTCAGAGCCATTTCACAGATGCAGAATCTGAGATACATAGAAGCTAGGCTAAGTAACTTGCCCGAAACCCACAGCTAGGAAGTGATGGAGCCGGGATTCGAAGCCAGGTCTGTTTGATTCCAGGGCTTGTGGCTGAATTACTACACAAATATCCCATTCAATACATATCACTTCCCTTCTCCCCTCCTAACCACCTCTCCCAGCTAACCTCACTGTGAATTCCTTGTCAGGACATAAGACTTGAGAGCAGAGATGGCAAAGTTTTTCTTTAAAGGGCAAAATCATAAGTATTTTCAGCTCTGCAGGTGTAGTGTGAAAGCAGATACAAGCAATAGGTAAATGAATGGGCATGGCTGTGTTCCAATAACAGGTAGCTGGATTTTGCCCAGGGGTTGTATTTTGCAGACCCTGCTCTAGAGGAATAGCACAGCTCTAGGAAAAATAGACTTAGGATGGAGAGTACTCGGCAAATAGTAGGTGCTCAATAAGTATGTGTGGGTTGATCTAGAGGTCATTTTGTCCATCTCTTTGAAGCCAAGCAGTAGCACCAATAAATAAACAGTTCTCCAGTTGCAGTTTCACAGGGAAGCTGATTCTACTCTTACCTGTATTGTCTGGTTTTATGTATAATTTATGTAAGGAAGGTTCCCCCCCACCTTGGTTCATCTGTGAACTGAGATTTTCTCTACTGAGAACTAACAGTCTATGCATCAGACCCAAATCTTCCCCCTCCCCCTGCCCTGGACAACTATACTCACCAAGAGACAAGGCCACTCTCTTCATGAAGCCATTACATCTACAACAGAGGGTTCTGTTTTACTGACGATGGAAAGGGTCTGCTTCTTCCTCCCTGGGCAATTGGGCCACGAGTCACTGGAGGGGGAACTCATCATAACACCACTGAGAAAAACTCGAGTGCCTGACACTGAGGCAAAGACTGCAGCCTTCCTGGCCTCCTTCCAGAGGTGATAAGGCCACCTTGGGTAGAGTAGGTCCCTTCAGAGAAAGTGCCAGTGTGATCAAAGAATTGCCACTGCAGGAGGAGCTTGGGGGACACCCAACTGGGCAGCAGTGTGGGGACGCCTCACCTCTCCTGCGGCTGTTGCCAATGAGCCCAGCCTCCAAGAGACAGAGAGAACATATTTTGAGCTGACTTGTTTTCATTTGTATTTATTGGGTTTTTGGCATGGGATGTTTGAAATGCCCATATGGTCCCTAACACAGGTTACAACAAAAAAAAATCCACTCTCGGAGTTGAAATGAAGCCAGAATTAACAGCCAGTTCCATGAACCATGTCATCTACAGTCTTGAGTGCTCTGGGGAGGGCAGGAGGCAGGAGAGAACTTGGGCTCTGACCCACAAGAGCCTAACCAAGTGAGCCTCCTATTTATTGGGTGCTGCTTCTTTGACCCCCTCAAATCTTCTCTTTCTCCCTCCTACTTCTTTCTGGTTCCAGCCTGTGTTTCCTGATACCCCATAAGGGCTTTCACCAAGGCCAGTGGCTCCATAGGATGCCCAAACCATGGCAACAACATGACCATTCCACTCCAGGGGCAGGGTTAGTAACAGAGGAGGGTGGAGCGGCAGGTGTTTGTACAGTATTAGTGGTTTCCACTGCTTGGGGCATTTCTGGTGCAGACCACAGTCATCATTTGGGGTAGTTAACCTCCATGACAAAGGGGTACCTATCCCTTCCCACACTGACCTGCCTTCCCCAGCAAACCTTAACCTTTCACACACATTCTCTCTCAGTCCCACCACTTGGCGCTTTGCTATCTATCACCTTAAATTCTTCTCTAAAGATTCTAGATGTTCCCTCTCTAATTATAAAGGAAGCTCCTTGAGGATAGGGCTTGAGATTCAGAATAAAAATCCTATCTTAAAATGTTGAGGACTAGACAAAACTAAACCACTCTTGGATCAGCAGTTCATAGCATTCTACCTCTGGGCTGGGGAGGACAGTGTTGTGTTCATTCCCCTCTCACAGCCCTTGCAAGCCCATTCCTTTCATCTGGAATACCTGCCCCCACTGCCAACCTCCACATGACTCATGCCTTTACATCAGTCAAGTCTCAGCTCAAAGACCATTTCCAGCGAAGCCTTCTCATGTCTCTCAAGCCAAAGTAATCCCAGAGCTGTTTGATAAATATTTATTGCATGAATGAGTGGTCTCCATTTTGCAGATGCGGACACTAAGGCTCACTGTGATTAAAAATTACTTACCCATGGTCAAAGAGCTACTTAAAGGCACAAACTGAGGCCTTCTGATGTTAGAATGTCAGAATGCTTATATTTCCTCTGTACTACGGTGCTCCTTGGCAATTGTAATTTTTTATTCAATATTCATCTACCCAGTACTCTGTAAGCTTCACAAGGACAGGGTCTGTATCTGTCCAGTTCACTGTGTGTAGCTATGCTATCTGGTACAGGGCATTGCATCAATATCAAATGTACTAATGATTATACAATAGACTAATATAGACTAATCAATTAATTACCATTTAATTGGGTCTCAATAAATATTTGTTAATAGACTGAGAGCAATGAACCCAGATCACAGATGCAGAAGTTTCGAGCCTCCATTTATTCTAGTCCTCTTTCTTTGAGTAGTAAAACAGCCTTTTCCTGGAACGTGCTCTGGGTTCCAGGAGCCACCATGATGCCAGGGGAATTTCTTTGAAAATGTGGAGCAAGAACAGAGAAATTGAATATCTAATATGAATAGTTTTGTGCCAAGTTATAAATATCAGATAATTACAGCACAACTCTGATCCTTTGGGATATTTCATCTAGCATGAATTTCCTTCACTCAGGAATCAACATTCAGACTGCTCTCCTCCCCAGCTCTTCCATTCCCAGCGTGGGTCAGAAGTGTCAGAGGCTATTGGCTCATCTCAAGATAGAGAGTTTCATGGCTGAGAGCAGAAATGGCAATAAAGACAGAAGTTATGAGCCTACCACCAGCAGGGAAATAGAGTGGAAGGCAGCTAACACACCGCATCCATCTGAACTTTCATAAGATTTGATCCACTCTCATGTCATATACTAATCTACTTTTTTTCCTTCAGGTTAGATTCTCCTTCATTTTAGTCAACTACTTTTATGCAAGATCAAGTACATTTGTTCTCTTAGGCTTTTTCTCCCTCCCTCCACCTGCCCCCTCCTCTGCCTTCCATCTAGTCCTTCTCAGTTTGAAGAAGGCAGTGTAGTACAGTTAAGTGTACAGGATTTGCAGTCATACTAATCTGGGTTTAATTCCTTGTTCTATCAGTTATTAGCAGATCGTCTGTAAGCAAGTTCCCTAAACCTCCTTAAGTCTCAGTTTTCTCATCTGTAAAATGGAGATAATCTTCACAGGGGTGCTAGGAGGATTAAATGGTATATATTGCCTGAAGGGTTTAGCTCAACACAAGACAAACAGTAAGAATTCAGCAAATGGTGGCCACTCTTATTCCCATTCCTAGTCTCATTTCTCCCCACCCAGCTCCCTCTCTTTCCCTTCCCTTTGGTTCTGTGTCTATACATGTACACAGTCTGGCTTAATAAAACACTGATCACCTCACCCAGCCCAGTATCACAAATTGGTCAAGATGCTTGACTGTCAGTCCCTGGTATTTCAGGCTTTGTCTTTCCCCATATCCATATCATTTCCCCATATCCTTCTCTCCTTGAGACATTTTACTTTCTCCATTTTTCCGGAGACAGTGGCCATCAGCATTACTTTGCAGTCATAAGCCCCACCTGGATTCTGCTCAGAACATTTGGCTAAGAGAGTAAGGATGTCTGCCACTTAGAGCCTCTCTCAGTTTGCCCACCATGTTTAATTCATGCGTGTTGCAGACCCTTTAAAGAGGCTCAATGAGCTGTGAAGATCAAGATATGAGCCATACAGATTGCACATTATTGAATTAAGATGCTGAATATGGAGCCTAAGTGATGCCAGGGTGGAAAGTGAAAGCCTTAATGGTTTATAATGATGGAAAGCAGGGTGGGTCAAGTCAGTAGCAAATTGAAAAGATGCATGACTTCAAGAAAAGGGCCATTTGTCATACTAGAGTCATCTGGATTTCTCCCTCTCCCTCACACTCTACATTCAATCCATCACTAAAACCTGTCAGTTCTACCTCCAATAAATCTCAAGTGTCCACTTCTCTTCATTCTCACTGCCATCACCCAAGGTCAAGCCCCTATCTCTTCTCTCATTGACTATTGCAATAGACTCACTCGTCACCTTGGTTCTATCTTGTCCTTCTCTAATCCAGTCTCCACTGAGCAACCTTTCTAAAATATAAAGCAAATCATGTCACTCCTCTGTTTAAAATCTTCCAATGGCTTCCTGTTGTTCTTATAACAACATCCAGAATTGTTCTCATGGTTTCTGAGCTATCTGGGGCCATTCTCGTCTCCATCCATGCTCCTCCTTGCTTACTCTTCTCTGACCATTCTTGTCTCCTTTCTATCTCTCCACCATGCTAAGTACATTCCCACCTTCAGGTTCTTGCATTTGTTGTTTCCTCTGCCTGTGTTTTACATAGCTAGTGCATTCTCACCACCCCCCCACCCCAGGTTTTGGTATAGAGCAGCATTCTTTGGCCCCCTCTCAATGTAGCTTGTCCCCACTCTAGCTCATCATCCTACTTATGTTCTCAACAGCTTGCAGATTTTGGTTGACTTTTTTCTATCTGCTCCATGAGGACAGAGACCATTTCTATCTTATTCATGTTGTATCCCTTGCACTCTTACAGTGCAAGTAATATAGTATTTGATCGATAAACATTTGCTGAGAGATTAAATGAATGAATTTGTCACAGGAAGTCCAGTCCAAGATTTGATCTTTCACTGGCCAATTACAGACTGAAATCATTTCTCACGCTGCTTCACTTTCTTGGCTCTGAGCTGAAAATCCATGTCTACTAAGATTATTGAATGTAACGTAAAGACACAGGGAGTTGATCCTCAACAAAGCAAGAAAAAACAAAACAACAAAACAAATAGACCACTCATTCATTCAGTAAATATTCACTGAGTACCTATGATGTACCAGATACTGATCAAGCACTTGTAATACACTGGTGTTTATCACAGCCCCTGAGTGGAGCTTAGAGTCTGGGAGAGGCAAAGGTCAAACATATAAATATATAATTATACCCTGGGTTAAGTGCTCTGAAGGAAAGGAAGAGTGTCGTGTTGAGAATAACAATGAGGGAGACAAGGTGGTCAGGAAATGCCTCTCTGAAGAGAAAACATTTAAGCTGAGACTTGAATGATGACGAGGGAATAATGAAAGGGAGATGATCCAAAGGGAAAGCATTTAGTCATCTGGATGGCTAGTATCTCAAAGCAGCAGTGTGAAGCTTTGGTTGATATGTCCCCATGGATGAAGGGAAATAAAGGGCCCCCTATTTCAGGGACGAGGGATGACCAAGCATGGAGCTCTTTGCCACTCTCTCACAGAAGGGAAATGGAATTTTTTTTAATCAATTTTTTCCACAAAAATAACTTTGGCACCCCAAGTCTGGACATTCTGAACTCAGAAGGAGCTCCAGACAGTTTCCTCCTTTGTCCCAACAGTTTTGTTCTTTGTTCTTTGTCTTCATTTTGTATCTTTACGTCAAAAGGGATTAGAGCTGATCTGAAAATCCTCAGCACGTCAACCTCTCCCTATATAGCAAGTATCTGTCTCTCCCCACTCCAGATTCCTCCTCTGATTCCTCTGGGTGGCTGACAGACAGCAAATAGAGCAAAATAGGCATCTACAGCACAATTTCCTGGGCACACTTGGTTAAGAAAAACACCTAAATTATTTAATAGTCCATAGCCCCTGTCAACTCATTATACAAGTCTGGGCATGCAGACCAAGTGGGGAAGGAAGAGCATATATAAGACCAGTGTCCTGCTGGAGTCCCAGGGCACTAGTTCCCCTTCTGGACGAGATCAGCAGTAAGCAACCACTCTATGCCAGGAAGATGCCCCATTAGTCATGCCCACACTGGGGGCATCCATGGCCTCCTCTCTTGGACTTGGAGGAATCTAAGAGGAACAATGGACAAAATCTGGACTAGCAGTCCATGCACAGGATTCTGGTTCTGCTCATTTGCTACTAGAACCTGTCCCTCCCTTGCTGTGTGACTCTGAGCAAGTCTCTTTAACTTTCTGAATCTCAGGACCCTCTTTTTCTCTGGTAAAACAAAGTCCTCAAACTAGATCAGGGGTTTCTTAGTAGTTTTTTTTTTTTAAACAGCGTAATCCTTTCTTTGGAGGAAATCTTATGTGAAGGCTTGATAGAGAAAAGAGATAGAGTCCACCTGTACTTTGTCCCTTGAGGGAGGTTCCGAGAATGTTCTCCTTAGGATGTTCTCCTTAGGATGCCTAATGCTCCTTGAAACAACTTAGAAACCACAGAATTAGAAACCTGAATAGTCGTTGATTCTAAAGGAACGGAGGCTGATTTGCCCCAGGCTATGGACCTATATACTCGCAAATTCATATGTTGAAGCCATAATCCCCAATGAGACTATGTTTAAAAACAGGATGTTTAGAAGATAATTAAGATTAGATGAGGTCACAAGAGTGAGGTCCTAATCTAATAGGATTGGCATCCTTATAAGAAGAGAAAGAGAGATCTCTCTTCTTCCATGTGCACACACCAAGGAACAGTCATGTCAGGACACAGCAAGAACAGCATGTCAGGACACAGCAAGAAGACGTTGTCTGCAAGCCAGGAAGATCACCAAGAACCAAATCAGCTGGCATCTTGAGCTTGGACTCCCCAGCCTCCAGAACTGTGAGAAGTAAATTTCTGTTGTTTAAGCCACCCAGTCTGTTGTATTTTTATAGCAGCCTTAGCAAATAGAGTCCGGCTGTAGAATTTGTGGCCTCTCAGTCCAAGGATGAGAGTAGCTGCCATAACTTTGAGTTTCACTCCTTTTATGTACATATGTCAGTGTCCCAGTTTGAAGGCAAAGGGATAAACCACTTCCTCCACAAGAGATTCCCTCTCCACTCCAACCACATAAATATCTTTTTTCCATGAACTCTTCCTGTCCTTCTGTTTTATCTCTTGGTTGAATAATAAAAATCAACTTAACTTAAAATCATTTGGGCAGTCAGTTCTTTCCAGTACTCCCTCCTAACTGTTATTTTATTCCCCTGTCCAACAATCCTTGCTGATTCCCCTGTAGGTATCAAATAAAGAACAAAATATCACCTGCCCCATCTTTGTCATCCATAGCTTCCTCACAGATCACCTAGGTTGTGGGTCCCTCATGGATACCACTATACTCCTTGTGTTTTCCGCTTCTGCACAGCGTTTACTCTATTTCTTCATCTAACATGCCTCCTCTGGATGTCTACATCCTGCCCACCCTTCAAGAACCAACTCAGATGCCACCTTCTCCATGAAAGCTTTCCTGAAATGTTTAGTTGGAAATATTATCTACCTCTTCTGCACCTCCATCACCGCTGACTATGCTAATCATGGCACATAGCACCCATTTCCCCCCACTATGACTACTGGATAACTTCTTAAATCCCCTTTTCAGTTGTAAACGTCTTAAGGACAAAGACCATTGTCTTATTCATCTTTTAGTCTTACATACTGCCTGGTGCAGTGCCTTGTAATTAGGAGGTGCTCAATAAATAATGGTTAAATGGAAGAATGGATGGAGGAATTTGAGAATAACTGCACCTGATTAGGTAGGGAATAATTTAAGTATAGATAGAGCTTTTAATATGCCTGTGCATAAAAGAGGAAGCATGAACCTGGAATATGTGATGAGTTTGGGGGCAGATGTCAGAGATGAAAGGTACAGTAACTCATAATTCATTCAACAGCTACACACTTGCTAAGCACTAGCAATATGCCAGGAACTGTTACACCGCTGGTGAGCAAAACAGACAAGATTCTGACTTCTTGGAAGTTGCAGTGTAGTGGGGAAAGTGTAATGGGAGAAACAGACATTAGACACCTGAGTATTATATAAAATAATAATTTTAACTAGTAGCTTGCTATATAAAGGAAAAGAAGTTCCTGTAAGGGAAAGTAGGAGAGGGACACAATTTAGATTGAAGGTTGAGGAAAGGGCTCTCCAAGGAGGTGCCATTTTAGGGAAAGGTTAACTAGGTTAAGATCTGAAGGGTGATTAGAAGTCAGCCAGGCCTAGGGGCAGATAAAGGTCCTAAGGCAGGAAACTGACCCTGTAAGGAACTGCGTGGCCAGGGGGGCGCAAGCATAGGCAGGGAATTGGTAGCTGAGGAGGAGAGTGTGCCCAGTGCTCACACAGGGCCCTCCAGGTAAGGAGTCTGGGGTCATTCCAAGTATGGTGGGAATCATTGAAATGTTTCAGCAGTGGAGGCACACAATCCTCCCCTCACGATGGCTGCTGCATGGAAAAAAGGATTGGAACAGAATAATCTTTGGCTACAGAGACTGTAGTTAGGAGACCTGCAAGCAAGAGTCTGTAGTGGTTTAGACTGAAGGGGTGGCAGTGGATATGGAAAGTAGCAGCAGAACTGGAGAAATATTTTGGAGGTATAATGATTTAGGAGCACTTATTGACACCTGACTTTTCATATATATTATATTTTCTTGTCAGTGTCTTACAACATTGTCTCATAAGTCTGTAAGAACATGGATTTGTCTTATACATTGCTGAATCCGCAAGGCCCGTAACAGTGCTTGGCATACAGTAAGTGCTAAGTAAATATTTGGTGAATAAACTTATGGTATAATGATTTATAAATTAGAAGTAAAAGTAAAAAAAGAAGTATAAAGAATGAATTTCAGGATGTGGGCTTCAGCACTAAGGAGGATTGAGGTGACATTTATTGAGATGAGAAAATAATGAAGAGGAACTGTTTTGGGGGATAAGATCAACAACCCATTTTTTGACATGTTGAGTTTCATAGATGCCTATGAGATATCCATATGGAAATTCTGGTCTGGAGATACAAATTTAGGTAATATCTACACAGATATAGCATTTCAAGCCATGGAATCATCTAAGACAAGATTTCTTGACCTGAAGTCTGCAATGGCCAAGGGGCTCATGGGTTTCCATGAATCTGGATGGGAAAAATATATTTTCATTTTTAGTAAATTCCAAGTTAAAGTTATCATTTTCTTCAATTATGAATGTAGACAACAAATTACAGCAGTATACGCAGTACCTGTGACATTTGGTCAGTAATAAAAATTACAGATATTTTCACATTCACGTTACAACTGTTACAGACACCTTGCAATATCATTTGTGCTCATAACTACTTCAACATTATAGAAGTCATTGGACTCACCATTAGATCTTTTTATGGAACACATAGCATAAAAAGCACATATATTGCTATATTACAAATTTGGGTTTTTATGTTTTGATAAATGTTTATCAGAATAATTTATTTCTTTTATTGCTCTATTTATTTTACTTAATGTATCTGAAAGCATTATTGTGAGGAAGGGTACTTAGACTTGACCAGCCAGAGACTCTGTGTCACTAAACAAGTTAAGAGTCCATGGGAGGAGCTAGAGACGGTGTCTGAGGAAGAGGGAGCTACTAGGGACAGGGGAACTGGCCAAGGAATGGAGGTTGGAGGAGAAACAGCCAAGGAGTGAGGGAAGCTGACTAGAGAGATTAGATCAGGCCAGTGATGAACCAGTTAAGTTCAATAGAAGCAGGAAGCGATGGAAAGCTTATAATTGAGAACAGAGGAGAAGAATGAAGAGCTCCAGGAGCTGACCCAGGGCTTCACACCCAGGGCTTCACATTCAGGAAAGATGAGAGAGAGGGAAGTATAGAAACAACTGTCCAGGGAACACTACTGAACAGAGGCCTATGAACAGCCTCTCTTGAGCTGGGGACCCTGAGACACATCTTCCAAAAAGGACTGGGGACTCGCAGGTTGGGTGGAAGGATGCCTGGGACAGGGCATCAGTGGAAGAATCACTGGGCTGAGAGGCCATGGATTCAGGCCCTGGCCTTGACCAGCTCTGTGACTTTGGTCCAATCTACTTCTTCCCCAGGTGGGTCTGTTTCTTCATCCTATGGCTGAGGGGGTTGAACTAGAAAATCCCTAAGGGTCCCTCCAATACAGAAAATGAAGGATTTGGTCACTGCTCTGTTCTGGACCTGCTGTGATACCAGCTGGCTGGTCACACTGGACAAATGTCTTCCCCCCTGGGCCTCCAACTCCTAAAATTCAGATATTGGCCAAATGTCCTCTTGAACTCTTCTAGTACTAATAACCTGTGTCTGGGGCTGTTTGTTTAAAATCAACCCGGAAAGCCCAGCCAAAAGGGCCTTCCTCTCTCTGATTGACTGACAAAGTCAAAGAGCCTCGCCTGGGCTGGGGGTGAACACAAAAAGGAGAACCAGGAAGTGGACCCAACTGCTCAGAGCCTCCCTCCTTTGTTTTCTCCTTGTAGGATATTCAGACTATTCTCACAACACCTGTGATGCTTACTTGTTTCTAAATTGTTATTTCTCATCCCCTCCTCCATCTCGTAGACTATGAGCTCCTTAGACTAGGGAAATTGCCTTACAGATTCCCCTTTTTTTGTTGTTTTCTGTTTTTTGTTTTTGCGGTACGCGGGCCTCTCACTGTTGTGGCCTCTCCTGTTGCAGAGCACAGCCTCCAGACGTGCAGGCTCAGCAGCCTTGGCTCATGGGCCCAGCCGCTCCGTGGCATGTGGGATCTTCCCGGACTGGGGCACGAACCCGTGTCCTCTGCATCGGCAGGCAGACTCTCAACCACTGTGCCAGCAGGGAAGCCGCCCCAGATTCCCTTTTTATCTCTACTGCCTGACTCAATAAATATTTGCTGAACGAATGAATAATATAACAACTTTGTGAATGAATGACCTAAAAATTATATAACAAATTTTTTTGAGAATAATTATTTGATTGGGGTAAGAGTAATTGAAGTGCAAATAGAGGGTTAAATACATCAGAATACATATATTTATACAGAAAACTAAAAATGGGCTATGGTCAATAAGTGGTGAGTATCAAATTTTGTTAAGGTATTGTGTTTCTCCATTTTATCTACCTATATGTCTCCAAACCTTAGAGGAAAATAGATTTTATAATCACTCTGATGACTCTATGGGAAGTGAGGTCTCCTTATCCCTTTCCCTGATCTCTTTCTTCAAGGGCCCAGCAGAGAATGAGTCAAATACTGATCTCACTGGTCAGGTTTCAGGCCACTGACTGGCCCTCTCTTCTGCTTTCTGTCTCAGGAGCAGTTCCTGAGCCACTGCCTACTCAGACTTGAAGACCAGCTGCAGAGCGATCCTCCTCAGTCTTCAGCCCAAGCTGCAGTTTCCAACCAATTTTACCAAAAATCCTTGGGGTGAGATATCAAGCCCTAGCCCAACCAATAACAGAGTGGCTCATGGTTTCCAATTTGCTATGTATTAGTGCACAGCCACCTAAAGAACACCAAAGGAAAAAATGTAGCCAAGGCAGGATAAGATTTGGGTATTCCTAGGTCCCCTTGGTTTTACCAGAGAAATCCCTATTCTCTTAGGTGCTTGAGGGAAAAACACCCTGAGTCAGAGTATACTAGTCATTGTGTAGAGACCAGAGAGGTGAACTGAGAAAATGAGAATGTCTTAAAAATCATTTAGTTACAAGGAACCGAAAGTCATTTCAACTAACTTGAGAAGAATTTATTGTAAAGATACAAAAATTCAGAGAACCAGATTGCATCAAGGGGAAAGCAGAAGATAGATGGCAGAGAGATAAGGAGTTAGTGAAAGGTTAAGGAAGTAGAGATAGCAACTGTGGATGCTCTTTGAGAAAGTCAGCAATAAAACAGAGAAATGAGTCAGTAACCCAAGGGAGTATTGGAGAAGAAAAGGTTCTTGGGATTTTAATTAAGGAATAGGAGTCAGAAGAGGAGCAAATGAGGAAAAGAAAGATGAGATCATTGATGCACAGTAGATGCTCAATAAATATGTGCAAATTAATTGAAACCACCTGGGCCAAAGAGCATTAAAGTTAAATCTGGCTCAAGGGACACTGAGCATATTTTCTACATTTCTGTCCTCATGTTAGGTGACTACTCTCTGATTCCTTCAGCACTGCAGTGTGAGATTCAGGCATTACCCTCCGAGGAAATCAACTGCCTTCTCAGGGCTACAGACAGGAAAATAGGGAGGCATTGCTGCAGTTCTCAAAGCCACAGGCAGTCCCAATGCCAGCTGCTTGTCTATTGTGAAACCAAACAGATGTGAAGAGAGCAGAAAGCAAACAGTAATAGCCAAGATCACATTTCCAAATTAATGCCATGAATCTTAGCCAAATACCAGTCCCAGTAGAAGCTGGTCTTTCTCCCAAAGGGGAGTCTTGCTTCACAGCCAGGACTATTGGGGGTCTAGAAAAGGGACCAGTTCAAGCTAATTATTCTAGTCGTCATAGAGAGTTAAAAGGTAAACTAAGTAAATGAGATGCCTTAGGAACATTTTGGTTATAAGGAACAGATGCTCACTCAAGACAACTTGAATAAAATGGAATTTATCATAAGGACCCAGGGGAATATTATAGAACAGAACTATTAAAAAAACAAAAATAGGGACTTCCCTGGTGGCGCAGTGCTTAAGAATCCGCCTGCCAATGCAGGGGACACAGGTTCGAGCCCTGGTCCGGGAAGATCCCACAGGCTGCAGAGCAACGAAACTTGTGTGCCACAACTACTGAAGCCCGTGCACTTAGAGCCCTTGCTCCACAGCAAGAGAAGGCACCGCAATGAGAAGCCCGCACACCACAATGAAGAGTAGTCTCCGCTCACCACAACTAGAAAGAAGCCCATGCACTGCAACAAAGAGCCTGCGTGCCCCAACGAAAGATCTCGCTTGCCGCAATGAAGATCCCACATGCTGCAACTAAGACCCAACACAGCCAAATAAATAATAAATAAACAAATTTTTAAAAAAGAGAAGATAAAAGCTTTTAAGTTATATAAAAACTGAGATAACTTATCACCAGTAGGCACTACAAGAAATGTTAAAGACCTCCACATGGAAGAAAAACAATGTCAAGTGGAAGTTAGGACCTACACAATGGAATGGAGACACTAGAAATGATAAATGTGAGAGTGAACATAAATTTTTTACTATTTTAATCTCTTTAAAATATAATTGTTTAAATATATTTACACATTTTGGGAATTTATAATATATGTAAAAGTAAAATGTGTAACAACAAAAGCACAAAGGTCAGGAAGGGAGAATAAAAATGAAGCCATATACTACTATTGTACAGTTCTTATTCAATCTATAAGATGATGTAATAATATTATAATATGTAATTTATATGTATATGTAATTTATATGTATTATACAAATATGTATAATATGTAATATAATATGTAATTATAATGATGTAATAATATTATTTGAAGGTGGACTGTGTTAAGTTAAAAGTATATGCTATAAACCCTAGAGCAACCACTAAAACTAAGTCAATAAAGAAGATTAAATGAAATTATTTAAAATATGCAATTAATAAAAAAGAAGTCAGTTAAGAAAAATGATGGGAGGGAGGGGAAAAGAACAAATGGACCAAATAGAAAATAAATAACTTGGGGAAAAACTTAGTTCCAACCATAACAATAATCACATAAATGTAAATTGTATAAATACACCAGTATAAAGTGTAGAGCTTTCAGATTAAATGAAAACATCTAAAGTATTAAGAAAGAATAAAAACAAACCACTAACCTAGAATTCTGTGTCCTGCAAACAAAAATTGAGGGAATTTGTCATCAGTAAATCTGCCTTAAAATAAATGTTAAAAGAAGTTCTTCAGAAAGAAGGAAAACTATACAGGTCAGAAACTTGGATCTCCCTAAAGAAAGGAAGAATATTAGATAAGTAATAAATGAAGGTAAAATTAAAATTTCATATTTCTTATCTCTATCTTACTGTTAGTTTAAAATAATGATAGCAACAACACATTGTGCGTTTATAGCTTATGAAGAAGTGAAATGAATAACAGCAATAACACAAGGGAGAGAAGGGAGAAATTGGGAATTCCCTGATATGAGGTATCTACACCACCCATGAAGTAATATAATTTCACTTGAAAGTGGGCTTAGAGTAATTGTAAATATATATTTCAAACTCTAGCACAACCACTAAAAACAATTTTAAGAAGTATAACTGATATGCTAAAAGAAAATAGAGTCATATGAAATGCTCAGTTAAAACCAGAGAAAGCATAAAGAGTGGAAGAATTTTTTAAAGAAAAAGTACAACAAATAGAAAACAAATTTAGTAGATACTAATCCAACTATATTAGTAATCACTGTAAATGTGAATGGTCCAACTAACAGACAGAGATGCCAGGGTGAATGTAAAATAAAAGAAGAAGACCCAGCTCTAAGTTGTCCATAAGAAATCCTTTAAATATAAGGACACAGATATATTAAAAGTAAAGAAATGAAGAAAGATATACCATGCTCATACTAATCAAAAAAAAGTAGGAGTAGCTACGTTAGAGACAAAGCAGACTTCAAACAACAAACAAAAATATTAAGGATAAAGAAGTCAATTAATCGAAAGGCCATAACCATACTAAATACCTAATAACAGAGCTCTAAAATGCAAGAAGCAGAAACAAAAATGCAGGAAGAAATAGACAAATCCACAATTCTAATCAGAGGTTTCAACACTCCTCTCTAAATAATTCATACAACTAATAAACAGAAAAGTAATAAGGATTTAGAAAACATGAACACTATCAACCAACTTGATTGAACTGACATGTATAGAATATTCTACCCAACAGCAGCAGAAGACTTTCTTTTCAAGTGCACACACTAAATATTTACTAAGATAGACCATATTCTGGGCCATGAAACAAGTCTCAATAAATTTAGAATGATTAAAATCACCCAGAGAATTTCCTTAGACCACAATGGAATTAAAGTAGACATTAATGACAGAAAGGTATATGCCCAAATATTTGGAAACTAAATAACTCTCTTCCAAATAACCCATGAGCCAAAGAATAAATCACAAGAGAAATTAGAAAGCATTTTGATTGAAAAAAAATGAAAACATATCAAAATGTCTTTTTTTGTGTGGGGGGAAGCTAAAGCAGAGCTTACAGGATAATTTATAGCACTGAAAACCTCATATTAGAGAAATAGAAAATTTTAAAATCAATGACCTAAGCTTCCACCTTAAGAAACTAGAAAAATAAAGGCAAACCCAAAGTCAGCAGAAGGAAGTAAATAATAAATGTAAGAACAGAAATCAAGGAATGGAAAACATAAAAATAATGGAGAAAAACAATAAAACCAAATGTTTCTTTTAAAATAAAAGTGATAGGCAGGCGGATGGGAGGTGGGGCAGAAAGAGAACAAACTACCAATATGAGAAATGAGAGAAGGGGTATAACTATAGATCTTACAGACATCAAAAGGAGAACAAGTAAATATTACGAAAACTTTATGCCAATACATAGAACTTAGATAAAGTGGACAAATATTTTTAAAGACACAAACTATCAAAACTCACACAAGAAAATGTATCTTAAATAGTCATGTAGCTATGAAAGGAATTTGTTTGTAAAAACTTTTCCATAAAGAAAACTCTGGGCCTAAACCACTTTACTGGTGAATTCTACCAAAAATTAAAGAAAGCTATCATGCCCATTTCATCTAAACTCTTCCACAAAATAAAAGTTGAGGGAGCACTTGCAATTCATTCTGACTCCAGCATTACCCTGATGCCAAAACCAAACGGTTATTTTAGGAAAACTAAACTACAAACTAATTTCCAAAATTAATGTAAACACAAGAATTCTTAACAAAATTTAAGCAAGTTGAATCCAGCAAGGTATGAAAAGGATAATACATTATGACCAGTAAAGTTTATCTCCAGAATAAAAGATCAATTTAACATTCAAAAATCACTCAGTATAGGGACTTCCCTGGTGGTCCAGTGGTTAATAATCTGCCTTGCAATGCAGGAAACATGGGTTTGACCCCTGGTCAGGGAATTAAAGATACCACATGCCACAGAGCAACTAAGCCCGCGTGCCTCAACTACTGTGTCCTCGCACCCTACAACTAGAGATCCCGTGTACTGCAACTAAGACCTGACGCAGCCAAATAAAATTTTAAATTTTTTTAAATCTTTAAAAAAAAATCAATCAGTATAACCACCACATTAACAGTCTAAAAAGAAAAAATCGTGTAATTAATCTCAATAGTTACAGAAAAATCTTTTGTCAAAATTCAAAACACCCATTCATAATAGAAACTCTCAGCAAACTAAGGATAGAAGGGAACGTTCTCAACTTAATAAAGGGTATCTACGGGAAAACTACAGCTAACACAACACTAAATGGTGAAATGTTTTTTCTCCTAAGATCAGGAAAAAGGCAAGGTTATCTGCTCTCCCCACTCCTATTCAACATTGTACTAAAGGTACTATTCAGGTGCAATCAGGAAAAACAAGAAAAGAATTAAAAGGTATCCAAACTAGACGGGAGAAATAAAACTCTCTACCCTGAAATTTACTTTCTCTAATTTCATAAGCTCATTACCCTGGCATGGTAGAATTTGGAAAAGTCCCACTTATCTGTTGGGTTCTGGCTAATGCATTCTGCCCCTTTGTCTACCATTCCATTTTTTAACATCAGGAGGACTGCTTGGGATTAGACACAGTCAGGGACTTCCATTCTAATATCAGTGCTAGGGTCTGGTCAACCTTTTCTCCTTTCCCCTTCTCCTCCTCCTCCTTCTTTCTCCTCCCCCTCATCCCCCCACCCCCTCCCCCTTCTTCCCACTCTTCCTCCCCCTACCCCCTCATCCTCATCGCCCTCCTCCCCCTACTTCTTTTCTTCTTCTTCTTCTTCTTCTTCTTCTTCTTCTTCTTCTTCTTCTTCTTCTTCTTCTTCTTCTTCTTCTTCTCCTTCTCCTTCTCCTTCTCCTTCTTCTTCCTCTCTCCCTCACTCTCTCCCCCTCAAATACTACAAAGTTAAAGAATTCAGAGAGAGCACAGATCTCTGCTGAGCTCCTGCTTAAGGATGTTCACCCATTTCTCTTCCATTTTAACACCGTCTCTCATCTCCAAGAATCCAGATAGGTAAAATTCTCTCAGAATATGCTTATGCCTGAGAGTTTCCTCATCCTGAAAGGGTAAGAAAGAGAAATACTCTAGGCATTAGATAAACATCACATCAAGCTACTCATGGCTGGCTAATATGCTCTCAATGTCCTGATGGGGATAGATGATATTTGAGTGTGGATGAAGGGGGGAAGAGGCTCAGCAGCTCAACTTGCCTTGATTCTTAGTACTAAGCTGCTTCCAGCCCACGCAAAAGGAATTGCCCATGCTGGCACAAATGTGACTGGAGGAACACATGGGGGTTTGGTGCCAAAGCCTCACAGTAATGAAACTAGGGCATTTGCCTGACCTTGACTTCTGCATACCCTGCTTTCAGGAATACTGCAGAGCTATCAGTGCCTGGCATAGACAGCTAAGGACACAGAACCCTAGGTCCCTGTCATCTCTTATTCAACCTTCCCCTTACCAACTGCTATGATCACCCAGTAGAATGGACCACGCTTACCCAAAATTTGACTCTGAAGTCAAAATTGATGATGCCAGACAAACATATGAAAAGTTTTGTTGGTCACATAATGACACTCTCTGGGAAGAGCAAGAGAGGCTCGCAAGAGGCCAAAAATGAAAGACAGCAACAGGGAATAAAAGGACAACTGGATTGGGGTTTTACTGTGATTATGGAATGGGATTGGGGTAAGGACCTGGGCTGGGGTGGTTTGAAATGCCCACTGATGTCAAAGCAAGAAGCACCTTGGCTTTCTTACTAACTTGTCCAAGAGAAAGAGAAGTGGGCTTGAAAATCTGTCAGGATTCAAACATCAAAAATGGAGTCAGGCTCTTTAGGACAGCAGCACTATCAGTAATTCCTTCAAAGATCTGCCTCCCCAACTCCTTGCCCCCAGTGTGGGGAACCTGGACCAGGTCTCCACCCCGGCAACGTCTGTCTTTGGGAAGAGCATGTTGTTGGAGTGGAGTATCACTCCCACACAAGGAGCAGCTATATGTGTAGAGGTGACAAAACCTAATGAACTTGCAGATAATATTTAAATTGTTAAACAGAACAGCATATTTACTACCACGTTTATCCCTAAGCATTTGCAGTAAATATCAAAGTGATGCCATTATGTGGTCCCACAGTGGCATGTACTTGGAAGCTCTCTTTTTTTAGCCAAAATTGATTTGAGGTTGTATATAATTCTTCCTTTCAAATAGCAATTGAGAACCTGAATGGTGGGGAATTAAGCAGAGGAACATGAAGGAGCTTAAAGCAAGAACAGCATAGAATCTGTTCAACCAGCCATACAGCTGATAGTAATCCTGTTGCAGGGACTACCAGCAGTATGGCATAGAGGAAGACATCTTGGCTTTGAAGCCAACTCACTCAGATTTTAACTCTGACTCAGTGACTTAACAAGTGACCTTAGGAGATTAATTTTCTTATAACCTCATTTTCCCCATCTGTACATTAGCAGTAATATTACCTACCACAATAAGATTGCTATAAGGAAAAAATAAGAACAATTTTTTTCCCAGTGTATTGTATGCCACATATAAAATAGGTACTCAGCAGATGTTACTGCATTTCTACCACTATACTCACTATTAGGAGTACCATCAATACCAACAAATTGTGACTTTTAACAAATGTCCATGTTGTTTATCTCCCCATTCGTCTGTCCATGGTACATAAACTGCTGTCCAAAATTACCAATGAAAAGATCAAGTCTGCACTTTAAAACCTCCAAAGAACTCACCACCTCCTCAGCACACTCCATCTGACCACTCTAACAAAAAGTTCTTCCTTAAACTGAACTGAAATCTAGCTTGCCATGGCACTGCAGCTCCTAAACAGCTGTTAGTAGAAAAGTATTTTGGAGGATGTTAGCAGTTGAGTAGAAAATAAAATGAAGATTCTGATTTCCATTTCTGACAATATTTCAGACCAGAGATCTTAAAAAGCCATCCAGGTACAAAGAAACCAAGAAGGCTGTATGAAATATTAAAAAGATAATAAAATATCTTTTTAAGAGTATAGTGCATAGAAGGCATGGTATTACAGTTTAAAAAAAAAAAAAAAGAATCCTTATAAGCCAAAAAGGAGATGAAAGCACCAACTCAGAGAGGTGAATTCTGAGCAGCCAGCTGCCTGAGGAAAACTACTCTTCACTGGCAACCTGGAGCTTCCCTTTTAATGGACTTTTCCTGGAGAAAAGACCTGGGCTTACATAAGATGGGAAGGTGAATCTGAGACCCTTGCATGAATCTAAGACCCTTAAAAACTGATCCCCTCAATGAAAGGATGAACTAAAAAATAATAATAACCCCACAAAGGGAGACAAAAGGAAGGTTGCCTGTCTGAGTCTTGAGACTGAACAAAGGAAGAAATATAAAAGTCTCCCTTGATATAACAGCTCAGGAAGAATATGCATGGGAGTCACACTTTTTGAAAGGCTTTGAAAAACCCAGTAATAAACTAAAGAGGTCTCAAGTTGGTCATAATCCCAGGCTGAGTATAGAAAATGAAAATTCTCTCTAGAGTAATACATCTTAAACTGAGGCTCAGAGGATTTTCACAATTAAGCTCCAGTGAGCATGATCTCACAATCTAAATTCATAAATTAGACCCACAAAATCTTCAGACATTGGACAGAATAAAAAATAAGTATGTTTGTCAAAAATTAAAAATAAGAAAGGATAAAGTTACTTATTAAGATTATATTTTGACAAATTAAGTACACATGTTATAATTTTAAGGGTAATCATTCAAATAATAGAAATAGAATGTATAACATCCAAATTAGTGGAGGTTTAAAAAGTAAATATGTTAAAAAATCAATCCAAAGGAAAGTGAAAAAAAAAGAGAGAAAAAGAGAAACAATATTAGAGGAAAATAAGAAGCACAAAATAAGTGGTAAGTTTGAACTAAAATATATCAGTAATAACATTAAATGTAAATAAGCTATACTGTCCAGTTAAAAGAGAAATATAAAGGCTATGGACTAGATGAAGAAATAAAGTCTAACTAACATAAGAATACAGAAAGATTGAAAGTGGGGAAAATACCAGCCAAAATAAAGCTGGTAGATTTTCACTCCCAACCAAGATGGAGTAACAGAGACTAGTTTACCCTCTTAGCTAACACAACCAAAAACTGACAAACTATATGGAACAAAATATTGCCAAGACACTGTACATCATGTAACAAAAGACAGTAATCCCTGAAAGATGGAAAACAGAGGAGATGAGGCCTACAATTGCCCAAGCATAGTAACTTGAGAGTTTCCAGGTCACAGAACAGTGAAAGGGCACGCAGGCAGACCCAAGGGACTCCCTGAGGATAGGAGATAAAACTGGGAGTGCAGGTAGGTCAGTGCAGAGAGAGTTAGCAGGACAAAGTTCCAGCAAAGAGAGACCTACACAGAGAGAGAACTCCAGTGGTCTACAGAAGGTCTTCCTCCAGCATTCAAAAGAGTACTTATCAGTGTACACAGTGAGGAAACTACCCAAAGCCAGGAAAAGAACCACTTGAAAGGATCAGAGGTAACAGTACCCAGCAATGACATACAGTTGAGAATAGTGCCTGTTCTCACCATCCAGACTGGAAAACCTCAAGATTCACGGGGAACTGAGTATAGTACACAGAAGGGTCTTTCCTCAACAGTGGGAAATAATTAGCCCTAGACTGAGCACCACTCTGTTTTCACCTAACAAATCATAAACGCAAGTTCTGAAAATACTGGTTTCCAAGTAATTTAAATGCATGCTAGAGAAAAGCTCAAGAACATTTATAGAAATACTAAAATAACCAACATCAAAAAAGGTAAAATACATAATGTATGGCATCCAATTAAAAAATTACCAGGCATACAAACAAGCAGAAAAATATAATCCATAGTGAGGAGAAAATTTAATCAATCAAAACTGATTCAAATTGACACAAATGTTAGAATTAACAAACAAGGACATTAAAATAGTTATTATAATTGTATTCTGTATGTTTAAAAAGTTAATTAGGGACATGGAGCTATAAAAAATATCCCAACTTTTAGAAATCAAAATTGAAATGTGTGAGATGCAAATATACTGGGTGGGATTAAGAGCAGATTAGACATTGAAGAAGAAAAGATTAATGAACTTGAAGACATAGCAACAGAACTTACCCAGAATGAAAAGAAGAGGAAGAAAAAGAATCAAAGAGCATATAAAAATCAATTATCTTAATGGTGGTGAGGATTTCATGGATATTTATATAATATAATGACACCAAATTATACATTTTAAATATGGGTAGTTTGCTGTAAGTTATACTTCAAGAAATCTCTTTTTAAAAAATTGGTACTTCTACTGTTCAGCAAGGTGGCTATAGCTAACAATACTGAATTACATACCTGAAAGTTGCTAATAGACTATGTTCTCACCACACACACACACAAATTTTAATGTGAGGTGATAGATGTGATAACTAACCTTATTGTGGTAATCATTTCACAATATATATGTGTATCAAATTATTACATCGTACACCTTAAGCCTATACAACTTTATGTTAATTATATCTCAATTAATCTGAAAAAACAAAAAATTAGTGTAGCTAAATTAATACCAATCAATAAACTTTAAGATATAAAAAATTAAGAAGCAGCACTCAATAATGATAAGTTCAATTTTACCAAAAATATATAATGCTAAATTTGTGTGTTTCTAACAATATAGTCTCAAAATACAGAATGCAAATATTCACAAAACTACAAGAGAAGAAGACAGCTCATATCATAATGGTATATTTTAGTGTTCCTCTCTCCGTAATTGATTGAACAAATAAATTCAGTAAAGCTGTAAAATATTTTAATAGTAAGATCGACAAACTTGACTTAGCTGACATATCCAGAACACTATATTCAATAACTGCATAATACAGAATATTTTAAAGCACACATGGAAGAGTTACAAAAGCACAAGAATATATAATGACTGTAAATTGTTTCAAAAATTTCAAAACATTAAAATAATACAGAGTATGTCTTGTGATCACAGTGCAATTAAGCTAGATATCAGAAGTGGGCATGGTAAATCACTATGTTTAGAAATTAAGCAATATACTTCTAAATAGTCTGCAGGTCAAAGAAGAAAATTATAATAGAAATTCAGAAAATATTCTAATATTCATGGTAGTGAAAATACCATGTGTCATAATTTACAAGATACAGCTAAAGCAACACCTATGAAGAAGTTTAGAAAACAAGAAAGGCTGAAAATTAATGAGTTAAATATCCACCACAAGAAGTAGTTTTTAACATTAACCCAAAGAATGGAAAAAGTTAAATAGTAAAGGTTTGAACCAAAATTAATAAAATAGAATAAAAACATAAAATAGAATAAACTAAGCCAAAGTTGTTGTTTTGTTTTGTTTTTAAAGAGTTAATAAACCTCTGAACAAGAGAAGGGAGAGAAAAAGAAGGCACAAATAAAATTTAAAAGTAAACAGTCATAGGGCTTCCCTGGTGGCGCAGTGGTTGAGAGTCCGCCAGCCGATGTAGGGGACACGGGTTCGAGCCCTGGTCTGGGAGGATCTCACATGCTGCAGAGTGGCTAGGCCCATGAGCCATGGCCGCTGAGCCTGTGCGTCCAGAGCCTGAGCTCCTCAACGAGAGAGGCCACAACAGTGAGAGACCCACGTACTGCAAAAATTAATTAATTAATTAAAAAATAAAAAACAA
The DNA here is from genome assembly GCF_963924675.1 of Phocoena phocoena. Lineage (NCBI taxonomy): Eukaryota > Metazoa > Chordata > Mammalia > Artiodactyla > Phocoenidae > Phocoena > Phocoena phocoena. The sequence continues at coordinate 99,147,730 of NC_089219.1, forward strand.
TTTATGACATCTAGCTGCCACTTTAAATGCTGAATCACTTTGCTGTATACCTAAAAATAATACAACATTGTAAATCAACAATACTGCAATTTAAAAAATTTTTTAAAAAGGAATGGCTCCTGGGACAGTGTGGACACACCCTGAAGCAGTGCCATCATGCAGAAGTTTTGGCACCAAGGGACTAAGCCTGCAGAAGGGAGGCGTCATACAGGATATGCAAGTCCCCAGAAGGGTGGCAAAGTCCCTTCATATTCTAGACACCCAGTACAGGTCAGCGGGTTCACCAGTCCAAAGAAGGACAGTGGGTGGTGTGACTTGAAGCATGCGAAGCAGATCACGTCTAAGAAATCGATCTGAGGTGCGGCCAGGAGAAGCCTCAGGAAAGGGTCAAGGTGCCAGGATCTGAGAAATCAGAACTGAGATGCAGGTGGGCTTTGTCCTCAGGTACCACACATCCAGCCTGACCTGGGCCTTCAGCGAGCTGTCCCCACTTTGTCCACAGGCCATGCGCTCAGGACTTGACTTCTTAAGCCACCCACCCAACCCATTCCACACCTCACTCCTTGTTCTGGTCTCTCTATTTTTATTGTCCCCGTTTCCTTGGTGACACTCCAGTCCACAGCTGTAGCACCCTCTCCTTGCTAAAAAACGACTCAAAGTAACTCCTCACTCTTCTTTATTGGACACAAATCAATACTAAGAGGTGGTAGTGAAAGAGTTAACACCTTGGAGAGATTCTCTCCCTATGCAATCAGGGGAATTGAAAGAGCACTGAATAGAAAAATAATTGTACAGATAAACAGTGGCATACCAAGGAAAGGACGTGGAGGGAGTGGTCCGTCCAGGTCAGGAAGAGCATTTTATCACTGACATCACTTGGAATTATCAATGCATGGTGATGATAAAAAGCAGACTGACTTTCCTTTGGTTTCATTATTGTTTTAAAATTCTCCACAGACAATGCACCTCATTATTCCTTGCACCCAAGGCAGACCACTCCAACACACCTTGGTACTGACCAGCTCTCTGGAACTTTCTGTTATGAGCAAATTTGCACTTTTGCAGTCTTTATCAAGTCTTTGATTTCTCTATCCATAAAATGGCATCCACAAGTGGGAGACAACTGAGGCTGGAGGAGGTTTAGATATCATCTGGTCTAACCCTCTCATTTCACAGTGAAGGACACACGTGTAGAGAGATGACATGACTTGCCCAAGTTAGCGGCAGAGCTGGGTCTTGACATCAAGTCTCCTGGGGCTCTGTATCCAGGACTGTATCCCGTACAGAAGGGGGCACAGGTAGTTCAGGATATTACAGTTATTTATAGGTCCCTTTCCCAATTCAACCAAGAACTTTCTCTTAACTACTGAAGGTTCTAACAGTAATGTGCTCTCTGCCTGAGCCCCAAGACAGCTTTCTTAGAACAGGGTCAAAACCCCTTCGCTTACAGCCACCTGAACATAGACTTGATGGCCCCACGGATTCTACTCACAGAATGTCTCTGCATTATCACAATAAAAAAGTGAAAAGAAATCCTCTCTGCAGGCACGTGGTCTATAGGGTCAACGCTTCCTGCGCTGCTCCAATTTTTATAGCTTTTTCAATGGGCTGCTCTGTGCAGCTCTCAGTGTTGATGACTCTGCACCCTGCATTCTGAAGCCAGAGCTCTCCTAAAACCTTCAAGTTTCTCTCTGCTCCAGCCATCCTAGCAACCTCAGCCCCTGGGGGGACAGCAAGCTCACTGCCACCTTTCCAGGTCCTGTTGAGGTCTTAGAGATATGACGGTGGAAAAACCCTAGCATGTCTGGGCCTCAGTTACATTTTTATTCTGCTACTCTTGGCCAGAAGGAAGTTTCTTTCCCCAGCTCCCTGTGATACTGAGACTATCATGAAGGCCACAGGTACCCTCAAAAACAGCAGATTTGACATCAGCCAGAGTATAATCTTTAATGAATGAAGCATATAGGCTGCTCCTCCACTGTAGCAAATCGTGACCTGGCACACTCCACGAGCAGGCTGAAGTCCTTTCCCATCATCCCTTGTTTTTAGACTATCCATGCCATTCTTCTCCTCATTAGCCCGTCATTGAGAGTTCACGGTTGGTGTGGCTGAATCACTGCCCAAGTGACTCGGTCTCAGATTAAAAGGAGAAAAAGGTCTTGTTAATTCACCATTGCTTGTAGAACAGAGTCTCAACTCTCTAGCAGGACATTCAAGGACTTTTCATGAACTGGCGTCAACCAATCTCACCAGCTCTATCATCCGTCATCACCATAGAGCCCCTCTCTACCTCACACCTACAGCTAAAGCAACACCTATAAAGAAGTTTAGAAAACAAGAAAGGCTGAAAATTAATGAGTTAAATATCCACCACAAGAAGTAGTTTTTAACATTAACCCAAAGAATGGAAAAAAATTAAATAGTAAAGGTTTGAACTAAAATTAATAAAATAGAATAAAAACATAAAATAGAATAAACTAAGCCAAAGTTGTTGTTTTGTTTTGTTTTTAAAGAGTTAGTAAACCTCTGAACAAGAGAAGGGAGAGAAAAAGAAGGCACAAATAAAATTTAAAAGTAAACAGTCATAGGGCTTCCCTGGTGGCGCAGTGGTTGAGAGTCCGCCAGCCGATGTAGGGGACACGGGTTCGAGCCCTGGTCTGGGAGGATCTCACATGCCGCAGAGCGGCTAGGCCCATGAGCCATGGCCACTGAGCCTGTGCGTCCAGAGCCTGAGCTCCGCAACGAGAGAGGTCACAACAGTGAGAAACCCACATACCGCAAAAATAAATAAATAAATAAATAGATGAATAAATAAAATAAAAAACAATTTATGACATCTAGCTGCTTTTCATGTCTAATGCCTACTCCTCTGCCAGGACTCAGCTTAAGTCACCTTCTCCAAAAACTCCATCTTGACCTCCATCATTGACTTAGCACTTTGTGATCATTTGTCTCCTTGTCTGTTTCCTCCACTGGATTGTAAGCTCCAGGAGCTCCACTGCATGGTAAATGTGTGTCCTTGAAACTCTAATTTGCAATTTCAGCATTTGTAAATTGAAATGCAACTCTTAGGAGGAATACATGAGTTAATGAATATTAAACACTCAAAAAATATCTGCTATTCTTATGATCAGTATTTAAGGCAGAGACGAAGTTAATTCTTGGTCTCCACAATATCTAGCCCAATTTCTGAGACACAAAAGTCACTTGCTGAGTAAATTAATAAATGAATGTATTCCATCCTAATCTAACTCTTTTCTAAGCACTCCATGCCCTTTATAACTTTTTGCTCTTATACACTCTGTTTGGAATGCCATTTCCTCCCCACCCCATCCTACGCCCATCCATTTTCTACCTGGTGAGCTCCTACTTATCCTTCAAGACCAAGATCAAATGTCACATCCTCTTTTCTACCTTCCCAGATTCCCTTGGAACAAACTTATCTGAGCTTACACAGAATTTTGTTCATAACCCTATTATCATGCTCACGGCATTGTCTTACAATTATTGTAATGTTTGCTTATATGTTAATCTCTCCCTCTTTATAGTGAGCTCTCGCAGAGCAATGATTGATTTATGTATCCCCTGGCCCCAGTAATAGCATTGTGCTGGCATACATTAGGCACATAATAGGCAAAGAAGAGATTCTCCAACGAGCCCAGAAGTTGATCCCAGTGTCACAGAAATGGTAAGGGAAAAAAGCCTAAGGACTTTTAGGCTCTAAAAAAGCCTCTCCCTGGAGGCAGGGAATCTGGCTGTGTGCTTGGAACAACGTTGCCATTTCTTTATTTCTGTTACTGCAACAATAAGGAAATAATTCAAAAGAGAAAGAAGCAACCGCCACCATCCTATTAAACCAGCGAATCAACCGCTTTCATTTTTCTTTGTTCCTGTACAGTGCTTTATTTATATGCACGCATAATTTTACATAGTTGCACTCATAATGTAGACACAATTTGACACTTTGCTTTTTTTACTTAACCATTTCTCATAAGCATTTTTCCAAGTTACCATACTGTCTACAAAATCATCAATTCCGGCTGCATAATATTCCATTTTGTGGTTTCTAAATTACAGCTATTAAATATAATATTATGCCAAATATCTTTTTACATAGAGCTTTTCTTCTTCTAATTGCTGGTATTTTTCAAACATTTCTGCCTATGACTTCAGTATATTCCTTGGGGCTTTGACAAAAGAGTTGACTTTTTAAGCCCCAGCAAACAGTTATGGTGGAGCATAGAATAATAGTTCTCTACTTCCGGATATGCTTTTGAATTATGTGAGGATATTTTAAAACTACCAATGCACAGGCCTACCCCAGATCAAATGAATCAGAATCATGGAGTAAAGTAATGGAATGTTTAAAAGGTCTTCAGGTGATTGCAATGCCCGTGAGAATCACAGATTCTATCAGGACAGAGAATTAGGAAGAGCATCATGGCCAGCAGCTTGATGGGTTTTTGTTCCAGAGCAGAGACTTTGCTCTCTCCTGCTGCGGGTGGTCTCTGTAGACCATGGAAATTCACGATATACAGAGGGCTGTTAGAGGCTCACGGGAGAAACCTGATCAGTCATACAGTCATTCAGTCAACGAGTATTTTCTGAGTACCAAGCTGAAAAAATTTTACCCCAGAATTCCAGTCAAATATATCCAATGGCCTATGCTACATTTCTGCCTAGATGTAAATAGACATTCTGAACCCGGCATGTCCAAATACTAACACCTAATTTATCCTGATAAAACCAGCTGTTCCAGTAGTCTTCCTCCACTCAATTAATGGAAATTCCTACCTTCTGATTGCTCAGGTCCAAGACCTTGGGATCGTTCTGGTGCCTCTCCTGTCACATCCCACATTCCAACGTATCAGTGAGTCAGTGAGTCCTATGGGTATTCCCTTCAAAATAGATCCAGAATCTAACCATTTCTCACCACCTCCACCCAGTATCATCCTGGTCCAAGCTACCACCATCTCTTGCCTAGATTATTGCAATAGCCTCTGAAATAGTCTCTCTAATTCACTCTTGCCTTTTGCAGACTTTTCTCCACATAGCAGCCAGAGGATCTTTTAAAAACACAAGTCTGTCATATCAGACTAAAACTGATCAATGTCTCCCCACCTCACCTGGAGTGTGATAGCTAATTTTGGGTCAGCTTCACTAAGCCACAGAGAGACAGGACATTCATTCAAACATTATTTTTGTTGTATCTGTTTGGGGTGTTTCTGGATGAGATTAACATTTGAATCAGTAGACTAAGTAAATCAGATTTTCCTCCCTAATGTTGGTGGGCCTCATCCAATCCCTTAAAGGCCTGAAAAGAACAAAAAGGCCGAGGGAACTCCAGCCTGTTTGTTTACACTGGGACATCAGTCTTTTCCTGACTTCAGACTCCACCTGAAACACTGGTTCTTCCTGGGTCTCGAGCCTGTGGCCTCCCAGTCTGGAAGCTACACCTGGGTCTCCAAGTTGCCAACAGCAGATCTTGGGACTTCTCATCCTCCATAATAGCATGAGCTAATTTCTTATAATAAACAAACAAATACCCCGTTGGTTCTGGAGAACCCTAATACACAAAGTAAAATCCCAAGTCCTAATCTAGACCTACAAGTCTGTCAGACTTCCCCATTACCTGTCTGACCCCACCTTCTTCCTCTCCCCTTCAAGCACTGCACTCCCACAATGTTGGCCTCAAAGAAACCAAACATCCTTTGGCCTCAGGACCTTTGTACCTGCTGTTTCCTCTGCCTGGAAAGCTCTCCCACGTGACTCACTCCTTCACTTCCTAAAGGTCTACCTCAGCTCCATGACATCTCATTGAAGAGGACCACCTTGATACACACAACCCCCCAGATAAAATTGCAACCCGTCCCCATATGATGTTCCTAAGTCTTCTTCCTGTGCTTGAATTTTCTCTGTTGTACTCATGACTGCCTGATATATTAAATATTTGTTTGTCTACTGCCTTTTCCCACACTGAAATGATTCAGACGAGAAAATAACTCAGATACATAATATATTAAGTAGCGATAAGTGCGATAAGGAAGAAAAATAGGGGAAGGGAATAGAACGTGAGAGGGTGTTGCTCCCAACAGGCCATTAGGAAAGGCCTCCCTGAGGGAATGTAAGGGAGGTGAGACCAAGGTGACAGAACCAGGACTGAAAACAGAAAAGAGAGGCTGTGAACAAAGAACCCAACCCATATCCCCTCAGCATTCCTTATTCAGATGAAAGTCAGTGATGTCCTTCTGTGAGTGCTACTGCCCTCACCCGAAGTCCTCTCTGGCCTGCACAGGGGGCATCGTTGCCTCTAGGAGCAGGCCTTAGCTAATGCCAGGGAATCAGCACCCCAGCTCCCTCCGCCTTCGGGGGGGACAAGTCTGAGGCCTCTTTACAGCCATCTGCCAGAGCACTGAGCCCACTTGCCCACAGTGGGGTCACCTGTTCAATAACACCTTTTGCCTCTGCTCCCTTCCCTTCTGTACCCACCTGTGCTTCCCACTGCCTGGACTCAGGCACTGACATCCTTATCTTAGCACGCAGCCTAAGACAGAAAAGAGCTCACCTGTTTCCTAGTGGCTTCTCGATCTTCAGCCGGAGGGTCTGTGGGAGCGACAAGTGGGGAAGAAGTCCTCTCCTGGGGGAAGCTGTGTGCCATGCCCTGGGCTGCAGGCACAGACAGTCAGGCCAGTTCTCAGTGTCCAGGAGCTGCTCTTGACCCCAGCATCTCACACTGCACCTCCACACAGTAGAGTGTGATATCCAAATCAGGTTGAGGTCCTGGAGGGAGACGGTGGCTGCACAGGCCTGGTGGTGAATTTATAGAAGTGGATTAACCCAATCTGCACACTAAACAGGATGTAAATTAGGTTATTTCAACCCATAAGTTTAGACGTGTCCATAAGAATAAAAATTTATGACAGTGGTAAGATGTGTGGTTGGTGTAAATAAGCTAACCCAAGCAAAATATGCTAAAAATGCTATGGAAATTCTCCAAATTAAGTGAGTGACACCAGCCCCAGTTTTCAGCAGTAGAAGGGGAAGCTGTCTCCTGGCCTTGGGGGCATCTTGGTGCTGCCTCCACTCTGTGCAAGGAGAGGGAGAGAGTGGTCATTATTCAGGTACAAAAAGGTGGCTGCAAGCCCTGGGGAAGAGCCCTGCCTTAGAAGAGGGTCACTCTTAGAGATGGAAGCAGAAAGCACTCCAGGATCCGGGAAAAATCCTCTGAATAATAGTAATAGCAAAGAAGAATAATATAACAGCTAATGTTTCTGAGGACTTACTATGTGCCTAACACAATTCTGAGCCCTCTATGTGTTCTAATAATTTAATTCTTACAGCCACTCCCATGAGGTAGGTACTATTATGATTTTTTTTTTTCTTTTTTGGCCACACCACGAGGCATGCAGGATCTTAGTTCCCCAACAGGGGATTGAACCCAGGCCCCAGCAGTGAAAACACCAAGTCCTAACCACTGGACTGCCAGGGGATTCCTTATGAATCCCATTTTAATCTGAGCAAACTGAGGCTCAGAGGTCAGGCATGCAGTAAGTAGTATAGAACTGCCCTCGGGCAGTGTGACCCCAGAGCCTGCATACTTAACCATAACGTACTATTCCCTCCACTGAACATCACGCTGAAAGGAAATTTGGGAATAATTTATTTCAAACTGTTCACTTTACAGATGAGGAAACTGAGGCCAAGGGGACTTGGTGACTTGCCCAAGGTAAATGGCAGAGCCAAGGTTCTGGCCTAGGATTCCAGACACCATGATTAAAGATCTTTCAAGAGCCCAGGGCACCGCTCCTGCTGCCACTCATAGTAAGAAAGCCAAAGGGGTTGGAATAAGGTGGGGACTATCCGTCTTAATTTTCTTTCCCGTGTGTCCCTGAATCCCAGGTGGAGGAGGTCTGCCTTCAGTAGATTTGCAAAGGGCAGAGCTGGGAAAATTCAGCTCCTGCTCTCAGAGGGATTTCTCTCCTAGCCGGAATACTCTGCCCTGCCTATCTGGGGTGAACTCAGCAGATCAATGCCAGCCCTCACCTCTATGACTAGCCTCCCCTTCCAAGCACCTGACGCTAGTACTTAGCCAAAACAGCACAGTCCCCAAGCGCCAGGCTTTCTTGTCTAGGGTTCATTCTGTTGCAAGTGATCAATCATATCTCAAGTCAGCTCAGCCAAAGAGGAGGTTCCGGGGCGACTGGGAAGCCCAGTGTGGGGAATGGACTGGGCCCAGTGGAGACGTGGCTGTATCCAGGGACTCAGTGTCCTCAGGACTCGGGGTCTCCGTCTCTGCCCCTTCTGTCTGTAGGCCATACTCTCAGGGAGGTTTTCTCCATGAGGTGGGAGAGAGAACAGCCCAAACCTACATTCTGAGGGCCAATCATGCAGAACAGGGGGAGGCCCCTCTCCGAAGACCAATACACTGAATCCATATATTCATTCAACAAGGATGTAGGGAGCACCTATATGGTCAGGCTCAAGGATACAGCCGTAAACAAAACAAATGTAAATCTCATGCCCTATGGAATAGACACTCTCTTGGAGGCAGGATGGGGAAGAAATAAAAAACAAGAGAAGTAGGTGAAGTAAATAGTATGTTACATGGCGATGATTGCAGAGAAAATACAACAGAAGGGGGATAGGAGTGCCAGGCAGTATGTTATTAAATTGGAAGTAGGAGCAGAGAAGGCCTCACTGAGAAAGCGGCACTTGAGCAGAGAGCTCAAGGAGGCAAGAGAGTGAACAAGATGGGTATCTGAAGGAAGAGCATGTCAGGCAAAGGGAACAGCCTGTGCAAAGGCCCTGAGGTGGGAGTGTGCCTGACATGTTGCATGACAGAAGAGAGACCAGTGTGACTAGAGCAGCATGAGAAAGGGGGAAATAGAGGAAATAAGGTCAGAGAAATGACGGAGGGAAGGGACATTTTATGTACAGCCTTGTAGAGAGAGAGAGAAATGGATTGTCATACAAGGGTTGTGGGGGACATTTTATATACGGTTTTACAGAGAAAGAAATAGGTTGTCACTGAAAGGTTTGGGGCAGAGAAATGACATAATCCGACTTACATTTTAAAAGGCTCATTCTGGGGCTTCCCTGGTGGCGCAGTGGTTGAGAGTCCGCCTGCCGATGCAGGGGACGCGGGTTCGTGCCCTGCTCTGGGAAGATCCCACATGCCGCGGAGCGGCTGGGCCCATGAGCCATGGCCGCTGAGCCTGCGCGTCCGGAGCCTGTGCTCCGCAACGGGAGAGGCCACAACAGTGAGAGGCGCGCATACCGCAAAATAAATAAATAAATAAATAAATAAAAGGCTCATTCTGGCTGCTGTGTTGAGAACAGACTATAGGAGGCACGAATTGAAACGAGGAGACCAATTAGAAGAGTACTGTGATAACATGGGAGAGAGATGCTGGTGGCTTCAACTAGAGTGGAATTAGTGATAGGATTCGGAACAAATTTTGAAATGGAGCCAACATGACTTCCGGATGAATCATATGTGAATTGACAGAAAGAAAAGTGTCAAGAATGACTCCAAGATTTCTTGCCTGAGCAACAAGGAATGATGGAATTGTCATTAACTGAGATAGAAAAGGCTAAGAAAAGCAGGTTTGGGGGCGGGGAGGGGACAATCGGGGAAAAATCCACTGATAACTTGTAGGGTTTCACACCCATATCTAGGTGAATCGCTGCACAAGGCAGATGGGGTACTCTGATTGGTCGGCTGTGTCACGTGCCAATGTCGGGAAGAAGGACATCGTGATTGACAGCCCCCTTAGGACCCCATGGAATGGGAAAGCCATAATTCCTCAAAGGGAGGGTTGCTGGATATATCTTCCAGCATACTGGTCACAAGCAATAGCCATCTTAGCACAGTGCCAGGCACATAGTAGGTGCCCCCAAAACATTTACTAAGTAAATGAATGAAGCAATTGAAACGTCCCTGAGCTAGCCATTGGAAAACAGTGGTCTTTGCTCAACTTCTTCCCAGGCCGCAGAGCCATCAAGGCTGTTGTCTGACTCTAACCCCACGCTGGCCTCAGAAAAATCTCCTTGAGCAAAATCTGTAGACAAATAGGACTACCTGTTTTCTTCCTGCTCACAGGGGAGAGGAGGGGCCAGGAGGCCAGGTGCTGCACAGCACTGGTGGCTGTGTGCCTCCCAGAGAAGGTTTGTGGCCTTGATTTGGGGCAGTAGGAGGCTGAGCAGCAGAGCCTGACCAAGGAGGTCACACAGCCACCCCCAGACACACACCCCAGCTTGCAGCAGCTCTCACCCGGGCTCCACCATTGGCTCTAGGCTGGCCCAGCTGCTAAAATTCTTCTGGTGGGTTAGTAGGAGGGATGGAAAGGCTGAGAAGGAAAAGAAAGAAGAAGTGCCAGATGCCTAGAACCTGGGGCCTCTAAAATTTGGAGCATAGATTGGGAAAGAGAGGAGAGAAGGGAGGAGGGAGTGGGAGGGAGGGGGAGGGGGAGGGAGAGAGACTGATTCACCCCACATCAGGCTGAGCCCCAGGCTCTGACTTCTCCCATGGGCACCAGAATCACATGCGGCAGAGGACAGGCTAAGGCCCCTTGCCAGCGGGGCTGGGCAGCAGGGACAGGAAAGGCCGTGCTCTGCTTACATTACAGCTGCATATGTTCCCCGTCCGTTCTCCACTCTTCTGTGCCCCAGAAGGCTGACTAACCCCAGGAGACTGTGTCATCCAGGCTCCCTAGCTGCTTCCAGTAGGGGTTGCCAATGGGAGGCACTGGCAGAGTTCAGAGGGAGGGAGGAGAGAAAGGTGGGGCACTTCTCCCCCACGCCCTGCCTGCTTCAGGGCTGTCTCTGGCTCTAACCATCCACTACTGTACCTCCTGCAGGGCGGCCCGGTTTACTCAGTTCCTCTGGGGCACCCTTCCCTCCCAGCCTGAGGGCTAGTGTGGCTAGGCCCTGGGTGTCTCACCGCCCTGTGTTTCTTCCCTTCACCCTGCCCTCACCTCTGTGAGCCCTCCCTTCATTGAGGTCTCGTCATTGCAACCACCTGGGTTGAACTCATTTTCTTTGAGGGGCCCTGGCTGAGACAAGCCCCAAGCCTCCCTGAGAAATCCTGGGCTCTTGACCTTGTAACCGGCACCAAACAATAACCAAGGGGCAGCTTCACTCAGATAAAAATGCAGTTTCTGATGGTTTGCTTTGTGCCAGACACAGTGGAGGACCCAGAAACGATTCAGATTTGAAGCCCACTCTCTAGGAGCACATAGTCTAGCCAGAATTGAGACTGAAGAGACCTGAGAACTGCTATCGGAAGCCCCCTGCAGCCTGGGGACACCTCAGCACACTCAGCCCCTCACTGCAGCCAAGGGCTGCGCTGCTCCCCCTTCCCACACCCCTCCTGGGCTGCCCTGGTGCCATGGCTTTTCTGTTCAAGGCTGCCTGGGTTCTTCAGTTGTCTCCGCCCCTGGGTGAGGTTGGAGTTTGGTGGAGGGTGGAGCAGAGGCGAGAGGGTAGACCTTGTGTTGCTTCCACACCTCTCAGCCCTTAGGCCAGTTCCAGCATGGAGTGTACAGCCAATGTGCATTTATCAAATAAGCGAATGAAGAAATAAGCAATGCTCCCCCTGAATGCAGGAGCAAAGATGCAAGGTTCTTGCAAGGTGCTGCGCTGGGCTCCATTCAGGGGGAAGGAAAAGCCAAGGCCCCTGGTGCTACAGAGCTCCATCATCAAGGCAAGAACTGTCCCCAGACAGAAATGCTGGACACAGACATAGCATGATTTCCAGAGGTCCAGAGAACAAAGCAAGAGACCACAGCTGAAAGGTCACACCACCGAAGGAGAGTAAGAAATGTGTGCACTGAGCAGTACAAAGTGTGCAAGAGTCTATATGGGTGAGGTTAAACCACAGACTCTGGAACCACGCTGCCCAAGTTCAAATCCTACTTCTGCCTTTTATTTGCTGTGAGACCTTGAACAAATTTATTTAACCATTCTGTGTCAAGTCCTTATCTGTAAATTGGGGACAATGATAGTACACACCTCATAGGCTTATTGTAGAGACTAAATAAGTCATGAAGCAAGTAAGTTATGAAGCAAAAACCCTTAGAAGAGCTCCTGGCACATAGTAAGTGCTGTGTAAGTTTGCTTTTTTTATTCAGCTGGGCAGAAGGGCACAATTCCAACTAGGCAGATATGCTAGTGTTGAAGGTTATCAGCCAAGTGACATCAAAGCAAACTTTCCTCTTTGTATTCTCTTATTTAACAAAAATCGTGAGACTTTTTTGTAATGTCGCGTAACAAATAGAATTACACTTAATGCTTCAGCGTGACACAACCCATTTCATCATCTTTTGAAGATGATTCTGTGATATTTCTGATATGATTTTCTTCCCTTTAGGAAGTTAAGAGGTAAACTCCCCAAGCCATAGTATCCTCATCTGTAAGACAGAAAGACACGTACCCTCTTCCAGGCGTTGTAACAGAACTGGATTAAGACAGGGTCTACAGGACATTAACACTGAGCCGGCATTGTCGTGGGTGCCATTGTACCTTCCACTTTCTTGTTCCCTGGAGAAACATCCTTATTCCCCACTGGCTGCCTGGCTCAGGGAAAATGTGACAGGTAGTTGTGCCCCCTTGGTGTGGTCTCGTACCAGGGAGCTCTGCCCAGAGGAGAAGCTGCCAGTTCGATCCTGGCAGCTAAGAGGCCCCCTCTAAGCCGGCCCTGCTTCCAGAATTGGCTGAGGGCTCCTCAAAGGAGCAAAGGCCACCAGGAGGGTGAAAGGAGAGCTCCCACAAAGCCTTGAAGTCCGGCCATGATGCTGGACCAGCTCCTCTTCCCTGTTTGGGAAGTCCCCTGAAGGGGAAGATGCAAAGAGGACCTGCAATGGGCAAATGAAGGGCAACCAGGAGCCAGGATTTGTCTCAACAGCTTAATTCTCTGCTTTCTTGTCAGCCCTGATGGCTGGCAGCGAGGATAATTTGAAATGAAGAATGTGTTTCAAGGAGAAGCAAGAGTCTCTCATCTGAAACTAATTTGTTGTCCAAAATTGTACTGCAGAAGTTGTTTAGAAGTTGCAGATTAAGTCGTGCATAAAAATACAGCAACTCTTGATTATCCACACTCATGGATAATCCAAAAACGACAGGTACCTCAAATGATTTCTATTTGGTTTCGTAATGCAGGATTATTTCCCCTCAACGTGTTTACTTTTCTGCATTTAGTTGTCTTCAGGGTATAGCCAGAGAGCTAGGGAATCTATAACCTTCTGTTCATTGCAAAACAACCAAGGTTTCAGCACCATGCCCTGCAGTGCAGAAGCTGCCTGGGCAGTATTTATAAAAAGAAAAATACAACGCAGGAGAATGAAGAAGGAAGTGAGAGAGAAGGAAAACTATTAGATTTTTGTCCTTTCCACACACAGACCAGGGAGGGGTGATTAAGAAGGTAAGTTCTGAAGTCCGACTCCTCAAATTCAGATCCCAGCTCTGTCTCCTACTAGGTGTGATTTTGAGCACTTACTAACCTCTCACAGCCTCAGTCTTCTCATTTGTAAACTGAGGCTAATAACAGTAGCCCCGTTATAAGGTTGTTGTTAGGATTAAATGGGATCATTTATATAATGTGTTTAGCACAAGGCCAGGCACACAGGAAGCATTCAACGGATGGACATTAATACCAGTAAAAGTTAGTTATAACCAGTTCTAAGAAAACTGGGTACCTGATCTCCTGCAAAGAGGGCTCAATAACATCTTGTGGAATTCACTGAAGGACCCCAGGGGCTGTAGACAGTCTGCAGCCCCTCCATACCCCTCGAGTGGGGATGACCTAGGTTTCAGGGGAAGGGGCAGCTGAAGCTCTGGACGGGCACTCGGGGAGAGCCCAGGATAGCTGTCAGCTCCTCTGTGTGCTGAGCCAACAGGCCCACCATCCAGTCTTAATTATGCTGCCTAATGGGGTAAAGCAATTATGATTCAGAGAAAATTGGCCATTAGCAGCTGGGAAAGCAAACAGCCTTCAATGGCACAGCACAAACACCAGGTCATGAGAGAGCCCCAAGTGTGCCAGGAGGGAAGTGCAGGGGCCGGGGGCTCCACTCCTGGAGCTGCCATTTGGGAAAGGGGAAGGCAGAAGACCTTCAGCTCACTCAGATATGGGTCAAAGAAGAGGGAAATGGAAGAAGGCATACAAAACTACCAAGGTAGCCAGTGAGAATGAAGATACCGGGAGAGCTGTCCTGGATCCCAAAGTTCCAGAGTTTATCTCAGCCATCCCCCTGCCTCTGAAGAACCCCAAACAGGTCAAGGAACCAAAACAACTTAATCAGGTCAAGGTGAAGTTTCAGGATGACACTGATCCTAGGGTAAGGTGACCTAGATTCTAGGTCTGGCTCTGCTAGGAACTTAATTATAGTAGTAGTAACAGCTTTTTATGAACTAGGTACTATGTTAAGCTCTTTACACGGATGATCCCATTTAATCCTCAGAAGCTTTATGAGGAAGATATTATTTTGTCCATTTTACAGATGAAGGAATGAGTAGCTATCTGTAAAGAAACTGCTTTAAATCACCCAGCTAATAAGTAGGTGATCTGGGATTCAAACCAATGTCCTTGTGATTCCAAAGTGCCTGCTTTTAACCACCCTCCGGGGCTATTAGCTTTAGCAGAACGAGCTCAGCTGCTTGGTGTGTGAGGAATTTGTAGCCCAAAGCTGTTTGGGAAACCCAGAAAGAGGACCTCCAGAAGTGGGAGTTGCCACCTCCTGCCTACTGGGTAGGGCCAAGCAGCTCAGTGGAGAGTCAAGGGCTCAGGAGGCCAGGCTGGGAGAGAAGAGCAACAATTTTCTTTTTACATCTTCACAGCAAGGGCTTTGAAGGGTCTCCAGGTGCTTTCACACACCCTCTGGGACCCCTGCCATTCCCTCCTACTTCCCAAGCCCTAGAGGGCAGAAGGCCTTGGGGCAACAGTGCCTTGGGGCAAATGCACCACTGACACTGGGCACTCAGACACATCCTGTAGCCTCCACCTAGCACAGCCTCTGACCCTCAGCCCCTCTGGGCCTCAGACTGCCCTGTTGCCAGCCACTCACTGGCACTCATGGGGCTTTGGGTCTGGAGCCCACTGGGAGCTACCCTAGACTTCAAGGGAAAGATACTGAGGCAGCTGCTTCAAAAGGGTTTCTGACTATTTTCATCTCTTTTTCTCCACCTTCACTTCCCTCAGCACATGCCATATTCCACGTGTTCCATGGGGATCTGCTGAGGAGGGGCAGTGGGAGATCTGGGCTGGGGTGGGAACAGGTTGGGCCAGGTTATCTGGTTGGAGAGAAATCTATGCTGGGCTGAATCCCTCCCCTTCCCCCCCACTGTCATCTCAGCCCTCCAAGATCTCAGCTACAGAGCCAGCATCACTTTGTCAGCAGACCGTTCTCCAAGTCTGTGCGCAGTCCTCAACCCTTCATCTATCATCCCTACTGCATCTAACCCATCTCTTTGTAGTCCATCTCCTCCATTTCTCTCTGTATTCACCCTGCCTCTCAGCCACCAGGCTTTCCTCCACTCCCTCTCAAGTAATAGAGAATTGGAGAGGCGGGTGTGTGAGCTGGGAGGAGACCTTACTGATGGCATTGTCCAACTCTTTCATTCCACGGGTTGGTTAGAGGCAGGACTCTCGCTGGTCCCCGGAGCTCTTGACTTCCTGTTCAGGGTTACCTCCTTCAGGAGGGAAGCTTGTCAAGTTCCGGGGGCAAGTACAATACCCAGTGCCCAGGGGTGGCTAAGCGTCAGACTGTCCTGTGTCCCCACTTGCTCTCACTCTGGCTGGCAGTAGGGAAATGGACTGATAGCCTTGGTGAGCCCTGGGATCCCGTCTTTGTTTCTACTCAGTTTCCTCCAATATGAAGAGAAGTGCTTGAGACTCAAGTGAGGATCAAAAGGTGGACTTTGTGGCCAGTGGAGAACTTCAGCCCAAAGAAACAGGTCATGTGTAATTAGACGCGGCTCCCAGAGGCTGCCTCACCACCACTACCTCCTCCCCTGCCCCCAGCTCCCTGGCCTTGGCTCTCTGAGCCCTTGGATCTCAGAGCAAAGAATTTCCCTCATCAGAGAGTAATTGCCCCTGACTCCCCTCGCTTCTAATCAACAAGCCAAGGTATTTGTTCCTGGGA
This sequence comes from Phocoena phocoena, assembly GCF_963924675.1. Classification (NCBI taxonomy): domain Eukaryota; kingdom Metazoa; phylum Chordata; class Mammalia; order Artiodactyla; family Phocoenidae; genus Phocoena; species Phocoena phocoena. Next base: position 99,163,869 of record NC_089219.1, read on the forward strand.
GCATTATTGATTTCCAGGGACTTGGAACTTAATTACATTTTTGCAGTCTGTTTGGAATCCTCAGAGAAACGAGACACTTTCTGTTCTTTGAACTTACCATGTAGGAGGGCTTCCAGCATCTCAAATATTCCATTCTGCCGTCTGCCCAAGCCTGCAGAGTCACACTGTGTCCCAAGATGTGGCTCAAGCCCTGGTCTGTTGTGAGTGCCTGGACCAAAATGAGTCTGAGCCCAGGGGGATCCACTCCCTTACCCCACTGCAATCTGCCTCCTTTCATGGGCCCAGAGCGTCTAGATTATTGGACAAGATGCAAGGTTATTGGAGGGTCTTGCTCACACACTCAGATTTTCAATCCTGGATGGATTTTAGTGGAATTTCAACTCTGGAAGCTTCCTATGGACTGGGTGTCTGGTTCGATCAGCATAAATTTTGAGGACATGGTGGGGAGAGGGGTCTAACATCTTTAATAAATTCACAAACTTGGATCTTTCTAGTGTGGTGTAGACCAACAGGTAAGTTCCAATCCACTCGCTGAAAGTCCATGTCAGTGAAATGTGTTGAATCTTAAGAAGACAGAGGATGTTAGTATATCAGAACAGTGCAGAGTGGGGGGAACTGTGGACGCTGCCATGTGAACGGGCCAGGCTGTGACTTTTCCACCCATTTCCATTGTCAATATAGATGCAGCCCCTGAAAGCCCTGGCCTTAGGCATTTCCCCCCACAAAAACAGTGAGCCAGCTCCTGGGGCATGATCTCTTCCCTTGCCAGTATGTGGCTCCACCCCAGACCTTCCTGGGGCAACCCTGCCATTTCCCCAGCCTCTGGCTGACATCCAGGTCAAAGCAGCAAGTCAGAGGTATCCTAGCTCACCAACTTCGGGGGTCACCTTCCAGGGCCCACTCTAGAGCTCATAAGTACCAGATCTCCTCTAGCTGCAGGCGTCCCTGAAGATACTTGTTATTTGAGAGTCACCAAGTCATTGCTGGAAGTGGAAGCAAGAGGAAGTGACAGTGAGGAAGGGACACTGAGGATTGGGGTAGAAAAAGGAGAATTCATATCTGCAGAAATTTCCAGACTTTCAGTGAGGGTAAGGAGAGTGGCTCTCTGTCTCCTCCCCACCATCCCCGCCAGCCAATTACCACCCCCACTTACAGGGGCCCATTCATCAAATGACCTGGAAATGTTCACAAGCAGCCAGGTCCAATCTTCCCAGAGAGCAGTGAAGGCCAGCCCGGCTCAGCAGCAAAGCTCAGCTCCAACCAGCCCAGGAGCAAAAACAAAGAGGAGAAATAGCACGTGCGGCAAGGATGTGATGGAGAAAAGTGAGCCTCCCAGCTCAGTCCAGGAGGCTATGCAGAAAGTCCCATGAATGGAGTGCAGCTGGGCCACCTTGAAGCCCTCAGTGTGAGATAACAAGCAAGGGCTGGTGCCTGGGATTCTACCAGGAGCCAGACACTCTGCAGGGCGAGTGCCCTTGGAAAACGTAAGAGTGAGAGGTGGATTCCTACCAAGATGTAAGTGAGAGGAACTCACGACAGTAGGAGCAGAGCTGACTGGCAGATGACAGGAGCTGGGGTGACAAGGGGAGAGAGGCCCTGGATTCAGGCCCAGCTGTTTCACGCTGTGCAGGAAGATTGGATCTGGCCATCCTCCCTTCCTTCAGTGCCGCACGGTCCTTCTCTGACTTAATTCTCAGCTGTGGCTTCTGGTTGCTTTTTCTCATTTCCAAGTTAGCTGAACAACAGTGTGGACCGTCTTCATGGCTCCCCCTCACTCCCTACTCCACCTGTCCATTCATTTCAAAAGAGTGCCCCTGGGCATCTCCTTGCTTTGGGTTAGACCAGCCCTTTTCCCTCATCTGCCATTGTTCACAGAGCCCATCCATCCCCCTTACCCCTGAGACCTCCTCCTCCTAACCTCTTTCCAAGGGATCCCCCTGAAACAGAACCAGAAACTAGTGGCAGAGGAGCTGGGAAAGGGAAAGCAGTGGAGGACTGCTGTGGTTTTGGGTTCAGGGGCTGCAGGCTTCTCCGGCTGGAGTTGCCCTTCCTCTGAGAAGCCAGTCATGACCAAGAGGACAGGCCAGCCCCAAAGAGGAGTGCAGGGCCGGGAACAAGTAAGAGGGACAATTATAATGAAAACCACTCTAGTCATAGATGCTCTATGTGCCAAGCACAGGGCTAAACCCCCTATCTCATTTAATCCTCAAAGCCACTGTAGGCAGGAATTTTCTCCATTTACAGGTGAGAAATCCAACTTTCAGATAAAGTAATTTGCCGAAAGCCACAAAAACAAACAAGACCAAGATTCAGAGAAATCCTGGCTGTTGGTCCCAGTGAAAACCTTAGCTTCAGTGCTCATCTCCCATCTCTCACCAGCAGGCAAGAGAAAGTGGATGTGAGAAGAGGGGCTGTACAGAGCCCCAGAGGGACCCCAGATCCCCATTCTGTTATCAGCAAGGGGCCCCACCAGTCCCCCGTGTGAGTCCAAGCTCCTTACCTGATGGCACCTGAGGTCACCCCAGCTATGTCTTCACCTTCTCCACAGACTAGGGGGGCATCCAAGGCTGGAACTCAGGACCCCCATCTTGACGTCTGGTTCTGCTTACTGCCTCTTACTGGATATTTTTTCTATCCTGGCCTCATTTGACTCATCATAAAAGGTCTGATGGCTACCAGCATCTCCTTCTAGTCTGCAGAACTGTCTGGGGAAGCATTAAAGACGGAGAAGAAAATAAAAAGATTGGCACTCTTAAAGGAAGGGTGTTTGTCGTTGTTGATATTAACATTTCACCTGAAAAACAGGAGTTTCCCATCCAGACCCACTGCCCCCTTTGTTGTAGGAGCCATGGAGTAGCCTCAGAATTGGTCAATAAGCTCAGATATTCTAGGACTCAGAAAGAGGATCAGGTGCCCTGAAAGAGACAACTTGGTAGTGCTTTTTCCCCAGACCAGGCCAAGAATCTAAAGGTCTGGACATGGCCAGGTGCAGGGCAGAGGAGGTCTCTCACTTGGCAGAAGAAAAGAAAGAAGGATAAAATATGCAAAAGAAAGAGAGAAAAGGTTCTGTTTTCTACAACCAAAAAATTTACCCCTAGTGATCAAGCTGTAAAAGGTGTCTGAATTGTTCAAAACAGGCAAGAGCTCTGCCTGGTCATGTCAGGCTGGGCTGGGCTGAGAAGACACATTTATAAAACATCAAAAGGAAAGGAAAGTTCCAGCAGCTGCTCACAGCTGTCAGCCACAACTCCTCAAGAATTGATTTTCAAAAGTATATTTCTAGGCTCTCATGCATGGGAAGGCAAGGGTTGTAGATTCACTTGGTCAACTACCCCTGCCACCTCAATAACTGATAACCATCACCCCCGGGGGAGGTGGGGACGGTTGAGGCCCTCAGGGAACAGATGTTTTATTTATCTATCTATATTCTTTCGGCTATATATGTGATGATAACATTTAATTTCTCAGCTAATATTTATGGATTACTCTGTGTCAGACATTGTGCTATACTTGTGTGTGGATGGGTAGTGATTAAGATGTGGTCCCTGTTCCCCAGGAATTCTTGACTAGTGGAAGGGACAAACATGCAAACAACTAACCACCAATACACATTATGCTGGGTGCTGTACGGAGATATGAAGAAAGTACTAAGGGAGCATAGGGGCAGGGTAGAAAGAGTCTTCAAAGAAGCTGTGACAGTTGAGCTGGTTATCAAAGGAGGAATAAGAATTCTCCAAGTAGAAAAGAGGGACAGGACTCTGGGCAGAAGGAACAGCTCCAGCCAAGGGAAGATGATGTGAAAGAGCATGACTGACTCAAGTGTGGCATGCATGAGAACTGGAGTGGTAACTGACGATCAGGCATCATAAACAACCATTTACTGGCCATAGAGGCACCATAATGCTGTATTTACACTCAACCTTAATTTCCCTACTCACGGTTGGCTCTTCCATTGGGCGATCATGTTGGAAAGAGCACCCAGGATTTTACTGGATTCCTGAAAGGATCGTTAGGTTATTTTACCAAAGTTCCAAGTTCCTTTCTAAAACCGTTCTCAAATCAGAGATTTTACTGGGGTCTGAGTGAACTAGATCTTGCATTCTCCTTCCCCACCTCCAGTACTGAGTAGGGCTGGCCCCAGACCAATTTACCTCAGATGCATTTGTCATCCTCTCTTTGCTCTATTCTGTATCATAGTGAGGACAGGGAAATTGGCCCCTGCAGGTTGCATCTCCCAGGCTGCTGGCTGGGTTCAGCCAATGGGAGGTACTGTCAGGAGAGTAGAGGGCATGAGGAAGGGAGAAGCCTGGGAATTTCTTGCCATCCCTCTTTTCCTCAGGCTGTATCTCTGCAGCTGCTGTGACTTCTCCATGGCTCCAGCCCCAACTAGACACATCTACCATGCTTCAGATTCCCACTAACACATCCACCATGGCTCCACTTCAACCTGACGACTCCCAACCCCTGGGCTCTGGTAACATCCCACCCTCCTTTTTCTCCTCAGCCTAAGGGCAGTAGTGTTATCCAAGTGTTGTTAAGTTCTGTATTGCCATACCATCTCCTGCTTGGCTTCCCTATTCTTCTATCATCAATTCCTTATACTAAATTCCCTCTGCTGTAAATTCTTAAAATGGTCTCCCTATTTTTCAGTTAGGACCCTGACTAATACAGAGACTATATTTTGTTCATCTCTGCATCTCCCACAGCACCCGCTACAGTGATTTCTCTGAGTGGGTTCCAGGTATTTGCTGGAGGGACCGATGACTAGATAGTTGATTAGATAGATGAATGATGGTATGATTAGGTAGCTGAAAAGATCTTCATGATTTAACGAGTGAAAATAAAGGAGTAAATTCCAAAAGAACTAAGAAGAAGGTGATTCCAAGAGACTCATAAGAATGGCCAGGGGTTTAGAACAGCTTTCTGACACAAGCCAAGCCAAAAGAGAATCCAGTAACTGGAAAAGCACAAAAACAGAGGGAGACTGTCAAGTTTGCTCCTTGTTGTATCTGAATTGAGTCACGTATCCCTTCACTCTCTTTCTAGATCTCTTCCTACATTGGCAGAGGCCAGGGGGGAAGATGTGTTAGTGGCAAACAGTTCTAATTTTCATCTGGCAGGCATTTGCATCACATTTACTATGCCTGAGTCTCTGCAAAGTGAAGGAGATATAATGGAAGAAACCTCATCACCATTGATTCTCAGTCATATACACTTGAAAAAGTTGCCAGAAGTTCTGGACTGGAAAGGACCTGATTGGCCAGACAACTGTAGCCTGTGGGGTTCTCGGGGATTTTCAACAATTACATTCTCAGAATCCTGCATCATTTTTCTGAGTATATTGCCTTGAATAATTAACAATTCAGAGACTAAGGCTTTCCAAAGCCATTTTGTTCATCTCCCTGATAAGCAGTGTTATACTGAAAGATGCTCAATAAAAGAGATGTTTCCAACTCAGCTATTGACACTGTGGTGTAAGAGAGCACTGAGACTTCAAGCTCCTGCCTCTGCCCCTTAGCTGCTGAGTGTCCACAGGAAAGTCAGTACCCTTCCCTGAGTCTAAGATTCTTGATTCTCTCCCGCCTTCCTCACAGATTTCTGTGAAGACCAGATGAGATGATTGTGAAAGGAAAGTAAAAACCATAAAGCTCAACACCACAATGTCGTTTGTTTTATAGTCAATCAGTTGTCTACATAGATGTAACCTAAAACCTTCTAGCTGCATTGTAATCCCAGATCATATTGCCATATCATATAAGATGGGTCTGTCTTCTGAGTACTCAAAATGCAATAGGTCGTATGAAGATTAAGAGAGTGACCAGAATTCACTTAAAGAAAAGGGTCTGGGGCTTCCCTGGTGGCGCAGTGGTTGAGAATCTGCCTGCTAATGCAGGGGACACGGGTTCGAGCCCTGGTCTGGGAGGATCCCACATGCCACGGAGCAACCAGGCCCGTGAGCCACAACTACCGAGCCTGCGCGTCTGGAGCCTGTGCTCTGCAAAAAGAGAGGCCGCGATAGTGAAACGCCCCCACTTGCCACAACTAGAGAAAGCCCTCGCACAGAAATGAAGACCCAACACAGCAAAAATAAATTAATTAAAAACAAAAGTACCAATGCCACCGTGGATGTGAGGATTAAATTAGTCAATGCTTTAAAGAAAAAAAAAGGGGGGGGGCTGCCACTGATCAGATCTGGATTAATGAAAATTACCAAAGTAGATTCAGGTGTCTCTTTGGTTCCCTCAGCTGCAACAACTTTCTCCTTATCTTTAAGAAAAAGATTCCTCACCTAAGGCTTCCTGCAAAGACCAGTGCTCCAAGATTACCGAATTGTCTCCATTCTTCCCATTTGCCTACTTCTTCCTCTTCCAATGTTGCTGATATCTTACAATCACGATATGGCCAATTCACACCAAGGTATAGTGTGGCCTCACAGTCCCCTTAATCATGGAGTGCTAATTTTCTAAAGGCTGCACATTGGTGCTAATGTCTTCAGATGCTATTTCAGGAAAACTAAACAAGGAGGTATTTGGAGAGAGGAAAGTAAAAGTGACGCTCTTCCTAAAGGCCCTCAAGTAACACTCCTAGGAACAAATTATTCAGACTTGACGTGTAAGGTCAAACTGGCCATGCTGTGAATCTTTCCTTCATTTTACTTTTCTTCTTCCCAGCCCCATTCAAATTTGGAGGCCAGAAGTAAATTCACCCAGAGGATTTTTAACCCCTCATATCTCCAGGGGAGATACAGAAGTTGGTTCTTTGTGCTGATAGCTCTTGGAATGGAAGAGATTCCCTCCTTATCCAAGACCAGTTTGCAGCCAAATACGGCATTTTCATGAAGAGTAACCCTTTTATAAAGCTCCTCTGGCAGACGTTTCATGCTAGGCTGGCCTCCCTTACCGCCACACTGGCTGTTCCCTGATTTCTGTCTGCACCATGGGTTAGTGAGTGTTCAGATCATAAAACCCACTTTTCAGATTAGCCTCAACAAAACGTAAGGAAATGAAGTAGTCTGCTGGCACTGACTCATTACAAAACCAATTTAAATGATCAAGTCGATCAATAGTTATTTTCTGAACATCAACCAGCTCTGGTTATGCTCTGCTCAGAATACCCACCCCTCACTTCCTCTTCACAGCCTCTTTTGTGACCCCCTCTTACTGACCCCACTACCACCATCACCACCGTCAACACTGTCACCAAGGATCCCGTTGACAGCCCCACCCCAGGAGCTGTCCAGAATTTCAACAATGCACATCAAACCAGAAGCAGATGGGAAAGATGGGAGGAAGGGGATTATTTATTTTCTAGTCTTGCCCAAAGCACTCTCTATTTTGAGGGTCAGTTCCCTCCACCCCGATCCAAAGCCCAACATTAGTTTGACTGACAACAGCCTCCACCTCAGCCCAGCTCCAAGAGGCTCCAGCTGACCCTGTTTACAATTGCATGGGAGTGCCTCTGCACTGCAGAATTTTCAGTTTCAGGATTTTGCAAATTGTATGAGAATTTTCAGTCAAGCTGATTTTTAGCTTCCCCTTTCCCCTCCAGCTAAAATCAAGATCTTTCATCAAGCTCTGATCTCAGACGGACTTTTTTCTCAGCACTTGGGACATGATTAAATAACAAGCACACGTGCACACACCAGCCCCAAATGCTTTTATTTCCCAGATCTTTCTTCAGTAATAAAGCCTGAAACGGAAAACCGTGCAGAGAAACTGTAGCAAAAAGAGGAATAGGAATAGACAGCGTGCCAGCCTGGCTCCTTCTGGAGAGAGAGGTGAAGAAGTTTACTCATGAAACAAGGGCAAGTTAAATGTATCAAATGGAAGCCTTTCCAAGGAGAACTTTGGGAGGTTCAGTGGTTACCAGTTGGGGGTCCACTGGGTGTGGGTAAAGGGGAATCATGAAATATCTATTTTTCCATACTCTCTAGAGAGCCTGAGGGGATGAGAAGAGGATTGGCCAAAAAGAGCATTCTTTTCACTGTCCAGTTGACATGATCATTAGCTCTACCAATTATGGCAATATAAAGAAATCATTAAAATGCAATTACTACAGCTGTATAAGTTTATAGCTGCATAACCACATCAAAAGGACACCTCTGTAAGCCTTTATGTGCTCCATAAACGTGAATAAATTGCAACAAAGAAAAGATGATTACCTCAATATGAATCAAGAGTAAATTTGAAATTTCTGTCCTACTCTGTGGAGATAGCAGCAGTGAAAGGCCTGGGTCCTTCTGTGACCCTTAGCCGGCTGGGTATGCCTGCTCGAGTCTTCTCTTTGCTCTAAGCCTGCATCTCCCATCACCTGTCTTTGGTTAAATGGATCCAAATGAATGAAATGAAAGCTAAGCAAGTACCAAAAAATGATCACAACCCCATACATTTGTACATCTCATAGTTCTCACATTCAACAACTCTATGACTAGATAAGATAATTATCCTTGTGGCATGGACATATATACACTACCAAACGTAAAATAGATAGCTAGTGGGAAGCAGCCGCATAGCACAGGGAGATCAGCTCGGTGCTTTGTGACCACCTGGAGGGGTGAGATAGGGAAGGTGGGAGGGAGGGAGACGCAAGAGGGAAGAGATATGGGAACATATGTATATGTATAACTGATTCATTTTGTTATAAAGCAGAAACTAACACACCATTGTAAAGCAATTATACTCCAATGAAGATATTAAAAAAAAAAAAGAAAAAAAAACTGAGCCTCAAGGAATGTTTTAAGGAACTTGTATAAGGTTGCATGGTGGGCTGGATAGCGTCTGTGTGTTCCTCCCACCCACCCTCAGATCCACTCTCCACCCTTGTCCACTGTGTTCTGTGCCCTGGGAGGCTGGCTTCCGTGGACTGCGTCAGCCAGGTCCCTTACCCTCTGGCTTTCCATTAAGTTGGGCCAGTGGTAAGCAGTGGCAAGAACACAGAGGGTGAGAGAAGAAAGAAACTGAGATGTGTATTCCCCTGGCTCCCTCCTTGTCCAGCCATGGTGTGGCAGTGGCTATTCCTCTGCCTACAACCACAGCTCCTGCCAGGCAGCCCTCTCCTGGGTGAGAGATACAGGCCCCCCCAGGTTCTAATGACCTGGACCTGCAGGTTTAGGGGTGGCAGCATTTTCCCTGCTGATGCTAGCCTCAGGGTGCTTCACCATTCCTGGCTGGTTTCCCTTAAATCCCCACACACCCCTCCTTCAAACCTTTTTCATTAATTTTTTTTTTTTTTGGCTGCGTAGGGTCTTCGTTGCTCTGCACGGGCTTTCTCTAGTTGTGGCGAGCGGAGGCTACTCTTCGTTGTGGTGCATGGGCTTCTCATTGCAGTGGCTTCTCCTGTTGTAGAGCACGGGCTCTAAGTGTGCAGGCTTCAGTAGTTGTGGCACACGGGCTCAGTAGTTGTGGTGCACAGGTTTAGTTGCTCTGCAGCATGTGGGATCTTCCCGGACCAGAGCTCGAACTGGTGTCCCCTGCATTGACAGGAAGATTCTTAACCACTGCACCACCAGGGAAGCCCTCATTGACTCTTGAATGTGCCCACTGTTTCCTGCCAGGACTGGCGCACTCATCACACATCTGATGAGTGCTGGGATCTGAACTAGAACCCAGATCATCAAAACCCTAGGAGTTCAAGACTGAATAATTCAGAAAATTAAATTTGCTCCAGACACAGACATGCTAATCGTCATCACCATCAAAGCTTTAAGTCCCATACTTCACATGGCACTGTGCTGGGCCACTTAGAGAAAGAATTACAAGAATACAAGCTCTGCTTTCCAGGAACTTTCATGCTGCGTCAAGCACACTGACGTAAGCCACTCTGTAGAGTACATGCACCAGGCAGAGACATCCCAAAGCAACATCTGGCTGGACATGCTGGGGGAGGGGCATCCAATGAGGTGAAAGCAAATGCATTTGGGAGTAGAGCGTTGAACAACGAGAAAAGCACACGTTCTATTTCCAAACTAGGTGGAGGAGAGCAATGGGTCAGATGATCCAAAATTGCAAATGATGTCAAAACATTTCTATCTGGCTTCGATATGAATGATTAGACAACACACTGTGTTTGGTTTGGGGATTTCCGTGGTAGATATGCCTTCCTAATTAATTTTCATCAGACTAAGAGTGAAGGGCGCTCATATTCCTAGCGTTCACACACACCTTTGCTGCTTGGGAGGTAGAAGCAGAGAAACCTGTCCTCCAGTGTTTCTGGAAGTGGGCTAAGGAGCAGATAGCCTGTATGTGACCCACCATAGTTCACTGCCCCCTTTTGCCTGGGCCTGACGTTTTCACTCTGTAAGACCTAAGACCATGGGTCTGTGCTTATGGAATGTGGCTCAGGTTCTCAGGACCTAGCAGGCTGATGTAGAGTGGCTCAATAATCCTTCCCCTGAGAATCCAAATGCCTCAAATAGCAACTTGGGCCTTCTCAACGAATCACAGACAGAGGACAGCACTAAAGACTAGCTGTGCAAAGGAAACCATAAACAAGACAAAAAGACAACCCTCAGAATGGGAGAAAATATTTGCAAACAAAGCAACAGACAAAGGGTTAATCTCCAAAATATACAAGCAGCTCATGCAGCTCCATATCAATAAAACAAACAACCCAATCCAAAAATGGGCAGAAGACCTAAACAGACATTTCTCCAAAGAAGATATACAGATTGCCAACAAACACATGAAAGGATGCTCAACATCATTAATCATTAGAGAAATGCAAATCAAAACTACAATGAGATATCATCTCACACCAGTCAGAATGGCCATCATCAAAAAATCTAGAAACAATAAATGCTGGAGAGGGTGTGGAGAAAAGGGAACCCTCTTGCACTGCTGGTGGGAATGTGAATTGGTACAGCCACTATGGAGAAGAGTATGGAGGTTCCTTAAAAAACTAAAAATAGAACTACCGTATGACCCAGCAATCCCACTACTAGGCAATACCTTGAGAAAACCATAATTCAAAAAGAGTCATGTACCACAATGTTCATTGCAGCTGTATTTATAATAACCAGAACATGGAAGCAACCTAAGTGTCCACTGAGAGATGAATGGATAAAGAAGATGTGGCACATATATACAACGGAATATTACTCAGTCATATAAAGGAAAAAAACTGGGTTATTTGTAGTTAGGTGGATGGACCTAGAGACTGTCATACAGAGTGAAGTAAGTCAGAAAGAGAAAAACAAATACCGTATGCTCACACATATATATGGAATCTAAAAAAAAAAAAATGATGGTTCTGAAGAGCCTAGAGACAGGACAGGAATAAAGACCCAGACATAGGGAATGGACTTGAGGACACAGGGAGGGGGAAGGGTAAGCTGGGACAAAGTGAGAGAGAGGCATGGACATATATACACTGCCAAATGTAAAATAGATACCTAGTGGGAAGCAGCTGCATAGCACAGGGAGATCAGCTCGGTGCCTTGTGTCCACCTAGAGGGCTGGGATAGGGAGGGTGGGAGGGAGGGAGACGCAAGAGGGAGGGGATATGGGGATATATGTATATGTATAGCTGATTCACTTTGTTATACAGCAGAAACTAACATAACATTGTAAAGCAATTATACTCCAATAAAGATGTTAAAAAAAAAAAAGAGGAAGAGACCTAGGAGTTTGTTACAAGTCAGGGCCCTGCCCAGAGCTAACAATGGCTGCACAGCGCCTACAGCAGACATCTCTGCTGTCAGACTGCCAAGCAGAGGTCCCTAGGGCCGAGGCCCTGAGCACTCCCTCTCTGGAGACCATCAGCCTTCTAGCCTGAGGGCTGGATTGCTGCTGCCTTGTCCCACTTGTGGTTGCTCTAGAGCAGTCCCTCCAGCCCTGGGGCCTGACCACTCTGCTGCTTTGGCCCCTCTACCAGAGACTCCTCCACACCTCTGGTGAGACCTCAGCCTGGCTCGTGCTTGAATGTAAGAGACTTGATATATTGAAATGGTAGATAAGCGAGCCATGGTCTGTAAACTCACTCAGCAATGTCTCCTTTCTTTGCTTCAGAATCCCTGACTCTGTGGCTCCACCAGACTTCTCACGGACCAGGATATGTGGACTTCCTCCCACCCAGGTCCACCCTCCTGATCTCCTTTTTTCTTCCCCAGTTTCCCGGCAGCTCTCTTGGCCAGCCCCCTAGAGGCTGGTGGGATACTAGTCCTTGGCTCTTTCTAAAGGATAAGGCAAACACAATCACTCTTATCCAGACAACTTCGTCTCAGAACTTACTCAGCTGTGGATACCATCTCTCTAATCCAGCCAGAATCTTCCACATCTAGTGGGGGCTCAGACCACAGACAACAAGGGCTAAAATAAAAGGCTTCATGCTGCTCTGAACATGCCCTGTTACATAAATGTAACACACACACACACACACACACACTTCCCTCCGGCCCTGGGTCTCCTTCCAGGATGACATGTGGCTTGCCTGTGACCTGCCAGCAGAGGCTGGAGTCATTGGCCATGCTGCCATCCAGTCTGGCTCGCACACAGCTGCCTCTGAGTAGAGGAAAAAGCGACCTCTTTGGTAAAGTGATTGATGTTCAACAACATCCCCCAAAGCCCAGGAGACCCCTCTGAGGAAGAGGGGCGTCTGATGATAAGAACTCCTGCATGTAAATACCTGGATGTGTCCTCCAACTCATTTTCTGCCTCCGTTTAGAAAAAATATCTTCCTACCCCTGCCTTCCTTCTACCTTCTGGAAAAGAAAAGAAAAACACAACTACTGTTTAAGTCTGGCCAGAACTAAAATGTAAAGCTCCCTGAGGGCAGACGTTTGTGTATTCTGCTCAGGGCTACATCCCCAGTGCCTAAGATAGAACCTGACACAAGTACGTACTCAATAGGTAATGAATGAATAAATGAATGAATGAGGGAGTGATCGAGCCAGTCTTTCTCTCTTTCCTGAAAGCCTTCCCTGCACAAGGCCTGGTCCACTGTCAGAGCAAACTCCAAGTCATGGGAAGAGGACACTTAAAGGACAGAGAACCTGCTGCCTAAATGGAGCAAGGAAGGTGAGAAGCGGGCCCCCCCCCCCCGCCAAGACCCTGCCAGCCTTCTGTGACTAATGACTCCACCAAAGTGGCTCCCTTTAAGTCCCAGAACCATTTGCTCAGGGTGAAGGACAATCTGCTGATTTAGAAATGAAATAAAGTGACCGGAACCTTCCAGAGAGTCCAGCGGGAGCTGAAGTAAGAGAATCTGAACCTTCCTCATAAATCATCCTCAGCCTCGGACTATGTGGCCTCCGAACTAGAACCTGCCGTGGTCCCACACCACCGCCACACTTGGCGGCTTCCCCAAGCAGCTGCGCGTGGCCGGGTACCCTCTGGCGAGCTGGCGGACAGCACCCCGCAAGCCTGCGGGAGACTCCATGAGGACACAGAGGCGTAGTCCCTACCCCTGGGAAGGGCACTGGCTGTCCCTTGCTGCCTTCCCCCAGGCCCCGCACGTGCCCAGCCACATTGGCAGAGCTCCCCACGGACCCACCCAAGGCCTCGGGTCCACACTGCAGGGAAGGCTCACAGCACCTCTGGGGGACAGAGGTCTGTGCCATCCTCACAGGGCCCTGCCACCTCCCCACGTCACTTTGCTGTGTGGCCAAGCTGTTGTCTGAACACAACCTCTCCTTTCCTTTCTTTCTTTTGTTTAAAAATTTAAAGAAGATAAAATAATTTAATTATGTCAGATTCCTGGGGCTGTATCTTGCAATAACAATCACACACACACAAAAAGCTAGCCCAGGACTTCCCTGGTGGCACAGTGGTTAAGAATCCTCCTGCCAATGCAGGGGACACGGGTTCGATCCCTGGTCTGGGAAGATCCCACATGCTGCGGAGCAGCTAAGCCCATGTGCTACAACTACTGAGCCTGCGCTCTAGAGCCCGTGAGCCACAACTACTGAGCCCATGTGCCGCAACTAATGAAGCCCATGCACTTAGAGCCCGTGCTCTGCAACGAGAAGCCACTGCAATGAGAAGCCCACGCACCGCAACGAAGAGTAGCCCCGGCTCGCCTCAACTAGAGAAAGCCTGCGCACAGCAATGAAGACGCCACGGACACTCTCCCAGGAGTGAGCAGTGCTCCGGAAATGGCACAACAGGCCTGTGCTCCTTCATGTCCTCCATCTCTCTGTCCTCAGTAGAGTCGGGAGGTCCCCCTCCCATCTGTCCCCACCCGCACCCCCACCACTGGATGGCCCTAAGTATGGCTTCTCTACCTTGTGAGTAAGGATGATCCTGGAAAACACTTCAACTTAAATTGGGACCAGCCAACAATAAGACTGTCCGTTAACCTGTAAGCAGGGATGTGTTAACAGTCAGCAGCTGAGCACGGAGGACAGAGGTGACACCGGAAGGGAAGGAAAGCACAAAGATCAGTGGTGTGAAAGTTCTCAGGGCCAAGCTGCCCCTCTCCAGAAGTTCTCCAGCAGCAGCTGGAGCACCACCTTCAGAGGGTGCCATCGTTCCGTTCTGTCCCTTCTCTAAAGGCAGCTGCTAGTGCCTACCATGTGCCAGGCACGTCACAGGTGTTGGAAAGACAGAACGAGGAGATCCATCAGGGAGCCCATAGTCAAGGAGGGCAGGACACACCGGTACAACCCACTGAACCCGAGAGGGAACAAAGTCTGTGCTGAAGGCCGTGAGAGGGCACAGAAGAAAGAAATCATTCGTTTCTAATAAAAATTTAGGGAACATGACAGAGGAGGGGACATTTGAGCATTTGTCACAGAGGAGGGGACAAATGACATTTGACACTTGAAGGAGGAGAAAGTTTTGCAGGACATTACAGGCTGAGGACAAGATGGCAAAGGGACATTCACTAGATGATGTATTAGTTTCCTGCGGCTGCCAAGACAAATTACCACCAACTCGGTGGCTTAAAACAACAGACATGTATTGGCTCCCAATTCAGGAGGTCTGAAGTCCAAAATCAAGGTGTCAGCAGAGCTGGTTCCCTCTGGAAGCTCCGAGGGAGACCAGTCCTGGGCCTCTCTCCGAGCTCCTGGCGGTTGCCGGCCATCCCTGACGCCCCTTGGCTTATAGAGACATTGCTCCAATCTTCGCCTTTATCTCCACACTGCCCTTTTCTCTGTGTGTCTCTGTGTATCTCTTCTCATAAGGACACCAGTCACTGGGTGTAGGGCCCACCCTAACTCCAAGATGATTTCATCTGAAATAAGGATCAGATCCTTAAGTATTTACACCTGCAAAGATTCTATTCCCACATAAGGTCACATTCTGAGGTTCTGGATGGATATGAATTTGCGGGAGACACACTTTAACCTGCTACAAGTAGTAAATGGTTTGGTTTCTGACATGGCGTCTCATATCCGATTATGCAAATCTTTGCTCCACCCACTTAGGCGGGATGGATATGCTTCTGGATCCCAGCTGGACACAGGCCCAAAGGTGGTGATGATTCAGACCTCACATCCCAATGCCCACGTTTTGAGAGGTGACTTGTGGATACCACCATGCGTGGTGAAGGAAAGGCCAGGATCAAATCTCTAGGCAAGCCAGTGAGTTTAAATTCCTCCTAAAGACCTCAGGTTTCTGTTCATTCAAAGCTCAAACTTCAGTTTCAACATTCCTCAGAGTTTGCTGAGAAAACAAGTGATGCTCTCTCACGTCCCTCCCTACCCCTCCTCTCTCCTCACAACTGGGTACAGCACGTTCTGAACAGAGGGGAGGCTTCAGTGGGGTATGAAATGAAACAAATCAGCAGGCAAACAGCAGAGAAAGCTGGTGTGTCTTTAATATGCAGGCACCATGTCGGGGACTGTGGAGAAAGTCTACCTCTTCATATTGAAACACCAGTGCCCTGGAAAGGGAGCCAGAGGGAGGGGAGGAAATGTACAGCTGAACCCCTCAGCACAGCCACTTCTTAAAGAAGCCACTGATTAAAGAGAAAATGTGAGGAACCAACTGTTCACACTTGCCAAATATTTCTAAAGGCTTCAACATCACTCAAGGTATATTTTTTCCAGGACGTTCTACAAAATCTGTCACCTCAACACCCAGTGCTCAAACAGGGCAGTGTCTTGAAACATGACTTTGTTGTCTGAGTCACTCACAGTGCTGGCCTGATACTGCTTCTATTTTCTGCCTCCGTGTGAAACCTGCTGCAGAAACAGCTGCACCAGGGCTCAGCCGAACAGCTGCCAGGAGCCCTGGAGAGTGGCCTTCACCCCCTCAGGCGGCCAGACGCAGGATAGCTCCCCTCTGTCTCCCACCCCATTCTACCCTGTGACTAGGGGCAGGGCAAGGGCTTGTTGCTTTAGTTGGACAGTGTGAGCGGGAATTGCCTACTCCATAGACGCTAAAGCCTCAGAATGACAGATCTGGAAGCAATCTTAGTGACCGTCTATTCCAAACCCTGCTTTCTACAGTTGAGGAAACTGAGAAACAGAGAAAAGAGTGACTCACCCAAAGGCTAATGGACATCTACCATTTGCTCTGGCCGCTCAGCAATTCTATTCCTTCTTTTGTTCAGGGAATTCCCAGCCCTAGGAGTCTTGGTAGGGATCAGAGCCCATCTCCCACTATAGTAGCTGAAAATGCCAGATCATTACTTCCTGTTCTTTTTTTGTAGTCAGGGCACAGGCACTTGACCTAATCTCTTGCCAAGCAGATGTTCCTGTCCTATTTGATGATATCGTAATCAGCAGATAGTGACCCAATGAAAAGGGGATAGAGGAAGATTCTTCCTCTGAGGTCATGATTATGGAGGTTGTTCCTGGCTCTAAAACTCCTGATTCAATGAACTACTCAATAGCCTTTCAATCAATCTCTCCCTCTCTCTCTCTCTAACTTAGCCACAGCCTCTGTCTGTAGCTTGCAAATAAAGACCTTGGCTTATGTCAAAAATGGTACCAAGAGTTGAGCAGAATCAGACCCTCCAGAAACTGGCAGGAATCTGGCACAGTCAGGGCTGAACATAGTGAAACTCCAGCTAATAGTAAGAGACGCGACACTGCCAAAACATGGTGCAAGGAGCAAAAGCATTCGGTTTTCACCTGTGGTCGCCCAGAATGAATTACCTATTGAAGTCAAGGGTTAGCAGTTACTACCATAGGACAATATATAGGGCATGAGAAGCTCAAGGTCTGTAGGATCAAATGCTTGCTTCTAATGGTGCTAGGTGTATCTTTAAAAAGAAAAAATGAAAACTACAAATTCTTAATTTTTCAACTCAAGATACAAAATGAAAACCAAGGATTTTCTAAGATTGTACTAGAAGAATCTCTTTTTTTCTTAGAGCCACTAGGGTGAGATAGACAGAAATCAAACGCAAAGTTCGATCCTGCAGGTTGCTGAATTACAAGATTAGTTGAATTTGCAGCCTTACACTATGGCTTAGGTGAAAATCAGAGCACTGATCATGAAAGAGGCAGACCTGGGAATCTGAGCAGAGACTTATGGGAGGATTCAGATAACTCAGAAAGCACTAAATTTCTCAACTTCATTGAGTTTTATTTCTCTTGTCATCCAACTCAGCCCCCTCTTCTCTTCTCATGTGTCTCTTCCCACCTTGCTTAAAAATCCCAGTGATCTAACACGAAGGTGTTACTTTGCAAGGGGAAGCCAATTCTCTTCACGCCAAACCCCTCTATCCCTCATTAGCTCCACACCTACAACTAGAGTTAGATCTCAGCCTGTCCCTGGGACGGGGTGGGGTGGGACTGGGGACATGAAGTCCATACCAGGAGTGCATATGCAATATCTGAAGGGAAAAGCTTATAGACAAAAGTGCATGACCTTGATGTTTGCTATTAACAGAGACCTGGAGGGAGTATATACGGGAGTAGATTCTGAAGGTGCTAGTCAAACAAGAGAAAAACAATTTTAGGTCAAGCTGAGTTTATTGATATGGTGGCATCTGCCAGTGATTTTACGTTTGATGTACTTGGCTTGAGCATCTAGAAGTGGTTTAAATTGTTTGCTGAGTGAGTTGACAGAAACCTAGGCTCATTAGTACTCTATACTAAATGTAGTCAAGATGCCAGAAATTACAAGGTGTAATTTAGAGGAAGTAAATTCAAAGGCCGAGACAGATAGAAAGGTTAGAGTGGATTTATCATGACTGTTTACCCGTCTCATAAATACGTCTCCCAAGAGGACCCAAAACTCACGTCCTTTGTCAAGGCAATGGTAAATAAATTAGCGAGGGAAGCACCAACATGTTTATAAAAAGCTAGAGAGGCTGTTATCTGTCAGCCAAGGATGCTGGTAGAGAAAAACTGTGGTTGGAAATGAGCTGTAGTTGGAAATTTCAGTTGGGTTGGGGATGTCACAAGGTAACACAGGTCTGGGAGCAGCATTGATTACCAGATGCATAGTGAGCTTGGCTAACCTGATAATCAGACTGGTCTGGCCCATAGGAATCTTTTTTTTTTTTTTTTTGCGGTACGCGGGCATCTCACTGCTGTGGCCTCTCCCGTTGCGGAGCACAGGCTCCGGACGCGCAGGCTCAGCGGCCATGGCTCACGGGCCCAGCCGCTCCGCGGCATGTGGGATCTTCCCGGACCGGGGCACGAACCCGTGTCCCCTGCATCGGCAGGCGGACTCTCAACCACAGCACCACCAGGGAAACCCTCATAGGAATCTTTAGTGTGGCAGCTCATGGTGTCCCAAAAGAAAAAGAGGGAGATGCAATAAGGTCCTTATTTTTATTTGACAGGCTTAGTGAATGGAGACATGAGTTACGCTATCGTGATTGAGTTGCAGTCTATAGCAGCCTTTGTCCATTTCCCACCCAAAACCATTCACTTACCCCCAATCCTCCTTTCTAACTGAAGTCCATGGAGACTTCTGGGAGATAATTCCTTACTCCAAAAACCAATCTCTAAGGAAGGAAGAGTTCTTCATCTCTTGGACATTATCTGACCGCATGTAGTTCTGGCAGCCAGGGTGGCAGCCAACTTGAAACCATGGAGGGAAGTAAACCAACACACTGAGGAGGGCAGAGCAAAGACATGGAAAGAGCACAGGTCCTGAATGATATTTTTGAGCTGTTGAATTAACCCATGCCGGTATTTCCCTGCATTCGGACTTTTCATTACAGGAAATACATTTTCTTAATGTTTAATCCAGTTAAGATTTTCCGTGATCAAAGCCTAAAATCTCCTAATGGTGCAGAGTTCCTCACTCAATACCCATACCTGAGTCAGTTCACAGAGTCAATTTTCTGTGTATGATGCGGAATTTGAGTATCCTTGAGTAAGAAACCTGCAATTACATGGCAACTATACCCTGAATCTTTTCCTAGAAATCCCCAAATTGCCCTGCAAAAATTTACTAGAGTGTCTGTGTAATAGGGAAAAGGAAATACCCAGGGTCCTTTTCAAAATTGTTAGCCTGGCTTGGCTCTAAGACAACAGCAAAATCTGAAGATCCATAACGGTTATGGTGTCAGAGTGGGTACTAATGAAAGACAGGCACAACACGGAGTTTTACCTAAGTCTACCTCATGGTAGGACCAGTGAGACCTCGAGCCCAGTCCTTTGGTCATTTTCCCAGTTACTGGCCATATGGCTGTAATAGACATATTTAGTTACTGGCAGCAGCCTCATGCAGGCTCTGAGTGGAGAGCAAGGAAATAAAGGTTCCCAGGCGGGAAGAGCCAAGTAGAAACACCTGGAGTTCCCTTATGCTACCAAAATGATAACTAAAATGCAAGACTTCCTCCATGGAAGAATCACAGAGATTTAGCATCACCCTTAAATATTTGAAAAAATACAGAGGTTGAGACTTCTTTTTTTTTAATATTAATTTAATTTTATTCAATACCTATTACTTGAGAGACAGTATAGTAACCTTTTTTTTTAAAGACACCAATTGTACTTGAACATTTGTTACTTTTTTTTTTAAATTTATTTATTTACTTTTGGCTGTGTTGGGTCTTCGTTTCTGTGTGAGGGCTTTCTCTAGTTGTGGCAAGCAGGGGCTGCTCTTTATCGCGGTGCGCAGGCCTCTCACTATCGCGGCCTCTCGTTGTGGAGCACAGGCTCCAGATGCACAGGCTCAGAAGTTGTGGCTTACGGGCCTAGTTGCTCCACGGCATGTGGGATCTTCCCAGACCAGGGCTCGAACCCGTGTCCCCTGCATTAGCAGGCAGATTCTCAACCACTGTGCCACCAGGGAAGCCCGAGACTTCTCTTATATTCTGATTTAACTGGCCAGTTTGGTGAATTTGGAAGAAAGTAGGTCCTTTACAAGCGGCCATGGATAATTATAAACATAATCAAGGGGTAATTTCAGGTAAAAGCATAGCTTCAGATATGGTCTTTTTACTGGAACAAAGCAACATAATCCCTAGCACCTGTAATGCAGCTATCCAGCAAATACTCTTTTTTCTCTCACTAAGCGGAGGACACCTGAGGCTTTCACCTTGTTGGGACAACAGTACCCTAATACTATCGAGTTGTAGGGAGTGTGTCTATCCCCAGATTTGTGCCACAAATAAGTTTTCTGAGCCCTTGATCATTTCACCCATCTACCAAGAACATGCTGGGGGCTTCCCTGGTGGCGCAGTGGTTGGAAGTCCGCGTGCTGATGCAGGGGACACGGGTTCATGCCCCGGGCCGGGAAGATCACACATGCTGTGGAGCGGCTGAGCCCGTGAGTCATGGCCACTGAGCCTGTGCGTCCGGAGCCTGTGCTCCGCAGCGGGAGAGGCCACAACAGTGAGAGGCCCGCGTACCACAAAAAAAAAAAAAAAAAAAAAAAAGAACGTGCTGGTTCACAAGAACGTTGACATAATATGATGTGAAAAGCAAGAAGTACTGGCTCACTAGACGTCTTAGTAAGATTCATGTACACCCGAGATGTGAGAAAAATACCTTGAAAGCAGTAATGCCTTCTACTTCAGTGGCAGGCACCCAATGGTGGAAAAATGTCCAGTCATTCCCTCCAAAATAAAAGACAATTTTCCATACGTTGTACTCTTACAACGAAGAAAATGGCATTACATTTTGAGGGTCTCTTTGGATTTTAGAAGCGATATATACACATTGTGTTTACTGCTCCAGTCCATTTTCCAGGAGACCAAGAGGGCTGCCAACTTTGAGTAGAGTTCAGAGGAAGAGAAGGTTCTCTAACTAGTTTGGTCTGCAGTGTAAGCATCTCTTTACTTGGGTCTTATGAGTCATAAGCTCTAATGGTATTTGAGGTATCCTTGGCAGATCAGGGTGCTATATGGAAGCTGAAGTAAAGTTGGATAGGACAATTGTAGAATAGGTCCCTGAGGTTTTGGGAAAAGCCAGGTCCTCTCCAGCAAGTTACTATGTATTATCCTTTTAAGAAACAGCTCTTAGCTTTCTATTAGGCCCTGGTTGAAAGGATGACCATTAGATACAAGGTAATCATGCAAACTGAGCTACCCACCCTGAACTAGATCACCTAACTATAAATCAGGCAGGATTTACACACACGATTATCTGTGGAAGTAATACAAGGAGGACCAAGCTCAAGAAGGTCCTAATGGTACAAGCGAATTTCATAAGGTTATAGTCCCAGCATGACTACTCCTAAGGGGTTGCTACTCCTCCCTCTATTTACTTCCATGGATGAGATGCTGTGAACTATGCAGGGTGAATTATCTCTTTGAACTGTATATTGCTATTTCTTACATAGTCAGAAATCATGAGTCTAGAAACCAAGGGGTAGAAGTGGGGATGGAACTTCTCAGTCTCATACTAAATATGTTAGCAAAATTTTTGCTTCCGATTTTTATGACCCCGGGCATTGCAGACTTAGGAATCTTAGCAAAGAAGAATACATCTACCAGGAAACCATTGATTCATTGAATTGAAAGTGGAGGCTCTAACCTAGCCATTTGCAGTTCCTATTCCCACTGAATGAGCAGACAAAAAAAAAATGGGATTACTATGTTGCTTAGAGTATTTGCTCTAGATCATCTAAGGGAAGTAAGATTGCTGTAACACACTGAGTCCAAAATGAATATGAACTGAGCACAAGGGATACCCTAAGGTAACTTACCATACATCTATTTCCAGTGGTAATAGATTGGTAGAGAACCATGGCAACGCTGTGCAGGTAAAACTGCTAAGGGATCATATCCCTCCAAAGTGAATGTTTGTATCACCCACCAATTAAAAAACCTGGATGGACTGAATGAAAAGAAAAGAAACAAGGGCAAGTTAATGAAGGAGGAAATCTTAAATACCAACCATAAAGCAACTATACCTATATTTCAACTAGAGTGAAATTGAGGATGGAGTACCTATGTGAATTCTCTCCTGTTCTACTATGTATCAATATATGTTTATGTATTTTAACAATTGTTACTTTCCATTCTTCTCCCTCTCCCTCACTTTTTCGTGTAGGGTATGTGCACTGTGATCAGGTTCACAATTTGTTCTATAAGTTACATAATATTAATGCAAATTCATGCCAAAGTTTGAAGAGTAATAGATATCAACCATAGATTCTAAACTTGAAGCTAGATACATTATCTGATGAGAAGCCGAGGGGGAGATAAGCTGGTTTTTGTTGAGTAAGAGATAACTGAAGTATATTAGGCAAGGACTTTTTCTTTTAGAAGGACACATTTGGAAAGAAGAGTACACATTGATGGTGAGCTGGAAAAGGGGTGGACTGTAGTGGACATTCGTCATTGTATTATGGACTTCTTCCTACATTTTGAAAAATCCACTGTCTTATGATATGAGTCTGACTCCCATTAGAACAGCTTGAATGACAGACAGTTTCACAGACTCCCTTGCAGCTAGGATGCAAAAACATGACCTAGAATTGATCAATCAGAAGCAGCCTACCCTACACTTTGAACCAGGAGCTAGTGAGGCAAGGAAACAGGGGGTAGGTAAGGGATTTTCTCTCTGGCATCATTGGCAATTCTAGCACAAGTGAACTCCTGGCACAGCCATGGGAGCTATAATGGTGGAGACAAATTTAGGAGCATGTTTCTGGCTGAAGAGCTCTGATCACAGTATTTCAGTCCTCCTGATGGTCCAATGTCTTTTAGCTAAATCACTATACACATCAAACCAGCAAAAGCTGATTTCATTTTAATTGAAATCAAGAACTATGGTTGATACACAAAGTCCCAGAGTGAGTTGGTGACTGTATTTTCATGAGAAAGCTATGTCTTCATAACAAACCACCCCCAAACTGGTGACTTAAAATAAAAACAATTTATAATTTCTCATAATTTTGGGGGTTACTTCTGCCCAAGCCTCACTGTGGCTCTGCCACAGCAGCTGCGTTAGCTGGGCCTCTTTCTCCATGTGTTCTCCCATCCTCAGAGGGATTTGACCAGCTTCCTCGCAGTAGGGTGGTCCTAAGGTTCCAAGAGGATGAAAGCTGAAGCTGCAGGACCTCTTGAAACCAGAGCTTAGTAACCACATGTGTCAGTCTGCCACATTCTATTGGTCCAATCAAGTCACAAGGCCAGCGCAGATTCAAGAGGAGGGGAAATCTATTCTATTTGTCTGTAAGAGGAGACAAAGTTACATCCCAAACAAGCATGCAAACAGAGATGGGAGAAGTTACTGGGGTCATCTTTGCAAACAGTCTGGTATTTGTTGGATCACATAACTGAAATGTGCAGAACCAGCACAGTGGAATCCAGGTGCTCAAACGTTGTCAGAATTCTGTCTCTCTCTTCATTTCTACACTTGACTGGAAAGACAGTAATCAGCAGCCCTGGATTACAGGATCCTTACAGACAATGATCATAGGACAGCTCTATCAAAACCACCTAGGACGAGTTCCCACAGGAAAGAGGAATTCTGTTAAACCAGCAGAAAGAGAAAAAAGTGCAGGAGACAGAGGCAGAGACCAGCCTCAAATTCAGATATCATGTCCCCTGGACCCGGGCTCTTTTCACTCCACTGATTGCCTGCAATTGCTTTATATTCCAAGTGAAAAAAAGGAAGGGAAGTGGGATCCTAACACCCTGCAAAGCCTGCCTGATCACTTGCATTGGGAGGATTTGCCCCACCTATTTAGGGGAGTGTCCCATCTTAAGGGCACCCAGAAGGCAAGATCTTGGCAAGTTGAGTTGGAATGGTGATGTGTTTCCTCCTGCAAGTGATTCATAGCCTCCTGATAGTCTATTTTTACTATGTAGACTGGACAATAGGAAGGAAAACATTGTCACCTACATTATTTGTATCAATATAGACTTAGCTTCTTTAAGCCTTCTCCATCCATCTATGCTTCCCTCTCCAAACTCAGGCTTCTGAGACAGACAAATTTATGTGTAATCCAACTCTGCACTTACTCGGTTTGGTGACCTTAGGCAAGTCACTCAGTCTCTGTGAGCTTCAGCATACTCATCTGTAAAATGGGGTTGACACCCTCTACCTTATAGGGAAGTTGTGAGGATTAAATGAGGTAATGTACACATTAGCAGTGCCCCGTCTCTGCTACCAAGGGAAAGCCTCTGGACCTTCCACCTTGCCTATCTCAAAGCACATTCAAATCCTCTCTATCCATCCACATCCCTTCCTTTGTTTATAATATTCCCACGATGCTTGCCCTTTAGAAAGCTGCTCCTTAACAGATTCTTCCTACTCCATGACTCCTGTGCCCAGTACCCCCATCACCCTTGTGCTCTCGGTTTATACCCTTTCCTCTACTACTCAGCCTCCTTCCTTCATTCCCTCTACGTGGGTTCTGTGTTGATTCTTGCCCCTTGGAAACCACTATATGGCTCCCCCCACAACACAGAATGGCAGGTAGAAGGGTAGGGAGAGGATGAGCTTCTTAGTTCTCCATGGAGGTGGTACCCTAGATGCAGGGAGAGCACCCAGACTTTCGGGTACAGCTGCTCTACAGGCCCTCCCCATGCCTCTCTGAGTGCAGCTGTCTCAAATGCCTCACAAAAACTCCAGCCTGTGAAAGGAGATATTCTGCCTGCTTCTTCTCAGCAAGGCCTTATTCCATGCCTCCAGCTGCTTCCTTTGATCTGAGCTGACCCTCTCCCCCGTCTGTGGGTAATCTTGGCCACCATTACATTCTGTTCCTGATCCCTCTGGAGCCATGTTAATTAAGCACAAAATTGTCACCAAGTTCTCAAGCCAGCCTCCTTCACAGTCTCTATGACCCAAGAGCCCTTCCCATGTGCCAATAAGTTCTGTTCTGCCCTACTTAGATGATTTTAACTGTGTATTGGCCAGGGGCCCAGACATAACCACCTCCAACCCTCCCCATGCAAGGCAGAGATGGTCTCTCGATGTCTTTCAATCATCACTTTACCAGGGAGACTTAATGAAATGATGAGTATACATACACAGCAATGTGCAAAGGATCCATTCATTCATTAACAAATGCTTTTGAGCAAGATCTCCTATGTGCCAGGTACCTATGTTGTTGCTGGGAATATAGCAGTGAATCAAAAGACCAAGCCTCTGAGCTCATAGAAATTACCTTCTAGTGTGGCCTTGGTAAGACCACTGGTTTTCAACCTCGGCTGTACATTAGAAATACCTGGAGAATTTTAAAAATCCTAATATCCCCACTGTATACACAGACCAATTAAATAAGAATTTCTAGTATTTTTTAAAGAGCTCCAAATGATTCCTATGTGGAGCTGCAAATATTTCCTCTGATGCCTCAGATGATCAATCACAAGCCCTTTAAGTAGTCTGGGATGAAGTTTTTCAAGACCGACTTTCATCTTAAGCTTCATTAGAGAATCTCTGCAAGGTGGGAGGGGACTAACCTGCTATGCTTTGTTCTTACTGAGGCCAAACCTGTGATGACTTAACAGGAATATGGACAAGCTATTGAGAGACTAGGTTGGCCCTGAAACTGTCATAGAAAGAACTGAGAAGGTGTCACCTGGGAAAGAGAATATTCTGGGTGTAGGTAAAGTCTTTCTCCAAATACTGAAAAGGTTGTTCTGTGGTTGAGGGCCCAGATCTGTTCCACCTGTAGGCAGGTGGCTAAAGGAAGGCAGATTTAAGTTCAGTGCAAGCCACAACTCTCAATAATCACAATTATCCTAAGATGCGAGGATCTGTTCTATGGGACAGCAAGGTCCCCATCACTGGAGGCTGTTCAACATTGCCTGCACAACTGCATGGTGGGTCTTGTAGAGGGAACTTGGCACTGAATTAGGGACAGGTTACTTACTTACTCTCTGTCAGTAAGAATGGCCTGTGATTTATGGACTTTGGGGGAGGCAGGTGGGTGGCCAAGAACAGTGATTGAGTATCCCAGAAATTACATAGCTGGGTGGTGGCTGGAGGATGTATCTAGGGCAGTTTTCTCCCTGACGCATCCATCCCAAGTGGATATTGGGTTAGACATACTTTAGGCTCCCTTTCATCCCTGCAGCTTTCAGATTCTACAGCAGTGGGTATCAGAGCTGTTATTCAGGCATGAGCCTTAAGAAGTAGTATCAAAAAGAAGAAGGAGAAGGAGAGGGAGAGGGAGAGGGAGGAAAAAGAGAAGGAGGAGGAGAAGAAGGGGGAGGAGGAGGGAGGGGGAGCGGGAATGGAGGAGGCAGAGGAGGAAGAGGGAAATCATATGCAGCTAAGAACAAGGGCCTGGAGCCAGAGTTCAGTTCCTGTCTCCACCCCTTACTACCAATGTGACTTGGACAAGTTACTTAATTTCTCAGTGCCTCGGTTTCCTCATCTGTACAATGAGGCAAATAAAATTACCTGCAGAGAGTCTTTATGAGGATGAATGAGTTAATTCCCAGTGTGTGGAGAGCTTAGAAGAGTGCCTAACACAGAGCACCTGTCCAATAGTATGAGCTATTATCATTTCTGGAAGGACTGGTGAGGAAAGAAAATTATTTTGTCATTTGTCCCTACAGTATATCGTTGTCACTTGTCCCTAAAGTAAAGAGGAACCCAGTTTGGCCCTCAAGTGGGGCTCATCACCATGCCTGATAGGTACTGTATTTACCCAAAAACTATCAGAGAAAATGGAACAAGACATGTCTCTGGGTACTGACTGTTGCTGTTCATCATGAGCTGGCCTGGAGCGAGCACACACATGCACAAAGTACACACACGTCTGCACACACATATGCACATTTGCACACACACAAAATCCACCATATAAAAAAATCTTGAAACTCTTCTCTCTCTCCTTTTGATCACTCCCCTTTGTCCCCTATCAAAAAGAGGGGAGGTGGAATATACCACTACCTAAGGAAGGGATCAAATCGTTGTCCCTGGAGATGTGGGGTAGACATTTCAAGTTATGAAGAAGCTCTCCCTGAGAGGCTCAGATCCCCTCTCATCTGAAGGGCCTGTAGGCTCTGAGAGGCAGGCAAAGCAGATGGCCTTGAACAGGTCACGTCACCCATGGATGTCCAGGATATCGATAGAAGCTTGGACCACTGCTGTTACCACCCTGTCCACACAAAACTGCCCAAAGTCCAAGTCCCCAATCTGACAAAAGACCTAACCCCATCAATTCACTTCCTCTCTCTCTCTTCTGTTGTTCAGACGTGTTGAGGGACCTCTGCTAATGGGACACTTGTCCTCAGGGTCAGTCAGGGCCTGGGAACAGGAGCTTCTTAAATTGGTGGTAAAGCTCTAAGGAGCATGTTCTTAAAATCAGGTGGATCCTTCTCCTCAGCAAAGCCTGGGTCTCACTCTTTGACCCAGGAGCTCCCAATCCAAGGAAAAACGCTTCATGGAAGGGAGGGAGGTTCAAGAGTTCTTCCTTACCCCAGAGCTGGCTTGAAAACAACTCTGGCCTTTAGGGAAGGTGGCAGCAAAAGGGAAAGCTGGCTCTGGGGTCTCAGCACATTCAGTCCTGCCACGGGAAGCAGAGGTGTGAGAGGCAATGTAAGTGACAGTGTGACTGAGCTTTGAGAGGTCTTGGTTCTGGTGCCAGTTCTGTCACAAATTAACTGATTGACCTTGGGCAAATCTCATCCCCTCTGTGGGCACAACTTCCTTTCCTATAAAATTAAAGAATACACTAAATAAATATATCTTAGGAGTCCTCTAGATTTGATTGTCTGAGATTCTAAAAGACTAAGAGCAATTGCCCACCCAACTGGCCAAGAGCACCCATGGGCGTGAGGAAGGGGCCCGAGGAGGTCCTGCCCAAGAAGAGGTGTTTATTCAGAGCCAGGTTCCTTCTCACTCTCCAGGCCAGGGGGTGTCAAGCCACTTGCCTGGTAAGTAGGTGAAGAGGAATGAGTAGCTAAAGACTCCTCTGCCCCTTTCATGTGCCTGCAAAGACATGACAGAACAATTCTGAGCCTCTGGGAATTCTGTCCTGGGCCTGGTGGATAGAGTGAAGCAGTGAAGGACCCCACAGGCCCCAAGGCTGAGCTTGATTCCAATTTGAAGCTGTCACAACTACGGCTTGAATTCTGAGCAGCCCTGGTCTCGCGGGGTTTATAGCTCCTCCTGGCTGCCTGAGAAATTATTCACTTGGATAAACCCAAATTAGACTTAGGAAAGGAACACATTTCTCTTAACCCCCCAGATGTCTAGAGTGTTCCTCCACTGCCCCACCCTTCCACACATACCTTTCTCCCTCCCCACAACCTCCTCAAGTCACAGCCTTGGAAAATTCTCAGGATGCAGTCATTTCCAGAGTTTGTCAGAGACACTGGAAGACATACTGAAGTCTAGCAGTTGTTTGAGATCCAGTCATGGGGAGGGGTGCTTGGCATGGAGAAAAAGAAACCCATGGACCTTGCAAAAAAAATGCCAGACTGTCCCCCCCACCCCGCCACGCCCATGAAGACTCAGTGAAGACATTAGCAAACCTTCCCTAACTTCCCACCTCCTTGCTGCACCTGCTCTTAGTGACATAACCTCCCTTCCTATTCACACTCTAAAAAACAGAATGAAGCACAGAGTTGATTGTAGGATTCAAAGGGACCCCCCGTTGGCCATGTCTTCCCCACACACTTGTTCCCTGCCCATGTCTGATTGGTCCAAGGGTAGAGATGCCTGACCTAATCTGGGAAAATCAGATTCTTCCTCCCAGGAAGATGAAGACTTGAGCACACAGAGACCAGGCAGCTGGAGCTCATCTCCATTGTCCTGGAGATAAGATCCAGGAGGATCTACTAGTGAGGACCCTGGGATTGCCCTGGTTGTGTAGATTTCCCTTTGATTCTGTGAACAGTCATAGTGGCCTTTATCTTGGGCTGCCTGGAGTCAATTCAGTTGTTTGTCTCTGAAGACATTGAATTGGTAAAAGCTCCCTTACACACCATCCTTCCCCCGTCCCAGTACGTGCACACGATTACAATCACCATTTTCTCTTTGCCCAACTCTTTCCCTAGGCCAGAAGCTCTGTGGTGTCCTGGACCGTGGATTGGTCTCACCTTCCCCTCTCCACCCCTCTCCACCTGGCTAACTCCCACACTTTCCTCAGGTCCCACTGAGACTTCAACACCTCTAATAAGCCTTCCCCGATCATCACCCCCTGCACCCCTTGTCTGGGTTAAGTGCCCTTAGAAGGTGTTCCCACAGAACAAGGTACTTCCCCTAAGGTGATGTGTTAAAGCATTTAATCTGTCTCTCCTGAGACTGTAGCTCCTTGAGCTATTTGCTGTTCTATCTCCAGCACATAGTACAGTGTCTAGGACGTGGGTAAGCACTTTGTAAATTTTTGTAGAATGAATAAGTGAATGAATGAAGACATACACTCATGTTCTTTCCTCCTCACAGTAAAGTAGTAAAAATTAATTACCTGGTCCAAATTATTATTCATCTCAGAATGCAATCAGCCAGTCAAAAAAATTAGTAAAACTTGATGTGCCCAAAACCGTATTAGGCACTATGCAACTGTAATAAAGGTGCAAATATAGGCAAATGAGAGGGAGGAGGGGTTTCGCGTGAGAAACATAATGTATAATAGTAGATCCTAAGTTCCATTTTGCCCAGTCTGAAACATTCTATGCCTCTATTTTTTGTATCTTGAAAATGGACGTGCAAGAAATACCATTAATGATTTGTTGGGTTTGCAACGATCTCCCGAATCAATGGGCAGAAACTTCCAGAATAGCGCTGGATCCAAACGAGGTAGAAGCCTTTGGGCACAACGGCACATCCAGGCTGACGAATGCTTTGGACCCCTCATCACGTCATCTCTGGTTCCTGCCTGGCTTGGAAGAAGTGCTGCGCAAGACTGTGGGCCGAGGCTGCAGGTAGGCCGATAGGAGAGGGCGCTCTGAGCCTCTTTCCCAGAAAGGCCTGCTGCTGCCATCCCTGCTACTCTGGCAGGTGTTGAGAGGAGAGAGGGGGACAGCTCCCCCTGCCCCTAGGCTAGCAATTAAAGAGCCCAAATTGTCTCCCGCAAGGAGCACAGTTGTCTCGATGTCATTTCCGCATAAAATACATTGCACTGCCCATCAGCCTTCTGGAGGCCAGCCCTTGCTGGCAGCTTCCATCGGCTCCTAGAAAGAGCCTACTCAGATGTGATGACAAGTCAGCCAGTTGCAGCCAGTGCTGGGGGTGACCCTTCAGGCCCAGGGAGCACGATTCTCTCATGCAAGGAGCCAGTGCGTGCCTGAAAGAGCACCGCTTCAGCCTGGTACCAGCCAACACTCCGCCAGGCTGCTCTCCTATCTGTCAAGTCCTAGCAGAGAGAGGAATAAAGAATTCAGAGGGATATAGGGTAACTATGTCATCGGTGTGAACTCTCCCCTCCACCCTCACTCTGTTGCCCCAGAAGCTGGAAGCTATCTCTCCTTTCTCTGAAAAATCGAAAACGGCCAGCATTTACTGCCTCTTACTTACTTTACTTCACATTTATCTGTCACATCAATTTGATTAGTCTCCCCATTTTACAGATGAGAAAGCTGGGGCTTAGTTGGTTTGCCCAAAGTCACAGAACATCTAAATCGAAGAACCAGAACTTGAACCCAGAACTACCAAGCCTAAAAATCTATGCCCTTAGTTACCGTGCAAATCTTTCTCTTGGGCTCCAAGGGGTGAGCAGGGAGGGATTCATCTTTCCTTCCGTTGCCATCACCATCCCAGATAAGTTTATAATCTAAGCAGTGATAGATCTATTCTGCTGCCATTGAAGTCTTATGCATCAAGGCCCCTCACTTCTCAGACCCCTTGGAAGTTCTGGGAGAGGCCCTGGCAATGTGTTCCCATGACCTTATGTTCTTGTAAAACTTTCTAAAGTAAAATATTTTAACCAAAATTGGTTAATGTGACTATCTCCTTCCGTCACACATCCCCTCAAATCAGCGATGCCAGAGGGGCCATGGGCACTTAGGGATCCAGCCCAGGGGAAGCTGGATCGGGAAAGCTTTTAGTTCAGTCAGTTATATTTCGCTAGCTCACAGTTTGACATACAGTTATTGCCTAGCAATGACTCAGGGAGGACACTTTGCATTCACTGTGCCAAATCACCTGGCACCATGACACAGGGTACAGAACCCAAGGTGGCTCTCGTGCTGAATTTATCACAATTCCAAAGTTGCAGAGCGCAGACCTGGAACGTTATCACGAAAACAAGTACATCTGTGTGGGGAATCGCATTTTTTATGAATCACAACTATCAACAATAAGAAATAAATTTTGATCAACTGTGCCAGAAGACAGAGTTCTCTTTCTACTCTCTCTTTAGAAAATAAATTTCAAAAGGGTTATCACAGAAAGAAGCAACAAAGAGCATGCAACCAAACACTGCAGGGAGAAAGTGCTGAGAGGTGTGCCAGTCAGCTAATTCATTTTCCAATTCCATTATTTTTCTGGATTTCGTGGTGTTTGTGGTATTGCCAGCTTTAAAAATAAAAAGATATCATTTATTCTGATCTGTTTCCTTACTTGAAATAAATCTTTGATCTTATACTTAGTTCTTTACTCACAATTTTATTTTCTTTTTCTTAAATAACCTCCCTCTCAATTAAAAAGCTTCAGAACCCCCAAAGCCTGGATCTCCTCCTGAATCTCCGTGAAGACAGCATTCTTGCTATGCAAACACCACTTCAAGGGCCCTACCGTCTCCTTCTGTCCAGCTAGGGCCCCCCCATGCCATTATGTGGGCATTCTGGAGCCATGGCTGCAGTCTCTCATACCTCTGTCATGGCGCCCAGCACTGTTTACTTATACTTATTTATGTTCCTGTTTTATCTCTTTCCAGCAACCACCTCAGGGCCTTACATGGACACTCAATAAATGTTTCAGGACGAGAGTCAGGAGATGAAGAGTAGACCAGGTAGAGGGGCAGGCAGGAGCCATTAGACCCTGGGTCTGCAACACTTGTGAAGACAGATACGTCTGTGATGTTTATCTTCTGTATACTCAAATTGTACGGGCAAAAGATCTCCTTCTCTCTTTCCCTGTATCCCGATCCCTAACTCTCTTTGATTCTCTCTCTCTGTCTATCTTTCTCTCTCTGGCTCTGATGGTAATAAGGCTAATATGGCAGCCTTTGGAAGGAGCAGGAATGGGAACACAAGAGACAACCACAGCCCCAAATCTTCCCATCCCAGGTAGAAATTCAGGGAGAGGCACCTGCAGAGAGGCAGCATTCCAAGGAGAGGATAAATTTGACCCAAGCTGTGTGTTTCTCCATCAGCGTGGTTTAAACCAGAAATAATCCAATAGGTTGACGTTTCCTGAAAGCAGGGTCCATCTCATCAATAACAGTTTGTGGGGAAGGTCTTCTGTGGAGGGAAGCTGAGCAATGAAATCCATTTCAAAATCACAAGGTTTGGAGCCCGCCCAGAAAATGAGTCTTCCAGCCAACTAGATGGGAATGAAAAGGAAAAGTATTCAAATCACACAATTACTGTCTGGCTAAATTAACTGTTGCATTCATTTAAATGGATTAGACATTTTAATTAGCAGGGTCTGGTTGTTTGCCGAAATTGAATTTTTGGCATGTGGGTGTTATATGCACATGTGTGTTTATTCTAGCAGAGCCCAGGCTGGAGTAAATCTATAATGATTGCTTTCTCTATAGACGAAAGGATCTGGCAGACTGGAAGGAACCAGCCTTCTCTCCACAGGTCCCCATCCCCGAGCTGGAAGGAAGATCATGGCATCCTCACCTGGCCTCTGCAGGGGACTTGTGCAGCTGGAGAAAACATCTTTGGGCTTAGAAGCAGCTGCAGGAGGGAAGAAGGGGAAGGTGATGACAGAAGAACGTTGACTTCAAAGCTTTCCTTTGGTTTATACCAGAAGTGGAAACTAGAGTCACCCAAATTGTCCTGTAGAATGTGCACCCCCAGGGGGCAGCAGAGCACCAACCCTTGGGAAGCCAGCTGCCCAGCTACTCCATTTTGGCCAGAGATGTTCTCTGGATAAACAGGGTACTTGGTGGCAGGAAGAAGAGCGATCTGTATAGGAGAACAAAGATCTGAACTTAGCTGCGACCTTGGGAGGCCAGTGCCAGGAAGGCAGAAAGAAGAGCAAAATGGGTATAGGAAGAGGAGAGCTGAATCAAACGAGGGCTAGAAACACGTTGGCATCAGTCTCAGGAGAGAAAACAGAATCAGGGTTCACAAAGCAAGGATCAGAATTCCCAAGCAGATCCAGAAAGGTGCAGGACCTGCAAGTTGGGCAGAATCAAGGGCAGACCAGCCAGGCCGCTACCCCAGATGCCATCTATAAAGAGAATTAAAGTATCCCTGGAGATGTAAGAAGGCAGAGAGAATGTAGTGATTTGCTGAGCCTCACTGGAACTGGGTGGGCAGGTGGGTGGTGGTTGGATGATAAGAAGAAAGCTCGGAGATAAAGCAGTCAAAGGTAGGGCATGTCCCGGTTATAGATACTTGCTAGACCATCCTCCTTGACTGTAGGGCTTTCATTTCACTAGGTGGGATAAGCAAGTTTGGAGCCAGCACTGAATTGTTGGGGGTAAACAGGGAAGAGGCAAGACCTGCCACCAGTTGTCCCCCCTCCACTCTTCCCCCAAAGCTCTCAAACGTGTCTATAAGTAATTGCACCAACTGAAAAGGAGTCCAAACATGATCTTGCCAAGGGAACCCTGTCTGGGTCTGGCCATGCTTACCGCAGGCTGTGTCCATACAGCCCTAGTGCAGGTGGGTCCGTCCTTCTGTGCTTACCCCACTGACCTGCTCAGGGCCTGGTGCAGTAGGGCCATAGCAGGGCCCAAGCCTCTATTCAAAAAGCTGAAGGGTCGGGCTTCCCTGGTGGTGCAGTGGTTGAGAGTCCGCCTGCCGATGCAGGGGACACGGGTTCGTGCCCCGGTCCAGGAGGATCCCACATGCCGCGGAGTGGCTGGGCCCGTGAGCCGTGGTCGCTGAGCCTGCGCGTCCGGAGCCTGTGCTCCACAATGGGAGAGGCCACAACAGTGAGAGGCCCGCGTACCGCAAAAATAAAAAAATAAAAAGCTGAAGGAAACTGTTCCTCTGCCTGACCCACACTGGGCTCGGGAGAGCACCTCCAACCTGGAGGCAGAGGGGAAGAAGGCTTTGATTCCTTGATTCATTTTACTGTGGAGTTTACAACTGAGTTTGAACAACAACTCTTCACGCCTCTCATAAAGTTTGTTTCACATCTGTTATGAAGAGATGGCAATAACGCCCCTCATGGTTATGTAGTCAATGGAGCAGAGGCAATGAGATTGTCTCTGGGCAGGGAGGAAATAATCTCATTTGCTTTGTCTTTTTGATCATGGGAGCAGGTAGGAAAATGGGATTTCTTTCAGCTTATTCCTTTATGCTACAACTGGTGATAACGGTTATTTAACATTTCCTGAGTGGCCAGAAAGTTGCAAGGTACCAAGGAACTTCTCTCCCAGCTTAGAAACTGGATTCAGCAAATAAGCACAAACCAGTTTCAGGGAAAGGAAAACTCCTGAGATCATTTTATCCAGGATGCATGCCTCCGTATAGGAGTATATGTAGAATATTCCAGAGTATTGTGGAGGACTATGGCCAAGTCTCCCATTTCTCCCACTGGTCATTTTGGTCATTTTGCACTCAGTGAATTCTCTCTTTAGCGTCCGTCCCACTCCCCACTTCCTTACTCCCCTACACTCAGACAGACACATGCACCACTGTCACTTTCAGTGCATTTCGTCTTGATATTTGGAGGGCGTGTGGAGTGATACTAGGTAGCTAAGGCCATCTGATCTGGCCTTGTCAAATGAGAAGCATCTGAACACCCTTCTGCCACCACCGCCCCACTACCCCTTCCCACCCCATCCCACCAGGATCCTCCTGGAACGATAAAGGGCACCGACAAACTGGGTGCATTTGATTAAACACTCTTCTCTGGCCTCAGTTTCCTCATCTGTAACATGCCAAGGTTGGATGAGATAATGTTTACAATCTCTTACAGCTCAGGTGTCAAACCAACCCTCAAAGGGAAACAGTCCAGTTAGAAGGCTTCATTAGGGCCCGGGATGTGGCCACGCTGATGGGAAGACCAGGGCAGCTGTGTCACAGGTTAAGGAGGGCAAGGAAGGAGAGAAGGAAGAGAGAGAAGGTTCAGGAAACTATTTTAAAAGGAGTCATTAAAGTGTGTGAGGTTATTTCTTCTAAGCCGTCCATTGAAAGCAACTTACAATGGAAAGTCTGAGTGCCTTGTGTGATAGGAGCCAGCCAGCCAGGGGCTGGGGCTTTGGGGAGCACAGTGGCACTCCAGCGGGTCCCAGCAGAGCCTCACCCTGCGAAGGTGTTTTGCAGACCCGAGAGGGGGCAGAGGCCCCCTGGACATATGTTTCATCAGCTCAGGAAGCTTTGGAGCTCAGTCCCTCAAGGGCCGAGTCCAGTTCAAGCTTCCGTCATCCATTCTACTCTGAGGGTCTGTAGTGAGGCACGGGGACTGTGGGGAGGCAGGGGGACCTTCCTCTCTGGTGCCAGGAGACAGGAAGACAATCTGGCAGCCTCTAAAAGCACTCGAGTCAAGCGACAGCATCAGGAGGGACATGGAATGTGGTGCATGTGGAGGTTTTATGAAGTGATAGTAATATCCCCTCCATCTCCACAGATCTTTCCAGTTTATAAAGCCCTTTCACATCCATTATCTCATTTGAGCCTCCTTGAAGCTCTAAGGAGCAGGCAGGGCAGCTTTTATCTTATTCTGTTTAACTGGTAAAAAAAAAAAACAAAAAAAAAACTGCATTGTAGATGAGTTAGGGGACCTGCCCAAGGTCACACAGGCAGCTCAGAGCAGAGCAGGGCAATTCCAGCCACTCAGGAGGGAGGACCAGCCTGGCAGGCAGACAGCCCCATGCCTGCCCTGTCTCAGACCAGGCCATTTGTCTCCTCTGAGTTTCACTGTTTTTATGTGCAAAATTGGGAAATAACAACTTCAGCAGTTAAGGCAGATGGTATGTGTAGAGGATCCAGACCTGAGTAAACAAAGCAACATATCTACTCTTCTCTTTTCTCCCGCTAACGTTTAAAAACCTCCCTTCCTTATAGGGGGTAGGGAATTAAGAGGTACAAGCTACTATGTATAAGAAGAATAAGCTACAAGGATATATTGTACAGCACAGGGAATATAGCCAATATTTCATAACTATGAACAGACTATAACCTTTAAAAATTGTGAATCACTATGTTGTACACCTGAAACTTATACCGTGTTGTACGTCATTTATACCCTCAATTAAAAAAATAAAAAAAAGAATCTCCTTTCCTTGAGGTAGACAGGGAATGAGGTGGGGTCAGGAAGACGTGATTTCAAATCCTGCTTGCCCCTTCTGGCCTCACGATCCTAGCACAAGTTACTAGAGTCTCTGTCAGTTTCCTTTCCTAGAATGGGGAGACCATAATATCCACCTTGTGGGGTGTTTGAAAGTTAAGTGAGAAAGCATATAACATACCTAGCACTGTGTCTGTCTTAATAAATGCAGTTTTTCCTTTTCTCCCCCTTCCCGCTACAGCACACGGCAGCCATCTTCACAGCACCGGCCAACAAATCCCAGAACAAGAGGCAGTTTCCAGGCCCTCGCTGCCTCCTCCACCATGGAAGTACTAATTATTGTTGTTGTTTTTACTTACCCAGTGCTCACTCCGGCTCAAGCACCGTGTTCAGGGCTATACCCGCATGATCTCATTTCATCCTTACAACCGTTCGGAACTGTTAGCCCCATTTTTTGGATGAGATAACTGAGACACAAAGAATTCAGGACCTTGCCCAAGTCTTTACAGTTAATAATGACGGAGCTGGGACTGAGCTCCAAAACCAGAGCTCTTCACCTAACTAACCTCTGACCACCTTGGGCCTGCTGCCCACAGGCTGGGGGGCAAAGGCCCTGCTCTTCCGCCTATTGCAGTCCCACGGCCCGAGAGTAGGGGACACTGAGGGAACCAGGAAGCACCCTATCCCGATTTGTAAGGCCAGATTTAATCATTTATGCAAATGCAAGGATTCTATTTGCCTAAAAGCATCCAGGTTGAGTTTCATTTGAGAACCTGGAAAATGTGGATAATCCCGGAAAGCCGATTATCACACAAAGGAATATTTATCCCCTGCCTGAAAGTCCAGACGGGTGCTGGTGATATTAACAACATTTTCTCCATGTGCAACTATTCAATTAGAGAATCAGCCAGTGGGTTTAGGAGCAAGAATGAATCTGAGGTGTAGTGCTTACCACTTGGAGAAGCAGGAATTAGTGGTAGACCCCCTTCCCTGGCAACTCAGTGAGTCAGGACAGATTAAGTGTTTCACAAAGGCCTAGACACCCACTGCCCAGCACAGAGCTTGGTCCTCAGTAAAGGCCCACAGATAGCTGAATGAATGAATGAATGAATGAATGAATGAATCAACTAAACAGTTCTCTTACCAAGACAAGAATCTGGAAAGCTTCCCAGCACCCTACAATCTCAGGAGACTCAGAGAGAACCGCAGTCCTTAGGGGGGACTTGAAAAAGGACTTCCTGACCGTGTAGAGTAAGAAACAGATGAAGGAAGGATGAGAGAGGGAATGCCAACTCCAAGAAAGGGATTCCTAAAGGTCAGGCCAGGGCCAGAGAACAGCCTTTTCTAGAGACAGGATGATATCTACCATGTGGATCCTAAGGCGAGGAGAGAAACTGAACAAGAAAGAGTCAATCCAAGTGGGATGTAAGATGTTAGCACTGGATTTTTAGCATATTTTTCTAGATGTTGAAGTATTGGGGAAAACAGGACGGCCCACCCTCCTCCTGCTTCTGCTCCCTGAACTGACCCCACACCAAATCTCAGGTACTTCCCACCAGGTTCTACAAGACCTAGCCTGGCGCACAGTCCACACCAGTCACGCCCATAGAACAATGCTTATCAGGACGTGGCTGTTTGCCAGCTCCAGGTCCATATTTTTAAAACCCCTTCTCTTCTCAGAACTTATGAAACCGTAGTAGAAGCTACAATTCAGAGAGTGCTTGCTATGTGCCAGAAGCTGGGCTACAGGCTCACATGGATTATCCCATTTTATCATCAGAATAACCCAATGGGATTGGTATATAATTTGCCCCATCTTACTTGTTGACCCAGGTCACATATTTAATAAATGAAGGATACGGTATTGAGAGGCCTAAGGCACTGAAAAGATTGATATTCCCTTGAAATATAATGCAAAAGAAAAACTAAACTAGACCATAAAACAAATGTAAAGAAATTCACAAAGTTCTTAAGTTTCCCCGTGACTTTTTAAAATATAAATAATAATAATACTTCGTAAACTATTGAGTAACCTACCAGAATGCAAACCCCATTGTGTCTACTCCAAGCCTGAGTTCTTAACCATATTGATAGGTGGACTTTGCTTTTTCCCAGTATCCAGTGCTTCCAGAGCCCCCAGGACTTCCAAGAGGCCCAAACGTTGTTTCTTCTCAGAGGACATCACAAAGTAGATGTTGCAAAAGCTTGGGGGCTGGGTGGGATGGGGAGGGTGATTGAGGTTGTTTGAGTTCAAATTCTAGGAAAGAGATTACAGGAAATCTGTAGCCAGCCACTTGGGCTTCTTATCTGAGCCAAAGTAATCACTTGCAGAAGGGCAAACCTATCCATCGCTGCAGCCAGTGTG
Organism: Phocoena phocoena; assembly: GCF_963924675.1. Taxonomy (NCBI): domain Eukaryota; kingdom Metazoa; phylum Chordata; class Mammalia; order Artiodactyla; family Phocoenidae; genus Phocoena; species Phocoena phocoena. Next base: position 99,202,796 of record NC_089219.1, read on the forward strand.
GGAAGATGCTTCTCTTTATCTTCGCCAGGAGCTGAAGTGCTTTTGCTTTTGTAATCAGCTTCTGTGAGGGAACTGCCACTCAGGCTTGTCTAGGGTTTATGAACAACCTCCCTTCCTTGGGGTAGATAGGAAATGAGTTGGGTTGGACCTAAAGGACCCGGCCAGGGTGACGAATCTAGGTGTGTGCTGGTACTTCCTTCCTCACTTTGGATGAGCTGAGTCCAGCACCGATCTGGGGACCAGATTTCATAAAGTGATCCCTAACTGGGATGCACAAGTCCAAGGAAATCGGATGAGAGAGCTCAGTTTGACTGACATGGGTATGTCAAATCTGACAGACTTCATTCTTTCTACTGTACTTTAGGTAAGAGACACTTTTCTGTTGTGTCTGTCCTGTTCTCCCCCCACCAACACATACCCTTTTAAGAATTGCTCCAGTCACTCTGAAGGGGAACATTCCTGTGCCTATGTTTGTGGAATGTGACAGCTGAAGGGCCAGAGGGGGTGCTTAACCTCCACTGGGACAATCACATTTCTCTTCTACAAACATGGACTTGAAGAACAGGAACACGCTCTGGTGCTTAGAGAGAAGACTGACGTCGAGGCGGGGGTGACCATATTCTGCCACGCACACAAGAGAGCAGACGAGGCTTGTCTGCAGAAGAAAGAGAGGAAGGAAGCAAATGCACAGAAAGAGAGATGACACCACACAGCGGGGCAGTAGTTGTCTCAGGCCCTGACGGCTCCCTAGCCCCTGGTTCCTGACTCTAATGAAACCCAAATTTATGCCCTGCTCTTGGGTCTAGGGTCATCTACACCCCATAGAGTCTCCTTCAGTTGGCTCTGCTGAGTTGGTTTCCATTATTTGCAATCAAAAAAAGGAGGCTTGAAAACCAATTAACATTATCGTTCAGATTAAGCGTCTACTAATGGTTATTGAATACCTATTATGTGGCAGGCATGGTTCCAGAAACATTGCCGTGATTCATCTCACTTATATCATCTTTATCAGCGACCTCACGAACATTAGTATCAGAAGTGTTTACAAAGAGCCTACTTTCGTGTAACACTCGGCTAGACTGAAAGAGAGTGATACTAGCTAGGTCTATGTCCCCTGACAGTTTATTCTAGACAGGCATTCTGATGTGAAGACAAATGTACAAGGCATTAAATTAAGACAGGAAGAGGCAATGAGATATTTGCCTCATTATCAGGTTAGGAAGAAGGAGGGAGGCCAGAGTTAGGCAGGGCAGAGAAGGGGACAGCTGTGGGCATTCTGGGTCAGGGGATGGAGGCTGAATCCCAGGGATGGAAAGCTCAGGTTGAACAGGGAGATTCACCGAAAGGGATATAAAAGAGGGTGAAGGATTGTCAGTTCCAGAACCTGCTTCACTAATTGGCAGGTATCAGTGTGGTCTCTGAATTCAGAGAGAAAGGAGACAGGGGGAACATGGGAGACCAGAGGTAGATGGTGGGGTGCAAAGGCTGAGAGAAGATGGACCAAAAGAAATCTTCACTGTTGACATTGATCCACCTGGCATATCTCAATATGCAACCAGGATGCCAGAAGCAGCAGAAGGGAGGCAGGAAAGAGAGGCTGGAAGAGATAAACATTCAAAGGGAAAAGCACTCAGTAGAGAGTGGAAGTGAAGGCGGGGAGAGGGCCAAAGGGGACTACAGGTATTGGGAAGAGGAAGACAAGTTAGACAACATAGAAGGTGCAGGGTGGGGTCAGAGGCAGGGAGGGGCAGAGACTAAAAAATATAAAGAGACAAAGAAACGTCAAAACAGAATGATAGGGAGTCAGAGACAGATAGGACAGAGGTAGTACCGAAAGGGAAGACTCTTTGTCAGTCAGAGCTTTGGAGGGGGAGAGTAGGAGGCCAGCAGAACCCTTAAGGAAGGAGGCTCTCCTATCCCGCCCACTTTTTCCCTGGAGGACACTTCCATTCTCTTAATCTTTCTGGCTGGAAACCTTAAGAGCTTCTTCTCTCCTCCATTCTATATATGGATAGCCGAGCACTGTACTTTGTCATTCTTTCTTCCAAATGTCTGACACTGTCAACCCCTCTCCATCCTCACATCCCCCTGGATGACTGACACTAGAGGTCTTCCCTGCCTCTAGACTCTTGGCATGGTCTTTATCGGGGTCCTAATAACAATCAACTCTCCCGTTTACCTACTGCTTTACAAAGAACGCACAAGATGACCTCTGACCTTCCCAGTTGCTCCATGAGTTAACATTGTTTTACCCATTTGACAAATCTATTCATTCATTAAGCCAATATTTCTTGAGAACTATTCCCGGTCCCATGCTCAGTGCTAGGGATTCAGCACTGACCGTGACAGGTACAACCCTTGTCCAACTGGACCTGTAGATATTAGACAACTAATTACAACAGTGATAAGTGCCACAGGGGAGAAGTAGAGGGTGCCATAAAATAAAGTATGACAGAGGGTCTGACTTAGAGTATCAGAGAAGTAGCATTTCAGCTGAGCTCTGAAGAAGGGGGAAGCTAAAGTTTGGAGAGGTTATTAGACTTGCCTAGGGTCTAGAAGCTACAGGTTTGGGCTCAGAACTGTCATCTCCTGACTCTGGGTACAGTGGTCGCCTCTATGCCACTGTGCCCTTGGGTAGGGCATCTTTCTAGGAATAGATATACAGAGGTGGGCATGACTCTCTTGTCTTTGGGGGAAATGCCCCTGTTCCAGAATCTCAGTGGCTCTCTCTGGGCCTCTCTCATCAACCCAAACTCCTCTGCCTAGATCCTCAGGCCTCCATACTCCAGCCACACCCCATTCATTCACCTTTCTCCCCCACCGTTCTTCAGTACAAGCCCTGGACACTAGTAAAGCCTTTCTCTAGCCCCGGGATTATAGCAACAAATTTCCATTTAAATGACTCCGCTGTTCCCCTCTCTATCTTCTTCCAGGACATGGGGCATTCTTGAATTCATTTGTATATTTATTCCTTCACTCAATACTCTTAAGCCTCTGCTATATGCCAAGTGTACATCCTGCTCATGCCATTTCTCCTCCTCGAATTTTCATTCTCTTTACTTTTCATTAATCTAAATCCTACTCACCTTGAGTCTGTCTCCTTTAAATCCTTGACACAATATAATGAAAGGAGTAGGGAACTCAAAATCGTAACACTGGTGTTCAAATCAACTTATGGCTTAAATTTCCTCAACCTCAGCTGCCCCATCTTTAAAATGGTGAAATAATGATTGCCCACAACAGAAGGTAACATAAGGTAAGCTTTGTATAAAAGCACTTTGTAAAGTGCTGTCCAGTTTAAGGAATTCATTGATTAATTGACTCCTAGCTCAGCTGGAGCCCTCTCTTCTGCAGTCCTGTTTTGCACACTCAACATCGAGCCCTTATGTCCTCTCAACTTCAGTCATTGGCTTAGTCTTCTCTCCTCAACTGATTGCAAGCAGCTCGAGAGGTGGAGACACGTCACACACTTTCTTTTCACGTTGCCCATGGTGTCTAGGCAAGTGCTGGGCAGTTAGTAAACACTCTCTGGGTTTGTTGATGGAGCTCTCCTGAAGCGTAAGCACAATGGCCAGGGAGGGTTTGCCCCAGCCTCACAGAAAGGGGAGGAGACAGGCAGAAGACCTCACACTTGACCCCTGGTCAGCAGCTACCCAGAGCTGATACCTACGAGGCCATCAGAGAGACGGGCAGCCCAGTGCTTTATGCCATCTGACCTCAGGCTACCCAGGCCTCACAGCAGCCAGGGAACCCCGTGCCCCCTCACCGTAGAAATAAGAACCACCAGCCAATAGATTGATTTGGGGCTGTAGCTTGTTTTTCTAGCAATTGCCGGTGTTCGTGTTCTCTTTGTCAGCCCAGCTGAAGCTTTTCTATAGCCCTCGGGTTATAGCAATAAATTTCCATTTAACCATGACAGACGACTCTGCTGCTCCCCTCTCCCTCCCCCGGACCCCACCTCCTTGTTCTGAAGTCTCCCTCTCAGAGGTAGCTCGAGGGCCTTCCCTTTATGTGACACAAGTAGGTACTGGCATTTCCAGTCCCCCAATGCTGGTATCACTCCAGAACAGGCTGACCGTGACCTGGAGAGAGGTTGGGGTGGGAGACAGATGATGAGAAGAGGAAGATGAGAGCTGGCTTGCAATGTGGGCCAGGCTTCCCCAGGTAAAGTCACTGCTGACACTGGTGAGAGCACAAGAGCCAGAAGAGGCAATTTGAATAATAAGAAGCTGATGGGCAGAGGGGAAAGGAGGAAAAGGCAAAGGATGTTCATTAGTTGCATTGATTCAAGGGGAAAGACAAGTGATTAAATAATTTGCCCCCCGAGGAAGAGGTTCCTGCTTCCGCTTTCCTTTCTTGGCGGGAAGCAGACATAATTTCTTAGCCCAGTAGCTCTGCCTTGCTCCATCTGAGCTGGGGTTCATAAGAGGGGAGAGGGGTGTCAAGGAGTGGGGCTCTACAGCCAACTCTCAGCGATGCGAGCTAATGGAGGGGAACAGCCCAGAGTGGAGAGTCCCCCTGACGGTCTCTCTCTCTCTCGGCTTTGGAATTTACACATGGAGCTCAGATATGCTCAGCTCGGTTAGGTCTCATTTTTTGAGCCCAGGCCAGGAGACTGAGGAGGGGCTGGAGGGGCAGAAAGGCGGGAGGGGACAGGTAGAAGCTGACATGGGCTGGAAAATGGCACATCTTCACAGTGAGTGGTCTTCATTCTCAGAGTCAGAAGTCATTTGTGACAATGTACAAAACGGAAAGAAGATAGCCTTTGTGTTGTGCCTGCTATGTGTTATGCTTTCAGTTTGACTAACTTCTTGCGCCCCTGACACTTGCCAGGCACAGAAGTGCAGAATAAGGAAGACACAGTCCCTCAAGCATACCTCAGTTTAGATGGGGAGACATACTGTCGAGTCATTTCCATATGATATGGTAAACGCTAAGACTGGGGGATGTACCAGGGCTGAGGGCAGTGCCGAGAGTTTCTGGAAGGTTTCCCAGAGAAAGAAGGTGGGCCCTGTAGCCTAGTCCTGGAGCTGACCCCATTAGTCTAAATTGGTTCAGAAGATGCCTCTAGGTCTGCTGCTCTAGATGCTCTAGCCCTCGCTCCTTTTGCCAGTTCACAGATCTCCCAGATTTTACCGTTCTCCCTCCTACTCCCTTTTGCAGCCCCATGATCCCTGCGGAGGGCGAGGAAACCTCACACCCCAGGCCCTACCTGCTGGAACAAGATGTACTCCAGGGACTTGACAGGAGATCAGGATCCTAATTCAAGCCACCCCTCACAAAGATTTCCACAATGGGACTCGGCCCTGCCAAACTCATTACCACATTTTGGCAGGTAGAAGGCAACTCTTGAAAGCATTCTCTTTCAGTGCACTCTTTAAGATATATATTCTTAGGGTAAAGTACAAATTCAGACTGGGGAGACAAGAAGGTCCAGCTGCCCCTGAGCTTCTCCTGCCCTCAGCAAAGTAGAAGGAGACATCCTCCCCACCTTTTCTCCTCCCACGTCCTTCTCTCATACTTGGCCGGGTACATCCACCGCCTTTTCAACCAAGGATTGAGTAGCAGCTAATTCAAAGAGTATGAGAAGACCTTTTCTCTTATAAGAAGTATCTCAAAGAGAACTGAAAATCAGGACCTCCCAAGGGGGCTGAAGGAGAGGTTAGGAGGTTGTATCATTTTCCCAAATTTCTAAGAACGACCGCATGTCCTCCCTTGTCCTGTCATGTGATTCCAGCTCCTGCTTCCCAGGTAAGCTTTGCACCTGCAGGGTCTCTCACCAGTTCCTGGAGAGCTCTGCCTTGGCTCTGCTTCCCCTCTCCATGGCAACACACCTGAAGGGAAAACCTCAAATATCTAGGATGGAGAGACCCCCTTCTTCCCTCTCACCTGAGTAATATCAACCTTCTGGCGCTGATTTTTACACCCAACTTCCTGGACTGAGCCAGGCTGCATTCTCCATTTGCTCAGATGAAGCATACGGTTTGACAGCTCCCTCCACTGTACCCCCTCCCCTCAACACACACATCATACACACACACAGAAGGGTCCCCGGAAGGCAGCCCGACAAGTGGATCAAATTTAGCCAACTTCAGCAAATGTTAAACACTCATAGTCTCTTTCTTCCCGATAGTTGCAGCCAAAGGTGCCAACGGCCAACTCAGCAGCACATTTCTCAAAGTAACTACTTTACACATGTGCACATACATGTATTCACAGAATCCTTCCTTGATTTGAGCTGGGGTTACAAAAGGAAAGGGGGCATGCTGAGTGTGGCCAGCATGGGCATGGCCATGGCCATGGTCAGGAGTACAGTGATGGGCTGACCCACACTGAGGGCTTTCTTACATCCATTTATTCTCTTTCTTGGCTGAAAACAATTTAAAATATCTGCCACTTTCTAGAGTTGAGATCCAAGTGCTAAGAGTTGGGGAGCATTGCAAGGTCTCCTTTCCCTTAACATTCACTTTCTGTAGGAATTGAAGATTGCAAGGTACCTGAGACACCACCTAAGCCAAAACCCTGAAGTGCAAAGGTGGAAGTAACTTAACAAGGTCAAAATTATTGTACAGCCTAAAGCAGACTCCAGGTCACCTGGCTCCCAGAACCAGGTCTTTGAACTGTCACACAGCTGTTTGTTCTTCCCAAATCAGGTGCAGGAGGGAGGAAAAGAAAGATAAATACTGACAGATGGACACATTCACAATAATAGGCAGGAGAGCTCTTTGGGGCAGCTATATTGCAGAAATCCATCAGAAAGCATTTACTGATCAGCTACTATGTGCTTAATGTTTTTCAAGGCACCGTGGAGAGTGCAGAAGAGGCGTAAAGCAGGGAAACCCCTAACACAGTGCCCTGTCCAGAGTCACATCATAGATGCTCATTAAAGATTTGTTGCGTCGCATTGAGCCCTCATAATAATAACCAATATTTATTGTTTACTGTGTGCCAGGGACCCTGTTCTAAGCTCCATACATGCATTTACCTCATTCCTTCCTCACCACAACTTTAGAGTAGGTATTTCCGCCTACCATTTTTCAGATGATGAAACTGAAATGCAGAGAGGTTAAACCCAAGGTCATATACCCGGTAAATGGTAGTAGGATTGTGCATTCAGCCACCAGATTATAGAAGGCACGAGACATCTACATTCTACGTCCAACTGTGGCACTTAGAAGCTGTGTAACTTGAGATCAGTCAGCAAGTTGCTTTACCTCTCTGAACCTCATTGGAAAAATGGCTAGAACACTGGCTCTCTCATGCCACTGCTGTGAGGATCAATCAGCTCTTGCCTAGCAGAACCACGAACACTCACCTTCCACGCGTGTAACATGCTTTCTCCCCTCAGGGAGCTCAGTAGAGGGAAGAAGAACTAACACACACACACACACACACACACACACACACACACACGAAACCAAAAACAAAGAGTGCCTTGACTCCCTCACTGTCATGACCTCCTTCATAAGGCTATTGTAAGGACAGACTGTGTTCATACAGAAGAGCACTTAGCAGAGAACTTGGCACAAAGTAAGTGCTTAGTAAATCTTGGCTATTATCATGATTGTTGTCACTATATCATCGCCATTATTATTACAATAAGTCCCCTACCTCCGAATCTTCAAGTGGCAAACTTTCAAAGATGCGAACATAGGGCTTCCCTGGTGGCGCAGTGGTTGAGAGTCCACCTGCCGATGCAGGGGACACGGGTTCGTGCCGCGGTCCGGGAGGATCCCACATGTCGCGGAGCGGCTGGGCCCGTGAGCCATGGCCGCTGAGCCTGCGCGTCCGGAGCCTGTGCTCCGCAACGGGAGAGGCCACAACAGTGAGAGGCCCTCGTACCGCAAAAAAAAAAAAAAAATGCGAACATGAGTTCCATCAAGGTCAGGCGTGAGTGAAATTGCAGCTTGCCCTCCGTCTCCTATAGCTGACGTTCCTTCAGCTCTCCCATCTCCCACCTCCTCTCCCTCCTCCAGTCAGTAACTCTCCTTGCCTGTTCACTCGATACCAGTCCCCGTATGCCAGCTGTTGTGCTGTACTACTGTACTTTTCAAGGTACTGTACCTTGAGTAAAAATGTTTTCTTTATTTTTTGTTTGTTGGATTTTTATGTATTATTCGTGTGAAAAGTATTATAAACCTATTACAATACAGTACTATATAGCCAACTGTGTTAGTTGGGTACCTAAGCTAACTTTGTTGGACTTACAAACAAATTGGACTTAAGAATGCACTCCTGGAACAGAACTCGTTCGTATGTTGGGGACTTACTGTACAGGTTATAGAAATTTACTACCACTGGACTTCAGAAAACTGGGATGCAGTGTTGGAAAAAGCTTTACAAAGGGTCCAGGCTGGGCTGTGGATGATGGCTGAGATTTATGAGGCCACTGAGAAAGATAGTATTGTTACTTCAGACTCACAGAAGCCAGAGAAACAAGATTCCAGCCTCCTAGTGGCAGCAGGAGCATATGTGCAGGCCTTGAGGAACACGCACTGCTTCCGCCTCAAATGTGGGTGGTGGGATAATAGCAAAAGTCCTTCTCAGTGGCCTGGCTTTGAAACCACCAGCCCTGGGAAGTGTCTGGCCTTCCTGGAAGGCATCAAATCAACTGGTCCTATGCTCATAAAACACTTAGAAAGCTGCTTCCCAGGAGCCTAGCAGGGCCACCCGCTGCTGCACCTCTGAAAGGGGCACCTTTTCCGAAGGAGCCCCCAGATAGGTCCTCAGCAGCACTTTCTCACCCTCATCCATCTCCCCAGAGCCCCAGCCAAGCTGGCAACCTTTGCAGGTTAGACGTGGGATCTGTGTGCTCTTTACAGCGCTGCCTTATTATCCTTGAACCTGAAAGCTTTACTGGCTATTAAATTCCAGCATCGGGCTGCTGTTCGTGCTCCCAAGTGAAGGCTGGAGAAAGAGAGCTTTAATGCTCTGTAAAAAGTAGGGTCTGAATCATTTATGAATAGGCATCACAGGAACCCAGAGCCAGTGTTAGGACAGGGCTGCTTCCAGAAGGAAAATGTTTGTTGTGGAAGGTCCAGCTCTGCCCTCACCCCAGCAATCCATAAGCCCTTGTTAGCAGGATCACATGAATTGTTCCCTTCATCATTAAAGGACATCCAGGCAGTTGGGTATATTGTGAGGGGAGGCTGCTCTCTGTATTAGGAAAAAGCCAGAGCCGGCAATTATCTCTCTGTGATAAGAGAGAAGCTCTGTCCTGGCTGCTATGGCTTATTTAGCTTCAGCTTTGTTCTTACTGGAATGTTTTTAAAGCTGCATGTGACTCTCCTGGGGCTGGCTGACCAGGCATTGGGGGAAGCCTGCCGGCAGGTGGGCTGTTTCAAGTGAACAACCCAAGTGGATTGTGGATTCCAGCCACTTTTTTCCATCTCAGCAGCCAGTCGGGGGAATGTGCAGATTGCAGAGTCAAATAGCTCCTATGATTTATTTTTTTTCTTGGAGCTATTAGCTCAACTCCTTAATTAGTAAGGTTATAATCAGAAAACAGAATATTTCGTTTTAGAATCATGGAAACATAGTGCTGAAAAGAACAGGAGAAAAACAGAACAAGACAGGATACCATGAGCATCCGGGGGCAGGTCCTTCTCTGCCCAAACTACCCCCTTCCCTTCTTCATCCTCGAGCCCCTTTATAGGCTGCAAAATACAATGCAACTCTCAGTCCTTTTCATGGCTTAAAGGACTTTAAAATTTCCAGCTACCGTGGGTTAACTGCCTACTTCGTATGCATGTGTTTGTGGTGACTGAGACCCTGAAGTACAGGAAGGGACAGAGCTACCCCCAGAGAGGTCTTGGTAGTGCTGGTCTAGAACCTGGGCCGATGCCTTACTGGTCCCTCAGCACCTCTCTGAGCAATACTGCAAACCCAAGCAAGACCGAGAAGTCTGGTCTCAGAGCACTGGACAGGACTCTTTCCACATCTGAGAAAATGGGGTGATCTCCCTGTTCTGCTGACCTCACAGAGCTGTTGGGAAGCTCACAGAGGTAGTGCTGGTGATGGACCCTTACATCCCCAAAAACAAGGGTATCACTTGTGCTCTGGCCGTATCACCGACAAACTGCAGGACTTGGAGTAACTTCATCTTCCTGCCCTTCAGTTTCCTCATCCTCAATATGAAAGAGTTGATGATTCCTAAGATGTCTCCAACCCTGTGATTCTGGGCTGGCCCCAACCCCGGGCCCTAAGACTCCTGGGCCTAGGTAGCCTTTGGAGGGACCTGAAGGGATGGGAACAGGGGGAGCATCAGGGGTATCTGTCCAGCCTGCCCCATAGGAGACATCCTTACCCTTAGCAAGAGCCTGGGGCCAGCAGCTGGGCGCTAAGGACAGTCACCCACAGACTGCTCCCAATCCAGTCCCAGGCAGTCTCTCCAACAGTGAAGGGAACGTTACAACAGCAGGAATGTCAATGGCTCTCCCTTGGGCTCAGGGGTCAGGCTCATGGGAGAGCTGTGTGGACCAAACCGCTATCCTCATCTGGTATCTGGTTTTCCCCCGGAGGAAAATACCCTCCTCTTCTCCCTACCTTTTTAAGCTTGAAGTTCCCTCCTAAAGACTCCTGAGGAACATTCACCAAATGCCAAATTCAAGTCAATCTGGAGCTCTGGTGAAGTTTGAGCAGTGTCTCAGGCAGGCAAAGGGAGTGGGGAGAGGGGAGGAGTGTCCTGGAGTTGGAGCAGCAGGTTCACAGACCCCTGAGCCGAGGGTAGAGAGCATCCATCCTGGGGTAAGTCCTAGAGGAGGTAGGTTAGTGCAGCCCAAGATATGAAACCAAGAGGGCTCTCTGACATGCAGAGAGCTGAGAGTCTGGACAGGAAAAAAGGCTTCGACAAGAAGAGTCTTTTAGCAGAAAGCAGAGTAATCCTGGAAAACTGTCCCAGGAAGTGGAAAGGATTGGCCATCTGCCAGCTCGCCCACCTTGGACCTCTGTTGGTCATCTGAGACTGCAGCAGGTGAAGGGGGGGGACCTCAGGTCGCCAGGGCAGGAGCGCTTCCCAGCCAACGAGCCTAGGTTCCTGGTAAACTGAGTACTCCTCTGGAGGGATGGTGTGGGGAATAGAAGAGGAAGCTGTTGCTTTGAAGACTTTGGGGAAAATATCTACTAACTTCTCCTTTCTGGGCCTGAGTTTCATCCCTTGTCAAATAAGGGGATTGGATTTGGTGTTTCCTAAAGTCTCTTCCAGCTCTGACATGTTGGGATTCTATGATTAATTTTTTAATAATAAATAAATAAATAAATGTTGAAACAATAAGAAAAAAAAATGAGAACAGAAGAGGAAGGTGTGAAAGAAAAACTTGAAGAAGGAGAAAAAGAATGGCAGGCCAGCCCAAGATGAGGAAGATGGTCCACTTCTTACGGCATTTGAACTTTGGAGAGTGGAAAAGGACTTTTGGAGCTGTTGCCCTTTGTTACATTAAAAGGAATTAATTTATCAAGGCCCAGAACTTCTCTATAAGTCCTCAGCCCAGTCACAGGAGGCTGGGTCAATTGGAGACCTTTGCCTCTAGGCCTAGAGATTGCTTTGAAGGCCCCTACAGACCCAGACCCCTAACCTGGAGAGCTCAACTCTCAGAACAGAAGACCCTCAAGCCTCTAATGATATTGTCCACACAAGAGAAGTCTGAGTGGTTCCTGGGCCTGTGGCCACAGCCAAAGTCTGTAGCTCACTGTCATACAGAGTGAAGGAATTCAGAAGGAGGAAAACAAATATGGTATATTAACACATATATGTGGAATCTAGAAAAATGGTACAGATGAACCGGTTTTCAAGGCAGAAATAGAGACACAGATGTAGAGAACAAAAGTATGGACACCAAGGGGACAAGGGGTGGCAGGGTGGGATGAATTGGGAGATTGGGATTGACACATATACACTAATATGTAAAAAACAGATAACTAATGAGAACCTGCTGTACAGCACAGGGAACTCTGCTTCACCTCGTTGTACAGTAGAAACTCACACAACATGGTAAAACAACTATACCCCAATTAAAAAATAAATAACTAAATAAAAATAAAAAGACAGGAGCAACAGACAGAGCAATAACCGTAGCGACTGATGATCCATGGTCAGGTATTGGAGAAATCACTTCCCATCGTATTAAAAACAACAAATAAAAAGCTCCAAATTGAAAAAAAATAAAAGTCTGTAGGTCATGACTAAGTGGGACAGGGCCAGCCCAGGCGGGAGGATTAATGACAGTGATTGAATATTTTATAAGTGGAATATTGTGTATTTTCCAAAACCAAATGGAATGTCATTTTTTTTTTTTTCAAGAGAGATGGTGGCTGTCACTGTCTTCGTTTCCCATTCAAATCACATACTCCATGGCAAGCAAGATGAATGGGCCTGGGAGATTCCTGAGGAGACGGGGAGAGACAGAAAGGGAGAAAGAAGATCCTTCTTCATTCTGTCCCCTCCCCGCCAGCCTTCCCCACATGGCTCCTCCCTCATCACCCAGTACTTGAACCCACTGTCCCCTGGACAGCTCTAGCAGCTGACTGGGGATACATCCCCTTCCCTGACCCCTGTGTGGTCTCTGTACCACATGGAGATTAAGTCACAAGGTCACTTAATCCACCCCTATGTTTCCAAGAAATACAGAGCACCAGACGTGGAAAATTTGCTCCCAGATCCTCCTTCATGTTCTCAGCCCAAGGTCTTATTTTCTTTCGAAATGCCTCCCTCTGGTCCATCTCACTGCAGATGAAGGTCATGTCCTCTAAATATTGACTTGAGTGGAGAATGAACTATAACTGGCCTCCCTTCCCTAGGGCAGAAGCTCTGCCTATTCTTGATATGAAAGTCTTTGGAGTTGAAGTGCTTCAGAAACCCTGGATCTTGCATTCCCTCCAAACCCATCCTCTTGAATGCATTATTGGCCTGTACAAATGGAACTATTTGATTGCCACTGGAATGGTGAGAGGCCCCTTCCTTTCTCAATACCCTATTACATGCTCCAAGGCCACCCACAGGCTCCACTACTTCGCATTTGCCCTGCAATGTTTCACGCCAGTTGACTTTTCATCTCCAAATCCCTTTTCACATTAAACACAAACCCACACACTCTGTCCCATTTTCCTTTGAAATAAATCATAAGCCCATGCCAGAAATGACTCAGGGTGTTCTCTGGAATTTGTAAACAGCATTAAAGTCTAGTGGGAAATGTCACAGAGTGTTGGTCTGAATTTATTAAGTAATTTCTCAGCTTAAAATATATCTTTCCAGCCTGCTGTCTGACAACATTTACCTCTAATGGAATTTTATCCGCTCTTGATCACTAAACACACTCCCATCCCAGAGTACAGATTCCTCACCTCTTCCTGTTAGGTTCTCCAGCCGGGTAGATTTCAGACACACTAGCCATGCCCCTGTTTCTCAGAAGAGAAGCTCCAGGATTCTGGGCATCCAGGACTGCCTCACTGTTCTACATTTCTGAGGGCACAAGCTTGCCATCACACTGCAACACCCAGCTCACACCAAGGCAGACCCAGGAATGGCCTGAGGAAGGAATATTAGTCCCCCCAAATCTCCATCAGCCCCCAAGCTATGCCAAACAAACATACTATTTAAGGTAGAACCAGGACTTAACTGTTCAAAACAGCTCCAAGGCAAGTCCCCTAGCCTGCCTCCTCCTCTAAAACAGATTGTCATCGTAAGCCCCTTTTAAATAGAAATGTTGGCACTGCCTTTAAGATTTTTGAACTCTGGTTTCAAGCAATCAATCAAATTATACATCTGTAAAGAGCAGCTGTTTTGCACAAAGTTAAAATGAAGTGAGGAAATGAAGAGGCTATCAGCTTGCGTACTTCCTAGATGTGTCCCAGGCACTGTTGTCCTGCACTGTGGCCTCAGGCCTACTTGGTTCCAGGCCCATCCTGACCGGGGCAGGGAGTGTTTCAGCAGCAACAGCCCAGCATCTGCTGGGGCCTGAACTGGTCATGGTAATCTAAGCCCAGTATCCAGGAGAGCTAACCCCTAGGCCTGTCACAGCTTTCAGTGTCGGCTTTTCCCTACTCCATGGTACATAGAAGATAGTATAACATACTGGTCAAAAATATGGACCCTGGAACCAGAGTTGGAGTCCCCGTTCTGCTACTTAGTAGCTGTGTGACCTTAGATAGGTTACTTGACCACTCTGTGCTTCAGTTTCCTTGTCTGTATAATGATGATGAGATTAGTGCCTATCTTCTGGAATTTTCTTGAGAATTAAAATAATGTATATAAAATGCATAGAATGATGCCTGGTTATTGTTTTTAAATAATTCCTTATTAGTGATAATAATTATTTGTTTTATTATTTTTTAAACACTTGCTATTATTTTATTATCTGGCTGGCACTGTCCCCTTTGCTTCTCTTCTTCTAATTAGACCTACAAGTTCCTCATACTCTGTAAACTGTTTCCTGTCTAGTGACTGGGGAGAAGATCAATACATAGCTGTTCATGCTGAGGTGTGACCCAACACCTGCTTCCAAATGGGGCTCTTCTTCTTGTATACCCTGCTCTGAGAATGCAAAGGCATATTCAGCTCTCAAAAAGTTTGCATTCCCAGAACTTAAAGGAAAAGCTGGCCAACCTTCCTTCTTCCCCAGAGACTCCAGGGAGCCCCTCTTCATATGGGCTCGGCCAACAGCTCCCATGTGGTGTGTGAGGAACTAGGGCAAAGGGAGTTGAAGGCCTTTGGAGATACTAAAACTATATTTCTGAGGGTGCAAGCTTTACTCAGGTATAATTAACAAAGTTGTGATATATTCAAAGTGTACAACATGATGATTTGATATATGTCCACATTATGAAATGATTCCCACAATCATTAATCATTAATTAAAAAGTTAATTAATACATCCATCACCTCACATAGTTACCTTTTTACTTTTTTCCCCTTCTTTTGGTGAGAAAGCTTAAGATCTCACCAAATTTCAGTACAGCATTATTAACTGTAGTCACCATGCTGTACATTCGATTCTCAGAACCTATTCATCTTAAAACTGGAAATTTGTACCCTTTGACCAACCTCTCCCTGTGTCCCCAACGTCCCAGCCACTGGCAACCACCATTCTACTGTCTGCTTCTATGAGGTTGACTTTTTACATTGAAACTAGTTCCAAAGGCCAATCCCAGAACAGAAGTTAAAGCAATGGTTAATCAGAATAATTGCAGATGTGTGGAAAAACTAGTGAAGAACAAGAAATCTGAGTCAAAATATAAATGAATTAAAACCCACTGGGCCAGGTCAAGAAGTTAAGTATATAATAAGGACCTGATGTAGAGCGCAGGGAACTCTACTCAGTACTCTGTAATGACCTATATGGGAAAAGAAACTAAAAAAGAGTAAATATATGTATAACTGATTCACTTTGATGTACAGCAGAAAGCAACACAACATTGTAAATCAACTATACTCTAATAAAGACTTTTAAAAAAAAGAAGTCAAGTATAGAATTTGAAATTTTCTATTAGAAATTTTGTCCTGTTCGAGAACATATGTTCTATTTGCATATAGTCATTCTCTATTCTAAGAATACCCCTACAAAGGAGATGGAATAGCAGGTGCATGGGCTGAAAAAAGTCTTACTTAAGGTTCCTTTGTATCTGGACCCAAGACAGTACCCCACCTTCTGTTTGACAACATTGCTTTAAACATGTTACAGTTAATTATATGACTTTTCCTCACATCACATTTTAATTTGGGAAGACATCCTTGTTTCTTGAGGAGATTTGCAGATTGGTCTAAACTCACTGGAAATACATTGACAGACTCATAGCGGATGAGTTATGTGTATTCTAAACTCATCCTATTTTTTCAACTTCAGAGGTGGCTTTCTAATCTCATTTCCAGCATCTAAAGGATATTTTGAGTCAGTTGGGATATGGAATAAGCCATACATTTATTTGTTTAATTTACACTTTGGATTTTTAAATAAGTATAAGGAATGACGAGACTATTTTAAATGTTTAATTCTGCCTCTTAAACACTGGTTAAAGGAGTAAAGTGTGAGGATAGTGCTACACATCAAGACAAGCTCTCAGGAGGCAGGAGGAAGGCAGGTGGTGTCCTGAACAACCATAGTGAGGAAGCCTGACCCAGGTAGTCTAAGTGTGTTCCCCAGGGCTATAAAAATCCAATAGTGAATAAGCAAAACTCATTCACTCAACAGTGAATGAGCAAAAACAGAAAGAGCAGAGAACTGGAAGACAGGTAGGAAGGTCAAATGCAAACAGGCCGGAGCTGAAAATAAACCTAAGATTAATTATAAATGAATTAAACCTACCAGCTCAAATTAGACAGCCAATTTTGCATTTGACATTTGTGAGTATACTTGTTATTACAACTTTTATTTGTGTGTACGTGTGTGTGTCTATGTTCTCAGAACGTATTAAGTATGTATTTTTTCAACATTCATTAGGAAACTTCCTTTTCTTAAAAAAAATTTTTTTTAAAAAAAATTTATGTGATATTCCCAGTCTGCAGAGTTGGTTTTGCAAGTCATTCTCAAATCTTGGTCTGCACCAGAATCCCTGGGAGATTCTAAATCAATATGGCTGGGCATCTGCCCAGCTTTTTACAAACTGCTCAGTGAGTCTGAGGACCACCGAAGCTTGTGAACTATCACCCCAGAGAATGTCTCCCTCCACACCCTGTAAGTGATGTAACTGCTACTTGGGGCTTTAACTCTCTTACTTCTCTCCTTCATTCATACTTGGGATCCCATTAAAATATAAGGAAAGTCACATGATCAATAAGAACCCCTTGAGATGTTTTTCCTATCCTCAAGTTACTTATCTGGAGAAACTAGTAGGGAGAGAGAGCACATACATGGAGAGTTCATCACTAACACAAGACAACCTGGGATGGGGGTGAAAGTGAGGGTGAGGCATGTCATATTTTGGCACATAAATGGGAGGGCAGACAAGGAGAGTTAGGGCTGCAATGACCAGGGCAGGCTTTCTAATAAAAGTGAGTCTTGAAGGGAACCCTAAAAGATGGGTAGAATGTGCACAGACATGAACTTGGAGTCATGCTGCAGGGTGAGAGAAGGTTGCAATTTGAGGTTGCCAGGCAATTATCAAGGTTCTTCTCTTTGCAGTAGTAAGATGCTAATTAAAAGCTGCCTTTGGCCCTCACAGGGGCTATCTAGTTAAAGCTCAAAGAGGAGGAATTTTTTTTAAAGAGTCCATAAAATTTAGTACCAACTTAATATTTATTCATTGTAAATCAGTGCAGAAGCCAGAATAGATCTAACACATTGTTGCTGAGTGTGTTCTGGAATCACGACACATTCTTGACTGGAATCAGAAAAGTGATAAAACTAAAGAAAAGGTCCTAGGTCTCCAATCCCACTTGCGGTTACAGTTCTGCCCTTGCCGTCTCCCGACAGGAACATCTCCAGGAATAGGAAGTTAGCAAAACCCAGAGCGATGGGTACAGAGTAAGTCAAATTTATAGAGTCTATATTGGATATACACAGTCCCAGCCCTGAACCTGGGCAACCAGGGCCTCTGCCCTTGGCTCCACAATGTAGAGACCCCTGATGCCCATTCCTCCTCCTGGTTACACTCCTCCCCATGAGATGAGGAGACCATAGGCCTAAGAGATATGCCCACCAGGAGTCTACGATCTCCTTTCTAGACAACACTCTGGGTACCTAGGACACTGGAATTCTTTGCCCTTCACAGGCCTCCTCCCCAGGTCCATATTCCCAAAGATGTACAGTGCCACCAACACGGACACACTCAGGTCCAAGGGGTGGCCAAGGGATACTTTTGGGAGAAGGTATGGACAGAGCTTGGACAAGTGGACAAAATGCATGAGGATCTTTGTGGTGAGAGATGGAGGAGAAGAGAACAAAGGTAGGTTAAGAGGACCTCAATTTCTACTCTTGTCTGAATGATGAAAATGTTAGGGGAAGACACCAAAGATTCCCAGTCTTTTGGGAATTGGGCCATGCCATCACAACTGCCTTCTACACAGCCCTTGTCTATTCGTTGTCCAACGACCAAATGTTAGGTGGCTATTTATTGCCTACATCTCACTCTTTCATAGAGAGGGAAGCATTCCACTCTATCCCCTGGAAGGAAACAGCAAAACGCTCCTCATCCTCTTTCTCCTTTCTTCTGTTTCTCCCCAAAGGAGGAGGAAAGACTTGTCTGATTGGTGAGGTTGAAGAAACGTCTGTAAATATATAGCTCAGCCCTTCCTGGGCTGTCTACGAGACTCTACCTGACCGCGGCCATCACTTTCTCTCCTCCATGCAGGGATCAGTAGAGACACTCAAAGCTTCTCCATCCTGTGATTGGTATGTTTGAAGATCCAATTTGGGGAGGAAGGAGTAGATAACCTCCATAGATCTGACTGAGCTCTCCAGCAGCAATCCCAGTCATCTCTCACTACAGACTCAAGGTCATCTTATGCACGGGGTGACATACACGCCAACTCTTACAATGCCAAGTCTGAGATGACCCATGGGTGGTGTTTGATGGATAATAGACAACAAGAAGTAAAAAAGGAGAAAGAGGAAAGGAAACTTCTTATCAGTTTAGGAGAGAAGACAACTGGAACAAGGGATCAGGAACCATAGAGAATAAATTGCAATGGGCAGCCAGGAAGATAAAAGTTGAAGGAAATAGTTCTGTCTGGAGAGAATAAAGCAAAGAAAGGATTGAAAAGGGAGATGGAGGTAGGGGATGGCACTAGTGGCATTTAATGTAACACACAGACATAAAGAAGAAATGTTCAAGGGAACCTAAAAGGACTCCAGGGGAGCAGATAACCTGCATAGGAGTGAAGACCTGGATTCCAGAAGAAGAACCCAGTGATTCCAGGGATCAAGGTTGACCACATGGTGTAAAAGTCCATCTTGCATGTTAAGCTTGGTCAAACTGCATTTTATGTATGTATGTATGTATGTATGTATGTATTTATTTATTTATTTTTGCTGCACTGGGTCTTCGTTGCTGCGTGCGGGCTTTCTCTAGTTGCACCGAACGGGGGCTATTCTTTGTTGTGGTGTGCGGGTTTCTCACTGCAGTGGCTTCTCTTGTTGCGGAGCACGGGCTCTAGGCGCTCGGGCTTCAGCAGGTGTGGCTTGTGGGCTCTAGAGTGCAGGCTCAGTAGTTGTGGCGCACAGGTTTAGTTGCTCCGCAGCATGTGGGATCTTCCCAGACCAGGGCTCGAACCCGTGTCCCTTGCATTGGCAGGCGGATTCTTAACCACTGCGCCACCAGGGAAGTCCCCAAACTGCATTTAATTGTTCAGCTAAGTGCCTGTGATTTACCTATTCCTGTCTGTGTCTACCTCGAAACCTGGAACTCCTCTCCCCATAAGGAAGGAGAGTCTGTGTGAGGAACAGTTGGCTGGATAAGACTGTGCTTTTGAACCATAAAGGAACCACAGTCCAAAGCATCCTGCATCCTCATCAACAATCCCAAAGTGAAAGTCTGAAAATGAGAGCAACTCTCCCAGCTGCTGCTGGTGGAAGCAATGGAAGTGACCAGTGGGGACTACCACTTATTCCAGACATCTTGTGCTCTCACGCACACTTTCATGCATACTTGCCTTTATCTAAGTTAAATGATGGCTGGGGGGTTGGTTCATTTTGTTTTAGGATTTCCTGCCCCACCTTGGGCTAACTGAAGACACCTTGGATATCATAAAACTAACACTGGAATTCATAAAACTACACATTTGGGATGGGATGTGCCCAAAGCTGACAGAGGTGAATTAATATACAAAACACGAAAGATACGAGAAAGAAGGAGCAAAGAGAAATAGAATGCCCTTGGAGAGAAGAAAATTTAGGTGGAAAAAAGACATAGAAACAGAAGCAGGAAGTTTTTTTAATGGAAAAAAAGAGGGAAGGGAAGAGGGAAGGGAGAGAGAAAAGAGTAGAGGGAAAGAGGTGGGGGGGAGGGGAGCAGGTAACGATTGGGTAGGTAAATAATTAGGGACAAGAGTAAGGAAAGGGGAAAATAAATGTTCTCTAAGTAAAACTATCTGCATCCACATGAAAACAAGGGTACTTTCTGCATTCATTCAACCTCTTTGTTGGTTGTTTCGTTTTAAAAAGCAGCAGGGAATGTCAAACAGCTGTTTTTACAGCTTCTGTCGCCTTGTCAAAGCCGGCCTGTGCAGTCTGACTGCGGGGCACACCCAGACAGCAGTGCGGGTAGTAAGGCGCTGCGTTAGCAGATGGGCCGAGTCCACAGACAGCTCAGCGAGAGAGGGATGGTGCCTGGCTCCCATCACGCTCCTCAGAGCCGGGAACCAAGACCCCCTGGGAATGCTGCTGGAGAGAGATAAGCAAACACTGCAGGCAGCATTTCTCCTTCCTGATTTAAAAAAAAAAAAAAAAAATGCACCTCGGGACAATCTTCCCTCAGTAGCAACAGCACAAAAACACGAAACTCAAAGTCAGATGACGTGGACTTGGGCCCAAATTCTACCATTTCTGAGCTATGTGCCGTCAGGCCAATTGTTTCACCTCTGAAACTCTGTTTCTCCATTTATGAAATGGGAATGATACTTCACAGGGTTCTCATAAGGACTGACTAATGTAATAACACAGCACACAGCCTAGAATACACATTCAGTAAATATGCTAAAACCCCATATTTGATTTAAAAAGAGAGCGAGAGCGAGAGCGAGAGCGAGAGCGAGAGAGAGAGAGAGAGAGAGAGAGAGAGAGAGAGAGATGATAGATACAGAGACAGATCAATAGAGAAAGATATAGATGTAGAGATGATAGAGATGGAGGTCAAGATCATGACTCAGGAAACGTCCTTCAAGTGCATGTCTGGTTTCTGATAAGTATAAGAAGGGACTTCTCACACTGTCTCCTCTTCTCCCACTCTTTGCCAATAGAGAGGCCACCTGGAAATCACAGTGGTGGACTCTCTTTTTTACTCCCCCTCCCAAATAAACCCT
Source organism: Phocoena phocoena (assembly GCF_963924675.1). Taxonomy (NCBI): domain Eukaryota; kingdom Metazoa; phylum Chordata; class Mammalia; order Artiodactyla; family Phocoenidae; genus Phocoena; species Phocoena phocoena. The sequence continues at coordinate 99,223,743 of NC_089219.1, forward strand.
CTGGCAGCACTGTTCTTAACCCTGCCAAGTCCAGCAGAGGTCTTTACCATGTAGGGGAGCGCCACGTAGGAGAAAGAGGCTTCCTCCCCTGGTAATCTGCTCCCTCCTAAGAGTGACTGTACAACTCATGGTTTGTCTGTGGTGGGGTGAGAGTGGCGGGCACACAGGGAGAACAACTAGGAAGGGGAAAAGACAAAAGCACCAGATTCCAAAAGGAGAGAACCAGAGAACCTTGGGTCAACGGTGTGGCCAAGGTTGTGGTCAAAGGTCGAGGAGGGTGTAACTAGATTAGGGCCTTTTCCTCACAAGACCATGAGTCACAGGGCTCCTGCCAGCTCACCAGCACCCTTGGCATCATTCTCATCCCGGAAGACAAGTGAGTGCTTTCCTCGGGACTTGGAGCATTACCCAATTTTGCCCTTTTCACTGACACTGTATGTGATAGTCTGAAAGCATGGTGCTTGGCCTGGCTGCTTCAGGGAGGCCTTTGGAGCCTGTTCTCATCACCACCTTCACTTGGGCACACCCGTTAACACTTACAGGGCCAAGAACAAGATAGTCAAAGCTATAAATCAAGCTAACAAACTGTGAGATAAAATATACTCTATCCTTGACACATATAGTTTCATAAGCCTGGAAAGTTTAAATCTAGAATTTTCAGGCTCCTTGGAGTTCTGCTCTGGCACATGGAGTTATGGGGAAAGATGACCTCCACCCTCCAGACTGCCTCCACCTCTTCCCACACTGGGTTTTGACTCACCCTTAAGGGACCTCACATACACACACACACGCACACACACGTGGACATCCAGCCCACATGTCCAAGTTCTGTGCACACCTTCCAATGACACAATCCACTCTTTAAAAGATATGTTGGGGTAGAAGCTTATGCAGACACTCTAAGCCCGCTTGGGGCCATTTGAGCAAAGTATTGCAGGTTCCCAGGTACCTGAAGTATGGCGAAGAAAGGGAGTCATGGGACTCGGATAGGCATATCCTCATGGCACCAAGGATTCCTTGCTCTTTGGGGAGTGTTATGGCTGGAAAAGTGGGACCCTCTAAAGTGCAAGTTCCAGAGCAGAGCCTCCTCATGCCCAGAGCATAAGGCATCCCTGGCAGCATCATGACCCATAGCACGCCCATTCCCCACCTAGGCGGTGTAGAGAACACCTCCCTCGGATTTGCTCCCCACCTGGGCTCTCACCACACCCGTCCAGCCACGCTCTTATCAACTCCAGGCAGAAACGCAGAGTCACTCAGGCCAAGAGCTCCTCTGGGAAGAGACTGAAGGGCAGGGAGAGGGAGAGCCAAGCTGGAGACTGAGGCAGGATGGAGCAGAGTTGGGACTCCTGGGGCCTGTCCATTGTTAAGCAGGCCTCCCACCAGATTTAATAGAGCATGGCTGCTGTGCTTTTCTCAGTGCTGAGGCCCTAATAGGCTCCCCCAGTGGGCCACTCAGGGCCCACACTGCCTCTGAGCAGCTGCTGTGCTGAGCGAGGGAGCGAGAGGCTCGTCTGCAGACCACGTGCCTGTCGCCTTCTGAGGAAGCCATCGCAGCACATCCTGGAACAGGCTCCCGAGGAGGCATCACAGTTTAGTATAATCCGTCAGCTTCACAGCTGCTGCTTGGGAGGGAGGGGGCCTGGGGAAGCAAGTGCCAAGCTGCTCAGGAATCAAGAGCATTCCCCAGGCCAGCCAAGAGAGAGCGAGACCCCAGCAAGAGAGGGCAGGGCTCCAGACCACCTCTGGCTTCCCCTCCAGCCTGTCACAGGCCTAGGGGCTCCCCAGAGGTGGTCAGCCACTTGCCCAGACCTCTGCTGGCCCCGAGGGCGCTGGGAGACTGGAACTCAGGGAGAGAGCCAGTCTTCGGGGTGAGGAAGACTGAATTCAAGAGCCCCCGCATCATCCACTGGTATGATCCACGGCAAGTTACTTCACCTCTCTAAGCCTCTATTTGCCTATCTGTGAAATGGAAGTGAAAGTAATTGTTATTCCAAGTCTTGATATTCAACTAGGAGTGTGCAAGGTATTAAAATATTGAAATATTTGGTAAAGAGCAGCGGTTCTCAAAGTGTAGTTTCTAGACCAGCAGCATCACCGTCACCTGGGAATGTGCTAGAAAGGCACATTCTTGGGGTCCACCCCAGACCTACTGAATCAGAAACTCCAGAGATGGGGCCTCGTACTCGATGTTTTCACAAGCCTTCCAGGTGAGTCTAAAGCAAGCTAAAATACAGAGTATTTCCACTGCCTTAAAACTCCTCTGTGTTCTCTCTAGTCATCCCTCCCCACCCCCTGGCAACCACTGATCTTTCCAGTGTCTCCATAGTTTTCCTTTTCCATCATGTCATATAGATGGAATCATGTAATATGCAGCCTTTTCAGATTGGCTTCTTTCACTTAGTAATATGCATTTATGCTTCCTCCATGTTGTTTCATGACTTGGTATCTGCTTTCTTTTTAGTGCTGAATGATATTCCATTGTCTGGATATATCACAGTATATCCAGTCACCTACTGAAGGGCACCCTGGTTGCTTCCAAATTTTGGCAATTATGCATAAAGCTGCTATAAACATCCATGTGCAGGTTTTTGTGTGGATATAGGTTTTCAACAACTCTGGGCAAATACTAAGGAGCGTGATTGCTAGATCATATGGTGAGAGTGTATTTAGTTTTATAAGAACTGCCAAAGTGTCTTCCAAAATGGTTGTACAATTTTGCATTCCCATCAACAATGAATGAGAGCTCCTGTTGCACCAAACCCTCTCCAGCATTTGCGTTGTCAGTGTTTTGGATTTGGGCCATTCTCCTATGTGTGTAGTGGTATCTCTTTGTTGTTTTAATTTGCATTTCCCTGATGACGTATGAGGTGTAGCATATTTATATGTGCTTATTTGCCTTCTATATCTTCTTTGGTGAGGTGTCTGTTCAGGTCTTTGACTCATTTTTCAATCAGATTGTTCATTTTCTGCTTGTTTAGTTTTAAGAATTCTTGGTGTACTTTAAGTAGTCCTTTATCACTTGTATCTTTTGCAAATATTTTTGCTTCAGTCTGTGGCTTGTCTTCTCAGTCTCTTGAGGTAAGTTGATGTTTTTTATTTGTTTTGTTTTGTTTTAGTAACACAGTGATAAAGGGCAAAAATAATAAATATTTAGGGAAAGGTGTGACAAGAATTCTCAGACACCCCACAGTGAGAGTTCTGGGGCTCAGGGACACAGGCCATATGGCTCTAACAAGTCCCCTGGCTCCAGTCCCTTATTTCCACTTATCTCCAAGACAAGGCTCTGTCCTTAGATAAAGAACTCTCCAGCCCAAATTCCCCAGAACAATTTTCTGCTTCAACAGACAAATCATCAGTGCTTCTTAACCCTTTGGGGACCACTGACCTCTTTGAGAATCTGATGAAAGCCGCAGGCTTCTCCCCAGTAAAATAAACACACACACACACACACACACACACACACACACACAAACATACACATTACATGCCAATTCAGGTGTCCACAGGCTTCCCAAAGCCCATGCAACATTCAGTGACCCCAGATTAGGAGGCCATGCTGGAGACGGGGAAGAGAAAGACTTGAGATGCTTGTAGTCAACCAGTCAGGGCACCAATGGGCAAAGTACAAGACATTTCCTTCTCAAGACAAACCCAAACTCACAGTCCCTATCTTCCAAGTCCTCTAGGCTCTTCCCTTGCCTGTGCCTTGCTCTTTTAAGATCTGGGGAGGAAATGAAGAAGAATCAGTGGCCAGAGCTTGGAGCCATCATTCAGCCCTGGTCACACTGACCTCATGCAACCCCGAACCAGAGCGAATGAGCTGTCCTCACCCCCACCAGCCCCGGTGGTGGCTGTTCTCCAGCTGCAACAAATCAACCCTATGGCAGGCGGCGCCTCCCCTCTACCCCCCGAGGCCTTCTAGGGGTCCAGCTGGTGGTCCGGCTGCCCGGGACCTTCAGTTCAGAAAGAAGTGCAGGAAGTAGGGGAGGCAAGTGTGGCAGCAAGAGTGCAAAAATGCGAGGGGACACTCACTCTCAGGGCCCTGCAAAGAAGACCACCGCGATGCATGTGGCCAGTGTCCTTCCCTGGATACAGAAAGAGCTGACTGCAAAAGCTTCAGCTCAGCTAAGATGGTTTGTGTCAAATCACAGCCACCTCAGAGCAAAGCTCCCTGGCAATTCACCAGCTGCAAGCCCACCTTTGGTGACCTTTGAGAGTGAGGGAGGGTTGGCTCCTATATGGAAAATACAGCAGAGACGTTGTTAACACCTTACACGGGGCACTGGAGGAGCTTGGAACTTGCAAGGAAAGTGTCTTTCTCCGCAGCCCCGCCTGGGGTGAGTGTGAGTCCGCTGTGGAGAGAGGGGGAGACTCGCCTCGGTGAGAGCTGGGCGTGGCTGCTTGGGCCCCCTCCTGACCCAAGGAGGAGTCCTCTCCTAGAGGGTCCTCCCAGTGCCATTCACATGCAGCCTCGGGAGCTTGCCCGAGTCCTTCCACCCTGCAAAACCGAGCTCCCAGCGTTCCCACTCCGCTCACCCTCTCCCAATCTGTCAGCTGCCTAAGGCTTCCCCCATCTGCCCAGGCTAGGGAGATGCCAGCACACTACAGGAGGGCCAGATCCCACCCACCTCACTCTCTGCCCCAATCCTCTGGCGGTGGTGGCTGAGGAGGGGCGTGGGGGGGGGGCGGCGGTGTTGAACAGACAGGAACTGAGAAGGGCAGGAAAAGGGATTATCAACAGCTCCTCAGGTGTAAAGATGGTAAGCCCCTGAAAGCTAAGAAGGGTGTGAAATTCATCCTTCAACTCTTTGCGGAAATGGAGGTCCTCACCCGCTGGATCTCCTCATCCAGGCACTCCGGGAGGTATGGAGCAGGTGTGGCAGGAAGCTCTCAACTGAGGGTGAGACCCGCTTTCCCGGACTGTGTACGTCTTTGCTCTGCTCACCATCACCCCATTACCCAGACCTCACCCCACTCCCCTGACACTGTTACTGGGCTGGACCTTGGAAAAGGTGATGTGGAGGCCAATGAAGAGGTAGGGGACAGACACACACACAGAACAACCTAGAAGTCAAAGGTTTTTTTCCTAACCCTCATCCCTTAGGAGGGTTTCCAGGGTTGGGAGAGTGAAGGTGATGAACTTACAAAAAAAAGTTGACCTATAGAGAATGATGAGATTGTAAATAATTTGAAGTCTTCATAACAAGAGTTTGTCACAGCTTTAAAGGCTTCAGGAAGACAGGACAGAAAAGTCTGGAAGTCAGCTCTGTGGTTCATGACGCGGTGCCACTCCCACCCCACTCTGGGGCATCACAAGATGTTCTGCCTTCCTGGGTCTCAAATTCATGACATAAATATTTATTGAGCATCTTCATTGTGCCAAGCATTGTGCCAAGTATTGGAGATCAAACTAAGAATAGCTAACATTCACTACCTGGTTTTTAGGTACAGACGCTGTTCTAAGCACGTTGCTTATATCTCCCTATGAGGTAGACACTACTATTATCCTCACTTTATATATGAGGACACTGTGGCACAGAGAAATTCAGCAATGTGCTTATGTCTCCCAGCTAGGAAGTGGTAGGACACTGACTGTCCGATCCCAGACCACGCCCTTAACCACTACTGAACACTCCCTCTCAAGGCAAAAACAGACACACTGTCTGCTTCACGACCTTACGGTCTAAGGAAAAGTAGAGCCTGTGGGCCTGTCCTTATAAATAAAGTTTTATTGTAACACAACCTCACTCATTTGTTTACCTATTGTTCATGTCTGCTTTCATATGACAGTGGCTCCATTAAGTGGTTGTGATAGAAACTGCATGGCCCGCAAATCCTAAGATATTTACTCTGTGGCTCTTTACAGAAAGAATGTGCCAACTCCTGGTCTAGTGAAATAAAACCATCTTGCTGTCCCATGGGAAATCAGGAGGACACATGAGGTGATGAGAGCGACAATGCTTTGAGCTCTTTGGTCTAAGAAGTGGTCAACACATCAAGCCAGAGTATATCCAGCCTGTCACCCAACGTTCCATCTATTCCATCTCCAGGATAACCAGCCAGGATGATTTTGAATCGCTCTTCTCTTAATCGTCCCACTGTCACTCAGTATCCTGGGCCCAGAGGAGACAGATGGGGCACCCACTGGCAAGAGTCATAACTAGTTATAGCTAGAGGGAATAGATCTGTCTTCACAGGCGCAGACACTGCAGGCAGCTTGGGAGGGTGGTGAGCTCTGCCTCCAGCTAGAGAGGTTGCTCATTGATCCACCTAATCATTCAATATTTGTTAAGCACCCACTATGTGCCAGGTCCCAGGGTGGGTGCTGTGCTCATAGGGAGTCCCACTATGGATGCGGTTCAGACAAAATCATACATTAGACAAGGATTAGACAAAAAACACCATACCGTACCTTCTAATTCTAAGATGCCATGCTTCAGTGTTCTCTAGGGTTTGCCCCCTCACGAGGAAGTCCTTCATATTCAGGTGGTACACAAGAGAGGATCAAATTTGGAGAAAGCTGCCGCCCTACTTTTCTTCCTTCCAAGGCAAGCTTCCAGCTTTTTCCAATTCTACCCCACTGTATCGCAGAGTAGCTTGCTCAGCAAATAGCTGCTGGATATGGAAATATACATATACATACATATGTATATATATATATATATATATATATATATATATAAAAGAAGCCTCAAATTATTTTATTCAGCTTTGATTAAATGGCACCTAATTTAAAAACACAGCATTAAGAGAAAACTTTAAATAAAGAAACTATTGGCACAAGTGTCTTGAGGATGTAAAACCTGGAGTTGGCATGGGCCTTTGCTTAGATAGGTGAAAAATGTTAGAAAACATTTACATATCAGATACAAAATTTAGGTTAAATCCATACTTTTTCGGCATCTTGTCATCGTAAAGTTGAGTTTCCATCTAAGTCTGTTCGTGAAAAAAGGCAAAGAACTTTCCTATAATATTGACTCATTTAAGAATTCCTAAGACTTGTAATCATGAGACCATTAATGTTTGTATAGGAGTCAACATGTGTTGCAATGTTTGCTGTAGAAAACTGTTCACTTAAAGTAGTTAAAGTCTGTTTATCAAAGGAGGTTGAATTTTCTCACCAGCCTTGCTATAATTAATCCACTGACAATGACCTCACTGGTCTTGTTATAATTCAACCAGTGAAAAAGACTTGGCGGAGCCTCTTAAAATTAGGAACATGACTAAAGGCATTCCTTCCCTCAAAAAAAAAGAGTTATTTTGAAAGTAAAATAAATGTGGTTCTAACAGATTAACTTCAAAATACCATGCAGAATCTCAATTTTCCACAACAGGGGAATTCTCTTGTAAGGAGGCTTAATGAGACTCTGCTCGAAGATTATTTTTCCCTCTCTAATGCCAATGTGTGTGCACATCTTCAGGTCACAGAGGATATTTCTAGAGGCTCGGCCCCTGCTCATTCCTCCTGCTTCACTCCAAGACTGAGAAAAATACAGAACATTCAACTTCTCCACAAGCCACTATCCAGAATCCTCATTACCTTCCCTGGAGCTCAGCCCCATGGAAGGGCTCTGGAAAGCTGGCCTGGGGAGGCTACAGTGTTGGGAAGCTCCAGGGAAGGCCCAGTCCGCAGCCTCCTGAGCCAGAAGGCTGCAACCAGAGAAGTGATTTGCTCTTTAAGGCACTTTTTTCTCCCAGCTAGGATCAGAGGAATGGTGCTGGCTGTTTTTGAAAGCTTCTGGGGTCAGACAAAAACACTAATAGAATGACAGTAGGAAAAGACAAATATAGCATTTTTATGCCAGGCGTCTCTCGGGGGAGCTGGCTAGATGACCCCAGTGTAGCCGCCAGAAAACCATGTGGTGCTATCCATCTCGGCCTCCCAGGCCTGGCCAATCCACACATGTCCCAAGAAGAAGTTCTGCTGAAGGTATGTGCGCTCCAGAAGGAGACTCAGAGTGAGGCTGGGTTTTCAATGATCTGTTGCTCAACTGAAAATAGTTAAGACTGTTCTCTATTTCTGGGCAAGGTTAAACTGAGAACCACCTAGGTACCAGGGAGGCATCAAATCCTCGTAGATTCTCAGGTGCTGAAGGACACCCAGGCACCCCAGTGAGAGCACCCAGCTTCAGATGAAAACCTCCAGGGAGCAACTTCCTCCTCCTCCCCTCTGCCCTTCTCTGCTTTCCATACAATATTTGTTTTTCTCTTTCTGACTTACTTCACTCTGTATGACAGACTCTAGGTCCATCCACCTCACAACAAATAGTTCAATTTCGTTCCTTTTTATGGCTGAGTAATATTCCATTGTATATATGTGCCACATCTTCTTTATCCATTCATCCTGTGATGGACACTTAGGTTGCTTCCATGTCCTGACTACCGTAAATAGAGCTGCAATGAACATTGTGGTACATGACTCTTTTAGAATTATGATTTTCTCAGGGTATATGTCCACCAGGGCTCTTGTCAGTAGTTGGGAGGGGGAAGAGGGTAAGAGGCGCTCAGGAGCCTTTTCGGTGTCTCTATTAGGGTCCTTCCTAAAATGGATAGAAGTGGATAACTTACTGCCCTTTCTTTTTCCATCCTCTTTTCGCACGTGGAATTGAAAGTTAATTCTAAGCATCTGCTCCTAGGGGACCCTAGTTCAGCACCCCAACCTGAGACGTAAAGGTATCTCCCCTAATTCTGGAGAGTTCCTACCTTCCCCACCCCCAGGTCATCTATAGCTGTCTTCAGGCAGCCACCAGAAACAGAAGAAGTGGCAGAAGCAGAGACAGATGTGGACAGGCCCAGGAGCCAACACAGTGCCGTCTTCCCTGCCCCATGTACCTCACAAACCCACGCGGACCTGCACAGGAAAGCTCCAGGGCAGCAGCCACCTTCTCTGCAGCATCACCCCACCTTCCTCCACCTCAGCACCAGGGCTCTTCATGTCTCTGTTCCTCCTTCCAGCCCAGAACTGGATCAAGGGAGCAAAGAATGAAGATGATATTTTCAGTGAAGTTCTCTGACCTCTCTGTAGGGTGGCCAGAGGGGAGGTGTCCCTTCTGGAACTGACCAGGGCTCCTTCCTTCTCCTGCCAGAAACAGCTAGTAGGAGGGAACACCGGTGACCAAGAGAACTTGGTGTTCCTCCCAGAGGAACCTGAGGGCAAAGCACAGATTCTTCCAGAAGTAAGCAGATATCACAGGGTAGGGGCTACTCTTCACCTGTTGTTCACTCAAAGAAGCAGGCATATTTTTCAAGTCAAAAAAGGAGTTATAGCCTACTCAAGGAATCTTTTTCTGATGTATTATATTTGTTTAGATAAAGCCTTATAAAGGTATGCAAATTAAATCACACGAAGTTATGTATTTATTGAATAAAGAAGGATGTGGTGGCCAAAACTGAAGAGGGAGACTTTGGGACAGGGCTTTCCAGAGAGCAACTCATAGAGGAAGTGATCTGGGACCTTCTTAACTCTTGAAAAATCCCACCTGCTATGTGCCTCCATTGTTGCATTTATCACATTATATTTTAAAGCATTTTCCCATTTGCTTTTTGCATATACCAGGAGCTCTTTGAGACCAAAGCCTCCACACTATTTATCTTTGAATCCCCTGTGTCCAGTGCTAGGCCTTAGAGGAGCGCCATAAATACTTGTTGAGTGATTCATCTATGCACTGGGAGACTGTAAGTTGTGCCCACCAGGAAACAAATGCTCTCTAAACTTAAGGTCTGTGTTCTTTCATTTTTCTTGTTTACTTAATTTCAAAGTAAAATTTCTTAAGAAAAAACAAACACACACCCACACACAATCTCTCTTGGTTGAACCACGGAGAAAAGGATTTGTCCATGCTTAAGTGTGTATTGGTAGTAGTGAAAGCAAGATCAAGGTCCATTGTAAGGGGAGATGAAGACTGCATGAAGAAAGTTGTCAAACTTCATGCAAAAACTCTTAAGAGAAATTTATTTAAGTGTCCAACTAAGCCTCAGGCTATAGAAATTCCAAGAGCTATTCAATACAAAGGAGCTAGGAAACCAGTCTGAGAGTGGAGTCTCGTCAAAAAAGCAGATGGTTGATCCAGGAAGATCTAGCACCAAACTGCTACGAAGAATCTCCATCAAAGGGTCCTTAGACATTCATCAAAGGGATCTTTTCTAGGTGCAGCCCATCATGCTGTGACACCTACTCCCGGGGCATCATATTGGTGACACGGATAGACTGGGAGACCATTGTAGCTGCCTATCTGTTACTGTAGAGAGGAATCCCTCAGAAACTCTTTCTGGCTTGTGTCTCGAAGCACTCCACTTTACATGTTTGTCCCCTGCTACATGCAAGGAGACGGACCCACACACACGAGTTTGATGACCTGAGGGAGTTAAGAAGGACGTGAGTCTATCCGGGCAAATAAGGTACATAGCTGTTTCCCTTTAGTTAGTTAATACAATTCAGTTCCGTTTGCGGGAATAAACAGACCTCCTCACCAGGGAACACAACAACACATTTATCGAGCACTTTCTATGTAGTAGACACAGTGGAGGCAGCCATGTTTTAATTAGTGAGGTTACACTTGGGTAACGAACCCCCAAAGCTCAGTGACTGAAAACATGAGAAGCTGGCTTCTTTCCTGTGACAGCTCAGGAAGATGTTCAGGTCCGTCCCCATAGTTTGGCAGCCTCCAATGTCACCGCGCCATCACCATCATGGTGGCAAGGGTGGGGAGCCGTAGTCTCAATCTCTTGACTTGCGTGACACATTCCAGTGGGAAGGAGGTGGCCTCTCCTAACTGCCAGGGAGGCTGAGAGAAGCAAGGCGCTAAGAAGCCCTTTCCAGCCGTCCTCACCCTCAGCCAGCCCTGCTAATTAAGCACACTTCGTCACAGGGGCACAACAACCTTCTCCAGGCTGGATCCTGGGCTGGCTTGGTCCTCCTCAGCTGCCGGTCATCCCCTCCCACTGCAGTTCCCAATACACCTGCAAAGCTGGGGTTCATTGCCCACCCCAAATCACTCCCTCACTCACTAAGTCAACATGGATTGACTTCGCATTCTATGCCAGGCATGGGGTAGGTGCTGGGGACACAGTGCTGTATGAGCCATGCATGGTCAAGGTCTCCACAGAACTTACATTCCCTTGTGCAGGAGACAAACAAGAAAAAGCCAACCAATCATTAAACACATGCTTTTCTACAGCAGTAAGAGTTTTAACGGAAATAAAAGTCATATGAGTGAAAGGTCTAGGGTCAGAGGGCTACTTTGGATGGAGAGGTCAGGGAAGCCCTCTCAGAGCCCGAAGAGGAGAGGATGAACAGCCATACGGACAGCGTGGGAGGTTGCACTGGGCAGCAAGTCCTAAGGCCTTGGGCAAAAATGGGTTTGGCATGTCTGAGGACCTACAGGAAGGCCAGTGTGGCTGGTCTCCCATGCGAAGGGGAGTGGCCTGAGCTGAGATCAGAGAGGTCAACGGGGCCATATAACAAAGGGTGCGCCATGGCAAGAGGCCATTTGGTCACAGAGCAAATGTCTACTGAGCATCCATGAGTCCAGAGACTGAAGACACCACAGTGAAGATGTAAATCCCTTCCTTTCTGGAGCCCATACATGCCAGGGGAGACACAAAGCCAGCAAACAAATGAACAACATCGTGTCAGGTAGTGGTAAGAGTTCTGAATGAGGTGGAGCAGGATTCCAGAGTAGATTGATGAGGCTTCTATTACAGATGGGACGGGAAGGCAGGGCCTCTGGTGAGAAGAGCAGAGACCTGGAGGAAGCGAGGGGAGGAACCAAGTGTCTGAGGGACTGGCGTTCAGAGAGCTCTTAGGGTTGCCTGGTAAAGTACAGGATGCCCAGTTACATTGGAAATTCAGATAAATAAATATGGCACAGGGCACACTCATACTAAAAATTGTTTATTGTCTCTTTGAAATGCAATGTCCACTGGGCATCCTGTATCTTTATTTGCTAAGGCTGGCAACTATAAGAGGGAGGGAACAGAAAGTGTGAAGACCCTGAGGTGGGAGCATGCTTGGCATGTTCCAAGCACAGCATGGAGGCTCCTGTGGGGCAGGTGGTGGGAGGTAAGCCTGGAGGGAGAGGCAAAGGCCAGGGCGTGCAGGGCTGCGGGGGCCCTGGTGAGCAGCTTGGATTTTATTCTAATTGGAATGGGAGACCTTGCTGGATTTTGAGCAGCTGTGTGAAGGATAGAAAGAGAAGACACAGAGTTGCTGTGTGTTCCTTCCAAAAGAGTCAAACAGGGGAGGTAGAAGATCAAGCTTATTCCAGGTCCCAGTGTCCTGCAGTACTACCCCTGCCACCGGGTAGCCAAAGAGATGAGACCTGGGGAGTTTGGGGAACCACCGACTCAGATGGGGCCATCATTTTATGTGCAGGTATTAGATACTTCGTCTCTCAACTCCCCCTTCTCTCCTTCTCGAGGACCCCTCTAATCAATGGAGGTTAGAGGGTTAATCAGAGTGCCCAGGGCTCAGGTCCCCACTATTTCCTTATCCCTTAAAACAGCAGTCCCCAACATTTTTGGCACCAGGGACCGGTTTCATGGAAGACAATTTTTCCATGGCCGGGGTTGGGGTAGGGGGTAAGGATAGTTCAGGCGGTAACGCGAGTGATGGGGAGCAATGGGGAGCGGCAGATGAAGCTTCGCTCGCTTGACCGCTGCTCGCCTCCTGCTGTGTGGCCCAGTTCCTAACGGGCCTCGGACCGGGGGTGGGGTGTTGGGGACCCCTGCCCTAAGGAAAAGCGCAGTTAATACTGCAGCCCACAGGCCCCAGGGCATAGTCCTGGAACCCACTGGCCCAGCCTCCGTGCCACTACCTACTCCACAGCTTCTCTCCATTCAAAATGGGGCAAAGACCACCCTGGGAGAAATGTGCAGTAGATAGATCCCCCTCCTCTTTTCTTGACCTGGCTGCTCTTCTGACAAGTCAAGGGTGGCAACAGAGGGAAAGAAGAGGCAGGGTTTCCTTGGGTCTGGCCACTGCTATTGATTCTTTCTCCTCTTGTAAGCAGTCCTGTGTCTACAGTCTGGGCTCTTGGTGCTCCAGCTGTCGGCTTTAATCAATAGCAAGAGTAAATACAGGCAGACGCTGACTCTTCCCAGGATACTCTGAAAGCTTCTCACACTCAGCTTGAAAAGGAACGTTTTCTGGGATTGATTCGGGACATGTGACTCTATAAGCATCCAGACTCCAGCTGAGAGGAGACAAGGAAAGAGCTGGGACAAAGGGGTCCTTCCCTCAAAGATTTGATGGAGGGAGGTTTCTTTATGATTTGTCAAGAAGCTCTAGACCTCGGTTTCCAATAGAGCCATCTGATTCCAATTTCAGTGGTTGAATGATCCTCTATAAAGAGTATTAATATGAGAGTCATAGATCTACCTAGAAGGGGTTCTCCAGTGATTTGTCTCTGTCCTTGGCTTTGTCCTGTAAAACACCTACTTCAATAGCTTGAATAGAAGCACACCAGGAAAGTTTACAGATGACCCAAAATAGGGCGTGGTGTGATGTAGGGGAAAAATACTAAGCCAGCCAAATAAACTTGGGCAATTTTCTTAACCACTCTGAGCTGCAGTTTTCACATCTGTAAAATGACATAATAAATCCTACTTCGTTAGTTTGTCCTGCGGATTAAATTAGATGCCCTATGCAAAGCACTTATCCCAATGTCTGGCACAAAGGACACAATAAATAGTAGTAATTTCCTTCCTTCCATTTTGTCATCTGTAAAATGGGGACAATAAAAGTATAAATGTCATTAAATGTGAAACTCAGTTGAGTCAGGAAAGGAAAACTTAGCTGTTGGAGAGCTACCACATGCTAGAATAATAGACCAGAATCAAGAAAATGAACATTAATAAGCCATGCAACTAAAAACTAATAACAACACAGAGAATACAAACTTGATAACAATTCCCATTAAAAAGGCCCAAGAGTTTTAATTAGCCACAAGCTCAGTCTGAAACAAGAGTGGGACACATTTACCATGAGAAGCTTATGCAATTATAAATTACATAATAATAATAATTAACATATACTGAACACTTACTATGTCCCAAGTGACACTCTAAGTTTTGTACTTTACTCATTTAATGCCCCCAATTACCCTATGAGCTGCTACTTTCATCACTAGCTTATAGATGACAAATCTGAAGGAAAGAGAAGTTAAGTAAATTGCCTATGGTCACAGAGCTTATTAATAGCAGTGCTGAGACGGAAATAGCAGAGCTGTGCACACTTCAGACCACATCTGGAGTTACTGGGTTCGTTCTGAGTACCACGTCAGATATAGCCACATTGTCCCTACCCAGATGCCACCTCAGCCCTCAACTGTTCTATGCCAACAGGTTAGGAGGGAGAGGTTAGGGATGGCATAGCTTAGAATTAAGCCACCCACTTAGGTCCAGGCTCTAAAGGCCAAGCCATGACATCAAGACATTCACATTGCCCTTCAGATCATCTTACTGCTTATCAGACAAGAGACCCTGTGCCTCATGGAAGGGCCTTGGGTGCCCTATTGCCCCTGAATTGTCACATCTCTTCCCCCTCTCTTCTCTCTCAGCCCATTCACCTGAGCCCTATAAATTGATGGCTACCTGCCATTAAAAATGATGGTACCAGAAAATGAGGCAAGCTGGATATTTCTTTGAAGTCTCATACCTTCTAAAAATTCATGCAAATTTTGTACTCTCCATGATATATCTAGGTTTGTTTTAATATAAAAATGATATTTTAGGGCTTCCCTGGTGGCGCAGTTGGTTGAGAGTCCGCCTGCTGATGCAGGGGACACAGGTTCGTGCCCCAGTCCGGGAGGATCCCACATGCCGCGGAGCGGCTGGGCCCGTGGGCCATGGCTGCTGGGCCTGCGCGTCCGGAGCCTGTGCTCCACAACGGGAGAGGCCACAGCAGTGAGAGGCCCGCGTACCACAAAAAAAAAAAAAAAAAAAAATGATATTTTAGGCAACTTACCACTGAGTAAAATTGATGCTCTGGAGTGATGAATCACAGTTTTCATAGAACTCCTGGCACACTGCTACATGTCCCCAGTTTGAAAAGTTCAGGACGGCAGACGCACATTTCATAACACAGAAAGATGTCCAGGGCATATCATAAGGTAATAAGAGGTTACCACACAGTATGTACAGTAGGCTTCTATTTTTTGTATCCCCTCTGGAAGGCTACGCGTTACTCCTGGGTTGTAAGACTGTGGGTGATTTTTATTTTGCTCTTTTTGCTTCCTATATAATTTTTCTAAAATAAGCATATATATTATTTGTGAGGGCAGAGTATGGGGTTTTGTTGTGGTGGGTTTTTGCAGGGGGGGTTGTTAGTTTGGCTTTTTAAGATTTAAGAGTTTATGACCACCTGAATTTTCCAGACACTTGCTTCAGCTGGCTGTACCTTTCAGACCCTGAGATCTTTGCCCTCTGAAGCAGGGGAGCCAAGTAAAATAAAACACCATACACTCAGATTTAACCAGACACCCTCCCTGGCACCCCACCTTGCTCTTTGTCAACTTTGCCAGCAATGACCTTGAATACCTAGTATACTCACACAAGTCCCTCTCACTTTTGAGGTTTGCTATGGGACACCCCAGTGGTCAATCCCAACTCTGCTTAATCTTACAGTAAAATGTTTCTGTGTCCTGCCCACACCCTCCCAACAACCAGCTCCTGTCTTCTCACCTCCAGCCTTAATGCTGCTGGCTCACATGTACCCTGCAGGTCAAGGAGTAAAGCCCTCCCCACATTGGACTGTGTAACTCACACTGGATGCTGTCTGAATATTGTCACAACTCACTGCACATTTGGAACCTATGGCTCAGTTCTCAGCTTCTTCCCCAGAAGTTGCCCCACTGCAAGTTCAGTTTCCCAGTCTTCTGTCCCTACTTCATACCAGCTACAGGCTGGGACTTCAGCTGGGCTATCAGCCAAAACATCTACACTTGGCCTCTCCATATGATTTTTCACTTGGGTCAGTTTGGGCTTCTTCACAAAACGGGAAGTTCCAAAGAGAACAAGATGGAAGTGCATGGTATTTTTATGACCTCACCTCACACAGCATCACTTCTGCCATCTTTCATTGGTCATGGAAGTCATGAAGGTCTTCCCAGGTTCAAGGGAAGGGAAAATAGACCCCATCACTTGATAGGAAGACTGTCACCACATTGCAAGAAGAACGTGTGGGATGGGATATGTTGTGTCAGCCATCTTTGAAAATTGTGATCTACCACAATTACACAGCCAGCAAATTGGGTAGAGCCAGTATTTGAACCCAGATCAGCATAAATGCAAAGCCTGTGCTCATAAACCATGGCAGTACACTACCAAGAGAGATTCATAATGCCTCAAGCTCTGAGTCTGGCATACAGAGTACGACGCATCGTGAAGACATTAACCAACAGCATGTCCAGAAGAGGGAGGCCAAGATGATGAGATGCCCAGAAACAATGACATATGATTTAACAAGTAGTTGAGGAGATTTAGCCTGAAGAAGACAAAACTTAAAAGTAACTTGGAAGCTCTCTCAAGTCCACTAAAGGTGAATATGCGGAAGAAGGAAGACAGATTGTGTCTTGCCTCCTCCAGCGAAGGAGGAGACAGGCAGAATCCAATCCACTGCAGCAGTTCAGTACACATGGCAGAGCGCTGGCTTTGAAACCTTACTGGTTTGCTAGGCAAACCAGGTCTACCTCCCGGCTGCACCTCTTAGGCAAATCACTTATCCTCTCTAGGTCTCATTTTCCACATCTGTAAAATGGAGATAATAAAACCTATCTTACAGGGTTGTTGTAAAAATTAAAGATGATACAGGTAAAGCAACCTGACATACAGTAATTAATAAATAATAGCTGCTATTTTTGTTATTGCTGTCATTGTTGTTCATTAGAGCTATTCAACAATGAGATTGGCTGCCTTTCAAAAACATGAGGTCCCAGAAAGAAATTTTATACTTAGCAATGACAAGTATCTAGATGGGATGCTGGACTCAAAACCAGGAAGCTCTGGGTCCCTGCCCACCTTGGGCTCACCAGAGATGAAGGCCAACCCAGAGGGACTTCATTGTCCCTTGGGTGGACTTAGCCTTGGGACCTGCTGAGGCCCTGGTAGCAACGTCTAGGAGAGAAAAAGAGGAAGCCAGGAAGACATTGGGCTGAGAAGACAGCACTGGATCCCTGAGGGAGGCCTGGGTAGAGGCAGCAGAGGTCTTTGGGCAAAGGCAGTAATAGAATCAGAAAGATGTCAGTGGGATGCTGGAAACATCTGTCTAGATTGGATGTACCTAAGCAGGGTTCCTGGGGAGTCTGCAATCCCAAGAAGAAGGACATGGTGAGAATGTTAGGAGCTGGGACCCCAGACAACAAGGGTGACCCCAATAAGCACTGATTACAAATCAGGAAACCAAGACCTAATCAGATCTTATAGACTGGCAAACAACATAGGGGCAAGAGAGAAGGTAGTGAAAACAAGGAAGGAAGGGGGAAGCTGATAAAAATAAAAAAAATAAATAAAAAAACCAATTTGTATAGCACTCACTATGTGCCAAGGATGGTTTTAAACATATTATGAATGTTAACTCACTTCACCATCACAATGATCCTATAAGATATGTGTTGTTATTATTATCCCCATCTTACAAGTGAGGAAACCAAGGTATAGAGAGGCTGTTACTTGCCTAAGTTTTAACAGGTAGAAGTTGTCAGAGTCAGGTTTGAACCCAGGAAATCTGGTTCCAGCGTTGTGATCTTTACCACTCAACTCTTATGCCTGTCCAGGTGCACATACCACTTAATTTAATTTTAAAGGTAATTATTATTGCCTCTGTTTTCTGAGGAGGAAAATAGAAGCTCAGAGGAACAGAGAAGCTTTCCCAATATCAAACAGCGAGTAGAGAACTGAGGCAGGGTATTAACATAGGTCTGTCAGCTCCTGCAATTACACGCAGTCCTCTGTTTAACAGGCACGAGGACTTAGGACCCACCAGAGGATGTTTGGTACCAGCTAAGAGAAACAGGAGCAATTGATTCCGCTTGCTATAGCCAGGCTATGAGCCAAAGGTGTCCTGGCCTGCCTTGGGCTGAGTGCGTCAAATTTCAAGGTCATGGCTGGGTCTCAGTGCCCTTTTACAGGGACAATGTCCCCAAGGTAGGACAGCAGTTCCCTCCCCCCAACTTGCCACATCTCCCCCACAAATGCAGGCATGCCTGGGCTTGGTGTCACGTGATAAATTCCAGTCTCTGACAGCAAAACTCCCAGGCCCCATCCCTGTCTGCCTATTAAGCGGCAAGACCTTTCCCTGACTCAACAGGGAAAACCTCGGAGGAAAAGGAAAAAAGACTGGGTTTCCAGAACATTAAACTTCCATTGCCACTACTGCCTGCCAATCTCCCTGCTAATCACTTGGAGCAAAGAAAGCCAATGCACATTGGAGGGCGCGGGAGGTGGGGTAGATGCTCACTGCATCACTGCCTGCTGACAGTCCTTGTTTCTCCAGCAGAAAGGGACCTTGAAAGGTCAGCTCATCCCTCTTCCTGCCCTGGCCCAGACTCACTTCACGCAGAGAAAGAAACCTGGCCTAGCCAAAGGGACAGTTCTCCCTCCATATTTGGTAACAAAAATATCAACCAGAGTTTATTCAAGAACCAACAGATATTTAGTAAGCACTGTCCATGTGCCAGGCACTGGTCTGATTAAATAAGGCTCCAACCCTCTGTCTCCATAGTTTATAATCAGGGGCTTAAGGACCAAAGAAAGGAGTACTCCTCAGATTTGAGGATATAAATACTGAAAGCCTTTCTCTGTCATTGTACTCCACCGCCTCCACCAGGACCTCACAAAGCACACATTCCTTCTGCCTTCTTTGCTGGCTTTCTTTTTCTGGGAAGGATTTTCATGTACAGCAACAGACTGCTCCAACACAAAGGTTCAGTGGAGTTTGACCAGCAGTGAGACAGAGTGAAAAGATCACTGAACTGGGCCACAATGTGAACCTGGACCAGTCACTCAACCTCAGTGATTCTTAGTTGTGTTATCTGTAAAATGGGATTACTTATACCACCTTCTTCAAAAACTGTTCATCCCATTACAATCTCGTTAAAGAAGCCTAGCTCACCACGCTGGCATATATGATAAGAGCACATTTTAGAAAAACTGCACAAAAAGGAGTAATCCTAGGGTGTGGGGAAATGGGCCCTTTTGTGCACTGCTGGTAGGAGTATAAGTTGGTGCACCTTTCTTTGTGGGGGGCAGGAGGTGGCAATACATTTGAAAGAAAAATTATTAAACTCATCCTTTTCCTCAAAATCTTCTTTCCAGGAATTTACCTTAAGGTGTGTGAAAAGATACACATCATAACAATGGTCATTACAACATCAATTATAATTATTCCATTTTTATTACATCATACCTACAAAAAGTATATGTAATAGATATTTACAGGGAACCCTCCTACACTGTTGGTGGGAATGTAAGTTGGTGCAGCCACTATGGAAAACAGTATGGAGGTTCCTTAGAAAACTAAAAATAGAGTCACTATATGATCCAGCAATCCCACTCTTGGGCATATACTTGGAGATAACTATAATTCAAAAGGATACATGCACCCCTATGTTCATAGCAGCACTACTCACAATAGCCAAGACATGGAAACAACCTAAATGTCTATCAACAAATGAATAGATAAAGAAGATGTGGTACATATACAATGGAATACTACTCAGCCCTAAGAAAAGAACGAAATAACACCATCTGCAGCAACATGGATAGAACTAGAGATTATCACACTGCAGCAACATGGATAGAACTAGAGATTATCACACTAAGTGAAGTAAGTCAGAAAGAGAAAGACAAATACCATATGATGTCACTTACATGTGGAATTTAAAATATGACACAAATGAACTTATCTACGAAACAGAAACAGACTCATAAAGAACAGACTTGTGGTTGTCAAGGGGAGTGAGGGGACAGGGATGGACTGGGAGTTTGGGATTAGCAGATGCAAACTATTATGTATAGAATGGATAAATAACAAGGTCCTACCGTATAGCACAGCAAACTATATTCAATATCCTGTGATAAACCATAATGGAAAAGAATATAAATATATATATATATGTATAACTGAATCACTTTGCTATACAGCAGAAATTACACAACATTGTAAATCAACTCTACTTCAGTAAAAAAAGAAAAAATAGATATTTACATTTTAAAGAAGTGCCATAATAAAAAAAATACATAGCCAAATATCCAACACCTATCTTAATAGAATATTCACAATACCTTTAAAGCCCCCTACATGCCCTATCCCTTCCTATGCATCTCCCTCCTCCCACTCCAGTAACCCACTACCCCAAATTTTGTGCTAATTATTCCTTTCCTTTCCTTTTCTTTATAGTTTTATCACACATCTATGTATCTCTTAAAAAAAGAAAAGTTTCGTTTTTCCTATTTTTGATCTCTATCCACATATGGTCAATTTGTGTACTTTTGTTCATGATTCTAGTTCTAACTTGATTTTTAACCCCACAAATTAGATGATGATGATGATGATGATGATTTTATATAATCAATATTTATTTATGCATCTACGATATTCTTTCTTCACCATTCATTCTTGCACTTCAAAACTCCTCCTGGGATCATTTTTCTTCTTCCTGGTACATATTTGTATAAGTCCTTTTAGCAAGTGTCTCTTGGTAATCAATTGTATCACTTTTCTTTTTAAAACATTTTTAACTTGTTTTTATTTTGCCCTCACGTTTAAGAGAAAATTTTACCAGGGGTAGAATTCTAGCATACTTTCACTTAGCGCGTCAGAGCTATCATTCCATAGTCTTCTGGCTTCTGTTGTTGCTGTTGATAAATAAGCTGTGGGTGGAATCCTCATTGCTTTGTAGGTAACCTATCTTTTCTCTCTAGCTACTTTTAGGATCCTCTCTTTTTCTTTAGTGTTCTGTTTTTCAACAAAATATGGGCTTCTTTATCTTAATCCTGTTTTGGATTCACTGGGCTTGCTAAACTGAGGACTGATGTCTTTCATCAGGACCGGAAGCTTTTCAGTCATTATCTTTTTTAATGCTTCTCTCCCATTCTCTCTGTCATCCTTTGACATTCCGATTATACATATGTTATATCTCCTCACTCAGTTCTTTATATCTCCTCACTCTTTCATCTCTTGTCTTCCTACTGTATTCTAGGTCATTCTTCAGGGAAACTTCTGGATCACTAATTCTTTCTTCTTAATTCAGTCGTGTCTAGTTTATTATTGCATACATTGAGTTGTTCATTTGAATGATTATACTTTTCTACTTTCTAAAATTGTATTTCTTCCCTTTTACATCTGACTAGGTTATTCTGATAGTCCTTTGTTCCCTCATTATACTTCCAATACTCTCTTTTATTTCATAAACAACTTAAATATGTTCATTTTGTATTCTGTATTGGCTAAGTACAAGTCATTACAGCCTTTGAGGAATTTGTTGCATATACTGAGCCTCATTCACAGTCATTTATTTCCTCATGTGTTTGTTGAATTTTTATTGTGAAGTCCATGTGCCTTGGAACTTTATCTGTGGGAATTCTCTGAGGCCAAGGTTTAAAGAGTGCTCTTTCAGAGAGGATTTTTTTTCAAGAACTGAGGATCTCACCAATCCAGGATAATTCAAATTTTCAGAATGAAGTTTTAGGTAAATTCAGGTTTAAGATTAGGAATTCTACAAGAAAACATTTTTCTTTATGTTCTTTCTTCTGCTCCACCAAGAGTCAAGGATGATAGCAAGTATCTTCATGAACTTTCTCTTTATGTGGAGTGTGTTTTTTCCAGAGTCCAGGCTGCTTGGGCCCAGGGCTGTATCTCCCATCTGTCACGTATATGGCCCATATTACCTATTAAACTCCAAATAGACTCCAAGACAAAGACCAGCTCTATAGTTTACTTACCCTTTCAGCTTCATATTTTCTTGTGTTTTTTGTCTCTAAGAAATTCTCTTTATTTTGTGTCAACTCAACCATGAACTCATGCATTTTCAAATGAGGAGGAAGTATATATATTCCATCATTTGGGGAGCATACTGTCTCTGGAGAAGTGTCATGAAACATCTAGTCCACTATATTTAATGAAAAGATAAGTGTAATTATATTTATTGGCAAGGGAAAATGTCAACGTAAAGAGTGAGTATAAAAAATTTTTATATAATAGTGTTCTCTTTGGATCATAGTTTGTTGAGTAATGCTTGCTTTGTCTTTTGTGTTTTTTTCCATACTATTTAAATTCTTGTGATGGGAAGTTATTATTTTAACAAAAACAATTGTCTCAGTTTTACTCACACTATTATGCAGATATGCAAAACATTTGTGGCTTTTTTATTTCTCTGTAGCATGCTTAACTGCACTTCTAGAAACTCTATTCTAACAGGAATTATAAGATGAAGGAATAGGAGTCTAGTGGACCAGACCCACTATATGGGTCTCCCCAGATTTGCTTGGCCTAACTTGCCTCTCTCCTCCACCTCATGTTCAATGTATAGCCCTAGCCACCACTGCCTCATCTCCTAAAACTACCTGCTGTCTCAGCCTTCTCCAAATTGAGGGCTTCAGCAGGTACTCCTTTGTGCCTGCCATGGCAGGAGCCACAGCAGCTCTGGTGTCCAGGTCTGACTCAACAAGACCCATGAAAATTCTGTTTCCTCACACCACTTCCAGACTCAGATAAAGGGTGTGTTTTTACTTAGTGCTTTGTAACAAATTATTTTAAAACTTGGGGCTTAAAGCAACAAACACGTATTACCACACCTTTTCTGTGGGTCAAGAATCTGCAAGTGGCTTAGTTAAGTGGTTCTGGCCAAGGGTCTCTCATGAGATGGCAGTCAAGATGATGACAAGAATTGCAGTCATTGAAGGCTTGACTATACTTCAGTGAAGTTGGAAATTGGAGATCCATTTCCAAGATGGCTTACTCTCATGGATATTGGCAGAAGACTTTAGATCCTTACTACATAGGTCTCTCCATAGGCTGCTTGAGTATCCTCACAACATGGAAGCTGGCTTCTCCAAGAGCAGGTAATTTAAGAGCAAAGAGGAAGATGAAAAGACCTAATCTCTGAAAACACACACTGTCATTTTCACTTTATTCTATTTGTTAGAAGCAAGCCAGTAAGACCAGTGCACACTTGGAGAGGAATTAGGCCTTCCTCTTAAGGAGAGTATGAAAGCACTTGTGATAAACAGACCTATCACAAGCAATGAACTTGAAATTGTAATTAAAATCTTCCAACAAACAAAAGTTCAGGACCAGATGGCTTCACAGACGAATTCTATCAAACATTCAGGAAAGAGCTAACACCTATCCTTCTCAAACTCTTCCAAAAAATTTCAGAGGAAGGAACACTCCCAAATTCATTCTACAATGTCACCATCACCCTGATACCAAAACCAGACAAAGATATCACAAAAAAAGAAAATTACAGACCAATATCACTGATGAACACAGAGGCAAAAATCCTCAACAAAATACTAACAAACAGAATCCAACAACACATTAAAAGATCATACACCATGATCAAGTGGGATTTATCCCAGGAATGCAAGGATTCTTCAATATACACAAATCAATCAGTGTGATACACCATATTAACAAATTAAGGAATAAAAAGCATATGATCATTTCAATAGATGCAAAAAAAGCTTTTGACAAAATTCAACACCCACTTGTCATAAAACTCTCCAGAAAATGGGCATAGAGGGAACCTACCTCAACATAATAAATGCCATATATGACGAACCCACAGGCAACATCATTCTCAATGGTGAAAAACTGAAACCATTTCCACTAAGATCAGGAATAAGACAAGGATGTCCACTCTCGCCACTCTTATTCAACATAGTTTTGGAAGTCCTAGCCACAGCAATCAGAGAAGAAAAAGAAATAAAAGGAATACAAATTGGAAAAGAAGAAGTAAAACTGTCACTGTTTGCAGATGACATAATACTATACATAGAAAATCCTAAAGATGCTACCAGAAAACTACTAGAACTAATCAATGAATTTGATAAGGTTGCAGAATACAAAATTAATGCACAGAAATCTTTTGCATTCCTATACACTAACAATGAAAAATCAGAAAAAGAAATTAAGGAAACAATCCCATTTACCATCACAACAAAAAGAATTCAATACCTAGGAATAAAACTCCCTAAGGAGGCAAAAGATTTGTACTCAGAAAACTATAAAACACTGATGAAAGAAATCAAAGATGATATAAACAGATGGAGAAATAGTCCATGTTCTTGGATTGGAAGAATTAATACTGTGAAAATGACCATACTACCCAAAGCAACCTACAGATTCAGTGCAATCCCTATCAAACTACCAGTGGCATTCTTCACAAAATTAGAACAAAAAATTTTACAATTTGTATGGAAACACAAAAGACCCTGAAGAGCAAAAAGCAATCTTGAGAAAGAAAAATGGAGCGGGAGGAATCAGGCTCCCTGAATTCAAACTATACTACAAAGCTACAGTAATCAAGACAGTATGGTACTGGCACAAAAACAGAAGTATAGATCAATGATACAGGATAGAAAGCCCAGAGATAAACCCACACACATATAGTCACCTAATTTATGACAAAGGAGGCAAGAACATACAATGGAGAAAAGACAGCCTCTTCAATAAGTGGTGCCGGGAAAACTGGTCAGCTACATGTAAAAGAATGAAATTAGAACACTCCCTAACACCATACACAAAAATAAACTCGAAATGGATTAAAGACCTAAATGTAAGACTGGACACTATAAAACTTTTAGAGGAAAACATAGGAAAAACACTCTTTGACATAAACCGCAGCAAGATCTTTTTTGACCCACCTCCTAGAGAAATGGAAATAAAAACAAAAATAAACAAATGGGACCTAATGAAACTTAAAAGCTTTTGCAGAACAAAGGAAACCATAAACAAGATGAAAACACAACCCTCAGAATGGGAGAAGATAGTTGCATATGAAGCAACAGACAAAGGATTAATCTCCAAAATATACAAACAGTTCATGGAGCTCAATATCAAAAAAACAAACAACCCAGTTAAAAATGGGCAGAAGACCTACATAGACATTTCACCAAAGAAGACATTTCACCAAAGAAGACATACAGATGGCCAAGAGGTACATGAAAAATGCTCAACATCACTAATTATTAGGGAAATGCAAATCAAAACTACAGTGAGGTATCACCTCACACCAGTCAGAATGGCCATCATTAAAAGAAAGCTACAGGGCTTCCCTGGTGGCACAGTGGTTGGGCGTCCGCCTGCCGATGCAGGGGACACAGGTTCGTGCCCCGGTCCGGGAAGATCCCACACGCCACAGAGCGGCTGGGCCCGTGAGCAGTGGCCGCTGAGCCTGCGCATCCGGAGCCTGTGCTTCGCAATGGGAGAGGCCACAACAGTGAGAGGCCCGCGTACCGCAAAAAAAAAAAAAAAAAAAAAAAAAAGAAAGCTACAAATAATGAATGCTGGAGAGGGTGTGGAGAAAAGGGAACCCTCCTACACTGTTGGTGGGAATGTAAACTGGTGCAGCCACTATGGAAAACAGTATGGAGGTTGCTCAAAAAACTGAAGATAGAGTTACCATATGATCCTGCAATCCCACTCCTAGGCATATATCCAGAGAAGTCCATAATTTGCAAAGATACCTGCACCCCAATGTTCATAACAGCACTATTTACAATAGCCAGGACATGGAAGCAACCTAAATGTCCATGAATGGTTAAAGATGAATGGATAAAGAAGATGTGGTGTGTGTATATATATATATATATATATATATATATATATATATATATATATACATATATATATATATATAAAACGGAATACTACATAGCCATAAAAAAGAATGAAATAATGCTATTTGTAGCAACATGGATGGAACTAGAGATTATCATACTAAGTGAAGTAAGACAGACAAAGACAAATATCATATGGTACCACTTATATATGGAATCTAAAGAAACGATACAAATGAACTAATTTACAAAACATACAGACATAGAAAACAAACTTATGGTTACCAAAGGGGAAGTGGGGGAGGGATAAATTAGGAGCTTGGAATTAGCAGATACAAACTACTATATATAAAATAGATAAACAACAGGGACATGCTGTATACCACAGGGAACTATATTCAATACCTTGTAATAAACTATAATGGAAAAAATTATGAAAAAGAATATTTTCTTTTAAAAATAATACTCTTCTTTCTTCCTCCACATCCCAGTCCCAAACATTCAATCTTCTCCCTTAATAGGCAGCTCAGTTTGGAACCATTTTGCTGATTTTGAACTTAGCAGTCCTTCCAGGTTGTGAGTTCTTATACTTACCCCTTTGATCCAGAATAAGAAAGAGCTCTCTCCAGCCCCATTGTCTCACCTCACAGTTAGGAAATAGAGATCAAACACAAGGATGTTTTAAGACATAAAAAGAAAAGATGTATGTGAAGTCACTTTGCAAACTGTAAAGCACTGCAAAAATATCAAATATTATCTCATGGAAGAAGACTTCTCAAACAGCTGAGAAGAGTACTTCTACTAATGTCTCTCTAGATACTTGTCTTTTGAATGATGACACTTGTCCCCAGGGGCCAGGAAGGATCAGGTCAGTATCAGGAAGGAGGCTTCTTTAAATCACTGATGAGAAAGGATGAAGAAAGAGGGGGCACCTGTGGAAAGTCATTTTCAGATGCATCTCATCTGCCTGGACAACCACTGGCTTCAGGCATCCACTGGTGGGGCAGATTAGAGAAGCGTAAAGAAGGCATCCAGGGAGGTGCAAGTCACAATGTTGAGATGGTGGCAAACCAGAACCCCAAGACCTTCAGGCAGACCGCTTCTGCAGTCAGGGGCAGAGATACACCCAGGCCGCACTCTAAATTCACTCTGCCGGGCAGAAGAGGAGCTGATTCATGTCTCCAGCAGGTATGACAGAGAAAATTCAAATTGATCAAAACTTAAATATTCATAGGACATTATTCATTAAGATTCATCTCACTGAGTGGATGAAATGAGGCAAGGGAAGAAATTAGCTTGCTTGAGAGTGTCAAAGTGATTATGTGATTAAATTGCAATTTATAATTTCTCCTTCAAAAAAAGCATTACTTCTTTTTTTTTTTTTTTTTTTTTTGCGGTACGCGGGCCTCTTACTGTTGTGGCCTCTCCAATTGCGGAGCACAGGCTCGGCGGCCATGGCTCACAGGCCCAGCCACTCCACGGCATGTGGGATCTTCCCGGACCGGGGCACGAACCCGTGTCCCCTGCATCGGCAGGCGGACTCTCAACCACTGCGCCACCCGGCGCAGTTATTTAAATAATTATTTAAAAATAATTTTAAACCACCAAATTAGATGACCTCTCATAAGCCCCTTCCAGCCCAGAAACTTGATTCTGATTCTCTGACTTCAGTGGTATAAAAACAAGGTGTACTCCGAGCTAGACAGTCTCCATTTTCTCCCCTTACCACTCACTTTGAGAAGAGATGCAGTCTGTCTGTCGGTCTGCCTTTCTAGAATCCAGAGTCTAGCTAAAATGCTATGTATGGGTACGGAGCCAGATGGCTAACTGTTTATCTCACTCTGTCTCTCTGTCTTCTCCCATCTTGTCTTCTCACTGTCTCTATAATTCTGTGTGTCTCTACTGCTATTGCCCAGTGAAGATTTAGAGGCTGGCTCCAGCAGCTGAGAAGGGTGGTATTAATTCCAAGCTCGTTTCCAAACACCAAGGAGGCCTGCCCGGGTTAATTAGCTGTGCAGGCTTTTCTTCAAGTGCAGGCTTTTCTTCAAGTGAGCGAGCCGGCAGGGTTTTTTACAGCTCTGTCACTGTGGTTATTTTTCGTTTTCTGTTTTATTTGGAAATACATTCATCTGACAATAAATAACACCCGCCATGACTAAGGCCAATAAAAGCAGGGAGCAGCCCCTCCAGGGGTTTGGGGGGGGCCATGGTCAGGAGACTTTGAGGCCCAGTCTCCCTACCCCGAGAGGTGTTTTCAGGCCCTTGGAGAGGCAGGGAGGATGTAGGTGAGGCCAGTGAGAGGAGGCTAGAGGAAGAGGCAGGACCAAGGTGTGTGGACACGGCTACAAGTGAAGAAGAAATACCCACTGGTGAGCAGAGCCCACAGCAAGGGGGCAGGGGCCTGAGGGTCTTACATAAAAGGCATTGAGGGTGGGCCTGCCTCATGATAGAGTGAAGGCAGATGATTTGGTTCCAGGCCCCAATGCTGTGTGATCTCAGGGAAGTGTCTAACCTCCATGATTCAGTGTCCTCACTCTTATAATGAGAAGGATAATAATCACTTTCTACTCAAAGTGGTTACGAATACCTAGGAGACAATGGAAATAAATATGCTACACAAACAAAAGAGATTCTCCTCTTTCAGATGAAAAGAATCACTCAGGTAGACAATCCTGGGGTGTGTGGTCAGGACCCTAGGCCACCCCGGGAACAAACTAATCTGAAAATGTTAGAGAAGGGATTTGATGAGGAAGCATCAGCCTTCTGTCCAAAGGGTCTGTACTGATGACTTCAGCATGATCACAGAGCTTGGCCCATTTACAAGTTGACCACAATCTCACCATGGCTAGTTCAGCTCTTGCACAAGCCCCAACAGGGCAGATTCTGTTAATCCAAACAAAAATTATTATGGGAAGTATTTCACACTGATCTACAAGTAGTTACTTAGGGCTTTAGGGATGATAGAGGGGGAGGGCTTTAGGGATGATAGATAGGGATGATAGAGAAGGACCACAGTATAAAACCAAAGAGGCAGAACAAAATATTGGTAGAGGGTATGAGCTTGGGATTTAAATCGCCTGTTTATATCACTTTATGACTATAAGCCTTAGAGAAGCTATTTAACATTTTACCTCCTTTTAGTTTTCTCATCTATAAAATGGGCATAATAATGGCACCTAGCTCCTTGGATTGCGGTGTGAGGACTGAATGAGATGAAGTAGGTGACATGCTTAGGACAGTATATGGCACATGGCAAGAGTTCAATAAACACTAGCTATCCTTATAACACATAAAAACTAGGCAGGACACGGATAAATAACTCACACACATATGAACTTACTACCAATTGAGAGCCTGAGTGCACAGTATACAATTTCATTCTGGTGGGATTTAATCAAGGAATGCTTCCAGGAAGAAGAGCAACTTCAGCACAGTTAAAAGGAGAAGAGACAGGATATTCTTGTGTACTGCTGGGCAGATCTTCACATGTTTTCCCATTAATGCTAGAACTGCAGCCAAGGACACAAGAGCCAAGTAACCCGCAGAGAAGTACTAGCAAGCCACCAGCAGATGGAGCCAGCCTCCTCCACACGGAGCTGATGGAGGCACCAGAACCCCTGAAATCAACCAGCATCCAGCCCACCTCCAGTCAGAATAGAAAAGCACCGAGAGACAAGGAGAGAGTCCCCAGGCCTGTGTGGACAGGTTAGGCCTTCTTCTCCCCTGCGGAGAAGAGATGGGAGTGCTTTCCTGCCCCAATACAAAGGGAAAGAGAATGCACAGACCCTACCATGCCTCAGAGGCTCAGAGCATCGCCAAAGAGTCCTTTGCTTCTGGGAGCCAAGGGCTGCAGCCCAGTGCTCTGTCTGTTCCACTTCTCCACTGTAAGAAAGAAGAGCAGAGCTCTTGACATTCATAGCCTGAGGTCTAGGATTATACTTGAATATAAAGACTGATACCCACTTCAGGCCTGGAGATTCTGAAATTGGGAGGCCCACGGCAATAGCCTACCCAGCAGAGCTTGAAGGGACTTGGTACAGCATGAGTGGGAAGAAGATGGGAGACAGCTCTCCCATCCTAGATCCAGGTGGCCCTTGAAAGGCCACAGTCACTCCAGCAAGCCCTGTAGCTCCATGTGGAGATGCACAAAAGTCAGCTCCAGGGCAGAAGCCAAAGGTTTGCCCAGGTTGCTGCTGAATCAAAAGTTGGATACCTAAGCCAAAGAATGGAGTAGTTGGGAGCCTAGATCACTGGTGAGGCCAAAGGGAGATGCAGCTGAGGGGGCTGGGGGTAAGAGGAAAGGATGGTCCTCAGTGATTGAGGAAGGCTGTGGTGAAATCTTCAGCTTCTAACAGAACCAGAAAGAACCAAGAAGGGGTAAAGGATGCACGACACCTCCCTTGCCCTCATAGGTCATGTCAAGAGGCCTCTTACTCCCCATCCCTCCTTCCAGCCTCAAACAGAGATGCTAAGGCCTTGAAACGGAGGAGGATGGGCGCCCTCAAGCCAGTCCCCACTTCCCTTCTACTGCCCCAAACAACCAGGGCCCAGCTCTAGCTTATGCTGGCGGGGAGGGAAAAGAAGAGCTTTGAATCAAGTTTGCAATGAAAGTTTTAAAAATGTAAAAGATTGAGTCTTAATTACCGGAATGAGACTGTTGTAGTAACTGAAAGTGGCTGGAAAGTTATGGAACCGGACCAAGACATCGTTAAGGGAGCTGCTCCCAACAGGAAAGAGAGATCTGGCTCCATATAGCCAGGGGCAGTTACTGGAAGAAATAAAATTGTTTTGTGCTTATATTCCAACAAGTTGAGACTCCCCAGTAAATCAGGCCCAATTACATGCACACAGGAAGTAAAAGGACCTAGGAGACCTGTGTTCCTATGGTCAGAGCACCCTGAGGAAGGATAATGACTCGCACAGAACACATCCTGCTCTTTCCCATTCAGGTGCTGTCTCGCATCCCAGGGTAGAGACCTTAAGTGAAGGAGGGGAAATCTGTCCTCAGGCTTTTAACGAGGCACTTAGAAAGAGGAACACGACTGTTTCTTCTTACAGGAATCATCAATGGATGTGCTTGCAGGCAGCTGAAAGAGATGGTGCAATTTGCTTACTTCTGGTGCATTCCAGGAAGCATTACTTCTGCCTCATACTAACATCCTCCAGTAGTCCCCGCCTGGAACAACCAACAACCACAGAGGTCTTTTGAGTTTCCAGGCTGCAAAAGGCAGGAGAGGAACAAGTCAGGGGACACTACCGGTCCTGGGACACAGAGGCAGCACATCCAGAGTGTCAGAAGACTGCCATAGGGGCTTGATTCCCTAGTGGAAAATGAGAGGAAACAAAGTTTCTAAAGAGCAGGGTGGGAACTGGTTCATAGAACAGGATGTTCCCTTGGCTAATTTCCACCTAGGGCAAAGGGAGGAACATTACTGAATGTCTGGACTGTATCAGGCACCATGTTCATCCTCACCTTGTTTAATCCTCCCACAACCCTGTAAGAAAGGCCTTCTCTCCATTTTACAGCTGAGGAAACTGAGTCAGAGTAGTTGCCTAAGGTTACATGTTGCTGGGATATGAACCTCAGGTCTGTCTGTATAGCATGCATGGAGATTTGCTACTATTGCCCCTTCAGTAAAGGACTTGCTGCCCTGCTTCCAAGAGTATTGGTTCTAGTTGCCCCCAGCAGTTAGTTTCTTCAGGCACCCGTCCGCTTTTGAGATACAGTCATGCTTTTCTCAGGGGTGGCTGCCAGCCAATGGATGAGCAAGACCGTGATACACAAGCCTAGCCCTTTTCTACCAACATGGAACTCCTCTAACAAGAATTTTGCCCCAGAGTGCCCCATTGGACTGGCAGAGGCTTTGTCAGGTCTGCTTCGCAGGCTGAGACCTCCTGGCCAATCCTGCTTCCTGCCTTTTCCTTTAACAGGTGTTACTCCCCTTTTGTACACTTAACTCCATTTTAGCACCTGGTTCCCAGAGAACCCAGCTGGAACTCCCTTGAAGCAACATTGCTGCAGCCCAGAGAATGGCTTCTTATTGGTAGCCTTAGCTTCACCCTTTTCAGAGGAAAACTACTAAGGTATAAGGATTAGAGGAATTCCCCAATAGTTAGTTATCCTTGACTATTAGTTGCTCAATGCTCAAAGTCAGTGGCTAGCGTTCAACTGTACTTTGAACTCTAAGTCCAAGTAAACAATTGCCCTCACTTTCTCCATTTCTCCCATGTCAATTCCACCCCTTTATTTGCCATAAAATGGGGTTGAGATATAGTTTTATTGTATGTTGTGCTTAATGAGAATGCTTTATGATTCCTGTCTTTCATTTAAAAGCAGATGAGCACAAACAAACAAAAAATGTATAAATTGTACTTCATCAAAATTTAAAACTGTGGGACTTCCCTGGTGGTGCAGTGGTTGAGGATCTGCCTGCTAATGCAGGGGACACAGGTTCGAGCCCTGGTCTGGGAAGATCCCACATGCCGCAGAGCAACTAGGCCCGTGAGCCACAACTACTGAGCCTGCGCGTCTGGAGCCTGTGCTCCGCAACAGGAGAGGCCGCGACAGTGAGAGGCCCACGCACCGCGATGAAGAGTGGCCCCTGCTTGCCACAACTAGAGAAAGCCCTCACACAGAAATGAAGACCCAACACAGCCAAAAATAAATAAATAAATAAAATTTAAAAGAAATTAAAACTGTGAAGCAAAGAGAATACTTCCTAATTCATTCTATGAGGTCAACATTACCCTAATACCAAAACAGATAAAGACATTACCCAAACAAAAACCAAAAAAACCTACAGACCAATATATAATACACCACAACCACATGGGATTTGTCCCAGGTATGCAAGGCTAGTTCAACATTTGAAAATCTATTAATGTAATCATCACATCAACAGGCTAAAAAGGAAAAATCACATGATGATATCAATAGATGCAGAAAAAGCATTTGACAAAATCCAACAGCAATTCATGATGAGAACACTCTGTAAGATAGGATTAGAGGGAAACTTAACCTGATAAAGAATATCTATAAAAACCTACATCTAATATCATACTTAATTGTGAGAAACTTGAATCTTCCCCACTAAGATCAGAAAGTAAGGATTCCCCTCTCACCAGTGCTTTTCAACATTGTACAGAAAGTACTACTTAATGCAATAAGACAAGAAAAAGTATACATTTTGGGGAGGAAGACATAAAACTGTCCTTGTCCACAGATGGCATGATCATCTATCAATGTGTAGAAAATCTGAAAGGACTGACCAAAAAAAAGAAAAAACCTCCTGGAACTAATTAGTAATTATAGCAAGGTTGCAGGATATGAGGTTAATATATAAAAGTCAGTCACCTTCCTATATACCAGCAACGAACACGTGGAATTTGAAATTAAAAGCATGATGTCATTTACATAAGCACCACCCAAAAATGAAACACTTAATTATAACTCCAACAAAATATGTACGAGATCTATATAAGGAAAAATATAAAACTCTGATGAAAAAAATCAAAGAATTAAATAAATGGAGAGTTCCATTTATTTAATAAATTCCATGTTCATGAGTAGGAAGAAAATATTGTCAAGATATTATTCTTCTTTCCAATAGTTCTTTCCAACTTGATCTATAGATTCAATGTGATCCCAATCAAAATCCTAGAAAATTATCTTGTGGTGTTGATAAACTGATTGCAAAAGTTATATGGAGAGACAAAAGACTCAGAATAGCCAACACAACAGTGAAGGAGAAGAACAAAATCAAAGGACTAATAGTAACTGACTTCAGGACTTCTTAAAGCTATACTAATCAAGACAGTGTGGTATTGGCAAAAATATATATATACAAACAAGTCAATTGAACACAAAAGACAAAAGAAAGCCCAGAAATAGACCCACATAAATATAGTCAACTGATCTATCAAAGAGGAACAGATGCAGTACAATGGAGCAAATAAAGTCTTTTCAACAAATGATGCTGTGACAATAAATATCCACAGGCAAAAAAATAATAATAATTTAGACATAGACTTTGTGCCCTTCACAAAAATTAACAAAAAGTGCTCATAGACCTACATGTAAAACAAAAAAATATAGGAACTCCTGGAAGATAACACAGGAGAAAACTTAGACGACCTTGGATATGGCAATGACTTTTTAGATACAACGTGAAAGGCATGATCCATGAAAGATGTAATTTATAAGCTGGACTTCATTCAAATTGAAAATAACTGTTCTCTGAAAGACAATGTCAAGAGAATGAGAAGACAAGTCACAGCCTAGGAGAAAATGCTTGCAAAAAATATATATCTTATAAAGAACTGTTATCCAAAAGTACAAAGAACTCTTAAAACTCAATAAGAAAACAAACAATTACGAAGTGGGCCAAGGACCTGAACAAACACCCTACAAAGAAGATATACAGATGGAAAATAAGCATATGTAAAGTGCTTCACATCATACGTCACCAGGAAATTGCAAATTAAAACAACTAAAAGATAACACCACACACTTAGAATGGCCAAAATCCAAAAACACTGATAAACCAAATGCTTTCAAGGATGTGGGACAACAGGAACCCTCATTCATTGCTGGTGGAGATGCAAAATGGTACAGCAGCTTTGGAAGACAGTTTGGTGGTTTCTTACAAAACTAACCATACTCCTACCATACAATTCAGCAATCATGCTCCTTGGTATTTACTCAAAGGAGTTGAAACCTTATATCCACACAAAAAAACTGCACACAGATGTTTATAGTATCTTTATCCATAATTGCCAACACTTGGAAGCAAACAAGATGTCTTTCAGTAGGTGAATGGATAAATAAACTGTAGTACATCCAGACAATGAAATACCATTCAGTGCTAAAAAAAAAAACTGAGTTATCAAACCATAAAAAGACATGGAGAAACCTTAAATGCATATTACTAAGTGAAAGAAGCCATAATGAAAAAGCTACATACTATATGATTCCAACAATATGACATCACAGAAAAGGCAAAACTATGGAGACAGTAAAAAGATCAGTGGTTGCCAGAGGCGAGAGGTGGGGAAGGATGAATAGAGCATAGTCAATTTTTAGGGCAGCAAAAATACTCTGTATGATACTATTATGATGGATACATGTCATTATACATTTGTCCAAAACCATAGACTGTACAATACCAACAGTGAACCCTAATGTAAACTATGGACTTTGGGTGATCATGATGTGTCAGTGTAGGTTCCTCAATTGTAACAAAAGTACCACTCTGGTGGGGGATGTTGATAATGAGGGCATAATGCACTTTTGAAGGGGCAGGGAATATATGAGAACTCTGTACCTTCCTCTCTATTTTGCTGTCCACCTAAAACTGCTCTGAATAAAAATGAAGTCTTTTTTTAAAAATTTAAAACTTTTGTGCTTCAAAGGACACTATCATGAAAGTGAGAATACAACCCACAAAATGGGAGAGATATTTGCAAACATATATCTGATAAGAAACTAGTATCCAGAACATATAAAGAAATCTTACAACTCAGCAATAAAAAGACAGATAACCCAATTAAAATGGGCAAAGAATGTGAATAGATATTTCTCAACAAAAATATACAAATAGTCAATAAATACATGAAAATATTCAACATCATTAGTCATTAAGAAAATGCAAACCAAAACCACAATAGCATACTACTTCACACCCACTAGAATGGCTATAATTTAAAAAAAATAAAAGAAAGAAAAGAAGAGAAAGAACAGTAACAAACATTGGAGAGGATGTGGAGCAATTGGAATTCTTATGCATTGCTGCTAAGAGGGTAAAATAGTACAGCCACTTCAGAAAATGTTTGTCAGTTTCTTAGAAAGTTATACATAGAATTACAATATGACCAAGCAATTGACCTCTTCAGTACATACCTAAAAGAAATGAAAACATATATTTATACAAAAACTTGAGGGACTTCCCTGGTCATCCAGCAGTTAAGACTCCACCCTTCCACTGCAGGGGTGTGGGTTTGATCTCTGGTTGGGGAGCTAAGATCCCACATATCATGCAGTGTGGTCAAAAAAAAAAACCAAACTTGAGACTTCCCAGGTAGTCCAGTGGTTAAGACTCCATACTTCCACAGCAGGGGCTGCGGGTTCAATCCCTGGTAGGGAAACTAAGATCCTGCATGCCGTGTGGCATAGCCAAAAAAAAAACCAAAACAAAACTCATACATGAATGTTCATAGCAGCATTATTCATCATAACCAAAAAAGTGAAAAGAACCCAAATGCACATCAATTGATGAATGGATAAATTGTAGTATATTCATACAATGGAATATTATTCAGCCATGAAAATGATTGAAGTATTGATATATGCTACAACATGGATGAACCTTGAAAACATTATGCTATGTGAAGAAGTTATAAACAGAAGGCAATATGTTGTATAATTCAACTTATATTATATGTTCAGAATAGGCAAATTTATAGAGACAAAAAGTAGATTAGTGTTTGCTGGGGGCTGGGATGAGAGAGAAATGGGAGTGACTGTTTAATGGGTGCAGGGTTTCTTTTTGGGGTGATGAAAATGTTCTGGAGTTAGATAGTGGTGGTGGTTGCATAACTTTGTAAATATACTAAAAACCACTGAAATGTGTACTTTAACGAGTAAGCTTTGTGGTATGTGAATTATAGCTCTACAAAAAACCCCTAAAACTGTAAAATTTCTAAAAAAAAGAAAAAAAAACAGAAAAAATCTTTTGTGAACTTGGGTTAGGAAGAGATTTTTTAGAAATGGCACCAAAAGCACAATCCATAAAAGAAAAAAATTGATAAGTTGGGCTTCATCAAAATAAAATGTTTGATCTATGAAAGACACTGCTAAGAGAATAAGATAACAAGCCATATACTTGGAGAATCTCTTTGTAGAACATGTATCTGATAAAGGACTCATGTCCAGAATATATAACAAACTCTAAAAAACTCAATAATAAGAAAGCAAACAACCAGTTTTTTAAATGGGCTGAAGATTTGAACAGACACTTCAACAACAACAAAAAATTGGCAGATGGAAAATAAATATATGAAAACATACTCAGCATAATTAGTCACTAGGGAAATGCAAATTTAAAACCATAAGAGGTACTGCTTTGTATCTATTGGTATGGCTAAAATTAAAGAGATGGCCATACAAGTGTTGGCAAGAATATGTAACAGCTGAAACTTTCATGGTTCAACCATTTTAGAAGACTGTCTGGCAGGTTTTTATTATTTCTAAGTTAAACATATTCCCACCATACTCCAAGATATTGACCCAAAAGAAAAGACAAAACAAGTGCATAAAAGACTTGTATAAAAATATTCATAACAACTTTATTTGTTATAGCCAAAAACTGGAAACAACACATATGCCTATCATCAGTAGAATGGAGGTCTATTCATACAACTGAGTACTACTCGGCAATGAAACAGCATGAACTATTGATACACACAACAATACAGACGAATCTCAAAATACTTATGCCCAGCCAGACAAAAAAGGAGTACATATTGTATGATTCCATTTATATAAAATTTTAGAAAATGCAAACTAACCTATAGTGACAGAAAGATTAGTGGTTGCCAGAAGCAAGAAGAGGAAGAGGCAGGAGAGGGTGGAAAAGAGAGAATACAAAGGGCACAGGGGAACTTTCAGTGATGGATGTGTTCACTGTCTTGACTGTGGTAATGGTTTCATAGGTGTGTTAAAACTTATAAAGTGGTGGGAGGGATAAATTAGGAGTTTGGGATTAACATATACACACTACTATATATAAAATAGATAACCAACTAGGACCTACTGTATAGCACAGGGAACTATACTCAATATTTTGTAATAACCTATAGGGGAAAAGAATCTGGAAAAAAATAGATATATACGTATGTATAACTGAATCACTTTGGTGTACACCTGAAACTAATACAACATTGTAAATCAACTATACTTCAATAAAACAATTAATTTTTTTAACTTATGAAATTGTAAATTTTAAATATGTGTAGTTTATTGTATGTCAGTTATAAATTCAGTAAAGCTAGAGAAAGAGCATTCATGAGTGAAGATATAACTTATTGTACAATATCCTACAAGGTGGGAAAAGTCCCACTTAGATTCTGCTCCCAAGACTTTTAGTGCTTTAGGATGGAATGATCCCAGAAGGCCCAGAAAGCTGACCCTTCCCCAGATCTTTTATACAAAATTTTCCCTTATTAGAGCTTCTGGGGAAGCTGACCCTTCCCCAGATCTTTTATACACATTTTTCCCTTATCTTTTCCACAAATTTTTCCCTTATTAAATTTTTCCCTATTCCTTTCCCTCACATCTTTCAAGCCCAGCTCAAATCTAATCTACTCCTTGAAACTTTCCTTGACTTCTCCAGGCAAGGTTTGTGGCTCAGTCTGTGCTCTCCTAGCACCTGAGAATCCAGTAATATATCCCCTTGACATCCTAGGAGACAAGATTCACGGTTTCAGCTGTTCCCCCCAAATCCTAAAGGTCCACCACTTGCACTGACTTCTCATCTTACTGAGCCACAAATTTGATTCCAGCCAGTTATGAAGTCCCTACAGAGGAGGGACTGGAGGTAGGTAGGGGCTAGGTGAACTCATCATCTCAGCTTTCATAGCCCAACTCAGCTTGCTTGGTCTCTACTTGTTATAAAAGCTTTTTTTTCCCTTTAAGAAGAATTGACTGCCTGATAAAAAGCTATCAGCTTGTGGTGGAAATGATGAGTGAGTGAAGCAGTCCAAAAAAGCGATGGTTCTTAGCCAGAAAATAGCTTTATAAATTAATCTTTTATTAAGAATCTGGGTTTAAGACTGTGCGCCTGGTGTTTTGTGAATGTGGCTGGGGCAGCAGAGTGAGGTGAGGGGAGGCTGCATCCAGTCCCTCCACCTTCCTTCAATACTTCGTTTTTAAACATTGGATTTTTATTTGAAAAAGAAGTTTGGTTTTGCATTTAAAAAGGACAGCATTGGGACTTCCTTGGTAGCACAGTGGTTAAGAATCCGCCTGCCAATGCAGGGTACACAGGTTCGAGCCCTGGTGCGCGAAGATCCCACATGCCATGGAGCAACTACGCCTGTGCACAACAACTACTGAGCCTGCACCCTAGAGCCCGAGAGCTACAACTACTGAGCCTGCGTACCACAACTACTGAAGCCCGCGTACCCACAGCCCATGCTCCACAACTAGAGAAGCCATCGCAATGAGAAGCCTGTGCACCACAACGAAGAGTAGCCCCCACTCGCCGCAACTAGAGAAAGCCCCCGCATAGCAACAAAGACCCAACACAGTCAAAAATAAATAAATTTTTTTCAAATGACAACATTGGGGGACCTTCAAGATGGTGGAGGAGTAAGACGTGGAGATCACCTTCCTCCCCACAAATACATCAAAAATACATCTACATGTGGAACAACCCCTACAGAACACCTACTGAACCCTGGCAGAAGACCTCAGACTTCCCAAAAGGCAAGAAACTCCACACATACCTTGGTAGGGCAAAAGAAAAAACAGAGACAAAAGAATAGGGACGGGACCTGCACCTCTGGGAGGGAGCTGTGTAGAAGGAAAAGTTTCCACACACTAGGAAGCCCCTTCACTGGTGGAGACGGGGAGTGGGCGGGGGGGGGGGAAGCTTCAGAGCCATGGAGGAGAGCGCAGCAACAGGGGTGCGGAGGGCAAAGTGGAGAGATTCCCGCACAGAGGATTGGTGCTGACCAGCACTCACCAACCTGAGAGGATTGTCTGCTCACCCGCCAGGATGGGTGGGGGCTGGGAGCTGAGGCTCAGGCTTCAGAGGTGAGACCCCAGGGAGAGGACTGGGGTTGGCTGCATGAACACAGCCTGAAGGGGGCTAGTGCACCACAGCTAGTCGGGAGGGAGTCCAGGAAAAAGTCTGGAACTGCCTAAGAGTCAAGAGACCATTGTTTCAGGGTGTGCAAGGAGAGGGGATTCAGAGCACTGCCTAAAACGAACTTCAGAGATGGGCGCGAGCCTCGGCTATCAGCGTGGACACCAGAGACGGGCATGAAACGCTAAGGCGGCTGCTGCAGCCACCAAACATCCTGTGGGCAAGCACAGGTCACTATCCACACCTCCCCTCCCAGGAGGCTGTGCAGCAGGCCAGGGTCCTGTGATTCAGGGACAGCTTCCCCGGGAGGACACACAGCTCACCTCAGGCTGGTGCAACGTCATGCTGGCCTCTGTCACCGCAGGCTCGCCCCACATTCCGTATCCCTCCCTCCCCCCGGCCTGAGTGAGCCAGAGCCCCATAATCAGCCGCTCCTTTAACCCCATCTTGTGTGGGCGAAGAACAGACTCAGAGGGCAACCTACACGCAGAGGCGGGGCCAAATCCGAAACTGAGCCCCGGGAGCTGTGTGAACAAAGAAGAGCAAGGGAAATCTCTCCTTGCAGCCTCAGAAGCAGCGGATTAATTCTCCACAATCAACTGGATGTACCCTGCATCTGTGGAATACCCGAAGAGACAACAAATCATCCCAAAATTGAGGCAGTGGACTTTGGGAGCAACTGTAGACTTGGGGTTTGCTATCTGCATCTAATTACTTTCTGGTTTTATGTTTATCTTAGTTTAGTATTTAGAGCTTATTATCATTAGTAGATTTGTTTATTGATTTGGTTGCTCTCTTCCTTTTTTATATTTTTTTTCCTTTTTCTCTTTTTGTGAGTGTGTATGTGTATACTTCTTTGTGTGATTTTGTCTGTATAGATTTGCTTTTACCATTTGTCCTAGGGTTCTGTCTGTCTGGGGGGGATTTGTTTTCTTTTTTGGAGTTTTTTGGTAAAGTTTTTAGTGCTTGTTATCATTGGTGGATGTGTTTATTGGCTGGGGTGCTCTCTTCTTTCTTTCTTTATTACTTTTTTATTTTAATTTTTTAATTTTATTTTTACTTTCTTCCTTTCTTTTTTTTTCTCCCTTTTCTTCTGAGCTGTGTGGCTGACAGGGTCTTGGTCCTCCAGCCAGGTGTGAGGCCTGAGCCTCTGAGGTGGGAGAGCCGAGTTCAGGACACTGGTCCACCAGAGACCTCCTGGCCCCACGTAATATCAATTAGCTAGAGGTCTCCCAGAGATCTCTGTCTCAACGCTAAGACCCAGCTCCACTCAATGACCACCAAGCTACACTGCTGGACACCCTATGCGAAACAACTGGCAAGACAGGAACACAACAACACCCATTAGCAGAGAGGCTGCCTAAAATCATAATAAGGTCACAGACACACCAAAACACACCACTGGACGCGGTCCTGCCCATCAAAAAGACAAGATCCAGGTTCATCAACCAGAACACAGGCCCCAGTTCCCTCCACCAGTAAGCCTACACAACCCACTGAACAAACCTTACCCACTGGGGGCAGACACCAAAAGCAATGGGAACAACAAACCTGCAGCCTGCGAAAAGGAGACCCCAAACACGGTAAGTTAAGCAAAATGAGTAGACAGAGAAACACACAGCAGGTGAAAGAGCAACGTAAAAACCCACCAGACCAAACAAATGAAGAGGAAATAAGCAGTCTACCCGAAAAAGAATTCAGAGTAATGATAGTAAAGATGATCCAAAATCTTGGAAATAGAATGGAGAAAATACAAGAAAGTTTTAGCAAGGAAGTAGAAGAACTAAAGAACAAACAAAGAATGATGAAAAACACAATAAATGAAATTTAAAATTCTCTAGAAAGAATCAATAGCAGAATAACTGAGGCAGAAGAACAGATAAGTGACCTAGAAGATAAAAAAGTGGAAATAACTACTGCAGAGCAGAATAAAGAAAAAAGAATAAAGAACTGCGGACAATCTCAGAGACCTCTGGGACAACACTAAATGCACCAACATTCGAATTACAGGGGTCCCAGAAGGAGAAGAGAAAAGGAAAGGGACTGAGAAAATATTTGAAGAGATTATAGTTGAAAACTTCCCTAACATGGGAAATGAAATAGTCAATCAAGTCCAGGAAGCACAGAGAGTAACATACACGATAAATCCAAGGAGAAACATGCCAAGAAACATTAATCAAACTACCCAAAATTAAATACAAAGAAAAAATATTAAAAGCAGCAAGGGAAAAGCAACAAATAACTTACAAGGGAATCCCCATAAGGTTAACAACTGATCTTTCAGCAGAAACTCTGCAAGCCAGAAGGGAGTGGCAGAACATATTTAATGGGATGAAAGGGAAAAACTACAACCAAGATTACTCTACCCAGCAAGGATCTCGTTCAGATTCAATGCAGAAATTAAAAGCTTTACTGACAAGCAAAAGCTAAGAGAATTCAGCACCACCAAACCAGCTTTACAACAAATGATAAAGGAACTTCGCTAGGCAGGAAACACAAAAGAAAGAAAAGACATACAATAACAAGCCCAAAACAATTAAGAAAATGGGAATAGGAACATGCCTGTCGATAACTACCTTAAATGTAAATGGATTAAATGCTCCCACCAAAAGACATAGACTGGCTGAATGGATACAAAAACAAGACCCGAATATATGCTGCCTACAAGAGACCCATTTCAGACCTAGGGGCACATACAGACTGAAAGTGAGGGGATGGAAAAAGGTATTCCATGCAAATGGAAATCAAAAGAAAGCTGGAGTAGCAGTTATCATATCAGACAAAATAGGCTTTAAAATAAAGATTATTACAAGAGACAAAGA
The DNA here is from genome assembly GCF_963924675.1 of Phocoena phocoena. Taxonomy (NCBI): domain Eukaryota; kingdom Metazoa; phylum Chordata; class Mammalia; order Artiodactyla; family Phocoenidae; genus Phocoena; species Phocoena phocoena. The sequence continues at coordinate 99,266,212 of NC_089219.1, forward strand.
AGGACACTGCATAATGATCAAGGGATCAATCCAAGAAGAAGATATAACAATTATAAATATTTATGCACCCAACACAGGAGCACCTCAATACATAAGGCAAATGCTAACAGCCGTAAAAGGGGAAATAGACAGAAACACAATCATAGTAGGGGACTTTAACACCCCACTTCCGCCAATGGACAGATCATTCAAAACGAAAATAAATAAGGAAACACAGCTTTAAATGACACATTAATCAAGATGGACTTAATTGATATTTAGAGGACATTCCATCCAAAACCAGCAGAATGCACTTTCTTCTCAAGTGCTCATGGAACGTTCACCAGGATAGATCATATCTTGGGTCACAAATCAAGCCTTGGTAAATTTAAGAAAATTGAAATTGTATCAAGTATCTTTTCCAACCACAATGCGAGTTATTTGTAGTGAGGTGGATGGACCTAGAGACTGTCATACAGAGTGAAGTAAGTCAGAAAGAGAAATACAAAATACCATATGCTAACACATATATATGGAATCTGAAAAAAAAAAAAAGATGGTTCTGAAGAATCTAGGGACAGGACAGGAATAAAGATGCAGACGTAGAGAATGCACTTGAAAACACAGGGAGGAGAAAGGGTAAGCTGGGATGAAGTGAGAGAGTGGCATGGGCATATATACAGTACCAAATGTAAAATAGATAGCTAGTGGGAAGCAGCCGTATAGCACAGGAAGATCAGCTTGGTGCTTTGTGACCACCTAGAGGGGTGGGATTAGGAGGGTGTGAGGGAGACGCAAGAGGGAGGAGATTTAGAGATATGTGTATCTGTATAGCTGATTCACTTTGTTATACAGCAGAAACTAACACACCATTGTAAAGCAATTATACTCCAATAAAGATGTTAAAAACTAAAATCTTAGTTGTACTTTACAGCGTTTTATGGGGAGAAGTTATACACTACAGTGGCATTAACAGGATTGGAAATTTGAAAAGGCTTTGGACCTTGCCCTTCAATAATGTCAAAACCTCCCAGTAGCTCTAGTGAGTACTCATCCCATTGCATTATAATTATGAGTCTAGACTCTAGAGCTGTATTGTCTGGGCTCAAATACCAGTTCACTTCATAGCTGGGTGGGTGACCTTGAACAGGTTGCTCAACCTCTGGGTACCTTGATTTCGTCATCTTTAAAATGGCAAGTAAAATATTACCTGCCTAATAGAGTTGATTTAAATGATTCAATATGGCAATACATAAAAAGCACTTAAGTCAGTGTCTGGTCCATCAAAAAGTGCTCAATAAATGTTAGTCGTTAGTCTGAGGATTTCCTCTGGGGCAGAGTTTATTAGGGACCTTTGCAAAATTTTCTAGCTCTCCAGCGGCTCATATAGCTCTTGGCACATGGTGTGTGCTCAATAAGAGTTAAAAGAATGGGTGAATGACTCAGCAAGTGGATGAGTTATGGCTCTGCTGCCACTTTGTTCCTAAAGCCAAAATTCTGTCTGGTATAACGGAGGCATTTGGCTTGGCTTATCTGGTATCCAGACAGCACTAATGTGGTCAACGTCCCCACCACTGCCACTTTCTCCTTTGCTATCAATCTGTAACTATGAGAATCATGGTACTGTGACTGGGAAGGGGCAAGAGGAACAGAAAGGATGGTGGAGGATCGTAGCGGTTCCCCATTTGGCCATCATAGTAGCAAGATGACACCTAGAATCAGATAAAAGTCAACTAGAGCAGAGCTGCCTTGGGATTCAGCTGGCACCCTCGCCCCCCTAGAGTTAATTCTCAACCCAGCACCCCGAGTGACCCTATTAAAACCTAAATTAAATCATGTCACATGCCTGTACAAAACCCTCCAATGGCTCGTCATCTTATTTGGAATAAAACCCCAGACTATCACAATGGCCTACAAGGCCCTACATGCTCCAACCTGTGCTCTCTCTCCTGTCTCATCTCCTACCTTGCTCCTCTCTGCACACTCCACTCCAGGTTTCTTGCCGGATACTGACCTTCTGGCATTCCTTCAAACATACCCAGAAGACCCCTGCTTGCGGTCTTTGCACTCTCTGTTCCCTCTGCCTGGTCTGCTTTTCCCCAGCAATTCATGGTTCACTCTATCACTTCATTTAGGCCTCAGCTCAAATGCCACCTCCTCAGAGAGGCCTTCTTTGTCGACCTGTCTAAAACACATGAGAGCGGGGACTTTGTCTGTTTGATGCATTTCTCTATCCCCAACACCTTGTCGGGTGCCTAGCACATAGTACTCAATAAATACTTACTATTAGGTGAAGAAAACCCCAGGAATCCACCTGCTTTTGGCTTCTGTTTCCCTCCCAGGGCTGGGTCCTCCCCACGTGGAAGCTTCTCCCCGTAGTGGGCTGTCTGTGTCCAAAGACGGTTCCTGCACCCCCAGGAGAATAAGGTGGATTCAAGTAAGTGTATTACTGGAACAAGAGGGAGCTGCTCTTTGGTGCGGAGACTCAGGGGTCTCTGGCTTGACAAAATGAATTCACCTTTGCTGGTGTTTTCAAGAAAAGATATGAAGTATAAGGTGTTAAAGAGACAGAAGTATGGATTATCGTGACCCATTAACAACTAAAGTAATGTAGAGGGACAGAGACTGAAAAGAGAAAAAGAAGGAAAAGTCTGAATCATTGGTGATGTTCTCCCTGGGGCAGCACTCAAGAATATGCATTTTAATAAGTCCCCTGAGTGATTCTTAAGTAACCAGCTTAAGACACGTCCTTAGAAAGGCTTTTGGAGATTTAGTAAAGTATAAGGCCATACATTACGTGAGAAAGGCATGAGCTATCACAGCCAAACAGACCTGGGTTCAAATGCTGCCATCACTACTTATCATCTGTGCTATTATTTAACGTCTCAGATACCATTTCTAGTTAGAGTCGATAATGACATCTATCCTATTGCACTGTTGTGATGATTAAATCTCAGCACATGTAATGTGCCTGGAACATAGTAGATACTTAATAGGTAGTAGTTTATTACTGTTATTTTTTATGGCCTCTGTTTTCTGAGTGCTTACAACTGCCCTACAATGTTGTATTGACATTCTTGCCCCTCTACTACGTGACCTCACAGAAGTGAAAACATATAGTCAAAAGGCCCAGTTCTTCTGCATATAGCAAAGTCTTCAGCCCATACCTTCCCTAGAATTCTTCTTCCCTCCTCTAGCATAGCTCAAGGAGCATATTTTTGCTTTTACCCATTAACCATTAATAATCCTTACATTTTTAGTCTTCACTCTACCAAGGCTGTCACATATATTTCAGGACAAAAGCTTGAGAAGGACGTGGAACAGACCCCACGATCACTCACCCACAGACGTCTGGCAAAGTGGCCTGTGTGCACGTCTAGGACGTGGGTGTGCTTGGACTTAGAACTCCCCACCGCTGTGCACTCTCCACTAGGCTACATTCACCATCATCAACACCTCCTACCTTTGAGGGCAAAGAGGAAAAAGAGGCAGGGAGTATCTTGCTCCTGTTTCTTCCCGCCCCTCCTGCTTCCTGCCCCTCCTCTCGGGAGTACTGGTTGGAGAATGAGAGGGCAGCCAGTGTTGCGCTCCTAGCTTGGCTGCACAGGCTGCAAGGACGGTCTTGAAGAGCCTCTCCCATCCATATCAGAGGTTGGCTAGTGTCTGTCTTCCGGTTCTACTCAAGGCTGCCAGCCTTCTGCAACTCCACACTCCCACCTGCTGGACGCTGCCTTGCACGGATCCTGACTACCTGGGCTGTACTACTGTTTTCTGTGAATCCCCTACTCCACCTGCCTCTCTCCAGGGCTGGTTTGGGGGCCACAGAACGGGCTGAAATGGGGGAAGCACCCCTATATCTTTCCCAGTCTTACTGTAAATCTTAATCTATGATATTGCGTGAACTCTTTACTCTCTCTAAACTTCAGTCTCTCCCAGGTTGTAACCAGAGGAAGATTCAGCCCTGACTTTCCTGCCCTCCCAGCATGAAATGGACTAGAATAGGACACCCACTCTGCCAGATGGAAAGAACTGGGGCTTTGGAGAGGAAACTGCTATAAATTTGAGAACTAGGGGGATAAAAGCAGCAGCATTCTCAGTAAACAAATGAAGAAACTAAATCCCAGAGAATCAAAGTAAGCAGCTACAGGGAACAGACTTTATTTATTCATTCATTTATTCAATTACTCAGTCAGATATATTAGTTGAGGCCCTACAGTGTGCCTGGTACTCTGATACATGGATGAGAACTCCGTTGTTGGACTTTAAGTCCCTTTGCTGGGCCACTCATTACCTTTCTCCTCTCCAAATCCTTGTCACAGTTTTCCTTCTGAATGTTTTTCCCTGTGCTCTTGGTAACCTTCATTCCACTAAAAACAAATTCTACGTCCACAACACCCTCCAAGAACTTTCACTGTATCCTCCCACTCACTGTAACTAAAACCTGGCCTTGCCCCAAGGACACTGGTTCCCTTGCAGCCCTCTTGTGTGGAGGCCACTCTCCCTCCCACATGAGTTCCATTTTCCAGCCAAGAAGGGTACACTTGGGGTCAGCACTCTCCCTTCCTGCCCCCCACCCTCGCTAGAAGTTTCACACTATGGCTTTTCTACCCTCATTTAAAGCCCTCCTCAAACGAATGGTTCATTGCGCTCTACCTCTTCCTTTGCTGTCACTGACCCTGGCCCACACCAGCTGAGGACTGTCTCCACTTACCCTTACACATTAACTCCCACCATGGTCCTGAGACAACTCGCTGACTCCAACCCATCTGACATGCTAACCTCCCCCTAATTTTATCCTGATTACTTCAAATAACCTTCTATGCTGCTTTCAGCCACACTTTTCAAGGCCACACTTGGACCATTACTAGCATTGCTCTATCTCTCAAAAATTAAACTTCAACATCCCACTTGGACCACAATCCCTCCAGCTCTGTTCTATTCTTCCCACTTCACCACTCCCTGACCTCACTGAGTTCCAGCACCTTAGCCTCTTTATTGCCTCACAGTTTATCTTCCTTCCTCCCTCAACCCCAGGGCTCAGTCCTTGGAAAACCAAGCTAGACCTCTGGTCGATAAGCTGAATGACTTCTTGTCAGCCTCGTCAGCACCCTTGCTCCCTTTTCCTTCTACTCCCAAGCTCTGGAAAACCCTGGCCCCAAGTCAGTCCTACAACTGCATGCTCTGCCCTTAAGCCTGGACTCCTGGGTCCTGCTGGAGAACACTGTCTGTGCTGGCACACTTTGGTCTTCTGAAAGTTCTTCAAGGGCTATTACAAATCTGCCTCACTCTCCCCAAGGCCTCAGCAGATAACCTGTCCTCATACTTCACTGAGAAAAGTAAAGCCAAGAACTCCCTCAGCTTCTCATCCTCCTTCTCTCATAAACACATTCTGACTACCCACCACATATCCTTCCGTATGGTCTCCAGGCTCAAAGGATGCTCCTCTTCTTGTTCAGAGTCAGCCTTTCCACCTGGGCCTAAATTATCTTCTGTGGCCTCCCCACCTCTGAAATTTCTATTCCCTTCTTTTATCAGTGTATCAGTCAGGGTCCACTCAGGAGACAGAATACAAACCGGAACTGGAACAGAGGGATTTTAATATAAATAATTATTAACTATAACAGGGGATTACCCTCTAAGGAGAAAGAAAGAACTCAATGAGATACACAAATACCCGATATAGGGAGCAGCCAATACCTCTAGGACTGAGACAGAAGAGGCCCCATCCCCTCGGCTGATATCTAACCTGTGTTGGAAAGTGAGGCCTTGACCCACTGGACAGCAGAGATATTGTGCCAACAGAACTCACCAAGAAGCCACCCTCTAAGGTACCTGAAAAAGCCATCTGCATGGAAGGTCTGTGCTGTAGAGCTTGTAAGGCCACCATACACTGCCCAGGAAGCCATCTGGAGTGCCAAAGGACCTCCTTGAGGAGGTGCTGCCCTGCAGAGCTTGCTGGGAAAATACCTGTTAGGATGGTGGATTAGAAAGCCACACTCTGGTATGCTGGGAGAAGGCGCCCACAGGGAGAAGCCATCTGCTGCTGGCCACCGTGTGTGTTGCTGGTTACCACACTTGCAGCTGGCCACCATGAGCTGCTGGTGCTCTGCTGTAAGAGCCTGCCAAGAGGAACACACAGGAACCAGGAAGAGAAGCTCTTTCCTCCCAGTATCTTTTCAGTGCCCTCCACTGACAAAGCTTAAATTAACCTTGTGCCAGCTGGCAAAGGAAAAATGTAAACAGGGTCCAGCTCCATTTCCACAGAACAGGCAATGGAGAGTGTACTTGGAGCAGAGAGGCAATACATTGAAAACTGACTTAGTATCTTCCACTTCCCTTTCTTTACCAGCTTCTTTCACTCAGCCTATGAATATGTGCAAGTATTACCAATTAAACACACACACACACACACACATCTCCAGTCCCTATGCTCCCCATTAGTTATGACAATCTTTCTCATTTCCTTTTAAGTGAAGCTTCTGGAAAATATAGTCCTCACTTGTTGTTTTCTCTCTACCATATTCCTGTCACTCCTTTTTTCTACTTTAACCTGGCTCCATCTACCACTATCCACATAAATTTCTAGAGACAGTCTCATCAGTGAAACTCAAAACATAATTTTTAACCTCATCTTTTTTATTTAACATCTAAGCACTTTAGGCTGATAACAACTTCTCTCTCTTTCCTTGGATTCTGTGACATTCCTTGTAGTCGATTGCATTATTTGGTCAAAATTTTCTCCTCTTCCAGTTTTGCCATGGTTCACTGTGGGCAGAGCATACTTCCCTGCCCCTGTTTACTTTCGGCCTGGCTATGGGACTTGCATTGGCCAATGACATGTAAATTGAACTGAAAATTGGTCAGTTCCAAACAGGGACTTTTCTACTTGCACTCTTGCACTCCAGCCCTCAGCCATACAAAGTAAATGCCCAAGGCAGCCACTTCATCAACCTGAGTCCAGAATGAGAAACACATGGAGTAAACCTGAACACAATCCACAGCCTGGATCTGAGCTGCCAGAACTTAAGGAAAAGAAAACACCTGAAAGGAGTAGGGGTGGAAATCCTCAGGGTTCATCTCCCAACAAGAGAGGAAAACTTCCTAATTTACAGGTCATCAGGTAGAATATTCAGAAGGGTATTTTTTCAGTCATGGACAATATTAGTCATAGATTAAAAACAGTTCTGGGGGCTTCCCTGGTGGCGCAGTGGTTGGGAGTCCGCCTGCCGATGCAGGGGACATGGGTTCGTGCCCCGGTCTGGGAAGATTCCACATGCCGCAGAGCGGCTGGGCCCGTGAGCCATGGCCGCTGAGCCTGCGCGTCTGGAGCGTGTGCTGTGCAATGGGAGAGGCCACAACAGTGAGAGGCCCGCGTACCGCAAAAAAAAAAAAAAAAACACAAAAAGAAAAAAGACTAAAAAAAAAAAAATTACCAGAGCATTAATGAGACAACTTCAAATGACCTATTATACATGGAATTGGACCCCAAAGGAAAAAAGACAGAGAAGAAGTCAGAAAAAATATGCGAAGAAATAATAACAAAAATTTTTCAAAATTTTATGAAAATCATGAGTGCACAGATACAAAAATCTCAATGAACCTCAAGCACAAGAGACATGAAAAGCCAAAAAGCCTCATAAAATTGCAACAAAACATAAAGTGCTTAGGGATAAATTTAACAAAATATATACAAAACTCATATATGGAAAACTAGAAAACATTACTGAGAGAAACTAAATACCTAAATAAATGGATTGAAAGGCACAATATCATTGTCAACTCTCTCCAAAATGATCAATAGATTCAACATAATTCCAATAAAAATCCCAGCAGGCTCTATTTTTGTAGAAATTAACAAACTGATTTTAAAATTTATGTTGAAGTTCAAAGGACCTAGAATAGCCAAAAACACTTCTTAAAAAGAAGCTGGAGGACTTACATAACTTGGCTTGAAGATTTATTATAAGTACTATAATCGTTATAATGTGATACTGGAGTATGGATAGACAAATATACAAATGAAACTAAATAGACCAGAAATAGACCCAAAGAATGGCCAAGAAGCACATGACAAGATATTCAATCATTAGTCATCAGACAAGTGCAAATTAAAACCACTGTTAGGTACTACTACACATTTACTAGAATTACTAAGAATTAAAACTAGTAACAATACCAGTTGGGGTGAGAATACGGAGCATTTGGAAATCTCATATATAACTGATTAGAGTGTAAAATGATATAACCACTTTGGAAAGAAGTAAGCAATTTCTCTTAAACATACACTTAACATTTGACCATGAAAATATATATATACACAAAGACTTCTACACAAATGTTCATAGCACTTCATTCATAATAGTCCCAAACTAGAAATAACCCAGACATCTACTAACAGGTGAGTGGATAAACAAACATGGTATATTCATACAGTGAAATTTTACTCAGAAATAAAGACACTGGCCCATGCAGCAACACTATTGAAGCAAGATACTAAACAGTATATAGTGTGTGATTACATTGATGTGAAATTCTAAAATAGTCTATGGTGATAGAAATCAGATCAGTGGTGGCTTGGATCAGGGAGTGCAGGGGAATAACCAAGGAGGGGCACAAGGGAATCTTAATATGATGGCAATATTCTATATCTTGAATGGAGTGGAGGTTACATGGTTGTTTACATTTGTCAGTATTTCACCAGAACTGCCTGCGGGCTGTTGCGGTTATAGCATCTGAGTGTGACATATGTCTGGGAACTGTACACTCAAAATGGGTGCACTGGTCGTATGTATTTTCCACCTTATTAGGTCATTTTTTTTTAAAGGAAATAGAAAAAAGTCTAACTAACTTCACCCCTCTCTCCTGATTCTCTGCCTATATCTCTAAACAGTGCTTCTGAATCTTCTTTATGAACTCTTCACTTGGTTTGCCTTTGAAACATAGGGATTACCTCATGTTCCATCCTCCATGCTTTTGTCTCTCATATAACCCTAGTTAGTTCCCTCATTGCTAATGGTATAACTACCACCTACTTGAGGGTCATTCTCAAATCTATATTTCTTGCACAGACTTTTCCCCGGAGCTCCAGACAGGTATATCCAAATGCTTAATAAAAATCCTTTATCTTAAGCTCAACTTGTTCAAAACTGAGATCAATTACTACACATAACCTCAAGCCGGCCTTTTCTACTATATTCTTTTTTAATTTATTTTATTGAAGTATAGTTGACTTACACTGTTGTGTTCTACTATATTCTTCATATAAGTTGATACACTGTGCCAGACACACAGTAAACACTGCATATATATTTGTTGAATGAATGAAAGATGGAATTACTAACAGTCAAAAACTCCTGCAGTTCTCCCTCTCCTATATTAATTAAGCACATGACCAACGTGTTTTGCCTAACCCTGCCTTTCCCTCCCTTTGGGAAGCTAGAAAGATACAACCTTCTTCTAGGCTGGCTGTGTGACACCAAGCAAACTCTCACCCCTCTCGGGGGCTCAGAGACATAATATAAAAAGCATGGGTTTGGAATTAGATAGGGGCAGATTCAAATTCCTGCCTATTGTTGATATATTTTTAGCATGTTCTTTTTATTCTTTGAACCTCACTTTCCTTATCTATGAAGGAGAAAGACTAATATCTATATTCTAAGGTTGTTCTGAGTATTAAATAAAATGCAAGGTTATCACTGTGCACATAGGAAGTGTCTATATGTTAGTGCATTCCCTTCCCCCTCCCCACTACCACCTCTACTCCCACCCCAGAAGGAGAGGGAGGGAGAATGGAGTTGGTACACATCTCTGAATGGCACCTCCTCAGACTGACAGGCTTTATGTCAAGATAAGGAAAGATGCTCTCCCCCTCCCCCTCCCCTCAAGCGCCATTGTCACCAACAGAACTGCCTGCAATTGGTATTCCGGGAATATGCAGCCAGCTGCAGAGGTGCTGTTTTCTGATCATGCATCTGTCTGGGAAACTAGAAAAAGAGAGACTGTGTTTACAAAGTATATTTTTCCCTTCCCCAGGTAAGCAGGAGAAATAATGGAATTCAAATTGGAATGAACATGAGATAAAACTCCTGCCCACCAGGTGTTTATCCCAGTTCATAAAAAACAACTACTTTAAGGTAATGAAGAAAAAAAAAAAAAAAACTACTTTAAGATAATGAAGAAAAAAAAAACCTCCCTGCTGGGAAAGCAAATGAAACCACATGTTTCTGAAACAGTTTGAGAGAAAACAGCAAACTCAAGGAGCAGACAGCAAATGCATGTCAAACAGGGTCAGCACAGGCTGCCTTGCTCACAGACACTCCCCACAGACAAGGCTCCAGGAAAGGCTGGACCCCTAGAAATCATACCACCCATCAGGAGAGCACATGCACCTCCTGTCAAACCCACAGACCTTGGCGGGATGTGGGAAGGCTCCCCTTTTATCCTGTACCCACACCCCAAGAACTCCACTCCATTTCTGTTTCTTTAATGCTGCCCTACCAACTCTGTTGCTTAGGACACTGTCCCCCCTGTTCTTCCTTTCCCTGTTGTCCCTAAAGATAAGCACACAGGCCTTTATGGTTGGAAGAGGTTGCTGCTAATCACTAGAAGACAATGTACGGGGAGAAACAAAGTCAACAAAAATGAAGACGTTTATTTACCTAATGAGCCTTTGCATGTAAGGTGACCAAATGTCCCTGCTTGCACAGGACAGTCCTATTTTACACCTGTTGTCCTGATGTCATGATTAATAGCATCCCTTTTACTCTCAAAATTATCCATGTGTGGTCATAGAGTAGAATAAGTATTTCTATTTACATGGCAGTCACTTACTTTATGTCAAGCAAATAAATATTAACTTATTTAACCCTGAAAGCAGTTCTATGAGGTAAAAAAACATTTTTAAAATAATGAAGCCAAGGCATAGAGAGGTTGAGTAGCTTACCCAAGGTTACACAGAGAGTCAGTGTCTGAGCCAGGATTTCAATCAAGGCAGTCTGGCTTCAATGTCCTTGTTCTTAACCACGATGGTAGGCTAGCTATGACAAAGCTTTAAGAAATCACTTGCTCTTTCATTTAATAAATATTGTTCATGCCTTCTGTGTGCAGACACTATGCTACAAATCATGAATACAACCATGAACCAGGCAGAGTCCCTGCTCTCAAGGAGCTTTTAGTCGGGGGAGACACAGACACAAGTAAAAGGACAGGAAGTACAGGGTGCATTGAGAACAAATAGAATGGGGCGGGGCAGGGGGGTCAAGCGGCATCGAATCTGGCCTTAAAAGTTCACAGAAAGCTTCCTGGAGGAAGTGACATCTGAGAGAGTCCTAAAGAAAGAGTAGTTAGGTGGGCTGGAAGAATGAAGAAAAGGCCGTGCAGGCCGAACAGCACATCAGAAGGTCCTGAGGCCAAAGAGATCATGATGAAGTAAGGGAATTCAAGTAGTTCGGTAAAGCTCTAATACTGCCTGGGGCCAGGGCAGTTGCAAAAGTTGGAGCTGAAAATTCAAGTAAGCAGAGGCCGGACCAAGAAGGGATGTCGCTGATATCCTCACGTTACACTTCATCCTGAAGTTAATGGGAAACCCATGACTCTCTAGGAACTTAAGCAGAGAAGTGACCTGATCAAATTTTCACTTTAGAAACGTCACTGTGGTTTCTGTGTAGAAACGAATTGAAGAGGGAAGAGCTGGAGTAGAAACCCAGACAGAAGGCTGTTGTCAGGATCCACAGGAGAGGGGAAAGTGGCTTGCACTAAGGTAGTGATGGGAAATGTGGAGAGATGGGGTGGATTAGGAAGGTAGAACAGGCAGGACTTGGTGATTGGCACGATGTGGTGAGTGGGAGGAAAGGAGAGTCATGGATGCCATGCAGCTGTCCTATCCTATCGGAGTCTGGAGCTCGAGTCATAGATTTAGTTGAGAGTCATCTGAGCAGAGGTGGTAACTGAGCCATTGGATTAGGTGGTTCACCCAGGGGAGAGTGTAAAGTGGGAAGAGAAAGAAATGGCCATAAGAAGAATGGGAAGGAGAGGCAGGAGACTGACTAAGAGAGGATGATGTCATCATGGCCACCAAGAGAAGAAGGAAAAGGAGAGCAGTGTCTAAGGCTGCAGGGAGCACAGGTTAGGGCCCAGACACATCCACGTGGTTTATCAACAAGATGGTCGTTGGAAATCTTAGGGGAGCACTTGCACAGTGCAACCGGGAGTGAGGCTACAAAGGGATGAGGACAGGGTGGAATGTGAGGAGGAGTCTCAGAAAGCTTGGCATTAAGGGAAGGGAGAGAGTGGGGGAGGTGGAAGTGGGGTCAGGTCCTGGAACAGACACCCAGCTCCCTGCTTTCTTACTGTGTCCTCTCCCTCCCCAATCCTGCCCACCAGTTCTGCTGACAAATACTGTAGGAGAACAGATGGCCGTAATAGAAATAGTTAAGAAATCTCACTAAGTTCATATTGCCATTTCCATATGTTATAGTACTAGTCACCTAGAGAAGCCCCTCATGGGCTTTATTCCTGATGGCACCATCAGGGCAGAACTAGCATTCATCTCCATTAGCATCCATCCAGGAGACCATCTGTCTCAAGAGGATTATCTGTATTCCTGAGAACCACCCAAATGGGTCAGTGGATCCCTTTTGGACATTTCCTCAATCCCAAGATCATTTATTTGAGTAACTACCAGAGCCCAGGCACTCTTCCAGGAACTGAGGATTAAAAAGTGAGGAGTAAATCATGGTCCTGGAGGATCACCCTAAGGGGATTTTTCAGGAGGGGTACCTGAAATCTCTGAGCTTTCCAGGCACCTCCAAGGGTATGCCCCTAGGTTTCCCCTAGAAGGGTTTGCAGTAGGTTGAAATAGGTCATAAATTGTTGTATGTCCCACCACAGAACTCAGGAATATCACCACAGTTGGACACTAGGAGAAATTATTTATAGAGCACTTTTATAAATACTGCACTTCCATTCATTCATTCATGCATGCATGCAATCAATCAATAAACATTCATAGAACAACTACTCTGTACCAGGTACTGTGTTAAGATACTGGAGATAAGAATCGTGAACGAAATAGACATGACCTCTGTCCTCGTGGTGCACATGAAAGAGTTATGAAAAGCCACATTAATCAAAATAACTGTACAAATGTATAATTACAAATCATGACACATGCTACAAAAGCAAAATTTTGGCACCTACTCACTCTGTTGGGCTAAGGAAACTTTCCTGACAAGGTAACATTGAGATGATGTCTGAAGGCTGCATGGGCTTTAGGTAGAGGGTAGGAAGGACAGCCCAAAACCCAGAACATCAGCAGAGACATTGAGGAACAAAAAAGCAGCCATCATTGGAGAAAAAAAGTATTCTGACACTTGTTAAAATGGTAACAAGACTTCCCTCAGGACTACTGGAAAAGTGTCAAGACCGTCACGGTAGGGGAGAGAGATCAGGTTCAACTCCAAATGCAAACGGACAAATGGGGATTTATAGCCCAAAAGCAGAGCGAGGAACTCCTCAGTGGATGGAAAATCACTGAGAGGAGGTATCAAGGGCAGGGAGATTCCTGTTAAACCGACTAAACAGGATTCTTGCTGAAGGCAGGCCAAGGACTTAGACATCAAAGGTGAGGGATGAAGCACTTCGTCAGATACGATGGGTGTGAACTGACTTAGCAGGATTCTTGCTAAAACTGGGTTATGCAGGCCCAGAAAGGCCAGGGGGTGAGGGGGAGGGACCAACGTCAAGACCTAAACTAACCAAACCTAACTTGGTCAAGGAGAGAGTCTTTATCCCCAGTTGTCTAGGGCAGAGAAAGCAATGGGAAGAGTGGTAGTAGATGATTCTGGAGAGAGAAGCAGGAACCAAATAATGAGGGCTTTGTGAATAGGGTTATCCTAAGACCCCTGAAAAGTTTTAATGGGAAGGAAGGGTTGTGGCATGATTGGATTGTGTGTTCTTAAGATCTACTCAGCCTGCTGTGTGGAGGATGGAATGGAGGGGGCAAGAGGAAGGCTAGAAGACCACTTGGAAGGCTGCCACTGCCCTGGAGAAACAAGGTAATGGGCAGACCAAGGTGGTGATGGAGGTAGAAATAGAAGTTACGGAGTTGAGGTATTCAGGAGGTGAAATTGACAGGTCTGGGTGATAGAGTGGTGGCAAGGAGAAAAAGCATCAATAAGTCTCCCATTATCTCACTTCCTCTATACTACAACCCTGTGAAACACATTATTATTTTCTCAATTTATGATAAGGGATTTGAAACTCAAAGTAGTTAATGACATGCCCGGGTCACACAGCTAGTAGGTCTGGCTCTCAAGTTACTCCCTTTCCATGTTGCTACACGGGAGTCAACAAGCTGTTCCTTGTGGAAGATTCCACTCCCTTTTGTGCCTCTGAAAGCTACACCTAGTCAATACCTTGAGCATTTGTACTTCACCCTCAACATTCCCTGTTTGCTTATGCAATAGCATAATAAATAAAATATTATCACAGAAGCTGATGCAGTTTGAGTCAGTTGACCTCCAAGGACAGTACAAATAGATTCCTCTGTTGGAGAAAGTATCTTCATGGGCTTATCTGGCTATGAAGAGTGAGGGTCCCCAGAGAGAACTGAGATGAGAAAAGTTTGGCAATAAGGAATTAAATCGCTCAGCATGACAAAGAGGAATTTTGCAGCAGGTACCATGGCCATCATTGTAACCTTAGCACCAAGAGCTAAGGTGCTGGCACACAAGAGCCAGTGTATATTTTTGTTGAAACTCTGGAGGTAGGGCCCAGCAATCTGTGATTTATCAAGACCTTCAGGTGATTCTGACATACCCTCAAATCTGACAACCGCAAATCTTTAAAAACCTTTTTAACACTGCCCATACCATACCAGGACCCCAAATCCTCAGTGAACAGCTGTTATACACAACAGTCTTTTGTTAGTAATGCTTTGTGCCCAAGCATTACAAAGGACAAAGACCAGCCATTCCAGAGTTTCTGACAATGACCAGCAGCAAGGCAAGTCCACGCCAAGGCAGAGTTGGGGCCAAGTTACAGAAGCAGCTGCAGCTCGAGCGGTCCCAAGAGCAAATGTGAGACAAACCCTCAAATATGTAGTAAACATTCACTCTTTGCTTCCCAAATATCCATCCCCATTTCTTTTCGGTAATAAATGAATGAATGAATTTTCATCTGTGGTTATAGCTTTTCCCCACACTTAACGCATAGCTCTAGATAGAGCACATGACCTAGATCTAGCCAATCAAAGCAGCACATGCCCTGGCCACAATGATTGAGTTCAGGGTTGAACACACAGTCTAAGCAGAGCCAAGAAGACAGAGTGGGATTTTTCTCAGACGTCTGGGAAAAAGGGAGGTTCTCCTGCCTATTGAATATGACTGGATATGATGCTGGAACTCCTGTTTATTGCCAGTTGAGGAAGAAAGCATGTCTGAAAACAGGACCAACTCTACAAAAGTACAGCTGAAAAATACAGAGAGAGTAACCTGGTGCTGGTAACATTTTTGAGAAGCCAGTTCAAGCCTCATCTGAGGGCAGTCTACTCCTGGACTTTCTTATTGCATGAGCCAATAAAAACTAGCTTCGGCTAGTTTGGATGGAGTTTTCTGTCCTTTACATCTGGAGGAGTCCTGAATTTGATGTAATACAGTGGGTTGAGTTACTTTATTTGGAAATTGTGGCTACAGAAAGCAGGAGAACTTGGGTCAACCAGTTACACAAATCTACCTCCCCTCAAGACTATGAGTACCCTGAGGTCTAAAACTGTGTGTTATTTCTTGGGGTAATGATAATAGACACTCAATGATTGTTTTAGGAATGAAGGGGGGACGAGAGGAAGGCAGGGTGGCAGAAAGAAAAGGGGATGAGAAATGTATAGATTTCTCCCAATGGTGCAGGAACCCTCAGTCTCCCGGTCACTTTGCTCAGGGTAGACTAGACCCTGCAGGGGCCCAGCAGAAGCCATGAAGCAGGAAATGAGGGCATAGAAGTTTCTGACATCAGGGTCCTCCAAAGGGTCACTTACCAGGAAATTGCCTAGAAATGATGGCGCAGCCGTAACTGGGTCATTACTTTCCCTACAAATATTTCTCCCTTTTGTGAGCAACAAGGACCCATTCAGCCCACTGTGTGGTACCTCAGCTGAAATAACAGACCAGAGGGAATGTGTAATTGGCTTTCATCAGATTGAAACCATAGGGCAGCCTGGCCAAGCCGAAGCTCTGTCTCTGGCCGTAGCACAGAAATTATGTACTGCTTAATGTCAGGCCATGTGTGAGGAAGAAGAGGGAATAGAAGGGGAAAGAAAAGAAGACCAGCCTTCCGGCTAGCTTCAGCCTTTCTGGCAAGGCTACTCAGCCCGGAGCTTTGTCTGAAGAGAGAGACAGAAGGGGATCTGGCTCTAAACTTTTAGGGAAGAAGGCTGCTGGGTCAGAGGAGGAACAGGAAGAGAGACAGAAAAGGGAGGGGTTGGAAGAGAGGGAAAAAGTTAACCTTTAATGAAATAAGTCAATTTACAAATAAAAAACAGTAGCCAACTGATAGCTTCCCCGCCCCCATTGGCCTGCACGAACACTTGGAAATAACAAACATAACATCAATTCATCAACTCATCATCTGGTGTGTGTTTTTCAATTATAATTGAATAATTTCAAAGATTAGAATGAAAATGAAAACTTGAGACTCATCCAAAGGGACATAGAGTATTCTTCCAGGGACCTATGACTAATCTGTATTTTGGGAGAGAGGAGGAGTTTAAAATGACCCAAATCCTTGGGAACTTTGCTGGGTGATTTGGGAACTCCATGATTTTTCTCATCTACTTCCAGGAATTTTCTACCTGGGCTAGACTGTACCCCACCTACCTTTCCTTTTTGTCCCTCAGTGAGATTTGTGTACCCCATCCTGGCCCACCAACTTCAGGAGAGCATGTGTATTCCACACAGGATGAGGGAGACAGGACTCAGGGTCCTCTGGGTGCTCTCCCCAAGGACCCTAACAGCAATATTGTTGGGCAGTTCCCAGGGTGCTGCCCTGTTATGCATTTCCCCAAGAAAACTGTCCCAGGATCCCATGGCCTTCAGCCTTGGTTTTTTCATTGCCATTGTATCTCAGGAGCCTATCTTTGGATCTGAAGATCCAAAACACCACATGGCCTTAGTTTCCTGGTCCTGGGGAAGGGCTGCCAGGCAATGCTAGTAATGGCAAGAACAGTGAATCATACAGTCCTAGGCTCAGTCCACCTCTACCACCCACAGCTCCATGAGGCAGTGGTGGAATGGAAACAGAGACAGAAAGACCTACCTCTTTGATCTCAGGCAAGCTTCTCAGTTACCCCTGTCTTAAACTATCTAAACCTCAGTGATCTCATCAGTAAAATGGAGGTTATCGTAATTATTTTAAAGATTTGCTAGGAGGATGAAAAGAAATACTGTGCCTGGTGTGAAGCAGGCACTAAATAACTGGTTGATGTTGTTATCATTGTTACTATTATGTGACCTTTGGCAAGACACTTAACCTCTTTGAACCTGCTTTCTTATGTGAAAAACTAGAAGTAATAAGAATTATCTCTTAGGATGATCGCAAGAATTATATATGTAAAGGAATGTATAGATTATATATGTAAGGATTACAAGGGCAACACATGTAATATATGTAAAGCACCTGGCACAGTGCCTGATACATAGTAGACACGCAATGTTAGATTTCTTTCCCTTTCCTTCCCAACCTTCCTCTGTGAAATCCAGGATAAGAGTTTCCTGGCTCCCTCATGGTCAAGATGGCCCCAACACTTAGCTAAAAACCAGAAGAATCTGTCCCTGAAGGTGGTTTTTCCGAACTTCTGGTCCTTGCAGCACCCTACCTGCTGCGCTCTCAGCCCACACCCTTAAAAGAAAAAACTGTCTGGGGAGAGGCCTCCGCGGAACGCGCGGGGACGGCCAAGAGGGAAGCTGACAGCTGCAGGACTCGTCGCTGACCACTAGGGGGAGCAATACGATCGAGAACACAGTTAGGGCCACGCCCAGAAATCTCAACTTCCCCTGTGCCCTAGTCGCCCAGGTCGGGCTGATCCAAGCTAGAAGAGAACCTTAAGGACTACTCAGAAAGGCCTTTGTGGGAGCAAATAATGAGAGAAAATGTAGGGAGCCACGGAGAGCACACTGTCCTTCCCACTTCAGCCTGGTCCCGGCCTCGAGAGCTCTCTGCCGCTGCTAGACTGCAACCGCAGGATCCCCTCCTGGAGGAGCCAGGTGGGGGCTTGAGGAACAAGAGGTAAGGGAGCCAGGCCAGGTCACTTTTCCCAGTCACTCCAACTTTTACATCTAGCTCACCCAGCATCTTAGTAAGTCTCAGTGGGTCACAGCTAGAAGGAGTCCTATAGAGCCCCAGATGCTCAACCCTTAGATGTTCAGCTGGAGGGCAAGGACCCAGAGAGGAGGAAGAGTTTGAGCAAGATCTCCCAGGTAGTTTATCATCACCCCTCATAGGGTTTATCAAATACTTTCATGTCCATTATCTCACTTGGATATTCACAACCACCTGGAGGAACTATTATTGCATTTTACAAATGAGGAAACTGAGGTTCAGGTAAGTGTCCATAGCTCTCCTCTTCCCTACTAAGTTTTCATTGCCACCCACTGTTCCCTTCTCTCTTGCCTTCCCCAGGAAGATTGCTACCCAGCTCCATGTATTACATAAATCAAAATTTTAAGGATTTATTGCATTCCCCATCTTCCTAACCCATCTAGTATGATGGAGAGATGACAGAGCATAGTAATTGTGAGGGTGGACTTTGGAGTCAGACCTGAGTGATTATATTCCATCTTCATCACTTATGAATTCCATGACTATGGACTTCTTTGTACCTCAATTTCCTCATCTGCAAAATGGGAGTATTCACATCTATCTCCTGGAATTCTCTTAAGGGTTAAATCAGATGTACTGTGAAGCAATTTCATAGTGCCTGGCATATAGTAAAGGCTTGAGAAATGCTTCTAGCATATATAATCATCATACAATTATAGAACTGAAATGATCTTTAGGAATTAGTTCACTACTTTCATGCCATTACCAATGAAGCTAAACGGAGTTAAGTGGGGGTGTTACTGTGCGAAGTAGTTTTGCATACTGGTTTGAATGGTTCCCATCCCCACCCCCCAAAATCCATGTCCATCTGGAACCTCAGAATGTGAACTTTTTTGGAAATGGGATCTTTGCAGATGTAATGAGTTCAGATAAGGTCATACTAGATCAAGATGAGTTCTAAATCAAGTATGACTGCTGTCCTTATAAGAAGAGGAGAAGGGGCTTCCCTGGTGGCGCAGTGGTTGAGAGTCCGCCTGCCGATGCAAGGGACACGGGTTTGTGCCCCAGTCCAGGAAGATCCCACATGCCGTGGAGCAGCTGGGCCCGTGAGCCATGGCTGCTGAGCCTGCGCGTCCGGAGCCTGTGCTCCGCAACAGGAGAGGCCACAACAGTGAGAGGCCCGCGTATCGCAGGAAAAAAAAGAAAAAAAAAGAAGAGGACAGGACATGTAGAGACATCAAGTCACAGAGGAAAGAAAGCCACGTGAAGACAGAGGCAGAGACTAGGGCGATTCAGCTACAAGCCAAGGAATGCCAAGGTTTGCCAGGAACCCCCATAAACTAGGAGAGCAGTTTAAGTCCCATAAACCCACCCCTACCAACACCCCTCACCCAGGAACCAACCTTGTCAACACCCTGATTTCAGACTCCTGGCCTCCTGACTGAAAGAGAATACATTTCTGTTGTTTTAAGCCACCCAGTTTGTGGTAATTTGTTACAGCAGCCCTAGGAAACTAGAGTTTGTGACAGAGGGAGAACTCCAGAAGAACTCGCAGTTTTTTGTTTTGTTTTTTTTTACTTCCAGTCTAGCTCTCTTTTACTCCATCATTGCCTCCCCAAACCAGCAATAAACATTTACTGTAGACCTACCTAGGAAGTTTACTTATTTGGAGAAAAATTAACACACACTATAATCTTTAGCACTTCTTACTAAATTGTTACCTGACACACAGTAGGCATTTAATACTTACTGGCAAGTTGATAAAATAATAGATATAAAAATGGTATGTTGTGTTATACAAATTTAAGAAATTAGTACAAATCCACTTTCTACCTCTGTGTATGCACATCAGTGTGCCAGACTCTAAATTAATTTACACATTTTATATATTTGAAGAATCACAAAACTTCAGGTTCACAAGCCCTGCCCATGCACTAGCTCCTGGGGTGATGAATTAAAAAGAGAGTAATCTGAATACCCTCAGGACTCAATCCTAGACGGTGGGGATGATCTCATTCTTGCTGGGTCCTCCCACACTCACTGAGGAATGGACAAGTGGGAGCTCAGGGAATCAGGGGAGCTGCCGGTTGCTGTAAAGGAAGAAAGCACCAGGTCAGCCTGGGAGTAGAATGGGTGGTGGTGGGTTAACAAAGGGAAGGAGGGGAGGAGGGATGAGCTGATTCACTGGGACAACTCTTAGAGTGACTCAGAAGCCAGCAGAAAATAGCCTGTTCTCCCACATCTGCCTCATTGTCGGGCAATGAGGCACTTCCTCATTGCACACCCGTAAGGCAGGGCAAAAGGGAGGAGGAGGAAACGGAATTTTTCAAATTCATGGGCCTAGTCCAGCACTTAAACTCTGTGTTTTTAACCATTTCAGACATTTGTTTCAAGTGACGTCAGTATTTGTTGAGCACCTACTATGTGCCTGGCCCTTCATCTCGCCTTTCAGATCATCAGTCTCCTGAACACAGGGAATGATGTCTTTCTGAAGTTCTGTATTTCCTATTTGTTACTTCAGAAGCACTTGGGCTGCTGTTGAGCACCTCAGTACAGTCTTCTTGTCCTTCACATATAGAGATGAGCTTCTCCAGCCAGCAGTCAATAGGGGGAGGCATGGAGCTTGTTTTGGTCTCTAATGCTGGATTTACAGTCATCCAGGCCCACTCTGGACCAGCTCTCCTTCTGAGAGCCAAGTGTATGGTGAGCAGAATATAGCACAGGTTTGAAATCACACATCTTGTTGGAAGTTCTTTATTTACCATTTACTAGCTCTATGGCTTTACTTGATTTCTCTGAATCTCTATCTTCTCATCTGTAAAATGGGCACCAATGATGTCTATCTTACAGGTTAGGAAAGATTTTTCATTTGGTAGTGAAGATTGAATCATTATATGAAAGTACCCGGCACAGTGATGACATTAATACCAGTTTACTTCCTTCAAACATATCAATGATTGCAGACTGACCACATCCTACCACCAGACTGTAAACTGCATGAGGACAGGGCTGCATCTGTCCTGAGATAGTCTGCCTAGGTGAGTACTAGGCCCCTAGTACTGTCTTGCTTAATAAGAATTGTTAATGTTAGAAATAATATATTAAAATTAATTTACATTATTTATGCATTATACATATTTAATTGTAAGTATTTATTATATTATATTAAAAACAATGTGGTTATTATTCTCTTAACCAGTTGAATCAATCTGTGAACTGGAAAAGGATCCAGAAACCTTGACCTAAGGAAGGGGTGCATCCTCTCCCTTTTCTGGGTTATTTGGTGCTGGTAAGGCTTGCTGCGACCACCAGCAAGATCTGCATTCCTGTGTTTACGAGGGACAGGCATTCCTTGCATCCTCTACTGTCCCAGCGTCACTGCAAACGTGGCCCCACAGTATAATGGGGCCAAGGACACAAAAAAGTCCCCTCATTTGTAAAACATAACGTAGAAAACCATGACACACAAATTTTATTCATTCGACTTCTACCTGGAAGGCAGGTCTGGCTGGGTTTGGGCTACCCGGTGTCCCCGCTCCAGGGGCTCCAGAGCTACTATTCTCTTCCAAATGTAATGTGAAAAGAGAAGGGGGGGGTCTCCGGGTTTTTTATCTTTGCGCCCTTGTTTCTAGCACAGGCTTCGTACGAGAAAAAAAAGAGAGAAGGCAAGCCACGTTACCAGGTTTTCAACAACCGGTTTTCTAAAGCAGACCCAAAGCGCACTTCATTTATTAACATTTTGGATGAAATGAAACGTTAATGTGCCTGATCAATCAGGGCACCCGAAACCCGCCGTTCCTAAGCTGCCCGTACCATGAGGGTAAACGCGAAGCACTCGCCACCGTCCGGTCCAGAAATAGCTTAGAAGGTGGAAAGTTGCAGAAGTCTGGCAGTGAGGGTCGTAAGCCCACCCCCTAGCCCGGGCCGCAGGACTACTTTTCCTCCCGGAAGTGACGCGAGCTCAATCCCAGCTAGGCTCTCCCCAAACAAAAGGGATCTTGGGGCCCCGGGAGGAGCCTAAAAGACATTGGAGAAGCCCCTCCTCCAGCCGGAGCGGATTGGTGTCGGGGATGGAGAGGCGAGAAGGAGATTGGCCCTGCCGAATGCCAGGGCCCTCGCCAGGCGGTCGAGGGGCGGGGCTTCGGGGGGCTGTGGATGGAGCGGGTGGCGGAGGCGGCAGGGAGCGGAGACCCGAGCGCTGGGAAAAGGTAGGAGCCGCTGGCGCCCGGGCTTGGCGGCGTCTGGAGGCCGGGTTCTCGAGAGAAAAGCAGGGGTAGGACCACCGGTGTCCTCCCGCCGCCGTCCCAACTGCCGCTCGCGCCCATCCCTTGAGGGGGCGGAGCCGTCTCCTCTACCTCCCGGTATTCCCTGAGGAGGCGGCTCCTCAACCTTCGAGGGTGCTCGCAGCCACTTATTGTCCCCCGTCAACCCCAGCTCCCCAGAAGGGGCTGCCCTCCTGACACCCTCCGTTTACAGGGCCCCCTCGCCCAGCCCCTCAACCTTCGGAGAAGGCGTACGGGTTCCCATTCTGTAGACTGCTGTCCCCACCCCCGCTTGTCTGGCCGCCCCCGGGAGGCCAGACATCCCTTCCTACACCTGTCCTGCTCGCTAGGGTGGGACCAGAGCTAGTTTCATCCGTAAGATAAAAATCAGTGTTTTCAAAAAAAAAAAAACAGAGATGGGGCGATGCAAAAATCAGAGACCCGACCTAGACTGGCAGCTCCACGGACGAAACGGCCTTCCCCCACTTGGGTTCTTCCCATCCCCCATTCTCTGATCCTCAGCCTTCCGCCTGAAGCCCCTAGGATCCTCTTTTCTCCTGTGGGGCATCGAGGGCTCACCTGTTTCGGGATCTTTTTAGTCTCTGGAGGAAGGAGAAATAGTAACCTTCCCCGCCCCCCTTTGTACCTTTATTCCTTGAGGGAGAACCCAACCCCTAAGGGGTTTTTTAGGTTTGAGTTGCGTTTCATTTTTGCTTTCCACCCTGTTTCTTCCCTGAAAACTGGATGAAAAACCACCCTTTGGTATTTCATAGTGAGGTGGGCGTGTTGGATATCTACAGAGTTGGTCTTGTGTGGGTAGGAATGCAGTGTATATTGTTGGACTGTCAGTGAATAACAGCCTGCTTTCAAGTGAAACAGTACAGATAAGTAAATAAAGAGCTTTAGATTAGGAATGAGTATCTCCTAGTCTCGGGTGGGCTGGTCTGTTGCTCAGGGAGACTGCAGTTAACCTGGAAGGTATAGTTCTGTTGAAACAAAAGGCAGGAAGTGTTTGAAGAAAATTCAGGTTCAGTGGTCTAGGTTTATGATTAATCTGGTCCGGTGGCGTTTGGTTACTCTCTAGCCCCTATTTTATGGTGGGTTTTTCCCTCCAGGTGAAACTGATATATATATATATACATATATATGTGTATATATATATATATATATGATGTTGTTGATTGGTTTTACAAGACCACTATCATCTACCAAAATTCAGGGGATGAAAATTAAAAGCACATTTTAAATCTCAGCGATAAGGATAAATAAAAGCAAGGTAAACTCCAGCTATTCACACACATGTGACTACCAGAGAGTGTCCCTATAGTGTGCTAAAAAGGCCTTCATTTCAGCAGGTGCAAAATATTGATGCTTTTGGCCTAATGTTAATGCCATTGAATCCCTAGTAATCATCTATTGCTAGCACTTTCATATATTAAATTTGCCATATTTTTTTTAGCATTGTTTCTTTTGCTTTCGGTCTGAAGCCTGTCTTACTACTGTTATTTATAGCCAAAGATAATAACCATGGGATGCAAGGAGTTGGAATCATGGGGGCAATTATAACAGCTGTCTTTTACCTTCCTGATTAGAGTCTCTGAAGGTAGACTTTCTGAAGGTAATTAATTTTGAATAGTTAGGTTTGAAGTTTTCAGAGCCAGTCTCAGTGCTCACAGATCTGCTCAGTGATTGTTTCCAGATCTCCGATAAAAAGGCACAAAGAAGAAACTGTGGAGGGTCTCTCCAGCAAACACAAAGTGTACTGCGATAGGTGGATAAGGGCCCCTAGCAATAGCAGCAGAAAAGAACTAAAAGCAGAACAGGAATTCCCAAAAAGATATATCTTATTACATGAGCAGAGAACAGAAAATAAACTGAGGTAAGAGACTAAGGAAACCAAAGTTGTGGTGATTGCCAGGGCCTTAAATGAGCAGAGAGGAAAAAGCAAATAATGCTCTTTGATTACTTGGCACAATACGCAGGATCTGTTTGATACACATTTGGGTCTTGGAAATCTTTCCTTTAACTTTTTCAGCACCTGTTTGATTATGTCAGATGAAGAAAAACATTTGTATGCAGAGATTTTTTTTAAGGTATATTTGTAATCTGCCTCATTAAATTATAAATTCTTTGAGAGAGGTATTAATATGTTTTGTTTCATCTTTGTACCTTTCACAATGCCTAGTATATAGTTTGACTTCATGAGCGTTTGTTGAACTTAGTTTGAAGCTGACCCCTTCGGGTAGACTAGAAAGATAATTTACTGATAAGATGTGGCACATCTTGTTAGTATAAACGGTCCATAAAGAATTTAATATTAAATATTCTTCCTCTTTAGCATTTAAACAAAGGTGAAGAATTAGTGTCTGATTTTTAGTTATTGGTTGGTTTTATTTTAAATATTTCAATATATAGCTAAGATGCCTAAGTAGGGGAAAACAAAGCTTGTATATGTCATGATCTCAGACATCTGATACAAGGATTTTTAGGCCACTGAATTGGTGTTGAGTGGCATGATACAAGAAGCAGAGATTTATTTCTAGAGGAAGTTTGTCCAGTCTGTGGTGGTTGACCCCAGGAATAGCTTGTCAGCCTGTTACTAAAGGCCATTTTTTCTTATTTCCTGGATGTTTGCTGATAATAACTAAAAATCAAATCTTCCTAGTTTTAGTTCAAAGCATTTCAGTGAGAACGTGGCTTATTTATGGTGAGGCTCTAAAGTGTGCTGATTTACAGCACAGACTTTAAAGGCAGACCTGAGTTCAAATCCCTGCTCTTTTGCTGTATGACCCAGGGAAATGGCAGTTTTTTATTTTCACCATATCTCAGTTTCCTCAGCTGTGACTTAAAAATGACTTTCAGAGATTTTTTTTTAAAGATTAAATGAACATGACATATAGGAAGCACTCAGTAATTGGTAGGTATTATGGCCATTATTATTAGCACTTTGCATGTGAATTAAAGAATTTAATCTTAGATATTCTTTTACTCCTTTAGCATTTAAACAAATGTGAAGAATTAGTGTCTGAGTTTAGTTATTGGTTGGTTTTGTTTTAAATATTTGAATATATAGCTAAGCTTCCTAATTAGAGGGAAACAAAGCTTGTATATGTCATGATCTCAGACATCCGACAGAAGAGTTTTTAGGGCAGCCCATGTGTCTTACGGTCATGTGTGTTTCATAATTTTGTCATGTACCTTATCTTCCTTAAACTTTTTGGCCCTGGAAAAGGAAAGGCAAGGGATTCAACCATCTGATGTCTTCTCTCTGAATTGTCAGTTGTTTCACTCCACAGTGTCGTAAGTACCGTCACCCTCAGTGTCATATAAATGGTTTCGTGGATACCGTGATTATGGTGCAGGGTTGTACCTTCTGTGAGATTTAAGGGATTTTCAATGGTAATTTTGATTGACAGTGATTTTTGCCTTTTGAACAACTCTTCTACTACCCCCAAAGTAAGGAGCAAGCATAAGAACAACTTAAATGGGTGAGAAGAAACTATGGATAGGGAAGTTAAGAGTGGAGGTGGGGGAGTGGAGGACAGGGGTTTGTGGGCTGAGGAAAACAGGACTACAAGCAGGCATCGAAGTAAAGGATGTAGTAATATGGTTTCTCCCTTCCGACTATTTCCAAACTCTGTATTTCAGGCCCAAAGCCAGAGCTTCCACTCTAAATGTGTGCTTTGCTGCTAAATGAATCGTTTCTGCCTTTTGGAGCCACAAAGAATGTAATCCTTAATTGTTACTGAGTTTAAAGAATATAATCCTTAACTGTTACTGAGTTCAAATAGAAGCTAGGAAGGAAAATAGGAGAGCACAGGACGACGGGGTTTACAGACAAAAAAGATTCCTGACCCTGAGCCTTGCGAGCATCTGCATGGATCCTTTGTACAGAGCTGCTGGGGAAGGAGAGGCTGCAGTGTTCTCTGGGTCTGCTCGCCTAGAAAGGTGAGCCAGGGAGGAAGGAGTGCAGAGGGAGAAGCAAGCAGGGATGGGTTGTTTTAATTAGAAATAAGATCTATAAATTATAGCAGAGAGGAGAATGAACTGACGGGTAAGTTGTAGAAAAAAGGAGCACTAAGTTTGGGGGTTTTTGAAGGAAGGTGTTCCCCATTCCTTGGTTTCTGCTGAGTAGTCCTTTCTATTGTAGTGGGTTGAACAGGAGTGAGAACAGAAACAATCTGGTTCTTAACTGGTTTAATATTTGACGGTACAAACAAGATCTGGTCTAGTCCTGTGTATCAGCTTCTTCTTATTGCCTCTTGTTTCTTAAATTGAACACACGGAAGAAATTTTTGGAAAAGGCTCCACCCCTAAAGACTTCTCTGCTTCTGAACCTTTAGCCTTCACCACACTCACTGAGTCTGAACATGTTCTTCTTGGGGGTCTAGTTACTTCTCATTCAGCATGTCTCGCATCACAGTCATTATTTCCCCCCCAAAACCCGTTCCTTTTCTAACATCCCTGTTTCTGTTAATGGCATCATCATTATAGTCACCCAGCCTTAGAAACCTCAGCTGATCTGGGATTATTTCCCCTCTTACCTCCTTAAAAAAACCAGTACCAAGTTACTATACATTCTTTATAAAGTCTCTTGCATCGGTCTTTTTTTTTTTTTTTCCTATTCTTACTGCCACCATTCCTAGTTCACACACTTTAACCTCATACCTGCACTGTTAAAGTTTTCTCCCAACTGCTTTTTCTGCTTCCAGTTTCTCTTCAGTCAAATCAACTCTGTATGTCAAGCTTTAACCTTCCTGAAACTCTATTTTTATTGTGAGATTCACCTAGTTAAAAATGTTTAGTGGCTTCTTATTTCCCAGAAGATAAAGTCCAGTTTTGTACACTGGAATTCAAGGTACCGCACTGTACATTTCTTTCCGGCCAGCATGTTTTGATTACCCCTTTGAACCAGAGACTGCTGGGTGCTAAGTTTATCAAGCTGAATAAGACAGAGTATTTGTCTAGAAGAGCAGAATCTTATGAGACAAAAGACAGCTATGTAGATAGATGAATTGGTGTAATAGAATGGGTTATGAGTAAGATACATATCCATTATGCATTTAATATGATTTCAAAATAGCTGTGATATTTTTCGAAAACGCGTTTATCAGTATTATGAGTTAAAATTGTAACTTGATTAAAAGCTGTAGAAATTCAGTGGAAGCAAGAGCAGTCTTTTCACTTATATCCTAAAGTCACAAAAAGCCACTCTAGGCAGAAGATTGTCCTTTTTCTTTCCCAAGTAGTGTGCAGATAACCATTGGCCTGAATAAGTGTTGTGTGTGTTCCTAAGCTGCCTTTCCCAGGAACTGGCCAGGCCATCTCCTTCTTGGAGCAGATCAACCTACCAGGTTAGAAGCAGTAAACTTGTTTTGATTTCTAAATTAGACACATGAGTGGTAGAAAGTGAGAACTCATTGGAAAAAGGAAGACTTCATTATCCTTACAGATGAAACCAAATATATGCTCTCCAGGGATGAGAAATGAGAGAACTGACCAGTCACTAACTCGTTTAAACCATTCAGTATCCTGTTAGAGTATGTATTGTCATCCGCATTTTATAGATGAAGAACTGAAAGCTCAAAGGTTACATGGATCAAGGAAGTATGAAGTGGTAGAGCCAGGATGCAAACTTAGGTCTGTAGGGCTCCAAAGTCCAAGCACTTTCCACTGCAACACACTGCCTCCCAGAAGAGTTACTGTCCCCAAAAAACCTTGGAGCAAAAACAATTGCTAGGTCTGTTGGTCATTTTCAAGTGATATCAAATTGTTAAACTTTTTAAAAAATCAGTGGTCTGATTTAGAAGACAGAAGTTAAAAGGCAAAACATCATCATCAGTTACAATATTCTGTTACAGGTTTTGTGAGATTTTTTTACAGCTCAGGGAGAGTCAGGTTATGGGCATAGCTAAAACACAGATACCTTGACTGTATTACAGTTCATCCTGCACACCATGTGCTCTGTTTCTTCCTGGTTTGAAATCCTGATGGAGTCAGCGACTTCATCCAACATTAAGGTTGAATATTTGAAGGGTTCTTGTATTCCAGGCTGCCTGTAGAATTGAGTCCCATGAATCATTTTACTGGAAATAAAATCAATCTACATATTATTCCCTCATTGTGGTATTTTACAAATCACGGTGACATTATTTCAGAAAAGCAGAAATTTAGGGGAATGATGGACAGATAGATGATATAGACAGATATACGTATTTCAATGAAATCATGTTATAATTTCATTGAAATAAATAAAGCCACTGACACATATACCTGAGATGGTAAATACTGCTGGTAATTTTCTGATATTAGAAGACATATTTTTAATTTTAATGAAAAAATGTGTTAATGTAAAAACTATTCTTCATTTTCATTAACGTACATTCCAGTAGCTTAACTAATGTAGCTCTTCTGGTTTGGTCTTGTCTCAGATGAGAATACTTGAAAAGGTGTAAACGGATATCTAGGTAGACAGACCTGTTTTTAATAGCGTTGTGCCAGATGTCCTCATTTTGGGGGAGAGATGTTTGAATGCTTGTTTATGGGCATGAGGCCACTTCCTCCCTTTCTTCAGGATGCATATAAATGTTGTTGGCAACATGTAGAAGAGACAATGATAGAAACAGATGTACACACATAGTAAGAGAGACGGACATTCACACACACACACAGATACACTAGAGATGTATGAGGCTTAAAACAAACAAAACAAAACCCTGATATCCATCATGGTGTCCCAGAAAGTGGATTAGACTGGATCTTAATAATTTTACTATTTAACTATAATCTTCAGTAATTCACTTAACAACCCTGGCCTCAGTTTTCATCTGTAAAATGAGAGTGCTAAATTAGATTATTTCTGAGGTCCCTTCCAGCTCTGTGAATCACATTTTAGCTGATAAAATGGGAAAATCTGATGGAAACAGTGGTTACCAAGTAGCAGTGGTTTCTAAGGAAGCCTCTGGAATCAAATTACTTAGGTTCAAATTCTATTTCTGCCACATACTAGATGTGAGACTTTAAGTTATTTAGCCTTTGTACCTCAGTTTTCCCATCTGTATAAAATGGGGATGATGATGATGAACTTGTTGATAATGGTTATAGCATCTATCACCTAAGGTTGTAAGGACGGAATTAATACATGTCAAGTACTTAGAACACTGCCTGGAACATGTTTATGTTTAGCTCAAAAAGTGTGTATCTTTTTTATTATTGCTATTAAGGCTTGAATTCTTCTTAGAAAACTACTCTAGAAAACTCTGAGGAAAAAAATAATCAAATAAAAATAAAACTCTGAGGAAGTGGTGATTAACATTGGTAAGTTCGATTATATTACTAATTTCTGTACTAAGTATAAATCTAGAATATCTGGTATCCTAGAATCAGCTTTGAGTAGAGTACTGAAAGCATTTTAAGTATTGATCTTAAAGAATAATCAGCTTTATTACAGAGCTGGTTTCTTGAGGCCTCCTTCAAAATCCATATTGACAGTATTGGATAAACAAGCACCTCAATCCTTTAGCACTGTTGTAATTTCTTTGTAAGTGCATTATTCATATTATATTTCAGGATCCTGAAATTTACAATCTCCAAAACTGTTTCAAAACCATTCTGTTTTATATAATCCTATACATAGTGTTGCTGGAAAAAGCAGACTGATAAGACAAAGCAGGGCATTCTTTGTTCAGGCACTCTCATGGTAAGGGGAAGGCTTTGATCTAGTTGCTGTAATAGTCTTTAAAAGTAGTAAACTATTAGCATGTTGTATTAGTTTGCTAGAGCTGCCATAACAAGTGCCACAGACTGGGTGGCTTAAACAACAGAAATTTATTTTCTCACAATCCTGGAGGCTAGAAGTCAGAAATCAATGTGTCAGCAGGATTGGTTTCTTCTGAGGCCTCTCTCTTTGGCTTGTTAAATGACCATCTTCTCCCTGTGTCTTCACATGGTCTCTCCCTGTCCTGCGTTTTTGTCCAACTTTCTCTTCTTATAAGGACACCAGGCATATTAGATTAGGGACTACCCTAATGACCTCTTTTTTTTCTTTCTTTGTTTTTTTGGCTGCACCACACAGCATGCAGAATCTTAGTTCCCTGACCAGGGATCGAACCCATGCCCCCCCACAGTGGAAGCGCAGAGTCTTAACCACTGGACCACCAGGGAATCCCATGACCTCATTTTTTAAAAATTAATTAATTAATTAATTTGTGGCTGCATTGGGTCTTCATTGCTGCACGCGGGCTTTCTCTAGTTGCAGCAAGTGGGGGCTACTCTTCGTTGCGGTGCGCGGGCTTCTCATTGTGGTGGCTTCTTGTGTTGTGAAGCACAGGCTCTAGTTGTTGGGCTTCAGTAGTTGTGGCTCGCAGGCTCTAGAGCACAGGCTCAGTAGTTGTGGCGCACGGGCTTAGTTGCTCCGCAGCATGTGGGATCTTCCCAGACCAGGACTCGTCCCGTGTCCCTTGCATTGGCAGGTGGATTCTTAACCACTGCGCCACCAGGGAAATCCCCCATGACCTCATTTTTCACTTAATTACCTCTTTAAAGACCCTGTCTTCAAATACAGTCACATTATGGGGGTACTGGGGATTAGGACTTCAATGTATAATTTTGGGGTTAGAGGACACAATTTAGCCCATAACACGTTATAACACATAGACACATAAGAATACAAATACTCAGATAATATCTTTTACCTTCAACTGAAAGAAGATTGATTTGACATTTGTAGTAAAGCTTTTATTGCATAGTATTGTAGAATTCAGTAAAAAGGTTTGTTTTTCTGTCTTGGTTTTAGAATCTGTAAATAATAATAGCAGAAACAGCTCTCTTTAGTAAACGTACAAAAGATCTGCTTTCGTGATCAGAAAATTTATTTTCTGATAATATATTGACATGTTTTTCTTTACTAACCTAATCCTAAAATGCCAAAAGTGGAATGAGAGGTACAATTTGGAATGTTGTCACTCTCTTACCCCCAAACGCATAAATAACCTTTATGAAAAACCAAAAATGCCAGAGGGTGGGAAGGCTTAAATCTTGAGATAGTCAAGGTAATGTGTCAACACCTTCCGCCCTCAGATAGGAGGTTGCTTTGGATACATTTTTTTAAAAATAGCTGTGCACTTTTGTCCATTTTAGATTTGGTATTTATAAATGTGACGTGTTTATTTTTTTAAATTTCATGTATACTGGATTTTTAAGGAAGTACATTATCTAATGGAAAGCTGTCAAAACAGCCACTTTGTATGTCAGTGTTGACTCTTTGAATTTTTAGGATTAACTGGCCTCCCAAATTTTGGTTTTGTTTATATGTACTGGAAACAGTCTTTACATAATTGGAGCAAGTTTGCTTTACATCCGTGCTAATACCTTATCACCGATACTAAAAACTTACTGAATGGCCTGAATCTTAGTCAGTTGTAGCCCAAGTATAAATTTCTTTAATCTGATATCTGAGTATATAGTAAAGAAGTGATTTTTATCCAGTTTTGCAAGAGTGGTCTCCTGGGTAAAATAACTGTTTTCTTTTTTTTTTTTTTTTTTTTTTTTGGTGCTAGCCAAATGGATTTTTAAAAAAAGATTTATGTAGGTTTTTTTGAGGTGCTTCTATGTTCAAAAATATCTGAGATTCACCTTAAAAATGTTTTTTCTCTTTCCTGTCCCACATCACCGACCACACAGAAATAAAGTCTTCAGTTCCACATAAAGACATACACAAACCCAGATACTAGATAGACAAACATCTACGTGTACTCCACCCTGCCCTGCCTTACTCCTTACATAGCTGTAGAAACTGGGGTGTTTCTTTTTCTGCCACCCAATCTCCATGTGGTAAAAAGGCAACAATGCCTGCTATCAAAGAATGAGTTCCAGAGCAAAAGCTGAGACTTCCTCAAGAAGGAAGAGGCACAACCAGAACCAGAATGAGTGGATGTTGGGGTCAAGGGAAAAGGCTAGAATAAAATGAACAGAGCCCAAGTCAGAGCAGCATACCCCCGTGGCAAAATGAGCACTGTTGTTCAGGAGGTGCAGAGCCAGTGTCCTCCTCGATACCCATAATTCTAGTGGCTGTTGGCACGTGGAAGTTCATACAGAAGAGATTCATGGACTTCCCTGGTGGTGCAGTGGGACACGGGTTCAAGCCCTGGTCCGGGAAGATCCCACATGCCACGGAGCAACTAAGCCCGTGCGCCACAGCTACCGAGCCTGCCCTCCAGATCCCGTGAGCCACAACTACTGAGCTCACACGCCACAACTACTGAAGCCCGCACGCCTAGAGCCCGAGCTCCACAAGAGAAGCCACCGCCCGCGATGAGAAGCCCGCGCATCACAACGAAGAGTAGCCCCCGCTGGCCGCAACTAGAGAAAACCCGCACAGCAACGAAGACCAATGCAGCCATAAATAAATAAATAAATAAATAAATAAATAAATAAATAAATAAATGTAATTTGAAAAAAAACAGAGA
The DNA here is from genome assembly GCF_963924675.1 of Phocoena phocoena. Taxonomy (NCBI): domain Eukaryota; kingdom Metazoa; phylum Chordata; class Mammalia; order Artiodactyla; family Phocoenidae; genus Phocoena; species Phocoena phocoena. Next base: position 99,299,228 of record NC_089219.1, read on the forward strand.
TTCATGCTCTCCTGGCTGTTGGCCCTGTCTTGGTGGGAAGTAGCATGTAAATCATTTATTAATAACTTAAAAACAAGTTTTATACTTAGTCTATAAATAGGCTCAGTTTTCCAGGGTATTAAAATATGTGTAACTTTTTATTATATATGTTTATATATTTTTTTAATTGAGAAAACTTTAAAGTTTAATATAGCTACAGCTAGCTGTACCACAGTGTATGATAACATATACAGACAACTTGTCCACAGGTGGTTTTTATTTCAAATTTATAGACTGTAGCATTCCTTAGGCAGAAATATCTACATCTAAACTCTAAGGAAAGTTGGGTCTTGGAGAGATTCTGCCGGAAGGAGTGAGCTGAGCATCTGGTTGAAACGATCTTGTCTTTCACAGTTACTTAATGGACAATGACAAGTAACAGCTCATTTAGAAAATAAGTGGAGAATGAGTCTGTAGACTACAATATGACATGCCAGAAATCTGGCAGTCATATTTCTGATAATGAATATGGAGTTAGAAACAGCCTTTTTCTGAAAATCTTAGACCATATAATTTATATATTGGCAGAAATTGGAGTCGAATGGACTTGGTACTTTAAATACCTTAAATACAAGACAAAATTTATGTTTTATCAAATAAAAATTAGGGCCTATCTTTTTTTTTAGTTTGCAGGGTCTAATACACTATTAGAAAAACATAAACCAAAAATTACATATAATTCAACATTTAATATTTGAAAATAAATGGGAAAAAGTAGAATCTGGGATGAGTAATAAGCCTTACAAAGTTGAGGTGGTGACAGATTGATTTGTTTGTTTATTGATTGGCAAGAGATGAGGGGATGAGAATTTTCCTTACACAAATTTGGCAGTTTGAAAAGTTCAGTTGTAATTGTGTTTTTTTTTTTTTTATCTGAGTGCATTGTGCATAAGTCATGGTGTTTCAAGCAAATAGGCTTTTATCAATTCAGGGAGAGAAAGTCAGTTTCTTCTGGTGACATTCATAAAATAGTCCTTGAAATGACAGTGAAAAGATTTTGAAAGACCTCACCTTCCCTAATTATGATTGCAAAAGGGAAGTCAGATTCCTGATATTTTTTCCTATGTCACTCAGCTTCAACTTGAAGAAGTGGCTATTTTCTTCTTTCTTGTCTGTATCAACCAACAGCTGTCAGGCTTCATCAGCTATAATGACAGCTGACATTCTTGGGATTTACCAATTGTTTATAGTATGGTCACATAGACAATAAATTTCTTATTATTTTGCAGCATTGGACATTTTTCCACCATGCTGATGACATTTTAAATATATTTGTCCATTTTCCCAAATTTTAACTGAAGAAAACCTTAAGAATTTATACTTGAGGACTAAAGTGTGACTGCCAGTTATCAGGTCAGTATCACCCCCATCCCCATCCCCACCCTCATACCACCCCCAGGAATATCAGTGCCATACTAAAACATAATACAGTTTTACTATCGTTCATTTATATTTCAGACAAAAAGTTCTGCAATGTGTTGTGTGTTAAAATTAGATTCAAATGTAAAGGACAGCAAAGAACTAAATTCTAATATTTATAAAGAATGGTTATAGGAATATGCGAAAACAGACCTCTTGGGTTTGAATTACACAGCTGTGGCCCTTTTTTTCCCTCCTGTGTTGTATTTGTATTTATTTCATGTAGACACCAAGCTAAATAAGTTGATACATTAGCAAAATGTTCCAGATATTAAAATTTGTGTGCAGAAGTTATTTACAAGTGTAGAGGTAACATGAATATTGATCTTTATGCCATTGACAAAGAATAGAATTTTTTCTTGCCTAGGCTAGACTGTTTTATAATTAAAGTGACTTAAGATTGTTTCAATTTCACTCTTTTATGAGGATGTATATTTATCACAACAGATCAAAAACTGTGATTTAGGTACAATCTGTTTTAGTTCTTTGTATATTTACCTGTAATTTTGATTTAATTGATTTCTCTAACAAGTAATTCTTGATTTTCACTCATGAAAGCTTAGAATGGAACCATGAAGGACTTTAGAGACTATCTAGTCTGTTTTATTTTACCTGTGAGGAAACTCAATGCCAGAGCAACTAGGTAATTTTTTTTTCTCAAAGCCATATAGCTGTTTAGTAGCAGAGCTGAGACTAAAATTCTATACTCTTCACTCCCGGCCTATTATATTTTATTATATCACACTGCATCTTTAAGCCACAGTTTTTAGATTTCTAAATGAGAATATTTAAGGAGTATAAAGATACTGAAGGAAAAAAAAGTAATATGTGTAAACACTATCATTTTTAGCTCTATTCCTAGTTGATTTACTCAGTGCAGTTGGTATTTATGGAGCACCTTTACCAAGTGCCCATTATTCTGCTTAATATCAGGGGAGGGGTGAAAAAAGGAATAAAATGATAGGATTTTTTCTCTGCCTTATGATCTCCTTGAGAGAGATGAAAACATGAAACCATCAGGAATTGGGGGAAGGATTTCATCTAAGAAACCAGTGTGACTCAAATGGTAGTTTAAATTCCTCATCATTATTCACTCCAGGATGCTATCATCCTTCTTCATTTGTGGTTCCCAACTACAGAAGGGCAGCCAAAGTCACTTATTTCTGAAGTAATTGATCTTGGCTGCCCCCAATGTTGGTAATGCCTTTCTTGGAATTCTTTTGGAAAGTGAGAGAGGATAGTAGTTCTTAATAATTAAACCATTGATCAGCTTCTATCAGGAACTTGGCAAGATGTTTTATATTTATTAACTCAATCTTTACAACAGTCCTATGAGTTAGATATCATCATTTCACTTTCACAGGTAAGAAAACTGAGAATCAGAAAACTTGCCCAGTCACACAACTAGGAAGATGTTGACCTGGCATCTATCTGACTGCAAAGCCATGTGTTTTTTCCAGCATACCATCTTACGTTAAGTGTAGCTTTATTAGGTTTGTTGTTTTTTTAATTTTTTTTTAGCTCTTATTTTTTTTTTTTTTTTTTTTTTTGCGGTACGCGGGCCTCTCACTACTGTGGCCTCTCCCGCTGCGGAGCACAGGCTCCGGACGCGCAGGCCCAGCAGCCACGGCTCACGGGCCCAGCCGCTCCGCGGCACGTGGAATCCTCCCGGACCGGGGCACGAACCCGTGTCCCCTGCATCGGCAGGCGGACTCTCAACCACTGCGCCACCAGGGAAGCCCTAGCTCTTATTTTTAAAGTAACTGTTGTGAGCGCTCTCTAATACTGAAGTGAGAATGTGAGAATCGCTTACTAGTCGCTGACCCTCACCAGTTAGAAAGTTAGCAGTTAGAGCTGAAGTTACATTAAACATGTTTTACCATGTGGCAAAAGATTTGTACAGTGTGTTCTGGAGCAACATCTAACAACACAGTGAAGTATGCATTTTCTACACGCTCTCATTTGCTTAAAGGCAGTAGCTCTGGAAGGAATCAATGCCTCTTTTGTGTGCCTCCTAAAATTTAATGTGCTCATAGGAGTTGGGAGTTGCTGGAGGGTGTGTGAACTAGTCATGTTGTGATTCACTTTAAAAAAAAAAAAAAACTATATGAGAGTGGCAATTTAGAAGTAAAGAGTGAGAGAGGGAAAATAGTACTTGCTGTACTTTAGAAGTTATGAAATGTATCTTACCATACACAATGGTCAGAAGATCCTTCCAAGATTGTACACCGTCTAGCTTCTATCTATGTGTGGTTTGTGAGAAATTAATCTTATGGAAAGGACTGAGTTTGTGCCATGTAATTTGCCATTTAACATATTTTAAAAGATGCAAGATTTCATAGAAATGTGAACTTGTTAAGTCAAATAAATTCAGTTTATAGTAGCCTGGCCAATTAAGATGTTTAAACAATGTATTTTAAGCAGTCATTTAAAAGTACATTTGTACATGGTTGCATTTAAGTCTTATTTTACTATATGAAATATAAATATTGTGATAGATGTTCTCTGTGAAAGTAGACAATTTAAAAGAAAAATTTCTCCCATACTCCCACCAAACATTATCTTTGCTCAAATTCATTTCAGCCAGTTTCAGAGGGATCCCACAATGTTTTATATACAGTTTTGGAATTTAGTTATCTAAAACTGGGATATCTTTTCGTGGTCAAACAATTTTTCATTGAAATAGTATTCATTGTAACAAAATTTTACCTGAACTTCTAGTGAACAAAATTAGTGATTAATTTTTTCTGAGACCTTCTAGGATGTTTGTATATATGCCTGGAGGAAAAATGATAAAAATTTGATCTTTGTGAATGGTGATGAAATCAATAATTAAAATGAATTTTATTTTCTGTTACTGCTCAGTTTATGATTAACTCAGAAAGTTCTTATTTTTCCATTTAATTATAACCATTTCCTTTCTTAAAGTATTTTCTACTCTAATTGTTGCTCTTTTCTTATCTGTCTCACTTTATTTTTTCTTTAATAGTATCAAATTAACTCTGTCTTCTGAAGATTGTCTGATTATTGTCCTTGTTTTAGGCTTTCAGGATGAATCTGGAAAAACTCAGCAAGCCAGAACTCCTAACACTATTCAGTATTCTTGAAGGAGAGCTTGAAGCAAGGGACCTTGTTATAGAAGCTTTAAAGGTATGTTTAAAAAAAAAAGAGAGAGAGAGAGAGTGGTCATCATATATTTGAAAGCCATATCATTGGTTAACTAGGATATTTCTATAGCCCCAGTTGAAGTTGAGGGGCCTGGGTATATATATCAATACTTGCTATAGCAGCCACCTGTATGGTATGATTTTGGGACACTGATGAAGCCTTTCTGCCTCCACATAGTTCCTTTAGTCTCTCTACCTGATGTCTAGACTTTGAACTTCATTCTTTAGCTTAGTAGCGTTAGCTGTTTCTGAATGCCAACCCCTTGAGAACTTGATGAGACCTGTTTCCTAAAAAATCTATATACACGCATATACCATAATTCAGGATATAATATCTGATAGATCAAGGACCCCATTAAGACCGTGAATAGATTCCCTACATCCCAGATTATAAATCCTTACTTTTTTTTCAGTATTTGATATCTGTTAAAATACACGGGGCTGGGGGGTGGTAGATGACAACTCTACTTTCCACTCAATTTTGCTGTGAACCCAAAACTACTCTAAAAAAGTCTACATAAAAAAAAAAAAAGATCAAGAGGGCATAACTCCTTTAAAGGGTCTTGAATCTTTTACACCTTGGTAAGGATGTTTCCCAATCTGTCTTGAAATCAGGTTTGGAGAGGGGAAGAAAAGAGCTTAAGGCTATCTGTGTGAGTAGTAGGAAAATGATACCCCCATAGGTGAGGAGAAATGGCCAAAGAAGATGAGACTTGGGCATGCTGAAGAAAGCATAGTCTCTGCCGAAAACTATTGCTTTTTTGTTTTCCCTTGGAGCTTTGTAATGTGTGATAAGTGATTTCCAGTGGTTTCATTTCTCTGCAGTGCATGAGGCAGTTCCCTTCTGGTATGGGGGTAGAGTCTGACTTATTTTCCTTTTCCCACTTACTTCAGTCTTGTTTTGCATGGTGTCCCTGGGGATCATCTGTTTATGGCTTTGACACATGTCTAGTCACGTGATAAAGTTCATTGCCCGAGTCTTTGCCTGTCGTGCCACTGAGCATGACTGTGTGACCTTGGTAAAGTCATTCAGTCTGTCTGAAACAAAGCTTCCTTGTCTGTATTAAAAAGAAATGATTAACAACTAGTATTTCTGTGTAACATTATAATTTGCATGGCATTACAAATACTCCAACAGTGTAGGATTCATTTCTTCTTCTCCCTTTATTTATATTTTCTCAGTACATATCATGTACCCCATATCCAAGGAACAGTCAGTAGTAGCTAATCATTTGAATTGATGTCTCTAGTGTGCCCTCAACAGTGCCTGACTTTTCAATGACTCCCTTGCCAACATATATTACATAAAAATGTTCCCTCTGCTTGGTGACTCATTTCTGCCACATCCACCGGTCTTCCCCTTTTGTCACTATTGGGGATTTCTCATCCTTTCCCTGTACGTCCCTGAAAACTATTCTATTTCTCATAACCCCATCCCACTATTACCAGTAGTCCTAACCTGATTAAACCCAGGACACCCTCCCATTTATTTTCACATGTTTATCTGATCGATCAAGAGAAAAGAAAAAGAAGGGTTGAGGAAAGTTTGAGTTCATTCCTAATCCTCACTCCTAATGCCTGTTGTTTTTCCTACTTCCTTCCCTTCTTCTCATCTGAGACCTCTGGCTCTCCTCTCCACAGGAATTATCAGCCTAGACCTGGAAGAGTTCCACTGCCTAGGCTGAACTAGAAAGTGCATTGTTCGTGTCCTTTTAGAGCTCAGAAAGCATTTTCCAGGAGCAGCATTATTATAAATAGCAATCCGATTTTAGAAAACTACAATAGCTTGGCAGCGTGTGTTAAATAAATAGCCTCACCTGAGGATCTGTCCCTGTTTACACTGGGACTCCAGGAAGAAGTTTCCTGTAAATATTGCAGTTGACTTATACAAAAACTTCTGGGCCTCAACCCTCTCATAATTGGGGTAGGGGTTGGGGAATGGCTGCCTCTAACAGAAAAATTAGAGGATGACCTTATTTTTCTCTTTGCTTTTTAGCTTTAGAAATGATACAAACCTGTGGAGCTTTATGTTTGTTTTATTGAGCATATAGATGCTCAATAAATAGTTGTTGAGCAGATGAAATATATGCCATTGTTTTAAAAGATTGCCATAATATTTCAAAATGAATGTTGTGAACTATTAAATTTTACAGCCTGCCTTATGTGTGCTTAAACAGACTGCCTTCTGGTTTTAATGTTAGCAGATGCTAAGGTGCTTGTTGCATATGTTTTCCTAAAAAAATTTTTTTTCTGCGTGAATCCAATTTTAGTTACTTTAGGCAGCTTCTGACAAGTTGAAAGAGCAGCTTCAGAAGCAAGAGCTATAATTAAGAGAGCATTTTGATATAAGATACCATTCAGAATCAGGCACAAGTGTTGTATTTAGTCTGTGCATACAGCCTATAAGTGGTAAAGTTCAAGTTCTCTTCTGAGGCTTAAACTATAGGCAGTTTAGGTGAAATGAATAGCTTCACCAGAAGTAATACATCTTTAAATAGTCTATTGTTAGATAAAATAAGTAGCAGCTGGGGGTCAAAATTGTTTCAGTCCTTTGAGAAAAGCAACTGCCATACCAGATTCTTAAAGTTAAAATGAAATTGTTTTATTTGTGGAGTAGGTTTTTGTTTTGGCTTGGGTTTTTTTGTTTGTTTTTGGTTCTGTAGTATGTCAAGATTTCACTGCATTCTTTCTATATAGCTCTTGCTTAGCAACAAACACTTGCTCTTCTTGGACTAATATGACAGCTCACTAATTTTCTTCCTTTTAGTATTCTTTCTTAATTCATGCTTAGTTGATTGAAAAGGTTTTGGTCTTTGTCCTAAATAGCTTTGATTGGTTTTTCCTTTATGTTTAAGTAAAAAAAGCTTATCTTTTTTCTCCTTACCTTTAAAAGAGATTTTTCTTGGACATAAAATCTGTTCTTTAATCTTGCATCTCTGAACAAAACCATATGGTTCACTGTTGCTGTTAAATAAATAGTAGGTCACATTGGCAAGGGTTAGATTTATATAAGGATGTATTATAAAAGTTCCTGTAATTTGTAAGTAAATCCTACCTATAAAGTTATAATTGTAAAAGAGCTTCATTCATTTTCCAAAATGTCTGCAAAGTTTCAGATTGCAACTACACCCTTGTAGAGCCCCCATAATTCTTTTTCTCCCCAAAATTTTACAGAAGAGTGAGCCTCCTCACTCTTCTGTTGCAGCCTAGACACGTTTGGCATAGAGCCAGAGAAGTCAATAGAAAATAATGTAATATTCAGCCTCTTCTGTATTTGAAGTCTAATTGTTACAGAGGCCATTTATACAGTATTTGGTCCTAATTGAACTTTATATAAAGTGATTTTCTATTTTAGGAGGGATTACATCAGAGAAAACTTCATGAAAGTCTCTCCCTTTGACCTGACCACTTTATGTTCATGAATGAGAACACTATGGGAATCCCTTCGACAGTGAAAACAGATTACATTGCTCATGAACTGTCCAGGGGAGTTTGGGGTGGAACCACACAGTTCAGCAAGAGAGGCCCGGTTCATTAATTCTAAGAAAATCTAGGAAAAGCTTCCCAGCAGGGTCTGAATTCTCTAGAAGAAGATGAGGGAACCTTAATTTTTTAAATTTGGGAAATAGATTTGACTGCCAATAAAAAGTCAGATTAAATAGTTTGAGTCTTCCACATTGGGGATATTATATCTGCATGTGTCAGATCTGATGCAGACTACACTTAGCTATGACTAAGTAGAATCTACCCTGTATTAGTATCATTTTATTTTAAAGCATTCTTTAAATTGCTTCTGCAATAATAAATGGTAAAGTATTACAACTTTCACATAGAATTAGCTAAAAGAGTCTTGAATTCCTTTCCACTGATACCTCAGTCATAAAACAGGTATAACTCTTTTAACGTCTAGGATATAACTTTGTTGGTTTTGGCCAAAGGCCATTGGAGAATTCCCCAGGCAAGAAAATTTACAGACAAAAATGTTGTAGACAGGACAAAGTTAGAAATATATTTAGAGTATGAGACTGTAATATTTAACTACTGTGAGTTTTTTAAACAGCCAGAATTAAAAATAAAAATCTAAATGTTACATATGTGCCTGTGTTAACAATAAATGATTTACGTTTGCCAAAAATATTCTTAAAATAATAATGATTATAAGGATCTTGTGGCAGTGCCAAAAATATAGAACAAACAAAAGTTATGGAAGGTGCTGTGGCTCAAGAAAAATACAAGTTCACTGTAGGTTGAATCTGACATCTGCTTTTGGTCATGGCCTTGTGCTTATTATGGAAGCAGATTATTATAAAGGCTGGTCTGAGATGAGAAAAGTAAAATTGAATTTAGCAAAAAACATGCATTGTCCTATACTAGTAAGCTTGTCAAGTGTGTTTGCATTAAAAAAAAGAAAAGATCCATAAATATACTTAAATGTACTCAAAGTTGAAGCATTCTTTGTCACCCATAAGCCTGGACCTAACAATTCTTTGACCAAAAAAAATGATCCCATTTTGATAGATGTTTTTAGGAAGAGCTTTTAGGATTGGAGTAGGTAGTTTAAATCTTTAATAAACATCACCTGAACATAAGCTTATAACTGAAAGGAGTCCAGTTTCTGCATGGATAAGAACTGGGATATTAAGAAGCAAGTAGAACTTTATTTAGGGAATTGAATTATGGCATTTTTAGATTTACATTCATAGCCTTTACTATGAAACATGTTTTAGAAGGGAATTAATCAGTGGCCATTTGGGGCCAGTTTTTATGTGTTTTATATAGTTGGAATTGCTGATACTTTTTATTCCTACTCTCTGAGTAATGTGCATACATGAAATCCTAGCTTTTCAAAAAAGAAGCATAAAGATAATTACTAGGCACTCTACAAAACTATCAACTAGAACATTCAGTTAAGTGTAGCTGTTAAGAGCATGAGCTTTCATATCAGACATACCTAGGTTTGAGCTCTGCCATTTAATTGCTGTGTGATCATAGACCAGTTACTTACCGGGTTAAGCTATATGGTAGAATGGTACGGTTATCACAAGAATTAAATGAGATAGCACACGCTAATCGACATACTCATTGCTCATTTACTGTTAGTTATTATTATTAGAACATAAGTTTTAAAGTTCTTCCATTTAGGAACAAAGGTATATTCCATAAAGCAAGATGTACTGATAATATGCTGTCCTTCATAAGAAAGATGAGCATTTTAAATTAAATCTTTGTTATCAGAAGGGCTTGCACTGTAGCTTGTTTTTCTTATGGGAATTGATGGTTTTGAGTTGATCCATCCCCACTCTCACAACCAAAAGCATGTATTTTGAGACAGCTGGCAAGGGTTATGGGTGTACTGTGGGGCATGGAACAGATGTCATACTGCATTCCCTTCTCTCTCTCTTTATAATGAAAACAGGAAATACAGACACTGGAAACTTTTCAAATTGATTTTTTTTTCCATTGATTTCTTTGCTTCTCTATTGCTCGATTTGACATATTTGTTATATTTTGGTTTTTTTATTTCACTTTATTGAGGTAAAATTGACATACAATAAGCTGCATATATCTAATGTATACAAATTGATGTTTTGATATACATATCCCACATGAAACCATTACTACAATCAAGATAGTACACATGGGGCTTCCCTGGTGGCGCAGTGGTTGAGAGTCCGCCTGCCGATGCAGAGGACACGGGTTCGTGCCCCGGTCCAGGAAGATCCCACATGCCGTGGAGCAGCTGGGCCCATGAGCCACGGCCGCTGAGCCGGTGTGTCCGGAGCCTGTGCTCCACAACGGGAGAGGGAGGCCACAACAGTGAGAGGCCCGCGTACCACAAAAAAAAAACAAAAAAAAAGATAGTACACATATCCAACACCCCTCAAATTTTCCTTGTGCCCCTTTGCAACCCCTTTAGCTAACCTTCCCCACACACACACCCCCACCCCAAAACCACTAATCCTCTAGAGATTAGTTTACATTCTCTGGAATTTTATGTAAGTAGAATCATACAGAATGTAACCTTTTTTGGGGGGCGGCCCGGTTCTTTGACTCAGCATAATTATCTTGAGATCCATGTTGATGTTGTATTGATAATTCATTCCTTTTATTACCAAGTAGCGTCCATTGTATGTATGTACCACAGTTTGTTTTGTCTGTTCATCTGTTAGTGCACATTTACATTGTTTCCAGTCCTGGACTATTGCAAATAAAGCTGCTGTGAACATTCATATATAAGGCTTTGTATGGACATGTGCTTTTGTTTCTTTTGGATGAATACCTAGAAATGGAATGGAATATGTTTAACTTTTTAGGAAACTGCCAAACTGTTTTCTAAAGTAGTTTTACCATTTACATCCCACCAGCATGTATAAGAGTTCCATTTGCTCCACATCTTTACCAACACTTGATGTGGCCAGTCATTTTAATTTTAGCGTTCTAATAGGTATGTAATATCTCATTGCAGTTTTAGTTTGCATTTCCCTATTGACTAATGATGTTGAGCATCTTTCCATGTGATTATTTGCCATCTGTGTTGTTTTCCTCATAAAATATTTGTTCAGATCTTCTGTCCATTTTTTAAATTGAGCTGTTTTCTCATTACTGAGTTTTGAGCATTCCTTATATATCTGGATTCAGGTACTTTAATACGCCTTGCAAATATTTTCTCCCGGTCTGTGGCTTGTCATTTCATACTCTTAATTGTATCTTTTGAAGAGCATAAATTTTTCATTTTGATGAAGTCTAATTTATCAATGTTTCTTTTATGGATTTTGCTTTTAGTATCACATAACTAAGATTTAGTGTCATATAAGAAATCTTTGCCTAAACCAAGGTCAGAAAGGTTTTCTCCTATATTTCTATAATTTTATAGTTTTAAGTTTTACACTTGGGTCTGTGATACAACTTCAGTTAATTTTGTTATATGGTACAATATATGGATCAAATAAAAATTTTTTTGCGTATGGATATTCAGTTGTTCTAGCCCCATTTGTTAAAAAGACTGTCCTTCCTCTGTAGATGGCCTTGGCACATTTGTCACAATCCATTTTCTGTATATTTTGGGGTTTATTTCTGGACACCCTGTTCTGTTTCATTGCTCTATTTGTCTACCTTGATGCCCATACTACATTGTCTTGATTACTGTGGCCTTTTATGAAAGTCTTAAAATTAGGTAGTGTTAATCCTCCAACTTGTGTTCTTTTTGAAAGTTGTTTTGGTTATTCATGGTTCTTGGCATTTCCATATAAATTTTAGAATCAGCTTATCAGTTTTTCTAAAACTCCTATTCAAATTTTAATTGGAATTGCATTGATTCTATAGATCAGTTTGGAGAAAATTCACATCTTAACAATATTGTATTTGCTGATCCATGAACATGGTTACTTCTCTCCATTTACTTAGATCTCTCAGCAGTGCTTTATAGTTCTGATTGTATAGGTCTTTAACATCAGTTTAAAGTCAGATTTATCACTATTTCATATTTTTATGATTATTATAAATGGCATTGTTTTAAATGTAAATTTCTGATTGTTTATTGCTGTTATACAGACATGAAATTGAATTTGTATATTGATCCTTTATCCTGCAACCTTCCTAATCTCACTTATTAGTTCTAATAGCTTTTTTATAAACTTCATTGAATTTTCTACAATCATGTTTGCAAATAAAGACAATTTTACTTATTTCTTTCTCATCTGATTGCCTTTCATTTCTTTTTCTTGCCTTATTGCATTGGCTAGAACCTCTAGTACAATGTCAAGTAGAAGTAACGTGGATATCTTTGTCTTATTCCTGATCTTAGGGAGGAAACACTCAGTCTTTCATCATTAAATATGCTGGCTGTAGGTTTTCATAGATGTTCTTTATCAGTTTGAGGAAATGTCCTTCTATTCCTAGTTTGCTGAGAGTTTTATCAGGAATGGATATTAGATTTTGTCATGTGCTTTTCCTGTATTTATTGAGAACTTAATTTTTTTTTTAAGATTAAAATCTCCAAGGTGTATTGTTTCATAGGTGTTATTAATATTTATACCTTCACCCCATTTATTAAGCCATTTCAGGTAACTTCAAGTTCATAAATTTACAGTGAGGTTATAGAGCCCAACCAGGATGGGACAGAATGTGTTCCAAGTTACGGGGGGACTGCAGGGCTCCTCAGTGATATCTCCCGTGGAGCACCTGTGCTCCACTGTTTCTTCCTGCACATCTGAATGTGACCTTTCGGATTCTCTGGCTGTGGCTGATTTAGTCTCCTGATTCTAATCCTGTGCTGCTTTGTTGCACAGAAGGTTGATCCAAGCTTCCAGGCCCCCTCTCTTCTTAGGCCTCAATTATGTACTGTGAGGTTCAGGATAGCTGGCCAATCTGAAGACTGGGAATGCTTGCTTAAAGGAGGAACTGCCATTCTAGCATAAACTGTCCTTAATCCTACAGCAGAAACTGTTTTCATTCTGGGAATGGTGAGTCCTAGAAGATCATGACCAAGAAGCAGATGTCCTAAGGGGCTTCCTCTGAGAGTTTATCCCCAAGAGGGAGCCATGTGGCCACCTGCTTTCTATCACATTTCTAATAGCTGCTCCATTTCCTCAAGCGCTGTTGTAAAATCATTTACTTTACTGTTACATAAGGTCTGTTGTTGCAGGAACTGGGCCCTTTCTTCTTTCATCTTCAGCTTTAGCTTTAAGACCTATCCTGGGTTGAGGCCCTTGCTCTCCAAAACTGCCAAACAGTTGTCCTGAAACTTCCCCAGCAGCTCCACCTTTTAGGTCAGGTCCTTTAGCTCTCCCTGAGTTTCAGTCAACTTTTGGTGCAACTGCTTGTTGATGGCCTCTAAGAGCTGGTTCTTATCCTTGAGCTCTTCCTGTGATTTCAGTTTACTCAATAGTTTGTAGCTCTTCCTGGTGCCAGTGTCTGTAGCTTTAACCTGCCCATTCTCTCGTCTTGGCTTGATGATTTTTGTAACATCGTTAATCTGAACCTCTTGAATGAGGTTCTTTGGACTTAACAGGAAAAAGGTTCTTAGAAGTGGCTCACGTTTGTGCATTTGTGGGCAGGCCACTGCTGATAGCACAGAGGAGGGCTGCAGGGTGTACACTGTCTTAACCACTCTGGTCATCATAATGAGGTGGCACTGCTGGGGCCTAGGCACCTGCTGCTTCTGCCCTCAGGCCTCATCTGAGAACTTAATTGGTTTCTATGTCCTTGCTGTTTTTCTGAAATATTGTCTGAAAAAGGACTTCATCCCCTTTCTTATTGACCTTCTCTTAGATCAAGTACATTGATGTGGAGTAACTTTTTCAGCTTTGTTCTACAGCTTTTTAGAAACTAGAATTCTCTAACTTTATAATTTTGTGGAGTAGAGTTTAGTAATTAAATTATTTTCCCAGTGGCAAAAGTTAATTGTAAAGTAAAAATCATAAATATTTCCAAAAGAGAAACCTGAAAAAAAACCTCTGCTGCTTTAATGAACTGCTCTCCTTTAAAGCAACTTTTATCCTTTGACTTTAATCGTTTTGATAGTTTATTGGCTTCTTATGATAAATAATTTTTCCAGAGAAGGAAAACAACATGTACATTTTTTTCACCTTCTGACAGAATATTATTACCTCTTTCCTAGGAGTAACAAAAGCAGTTTATCTATTTGAAACAAGCTTAACTATTATCTTTTTAAGTTAAATCATTTAAATTGTGTTTTAGTATATCATATCAATAGTCAGGAAATAGACATCAAAATGCACTATTCCTTTATTATTTCCCAGAAAACATTATTTTTCTCAGTGTTAATTTGGACCACAGGAAGAAAATTTATTTTAAAGGAGGCTGTATTTATTACTGACATCCCCTATATCTGAATGCAGCTCCAGAGCCAGTTATTGAAGAATAGGTAGAAATACTTTTATTTCTCTTGTGCTTTTGAATAAAAAGAATTCAACATTGGTTTCTTTTATTGAATTTATTAATCTCAGGACACCTTTTTATTGAGGAGAGTTGCTGCAGTCTATATGGTTTTATGTGAAAGTATATTTAGAAAAAAACATCTTCTGTAAGTTACTTCAGATTACCCACCAAACATCCCATGATAACATAGTTATATTAATCTAGCTCCAATAACTTCTTTATAAAAAGTAAACTCTTGGTTAATGGCTATATAAATTGGGTGGTACAGCCACATGGTGGACTATTATGTGGCTATTTAAAAATATGATGCAGGGCTTCCCTGGTGGTACAGTGGTTAAGAATCCGCCTGCCAATGCAGGGGCCATGGATTCGAGCCCTAGTCTGGGAAGATCCCACATGCCGCGAGCAGCTAAGCCCGTGCACTACAACTACTGAGCCTGCGCTGAAGAGCCTGCGAGCCACAACTACTGAGCCTGTGTGCTGCAACTGCTGAAGCCTGCATGCCTAGAGCCCGTGCTCCGCAACAAGAGAAGCCACAGCAATGAGAAGCCCATGCACCGCAACAAAGAGTAGCCCCTGCTCGCTGCAACCAGAGAAAAGCCAGCACACAGCAACGAAGACCCAATGCAGCCAAAAATAAATAAATTTATTTTAAAATATATATATATATATATATATATATGAGGAACTTCTAATGACATGTAGTATTCCTACAATGTAATGCTAAATTTATGAAGCAGATCATAACATTAAATATATCCTTTAGAATCGAATAGAATAAAATACCTAGGAAATAAACCTACCTAAAGAGGCAGAAGACCTGTATTCTGAAAACTATAAGACACTGATAAAAGATATTGAAGACCACACAAACAGTTGGAAAGATATATTATGTTCTTGGATTGGAAGAATCTGCCTTGTTAAGATGACCACACTACCCAAGGCAATCTACAGATTCAATACAATCACTATCAAATTACCAATGGCATTTTTCACAGAACTGAAAATTTTTTTTTAATTTTTATGGAAACACAAAAGACCCCAAATAGCCAAAACAATCTTGAGAAAGAAGAACAGGGCTGGAGGAATCACACTCCCTGACTTCAGACTATATGATAAAGCTACAGCAGTCAAAAGAGTGTGGTAGTGGCATAAAAACAGACACATAGATCAGTGGAACGGGATAGAAAGCCCAGAAATAAACCCATGCACTTATGGTCAGTTACTCTACAGCAAAGGAGGCAAGAATATACAGTGGAGAAAAGACTGTCTCTTCAATAAATGGTGCTGGAAAAACTGGACAGCTACATGTAAAAGAATGAAATTAGAACATCCTCTATCACCGTACACAAAAATAAACTCAGAATGGATTAAAGACCTAAATGTAAGACCAATACTCTAAAACTATTAGAGGAAAACATAGGCAGAACACTCTTTGACATAAATTGCAGCAATATTTTTTTGGATAGGTCTCCTAGAGTGATGGAAACAAAAGCAAAAATAAACAAGTGTGACCTAGTTTAACTTAAAACCTTTTACACAGCAAAGGAAACCATAAACAAAATGAAAAGGCAGTCTATGGAATGGGAGAAAATATTTGCAAACAATGCAACCAACAAGGGCTTAATATCCAAAATATACAAACAGCTTATACAGCTCAATATGAAAAAAAAAACCAACCCAATCAAAAACTTGGCAGAAGACCTAAATAGACATTTCTCCAAAGAAGACATGCAGATGACCAACAGCCATGTGAAAAGATGCTCAACATGGCTAATTATTAGAGAAATGCAAATCAAAACTACGATGAAGTACCACCCCACAGTGGTCAGAATGGCCATCGTGAAGAAGTCTACAAATTATAAATGCTGGAAAAGGTGTTGATAAAAGGGAACCCTCCTACACTGTTGGTAGGAATGTAAATTGGTGCAGCCACTGTGGAGAACCATATAGAGGTTTCTCAGAAAAACTAAAAATTGAGTTACCATATGATCCAGTAATCCCAGTTCTGGGCATATATCCAGACAAAATTTTAATTCAAAATGGTACATGGGGGATTTTCGTTGTGGCGCAATGCAGGGGACATGGGTTCGATCCCTGGTCCGGGAAGATCCCACATGCTGTGGAGCAACTAAGCCCGTGCACCACGACTACTGAGCCCACGCTACTGAGCCCACGTGCCACAACTACTGAAGCCCATGCACCTAGAGCCCTTGCTCCACAACAAGAGAAGCCACCGCAATGTGAAGCCTACACACTGCAACGAAAAGTAGCCCCCACTCACCACAACTAGAGAAAGCCCGTGCAAAGCAACAAAGACCCAACGAAGCCGAGAAAACAAGGTACATGCACCCCTATGTTCACAGCAGCACTATTCACAATAGCCAAGACATGGAAACAACCCAAATGTCCATTAGCAGATGAATGGATAAAGAAGATGTGAGATATATATATATATATATATATGTGTGTGTATATATATATTTCTCCACTAGATGTATACTCAGCCATGAAAAAGAACAAAATAATGCCATTTGCAGCAACCTGGATGGACCTAGAGATTGTCTGTCATACTAAGTGTAAGTCAGACAGAGAAAGACAGATATATGATATCACTTATATGTGGAATCTAAAAAATGATACATATGAACTTATTTACAAAACAGGAATCGACTTGCAGACATAGGAAACAAATTTATGGTTAGCAAAGGGGAAAGAAAAAGGGAGGGAAAAATTGAGAATTTGGGATTAACATATACACAGTATTATATATAAAATAGAAAAAAAACAAGGAACTACTGTATAGCACAGGGAACTATATTCGGTATCTTGTAATAACCTATAATGGAAAAGAATCTGAAAAAGTGTATATATATATATACTGAATTACTTTGCTGTACCGGAAACATTGTAAATCAACTATACTTCAGTAATCAATCAATTATTGTCAGAACAAGTTTTTTAAAAATAAACTAAATACATACTTTAATCTCAATTATAAAGAATAACATATTTATTATCATATATATAATTATATAACGTGTGTGTGCATATATATGTGTGTGTGTATATATGTATGTGTGTATATATATATATATATATATATATATATATATAAAAATGACTCAAGCAAATAGATTGACATTTGTAGTTTGAATGTGGTTGTCCCTGGGTGTGGAATCGTATTATATTTTAATTTTTTTCATTAAAACTTCTGTATTATATATAAATAATTTAAAATCAGAAACATTTGTTTTTAAATAGCAGTAATCTTATACAACAACTTCTTGCTCAATATCTGTTTAGTAAAACTCACTCTAAGAAGGTAACTTAACCATATATTATTTACTTTGTTAGGAAAAGATATTAGAGCTATATAGAACCATAGTTGAATTCTTCCTTTTTTGTTGTTCCTGATATTGTTAATATTATTCTTTTCCAACCCAGTCTAAATGACTGAATTGCCTCTGTCTGAAAAACCTAAGTTACCAAGTTATCCAATAAAAAGATCACAGAGTTTAGGGGGACAAAAAAGAAGGCTGCGATAAAGATATCATACCAGAGTCTAAAGAGCTGTCTTTCAAACTTTTTGTTTTTAACTTCTTTATTGGAGTCTTTCAAACATTTTTTTTAACATCTTTATTGGAGTATAATTGCTTTACAATGGTATGTTAGTTTCTGCTTTATAACAAAGTGAATCAGCTATACATATACCCCCATATCTCCTCTCTCTTGCATCTCCCTCCCACCCTCCCTATCCCACCCCTCTAGGTGGTCACAAAGCACCGAGCTGATCTCCCTGTGCTATGCGGCTGCTTCCCAGTAGCTGTCTTACACTTGGTAGTATATATAAGCCCATGGCAATTTCTCACTTCATCCCAGCTTACCCTTCCCCCTCCCCGTGTCCTCAAGTCCATTGTTTATGTCTGCGTTTTTATTCCTGTCCTGCCCCTAGGTTCTTCAGAACCTTTTTTTTTTTTAAGGTTCCATATATATGTTGTAGCATATGGTATTTGTTTTTCTCTTTCTGACTTACTTCACTCTGTATGACAGTCTCTAGGTCCATCCACCTCACTACAAATAACTCAATTTCGTTTCTTTTTATGGCTGAGTAACATTCCACTGTATATATGTGCCACATCTTCTCTATCCATTCATCTTTCAGTAGACACTTAGGTTGCTTCCATGTCCTGGCTATTGTAAATAGAGCTGCAGTGAACATTGTGGTACATGACTCTTTGAATTATGGTTTTCTCAGGGTATATGCCCAGTAGTGGGATGGCTGGGTCATATGGTAGTTCTATGTTTAATTTTCTAAGGAACCACCATACTGTTCTCCATAGTGGCTGTATCAGTTTACATTCCCACCAACAGTGCAAGAGGGTTCCCTTTTCTCCACACCCTCTCCAGCATTTATTGTTTATATATTTTTAGGTGATGGCCATTCTGACTGGTGTGAGGTGACACCTCACTGTAGTTTTGACTTGCATTTCTCTAATGATTAGTGATGTTGAGCATCCTTTCATGTGTTTGTTGGCAATCTGTATATCTTTGGAGAAATGTCTATTTAGGTCTTCTGCCCATTTTTGGATTGGGTTGTTTGGGGTTTTTTTTCGATATTGACCTGCATGAGCTGCTTGTAAATTTTGGAGATTAATCGTTTGTCAGTTGCTTAATTTGCAAACATTTTCTCCCATTCTGAGGGTTGTCTTTTCATCTTGGCTATGGTTTCCTTTACTGTGCAAAAGCTTTGAAGTTTCATTAGGTCCCATTTGTTTATTTTTGTTTTTATTTCTATTTCTCTAGGAGGTGGGTCAAAAAGGATCTTGCGGTGATTTATGTCATAGAGTGTTCTGCTTATATTTTCCTCTAAGAGTTTTATAGTGTCTGGCCTTGCACTTAGGTCTTTAATTCATTTTGAGTTTTTTTTTTTTTTTAATTTATTTATTTATTATATTTTTAGATGTTGGGGGTAGGAGTTAATTAATTTATTTTTGCTGTGTTGCGTCTTCGTTTCTGTGCGAGGGCTTTCTCTAGTTGTGGCAAGCGGGGGCCACCCTTCATCGCGGTGCGCGGGCCTCTCACTGTCGCGGCGTCTCTTGTCGTGGAGCACAGGCTCCAGACGCGCAGGCTCAGCAGCCGTGGCTCACTGGCCTAGTTGCTCTGCGGCATGTGAGATCCTCCCAGACCAGGGCTCGAACCCGTGTCCCCTGCATTAGCAGGCAGATTCTCAACCACTGAGCCACCAGGGAAGCCCTTGAGTTTATTTTTGTGTGTGGTATTAGGGAGTGTTCTAATTTCATTCTATTACATGTAGCTGTCCAGTTTTCCCAGCACCACTTATTGAAGAGGCTGTCTTTTCTCCATTATATATTCTTGCCTCCTTTATCAAATATAAGGTGACCATATGTGCGTGGGTTTATCTCTGGGCTTTCTATCCTGTTCCATTGATCTATATTTCTGTTTTTGTGCCAGTACCATACTGTCTTGATTACTGTAGCTTTGTAATATAGTCTGAAGTCAGGGAGTCAGATTCCTCCAGCTCCGTTTTTCTTTCTGAAGATTGCTGTGGCTATTTCGGGTCTTTTGTGTTTCCATACAAATTGTGAAATTCTTTGTTCTACTTCTATGAAAAATGCCTAGGGGTTGCATTGAATCTGTAGATTGCTTTGGGTAGTATAGTCATTTTCACAATGTTGATTCTTCCAATCCAAGAACATGGTACATGTCTCCATCTTGTATCATCTTTAATTTCTTTCATCAGTGTCTTATATTTTTCTGCACACAGGTCTTTTGTCTCCTTAGGTAGGTTTATTCCTAGGTATTTTATTCTTTTTGTTGCAGTGGTAAATGGGAGTGTTTCCTTAATTTCTCTTTCAGATTTTTCATCATTAGTGTATAGGAATGCAAGAGATTTCTGTGCATTAATTTTGTATCGATTAGCTCTAGTACTCTTCTGTTAGCATCTTTAGGATTCTCTTTGTATAGTACCATGTGATCTGCAAACAGTGACAGCTTTACTTGTGTTCCGATTTGGATCGCTTTTATTTCTTTTTCTTTGATAGCTGTGGCTAAAACTTCCAAAACTACATTGAATAACAGTGGTGAGAGTTTACACCCTTGTCTTATTCCTGAATTTAGAGGAAATGGTTTCAGTTTTCCACCATTGAGAACAATGCTGGCTGTGGGTTTGTCATATATGGTCTTTATTATGTTGAGGTAACTTCCCTCTATGCCTATTTACTGGAGGGTTTTTATCATAAATGGGTGTTGAATTTTCTCAAAAGGTTTTTCTTCATCTATTGAGATGATCATATGGTTTTTCTCCTACAGTTTGTTAATACGCTTTATCACATTGATTGATTAGCATATATTAAAGAATCCTTGCATTCCTGGGATAAACCGCACTTGATCATGGTGTATGATTGTTTTAATGTGCTACTGGATTCTGTTTGCTAGTATTTTGTTGAGGATTTTTGCATCTGTGTTCATCAGTGATATTGGCCTGTAGTTTTCTTTCTTTGTGACATCTTTGTCTGGTTTTGGTATCAAGGTGATGGTGGCCTCGTAGAATGAGATTGGGAGTGTTCCTCCCTCTGCTATATTTTGGAAGAGTTTGAAAAGGATGGGTGTTAGTGCTTCTCTAAATCTTTGATAGAATTCACCTGTGACGCCATCTGGTCCTGGGCTTTTGTTTGTTGGAAGATTTTTAATCACAGTCTCAATTTCAGTGCTTGTGATTGGTCTGTTTATATTTTATATTTTTTTCCTGGTTCAGTCTTGGAAGGTTGTGCTTTTCTTAGAATTTGTCCATTTCTTCCAGGTTGTCCATTTTATTGGCATATACCTGCTTGTAGTAATCTCCCATGATTTTTGTATTTCTGCGGTGTCAGTTTTTACTTCTTTTTCATTTCTACTTCTGTTGATTTGAGTCTTCTCGCTTTTTTTCTTGATGAGTCTGGCTAATGGTTTATCAATGTTGTTTATCTTCTCAAAGAACCAGGTTTTAGTTTAATTGGTCTTTGCTGTCATTTCCTTCATTTCTTTTTCATTTATTTCTGATCTGATCTTTATGATTTCTTTCCTTCTGCTAACTTTGGGGTTTTTTTGTTCTTCTTTCTGTAACTGCTTTACGTGTAAGGTTAGGTTGTTGATTTGAGATGTTTCTTGTTTCTTGAGGTAGGATTGTGTTGCTATAAACTTCTGTCTTAGAACTGCTTTTGCTGTATCCCATAGGCTTTGGGTAGTCGTGTTTTCATTGTTATTTGTTTCTAGGTATTTTTTGATTTCCTCTTTGATTTCTTCAGTGATCTCTTGGTTATTAAGTAGTGCATTGTTTAGCATCCATGTGTTTGTATTTTTTACAGTTTTTTTCCTGTAATTGATATCTAGTCTCATAGCGTTGTGGTCAGAAAAATACTTGATACAATTTCAATTTTCTTAAATTTAGCAAGGCTTGATTTGTGACCCAAGATATGATCTATCCTGTAGAATGTTCCATGAGCACTTGAAAAGAAAGTGTATTCTGTTGGTTTTGGATGGAATGTCCTATAAATATCAATTAAATCCATCTTGTTTAATGTATCATTTAAAGCTTGTGTTTCCTTATTTATTTTCATTTTGGGTGATCTGTCCATTGGTGAAAGTGGGGTGTTAAAGTCCCCTTCTGTGATTGTGTTACTGTCGATTTCCCCTTTTATGACTGTTAGCATTTGCCTTACGTATTCAGGTGCTCCTATGTTGGGTGCATAAATATTTACAATTGTTATATCTTCTCCTTGGATTGATCCGTTGATCATTATGTAGTGTCCTTCCTTGTCTCTTGTAATAGTCTTTATTTTAAAGTCTGTTTTGTCTGATATGAGAATTGCTATTCCAGCTTTCTTTTGATTTCCATTTGCATGGAATATCTTTTTCCATCCCCTCACTTTCAGTCTTTATGTGCCCCTAGGTCTGAAATGGGTCTCTTGTAGGCAGCATATATATGGGTCTTGTTTTTGTATCCATTCAGCCAGTCTGTGTCTTTTGATGGGAACATTTAATCCATTTACATTTAAGGTAATTATCGATATGTATGTTCCTATTCCCATTTTCTTAATTGTTTTGGGTTGTTATTGTAGGTCTTTTCCTTCTCTTCTGTTTCCTGCCTAGAGAAGTTCCTTTAGCATTTGTTGTAAAGCTGGTTTGGTGGTGCTGAATTCTCTTAGCTTTTGCTTGTCTGTAAAGGTTTTAATTTCTCTGTCAAATCTAAATGAGATCCTTGTGGGTAGAGTAGTCTTGGTTATAGGTTTTTCCCTTTCATCCCTTTAAATATGTCCTGCCACTCCCTTCTGGCTTGCAGAATTTCTGCTGAAAGATCAGCTGTTAACCTTATGGGGATTCCCTTGTATGTTATTTGTTGCTTTTCCCTTGCTGCTTTTAATATTTTTTCTTTGTATGTAATTTTTGGTAGTTTGATTGATATGTGTTTTGGCATGTTTCTCCTTGGATTTATCCTGTATCGGACTCTCTGCACTTCCTGGACTTGATTGACTATTTCCTTTCCCATATTAGGGAAGTTTTCAACTATAATCTCTTCAAATATTTTCTCAGTCCCTTTCTTTTTCTCTTCTTCTTCTAGGACCCCTATAATTTGAATGCTGGTGCGTTTAATGTTGTTCCAGAGGTCTCTGAGACTGTCCTCAATTCTTATCATTCTTTTTTCTTTATTCTGCTCTGCAGTAGTTATTTCCACTATTTTATCTTCCTGGTCACTTATTCGTTCTTCTGCCTCAGTTATTCTGCTATTGATTCCTTCTAGAGAATTTTAAATTTCATTTATTGGGTTGTTCATCATTGATGGTTTGCTCTTTAGTTCTTCTAGGTCCTTGTTAAATGTTTCTTGTATTTTCTCCATTCTATTTCTTGGATTTTGGATCATCTTTACTATCATTACTCTGAATTCTTTTCAGGTAGACTGCCTCTTTCCTCTTCATTTGTTTGGTCTGGTGGGCTTTTACCTTGCTCCTTCAACTGCTGTGTGTTTCTCTGTCTTCTCATTTTGCTTAACTTACTGTGTTTGGGGTCTCCTTTTCGCAGGCTGCAGGTTCGTAGTTCCCATTGTTTTTGGTGTCTGCCCGCAGTGGGTAAGGTTGGTTCAGTGTGTTGGCTAGGCTTCCTGGTGGAGGGGACTAGTGCCTGTGTTCTGGTGGATGAGGCTGGATCTTGTCTTTCTGGCGTGCAGGACCGCGTCCAGTGGTGTGCTTTGGGGTGTCTGTGACCTTATGATTGTAGGCAGCCTTCTGCTAATGGGTGATGTTGTGTTCCTGTCTTGCTAGTTGTTTGGCATAGGGTGTCCTGCACTGGAGCTTGCTTGTTGTTGAGTGGAGATGGGTCTTAGCGTTGAGATGGAGATCTCTGGGAGAGCTTTCGCCATTTGATATTACGTGGAGCTAGGAGGTCTCTGGTGGATCAATGTCCTGAACTCAGCTCTCCCACCTCAGAGGCACAGGCCTGACACCTGGCCGGAGCACCAAGACTCTGTCAGCCACACGGTAATTATTCTTTCCAGTGGTGGACCAACAGTGGGTCAGGGAGAGTGGCTTGTCCAAGCTAAAATCCAGCTGGAGGAGGTCATGGAGAGGACATAATGGATGGCTGAACGGAGAGGCAGACCCAGGCAGTTCCGCGACTCGACTCTCGGGTTAGCAGGGGCGCCTTCCCCACATCCTCCAAACATTTTATTAAGTACATTTCACCATTTTGCCGCAATCCAGGACACACAAACACACCCACATACATATATTAACTAAAACAAAAATTTCACTAAAATGTACACTGTATGTTTTTTTATACTCTGTGTAATATTTACACTATACCATGCTATACTACACTGTTTTCTTTTGTACTTTATTTTTCTTTAAATGCTGACTGTGACCCCGAGTAACCTAGTTCATGATCCACATCTAGAAATTTTTGCTATAGATGTACTTAGACCTATACAATAAAGTGTAAGTGTAAGGATATTTATTGCAGCATTGTCATAGCAGCAAAATGCTGAAAACAACTTACGTATTAGGGTTCTGGTCAGTAAATTATGGTATATTGTGCAGTAGAATACTATGCAAACCTTAAAGAGAAGATCTTTATGAGAGCTAGATCTTATAACGTTCTCCAACGTATAGTAAGTTAAAGAATAAGGCACAGAACAGTGTGCACAGTAAAAGAAAAAACAGTATTACGTTGTAACTGGTGAAGCCAGAAATACATCTCACAAAGCCTCTTCCTTCCTTCCCCTTGACTTGGTTCCCTTGAGAATGGTAGGAGCCCCCAAAATGGTCTGCCCTGGGAAGGGAGTGAAATTAGTGAAAGGAAAGTACCAGGTTTGGTGGTAGGGTACTCTGGCACAAAAGAGCCAAAAGAAGCAGGAAAGGCTGGTCATATGTATGGATGTTTATAAATTGGGTATCTGTGAAAAAAGAAGACTACATTCTTAAGTAATTAAGTATCTTTATTGCATTCAGAAAAACATTGGGCCTCATACAACAGTGAACTCAGTAAGTGTCTGATCAGCTATTTGCTATTCTCTAAGATAATAGTAAATGAAAAAATAAGACATCGCTTTTTATCACGTCATCATTTACATTACAAATTGTGGCATTTAGGGGGTTTAAGAGTAAAGGTGCCAGAAAAATAAGCCCATTTATCATTTAACTGGCATCTTCCTGTCGGCTGTTTTTCTTATGTCTTTGAGGAAAGAAAGGGGGAATTCAGATTGTAAAATGCTACCTATTTAGAGAATATACAGTTCTCTAGCAGTTGGGGAAAGCTTCAGAAAAGAGTACAGCAGTGGGGAATTTCATTGCATTTTTCAGCCTGAAACTAAAACAAATAAAAAAGGGAAACAGCTTATTCCTGTTATTTTGACTTCCTCTTATTGTGTCTTCCTTCCATGTGTTAGCCTTGTGATTTGGGATTAATCAGAGGTTATTTCTAGTTGCCCCCATAAAGAGAAAAGAAACAAAGACAAAGAGGCTGCTTCTAAAGTTAAAGCCTGTGGTCCATCGTTTAGTATTTCAGTTCAGCTAGTTGTCAGATTCACTTGAAAGAATAGGAGGAAACCATCTTGTGTGTTCACTGAAAATCTTTATGGAAGAGGAGCATTTATAGAATCAAGCTGAAAATTTTATTATATAGGAAATTATTTCCTTAGAAAAGCACAGCAGTAAATCTATTCCACCAAACTATTCTTGTATCTGCACAAGGATGCTCATTGCAGTATTGTTTAATACAGTATTTGAAAACTACGAACAGCCTAAAATATCCATCAGTAAAGTATAGGTGTGTAACTGGTACATCCTTAATATGGAATATTATGTAATTGCTTTTTTATAAAGGAGGAAAAATGCTATGTACTTACTGACTTAGAAAATTCTCTAAGACACAATAAGTGAAAACAAGTTGCAAAACAGTTTTAAAATAATACCTCAGTAATTACACACACACACACACACACACACCCCTACACACACATCTGTGCTTGGAAAACGTCTGGAAGGATGCCCATGATACTAAGAACCTTTGGAAAAGAAAGAGAGATTGGGTTATGTTTAGGAAGGACTTCAGCTTTATCTATGGAATTAAAATTTTATGAGAAAATAGTCATTCACTAATGATGAAATTAAAATAAAAATTATATTTGTAAGAAATATAGTGTGAGCAATGGGATGGCAAGGAGTTAAGAACATTTACTTTTTACCGATCTTCTAGATAGTTTATACTTCTCACAGAAGTCTGTGTTAATTCGAATATATAGTTAAGGGAGTAGAGACAAGTATAGCATGCCTAGGGAAAGCACGAGCTTGCTACCTCTATATCCCTGATTTTCTCCCCGAAAAAGCAGAGTAAATTTCTGCCTAATTTTCAAATTCTGCCTTTGTGCAGGATACCTAAAAGTTATTCTTCCAGAGTAGATTCTTTCACAGGTCATGGACTCAAATTAAGTAAAGCTGACAACATATGTACGAGAAGCCACATGATTAAAATTTTAGGAAATTTTAATATCATAGCAAGAGACCTACAGCCCTTCAAAGTATTTTTCTTGTCTTCAGTTTCATGTATGTCGTTCATAATATTTCATCATTTAACAACAACAAGGGGCTTCCCTGGTGGCTCAGTGGTTAAGAATCCGCCTGCCCATGTGGGGGACTGGGGTTCGAGCCCTGGTCCGGGAAGATCCCACATGCTGCGGAGCAACTAAGTCCATGCGCCACAACTACTGAGCCTACGCTCTAGAGCTTACGAGCCAAAACTGCTGAGCCCACGCGCCACAACTACTGAAGCCCACGTGCCTAGCCATGCTCCACAACAAGAGAAGCCACCGCAATGAGGAGCCCGCACACCACAACGAAGAGTAACCCACGCTTGACGCAACTAGAGAAAGCCCACACGCAGCAACAAAGACCCAGTGCGGCCAAAAATAAATAAATTTATTTAAAAAACAACAACAACGAAAAGTATTTTCTGCCTCAAAAATCAACTTCACTCAATGAGTGCTAAGATACGCATAAGTTCCAAAAAATTTTTTTAATTTAATTCAATACCTAACATGTTGTCTGTTCAACAAAAGACTGAATTCATTGGTAGAAATGAGTAAGAGATAGTGTTATTATTTAATTCAGAAGTCTCTTCTTACTGATTTGAAACTTCATGTATAGAACTTCTCATATAAGCATACCTAATAAATTTTTGTACAGTTGAATCATACTTAACGTGTTTTATCTTTTTCTTTGTACTAGATTAGTAATAATTTGTCTACTGTGCTGATATGCTTCACAGATTATATATTTTCATCTCTCATTTCTTTATATTTCATATTTCTTTTTTTCAGTAAATATAAGATTCATGAGGGGCAGGTACTTTGTTTTTCTTGCTGCATTGCATCCCAGATATCTAGAACCTGGTAAGTTCTTCAGAAATATTTGTCATCCGAGAGAGTAAGTTAAGGCCCTTTAAGTTTAACTTGAATGTATTCAAGCCTCAAAAAATAGTTTGCCATTATACTGTAAGAAAACCATAATTCAAAAAGAGACATGTACCACAATGTTCATTGCAGCACTGTTTACAATAGCCAGGACATGGAAGCAGCCTAAGTGTCCATCAAAAGATGAATGGATAAAGAAAATGTGGCACATATATACAATGGAATATTTCTCAGCCATAAAAAGAAACGAAATTGAGTTATTTGTAGTGAGGTGGATGGACCTAGAGTCTGTCATACAGAGTGGAGTCAGAGAAAAACAAGTACCGTATGCTAACACATATATATGGAATCTAAAGAAAAAAAAAGTTTCTGAAGAACCTAGGGGTAGGACAGGAATAAAGACACAGACGTAGAGAATGGACTTGAGGACATGGGGGGGGGAAGGGCAAGCTAGGACGAAGTGAGAGAATAGTGTTGACATATATACACTACCAAATGTAAAATAGCTAATGGGAAGCAGCCGCATAGCACAGGGAGATCAGCTCGGTGCTTTGTTACTACCTAGAGGGGTAGGATAGGGAGGGTGGGAGGGAGGAACAAGAGGGAGGGAATATGGGGATATATGTGTACATATAGCTGATTCAGTTTGTTATACAGCAGAAACTAACACAACATTGTAAAGCGGTTATACTCCAATAAAGATGTTTTAAAAAAATAAAATAAATGCAAGAACAAAGGCCAGAAAAATAGGTTTCCATTTATTCATATTTTTGAGAAGAGAGGCTTAACTATAGTAATATAGTTTGCCAACTAAAACTTGTCACTTGCCATCTGGTTCTACAAGAATGAAGTCACTAGCCACTGCAGTTGCTGATCTTCAACACACCCTGAAAGGAGTTCAGGGCAGAGCTCAGGAATGAGGCACTCTGTGCCCTGCAAGAAACTGGCAGAACAGGACTTCAGGTAGATATTTTCAGGAGAAAATTTTACAAGCCCAATTTCTCGCATCTTCTCATATCTAGAAAAGCACTGAAATCAGTAACAGAGACATCTGCTCCTCTGTGACTAGCAGCAACCTTCTGCCAAAATGTGTGCTTGATTGCACGTATTCTCCTTCACCAAAATATATATATGACCTTCCCACTTACCTCTTCGGAGCATTTCTTCAGAGCTGTCTGAGAGGCTGTCTCCCAGGCTATAGTCCTCAGTTTGCCCCAAATAAAACTTAACTCACAGCTCTCACATTGTGCATTTTTTTTCGGTTGATAAGTTTCATAATTTTACTATTGCTGATAATTCCCACTCAGTGACATTATTTATATCTCACCCCTGTACTAAGAAAGAACAATTTGTTCTTCAGACAGGAAATTATTGCTTTGTGTTTGTTTCCATATTTTTAGTAATGGATAACAAATAATTAGGATATGCACCTTTTTTCACTATGTATCTGTATTCAACTAAAAAACAAAAAAATCAAGTGACATTTTACCTCAGTGTCCTTTCCTATCAGATTGAAATCTGCATTCCCTGAGAGGTTAGTAAGGAGAGTTTTGAGAGCATCAGAGACAATGGTTAGTACTTCTTGAGAGTGCAGTGTTGCTTATCTTTCTTCATCTATCTAGATATATTTACAAAAAACATTGTTCCCCACACTTGTCAGCTAAGGACCCCTGTGGGCATCTGTCTGCATTACACGTCCTTTCTCTATCTTTCAGAATATATTTCTTTATCCCCCACTTCTCCAGTGTTTTTGTTTTTGTTTTTGGCTTTCACAAAATCTTCATTATCCCCCATTTCTCTGCTTTCCAAATTGATAGCTCTGAGTTCTTTTCTCTTTAAAATCTTCCTTTCAGTCTCTTGTCCTTCCCTTCCTGACAGTGTCTTTCATCAGTGGGACGAATGACTATCATCTACACAGCAGACCTAGAAATCATTAAAGGAAAAGAGTGCTAAAACAAAGTCTTAGAGGTTTAGAATAGAGCTAGTTTTCCTGTCCCTTATGGGATTAAAATGGGGAAAGGGTCTAGGTTATCCCATTCTTGTCTTTGGTGACATTTAAAGTTTCCTAATGGTATCACCCCTTTTTAAAATAAAAAGGAAGGAGGGCTTATATATCTCCAAACAAAGATCTCCTGTTCTTCTGATCCAGGCATATTCTGATCCCCTTCAGTGGACTTTTATCATGAAGATGAAGGCATTCTTGGGTTGGAATAACTTGGAATTAATAGTAGCAGTGATCAACTTTCACATGCTCAGTTTCACCGTATATTCAGTGCTTTACTGTAGTGATGAACATTACCAGTTCACATTTTAAATTATCATTAAACACCCTACAATGCACTTACAGCCCACCTTTTACTTTTCAGTCTTGGCTTTTTTACCCCTCTCCCCATTCCATTCTCTAAAGAAAAGGGATCCTTCCTTGACTGGAGTCCCAAGCCACCTGTATGACTGCTGGTTGAAACTGAATAGCTAGCTACCTCCCTCTACATAAGGCTGCAGTGACAATAGAAATTGCCGTCTTCCCATCCTCTGACTTGTGACATGGAGCTTGTTAGGATGTATAATTAGCATTGTCCTTGCTTCCGTTTGCCTGCCCTGATGTCTTGTTCTCACTGCGTTGTGGTTCTTAAACCACACTGGTCCCCGTTTATCATTCTTTCCTGTCTCTATACTCCCCTTTACCCTCTTCTCCCCCACAAGCTTCTTATTCCTGTTTACTTGGTACACTTTTAATTGTGAACACTTTTACTTCTCAGCCAAGTAAGATCCCTTTTCCCAAGGCCTTACATTTAAGCAGCTTGTTTCTTGCCGTGCTTCCTTGTAGTATCAGTCTGTGTTTGTAATTTAAGAACCTTGCTTCAAACAAATTTTTAGAGTTATACAGCTTCAGATCCTCCCTCCTCAGAATCCCCTAACTAGAGGAAGACACCCTTTCTCATCTTATTTAGTAAGCTCTTTTTTACTATTTTAACACTGAAGTTAAGTTTCTACACTGTCTGTTAATATATAGTGAGTAAAAGAGCCAGAGCACATCTCTAATAAAGATGATTTTCAAGTTCATAGTCACTTAAAGTATCACAGAGTTACAGTCTGTGGTCTGGGTCTCCTTCTGTAACGCTTCAGAGACAGTTTTTGGATTGTGCCCCCTCAACCTCATGGTGTTTCCTGTGATTCATTAAATTGCTAATAGTCCCATTTATCTGCCAGAACCCACCCACTTCCAGGGTTGGCCTTTTCCTTCCTATTCCTTATGAGTGTAAGGGCTGAGTCTTAGAAAGTTCTGATCAAACAGATTGTACTTGGTGTTCCTCTAAACATTAATGGTATTGTTTAGAATACATTTAAATACGCAGAAGCAGCTTGTTTTTTTTCTGCTCTTAGGCCTTAAACTTGCCTGGCAAATTTTAAGCTCCTTGAGAGCAGCAGTTTAGTCAAATCTATATCCCCCTAATATTACCCACATCACTTAGCATATATAGTACCCAGCAAACATTAAGTATTCAATATAAGCATTCAAACATGTGCCCCTGTGAGTCAGCCATACATCCAGAAAATCTTCTCAGGCTTCTGCAGGGCTATTTTTGATTGTCTAACCCTGGCAACACAGACTTTTTTTTTTTTTTTTACATTTTGTATATTTGATGTTAGGCCAAACTTCTCCTGGTCTGTAGACTTTTATAACATTCATTAGTTTAAAATACTAATCCTGATTCCTTATTACTTCTATTAGAATTCACATGTTTATTACAGCTTAAACTGTTTAAAATTATAGATTCAGGAGTCATTCTTCTTAGGTTCTTCATTCTATTCTACTGTTTTTCAAACGTTTTTGGCAGGGACACATAGTAAAAAATAGACTTTGCACCCAAGGGACACACCAACGTGTGCACATACACACACAGATATACACACACCTATATTCTTATGCCAGAAGAAATTTTTCTGGAAATAGTACTCACAGCATTCAGTGCTCTACAATGTTTTCAATTCTGTTCTATTTCATTTTTAAGCTACTGATCGAGATCTACTAAATTGA
Organism: Phocoena phocoena; assembly: GCF_963924675.1. Classification (NCBI taxonomy): domain Eukaryota; kingdom Metazoa; phylum Chordata; class Mammalia; order Artiodactyla; family Phocoenidae; genus Phocoena; species Phocoena phocoena. The sequence goes on from NC_089219.1 coordinate 99,330,753, forward strand.
AATTCATTGCTATGAAGTCCTGGGGAATATCTGTTTATGTGTATTACTCATTCAGTTAACATATTCAGTACTTACTATATACCATTTACTGTTCTTCTCCACTTCTTAACTGGCTTTCTGACTTTGGGAAAGTCACACGTTAATGTTCAGTTTCTTCTGTAAAATGGAGATACAGTGCTGTCTACCTGCAGAGGTATGCTGCTAGGATGAGATGAGCTATGTAAAGCACTGAGCACACTGCTCAGTAGGTAATGAGCACTCGAGTGTGAGCACCTCCCTTGTTGCTTCTCCTGTTGTTATTACTATTAAAATTACTTTGGTTTGAACTTCCCATGTTTCTGAAACAGAATATATAAAGCATATGTTACATATAACTCAATTTTCCTTTAACTCTCACTATACATATTTATGTTTTTAAACTAGAGATATATTTTAGATATAGTGAAATGCACAGATCTTAAGTGTTCAGTTCAATAAGTTTTGACAAATGCCACTCCATTTGACCTACACTCCTATCAAGACATAAACATTCTCATCACACCAAAAAGTTATCTTATGCCCCTCCCTGGTCATTTGTACCCCCCTATATCCAGATGTAACCACTGTTCTGATTTTCTTCACCATAGATTAGTTTTGCCCATTAGAACAGAGTCACAGAGAATACATTCTTTTATGTCTGGCACTTTTTTGTTCGATATAATGATTTTCAGTTTCATCAGTGTAATTGTGTGTATCAGTAATTTGTCCCTTTTTATTGCTGAATAGTATTACGTTTCATGAATTCGTCACATTTTACTTATCTGTTCTCCTAGTGATTGATATTTGATTGTTTCCAGTATGGGGCCATTACAAATAAAGCTACTCTGGATAATTGTGTAAAAGTCTTTGTGGATATATGTTTTCATTTCTTTTAGACAAATACTTAGAAGTGGAATAGCAGGTAGGCATTTTCTAACTATGAGAAACTTCGAGATTAATTTCCAAAATAGTTCTATGTTTATACTTCCACCAGCAATGTGAGCATTCTACTTACTCCATATCCTTTATAACATTTGATGTTGTCAGTCTTAAATTTTAGCCTTTTTAATGGCCGTATAGTACTATCTTATTGTTTTAATTTACATCTCCCTGATCACTAATGAGTGATCACTTTTTCATGTACTTTTTGACCATTCATACATATTTTTAGGTCTGTGATACATCCTTCTTTTTGTGTATGGTATGAAGTAGGTGTCAACTGTCATTTTTTTAACATCTTTACTGGAGTATAATTGCTTTACATTGTTGTGTTAGTTGCTGCTGTATAACAAAGTGAATCAGCTATATGTATACATATGTCCCCATGTCCCCTCCCTCTTGTATCACCCTCCCACCCTCCCTATCCCACCCCTCTAGGTGGATACAAAGCACCTAACTGATCTCCCTGTGCTATGCAGCTGCTTCCCACTAGCTTTCTGTTTTACATTTGGTAGTGTATATATGTCAGTACCACTCTCTCACTTCGTCTCAGCATACCCTTCCCCCTCTCTGTGTCCTCAAGTCCATTGTCTATGTCTGTGTCTTTATTCCTGTCCTGCCCCTAGGTTCTTCAGAACCTTTTTCTTTTTTTTTTAGATTCCATATATATGTGTAACCATATGGTATTTGTTTTTCTCTCTCTGACTTACTTCACTCTGTATGACAAACTCTAGGTCCATCCACCTCATTACAGATAACTCAGTTTCATTTCTCTTTATGGCTGAGTAATATTCCATTGTATTTATGCGCCACATCTTCTCCATCCATTCATCCAATGATGGACACTTAGGTTGCTTCCATGTCCTGGCTATTGTAAATAGAGCTGCAGTGAACATTGTGGTACATGACTCTTTTTGAATTATGGTTTTCTCAGGGTATATGCCCAGTGGTGGGATGGCTGGGTCGTATGGTAGTTCTATTTTTAGTTTTTTAAGGAACCTCCATACTGTTCTCCATAGTGGCTGTATCAGTTAACATTCCCACCAGCAGTGCAAGAGGGTTCCTTTTTCTCCACACCCTCTCCAGCATTTATTGTTTGTAGATTTTTGGATGGTGGCCATTCTGACTAGTGTGAAGTGATACCTCATTGTAGTTTTGACTTGCATTTCTCTAATGAATAGTGATGTTGAGCATCCTTTCATGTGTTTGTTGGCAATCTGTATATCTTCTTTGGAGAAATGTCTGTTTTGGTCTTCTGCCCATTTGTGGATTGGATTGGATTGTTTGTGTTTTTGATATTGAGCCACAAGAGCTGCTGTAAATTTTGGAGATTAATCCTTTGTCATTTGCAAATGTTTTCTCCCATTCTGAGGGCTGTCTTTTCATCTTGGCTATGGTTTCCTTTGCTGTGCAAAAGCTTTGAAGTTTCATTAGGTCCCATTTGTTTATTTTTGTTTTTATTTCCATTTCTCTAGGAGGTGGGTCAAAAAGGATCTTGCTGTGATTTATGTCATAGAGTGTTCTGCCTTTGTTTTCCTCTAAGAGATTTATAGTGTCTGGCCTTACACTTAGGTCTTTAATCCATTTTGAGTTTATTTTTGTGTATGGTGTTAGGGAGTGTTCTAATTTTATACTTTTACATGTAACTGTCCAGTTTTCCCAGCACCACTTATCAAAGAGGCTGTCTTTTCTCCACTGTATATTCTTGCCTCCTTTATCAAAGATAAGGTGACCAAAAAAAGAAAAAGAAAAGGTGACCATATATGCGTGGGTTTATCTCTGGGCTTTCTATCCTGTTCCATTGATCTATATTTCTGTTTTTGTGCCAATACCGTACTGTCTTGATTACTGTAGCTTTGTAGTATAGTCTGAAATCAAGGAGCCAGATTCCTCCAGCTCTGTTTTTCTTTCTCAAGATTGCTTTGGCTATTCGAGGTCTTTTGTGTTTCCATACAAATTGTGAAATTTTTGGTTCTAGTTCTGTGAAAAATGCCATTGGTGGTTTGATAGGGATTGCACTGAATCTGTAGATTGCTTTGGGTAGTATAGTCATTTTCACAGTGTTAAATCTTCCAATCCAAGAACATGGTATATCTCTCCATCTGTTTGTATCATCTTTAATTTCTTTCATCAGTGTCTTATAGTTTTCTGCCTACAGGTTTGTCTCCTACAAACCTAGGTAGGTATATTCCTAGGTATTTTATTCTTTTTCTTGCAGTGGTAACTGGGAGTCTTTCCTTAATTTCTCTTTCAGATTTTTCATCATTAGTATATACGAATGCAAGAGATATTTGTGCATTAATCTTGTATCCTGCTACTTTACCAAATTCATTGATTAGCTCTAGTAGTTTTCTAGTAGCATCTTCAGGATTCTATATGTATAGTATCATGTCATCTGCAAACAGTGACAGTTTTACTTCATTTCCAATTTGGATTCCTTATATTTCTTTTTAATCTCTCATTGCTGTGGCTAAAACTTCCAAAACTATGTTGAATAATAGTGGTGAGAGTGGGCAACCTTGTCTTGTTCCTGATCTTAGTGGAAATGGTTTCAGTTTCTCACCATTGAGAATGATGTTGGCTGTGGGTTTGTCATACATGGCCTTTATTATGTTGAGTTAAGTTCCCTCTATGCCTACTTTCTGGAGAGTTTTTATCATAAATGCAGGTTGAATTTTGTGAAAACTTTTTCTGCATCTATTGAGATGATCATATGGTTTTTCTCCTTCAATTTTTTAATATGGTGTATCACATTGATTGATTTGCCTATATTGAAGAATCCTTGCATTCCTGGGATAAAACCCACTTGATCATGGTGTATGATCCTTTTAATGTGCTGCTGGATTGTGTTTGCTAGTATTTTGTTGAGGATTTTTGCATCTATGTTCATCAGTGATATTGGCCTGTAGTTTTCTTTCTTTGTGACATCTTTGTCTGGTTTTGGTATCAGGGTGATGGTGGCCTCATAGAATGTTTGGGAGTGTTCCTCCCTCTGCTATATTTTGGAAGAGTTTGAGGAAGGTAGGTGTTAGCTCTTCTCTAAATCTTTGATAGAATTCGCCTGTGAAGCCATCTGGTCCTGGGCTTTTGTTTGTTGGAAGATTTTTAATCACAGTTTCAATTTCAGTGCTTGTGATTGGTCTGTTTATATTTTATATTTCTTCCTGGTTCAGTCTTGGAAGGTTGTGCTTTTCTAAGAATTTGTCCATTTCTTCCAGGTTGTCCATTTTATTGGCATATACCTGCTTGTAGTAATCTCTCATGATCCTTGTATTTCTTCTGTGTCAGTTGTTACTTCTCCTTTTTCATTTCTACTTCTGTTGATTTGAGTCTTCTCCCTTTTTTTCTAGATGAGTCTGGCTAATGGTTTATCTATTTTGTTTATCTTCTCAAAGAACCAGCTTTTAGTTTAATTGGTCTTTGCTGTCATTTCCTTCATTTCTTTTTCATTTATTTCTGATCTGATCTTTATGATTTCTTTCCTTCTGCTAACTTTGGGGTTTTTTTGTTCTTCTTTCTGTAATTGCTTTAGGTGTAAGGTTAGGTTGTTGATTTGAGGTGTTTCTTGTTTCTTGAGGTAGGGTTGTGTTGCTATAAACTTCTGTCTTAGAACTGCTTTTGCTGTATCCCATAGGCTTTGGGTAGTCGTGTTTTCATTGTCATTTGTTTCTAGGTATTTTTTGATTTCCTCTTTGATTTCTTCAGTGATCTCTTGGTTATTTAGTAGCGTATTGTTTAGCCGCCATGCATCTATTTTTTACAGATTTTTTCCTGTAATTGATATCTAGTCTTACAACATAGTGGTCGGAAAAGATACTTGATATGATTTCAGTTTTTTTTAATTTAGCAAGGCTTGATTTGTGACCCAAGATATGATCTATCCTGTAGAATGTTCCATGAGCACTTGAAAAGAAAGTGTATTCTGTTGGTTTTGGATGGAATGTACTATAAATATCAATTAAGTCCATCTTGTCTAATGTATCATTTAAAGCTTGTGTTTCCTTATTTATTTTCATTTTGGATGATCTGTCCATTGGTGAAAGTGGGGTGTTAAAGTCCCCTACTATGATTGTGTTACTGTCACTTTCCCCATTTATGGCTGTTACATTTGCCTTATGTGTTGAGGTACTCCTACGTCGGGCGCATAATTATTTACAATTGTTATATTTTCTTCTTGGATTGATCCCTTGATCATTATATAGTGTCCTTCTTTGTCTCTTGTAATAGTCTTTATTTTCAAGTCTGTTTTGTCTGATGTGAGAATTGCTACTCCAGCTTTCTTTTGATTTCCATTGCATGGAATATGTTTTTCATCCCCTCACTTTCAGTCTGTATGTGTCCCTAGGTCTGAAGTGGATCTCTTGTAGATGACATATATACGGGTCTTGTTTTTTGTATCCATTCAGCCAGTCTTTGTCTTCTGGTTGGAGCATTTAATCCATTTACATTTAAGGTAGTTATCGCTATGTATGTTCCTATTACCATTTTCTTGTTTTGGGTTTGCTATTGTAGGTCTTTTCCTTCTCTTCTGTTTCCTGCCTAGAGAAGTTCCTTTAGCATTTGTTGTAAAGCTGGTTTGGTGGTCCTGAATTCTCTCAGCTTTTGCTTGTCTATAAAGGTTTTAGTTTCTCTGTTGAATCTGATTGAGATCCTTGCTGGGTAGAGTAGTCTTGGTTGTAGTTTTTTCCCTTTCATCCCATTAAATATGTTCTGCCACTCCCTTCTGGCTTGTAGAATTTCTGCTGAAAGATCAGCTGTTAACCTTATGGGGATTCCCTTGTATGTTATTTGTTGCTTTTCCCTTGCTCCTTTTAATATTTTTACTTTGTATGTATTTTTTGATAGTATGTGTCTTGGCGTGTTTCTTCTTGGATTTATCCTGTATGGGATTCTCTGCGCCTCCTGGACTTGATTGACTATTTCCTTTCCCATGTTAGGCAAGTTTTCAACTATAATCTCTTCAAATATTTTCTCAGTCCCTTTCTTTTTCTCTTCTTCTTCTGGGACCCCTATAATTCAAATGTTCTTGCATTTAATGTTGTCCCAGAGGTCTCTGAGACTGTCCTTAATTCTTATCATTATTTCTTTTTTATTCTGCTCTGTGGTAGTTTTTTCCACTATTTTATCTTCCAGGTCACTTATCCGTTCTTCTGCCTCAGTTATTCTGCTATTGATTCCTCCTAGAGAATTTTTAATTTCATTTATTGTGTTTTTCATCATTCTTTGTTCTTTAGTTCTTCTACTTCCTTGTTAAAACTTTCTTGTATTTCCTCCATTCTCTTTCCAAGATTTTGGATCATCTTTACTATCATTACTCTGATTTCTTCTTCAGGTACACTGCCTATTTCCTCTTCATTTGTTTGGTCTGGTGGGTTTTTACCTTGCTGCTTCATCTGCTGCATATTTCTCTGTCTTCTCATTTTGATTAACTTACTTTTGGGGGGTCTCCTTCTCACATGCTGCAGGTTCATGTTTCCCGTTGTTTTTGGTGTCTGCCCCGCAGTGGATGAGGTTGGTTCAGTGGGTTGCGTACGCTTCCTGACGGAGGGGACTGGTGCCTGTGTTCTGGTGGATGAGGCTGGATCTTGTCTTTCTGGTGAGCAGGACTACATCTGGTGGTGTGTTTGGGGGTGTCTGTGGACTTAGTATGATTTTAGGCAGCCTCTCTGCTAATGGGTGGGGTTGTGTTCCTGTCTTGCTATTTGTTTGGCATGGAGTGTCCAGCACTGGAGCTTGCTGGTCGTTGAGTGGAGCTGGGTTTTAGCGTTGAGATGGAGATCTCTGGGAGAGCCTTCGCTGATTGATATTACATGGGGCCATGAGGTCTCTGGTGGTCCAGTGCCCTGAACTTGGGTCTCCCACTCAGAGGCTCAGGCCTGACACCCAGCCAGAGCACCAAGACCTTGTCAGCCAAACAGCCAGGTACATGGGGAGTTTCTTGACTTTTGGGAAGTCTGAGGTCTTCTGTCAGGGTGCGGTAGGTGTTCTGTAGGGGTTGTTCCACATGTAGATGTATTTTTGATGTATTTGTGGGGAGCAAGTTGATCTCCACATCTTACTCCTCCACCATCTTGACGGTTCTCCCTCTCATTATATTTTAAGAGATGTATGGTCCCCTGAATAAAAGAGATTAAGATCTAATGCAGCATTAAAAATTATACTTTCAACTTCTGGCAGCAGCGGCTCAAGTGGCCGAAGCAAGATGTGTCAAAGAGTGGTGGTCATGGTCCTGGAGGTGGAAAGAAGGGTGACAAGGATAAGAAAAAGAATTATGAATCTCCTATACCTATACCTATACCTGAGAAAACTCCTAATGAAATTGAAATAGGTGTGTTGAGTTTTTTTGTGTTTGTTCTATTATTTTAGGCTATGTATGTGATTGAAACAAGTTACATATACATTTTGGACTGGGTCTAAATAGGTATAGGCAAAAGAGGAAGAGAATAAAGGGACCAGATGCTGCCAGCATACTGCCCCTGGTGACATCTCACACTCAGTGCTGGTTAATGTTGAAGTTAGAACTGAAGACTGTCTTCTCATGGAGGAAGAATTCATTAGAAATCAGGAACAAATGAGGCCTTTAGAAGAAAAGCAAGAGGAGGAAAGATCAAAGGTGGGTGATCTGAGGGGCACCCCAATGTCAGTAGGAATCTTCGAAGAGATCTTTGATGACAATCATGCCATCGTGTCTACGTCTGTGCACTCAGAACACTACGTCAGCATTCTTTCATTTGTAGACAAGGATCTGCTGGAACCGGGCTGCTCGGTCCTGCTCAGCCACAGGTGCATGCTGTGATAGGGGTGCTGATGGATGACACGGATCCCTTGATCACAATGATGAAGGTGGAAAAGGCCCCCCAGGAGACCTATGCTGATATTGGAGCATTGGACAACCAAATCCAGGAAATTAAGGAATCTGTGGAACTTCCACTCACTCATATAAAGATGGGTATAAAGCCCCCTAAGGGGGTCATTCTTTATGGTCCACCTGGCACAGGTAAAACCTTCTTAGCCAAAGCAGTAGCAAACCAAAACTCGGCCACTTTCTTGAGAGTGGTTGGCTCTGAACTTATTTAGAAGTTATCTAGGCAATGGGCCCAGTCTTGTTCGGGAACTGCTTTGAGTTGCTGAAGAACATGCACCATCCGTCGTGTTTATTGATGAAATTGATGCTACTGGGTCAGAAAGGTATGACTCAGATTCTGGTGGTGAGAGAGAAATTCAGCGAACAACGTTGGAGCTGTTGAACCAGTTGGATGGGTTTGATTCAAGGGGAGACATGAAAGTTATCATGGCCACAAACCAAATAGAGACTTTGGACCCAGCACTTACAGACCAGGCCGCATTGACAGGAAGATCGAGTTCCCCTTGCCGGATGAAAAGACGAAGAAGCGCATCTTTCACATCCACACGAGCAGGATGACAACACTAACCCTGGATGACTTGATCATGGCTAAAGAGGACCTCTCTGATGCCAACATCAAGGCAATCTGTATGGAAGCTGGTCTGATGGCCTTGAGAGAACGTAGGATAAAAGTAACAAATGAAGACTTCAAAAAGTTTAAAGAAAATGTTCTTTATAAAAAACAACAAGGCACCCCTGAGGGACTCTATCTCTAGTGGACCACAGTTGCCTTCCAGGAAAAGGTTGGGAGTGTGTGATCCCTCAGAGGTGTGAGGTTGGGGAAGTTTCCCAGGAGTCCGTGTTCCGGCTGATCTTCATTAGCACAGCATCCTGAGTACCTTTCGAGCATGATGTGTAGGACGCCCATCCAGCTCTCTTCATATGTTGGTTGCGTGCAATGCTCTCTTCCCAATAAAGCGTGCTCTTTCTCAAAAAAAAAAAAATTATACTTTCAAATTATTAATTTATATTCAGAGCATTAATTTGTTCAGGTCTTAGAGAATCCCTTACACATTTTCTTCCCCACCTCAAAAAGTTTTTTATTTAGACCCAGTCCAAAATGTATATGTAACTTGTTTCAATCACATACATAGCCTAAAATAATAGAACAAACACAAAAAAACTCAACACACCTATTTCAATTTCATTAGGAGTTTTCTCAGGACTCTCTCAAATCTGAATGTTGAAGCAGCTACATTGTTTTGTTTACCCATATTCTTATTCTATCAATAAGCAGTCTACTAGCTAGAAGTACTACACTTGTAGCTATTTGTACTGAACTTACCATTTTTAGTCTTCAAAAGAATTTATTACACTGTAATCAAATAATATTGTAACATGATCCTCTGAACTTATGTAAATAATTGCTTTTATAAATATCTGTGGTTGCAAACTGACCCCAATGGGAATCTTTTTTTTTTTTTACCAGGATGATGAACGTTTTATTAAAAATACAAGGGGAATCTTTGAAGCTCATCTGCTTCAAAGTCAGTTTGCTAAATATATATATCGATATTACCTTAAGTGATTATACTAAGTAAATCCTAGATTTTACTAACAGCAAAATAAAATATTGACCTCACTAAAACGATGAGAGTAAGGAGAGGCTAAGACATCAGGAAAGAGGCTGGAAAATATGTTACATGTCTTGGGCTTAAGGCAAAATATAGGATATAGGAAGAAGAAAGATGTATTAAGGGCTTTTTCCTTCAGATCACTTGCAATCTAAGTAGCTTGAAAGAAAAGACAGAAGAGTGAGAAGTGTTTAATAACAATGCAAGAGATAAATATCAATTGACCACATTATATAATATGTCACATGCCAGTTCAGGATTGATTGCTAAGTAAATAGAATGTTATTGGTTATCCAGGTTCCTGATACATTTTTAGTGATGTGTTACTTCTGAGTTATCTGGGATTGGTGAATTTCGTTTTGCTTGTAATGGAGATTTACTAGCCTGATCCAATTTTACAGAATCTTAAGTCTGTGGGGTTGAGTTTAAGTCATTGGCTCTAAAACAGGAAAATCTATATTCTAAATTTGGTTATTGAAAAAAATAATTCATATTTATAGTACTTACTTTGTGTCAGGTACTATAGGAAGCATTTTACATTACTCATTCAATTTTTATAACAAACCTACAGGTAGATTGTTACTCTCATTCTACAGATGAGGAATCTGAGGCACAGAGAAGTTAAGGTTGTTACTAAAGGTAATACAGAAAATAGTAGTGACAGGATATAATCCCAGTTCTGTTAGACTCTAGGGCCCAAACGTATTAAAGAAAATAAACATATAGAAAAGACCAGATCTGAGAATACAGCATTTATGGTTAAGTGGAAGGAACACTCGGTTTTCAATAATATATTAGACATATTTTTTAAATGATGAAAATTTTCTCTTTTTGCTCCCATGATCTTTTTTTTTTTTTTTTTTTTTGCGGTACGCGGGCCTCTCACTGTTGTGGCCTCTCCCGTTGCAGAGCACAGGCTCCGGACGTGCGGGCTCAGCGGCCATGGCCCACAGGCCCAGCCGCTCCGCGGCATGTGGGATCCTCCCGGACCGGGGCACGAACCCGTGTGCCCTGCATCGGCAGGCGGACTGTCATCCACTGTGCCACCAGGGAAGCCCTCCCATGATAGATTTTGTGCCATTTTCCAGAAATTAGTTTAATTCCAATGAGGCTAAATCCTCTTTTATCAATATTATCAAACAGTAAAATCTGGTTTTCTTTCAGCAAGTGAAAAGGAGCTTCCAGAACAAAGGTTATACTTGTAATGTTATTATCATCTTCATCCAGAATGGTTGCTTTATTTCCAGTTGTCCAAGCAGCTATTTATAGTTTATTAGGGACTCCAGAGTATAAATGATTTGAAGATTAATAGATTCAAATTGTGTGTACAAAGATTCCTTTTAACATGCTTTTGGTAACATTAATAAAAACCATTTTGGAATCACGTTTTTTGTCTTTCTGATCCCTGACATAGAAGTATTCAGATGTTTTTAACGGCATAATGTTTATATTGCTGTTTACTTTTATAAGTATCACTTCAGAATTGGCAACAAATGGCAAAATTGCATATTCTAATACAGTTCTGGTATCAGCCTGAGTCTTGAAAATAAAACCTTGTACTTAAATATAAACCCCCATTTAAATGGGCCATAATTCTTCACCTTTACATTTGGAACCACTTCTCATGTTGGTGATTATCATCCAAAGAATAAAGAGATTTCCTATTTTAAGATTGAAATATATATATAATTTATACCATTATCGGGACTTCCCTGGTGGCACAGTGGTTAAGAATCCGCCTGCCAATGCAGGGGACACAGGTTCGATCCCTGGTCCGGGAAGACCCCACATGCCGTGGAGCAACTAAGCCCATGCGCCACAACTGCTGAGCCCACACACCACAACTGCTGAAGCCCGGGCGCCAGAGCCTGTGCTCTGCAACAAGTGAAGCCACTGCAATGAGAAGGCCACGCACCACAATGAAGAGTAGCCCTGGCTTGCTGCAACTACAGAAAGCCTGCACACAGCAACGAAGACCCAATGCAGTCAAAAAATATATATATACATGTATATATATATGTATTTATATATACTATTATCTACATATAATATTATTGAACTATTATTTATGTATATATGATATATACGTGTATGTTATTATAATAAATAAATTATTTATTATAGAGAGATGGTGATTGCTTCATATTTCTTTTTGTAGTTTATCATAGCAAAGCTGAAATTTTTGGAGAGCAAACATGGCGTATCCAAGGATATTATGTGGTTTTATTTTAAGCTTTCAGTAGTGGTGTGTTTCATTCAGCCTATAACAGTAAAAATAAATGAGTAATAGATGACTAGTATGTTTTGTCTGCTATAGTAATATCTTCTATCATTGAATCTGTCTAACCAGCCAGTTACTTTACTGTTATCTGAAATAAAGATCATTGTGTTTTCTGACAATGTAGGAATTTCTGTTCAGTTAAAATATATGTTGTCATTGAAGTAAAAATAATGAAATTGCAAGAAATTGATTGATTTTAGCTGTACTCCTGAACTCCTCTCCCCCAAAGTGAAATCCAGATCATTTTAAAGTTCTTATAAAATAGCTGGAATTTCATTAAAATACTAAAACTCAGCGTTGATAGTTTTTAGTACAGGTACTTAGCCTCTAAATTTTGACCTGAAACATAAACGGTAGTGGTAGCATGTCCAGTCATTCACGTTGATAACCAGCCTCCACGATGGCCCCCAGTGGTCCTCCCTCCTAATATTCACACCCTTAAGTAGTCCCCCACCCACCCACATTTACCAGGGTTGGTCCGTGTGATTGCTAGAATACACCAGAAATGATGGTAAGTCACTTCTGAGATTAGGTTACAAAACAGTGGGACTTCCATCTGGATGTGTCTATGTATGTCTGTCTCTCACTCTCTCACATCACTTGCTCTGTTGGAAGCCAGTACGTGCAAGAAACCAAGGCCTAGCCCAACAACTAAGCTTGGAAATGGATCCTCCAGCCCTAGTCGTGCCCTCAGATGGCTGCATCCTTGGCCAGCAGCTTGACTGCAACCTCATGAGACACTGAGCCAGAAGCACCCAGCTCAGCCCTCAGCCCCTCCCAGATTCCTGACCCTCAGAAACTGTATGAGATAAAAAATGTTTACTAAGCATTTAAATTTGGGAGTAATTTGTTATGCAGGAATAGATAGCCAACGCACACCTCCACTAAAGCTCTTCTTTCATTTGTCAAATCTTAACATCTATTTTTAGTTATTGTTGTTATTATTTGTGCTGTTAAGTATGTAAATACGTACAATTCACCTGACTGAAGCATTAAGTTGGATGGAAAATACTATGTTCCATCTCCCATTTTCCAATCCAGTGTTTAGTATAATAAATACAGAATTCACTTTTCCCATATTCGGGTCCCATATTAGAATGTACTTAAAATAATTGCTTTGTGACAAGGAGCCTTTTTTAGATTATTCTGCAGATTCTTTTCATTTATGTGTGAAGCTACCAATTTTGTATAACTTGTAATTACTATGCAAGTGATTATGGAATTACTGTGAAATACTTCAAGAGAAAACAGACAGCTTAACAACTATTCTCAGAGAAGTCTGAGGCCTCACCAAAGAAGCTCCTCATCCATTGCTTGTAACTCTGTGATGCTTATTAATGCTACAGGATAATGACAGTGTGGGTTTTATTTAAAAAGTTATATTTTTAAGGATTAGTTAACTATATACTGAAACCTGAGAGAGAGCTTCTTAGCAGATGCAGCTTCTTAGCATCATCAGGATCATGAATTGTACTCCCAGCTCTGCTCTCCCATCCCACTTTCTATTCTCCATGGTGTTCTGAAAAGGAAAGGTCATAAAAATACTCAGGTTCACTTTTTCCTTTTTGCCCTGCTAAACCAATTTTAGTACCAATAATTGTTTCTTTCCCATAGCTAATCATACAGAAACAGTAATCATGAATAAAAGATGTGACAGAAAAGTGGAATTTCAACTTCTTAAAGAGAAGTTTTTTTTTTTTTCTCTTGCTTCCTTTGTCTGTGTTTTTCTAAATGAGGATTTGCCTTAGGACATTAATAGCTACAAATAGATACTTACAGTGAATCCTGGGTTATCAGTCTCATGTTTTTTATACCTGAACTTAAACAGATGTTCTTAATGAAAAGAAAACATTGATGAGTCCCATGTTCTTTGACATTAATGCTCTTAAATATGTAACTAAAAATTAGCTTTTTTGTCTATTCTTGCCATGATTCTTAAAAACACTAATAAAAACAGCCAATTTTGGAATTGGTCTTGTCTTCCTCTATCCTAAATAGACAAGATTATTTTGAAATTTTACTGAAAATTTCCTTTTAATTTGGACCTAAAAAAAATAGGATTCTGTCTTTCAAATCCCTCCCCCCTTCAATCCACATGCTCACACGTGCACACCCACACACACGCGCACACTTGTAATAAGGTTAGGAGGATGGTTATCAGTAACTTCAAGGAACAAATGAATTTCACTCTTCAAATATTTAGTATACAGTGTTATCCAAATACTCCAATAATGTCATCACTTAAGACAGTTGTAGTCTAGCCAGAAGTAAAACCACCAGGGCTTCTAACTCTGCTTTGAACATCTGCCAACTGATACCAACACAAATTTGTAACACAAGGCTAATTCCTGAGTCTTGAACTTGGACAATCTCTAATGACGAAGGAGGCATCAAATTTTCAGCACTGAAACATGTCAGAGAAACCCCATGTTTGCTTTATTTTCTTGAGGGTTTTTGTTTTTTAAGCATGGTCACTGAATTGTGTATTTTTCTTTTCAAATGGGTTCCCATTTGTGGGTGGTGGTAGCTCCTGATGAAATAATTTTTAAAACTTGAGAAATAACAGTAATCTTCATAACTAGATTTCATTTGAAAGCTTAAATTATATAGTACTTTGCTATGATTTTTGAGAAAGTTTCCACAACCCTCTATTAACACTTCATTTTTTCTTTTTTTTGTAAAACGTCTCAGGAAACATTTAAATGTCTGTTTAGTAAAGTAATTGTTAATTTCACTCTGTTCACCTGCACGTAATATATGATGCTTATATGAAATAGTACTTCAAGTCTTTCCTAGCAGACATAAGAGGGAAGCCTAAGAATCTCCTTTCACTCCCTTCTTGATCATTCGACCTGACTTGGCGCCCAGGCCCAAAGCCGCAGGCCAGACTCCAAGCACCAGCCCACATTCCCTGCTCAAGTTCCCTTTCATCCCCAAAGCTCACCAGGCCCTGAAGGGGACAGAAAGGAGGATGGAAGACAGCTGAACAGAGGTTAGAAGAGGGGGGTGGAATTTGGCAGCAGGTAGAAGGACTTTGTCTGCACCTCTAGTGGTGAGTGCCTCCACCCTCTTGACCGGCCAAAAATTGAGTGAAGTTCTATGTGGACAAATCACAAACAGCCCTCGATTATAATGTAAAAATATCTCTAGCGGCCTTTACTTATCTACAGCCAGCTGGTTAGGTCTCTAAACATATAAACTCTTAAAGGTATTATGCTTACCGTATTTTAGAAATGTAAATGCCATAACACAGAAAAGATAAGATATACCTGTTGGTAATGGAAGCATTCATAAGCTGAGGCAGTAATTGTGGTGGTTAAGGTCACAGACTCTAGAGCCAGGCTGCCTGGGTTTAAATCCCAATTCTGACAGCTTGCTAGATGAGTAACCTGAAACAAGTCACTTGACCTCTCCGTAGTAATTTTCTCATCTGCAAAATGGAGATGATAGCACTACCTTATAGGGTTGTAAAATTTAAATAACCTGAACCTAAACACTTAGATCAATGTCTAATTGGTACTTAGCTTTACGTAAGTATTTGTTCCCATTAATATGCTATGCCCCTTTTCTGATGTTGTTTCTATACTTAGATGACCCTGTCTGATTTGTAGTCAAAAGGTTACTTCATACTCACACCACTACCTTTGATGTCTAACTACTAGCAGATCCCCTCCTCAGCAGTATTTGAAAGCAAAATGCTTATTTTCCTTTCTTTCCCAGGCCCAACACAGAGATACTTTCATTGAAGAACGCTATGGAAAATATAACATCAGTGACCCTTTAATGGCACTCCAGAGAGACTTTGAAACACTGAAGGAGAAGAACGATGGCGAGAAGCAGCCAGTCTGCACAAACCCGCTCTCGATTCTTAAGGTGGTGATGAAGCAGTGCAAGAACATGCAGGAGCGCATGCTGTCGCAGCTGGCTGCCGCAGAGAGCAGGCACCGCAAGGTGGGTTCACCGCTGACGTGCGCCTGCAAACTCCTGAAATGCCTGACACTTTCCCGTCAGCTGCCAGCTCTCACAGTAACTTAACTGGGAGGTCTCACAGGTGTAAAAAAGCCCCTGAGCTTACCTAAGAGCCAGGAGATAGAAAATGCAGGTTATTCCAAATGTTAAATTTGGGCAGCGTGCCAGACGCATTATTTCAGATGGCATTCCTTCTTGATATGACACTCCAAAACACTTGGTATGTTTTTTCAACTCTTGGTCATCCAAACTTTGGCAACAAACTGGGGCTTGACCAAGCCTTGTAGCTGAACGGAGTGTTCCCTATTTGCTTACTTAAGTGATAAATAGAAAGATTAACAGGTATTTGGGGAATGCTATATCAGAGAGAGAGAGAGAGAGAAAGAATTAGAGAATTTACCTGACTATAAACATACAAGCCAATAGATTATTTTCATTTATTTCTAGTTTCGAGTTTCACTGCATTTTACTTCTCATGAAACCATAAACAGTCCCTAGGGTTGTTTACCTTAAAGCTGTTCTACCCTGTTAGGAAAGTGTGTGAGTGTGTGTGTGTGTGTGTGTGTGTGTGTGTGTGTGTTAGGAAGGCAAACCTGTGCTTTCCTCTACCTCATCTCCTTGGAATTCTTCTAGCGCTTGTGATTTCATTCCCCGACTTATCATTTATGGCTCAGATTTGGCCTGCAAAAAATGCTTGGCTAGAGTCTGCATTTTTAAGAACTATTGGTTTAGATTTATATCAACAAGGGGGGACATCAGTGCATTTAGTAGGAAGCATTTTATTCTGAAAAAATTGGGCTAGCAGCTGCAGTTTGATGGACCTTCGTTTACTTTTATGGTTACCTGCTTTAGAGAGCCATCTGCTTAAAATGCATCTGACAAAGTGCTTAAGGGCTTAGGTCTTGCCCATGGTTTTTCTTTCCCTTCACAGAGTCCAAACAAAAGGCCAGAGTGGGAGTTCTTAACCACGAATGGGTCTCAGATGTTCCATGATCCCCCAGAAAATATACAGAGTGCCAAAAGTTTATGCATTTTGTAGAAAATGAATTTTTTCCCCATATCCTTACTTGAATTCTCAGAGTTCTCCAGGACCCAGAAAAGTTTAACCTCTGGACTAGACTGAAGTAATCTGAAGACATTTATGCCCCAGTTTAAAAGGTGTCAGTGAGACTGAGGTAGTTGCCTAAATTTGGGGGCTTTTACATAATATTATGAGAAAATCTTCATAACATCCTTGTTTGATAGGCAGGCCTGTTTTCTATTTCATACATGAAGTAACTGAGTTGTACTGAAGGGCTGGCTGGCTGTCATGCCCATTGAAGGTGTAGTGTTGGGATAATTTATGGTTCTAGGTGATTGGGGAGAGAGGAAGAGTTAAAAAATTCAAAATTCCCTAACACTGTATTTCAGTGTAAGATAGTATTAAATATTTTAAAACAGCTGCCTATCTGATCTTAAGTGTTTTATCAAAGTAGAACACTGACTTTGTTAGACATCAAACTAGAGGCTTATAATTAGGGTGCATATAGTCCCAGTTTGCCTGAGAGAATTCCAGTTTAAGCCTGTTGCCTTGGCATAGTTGTTAACAATACCTGCTTTGGCTCTCAGACATGTTAGTGGTTTGAACAGTCAATTATGTGGTTACTCTGCTTATTACGAAAACTAGGGTTCCCTAGTCCACCCCTTCCCATTCTCTCTCCTCCTCAGTATTAGAGACAACCTCTTTTTTCTTTTAACTGTTTATTTTGGCAGCTAACTTCCATATTTCTAACTGATATACTGTTCTCTCTTGCTTTATCAATTTTAGACACATATTTACTTTCTTTTATTATAGATGTGGATTTCATTATCTTACACGGTGTCCACCTCCCTTCACTCCACCCCTGCCATCTTCCCAAAACAAACATAATACCCTTTCCTCACCCTCATTCTCTGTCATATCTCTTATTACTAGATCTGGAGCCTGTCACATTCTGTTTCTTTAGAGGATAAACATCTGGTGTATTCCCAGGCAGTAGATGCCTGGCTGAGCATTCTGTGTACGGGAATCAGATTGCGGGGACGAATAACTCTTCTGAAAATATGGACTTGGAGCCAGTGCTCTTGTCTTCCCTCCTACACCTCGCCTCCCCGGTGCAGTGTCTGCCACCTGCAGGTTCCATATGTCCTTGGGGTCCTGCAGCGCACAGCAGCTTCCTCCCCCATACCAAAGTAGTTACCACTCCTCCAGCCACTTGCTTTCTTCAGAATGGTAGTAAAATTTCTCATCTGCCAAAGTCTCTCTTTTTGACTTTGTGGGGTTTTATTCTTTTCATCCCATTTCTATCATTTTAGATGGCTCTCCGAAGGGAGAGGAGATGATCTACCACCTTTAGCCAAAAGCTGTTCTATCAAGTTGCCAAAGTTTTCTTTTTTAACCAGTAGGAAATACACCAAAATATTTTCATTTTTGTATTTAAAAAGGAGTCCCAGGAAGTTTTCTCTCTCCTTTAATAACAGTTGTGAGGAGAAACAATAGGAAATGGCCATTGGGATGACAGTGCTCTGGCCTAGGGAGATCTAGGCCAAGGCACCTCTGAAGCATGAGCAGAAGCTACGAAGAAATCCATAGCCACTGGAATATTATGCAGTTGTAGGCAGGATTATGTGGGGAAATGTCCCTTTAAATTTGTGTTCTTAAAATTGGGCTTAATCCCTTGACACAAGGATAAGTGGAATGGGGTAGGCAGGTTAATTAAAAAGTATCGTGGGGCTTCCCTGGTGGCGCAGTGGTTGAGAGTCCGCCTGCCGATGCAGGAGACACAGGTTCGTGCCCCGGTCCGGGAGGATCCCACATGCCACGGAGCGGCTGGGCCCGTGAGCCATGGACGCTGAGCCTGCACGTCCGGAGCCTGTGCTCCACAACAGGAGAGGCCACAACAGGGAGAGGCCCGCGTACCGCAAAAAAAAAAAAAAAAAAAAAAAAGCCTTGTGAAAAATCTCCACTTAAGATCTCAATAATTGAGCCTTTTCACATGCAGGATAAATTCAAGAGAGTCTTTTCACCTCTTATCTACTGTACACGAAATGCATATATTAATTAAGCAAGGCACAGTTAGGATGTCACCTGTTTGAAATGTTTAATTTTAGGCTTCACCCTCTGGTACCTCCGGTGATTTGAACATCAAGGGAGAGCTTCAGCTTTCAGCTTTCCATGGTCCTGCCTTGCTTCATCACCTACATCTGTCCCCTAGTCCCACCAAACTTAATAATTCTCTGAAACCTTCTCAGCCCCTACAGCTAATGAGTTGCTCTCTTCTATTTACATGCCACTTCGTGTTACCTCGGATAAGTATGTACTGTATTGTTTCCTGGCACATAGCTTACATATCTTTCACCCTTCTAGACAGTGTGCTCCTTGATGGCCCTGACTGGGATTTACTTATTTATTTATCTGTGGAATGATGTTGGGTGCTTAGAAGAACACTTAGTATTTAATTGTATTCTAAGTGTGACTCCTTGATATTTGAAAATGATTTTTTTTTTTTTAATTCCTTAAAGGTAATCCTAGACCTTGAGGAAGAAAGGCAAAGGCATGCACAGGACACAGCTGAAGGAGATGATGTCACCTACATGCTGGAGAAGGAGAGAGAGCGGCTGACTCAACAGGTAATTAAGGTGGAGGGGCTCAGAGCAGTATTTGCCTAGAGTAGCATTTCTTGAAGATTATTCTGCAGGGTGTAAATTGGTGTTGCTCAAAAAAAGGGGGCTTTGTGGTCAAATAAGTCTGGGAATTACTGGATTAAACGAAGTTAAAGAGGTTTCTAACTTCAATTTGTTAGACCCTTTAGTATGCAGAAGCACGCTGTGAGTCTTCAAGAACAAGATAGGGTATTCTGTGTTTAGCAAATTTATGTTTTCATAAAATCTTTTAACATAGATCATTCACTATGGGACTGTCATTCCATAGAACACACTTTGGGGAACAGTAACTTTGAACTCTCCAACTTTTTTTGACTTAGGACTCCTAGTAAGAAATACATTTTACATCACAACCCAGTATATATACACATATATACATATGCCTGAAACAAAAATCTCATGAAATCATACATAACCCTTACTGCTTATAATACACATTGATATTTTCGCTTCTGTTTCATTTTTTTTTATTTCTGATCACGGCTCACTAAATGGTTTTGCCGTCCATGAATGAGTCTCAGAGTTTGAAAAACACTGACTAAAAGGGTTCCTTCAACCCTTTCCCTCTCACTCTGTGCCTTAAATAGGGTTGGGATGATGATTAAAGGAGATGGCATTTGTATAAGAGGAATGATTCAAATGCAACTACTTAATGTTTATTTGTTTTTAAGACCAGAAAGAATTATTACTGAAGCTTTAAAAGTTTTCAGCAGCATTCGTCACAAAATCTGGTTGATACGGCTCTCTGCTGTTTTGATTGGCTCTAATCCCCCGAACTTTCCATAACATAAAACGCAAGGATGATTCAGATTCCCACTAATAGCCCTGAGACAATGAGAACTAGAAGTGCCTCCTAAATCATCCAAGAGAGATTAAGTTGCAGTGTGTACATTTTTATGTTAGGTGTTCTGATACTTAAATATTTGATGTAAGCACGTGGCACACATGGTAATCCCATGTGCCAGAAAACAGCTAGCTTGATGCATTCTACTTGGTAAGTTTTTCAGTATCTCTTTGTTTCCTTACTCTAATCAAGATTGTGGTGGCATTCTTTTGTAGTTGGAATTTGAAAAGTCCCAAGTGAAAAAGTTTGAAAAAGAGCAGAAGAAGCTCTCCAGTCAGCTGGAAGAGGAGCGCTCCCGCCACAAGCAGCTCTCCTCCATGCTGGTGCGCGAGTGCAAGAAGGCCACCAACAAGGCCACCGAGGAGGGCCAGAAGGCGGGAGAGCTGAGCCTGAAACTAGAGAAGGAGAAGAGCCGGGTGAGCAAGCTGGAGGAAGAGCTCGCTGCTGAGAGGAAGCGGGGCTTGCAGACGGAGGCCCAGGTGGAGAAGCAGTTGTCTGAGTTTGACATTGAAAGGGAACAACTGAGAGCAAAGCTGAACCGAGAAGAGAACCGGACCAGAACTCTGAAAGAAGAGATGGAGAGTTTAAAGAAGATAGTGAAGGACCTAGAGGCTTTGCACCAGCAAAGTAGCCCCAGCGCGCAAGTGAAGAAACCAGTAACCCTGTCTAAAGGCACGGCAACTGAGCCACCTGTGCTAGTGTCTGTATTTTGCCAAACGGAGAGTTTTCAGGCAGAAAGAACCCATGGGAGCGGCACGGCCAAGGTAACAGCCACAGGGCTGCCTGGTCCCACCACTCCTGCTTACTCTTATGCAAAAACCAATGGACATTTTGACCCAGAAATGCAAACTACCAAGGAGCTGATTACAGGCAGCAGTGTAGAAAACCAAGCGCCTCCACGAGAGAAGCCTGTGGGATTGGCCCAAGAGAAAGCAGTAGAGAATGGTGGGTGCCCTGTGGGCATGGAGACTCCAGTCCTAGCGCCTGGTCACCTCCCTTCCAGTGGGAGCTCACTGTCTCCCAGCAGCACTGCCTCTTCCTCTCTCACATCCTCTCCTTGCTCTTCACCAGTACTAACTAAGCGCTTATTGGGGTCATCAGCTAGCAGCCCTGGCTACCAGTCATCCTACCAAGTAGGGATCAACCAGCGGTTCCATGCAGCTCGGCACAAATTTCAGTCCCAAGCAGATCAGGACCAACAAGCTAGTGGTCTACAGAGCCCTCCATCCAGGGATCTATCCCCAACCCTCATAGACAACTCTGCCGCCAAGCAGCTGGCCCGAAACACAGTCACCCAGGTGCTCTCCAGATTCACTAGCCAGCAAGGACCAATCAAGCCCGTGTCTCCCAACAGCTCTCCCTTTGGCACAGACTATCGAAATCTGGCCAACACTGCCAGCCCAAGAGGTGACACCAGCCATTCTCCTACTCCAGGGAAAGTGTCTAGTCCTCTGAGCCCCCTGTCTCCAGGGATCAAGTCCCCTACCATCCCCAGAGCTGAGAGAGGAAACCCTCCACCCATCCCACCCAAGAAACCTGGCCTCACTCCTTCTCCATCTGCTGCCACTCCACTGACCAAACCTCATCCCCAGGCAACCTCTTTGACCACCACAGAAGACCTTGCCAGCAGCTGCTCTTCTAGTGCTGTCGTAGCCAATGGCAAGGACGTTGAGATACTTTTGCCTACCAGTAGCTAGTCCCTAGGAGGGAGTCTCCACATTTGACATTCCATCAGATTTCATCCAAGAGCTCAGAGTCAAACCATTGAGTCAGATCATGTTATTTATTTTGATAGTAGCTGAAACTACCTGTATAATACATTCAGTGTATTTCACCTTTTTGTATTTTTTAGGTAGAAACTAAGTAGTTTGGATTTTTATGATTCACATCTTTGTGCTAAAGCTAGAAGGGCACCTCAAAGGTGTCTAAGCTTTGCAGTCACCATCGTGTTATGATGGAGAAAGCTAATTGAGTACCAGGTGGTGATTTCCTGTCTATCTGGGGACTAGAATCCCTCGACACTCCTTTTGAATTATGTGGAAGTGGCTCATGCAGACTTTTCATTCCAGATGAACATGTTATAAAAGTGCCTGAAGTGAGACTGCCGTACGAATGTGATTCTGCAGCAGTAACACAAAATGGATCATTCAGCTTCGAAAAATGAGATCCTCTGTGAATTCTGAATGTTAAAAACCAACACTGCTTTCAGTCGTCTTTTACTGTTTTTTAATACAAGCTTTGTGTTCAGAAACAAGGCTGCATAAGTAGAATGGGAATCCTAAAGGTGGGTGTGAACTCGCCACAAAGCTGAGCTTTATGGAGCCCTTGAGAAACCCTCCTGAACATTAAGCGGTTGGGGTGCTGATTTTCTTGTACTTTTGAAAAATTACATCGCTCCCAGTTTCCTGCATAAGTTTTTGAATACAGTGAAATCACATATCCTTCAAAAATATCTTCAGGCATCTACTGTTGTGTAAGGAACTTCTGATTCCGATTGCTATTACTTGAATAGGAAATGGTTACTCATTCTGTATAAAAGTTTTGCAACAGAATGAGATCTTTATTCTGTAATGAAAAAGCAATAACTTAAAGTTCACTGTCTTTGTAATATTATAAGTCAGAATTATACAGGTTTTAGCAAATTGTTACACTTTTCTCCAAGCTGCCAGCACTCTGTGTCTATCTGTGGAACCAAATTAACTTTTGCCTAAATGGAAGTATACATATATCTGTATAGATAAACACCCCTTTTACGTGTTTAACATACACACACTTAAACACATAAATAATAGTGTGATTATATCTTTGGAGTTTGCAATATAGCATAAAGGACGAGTAGAAATGCATGTTAAGATTACCTACCAAAACAACTAGTTATAGCTGGGACCCAGTCAATCACAGGAGGACTCTTGTCCACCAGGAGGGGAAAATTTCTAATGAAATCAGGTCTTCAGCATCAAAAGAAGACAAGGCCAAACCAACCCAGTGTCACAAAACTCAACTGGTCATATAAATGAGTGAAACAGGTCGGTCACTCAAGTGATGTATGACAGCTGGGAGCAGTGGGAGCTGTAGCAAACTGAAGTGCCCAAGCCCCGTTACAAAGGGCACCCCCTGTTCAGTTTCAGCCGCTTGTTGCCATGCAAGAATGCTAGACCCGGGTTACCAGCTCCTAAAATTTTTATGAAATCCAAATTTTCATGAGAAACATTCTCATTTTTAAATATCAAGAACTGATCCAGAAATATTTAAATACTGCTAGTTAAACACTTCTGCAGCTGGATTCAGCCCGCAAGCTGCAGCCTCTTTCATTCTAGAAACTTCGGTCGTTTCCATCACAGCAAGTTTGTGAGGACAGAAGCCTCCAGACTTTCCAACCTGTTGGCTAGCACAGCCAACAAACTCCGCAGAGTATAATGACTATTCTTCTCTTCCAAACAAGACTGTCTGCAACCGAGCTCATACATGGTGGGTACATGATTTTGTGTCCACAAGGATGAAGAGGCCTTGGTGTCCTCACATACATTTTTCTAGCCAACATCTATCCAGCAGCCACTGACCTGCTATAATTTAAATCTATTTCCTCTTAATCCAACATGAGTTGATGAGGGAAAAGCAAGTGATGGAAATCAAGATAAATGACTATGGAGTATATTGGTGTCTGCACAGCTTATGGTTTGACTAAAGACAATACATCAAAAAGTTAAAATACTATTAATGCCTCAGCGTGTCTACCAAATGACAAAGGGGTTATCTTAAACTTCCCAGAGCAATCACGCATTAAGTTTTATTCCCGTGTATAGTCACATGAACTGGATGATAAAATAGCTGAACTTTCTAAGCAGAAGAGGGAGCTATAATCCCAGAGTGTTATTACCTCTTGCTTTAAATGGTAATCTTACAAATTGCATTGTGCTCTTCTTTTGTTTTGGCATAGATATAGAGAGAGAGAGACTATAAGGAAGTTTATTTCTTAGGAAGTGCACTGAATAATGTATTTCTTTTACAGTGTAATATGGGGGTGGGGAAATGCAAAAGAAATGCGTATTTTTGCTAGTTGCCTATCTTCTGAGATAAATAAGCACAATACTGCAGTGGATCCAGTAACCCAGTTAGGTATTACAGGTTAGTATTGAGGTTTGCCATAGATTGTGTGTGTGCTAAGTAAACGTTCTGTGATTCACAATTTTGGTCTTAACCCGTGTTGCAAAAGCTGTGTTACTGGTCAACAGATTATAATGCTGTGCGATGCGTAGCACAAGCATTAACTAGTCCTTAACATGTGTAAAGCCAAATGTACCGTGCAGAAGTCTTCACCTGTTTTTATAGCAGACTTCATTAAAACAAGTTAAATCCTACTGTCTGGGCAAAAAAATAGTCCTGTTTGTACGAAATGGAAAATGTTGCACAACAGGGCCGATTTTGTTGGGGAAGGAGCAGATTGGTGAAGAGGGAGCACTCACTCCTGGCTTTAAAAGAACAAACGAAGTCAGTGACCCATCCAGGTTAGACCCCAAAAGGAGCTGGGTACATTGGTTTTCCTTAGAATCTTAGAGCTGGGAGGAGTCTTCACAATAATCCAGTCTGTAATTTTTAAACCATTTGGGGATTCTGGACCTTTTGAGAATCTAAAAACTGCTAGACTCTGTCCCCAGAAAAATGTCTATGCTTATGTGCAAAATTTGCTTGATGGCTTCACGGTGCCCAGAGGCCCTGACGCCATCCATGAATCACGTCCTCTAGAACGCCTGATCTTGCCCAGCCCTCTCATTTGACAAACGACTAGTGCATCCCTTGTCTCCCAGCCCACTGCTGTTGCTGCTACACTGTTAGCAGATGCCAGTGTAGCCAGACAAAAGCCCTTGAAAATCCTTTGATGCACAAAAGATGTTCAAACAGTGTGGATGTTTACATATCTAAGTTCCCAGCATTTAAGCCAATTAATGATCATTTCAACAAACACAGGGTATATCCATTTTCTCATAACAGCCTCACTTCAGCAATGCTGCCTTGTCAATTTGTGTGTGTGTGTGTGTGTGCGCGTGTGCGCGTGTGTGCGCGTGTGCGCATGTGCGTGATTTATAAAGAGCGCTTCTGATGCTTAGCCCTTGAAACAACTTCAAATGTCTTTTGAGAAATGCTGCTTCAAAATAGTTTGTGTTTTCATAATGCGTCAGAGGTAGGCAATGAGCATTGTTTGTTCCACAGGAGTAATTTTAATTTAATTGATATAAAACTAGTTGAGAAAACTTGAGAGCCTGTCCACCCATCTGCTCACTTATCAATGGCCAGTTCATTGGTGCAAGTAAAGGAGGAGAAAGGAGACTGGGGTAGTGATTCTTAAACTTTACTGTGCTTAAGGGAATCCTGCTAAAAATAAGGATTCCTGGGGATTGGGCCTGGGGCCAGGTGATGCAGGTGACCGGAGGATCACATTTTGAGAAGTAGTGCCTCATAGCCCATACCTGTTCTTTCACAAGAACTTACTTGCCTCTAACCTAAGGAGATGTCTTGAGCTCTAGAATCTGTTTTGCTAGAATGTCAATGATACTGGGAGTCAAGAGTGCCTCCTTGGATTCCAAGCACCATGTTAATGATTCCACACACATATTCCCTTACTAATTTGCACAAGGGTGCTGTGAGGTGTTATCATCCCCCGTGTGCACGTGAGGTAGTTGAAGGCCAGATTTGTAGTAGAGACCTTAGTAAGTGACAGGGCCTGAATTGAAAACCCAGTACTTTGCTCTTTCCACTACCTGCTTCCCAAATGAAAATGTCCAGAGTCACTCATGACGCCAGTTCCAGGCCCTTCCCCCTGGAGATTCTGATGAGTAGACCAAGGTGGAGCTCAAGGTAAGTGCCTGGGCTGCTTCTTAGCATGAGGCAGGTTTCAACCTTGCAGGACATCATGCTACTCCTCCACCCTAACCTAGAGACCTTCATCAGGTCAAGTAAATGGAACAAAAACAGAACATCTTAATTCCCCTCAAGCAACTCATGTTTCTTAGATATTTAAGATGAGACAGAAACCAAAGTGGCTACCGTAGAAAACCTCAAGGTACTCACGCTCTGGTTGGGGGGTGCACAACAACGCAGAAAGTTACCAGAGACAACTGAATAATGCAAGTGGGGTTTAAATGCCGTATAGGGTCGTTAAAGGTGGTCCTAGCAAAAACAGATCTTTGTGGGCAGGAAAAAGTTAAGAAGCAAGTATCTTTTCTCCTCTCACCAAAGCATTACTTACCTGGAGTTCTGCACTATCTCCCTGTGTTTGCATTATGTTTCAGTTGGCTTGTCTTGGTCTTAGGATGAGATCAGAGAGAGAGGCACAAGAGGGCCCCAAGAGCTGAGTCCTGGGCTTCCCTGGTGGCGCAGTGGTTGAGAGTCCGCCTGCCGATGCAGGGGACACGGGTTCGTGCCCGGGTCCGGGAGGATCCCACATGCCGCGGAGCGGCTGGGCCCGTGAGCCATGGCCCCTGAGCCTGCACGTCTGGAGCCTGTGCTCCGCAACGGGAGAGGGCGGCCACAACAGTGAGAGGCCCGCGTACCACAAAAAAAAAAAAAAAAAAAAAAAAAAGAGCTGAGTCCTGTTTCAGGGAGACAGCAATGTGGTGTGCTCTCTGCAAGGGCTCGGGCTGGTATAAGAAGGAGCTCCCAGGCCACAGCACTCTGCAAAACATTCTCAAATAACTTGTAGGGAAGACCTAGGAACGGGCAAAAGGCAAGCTGAGAAAGGACCTTGCTGCATTACACATAAATGTCCCCCTCCTACCCTCTAAATCTCTATAAGCAAAAGAGAAAAGACGAGCTTCGAAAAGAATCCAATGGGTACTTCTGGAACACCTACAAGTGATTCCCTTGGAGGGATGTAGAAGCAGCTTCTCCTTTTCTCCCAGTGGTGTGACTACTTGTGCTGCTGTTAGACTGGAGGGGCACAGGGAAGGTCTCGTGGCTCTGCACACCACTGTGAAATGGTTGGCTTGGAGAAATTACTGGGAAGTGTAGCAACAGGCCCTATCCCTGACAAGAGTCCTACTCACTAATTCAACATGGCAGACACTCAGGTCTCCCTTCAGGAATGAAAGATTTATTTTCCTAGCTGCAGAAAATGCTGACAGGAAACAGCCCTTGGCTATAAGCCCCTTATAGGAATTGCCTTAAATGAAAGAAAGCAATTTGACCAAGGTCACATCTCCATCCATGGGCAGTTCATATCTAAAGATTGATTGACATGGAATATAAAGACCTGGCCTCCTTGTCCCAAATCAAGGGAGCTCTGAAGGGACATCTCAGCTTCAAAACCCCCTGTAGGGTTGGCTGAACCCTCTACTGAGACTGTGTTGCAGCTCGACTTTCCTGCCCCTTCATTTTCCTCCCCTCCCCTCTCTTCCTGTGGATCCCAAGGGTTCTCTCTGGTAAGCCTCTTGCACCTTAATCTCTCAGACTCTGTTCTTTCTAGCCATGGTTAAGTCCTCTAAAGGTGGGTGGACACATTTTCTGAGTATTTTATTTGGTGCCAAGCTCTCGATCAGGTATATTACATATGTTACTTCATTTAATCAACTCAACTACTAAAAGAGGCAGGTTTTTCCTGCTTGACCCATAAAGTAACGAATACCTACTGAGGCACAGTACATTGTTCAAGGTCCTACAGCGGAGCAGGGCTGAGATTCAGCGGCACAGCTGGGATTCAAGCCTTCATCCATTTGGCCTTCAAGTCCACTCTCCTTCCAGTGGCCATACTATAGTCAAAACTATGTAATACATTTGGGGAGTTCAGAATATTAGCTTATGGTCAGTCATACACCTAAGTATGAATCCACTGATTCACTAGCTTTCTTTTGAGACTTTGAGCTAGGAACAGGACACTGAAGGAGTGGGGGCTTTGGTAGGGAGAAAGGGGGATGATCGCCTACACACATGGAGTCATCAGATGTTAGAGCGAGAAGGAAGCTTAGAGACCCTTGATTCTAGCTCCCTCGTACTACAGATGAGGAGAAGGAGGCCTGGGTTGAAAAGTCAGTCTGGCTCCCTCTTTCCGCTTCAGCTACCCACTCCTTCCCTAGCAGACTTGGGATCAGAATTCCTAGCCCAGCCCTAGCTGCTCCCTCGGGCACTCCTTCCTCCTCTCACCTGTTGCTCTACAATGTCTGACCTTTGATCCTGTTCACCTGGGCTTTGTCCTCTGCCTTTTGGCCTAGGGCTGCTTGCCATCCTGGTTGCCACAAAAATCCTGTCCTGTTTCTTAACCAGTTTGACGGCTGAGGTGAGGCTGGGAGTGGGGAGGATTGTGGAGCTTCTACTCCCAGGCTATGCCTCCATCTGCAGCATCAGCTCTGGGAAGAACTTACTCATAAGGCATGTCTTGTTCCTCAGGTGTGGACAAGAAGCCACTGAAGCCATGAGCATCTATCCCTCCCCGCTTGTGAATCTGACCTGCCACACCTGCCTGTGGAGGAGAGGGCGACTGAATACATGGGGAGAGACACCTCCTCGTCGTGCTTCTCCTTTCCCACCTGAACTCAAACCCATAGCTCTCCCAGGAAGGGTCTTTTGCATTCTCAAAAGACTTACCCATCTCCATTCTCTGTAGTGCCCACTCCCCACTCCTAGCCCACCTAACCCAAATCAAAGCCTTTCAAGACCATTTGGGCCTCAGAGCAGACAGGGTGTCCTCAGGGTGGTACGGTGGTGGCCACAACATACAGGCCCCTTCTTCATCCCTAGTGTGTTTTCCTCTCCTGAGTCTTGGTGAGTCAGCACCACAGGGCCACACACAAGGCTCCTATTCAGGGCTCATTTTCCTTCTGCTCTAACTCAGATCTTGGCATCTCTCTCTCGCTCTCTCACACACACACACATACTCTATGTGAGCCTTATTCTCACCATGGGAAAGCTCTGCTCCCTGCCCCAGTCTCCTTGGTTTCCCCCAGTACCCCCCCTACACACACATACACACACACACGCACACACACACACACACACACATGCGAACGTTCCTCATCCTTACCTTCTGGGAGTTTTCAGTCCCAGCTGGATACAAACATAAAGGAGGTAGAGCAAAATAGTAATGTTAAACTATTAAATCCTCATTCACATATTTTCAACAGGTTTTTGTTGTTGCTGTCTCTCTGCAGACCCTGAGCTATACTGAGAAGGACACACACACACACACACACACACACACACACATTTGCTGTGCCTGCCTGTCACTTATTCAGGTTATGTTTATTAAGCACTGACTCTGTGTGAAGCCTCCTGCTAAAGGCTGGAATTTACACACTGATGGGGGAACAAGCCTTGCAGATGTGACATCTCAGGGCAGTGCTGGGCAGCAGGTGCCCCATGTGGGTGATGAGGCCCCAAGTGCCTATGAAGTTCAGTAGAGCAGGGAAATCTGTGTGTCTAGAGACATCGGATTTAAATAAACAGAAGGGAGAAGGATCCTGGTTTGCGCTGATAGGGGTATGTGTGTAATCTATGTACGTAGGACGTGGGGATGCAGAAGTAGGAGGAGCAAGAAAAGTCGTTCAGAACAAGGACTCTGCCATCCTCTGTGTAACCTTGAGCGAGTCAATTAACCTCGCTAGCCTTCATTTCAGCATCAATGTAGTGAAGATATGAGAACCTTCCTCTTAGGGTTTTGTGAGAATTAAATGAGATAAAACGGGCAAGTACGTAGCACAAGGTGAGTAGTCTGCAGATTTGCAGCCTTTGTGAAAAGCAGCAGCGGGCGAAAAGGCGGCTCCAGGGCTGCGAGTCCAGAGAGGAAGCTGAGAGGTTGCCACGGCAGCCCCGCCCTTCATCGGAAAGCTGAATTGCTAGCGCCCCCTGGTGTTTCAGTCGCTAAGATTCTCTCTACACCAAGGTGTAGCCGCACACCCACCTCCTTAGAAAAGGACGGGTCAGCGGTCTGGAAGGGACCAGCTTCAGACCTGCTAGCACGGGCGGGGTGCGTCCCTCCCCACATCCGCGCTCTGCCACCTCCCTGATGGCCTAGTCGGGAGCTCAGCCACAGTCCCTGCCTTAGGCACGGATGGAAGCCCAAACTAGTAGAAGGGCAGAGCACACCAGAAACCACTTCATGGGATTGCGAGCCTTAACCGAGCAAATCTAAGACTCCAAACTAGTTAGGGCATAAGTAAGCACTCAGAAAGCGATAGCTACTAGTGTTATGTAGCTCCTAATAGTAGATCATCCGTAACTATTTGTTACACAGGGGTCATGACTCTATCAACATTTATTTATATATTCATTCGTTCATTTAAGTATGCTTCAAAAATGTCTTGCTCCTCCTATACTGTTTATGCTGAAACAAACAAAAACCTTAATAAGACAAATAAGTGACAAAAGCCAGCACTCTGTGGGAGGAAAACAAAGAGATTTCATTCGTTCAAACATGCATACATTAGCTCCTACTAGGTGCAACTCACTGACTTAGGCACTGGGATAGAGAAATAAGTAAGTTACAGGGCCTTAGGGGCTTTAAATGCTGGTGGGAGAGACAATGCGAAACACGGTATTATGCGGACTATGATAAAAATAGGAGGCCGCTCTCAAGGCTTTTGAGACGGACCACATTCTATGGAGTGTGTGTCCCCTTAGTAAATCTACTTCTTACCTCTCGCCGAATTCCTTCTTCATGAGACATAAAGAACCCGAGCTTCAGTAAGTCCTGACACCAGTTTCACTTGCTCATAGGGTGCCGAGTGCAGAGGCCTTGTCCCCCAGCACTTCAGCAAAATGGCTGTGCCCGACACTTCAGCTCGGCGGGTCGTGTGCAGAGATGCCCGGCACACACTGCAATTCAAGATGGCGGCGGCAGGCTGTGTGCAGGGACACACACCCGGCACTGTGATCTGGAGTGAGTGTCAGGGGCAGCACAGCTGTGCCAGACTGCCCAGAATTCCATCCTCCTGCCTCTGACAAGATCCTCATAAAACAGCCCCGCTGAAGGCCTCTCAGGGAGATCTTGTACTCAGGAGCACTAACTCACACCTCTCCATTCTTCGATCAAAGAATGAAGCTTTCCTCTGCTTCTGAAAAGAGTGAAAAATCAAAAAGATAAAAATAGGAATAAGCTGTGGTGACACAATCCCCAGTGGAG
This sequence comes from Phocoena phocoena, assembly GCF_963924675.1. Taxonomy (NCBI): domain Eukaryota; kingdom Metazoa; phylum Chordata; class Mammalia; order Artiodactyla; family Phocoenidae; genus Phocoena; species Phocoena phocoena. Next base: position 99,362,070 of record NC_089219.1, read on the forward strand.
TCAGGAATGGTCTCACGGAGGAAATGACACTCAATCTGCTCTTGAAGGAGGGGTAGATGCTCCCAGGAAAAGAAGGCAATTAAGGGTATTCCAGGTAATGAGAAAAATGTATGCAATGCACCGAGTTGCCAACCAGCATGGTGAGAAGTCTGGGTGGGAGTGTGGATCTGGAGAGGTAAATGGGTTCAGGTAAGGGCCCAGTCCGCCCAGGAGAAGAATTTGGACTCTATTTGGTGGATCCCTGGGAGCCTGAACCAAAGAGGCATCAAGAGCAGAGGCAGACTTACCATGAAGTTAAGCTTCAAGGACCATGATTGGCACAGCCCCTTCCAAACATGAAGGGCCCAAGCAGTGTGTTCATATGGTCGTATGTTTTTATAAAATTTGCAAAAGTAAGTATTTTAACTGTAGTCAGTTAAGACTGCTGTCTCTTTTCACGGTGGCATCTATATCCCACTTTCCCCCATGTTGGGTGACCTTGGAGTGGTGGCCACAGCATTTTGAGAATTTAGCTAAAGGTTAATTGAATACGGGGTTATTTTTTTGAGTAAAATATATTTATATGGTTTGCAGTCACTTTCGTGTATAGTTGAGTTTTTACTAGCCATCCCAGTGTAGAAATGGCTTCCAGGAGTGGTGCTGCCTCACCTTGCATAATGACGTGAAGGAGAAGCACCAAAGGTTGTATTGATATAAATATACCTTATAGAACCTGGCCCTAAAAGTAAAATGGGAAATGGAGGACAATGTTTTAAATGTATGAAGCCAGAAGCTGGTCTCTAGAAAATTCTTCCAATTATTAGATGTGTAAAATTGTAAGTGGGCAATTAATTTCTCATCAATGCTAGTCAAAACAAAATTTCTCTTTTGTCAGGAAAATATTCAGTAATGCAGTAAACACAATTATAAATGCACCATAAATACAAAGATTAGAGTACGGAGTCAAAAGATATGTTTTTTAAAATTTTAGAGAATTCTGCTTCTGACCAAGATGGAATAATAGGGACTGGATTTGTTCTCCCATCTAAAACAACTAAACACTGAGCAAAATATATTAAACAACAATTTTCAAGAGATTGGACATCAGGCAACAAAGGATAGAGATGGAAAACAAATGAAGTGAGTCCTATGATTGACCCAGCAGTGAAAGGGGAATCAAGGTAGGCCTGGCAATCTCCCTAAGTACAGGAGATAAAGCTGAGAGTTGGAAGATAAGAGTATTGTAGACAAGAGAGATGCAATGAGAGGGAGGTCCTGAGATCCTCAAAGGATTCCTCTGGGGTCTTCAACTAAGAACTAATCAACATATGCATGTGAAGAAATGCCCAAAAGCCAACGAGAGCCACCCGAAAGGATTAGAGGGAACAATACTCAGAGCTCTCCTGGGACTGTGCGTAGTGTTCATTCTCACTAACCAGAATGACAAATCTCATAATTCATGGAACATGGGATAGAGTATTCATTCAGAAGGCTTTGTCTCTATAGTGGGCCAAAATTAACCTAAGTGCTGCTCTTCTCTCACCTTAAAAAAAAAGTTTAAAAGAAAAACTAAAAACGGGTCAAACTATTTGCAAATGACTGCATCCCAGAACAAAGCTCAAGAATTTGTATAGGAAAACAAAAATATCTGTACCCAAAAAGCTAAAATCAGGGAATTCCCTGGTGGTCCAGTGGTTAAGATTCCACGCTTCCACTACAAGGAGCATGGGTTCAATCCCTGGTCAGGGAACTAAGATTCCACATGCCACACAGCATGGCTACAAAAAAAAAAAAAAAGGGATTTCCCTGGTGGCACAGTGGTTAAGAATCACCTGCCAACGCAGGGGAAACGGGTTCGAGCCCTGGTCCAGGAAGATCCCACATGCCGAGGAGCAACTAAGCCCGTGTGCCACAACCGCTGAGGCTGTGCGCTAGAGCCCGCAAGCCACAACTACTGAAGTCCACACGCCTAGGGCCTGTGCTCCACAACAAGAGAAGTCACCGCGATGAGAAGAGTACACACCGCAACAAAGAGCAGCCCCCACTTGCCACAGCTAGAGAAAGCCTGCGTGCAGCAACGAAGACCCAACACAGCCAAAAATAAATAAATTTTTTAAAAAATTATATTTAAAAAAAGGTTCAAATCACAATATCTAGCATCTAATCAAAAATTACCAGGCACACAAAGAAGCAGAAAAATTGGGCCCATAATTAGGAGAAAAAGCAATCAATTGAAAATTAATGAAAAATGACACAGTAGTAGAATTAGTATATAATTATATTAAAACAGCTATTATAACTGTATTCCTTATGTTCAAGGAGATAGAGGAAAGATTCAGTTTGTTAATTTGAGACATGAAAGATAAAGCAAAGACATAGCTCAAACTTCTAGAAATGAAAACCACACTATCTGAGATGGAAAAAAACATTGGATGGTATTAATAGCAGATTACACAGTATGGAAGGAATAGTTGAAAAAATACCAATAAAAACCATTCATAATGAAACATAGAACATAAAGATTTTTAAGAGTGAACAGAATATCAGTGAGCTTTGGGACAAATTCAAGTCACATTATATAACTGAAGTCCCTGAAGGAAAATATTTGAACAAATAATGGCCAAATTTTTCCAAATTTGATGAAAATGAGAACCCCAAGCACAGGAAACATGAAGGAAAGTACACCAAGGACTATCATAATCAAATTGTTTAAAACCAGTGACAAAGAGAAAACCTTCAAAACAAGCAGAGGTAAAAGACCATATTCTATACAGATGAACAAGGATAAGAATTACAGCAGAATTCTCTTTGATAACAATACAATCCTGAAGACAGTGGAGTGATAGCTTTAGAATACTGAGGAAAAAACTGTCAACCTAGAATTCTATACCTGGTGAAAATACCTTTCAAAACAAAGGCAAAATAGAGACTTTTCTCAAACATGCACAGTCTGAAAGAACTTATCACCAGCAAACCTGCAGTATAGAAATACAAATTCCATTAGCTGTACAAGGAAGGGAAAATGAAGAGCACTAGAAATGGTAACTATGTGGGTAAATTTCAAAGATTGTTTTTCTTATTCTTTAAATCTCTTTACAATTTTATAACAATGAATTGTGGGGTGTATAAAATATGTAGAAAATGTATGACAACAATAGCACAAAGGCTGAGAGAGAAGAAATGGAAGTAAGATTCTTATACTATTGTGAATCAGTATAATATATGAAAGAAGTACATGATAAGTTAAAGTTCCATACTGTACGCCCTAAAGCAACCGCCAAGAAACAAAACAAAACAAAGGACATAAAACCGAAGACATAGCGTGACTGGAGAGGGGCTGCACTGACAACAAGGTCAGTCGTGGCGGTATGGACGCAGATGCTGCTCGGCATGTGGAACGTCAGAACTATGCAAGCCCTAAGCTTCAACTCTCAACGGTCTCAGCCCCAAAGGGTCAGAAAATTTCCATCCTGGTGTGGATGCCATCCAGGAGACCCTTGGGGCCTTTGGAAAGAGAGAACAGGCTGAAGAGGAAGGATAACTCCAAGCACAGACTAGAGAACAACTGTCAACCTTGAAGAAACACCATGAAGATGAGATCACTCATCACATAAAGGAGATTTAGCCCCTGCGGAAAGATACTGAGCAGCACAAGCAAGGGATCAAGAAATTAATAAAATGTTATGATGATTAAGTACACACAGCTCCCCATAGAATGGCTACATATCATTGCCCACTTCTTTGTAGACATAGTTCTGGTTTCATTAATATCTGTGTGCTGCCAATGGATTATAATAAATTGTTATCAGTGAAAAAAAATGGAATAAAAAATAATCCAAAACAAAGTAAAAGGGGAAAGGAGAGCAAAGAACAAATGATAGAAGAATAGTAAGATTGTTGATTGAAAACCAACAATCTCAATAACCACCTAAAATGTAAATGGTCTGAACAACCCAATTAAAGGCAGAGATTGTCATATTGTGTAAAAAAAGCAAGACCCAAATACATGCTGCCTACAAGAAATCCACTTTAAATAGAAAGACAAATAGGGTAAATTGTTATAGAATACTCCAACCAAATGGAGCAGAATACATGTATTTTTTTGTTAGTGCACAACAACATTCACTATGATAGACCATTAAAATGTCTCAGTAGGGCTTCCCTGGTGGCACAGTGGTTGACAGTCCACCTACCGATGCAGGGGACACGGGTTCATGCCCCGGTCTGGGAAGATCCCACATGCCGCATAGCGGCTAGGCCCGTGAGCCATGGCCACTGAGTCTGCACATCCGGAGCCTGTGCTCCACAATGGGAGAGGCCACAGCAGTGAGAGGCCCGTGTACCGCAAAAAAAAAAAAAAAAAAGAATCCACCTGCCTGCCAATGCAAGGGACATGGGCTCGAGCCCTGGTCTGGGAAGATCCCACATGCTGCAGAGCAACTAAGTCCGTGCACCACAACAACTGAGCCTGTGCCCTGGAGCCCACGAGCTACAACTACTGAGCCCACGTGCCACAACTACTGAAGCCCGCATGCCTAGAGCCTATGCTCCACAACAAGAGAAGCCACCACAATGAGAAGCCCACGCACCTCAAAGAAGAGTAGCCCCCACTTGCCACAACTAGAGAAAGCCTGTGTGCAGCAATGAAGACCCAACACAGCCAAAAATAAATAAATTAAATAAATAAAATTTTTTAAATAATTAAAAAAAGTAAAATGTCTCAGTAAGTTTGAAAGGATTTATGTCACAGAAAGCACGTTCTCTGACTACAGTGGAATTAAATTAGAAATTAATAACAGAAAGGTCTCTAGGGAATCCCCAAATATTTGGAAAATAACACAGTTCTAAATAGTCCATGGGTCAATAAAGAAATCAAAGAGGAAATTAGAAAATATTTGTATATGAATGAAAATTAAAACACAATGTATCAATATTTGTGGGATGCAGATAAAGCAGCACTTATAGGGAAATTTATAACATTAAAAGTCTACATTAAAAAAGAAAAAAGCATTAAAGTCAATTAAGAAAGTAGAAATAAGTAAGCAGAGGAAAAGGAATTACAAAGATCAGAACAGAAATCAATGAAATGGAAAACAAAAACAATAGGGAAAAATCAATGAAACCAGAAGCTGGTTCTTTAAGATCAATAAAATTGATAAAACTCTAACCAGAATAATTAGGAATAAAATAGAAAAGACACAAATGGCCAATATCAGGAAGGAGAGGTGCCATCAGTACACATTGCACAGTTATTAAAGGGAATATTGTAAATAATTTTATATCAATACATTTAATAACATATGAAATGAACAAATTCCTTGAAAGACACCAATTAGCAAAGCTCACTCAAGAAGAAATAGGTAATCTGAATAGCCCTGCACATATTAAAGAAATTGACTTCGTTTAAAACTTTCCCACAGAAGAAACTCCAGGCACAGATGGTTTTATTAATGAATCCTACAAACATTCAAAGAAACAAAATACTAATTCTACAGAAACGTCTCCAGAATACTGAAGAGATTGGATCACTTCCCAACTCACTCTATAAGACCAAGCAGTAACATGACAAAGAAAGATACAAACCAACTTCCCTCATGAACAAACATGCCAAAAAATCTTAACAACATTTTAACAAATCAAATGCAATAAAATATAAAAAGATAATACATAATGACCAACTTGGGTTTATCTCAGGAATTCAAGGTTGGCTTGACATTTGAAAACCAATCAATGTAATTCACCATATTAACAATTCAAAAAAGAAAAACTATATGATCATGTCAATATTCCCAGGTGATACAGTTCTGGAGATGAGAGAAGTGATTCCATCAGTGAAAGAATTTCCTGATCAACGTCATTGAAGATTACTCAAAATTTTCAAAGGCTTATGAGCCCAAGTTTGTTACTACATTATCATATTTACTGAATATATTTTCTGGAAAGTAACTTTAATACAGTTTACTCTCAAGGGGAAAAAAACAGATTTTTGAAATGTGGCTATTGAAATCCAATGTCTGAGACAATTGGTAAAATGTCAAAGTATTTGGCTTTGAGGAAAATAAATGCAGATCTTTAGTGAAAATAATAGATTCAGAAAAAGAATTTGACAAAATCCAACATACATTTCAGATAAAAACTCAGCAAACCAGAAATAGAAGGGAACTTCCTTGACCTGATAGTGGACATCAAAGAAAAAATCTACAGCTTATATCAAATTTAATCATAAAAGACTAAACAGTTTTCCCCTAAGATTAGGAATAGGACATTAATACCCACTTTTCCCACTTTTCTATTCAAATATATTGGAGGTACTAGCCAGTGCAGTAAAGCAAGAAAAAGAAATAAAGGTATTCAGATTAGAAAGGGAGGAGTAAAACTGTCTTTGCAGAAAATATAATTGTCAAAAATCTAATGGAGTCTATTTTTCTTAAAAACACTACCAAAACTAATAAGTGAATTTATCAAGGTTGCAGAATAGATCAATTGTCTTTTTACTAGCAATAGAAATAGTAATAAACAGTACCATTTATAATAGCATCAACAATATGAAATACTTAAGGATAAAGCTGACAAAAAATGCACAAGACTTATACATTGAAAATGACAAAACATTGCTGAGAGAAGTTGAAAAAGGCTTAAATAAATGGAGAGACATACTGTTTTCAGGAATCAGAAGACAATGTTGCTAAGATGCCAGTTCTTCCCAAATTGATCAACAGATTTAATGCAATCCCAATCAAAATCTCAACAGGCTTTTTTGTAAAAAGTGATAATTCTAAAATTTTTACAGAAATACAAAGAAAGTAACATAGTCAAAACAACTTTGAATGGTAAGAGCAAAACTGGAAAATGCCACTACCTGACTTTAAGATTTCTTATAAAACTACATTAATTAAGACAGAGTAGTATTGGCATAAAAATAAGCAGATCAATGGAACAGAATAGAAACTCTAGAAATAGACCCTTGAATATGTAATCAGGTGATTCTGACACAGGTGCAAAGCAGTTCAATAAAGAAAGTATAGTCTTTTCAACAAATTGTTCTGGAGCAATTGGATATCCATCCACATGCAAAAACTAAAATTTGATCCATACCTCATACCATATATAAAAATTATCTCAAGATATATTGTACATCTAAATGTAAAACCTACAACTATAAAATCTGTAGAAAAAACAGGATAATATTTTTGTGACCTCAGGCTAGGCAAAGATTTCTTAATATGATGCCAAAAGTACCATCCATAAAGAACAAATTGATAAGTTGGAACATTATCAAAATTAAAAACTTCTGCTCTTTGAAAGACACTATTAAGAGAATGGAAAGACAAGTCATTGACTAGAAAAATATATTTTCAAATCACATATCTAATAAAGGACTGACATCCTAAACATACAATGAACTCTCAAAACTCTATAGTAAGAAAACAACCCAATAAAAATGGGGAAAATGTTCTACAAGATACTTCAAAAAAGAAGACATACAAGAGGCAAATAAGTAATTGGAAAGATACTCAACATTGTTAGTCATTAGGAAAATGTAAATTAAAACCACAATGAGATATCACTACACACCTTTTAGAAGGGGTAAAATTAAAATGACCTTCCATATTAAGTGTTGATGAGGAAGTGGAGCAACTGGAACTGCTCATAGGAGTATAAATGGTACAACCGATTAGAAAAATAGTTTGGTAGTTTCCTTAAGAATTAAATATACACTTACCTACCATATGATTCAGCCATTCTACTTCTAGGTATTTATCCCAAAGAAATATAAGTACATGTCTATGCCAAAGTTGTAAAATAATGTTCAATGTGTAATAGCAAAAAACTAGAAATTACCCTAATATCTACCAACAAGTGAATGGATGAATAAACTGTGGTATATCCATACAATACCACTCAGCCATAAAAAGAATGAACGATCAACACATGCAACAGTATGAATGAATCACAAAATAATACATTGAATGAAAAAAAACAGGTTAAAAAAAAGAGAGAAAGCCAGGTGGAAACGGGGTCCTGAAACAAGTATGGAAATTAAAGACTCTGGGGGGACCCAGTCAGAGGGACCCTCTCACACTTTTGTGAGTTTTATTTTTAGGAGCTCCACCAGATTCTTACAGCGATTATCGGAGAAAAATCTTCTCATGCTTCCAGCAGGGGGAGGAAAAAGTTAACTGTTTTGAAATACCCCAGACCATTCTGGGGTTTTGTCTGCTTTTTGGCTTTGGGTTTTGTTGTTTTTTTCTTCCAGTTTTATTGAGATATAATTGACATACAGCACCATATAAGTTTAAGGTGTACAGCATAATGATCTGACTCACATACATCATGAAATGACTACCACAATAAGGTTAATGAACATCCGTCATCTCATATAGATACAAAATTAAAGAAATAGAGAAAAAAATTTTTTCCTGGTGATGAGAACTCTTATTATTTACACTCTTAACAACTTTCATATATAACACACAGCAGTGTTAATTTATCCTGTTGTAGATTACATCCCTACTATCTATCTTATAACAGGAAGCTTGTACCTTTTGACCACCTTCATCCAATTCCCTCCACCATATACCTCTGGTAACCACAAGTCTGATCTCTTTTTCTATGAGTTTGCTTGTTTGTTTGTTTGCCTATTTGTTTTTGAAGTATAATTGACCTACAACACTCTATTAGTTCCTGGTGCACAATGTAGTGATTAGATGTTTCTGTACATTAGAAACTGATCATCACAATAAGTCTAGTTACCATGTCACCATACAAAATATTGCATAATTATTGACTGTGTTCCCAACACCGTACATTTCATACCCACACTTGTTTATTTTGTAACTGAAAGTTAGTACCTCTTAAACTCCCTCACCTATTTCTCTCATTCCCCCACTCCTCTCCCCTCAGGCAACCACTCATTTGCTCTCTGTACCTATGACTCTGTTTCTGTTTTCTTATGTTTGTTCATTAGTTTTGATTTTAGATTCCATATATAAGTGATATCATACAGTATTTGGCTATTGTAAATAATGCTGCAATGAATATAAGGATGCACATGTTTTTTCGAATTAGTGTTTTTGTCTTTTTTGGATAAATACCTAGGAATGGAATTGTTAGATTGTATGGTAGTTCTAGTTTTAGTTTTTTTGAGAAAACTCCATATTGTTTTCCATAGTGGCTGCACCAATTTACATGCCCAACAACACTGTACGAGGGTTCTCTTTTCTCCACATCCTCACCAACATTTGTTATTTGTGGTCTTTTTGATGACAGCCATGCTGGTGGGTGTGAGGTGATATCTCATTGTGGTTTGATTTGCATTTGTCTGATGATAAATGATGTTGAGCATCTTTTCATAAGCCTGTTGGGCATCTGTATGTCTCCTTTGGGAAAATGTCTCTTCAGGTCTTCTGCCCATTTTTTTTTTTTTTTTTTTTTTTTTTTTTTTTTTGCGGTATGCGGGCCTCCCACTGTTGTGGCCTCTCCCGTTGCGGAGCACAGGCTCCGGACGCGCAGGCTCAGCGGCCATGGCTCACGGGCCCAGCCGCTCCGCGGCATGTGGGATCTTCCCGGACCGGGCACGAACCCGCGTCCCCTGCATCGGCAGGCGGACTCTCAACCACTGCGCCACCAGGGAAGCCCCAAAAGAAATATTTTTTTTTTTTTTTTTTTTTTTTTTTTTTTTTTTTTTTCGGTACGTGGGCCTCTCACTGTTGTGGCCTCTCCCGCTGCGGAGCTCAGGCTCCAGATGCGCAGGCTCAGCGGCCATGGTTCACGGGCCCAGCTGCTCCACAGCATGTGGGATCTTCCTGGACCTGGGCACGAACCCGTGTCCCCTGCATCAGCAGGCGGACTCTCAACCACTGCGCCACCAGGGAAGCCCCTTCTGCCCATTTTTTAAATCAGGTTTGTTTTTTTTTTTTTGAGTTGTATGAGCTGTTTATATATATTGGGTATTAACCCCTTATTAGTCATATCGTTTGTAAATATTTTCTCCCATTCCGTAGGTTGTCTTTTAGTTTTGTCAATGGTTTCCTTTGCTGTGCAAAAGCTTTTAAGTTTAATTAGGTCCCATTTGGTGTTTTTGTTTCCTTTGCCTTAGCAGACAGATCCAAAATAATACTGCTACATTTTATGTCAAAGAGTGTTCTGCCTATGCTTTCTTCTAAGAGCTTTACAGTTTCCAGTCTTATATTTAGGTGCTGAATTCTTTTAACCTTTGCTTATCTGTAAAACTTGATCAGTCCTTCAAATCTGAATAATAGCCTTGCCAGGTAGAATATTCTTGGTTGTAGGTTTTTCCCTTTCATTCCTTTAAATGTATCATGCCACTCCCTCCTGGTCTGCAGAGCAATATGCTCTAGGGGTGTCCCCTATATGAGCTGAGTGGGCCCTTCTGTTGTGATGGACTGACTACTATAAGTGTGCTTATAGGCATGGCTGGATCCTGGCCCAGTTGATTGTCAGGTTTTGCCTAGTGCAGAGGTTTCCAGCTGCTGATGGGCAGGGCTCGGTCCTAGCCCAGCTAGCTGTATTGCCTGGGGAGTCCCAGTCCTGGTGCTGGCCCACTGGTGGCAGGGCCAGGTCACAAGGTGGCTGGCTGTAGAGGCCCAGGGGGTCCCGAGGCCAGGGCCAGACCACTGGTGGGTGGGCCCAGGTCCCAGGATCTCTGACTGCAGGGGCCTTGGGGGGGGTCCTGAAGTTGGTATGGACCTGCTGGTGGGTGGGGCCAGGTCCCAAGAGGTCCCAGGGCTGGTGCTCACCCACTAGTGGGTGAGGCTGGGTCTCAGAGCTAGTGTCAGCCCGCTGGTGGGCAGGGCCAGGTCCCAAGAGCTGGCTGCAAACTCCCAGGGGTCCCAGGGCTAGTGCCAGTCCACTGGTGGGACCATGTCCTGGGTCCTCTGGTAGGTGTGGCTGGGTCCTGGGATGGCTGCAGGCTCAAGGCGGTCTAGGGCAGCCTGCCTGCTTGTGGATGGGACTGTGTCCCCACCCAGCTAGCTGATTGTCCCATTTCCCAGGACTAGAGCCAACAGGCTGATGGGTGGGGTCAGATCCCTGCATTAATAAGCTAGAGGGAGGGGACTCCCCTGGTGGCACAGTAGTTAAAAATCCACCCGCCAATGCAGGGGACATGGTTCGATCCCTGGTCTGGGAAGATCCCACATGCCGCAGAGCAACTAAGCCCATGTGCCACAACTACTGAGCCTGTGCTCTAGAGTCCGTGAGCCACAACTACTGAGCCCGCATGCCACAACTACTGAAGCCCGCATACCTAGAGCCGTGCTCCACAACAAGAGAAGCCACTGCAATGAGAAGCCCGTGCACCGAAATGAAGAGTAGCCCCCGCTCACCGCAATTAGGGAAAGCCTGCACACAGCAACAGAAGACCCAACGCAGCCAAAAAATAAATATAATTAATTAATTAAAAACAAAAACAAAAACTTAGAGGGAGGGATTCCAAAATGGTGCTTGCCAGCTCCAGTGTCCTCGTAATAGAATGAGCTCCCAAAAATGGCTGCTACCAGTATCTATATCCCCATAGTGAGCTCCCGTTTCCTCCTGCCTCTTCGGGAGGCTTTCCAAGATCAGCAAGTGTGTCTGACCCTTCTTTTAAATTACTGCTTCTGTCCTTGGTCTTGGAGTATGTGAGAGATTTGTGTGCTCTTTAAAAGAGAATTCTCTGTTTCCTACAGCCCCCTGGCTTCCCCAAAATCAAACCCCACTGGCCCTCAAAGCCAAATGTTCTGGCGTTCATCTTCCTGGTGCAGGACTCCCCAGGTTGGGGAGCCTGATGTGGTGTTTGGACCCCTCATTCCTTAGAGAGAACCTCTGCAATTGTGATTATCTTTCTACTTGTGGATCACCTACCTGGGGGTGTGGGTCTTGACTATACTGAGTCTCTGCCCCTCCTACATCTCATTGCGGTTCCTTCTTTATATCTTTAGTTGCAGAAGATCTTTTCTGCTAGTCTTCAGGTCATTCTCATTGACAGTTGCTCTGTAAATAGTTGTAATTTTGGTGTGCCCATGGGAGGAGGTGAGCTCAGGGTCTTCCTACTTTACCATCTTTACCTCACACTTCAGAGTGTTTTTAACAAGGCCTGCCCTCAGGAGAAAACTATTTCACTTGAACCTAAACTGGTGTTTTTTCAGAGCCTAACTGAACAGGGGAAAGGGAAATATGCAACTCGTATACACTCTAGTCTTCCATATGGAAAAAGAGGAATACCCAACTCTAGCCCACTCTATTCATTTTTCCCCTTGTAACTGGGTGGGTTGGGGAGTGGGGTGGTCTGAGAAGCACTTGGGAAGTTCATAGTTCAGAAGAATAGGCTCATTAAAAAAACTGAGACCTAATCAAGGGCTATAGAATGCTTCCTCTCCTCCCACATCTTATCACCACATTGCTAAAAGTCTATTTACTGAAGTTCCTTTGACCCAGTACATAATGTCCAGCTATCAAGAAAAAATTACAAGACACTCTAAAGGGTAAAAAAGCAGTTTGAAGAGACATCAAAAACAGACTCAAATATGGCAGATATTTTGGGAATATCAGAACAGGAATTTAAAACAACTATGACTAAGTACTAAGCACTCTAATGGACAAAATAGACAGCATGCAAGAATAGACAATGTAATGTAAGCAGAGAGCTGGAAATTCTAAGACAGAATCAAAAGGAAATATTAGAGGTCAAAGACACTGTAACAGAAATAAAGAATGCCTTTGATGAGCACATTTAGTAGATGGCACACAACTGAGGAAAGAATCTCTGAACTTGAGGATATCTCAATAGAAATTTCCAAAACTGAAAAGCAAAGAGAAAAAAAAGATGGAGAATAAAGCAGAAAAGAATATCCAAGAAATGTGGGACAACTACAAGAAGTGTAACATACATGTAAGAGGAATACCAGAAAGAGAGAAAGGAACAGAATACTTGAAGCAATAATAACTGAGAATTTCCCCAAATTAATATCAGTTACCAAGCCACAGATCCAAGAAGCTCAGAGAACACCAAGCAGTACAAATATAAATATATCTATACAGGCATATCTAGGAGATATTGAGGGTTTGGTTCCAGACCACCTCAATAAAACAAATATCTCAACAAAGTGAGTCACATGAATGTTTTGGTTTCCTAGGACATATAAAAGTTATGTTTATACTATACTGTAGTCTATTAAGTGTGCAATAACATTATGTCTAAAAAAAACAATGTACATACCTTAATTTAAAAATAAATTATTGCTAAAAAATGCTAACCAGGGCTTCCCTGGTGGCGCAGTGGTTGAGAGTCCACCTGCCGATGCAGGGGACGTGGGTTCATGCCCCGGTCCGGGAAGATCCCACATGCCGCGGAGCGGCTGGGCCGGTGAGCCATGGCCGCTGAGCCTGCGCGTCCGGAGCCTGTGCTCTGCGGCGGGAGAGGCCACAACGGTGAGAGGCCCGCGTACCGCAAAAAAAAAAAAAAAAAAATGCTAACCATCATCTGATAATGAAGGGTTGCCATAAACCTTCAATTTGTAAAAAAGAATTATAATTGATATGCTAAAGAGAGAAAATGGGCTCATGTAAAATGCTCAATTAAAACCATAAAAGGCAGAAAAAGAATGAAAGGCAAAAACAGGAACAAAGAACAAGGGCAATGAATAGAAAACAGAAACAAATATGGTAGATATCAATCCAACTGTGTCAGTAATCATTTTAAAGTCAATGGTCTAAATACGCCAATTAAAAGACAGAGATTGTAAGAGTGGATCAAAAAACAAAATGCAACCTGTATGTTGTCTACACAAAACCCATTTTAAATATAAAGAAACATACAGATCAAAAGTAAATGAACAGAGAAAGATATATCATGCTAATATCATGCTAATATTAATCAAAAGAAAGCAGGAGTGGGGACTTCCCTGGTGGTCCCCAGGGAAGGTGGGTAAGGCTCTGTGTTCCCAATGCAGGGGGCTCAGGTTCAATCGCTGGTTGGGGAACTAGATCCCCCATGCATGCTGCAACTAAAGAATTTACATGCCACAACTGAGTCCACATGCCACAACTAAAGATCCCACATGCTGCAGTGAAGATCCCACATACCACAACTAAAGACCCAGCATGAGCCAAAAATAAATAAATAAATAATAAATAACTTTAAAAAAGAAAAAGAAAGCAGGAGTACTATGCTGCGCATGGGAAATTAACATAATATTGCAAGTCTAGTGTACTTCAATAAAAAAACTTTTAAAAGAAAAGGAGTAGCTGTATTAATTTCAGACAAAGCAGACTTCAAAGTAAGGAAAATTATCAGGGATAAAGAGGGGTATAACACAATGATAAAGGAGTCGATTTTCCAAGAAGACTTATCAATCCTTAATGTGTATACCTAACAAGAGAGCATCAAAATACACGAGGTAAAAATGGATAGAACAGCAAAGAGAAATAGACGGATCCACTATTACGGTTGAAGACTTCAACACCCCTCTATCAGAAGTGGCCAAATCTAGCAGGCAGAAAATCAGTAAGAACATAATTGAACTCAACAGCACTATCGATTAACTGGTTGTATTTGACATCTACTGACCACTTCATCCAACAACAGCAGGATACATATTCTTCTCAAGCTCACATAAAACATTCACCAAGACAGACCACATCCTGGGCCAGAAAACACACCTTGACAAATTTAAAGGAATAGAAATCATACAGTGTCTGTTCTCAGACCACAATGGAATTAATCCAAAAATCAGGGACTTCCCTGGTCGTCCAGTGGGTAAGACTCTGCACTTCCAATGCAGGGGGCCCAGGTTCAATCCCTAGTCAGGGAACTAGATCCCACATGCATGCCGCAACTAAAGAGCCTGCATGCCGCAACAAAGATCCCGCATGCCACAAGGAAGATCCCACATGCCACAGCGAAGATCCAACGTGCTGCAACTAAGAACAAGCACAGCCAAATAAATAAACATTTTTTTTAAAAAATCCAGAAATCAATGACGGAAAGATAGCTGGAAAATCCCAAAATACTTGGAGATTAAACAACACACATCTGAACAGTTGGGTCAAGGGAGAAATCACAAGACAAAATTTTAAAATATTTTAAACTAAATAAAAGTGAAAATACAATTTATCAAATTTTATGAAATGCAGCAAAAACAATCCTTAGAGGGAAAGTTATAACACTGAATGCACATATTAGAAAAAAAATCTAAAATTAATAATGTAAGCTTCCACTTTAGGGAACTAGAAAAAGAAGAGCAAACCAACTATAAGTAAGCAGAAGAAAAGAAATAATAAAAATTAGAGCAGAAATCAATGAAAATGGGATTTCCCTGGTGGTCCAGTGGGTAAGACTCCACACTCCCAATGCAGAGGGCCTGGGTTTGATCCCTGGTTGGGGATTCCACATGCATGCCACACTAAGAGTTCACATGCCGCAACTAAACATGCCTCAGTGAAGATCCCGCATGCCACAACTAAGACCCAACACAGTCAAAATAAATAAATATTTTTTTAAAAAAGAATTTATTCTTAAAAATAAAGAAATCAATGAAATTGAAAAGAGGAAATCAATATAGAAAATCATACAATGAGGTACCACCTCTCTCCAGTCAGAACAGCCATCATCAAAAAGTGTACAAGTAATAAATGCTGGAGAGGGTGTGGAGAAAAAGAAACCCTCCTACACTGTTGGTGGGAATGTAAATTGGTACAGCCACTGAGAACAGGATGGAGGTTCCTTAAAAAACTAAAACTAGGGTTACCATATGATCCTGCAATCCCACTCCTGGGCATATATCCAGAGAAAACTCTAATTCAAAAAGAAACATGCACCCCACTGTTTATAGCAGCACTATTTACAACAGCCAAGACATGGAAGCAACCTAAATGTCCATCAACAGCTGAATGGATAAAGACGATATTGTACATATATGAAATGGAATACTACTCAGCCATAAAAAAGAATGAAATAATACCCTTTGCAGCAACATGGATGGACCTACAGATTACCATACTAAATGAAGTAAGCCAGACAGAGAAAGACAAATAAAGACAAATAACATATGAGATTGCTTATATGTGGAATCTAAAAAAAAGATACAAACGAACTTATTTACAAAACAGAAACAGACTCACAGACATAGAAAACAAAATTATGGTTACCAAAGGGGAAAGGGGGGGAGGGATAAATTAGGAGTTTGGGATTAACATATACACACTATTATATATAGAATAGATGACCAACAAGGACCTACTGTACAGCACAGGGAACCATACTCAATATTTTGCAATGACCTATACGGGAAAAGAATCTGAAAATTCAGATATATATATATATATATATATATATATCTGAATCACTATGTAAAAAGTGAAAAGCCCTCTACCACCATATCCCCCATTCCATACCCCTTCTTATTTAAAAAATTATTTATTTATTTATTTTGGCTGTGCCAGGTCTTAGTTGTGGCATGCGAACTCTTAGTTGTGGCATGCATGCAGGATCTAGTTCCCCAACCAGGGATCGAACCCGGATCCCCTGCACTGGGAGCACGGAGTCTTACCCACTGGACCACCAGGGAAGTCCCTCCATACTCCTTCTTAGAGTTAAGCATAATTACCTATTTCCTTCCAGATACTGTTATGCACTTGCTATCTTAAAGTATACATAATTATTTTAATAGAATTGGCATCAACTACTCATATTATACTCTTAACAACATACTTAGGTTATTTGCTATTCTTTGTAGTTGCCATGTAATATTCCAAGCTGTGCATATATCATAATTTACTTAACTACGCTCCTATTGATGAACATCTAGGTTATGTCCAGATTTATGGTACAATCAGTATTACACATATATCTTGGAGAAATATGTGAGTATTTCTCCTGAAGTGAAACTGCTAGGTCAAAGGGCATGCCTGTTTTCAATTTTGATACGTATTACCACAATGTCCTTTAAAAAGATTTTACCACTTTACACTTTTAACAACAATATATTATTGCCAATTTCCCTATACCCTTACCAAATTTGGACATAAGTATTTTAATTTTTTTCCAGTTTGATGGGTAAATAAGTGGTATCTTATTGTTTTATTCCATATTTCCCTGATTACCAATGCTCAACAAACATTTGTAGTTCTGAGAATTGTCTATTCATAGGCTTTGCCCATTTTTAGTGTCCTTTTAAAAAAAATTAGGCTGTTTTTTAGAGCAGTTTTAGGTTCACAGCAAAATTGAGAGGAAGGTGCATAGATTTCCCATATATCCCTTACCCCTACATACGCACAGCTTCCCCCACTATCAAAATCCGACATCAGAGTGGTACATTTGTTACGATCTATGAACCTACATTGACACATCATTATCACCCAAAGTCCATAGTTTACATTAATGTTTATTCTTGGTGTTGTACATTTTATGGGTTTTGACAAATATACAGTGATATGTATCCACCATTACAGTATCATATGGAATAGTTTCTATGTCTTAAAAATCCTCTGTGCTCTGCCTTATATCACTCCCTCCCCCCAAACACCTGGTAACCACTGATGCTTTTATTGTGTCCATATTTTACTTTTCCCAAAATGTAATATAATTGTAATTATATAATTGAAATCATATAGTATGTATACTTTTCAGACTGGCTTATTTCACTTAGGAATATGCATTTAAGGTTCCTCTATGTCTTGATAGCTCATTTTTTTTAGTGCTGAATAATATTCCATTGTCTAAATGCACCACAGTTTGTTTATTGAGTCACTTGTTGATGGACAATTGGTTTCTTCCAAGTTTTGGAAGATCAAGTGGGAAGAACGGGCATTTTGACAAAATTGAGTCTTCCTATCCATGAACATGGACTATCTCTCCATTTATTTAGTTATTGATTTCATTCATCACAATTTTGTAGTTTTCCACATAAGGATCTTGTATATATTTTGTTAGATTTATCCCTAACTATTTCACTTTTGGGGGATGCTAATGTAAATGGCACTGTGTTTTTAATTTCAAATACCACTTGTTTGGACTTCCCTGGTGGCACAGTGGTTAAGAATCCACCTGCCAATATAGGGGACACCAGTTCGAGCCCTGGTCTGGGAAGATCCCACATGCCATGCAGCAGCTAAGCCTCTGTACCACAACTATTGAGCCTGCGCTCTAGAACCCATGTGCCACAACTACTGAAGCTTGCGTGCCACAACTACTGAAGACTGCATGCCTAGAGTCTGTGCTCCGCAATAAGAGAAGCCACTGTAATGAGAAGCCCACACACCTCAACGAAGAGTAGCCCCTGCTCGCCCCAAGTAGAGAAAGCTCGTGTGCAGCAGCGAAGAGCCAACACAGCAATAAATACATAAATAAATAAACTAATTAATTAAAAAAAATTAAACATCTATCCATGAACTAAAATAGACCTGGGAAAGCCCAAGCGTTCATTTAAGAACCTCTGCACCTTAAACTTATGCAGTATTGTATGACAATTATATCTCAACGTAACTAGAAAAAATAAAGGGGAAATAAAGATATTCTAAGAAAAAAAGATTGGAAATTATTTTTAAAAAAAAAAGAACCTCCAGCCACATAGTGGAGCAAAAAATGGACAATAACCACACAGAAAGAACTGCTAGGCAGATTGGCTTAGCAGAGATATCTGGAAACATCTAGGAATAAAGAATAAAGTCAGGGGTTATCAGTATAAGCCAGGCAGCAGATACATAGTCCCAGAGCAGCAGCCTGCTCTGCTTTGCAGCTGAGGACCTCAACAACCCTCATGACAGCCATGGACTCCATGCAGCTTTCACAGTGCAAGACTCTGTAGTGTTTGACAGTGAAGATCCCAGTGGTCTGCTCCACAGAGGACACTGGAAGCTTTCACTACTGAGGTAACCAACAGCCATTGCCACTACAAACCCCCAGGGAGGACGCTGTCATACCTCTCCATCAGAAGGAGCTGCTGTTGCACTGCCTGAGGACCAGGGCTTCCAGCCCCCGTTTCTCCCCTACACACACCACTTTAACACTGTGCAAGACAAAGAACTGGACAAAGAATTCAAAATAACTGTTTTAAGGAAGCTCAGCAAGCTACAAGAGACTACAGACAGATAATTCAATAAAATCAGGAAAATAATATATGAACCAAACAAGAAGTTCAACAAGAGGGACTTCCCTGGTGGTCCAGTGGTTAAGACTCCATGCTTCCACCACAGGGGGTATGGGTTTGATCCCTGGTCAGGGAACTAAAATCCTACATGCCATGCAGTGCGGCAAAAAAAAAAAAAAAAAAGAAGTTCAACAAGAGCTAAAAATTGTAAAAAAAAAAAAAAAAATATTCTGGAGCTGAAAAATACAGTGAATAAAATAAAATATGCAATCAAAAGATCAACAACAGACTTGATCAAGCAGAAAAATGAATCTATAAACTCAAAGATGGGTCATTTGAAATCATCCAGTTAGAGAAGAAAAAAGAATGAAAAAGAATGAAGAAAGACTACATGAATTATGGGGCATCATAAAGTAAAACAATGTAAAACAGTGTTTGCATTACAGGAGTCCCAGAAGGAGAAGAGAGAGAGAGAAAGGGACAGAAAGTTTAAAGAAAAAATAATTGAAAACTTCCCAAATCTGGGAGGCATATGGACATTGAAGTACATGAAGCTCACAAGTCCCCATATAGATTCAACTCAAAGAAGACTTCACCAAAACACATTATAATAAAACTTTCAAAAATCAGATACAAAGATAATTTTGAAAGCAGTGAGAGGAAAAAAAAGAAAAAACTTCATCTCATACAAAGGAACCCCCATAAGGCTATCAGTGGGGCTCTCAGCAGAAATCTTGCAGACTAGGAGAGACTGGAACAATATATTCAAAGAACTGATATTAAAAACTTCCAACCAAAAAGTTTTCCCCAGCAAAGCTGTCCTTCAGAAATGAAGGAGGGATAAGACTTCCCAAGACAAACAAAAGCTGAGGGAATTCATCACCACTAGACCTGCCTTATAAGAAATATTAAAGGGGGTTCTTTAAGTTGAAATGAAAGAAATATGGATTAGTAATGTGAAAAAACATATGAAAGTATAAAACTCTCTGGTAAATGTAAGTATATTATCAAGTTAAGAATACTCTACTGTAATGGTGGTGTGTAAATCACTTAACTCCACTATAAAGATTAAAAGACAAAAGTATTAAAAATAAATATAGCTACAATAATTTGTTAATGGTACACAATATAAAAAGATGTAAATTGTTGCATCAAAAACATGAAATGAGGGAGGAGTAAAAGGGTAGGATTTTTGTATGTGATCAAAGTTGTTATCAGCTTAAAATAGACTGTTACAACTATAAGATATTTTATGTAAGCCTCATGGTAAGCACAAAGCAAAAACCTATAGTAAATACACAAAAGATAAAGAGAAAGGAATCAAAGCATACCACTACAGAAAATCATCAAATCACAAAGGAAGATATGAATACAGGAAGAAATAGAGGGACTACAAAACAGAGAAAACAATGAGAAAGTAAGAAGGCAATCCCATTTACAGTATTATCAAAAACAAAATTAGAAATAAATTTAACCAAGGAGGTGTGTAAGACCTATCCACTGAAAACTATAAAACATTGATGAAAGAAACTGAAGAAGACACAAATAAATAGATAGATATCCCATGTTCTTGGATTGGAAGAATTAATGTTGTTAAAATGTCCTTACTACCAGAAGTGATCTACAGATTCAGTGCAATCCCTATCAAAATTCCAGCTGCCTTTCTCATAGAAATAGGAAAAACAATCCTAAAATGTATGAAACCACAAAAGGCCCCAAATAGCCAAAGTTAATTTTGAGAAAAACAAAGATGGAGCCATTACACGTCCTGACTTCAAACTATATTATAAAGCTATAATAATCAAAAGAGTATGGTACTGGCGTAAAAACAGACATGTAAATCAATGGAACATATAGAGAGTTCAGGGCTTCCCTGGTGGCGCAGTGGTTGAGAGTCCGCCTGCTGATGCAGGGGACACAGGTTCGTGCCCCAGTCCAGGAAGATCCCACATGCCACGGAGTGGCTAGGCCCGTGAGCCACGGCCACTGAGCCTGCACGTCTGGAGCCTGTGCTCCACAATGGGAGAGGCCACAACAGTGAGAGGCCCGCATACCGCAAACAAAACAAAACAAAACAAAAAACAGAGAGTCCAGAAATAAACCCCACACATATACAGTCAACTAACCTTTGACGAGGGCACCAAGAACACACAATGCGGAAATGATAGTCTCTTCAACAAATGGTGATGGGAAAACTGGATATTCACATTCAAAAGAATGCAACTGGGGACTTCCCTTGTGGTCCAGTGGCTAAGACTCTGCACTCCCAATGCAGGGGGTCCAGGTTTGATCCTTGGTCAGGGAACTAGATCCTACATAACACAACTAAGAGTTCGCATGTCGCAACTAAATATCCCACATGCCACAACTAAAGATCCTGCATGCTGCAATGAAGATCCCACATGTCACAATTTTAAAAAAAGATTCCACATGTACCAACTAAAACGATCCTGCATGGCACAACTAAGACCCGGCGCAGGGACTTCCCTGGTGGTGCAGTCGTTAAGAATCTGCCTTCCAATGCAGGGGACACAGGTTTGATCCCTGGTCCAGGAAGATCCCACATCCTGTGGAGCAACTAAGCCCGTGCACCACAACCACTGAAGCCCACGTGCCCTAGAGCCTGCGTGCCACAACTACTGAACACACAAGCTGCAACTACTGAAGCCCACGTGCCTAAAGCCCGTGCTCTGCAACAAGAGAAGCCACCACAATGAGAAGCCTGTGCACCCCAACGAAGAGTAGTCCCCACTCGCCGCAACTAGAGAAAGTCCGTGTACAGTAACAAAGACCCAATGCAGGCACAAAAAAAAAGACCCAGTGGGCTTCCCTGGTGGCACAGTGGTTGAGAGTCCGCCTGCCAATGCAGGGAACACGGATTCGTGCCCCGGTCCGGGAAGATCCCACATGCCGCCGAGTGGCTGGGCCCGTGAGCCATGGCCACTGAGCCTGCCCGTCCGGAGCCTGTGCTCTGCAACGGGAGAGGCCACAACAGTGAGAGGTCCGCGTACCACCAAAAAAAAAAAAAAAAAAGACCCGGCACAGCCAAATAAATATTTTTTTTGGAAAAGGAATGAAATTGGACCCCTATTTACCCACTCACAAAAATTAACTCAAAATGGATTAAAGATTTAAATGTAAGATCTGAAACTGTAAAACTCCTAGTAAAAAACATAGGGAAAAATCTCTTCGACATTGGTCTTGGCAATGATATTTTGATAAGATGCCAAAAGCATAGGCAACAAAAGCAAAATTATACAAGTGATTCTACATCAAATGAAAAACCTTTTCTGCACAGCAAAGGAAACAGTCAAAAAAATGAAAAGGCAATCTACAGAATGGGAGAAAGTATTTGGAAACCATGTATCTGACCAGGGGTTAATATCTAGGAGCTCGTAACTCAATAACAAAAACAAAAAACAAATAATCCAATTTAAAAATGGGCAAGAGAACTGAATAGACATTTTTCCAAAAAAGACATACAAGCGGCCAACAGGTACATGAAAAGGTGCTCAACATCATTAATCAACAGCAAAGTGCAGAGACACCACTTCACACCTGTTAGAATGGCTATCATCAAAAAGACAATAGATAAGAAATGTTGGCAAGGATGTGGAGAAAGGGGTACCCTGTACACTGTTGATGGAAAAGTAAACTGGTACAGCCGCTATGGAAAACAGTATGGAAGTTCCTCAAAAAAGTAAAAATAGAACTACCATATTCTCCAGCAATCCCACTTCTGGGAATATATCTGAAGAAAGCAAAATCAGTATCCCAAAGAGATATCTGCACTACCATGTCCACTGCAGCATTATTCGTGATAGCCAAGATATGAAAACAACCTAAGTGTCCATTGACAAATGAATGGATAAAGAAAATGTAGTATACAATGGAATATTATTCAGCCATAAAAAAAGAAGAAATCCTGCCATTTGTGATGACACAGATGAAACTTGAGGTCATTATGCTAAGTGAAATAAGCCAGAAGAGAAAGACAAATACTCTATGGTATCACTTACATGTGGAATCTAAGAAAAAAGTCAAACTTATAGAAACAGAGAATAGAATGGTAGTTACCAGGGGCTGGTGGGTGGGGGAAATGGGAAAAGTTTGGTCAAAGGGTACAAACTGTCAGTTATAACATGAATAAATTTGGAGGGTCTAATGTTCATCATGGTGAAGATAGTTAATAATACTGTAATGTATACTTGAAATTTGCTGAGAAAGTAGATCTTAAGCATTCTTGCAAAAAAAAAAGTAACTGTATGAGGTGATGGAAGTGTTAATTAACTTAATTGTGGGAATCATTTCATAATGTGTATGTATATCAAATCATTATGTTTTACACTTTAAATATATGCAATTTTATTCATCAAGTGTAACTCAATTTAAAAAACCCCACAGAATGAATGCCTTTCTAGCTGAAGCAGAATCTTTACAAGGGGGTGACAGACAAAACTGTTAAGCGAAGCCTGATTGTTTTAGGGCTTGGATTGCAGGCTAAGGAGTTTCTGTGTCATTATTCAGGCAGTGGGGAACTACTGAAGGTTTTTAATGATGGAGCAGTGTGATAAAGGCAGACATTTGGGGGATTTCCCTGGTGGCGCAGTGGTTAAGAATCCTCCAAGAATCCTGCCAATGCAGGGGACATGGGTTAGCGCCCTGGTCCAGGAAGATCCCACATGCCGAGGAGCAACTAAGCCCATGCGCCACAACCACTGAGCCTGCGCTCTAGAGCCCGCGAGCCACAACTACTGAGCCCGCATGCCACAACTACTGAAGCCCATGAAGCTAGAGTCTGTGCTCTGTGACGAGAAGCCACCGCAATGAGAAGCCCATCCACTGCAACAAAAAGTAGGCCCCGCTCGCCACAACTAGAGAAAGCCTACTCACAGCAACGAAGATCCAACACAGCCAATAAATTAATTAATTAACTTAATTAAATTAAATAATAAAGCCAGACATTTGGAGAAAAGAGTCTGATTGCAGGCTGAGCAGATCCAGTGGGGGTTTCTTTGATAGCTCAGGTATGAGGGTCTAAGGACTGCTTGAGGGTACTGTCTCTGGGAACAGAATAGCAGGTGGGAGAGACTTTGAAAAAAAAATACATAATAAAAGATGAGGCACAAAAGTATACAAGATGACTCAGAAAATGACAGTGGTATCTGGATCATTTGGGAGACTGAAGCTCCAAGAGCTACTTGCCCAGAGTGGACCAACAATGTTCATTATTTGGTTGACAGGATAGCAGCCCTTGTGGTTTGTGAGTAGCATTCTGTGGATGGAAACATCTCTACTGAAACTGAAAGCCCCAAACCTAAGTTCTTTTATTTATTTATTTATTTATTTATGTATGGCTGTGTAGGGTCTTCATTGCAGAGCGCAGGCTTCTCATTGCAGTGGCTTCCCTTGTTGCGGAGCACAGGCTCTAGGCACACGGACTTCAGCAGTTGCAGCACACAGGCTCAGTAGTTGTGGCTCGCAAGCTCTAGAGCGCAGGCTCAGTAGTCATGGCACATGAGCTTAGTTGCTCTGCGGCATGTGGGAGCTTCCCGGACCGGGGCTCGAACCCGTGTCTCCTGCATTGGCAGGTGGATTCTTAACCACTTCACCACCAGGGAAGCCCCCAAACCTAATTTCTAAAGTCAGAAAGCTGCCCTAAATGTGTATCTCTTGGCCAAATTGCGTTTACCTGGCTATGGCAATGAGAGAAATTAATCTTTGCTAAAGCAAAGCAAATATCAAACTTACTAAATCACAGACTTATTCACAGTAGAAACTCAGGCTGATATGCAGGGGCAAGAGGGAGATTTCATCAGAAAGAAAGAGTTCTGGTTCCGGAATTGTCTATACTCATCCAACAATCATTTATTATGCATTTGATATTTTAGGGTTTGTGACACTTCTCAGCTGTTTACAAAAAATGAGACGGGCATATCTCCCATTACTAAATGATGTTGCATCACAGGAAGGAAGCACAGAACTTTGCACATTAACTTCACAGAGCTACTATGACTTGCGGGATGATGATCATGCTGACACGGACTGGGAAGTGTTGAAAGCGTAGATGATCGGGGGTGGGGGGAAGGCAAGGGTATGATGACAAACATGACCAGAGAACTCAGTAGAGATGTTTCAAAGCTAGGGATTTCTAATTCGGAATCTAGAATCATAGTAATGGATGAGATCGCTAAGGCAGCAGTTCTCAAAAATGTTCATAATAATACTAAGATGTCATTTGACCTTCTCACACTCATTCCCTCCTGAGTGTAGAGTGGAGTTTTCCAGAGCTATAAGACATGCAATATCACAGCAGGTTGAATGTAGAAGCAAATATGAGGATCCTGCTATTAAGCCAGACCTTAAAGATATTTGCAAAAATGTTACATAATGCCATTCTTCTCACTGTTTTTGTTTTGGAAATTATAGTTATTTTTCATAGAACATAACATTAATATTAGCAAGTATTGAGTTTATTATTAATTTTATTTTTTAAAAATATTTATTCATTTATTTATTTGGCTGCTTCGGGTCTTAGTTGCGGCACATGGGATCTTTGTTGCAGCATGTGGGATTTTAGTTCCCCCACCAGGGATTGAACCCGCGTTGCCTGCATTGGAAGGTGGCTTCTTAACCACTGTACCACCAGGGAATTCCCTACTATTGTTAATTTTAAATTAATTAAAATATATAAATATTTTTAAAGATTTTAATCTTTTAAAACAAACTTTAATTTTTAGAACAGTTTTAGATTTATAGAAAAATTACAAAGATAGTACAGAGAGTGCCCAGGTACCTCACACCCAGTTTCCCCTATTTTTAACATCTTCCTTTCATTACAAATGTGTGGTGCATTTGCCAAAATTAATGAACCAATACTGACATTATTATTGTTTAATAAGATCTATATGTTATTCAGATCTCCTCACTTTTCCCCTAGTGTTCTTTATCTTTTCCAGGATCCCATCCAGGATACAACATTACATTTAGTTGTCATGACTCCTTAGGTGCCTCTTGGCCGTGACAGTTTCTCAGACTTTCCCTGGTTTTGAATGACCTTGACAGCCTTGTAGACTGATTACTAGTCAGGTATTTTGTAGAATGTCCCTCTGATGGAATTGGTCTGATGTTTTTCTTATAGTTAGACTTGGGTTATGTGGAGGAAAACCACAGAGGTGGTGTCATTTTCATCACATCGTATCAAGTGTACACACTAGCAACATGACTTATCACTGTTGATGCTCACCTTGATCCACTGACTGAGGTTTGTCAGGTTTCTCCACTGTAAAGTTACTCCCCTCTCCCCCTCACACTCTTCTGTTTTGTACTCTGGAAGTCACAACCTGCAGCCCTCACCTAAGGAATGGGGAGTTATACGCCACCTCCTCAAGGGCGAAGTAAATTATTTGGAATTGTTCTGTATGGGAGATCTGTCTCTTCTCCCCATATATTTATTTACCAATCATTTATTTATATCAGTATGGACTCAAGCACATTTACACTATACTTTGGGTTATAATCCAAAACTATTTTGTTACTCAAATTGTCCAGCTTTGGCCACTGGGAGCACTTTCACTTTGGCTCTTGTGTTCATTTTAATTTTCAACATGGATAGATATAACCCATATAAATAAAAGCTCTTTCTTTATTTGCAGTACGCGGGCCTCTCACTGTTGTGGTCTCTCCCGTTGCGGAGCACAGGCTCCGGACGCGGTTCACGGGCCCAGCCACTCCGCGGCATGTGGGATTCTCCCGGACCGGACCGGGGCACGAACCCGCGTCCCCTGCATCGGCAGGCGGACTCTCAACCACTGCACCACCAGGCAAACCCCTAAATAGAAGCTCTTTGGGGTCCTTGATAATTTTTGAGTGTAAAGGGATACTGAGACCCCGGAAGTTTCAGAAACTCTGCTGTAACGTACCCCCATCTGACCCCAACACCAGGTGTGGGCGTGGTTCTTCTGCAGGAAGAGGCTGCAGAGAGGGCAGAAGCAATGCAGGCCACACTCCCCGCACCCATGGGGACATCCACTTCTCCGTGCCACCCACTCCCTCCTAAGGTTTTCGACGCTCACGCTGCCATGCCTTTCTAGGAAACGCCACTGCGGGGCGCACGTCCCACAGAGTGAATCACCCACCAGAGAGTCAAGAAGGGGCAGGCATCTTGGCTCAGGCTCAAGAGTTTTCCTACGCGGAGCCCGCGCCTTGGCCTGGCCTGATGGGTCTCCTCCCCGCGCCAGGCTCTGTAGGCTCGCCCTCCTGGGGCACAACGGGCGTGTAGGTGTGGCGCCAGTGGAAAAGAGCGCTCCTGCGGCAGTCGCGGGGTGCGCAAGGAGGAGCTGGCGGGATCTCCAAACTTCAAAAGCGCACCCGCTATGGCCTCTACCTGCCCAATCCCCACTGAAAGCGGCCGAACAGCTCCCCACCCTCCTCTAGCTGGCCGGGCTGGCTGGGCTGGGCCTTTCTTCTGCAAGCGCACAAAGATAGACAGAGATAAACGGCTGCAGCTGGAGACCAGACTAATTGATACAATAAGTTCTACAATTGCCTCGAAAATAAGGTAATGATCTGGCAGAGGGAATGCTTTGATCTTATCAGCCAAGAAAGACCTCTCCAACTTGAAGGCCTTTAACTTGAAGTGTGAAATCCAGGAACTGCCTGCTTGCTCTCCGCTCCTCCCCCATATCCCTGCTCCCTGCCTGACACTAAGGCTTTTCC
Source organism: Phocoena phocoena (assembly GCF_963924675.1). Classification (NCBI taxonomy): domain Eukaryota; kingdom Metazoa; phylum Chordata; class Mammalia; order Artiodactyla; family Phocoenidae; genus Phocoena; species Phocoena phocoena. The sequence continues at coordinate 99,389,855 of NC_089219.1, forward strand.
GGAAGGGATGGAAAGACCCTTCTCCGAAAATCTGGAGAAGAAAATATGCATGGAGAAGGGGTTGCTTCTGGGATGTTCGGGAACAGGGGGATGGCTGGAATTATTTCTCCAGCCCTAGAGAAGCTGTAGAAGAGCCGACGGGGGGTGGGGGAAGGGGGAGGAACAGACTGGGATTATGAAAAACCTGATTTGGTTCAAGCGCGATGAGGTTTCTTATACAGTGAGGGCTTGACTTGGGCTTTCGGGCAGGAGAGGGTAACAGAGAGAGGAGAACCTTGGTCCTGCCTTCTCCAAGAATCTGCACACACACACACACACACACACCGCGCACACACACCACGCACACACACCCCTCTTGCTCTGCTTGCTCTGTGGGTGTCCCTGCCTGGCAGAGGCCCCAGCACAAAGAGGATTAGAGAGATGAGCTAATCTGGTTTGTATCCCAGACATGGCCCCAGAAAGGGACCTTGTCTACCCTGATGTTTAAGAGGGTAAAGGAGTGAGGGGGGGTCCTCCTTTTGGGGCCTGCTGGCTGACAGTATCCGAGACTCCTTCCCACTGAGGTCTGAAGGAGGCTGAAGTCCTAACTTCAGGGTGGAATTTAGAGAGCAGAGAGGCAGAACCCTCAGAAGACAAGGATGGACTATGCTACAAGAAAAAAGAGATAAAGACAGAAAGAGGCCCTGACGGAGGGAAGTAGATATCCACCTTGCTTGTTTTACCAGCGAGGAAACTGAGGCCAGGAGTGGGAAAGTGACTTACAGAGTCATGCAAATCATGTGTGGTTGAGCTGGGGAGAAAATACTCTGATTTCTTTCAGTCCAATGCACTTTGTACTGTGTTGGAGGGACTGCAGAAGAAGGTGTGAGACAGAGGGAAAGAGAAAGAGAGAAACAGACACAAAGAGAAACAAAGATACACACCGAGAAAAATATAGAGAGGAACACACACACACACCCAGAGTCAGAAAAGACACGGAGAGATGAAGTGAGTGAAAGAAGAATGAGAGACAGTCATACAGATTCATAGAGAGAAAGATGGAGAGACAGAGATACACACCAAGAGTCAAGGAGTGACAGAGATTGAAAGAGGGACAGAGGTTCCAACAGAGGAGGAAAGGCTGTCAGATACAGACACACAGAGAGACAAATGAAGACAGAAAGACAAACAACAAGAGGAATAGACACGGAATGACAGAAATATGAGCCAGAGACAGACCCAGAGAGGTGGAGACACGGAATAGAGAGAGGCAGAGTGAACCAAGGAAGGCAGAGTGGAGGGAGGCAGATAGTGGGCTCTGCAGATTGTTCCACTGGAAGCAAATCTCACTTGAGATTGTTCTGGGGCCTAAAACAGGTGGTGGGGAGAGAAAGAGAGCTCAGTGTGTAGCCTATCTGACATAGGCAGATTGTGAGGGGGGGCTGGGGGCAACGTGGGACCACCCTCCCTTGGGGTTAGGCTGGTCAGTGACCACCCAGGATCCCAGCAGCACACCCACTGGCCTCACACAGAACCTGGGCCACCCGCCCAGGATGGCTGTCAGCCCGCCCTCCGCCTGGCTCCAGTCTGATTACAGCCAAAGTGCTAAAAGGCTCCAGACCCCCAGGCCCCGCCTCTACGGTCCCGCCTCTCCAGGCCTCCTCTTCCCCCTTCTCCCTTAGCTCTCGCTTTTCCTTTCTCCAGGCCCCATAGGGGAGCAGTCTACTCCCCTGTTTGGCCACTGGCTGGGAAGAAGAGGGTCTCTGTCTCTAGCCCTGCCTCACCAAGCCCCCTTCCCTGGTTTGGGGCTGGATGCTCCTTCCTCCAAAGCCCTCTTGGCCTGGCCTCTCTGAGACACGTTCCATGCCTCGCCTGGGAGCTCATAAATACCAAGGAGAGGCCGGGTCAGGCTGTGTACAAAGCATAGATCCCCACCTCATACGACTTAAAAGCCCCTGGGTTCTTCCCAATCTCCCTACTCTTCCCCAGACACCTGCCTGGGGTGGCTGGAGAGGAAGAAACAGGAGCGGGGGGCACTAGAGGCCTGGGTGAACCTGGCCCCATTTCAAATGAGACTTTTCTGGGTTTGCAAAGAAATCTCAGGAAAGGCGTCTCAGGGCCCCTTGTGCAAGCAGCAGGCTCAGGAATTCCTTGACTCCTATCCAAACCTCCCCCCAGCCCCTTCTCGGCCTTTCTCTCTGCTCGTTACCATCCACACCACCTCCCACCCACCGGGAAAGAGAGGTCATCTCCAAAGGGGCCTAGGGAAGGGGGGCCTATAAGGGGGGGTAGACCCGGGGGGAGTAAGAGCTGTTTACTCACACCCAAGCTCCCCTTAGCTCATCTCCACTCCCATCCAAGGGCCAGTAAAAATTCAAAATCATTCAGCCACACACAGATGAGAGTAGAGTGAAAAAAAGATGAATCTTAGCTCTGAGTGGCCCCATGGGGGAGCAGAGCATGAGGTGAGGTACAGGGGTGAGGGAGACCCTTTTCTTTGGGGCACCCACTTTTGAGAGGGCAGGAGGCTGTGGTTCACCTTGAGGGAGGAGGAAGGTGTGCCTCTGCCGGCTGGGTGGAAGTTGTCCTGCTGGCGGCCCCAGGGAGTCTAGAGGCCTGGGTGAAGGGGAGGTCTGCAGCAAACAGCAAAGCCTATCATCCCAGCCCTCAGATGGCTTTATTGTATTTGCATGAAAATGCCTTGGGGGCGAGACCCTTTCACTCCTTCTGTGTCATTTAGGATGCCCTGGCCAGCGCTGGGCACACAGCAGGACCGCGGTAAGTGACCTGACTCCATGCGGGACCCTTCAGACCAGAACTTGACTCCCAAGTCTCCTCCCCCAGCTCCCATTTCGGGTGGAGTAGGGGTGGGGGATGGGAGGGAGAAGCAGGTCAGGCGCTAAGCCTGAGCCTCTGGCCTTGACCCTCTGCCTGGAAGCCCCACAACAGGCCCTTGCGTGAGGAGCCCAGCTCTCCAGTAGGGTCTAGGACCCCGAGACTGGAAGTTTATTTTGAGATTTGAAGTCCAAAGTGGCAGATCCCAGAAAACCTCTTCTCTGGCTCCGTATTTGTTCTCTAGTTAAGTGGTTGAGTGCAGCTCTTGCAGTCAGCTGGCTCCTGCAGCCTGGGCTTCCTCCTGTGCAGCTGGGGGCTCAGAGGGGAGCGGAAGAAGAAGGAGCAAAGCGCCATCCTGGGTTGTCTACTCTAGGGCAGAGGTAGCCTGTAAGCATTGGGGAAGAGTCTTGTTCCCTCACCCACTTCCCTCCCTCCTGGATCTGCTGATGTTTCTGGGGGCCCCCTTAGCTCAGCAACATGCTTTAATAGTTGAGCATCTATGTTATGCCAAGACACCGTCCCACTTGACTATGAAGACAGCTGAAGCCAAACAAGGGGCCTCATAAGTGAGTTTGGGGCCCATGTGGGCGAGTCCACCCAAGGTTAGGGCTGATGTGATCATCTCTAGCTCCCCACCCTGCAACCTCAGGCCCAGATGTAGGAATAAACACAGGGCCAGAGTCACACCCAGGCCTGCGCACACAGGGGAGTCTGAGAGGGCTGCCAGAGCTTGCAGAGCTTATAGACTGCTGCCCAGCATCAGGGTGGGGCTGGGCTGGGAGGAGGTGACAGAATGGTCCCAGGAAAGGGGCTTGGCCGGGAATGAGCCTGGGCCCATTCCTCCTTCACCTGCCCCTCTCAGGGAAGCTCAGTATAGAGTCTGCTTCTTTTAAGCAAACGGAAGGGCCAACTGGAGCCTCCCAGACTGAGAGAGAGAAGGGGAGGGGAAGGGGAAGGTTGGCAGGGAGGATATGGACAGCATGTGGACCCTGCCTGGCCTCTGTATTTGCCCCACTCACTCACTTCCATCCAACTCCAATCCAGCCCCCATTTTCTACCTCCCCTCTAAGGGTGGGCACCTTCTCTCCTGCATGACCTAGACTACCGCTGTTACCTATCTGGACTCCTCTCCTCCTCCCTAGCTCACTCTGCACACCAGCCCACTCCCAACTGAGGGCCTCTGTGCTGGCATCCTCTTCACCAAGAATCTACCTGCCTTGTTCTCTCGCTTCCTTCAAGTCTTTGCTTGAATGTCCTTAATGGGGCCTACCCTGATCGTCCTAGTTACAACTCCATTGTTTCCCACTGTACTTATCACTTTCTAATATGCTATATGTTTTACCTGTGATGTTTACTGTTTATTGTCTATCTTCTCCCAATATAAGTTAAACTCCACACAGGCAGAAATTGTTCATTCTGCTTTGTTCACTAATGTGCCTAGCACAGTCTGGAACATGGTAGGGAATAAATATTTGTTGAATGAATGAATTCACTTCGCCCCCTACTACAGAAAGTGAGATAAAGGGGTGAGAGATGTGGAGAGGGGATAAAGGTCTCTCTCAGCCCTTCTCCCTCATATCTGCCTTGGGGACGTCTGCGGCGAGCTGCGCCCTGTCGCTCACACTCCGGAGTGTCTAACAGAGACCCCCACCCCCAAGAACTGACAATGTCTGGGGTTGAAGGGGCTGGGCAGTTTCCAGGGCGTTGTTTACACCAGGGCTTTATAGTATAGATAAATCACGGGGAGAGGCACGAAAGACACCTGGGAATGAGAGGCTAGGCAAGAGAAACTGAGTCTGGAGAAGCGGTTGGGGCCGGACCCCAGCCGGACTCTGGAAGTTATAAGATGCAGGTTTTTTTAAAAAGAATTTTTAGGTCTCAGTAAGGGCCACCCTGCCTCCAGAAGCTCTACCTGCCGGCCTGGGAAGTGCGGACGGAAGAGGGGAATCAATTTCTACAGCCATAACCTTCCCCTTCCCAATTTACCACGCCCCCAGGGGGTTGGGGCGCTGGCGGAGGGAGGGAAGGGAGCAGTGGGAAAGAGGAAGGGTGGAAAGGCGAAGGAGAGAAATGGCTCCGGGGCTTCCACTCTCTCAGCAGGACCCCCACCCTGGCCTCTGGTTCGGGAAAGCTGCCCAGCTGTTTCTGATTCTTTCGTACTCGCAGCCCCGCCCGAAGGGGTGGGGGACCGAAGCATCGGGAAAGCTGGGAGAGAGTAGGCTCTGCCGAGCCCGGGCGGCCAAGGGCGGGGAGTCCGCGTCGGGTCCTCAGGTGTGCCGCTCCGCTTTGGCCATCGATTCCCGGTCCACAGGCCGGAGAGAAGCGTCGGGTCCGGGCAGGCGGGCGAGAGCTTTGTCTATAAACATTGTGTGCGGGGGCCTGGGGGTGGGGGGGTGGGAATACGGTGGGCAGCGGGTCGGAGGAACTAGGGGCAGCGAGCCGTAGATGAGAGAAGCCCCTACCTTAAGTCTGCTGCCCGTGGCGCCCCCCGTTGGCAGCGTTGGAAAGGGAGTTAAGATTCTCCCGCAACTCCCCGTGGCAGGGATTCTACCCATTTCACAGAAGCGCAAGAACGGAGAACCCGAAGAAATGACTGAGTCCTCTGTGGCTCACTTCAGTGTCACTGTAGGTTAGATGACAGGGGAAAGTGTCTGCAGCCCCCCTCACTCGGCCCTCCAGGCCATCACCCACGGAGGTTGGGGTTGCCAAATGAAGGGCGCTAGGACCCGGTGGCGCGGCGTGGGCAGGGACTGGGCGACGGGGCGCAGCGCCCCGTCGCGTCCCGCCCGAGCAGGTGGGGGCGCGGTGCAGTGCTAGGGGCGCCGAGGGGCGGAGGCGGCCGCCACACCTAGGGCGCTGCGGGGCGCCCCGGGCTGGCGCGGGCGGAGCCGTCCTGAGGGCCGCGCGTGTCCCCGGCCTCGGCCCCGCCCCGCGCCGTCCAATGAGAGCCCGCGGCCGAAGGAGCTGTCGGCACACTCTGTCCGCAGCCCCACTCCGCGCCGCCGACCCCGTGACACCGCATCTCAGCCCAGGCAGCGTGCCCCAGATCCCGAGCTCGGCGCGGCGTCGTAGGCTTCCGGACACCTCTCCCTGCGTCCCTCTCCGGGACCTGGCGCCCCGACTTCTGGACTTTTGGTGCCCTTAGGTCCCCAGCCGCCGGCGAGACTTATGGCCCCCCAGGGGGGTGAAGTGGGAGCAGCCTGACTACCCTCAGCCGGTGGCCCGTCCACGCCCCTCCGGGCCGCGTGGCGGGAGTCTTCGGGGAGCTATGCTGAGGCCGGGTGGTGCGGAGGAAGCCGCGCAGCTCCCCTTTCGGCGCGTCCGCGCCCCTGTCTCCGCGCCCGCGCCTAGACCCACGAGCCCCGACGGCTCTGGGGCTTCGGCCCGCCTAAGTCTTGCTTGCCGCCTGCTGCTGCTGCTGCTGCTGCTGCCGGCCCGCGTAGACACGTCCTGGTGGTAAGTGTGGCTCTCAGGGCTGGGAGGGTGAGGTGCTGGGTTAGAGAGGCCGGACGCGCCGAAAGGGAGTGTATACAGCTCCCAACACCCCGCTGCTCAGGAGACCAGGTTGTCGCTTTGACGGAGTCAGAGACGATCCGTGCAGGGCTGTCACTGAAGTCGCGGAAGGGCGCAGGGGGGCGGGGAGTGGATAAGGGGGCGCCGCTCCTTCCCCGTCTGGTGATGAGGGCGCTGGGTATTTGGAAAAAGGACGCCCGGTAATCGAGGCTTCCCAGACCTCCTGTATTTCAGCTCAATCCTCTTAGGGCAAAAGCTACCTTACGAGTTTCTCTCAGGATGGATTCAAGGAACCAGTCGCCCATCTGGGGCCGCGGTGGCCGTCCAAGAGGGCCTCCTGATCCCCTAAGGTTGGCCCCCCACACGGGGGAGGTGGAGAAAGGGGCAGATGGCAAGGGCAGACGAGCTTCTCGCTAGTCTACCCTCACCCCATAACGCAGTATGGCTTTGGTTGAGGTAGGAGCACCCGGCGCAAGGTTCAGAAATGGAATTGAGGCAAAAACTACCCCCATTAACTCCCACAACTAAAGCAAACACTTGGGTTTGCATACTTCAGACATTCAGTCTGTTTTGAGGATCTCACTTCGAACCTTGATATCACCCTCCCTTCTTCCTTCTCTTCCTTCCCCAGATGGTCCCATCTCCCATCTTTCCCCTCCAAGAACTAGCGGCTTCTAGAGTCTCAAAGCATTAAGAGATCCTCTCCTCAGATTTCCTGCAGGCCTTAAGAGTCCGGACACTTCACAAGACGGCAGATGAGGCAAAAGGAATTAAAAGTCCACTGGATTATCTATTCTTTTCGGATCCCCTTACCTACGAAAGCTCTGGATGGCACTCATCGTTTTCTCCCAGAAGAAAGAGCTGTTCTCTCTCCTCCCCCACCGTCTGGGGGCTGAGCAGGGGGAGAGTGGGACTGAGAAACGACTCAGTCCTCTTGTCTTTCCTCTTCACCCCCCAATTAAACTGGCCGCTTGGACTGGGCTATTGCCTCTCTCTACCCATTCAGTGCCCCGTTCCTTTCCTTACTCTGCCCCTCCCCCCAATCCTCCCCTCCTCCACAAAGTGTGGTCTCTTTTCCCCTTGCACCCTGTGGCTTCTCTCCTCCGGATTTGGAATCTTGGCTGGAAGGGTGAGGGGTAGCTGGCTGAGGGGCCAGCGAGCTTGGGCTGCAGATTCCTATCATTTCAAGATGCAACTTTCTCCATCCCCATCACCCCCCCACACACCCCCCGTTTTTCCTGTCTCAGGAAAATCTCTCCTTTGGATCTTTTTATCTCTGCAGTGTTGGGGAAGGCAAGGAGGGGGGTTCTGGATGGGGGAGCAGGGAGGCCCATATCTTACATCTGGCTTGAAACATTCCTTTAGAAAGGGAAAAGGAAGAAGGGGACGAGGAGAAAAGCCTTTCAAACTTCAGAGTGAGATTAAAGCCACCCTTTACCTTCATGGTCTCAGTCTGGCTGGGGACTTGTGTCTTCAGAGGCCCTGTAGAGAAAGGATGAAGTGACCACTGTGCATCTTTATCCATTCCAGATGACAATTTGCTTTTAGGGACTCTTGATTGCTTCTTACCAATTTGGAAGGCAGTCTTGGTCCACATGGTGTTTAGGTGAGGAAGTGTCACTCTGGTAATTTCAGCATCCTGGTAGTGGTTCCTAAAAACCCAATTGGGGTTCTTCCTAGTCCGCATTTTGTCCCCTTGGCTACTCCTTCTCCCTTTTCCTTTCTCCCTCTACTACTCTCCCCCATGTGGTTCATATTAAAGATTTTGGAAAAACTCCTGGGTGGAAGAGCTAGCTAGGGAGGGAGGTGGGCGGGTGATACAGAGGGATTCAGCAGTCCCTGTGAAATGGAGGAAGGCAGCCACAGGGCCAGGATGGGCAGTGAGTGCACAGGTCATTTCAGTCTCCTTGCCTCACAGGGGTCACAGCTGCAGGCCCCAGATGCCTGCCTCAGTGGTCAGTCACTTCTGGGATAAAGTAGAAAGCTGCTTTCCAAAAGCAGGTCAGGACCCAAGGTGATTATCTCTCTTTCTCTTAGGAAAAAACCCCAGCAAGATTGATATTCTGTACAACCCCCTGAAGAGATGCCTGTTGACTCTGTGTGTCCATGTTCCGCTCAGGAGCAGAATGTCATTACTATCACCAGCTAACAGTCTGATCTTCCTCACAGCCCTTCCCCTTACTCTCCAACCACTCCCTTCCTCTCCCGACCTTTAACTGAAGGAGGAAACGGGTGGTCTCTTCTTAATCTATGAAAAAGAGAACAAGAAATAGGGGTCTCCTGGCATGTGCCTCCCTGTACTATTTTGTATTCTGCAGGGGCTGGGATGTAAGGAATCACAAGAGCAGGACTGTGTTCAGGACTGTGGATTTACAGGAGGAACAAAGTGATATCATGACATTAACATTATTGATTTTTTTTTGTTTTGGGGCCATGCCAGGGGCTTGTGGGATCTTAGTTCCCAGACCTGGAGCCACCTGGACCACCGGGGAATTCCCCGATATTAACATTATTGTTATCAACCACAGCTGCCATTTAATGAGCCCTTCCTAAGCTCCAGACACTGTGGCTAAGCACCTATAAGCATCATCTTTTACAATCCCCAAAATAATCCAGTGAGGCAGATAATATTATTATCCCCATTTCACACATGAAGAAAGTGAAGGATAGGAGGGGCGTAGTAGGAAATTCAAGTTCACACCAATTTTGGAGCCAGATTGGTCTACTCCTGGTTAATAAGCACCGTGTGCCTCTCTTAGGCTTGGAATTGAAAATGAGCTTGGACTTTGGAGTCAGATGTCCTTGGTTCACCCCAGTTCTCCTCTGACTAGCCCTGATGGACAGAGCTGGGTATTGTTAATCTTTGTGACCTCAGTTTCTTCACCTGTAAAATGAAAATCTCTCTCTCATAGGATTTTTGTGAAGAAAAATGTTTTGTGAACTGTAAAGTATCATATAAATGATATTGTATTAAGATATTTAGGGAGAATAATTGTTTTATCCTTGTGTTCAAAGCCTTATATGGGCTGAGCTAAACCATGTACATGCACTAAAGACTGTAAAAGAAAGGGGGTAAATAAAAAAGAGGACCTCTAGCCTCATTAAAAAGACACAAACCTAAAACATCTGCAATGTCAACAAGGAATAAAGCTATAATTGAAATGAAGCCTATGGCTAGCTAGGAGGAGAGGGGAGTTGGGGATAAATCAGAGCAGTCAGGTTTTGTTTTTTTCACCAAATAGTTATTAAGTACCTGCTTTGTGCCAGACATTGTTCTAGGTACTGGGGATACTGAAGTGAACAAAACAGACAAAACTCCCTGCCTTCATAGAGCAGCATGTCCTAATCACCTGAGGAGGTGGGTAAAATGCCAGTTCAGTAGGGATGGAATGGGGCCTGAGGCTCTGCATTTCTAACAGATTCCCAGGAGATGCTGATACTGCTGTTCTGGGGACCACACTCTGAGTAGCAAGGAGCTAGAACAGGGCATGAGTCACTTTGTCAAAGGAAGGGGTATGAATTGGTCAAAAGCAGGTAAAGAGAGCATTCTGGAGCAGGAAGCTGGGAAGGAAGTAAAAACTTCTGGAAGGGAAACAGCTACAGAGTCAGGGGCATCTCACCCTTCTACCAGCCCATCAGCTGGGAAATGCCTTAAATATCTTTGTGCCCCTAACAGATGAGCTCAGTGCTTGGCACATGGTAGGCATTTTGTAGGCACGCGCTGAATTGAGAGGGGGATGACCTGGGCCTCAGGCTGCCTTGCTGGAGGCCCCCACACTGACTGCAAGGTGCTGACCACTGGTCAGGAGGCAAGTGCCCTGCTCTGCAGAATCTTGAAGCAGCTACTTAGTGGGATAAGGGTGGTAGTAAAGAAAATTATCTTCCTGTCTTACTGAACAGATGTTCCCACGCTCAGTGAGGATGTAACAGGAAGGACCGATGTGGGCTGCAGCAGGATGGAGTTAAGTCAGACCACAGGAAGGACTTTTTACCAGGGTTTGGCATGCCCCACTCCACACTGTCTCATGAGGGCTGGATTACTGGTCTCCCATTCCCATCCAACCCCTGTCTTCCCAAGCCCCAGTTAAAAAAAAAAAAAAAAAAACAACAAACACCCATTGCCTAGAGCAGTACTCGGGGGTGAACTGAGGAAGCAGAATGGTGGTGAGACAGGGACAGGCTCCAACTCCAACGGTCTTGATTCTCCAAACAAAGCACCGCAGCAGTGGGTGTAACTCCCGGCTGTGCGTCAGGCAGCCCTTTCCGGCCTGGCCCAGCCCAGGGTGTTTATTTTGTTTGTTCCTGGAAGCTGTTGCCCTGATGGACAGTGCTGGGGATGCTGATTCCATGGGATTTGTTAGTGGTGGACCAGCCCTCTCACCCCTCCCTGGGACAGATGGGCCCCATCAGCCCTGCTGAATTCCAGAAGAGGCAAACATCAGCCCTCCTTGTGTTTGAGTTGGTATCACCAGTGGTGATCCAGTCTGTGGGTGAGGGCTGCGTTTACAAATGCAGGGGGCCGGGTGGGGGGGAGTGTTGCAGAGAACATAAAGCCCAGGGCAGTCCAGCTTTTCCCTTCTCCCCACTGGCTGCCCTCCCTTCTCCTCACCCACTTCTAGGCCCATTTTGGGGCCCTTCCCAAACCACAGGCTCATTCACAGCCCAAATCAAATCTTTTCTGTCTGTAGCAGCAACTGCCCTCCATGGTCCCCATCTGTTCAGAAAAGGGGCGAGAAGGCGTCCCTTTGATGTGTTAGGACGGGAGAATAGAGAATTCACAGCAAATCAAGGCATGTATGTGCTGGGTGCTGGAGAGATGGAAAGGGAGTGAGAAGTGGGTGTATGGGTCAGATCTCATTTGGTGGCCTTGTGGGGAAAAAAGGTGATGATGAACTCCTGTCCTCTCTCTGAAATGTTCTTCCTGAGGCTTGTGGTGGAGTCCAGGGCTAAAAAGTGTTTGAATGAAGAAAAACTACTTCCTTGAGAAAACTGAGAATGACTCTAGCAACTCACCTATCTTTTATGAGCTCACCCAATTGATCTTCTTATAATCGTTCACATTGGGCAGATTGGGGACTGGAATATGGGGAGTGTCACCCTGTTGCTTAATCTTGGTCTTTGGTTTCCCGCTGCAAACAGCCCTCTGCCCATGTAGATTCATCCAGGACATTATGCCCTTTAAGTTGGGAAGGATGATTTTTAAAGACTCATTAGTTAAGAAAGGTCATGGGACCTTGAAACAAAGGGTGTGGGGAGGAGATTTGGGGTGGGGGGTCATCCTCCCCAGACCTCGGGATTGGGAATAAGGACTCTTAGCTACACGGGTCTGACTAGAGCTGTAAACGTCACTCAAAATTGCCCACTATATCTCTTCCCACTGACTCCTCCCTGTCTCCATCCTTCTCCCATACCATGTCTTTATGGACCAGCCACGCAGGACGTGCCTCTGACATGTGGGTATAACAATGTTGTCTCAGACTCTAGTTTTATTAAGTTTATTTTTCCACGAGGCTCTTAATGTTTATTAAATAAACAGGCAATGAGGTTTGTGTGACATGCCCACAGCTTCTGTGTATGTGACACATGCCTAGCCTGTGTTCTGGGAGTGTGTGTCATTTTGGCCTTTGGCTGGGGAACTGGTAATGGTGAGAGACCACTCAATTACTCTCTCTGCAACTGCTTAATTATTTCTCCAGAGCTTGTGAGGATCGGTTCTCCCCATTGGCCTTGGGGAATATCGGCCTTGGTTGGAGGAAGGGGAAGGAACCTCTCAAGGTTTGAATGCCAAACCTTTCCTCCCCTTCTCCTAATGCAGAATGAAGCCAGGATGCTCTGACAGGGCCATCTCCACCTTGCAGGTACATCGGGGCACTGGGGGCCCGAGTGATCTGTGACAATATCCCTGGCCTGGTGAGCCGGCAGCGTCAGCTGTGCCAGCGTTACCCAGACATCATGCGCTCGGTGGGCGAGGGTGCCCGAGAATGGATCCGAGAGTGTCAGCACCAGTTCCGCCACCATCGCTGGAACTGCACCACCCTGGACCGGGACCACACTGTCTTTGGCCGTGTCATGCTCAGAAGTAGGGGCCTCTTCCACCCTGCCCCAGCTCCTTCTCTTTCTATGCTTGGGGTGGTGAGTGGCTAGTATAGGCATGAGCCCCTCTCTCCTCTCCTGCACACTACTTCATAATCAGAATAAGAATTGTGGGCAGAGCCCAGGATACAGTTGGAAACAGACCCTCAGTACCTTATATATGTTATATGTAGGCAGTGACCCCTTTAAATCGCAGTGTTCTGGGATGATGGGTCAAAGGAACAGCATTCCCTGGTACCTCCATCCTTCTTCCTCCCTTTTCCTTCCCCTCCCCAACCCCCAGCCTGCGGATATCCATGCACTGTAAGGCTGAGGACTGGAAATGGCTGCTCTGTTCTTACCAACACCGTCACTACCCTCACCCCACCACTCCCAACACTATAATAATTGGAGCAAGGAATAAACAGAAAGGTGATATGTAAATATTTGGAGAGTCAGCGGCTTGGACCTGGCTCAGCAAAAGAGCTAAGCAGAGCTAAACAGTAAACTAGCAGAAAGGGAATGAGATGAGAATGTGGAGGTGTCAGAGGGACAAGAGTGATGATGATTCATCAATCCCCAAGAGCAGGGAAGGAAGAAAGCAGGCTGGGGAAAGTAGCATATCTCTTCAAATAGGATGACCCCTGGGCTGGGGTCTCCATTGTAGGGGAACTGTCCAGCAGAGTGGGCCTGAAAAGGCCTGGAATGTGGACTAAGGCTGGCTTTGCTAAGCCGGGGTTGGCACTCAGTGGGAGGGAATGATTCACTGTGAAACTTTTCAATGGATGGACCCAGGGAGTTTGGAAGGAAACAGGAGTACAGGTCAGCCCAAGAGGTCAGACATACAAAGAAGCGGATAGAGAGTTGTGAGGGCTGAGGGGAAGAGGTCAGATTCACTGGGGAATGCTCTTGGAAGGGAAGGGTACCTTGAATAAAGGAGGTACAGGGGTTGCCCTGGGAAAGAAAAGGAGAAGAGGTTTCAGAGTTGAAGGTTGTGTGGGCTAAAGAAGGGGACAGACAAGGGCCTCTTTCCTGAAACACACTTCTACCTTTCTCTCTCTAGGTAGCCGGGAGGCAGCATTTGTATATGCCATCTCATCAGCAGGGGTGGTCCATGCTATCACTCGTGCCTGTAGCCAGGGTGAACTGAGTGTGTGCAGCTGTGACCCCTACACCCGTGGCCGACATCATGACCAACGTGGAGACTTCGACTGGGGTGGCTGCAGTGACAACATCCACTATGGTGTTCGTTTTGCCAAAGCCTTCGTGGATGCCAAGGAGAAGAGGCTTAAGGATGCACGGGCTCTCATGAACTTACATAACAATCGCTGTGGCCGCACGGTCAGTACTCATGTCTGTGCATGTACATTCATATTGGCTGGGAGTGGCCAGTATGTATGATCATGGAGTAAATGTGAAGGTGGAAGCACTGAAGGCTTCTGGATTACTTCCAAAAGCCCCAACCCCTGGAACAGGAGCAGTAAGTGCAAGGGACCTTAGGAATGCCTAGGTTCAACCTGGAGCATAAAGAATCTTCACATAGGTGGAAATTAGGGAAAGGTGGAGAAAAGAAGGGAAATAACTTTTTAAGAAAAAAAGAATCACCTCCTAAAGTCTGAGGAGGATAAAAGCTTGTTCTAGTCAGTGCACTGGTCTTTGAGCACTTCCTATACTGGCCTAGTACTGTGCTGGAAAATGACATGCAACAAAAGCAGAAGGCATGGTACCTTGAACTCTAAAACACATGAAAAGTGGAGGATGTGCCATAATTATGAACAGAATCCTGGGGCTTTAAAGTTCAAATGGGCTATCATGAAAAGGAAAGCACTGTTGGTCTAGGAAGGTTTCCTGGAAAAAGAGGTTCTTGAATTTGATCGGGAAGAATGGGTGGAATCTGACTGGGGAGAGGACAACCGATGGCTCCACTAGCCAACCAGGCCCAGGACCAGCAGACCTCAGGGCACTCATGCTTTTAGTCCTAGGGATGACCATAAAGTACCCTGACTGGCTGCCTTTCCCTTACCTGCCTCCCCACCTCCCAGGCTGTGCGGCGGTTTCTGAAGCTGGAGTGTAAGTGCCATGGCGTGAGTGGCTCCTGTACTCTGCGCACCTGCTGGCGTGCACTCTCAGACTTCCGCCGCACAGGTGATTACCTGCGGCGGCGCTATGACGGGGCTGTGCAGGTAACGGCCACCCAGGATGGCGCAAACTTCACAGCAGCCCGCCAAGGCTACCGCCGTGCTACCCGGACTGACCTTGTCTACTTTGACAACTCTCCAGACTACTGCGTCTTGGACAAGGCTGCAGGTGAGTAAGGAAAGTAGGTAGAAACATGGAGCCCTGATTTTTAGTGCAGGCACCTCTAGTTAATCACGGTCTCAGGAGTTAGGGAAGGAGGTTGGAGAAGCCAGTCAGACGTGAAAACCTTGTAATAAGATTGTTGATTTATGCCTCAGTCTGCCAGGCCCAAAGCTGCCTAGAGAGGAGAAGACACTGAGCTCCTTGAGGCCTGAGGTCATCTATCACTCCTTTATATTCCCAGCATCTGGGATATAGTAGGTACTACTAAGTGAATGTTTAAGTCAATCACCCATTTCAGTACCAAACAATGTATGGGCTATACAGAAGCATAAGATACAGACTAAGTTTTGGCTCTTTACAATCTAGCTAAAGAAATGAGATATAACAGGTAGACAAATGCAACTGCAAAAGAGAGAAATTAAGAAAAGTTTACTTGAAAATGTGGAATTTAAGCTGTTTCTTAAAGTGTGGGGATTATCTGGATAGCTAGAGAGAAGAACAGGTGGATATTCTCTACACGTGAGTAGGGTGGTAGGTGGGAAAGCACATGATCTGTTCTGGGAACAGAGAGCAGATTAATCTGAGTGAAGGTTTTGGGTAAGGAAGATTAAAGACAGAAAGGTAGTAGGAAATACACCATGAATGACCTTGAAAGGGCTTATCCAGTGTGCTGCCACTGAAGATTCTAAAATGGAGTTGAGGAAGCAAGGAGACAGGAGATCCCTACCAAAGGCTAACCATCAGCAGAAAGCAGCAAATCATTCTTGAATCTGTTGCATATATTTGTGGTGGAATTCTTGGGAATGCTGGAAGGTGATGTGGTGTTCCCCTGAAAGAGTGGAAGCTAACCATCTTGGCTCATATTTCAGGTTCAGATAGGTTAAACTGGGAACCACCTGCTATGCAACAGAACTGTTCTTCCCCTGGTTATTGTTATGGGCTCCCAGACTCTTCTCTGTAGTCTCAGCAGTCAGGACCTCGGTAAGGGGAAGCCAAAACCCTTAGCTGTCTTCTATACTATTTGTTTTCACCTATCAGTGTCATTCCTGGAGAAGCAATTAGCTTGGAGCAAAACTGGGCACAGAAACAGGGTGGGGCTCTACCCAAGACACAGAGAAAGTAGTTTGTGTACTTTGAAGGGTGCTAGGAGAAAAAATGCTAAGAAAGCACTTCTGATTCTCCTGGTGATTTCCTGCCACTAAGTTTGTTTTCTTCCCATGTGGTATAATTCAGAGGGCTACTCTCTAAATGCCTAGAAATAATTCCACAACATCCAGGGTGTAAGCCTATGCTGTCATCCTAAAATGCACCTTTGGGGAAGGATCTTTGGAGTTAGGAGGGAGGATGAGTCATATGTGTGTTGGTTGTTCTCAGAGGCGTAACATAGGTCTCATAAAACCCACAGTGGAGCCTGGAATTCAAAGGGTACAAGTCATCCCAGAAGGGAGTATGGAGCCAGGAATTCCCTCCAAAGCAGTACTGTCCCATTGAACTTTCTGTGATGATAGAAATATTCTACATCTGTGCTCTCCAATACAGTAGCCACTTAGTAACATGTGATTATTCAGCACTTGAAATGTAGCTAGTGTGACTGAGGAGCTAAGTATTAAAATTTATTTAATTTTCATTAACTTAATCTAAATGACCATATTTGGCTAGTGGCTACTACATTGGATTGCTTGGCTCCAGAGCATAGAAGAGGCTTCTGGTGCACAAGAGAATGACGTTAAGACTAGCCCTTGAAATCAGGCGGATAACATATATAGTAGACCTAGTCAGCCTACACTCTAGAGCAGTGGTCTCTTAACATTTTGGCTTGTGTACTCCTATCATTAAAAAAAAAAAAATCTGAACATGTGCCTCCAATATATGTATATTTACTTATGAATTATATCTATGTTTCATTGTACTAAAATGTACATTATAAAACATACATACAAAGTAGATATTTTAAATTGATGAGCCCAAAAACAAATATAGAAGTACTAGCATTTTCTTTCCATATTCAGTGGAATGTGGAGACTACTGCTATAGAAATCAGTTAATTTATTCATACCCTTCTTGAACCCCCAGGCTAGTTATGTTCCCATCTCTGGGAAAGAGGTGAAGTAGATATTCTCTAGGATCCATTCCATCTAAAATGCTATGATTTTGTGATCTGTTGGCAGCATCTCTTTTGCAAAAATCAGTCAGGTTGTGAGGTTGTGAGCATTCTCTGTGCAGGGGGAATAACACAATCCCTACCCTTCAAGGGTTCCTACCATAAGGGGTAAGGCAAGGAATATTCTTTAGGAATTCCTTAGGGAGAAGCCGCCTGCCAGTAATGCTTATCAGTTCGCCCCCTCAGTTGATCAGAGATTATAGATATAACTGTCTACTGAGTTAGGTGCTATTATAAGAAAACTAAAGCCCAGAGAGATCAACTAACTTGCTAGATCACACAACTAAGAAGTGCAGAATTAGGTTTTAATCCTAGACAATTTGACATGAGGCACATGTATTAAATTTTTAATGGCCATGCTATACTACTTTCTTGTATAGTACAACTTAATGAAATATAAACTAAGGACCGAAATATTAACAAATGGTAACTGGATCAGAGTTGTAACAAGGCTTCTTAGAAAAGGTAAATTATAGGCTAGGTTTTTTATTTTAACTTTTTATTATAGAAAATTTCAAACATAAAGTAGAGAACCTTCACCCAGCTTTAACAATTATGACATTTTAAGGCTAAGTTTTGAAGGGGATATGGAGATGTGTATTGGCAGGGAGGGCATTGCAGGAAAAGTCATTGGTCTTTGGGGAGCCTTGATAGTAGGAAGAAACAAGCCTGGTACAGAGGGCAGTAAGGAGATGATCATTTTGGCTAGTGGGTGTATTTTCAGGAAAAGGGATTCTTTATGGTTTCCTCATGAGGATGTGGGTAAGGGAACCCAGAGTGGCTGAAGTAAGAGGTAACTTGGTTCTCACTCTCTCTCTTCCCCAACCCAGGTTCCCTAGGCACCGCAGGCCGAGTCTGTAGCAAGACATCTAAAGGGACAGATGGTTGTGAAATCATGTGCTGCGGTCGAGGGTATGACACAACTCGAGTTACCCGTGTCACCCAGTGTGAGTGCAAATTCCACTGGTGCTGTGCTGTGCGGTGCAAGGAGTGCAGAAACACTGTGGATGTCCATACTTGCAAGGCCCCCAAGAAGGCAGAGTGGCTGGATCAGACCTGAACATATAAATACCTCACTCATCCCTCCACTTCAAACCTCCTGACTCAAAAGCACAAGACCTTTGCATGCACACCTTCCTCCATCCTCAACTCTGGGCTGCTACAGCTTCTATTTAAGGACTTGTAAAGTACTCCAGAGGGACTCTGGTGTCCTAGCTGGTTCCTTAGCCCTGGGAAGGAGTTGACAGGGGATGTAAAAAACTGAGCGGCTCCCTGACTCCCCACTCTGGAGGTTAGAAGGCAGAGTGGAAGAGGTAGGAGTCTTCAGAGCGATATGAGTTGCACTAAAGCACATGGTCAAGGTTCATTTTTCCTTTCCCTTGCATTGGCTTCCTGACACATCTTGTGTGTGCAAGAGAAAGGATACCTGGAGAGAACTTCTTTTTTTCCTACCTGGCTGAGGGTAGATGGGACAGAGATGAAACCACATATCTCTTCCCTGGGTCAGTGTGAGCTAACTGCCTGGTACCCCAAAAGAAACTCATAGGCTGAAACATTCTTCCATTATCAAGAGCCTGGGATTGCTAGATAAGAGTTAGCCATAGCGGACAAGTTCCATTCTCATGCTATTATGTTTATAAACTGCTGTGTTTTGTAGGAGAAAAGAATTATATAACTATACAAACATACATTCTCTTCTAATCTCTCCTTTTCAACCTGTATCAGCCAGCACTGCCTCTTTTGCTCACTTGCTGACTGTACAAACTGAGTGGCATGCAGTGTCATGCCATGCCTAACAAACAGATCATTAGAATACTGTAGAACACTCCTAAGAAAGAGTAATTTAGTAGGTCTGCCTAGGCCTTGGGATTTTTACTCTTTTAAACTTTCCACGCATCATTCTGGTGGGCAGCCAGGTTTGGGAAACACCAAGTAAAAGATATGTGACTCACGGAGCATGGGAGAGGGTAACAAGCCTGATCTCAAAGGCCCACATGAGGCATTAGTGTATACTAGGCAGGTAGAGATCGCTGGCTTTGGCAATTTTTAGGAGAGGATCCTAGCCTTTAAAGCTGGGAGCAGGAACCAGTGGTTACAGAAGGAAGGCGAGCTGGGTCTTGGGGCCAAAGTGGTAAACAGCTTAGAAAACAACCTTTCCTCATTTATTCAACAAATCTTTATTTAGTGACTTTCCAAGTCCTGGTGATTATTATCCTTCAATCCACATTTGGCTTAAATTGGGGAGTTCCTTCTGTGCTACTACCCACTGCCTAACTAAGCTTGTAGTGGTAGAGTCTCCAGAGACAGCAGGCTTAGTAAGCTAGAGGGCAGGACACAAGAGTCCCCAAAATCATGATGTCCTATTTTTATATGACTTGGACAGTGGTTATCTCTTGCCTGTTGATATTTTAAAGGAGAAGAGTGGTATAGAAATTTGCAGTTATGACAGACCTGGGTTGAAATCTCAGCTGTGCCAGTTACTGTTTTTGATATTTTGAGAAAGATACCCAAATTCTCTGAGCCTCTATCTTCTCACCTCTAAAATGAGGGTACAAACTTATATCAGATATTGAGTTTTAATTATGCCTCAAACTCCAGCCAACAGACCCTCTTACCAAAGCCTGTAACTGGTCTAGCCCATCCTGACTTCTCTCAGAATCTTCAGTTCAGGACTATAAGGTATTGACAGCAGGCTGTATATTAAGGAGCCTACACAAGGAGTTCTGAATATAGGCCACTTTCCTTTGCCGAGTTCCTCTCCAGCACCCCTTGGGGTCCTCACATGTTTGTGGAGCAGCTTTACTCCGCACAGGCAGCAAGAGGATGGGGGTGCTATAGCTCTGGGCCGTGGGGGCAGATTTATTTGGATGATAGGACTAATATTTGTATAACCTGCTGAGACCTATGTGGGAGAGTTTAGGGTGGTTTTTCTTTTGGTGAGGGGGTTTGCTCCAGTTTCACATCCATTAACACAAAACATGAACTAGTCAGGGCCCTTGTGGTCTGTGGTGAGGGGATTCCTGTGGAGAAATAGGACTGAGTGAGTCAGGCCAGGGGAATGTCTTCCTTGCAGAGTGGAGTCAACTGGATAACTGATGAGCCAATGGTGGGATTAGGGAGGGGGGAAATGGGAGGGGAAAAGAAGAGTTTCTGACATCTTGAGCTAGGATTAAGAGGAGGAAAGCTCTAAGGTAGTGGAAGGGTAAGGGGCTCACAGTCAGTCTGAACTCAAGAATAGAGCTGAATGAATTACAAAAGGATGCTGTCTTGTATGCTGGGCCACTGGGAAGAGCTCTCAGGTCCCAGTTAGCTTCAGCTCTTACAAAAGGTTATCCAGGTTACCACATAAATGATAGCCTAGGCCTTCCATGGGAAATCAACCTGAGCTAAATCTACCTGTGTTCTATTATCTTATTCTTTCTTGGTTCTTACCCTGTGGAAGGAATCGGGCCTCTTCTGGCATCTCATACTGCTCTGTGCTTTTCCCTGGGCTCCAAGTTCTAGTTCATAAAGACCAAGTTTTGCAATTTCCTATAAATGGTTAAGAGAACAGCAAGCTGTCCAGAGAGTGAGAGGTCTGAAAAGTGAGGTGGATAGTGAGAGAAAAGAGGTCCATGTAAGCCCTATTACAGAGGCTATGTGGCTCCCAAAAAGAATAATGGCCAAGCAATTAATTTTTCCTCTTATTCCTTAGCTTGCCTCTGCATTCCGACTGGCTTTACACAACTGGCATCCATTCTGCACTATACAAACAGAAACTAATTTATTTGGAACAAGCAGCAAAATGAGAACTTTATTTGGTGCAGTCAGGGCCCCATTTAGTTCTGCTGCTACTCACTCACTGCCTCTAATCTCCCCCTTGCCCATCTCTCCTCTGTTCAATAGAGGCCTGTCCCTCAGATCAGCAGGCTCTTAGCCTGCCACCTCTGTTTCACTCCTTCCTGTTGGTCTTCATTTCTTTTAGCTTTTAATATTTATGTATAATGCATTGCAGAAAATGCTGTTTGGATACAAATTAAGTTAAAAGACATTACCCTTGAAGGATCTTAGAATCTTTTAGAGAGGGCACAAGACTTAAGTACCTCAGCTGCACAGCCTATAGCCAATTTCTCTTATGTAAAAGTAAGAACGCCAGCCTTAACATAGTCCTGCAGATAAAAGCCAACTTGTATTATTGCTGGCCTTGAATAATAGCATAAATCCATACTCTTCCTTAGAGTGATACTAGAAAAATGAAATCAGGGACTTCAGATTATTTAAAAGAATCAAACTTTGCCTGGCCCTGAGGGTCTGTCTGCAAAGTCTTGTAGGTCTGACTCCTTGACCACTCACTGCCTCAGTCTTCTTCCTCCCTGTTACAAAGAGTAATTTCTTCCCTTTCTCTCACCTCCCTTAGCAAGCACACCAACCACTAAGTCCTTCGCCAAATTCTCAGACCCACTCAGGACCTTGATTTCTCCATGGCTTAATATAAGAAAGATAACAAGGATTTTTTTCCCCTCAGCCTTTCTGAGGTTTTATTTAAATGCCCTCAGTGGTCACAGGGCAGAAACCCAAGGGAGGAAGGCAGGGAGAGTATGTTTCTCATCCCTGGGAGGCCTAGATGCAGCCTGCAGCCAAATTACAGCACCAGAGAACAATGTAATGCATTCCTGGGCAGGTCGGTGGGACCCTGGGCGCCTGGGCCTTGTGGAGAGAGGTGCCAGACACAGAGCTCTCCGTAAGCAATGCTGCAGAGCCGCCCCCTGGTTCAGAAATGAAATACGGGAGAGCTTCACATTATGCAGAGACCTGTAGCTCACACCTGGTTATTGATGGCCTTGGTGGAAGCCTCTGCCCCCACCCTCCACTTGGGAACTGCCTGCTTCTATGGGGGTTGGGCATCTTTGAAGCAACGTTGGAAAACAAGAAAGAGATGTTTCCTTTTCACTCTGCCCTTCCTATCAGCCTGTACACAACCGTGAGGATATATACATATATACAAATATCTCAGGCTGCATATGGGTTCTAGTCATCCTCCTTCTCCCCAACAAAAAAAAGAAAAAAACTCAATTTCAATCAAACACTTCAAAACTCATACCAGTAACGGGTTCAGCTATAACCAAGGAATATTATAAAATTATCAACATGCAGGCAGCTGTTGGTTTGGGGACTGGCACCCCTCTGGGAGGTGGCAGGAGGAGGATACAGAAAGGGCATGGAGAGAAGAGATCAACAGTGGACAATTCCCACCCAGGCAGAGTGGCTGAGACTGTAGAACTTCTCATGGCTGGTTCACGCTGGAAAGAGTGCAATTCGTGTCCTACATGCTATGAATGATAGGGCAGCCTCCTATGACTGCACGAGGTACGATGATCAGGCCTCCTGCTCATGACCTGTTGTTGTTTTTAACTCTTACTAGGTTAGAAAACAGGATAGCTTTAGGTTGCAGAGATGATCTCCACAAGAGAAAGGCACTAGAGGGGAGCAAGCAGTGGCTTTACTAGGGTAAATATGTCACAGTTGCTGCACTAGACTGAGCTTTCCCAGAAGCTGGTGATTGGCAGGTTTCAAGTAACGGCCAGTGAGGTGTCAGTAATATACCTGTCCCTGACCCCAGAGGTCAAAGTGATAAAAGAGAGGGTATAGGTACGTTTTTCCACTTCCCATTTATGGCTTAAATGATCTCTGAGCATCTCTGTGGTCCTTCCTCATTTACTTAAGATGTTTTAGTCATCCTGGATTTGAGAAAGCAAGGTAAGCATTCTCCCTTTTGTCCCCTAACTCTGAACTGTTCTGGCTTAAAATTTGCCTTTGCTCACTTCCATTCTGCCTACGAGTCTATGGATAGAGCAGCTGGGCATGGGAGTTCTCTCTCTTTGGCCAAAAGAAGCCAAAATTGGATGACTACTTAACACCATCAACCCCGGTAAGCAGACCTGACCAAACAGAAAAGCTAAGCTGAGCGAATAAAAAAGATAGTTTAATCCACAGCTATTCTATTTGACAACTTTCAAGGTGGGGCTTCCCCAAGAATAACTGTGATATTTATAAAAAGGTTTTTCATGTATAAACACTTTAGCTTATTTGTAATTGTCTCACCAACCCTGTGATAGGAATTACGCTCATTGTACAGGTGCCGTTCAGAGAGGCTCTGTGATTTGTCCAAAGTCCTGTGGATACTGAGTGGCTCAGCCAGAACTCAAACCAAGGGCTTCTGACTTCAAATCCTGTGTGTTCTCCTCAAAGACTGAGGGTGCCTAGGGCTGGAGGCACAAGAATCCCAGCACCTTTAGGACAGAAATTGATACAAAATATCCTAGGAGAGTACACATGAGCAGAATTTACAAAAGGAACAGCTTAGGCCTTCCTTAACCTCATCAATGAACCCCCTTTTTGCCATTTCTGCCACTAATATCACCACCACCAAATGATCACTATACTACATTTAGTGGTCCATGTTTAATCAGCTCTGGTTCCTAATTCTTTCTATTCCTTTTTTCTTTTTCAGATTAACAGTTAAATTTTTGTTTTAGTTTTATCTAGTCCTTTTAAAGGGATGCTAAATGTGTAGATAGAGCAGAAGTAGTCATGAGAAGCCATGAGAGGAAGTTATTAAAGCTTTGGGCTTTTAAAGTATGTATTAGAATTTCCTTTGAGAGTTCAATCTTTTTAAAAATGCTCTCAACTCCTGGTCTAGGAAAGTAAGAACAGGGAATGAGAGTGCTTAAAAAAAAACTGTCCTATCCCAGGCCAGATGCCTACTCACAGCCTAGTAAAAGTCCTGGGACCTCTAGCCAAGACAAGCTATTTATCTACACCAAAGCAAGGAGTATCTACCCTGCAGAGAAACCCGTGCAAGATGAGGCAGACAGCAGATTTTCACTTGATCAAAAACTTTTGCTGCTCTCAACCCCTCCTCCTACCCTCATTCAAAATCTGGACTTCTGTTTAGGTGTGAGACAGTGAGACAAAGCAGCTCCAAGAGATGATGTGTGTAAGGGGAACCCTTCCCTGTTCAACCCTGGAATGCATTCCGTTAGAGACAGCATAAGCCCTCACATATCCTACCTATCCCACTCCTGAACCCCGACTGTGAAGGCAGAAAGGAAAACTGCAGGAACACCATGTTCATCAATCATAGATCTGGGATGCTACAGCTCCCTGACCTGGGCCCCCACTTGAGCTAGGGGAAGAACACCTCATGAGAACAGTCTACCTATAGTTAGGATTTCTCCCAGAGCAAACCTTACTTTTTGGTCCATCGATCTTGGCTCTCACTGTTCTCCTTGCTTCCCACCCCCACTGCCTCCGCATGTGGGCTCAGAAGTCATCATCTAAAGAATTCCACTGCTCACCTCCTGCATAGCAGCACAGCCCCATGAGGCCGCACACCAGATGGAGGGGATAAAAGTACGAGGTCATGGCTTCTAGCAAGAGGCTTTTTCTTAAACTAACCCTGACTCCTGGAAAAGAGAGCAGGAGAGTGTCGAGTGAGCTGCTGACGACAGCAGCTTCAGAGGTCTTGTATAAAAAACTAACTGAGCTTTCAGTGGAAATTTCTCTACTCCTGGTCTCATGTCTACTTCTTGAAGGTGTCTGAACAGAATGCAGAGACTGTCAAACCAAAGGGTTAAATCCTGCCCAATTGTAGGGACCTATTCAGCAGGCTGCCATACACATGCTAAGGTGGAGGCCAAACCCTGAACATATACCCCGTTTCTCCAGGAATGTAACTATGAATAAAGGGAAAGTGTACAGAAGGTGGACTAGAACTCAGGGGAAATTGAAAAGGTTGTCAGTAGGCCTTCAAAATGTTTGTGTATAATACACAGACGGGGATGCAGAAGGATCATCATTCCTAGAACTGTTATGTTTGCTGGGTGACAATGTACAGAAGCAATAATTACAAAGAGACAAAACAGTTTAACACTGAGAAACAGAAGTCTCGGAATAAAGGAATCAGGTGAATGAGATTAATCAGGCTTTCTATAGGAGGTGGCTTTTGAGCTGGATTTTTAAAATATAAGGAATGTCCTGGTTGAGAGAAGACAGAGGAAGGCATTCTAAATAGAAGGAACTGGTTTATGCTGAAACTTAGAAGCAAGAATGTGCAAGCATTATATAAGGAATTTCAAGCAAGTACATATTATATACACTGGAGAATACAGAGAAATTAGAATGCTGAGATCAGGGCTTAAATAATGTGAGGTGACTGCATGTGCCCAGACTGTCAAATGGCTCAGAGTCCCCTATAGAGCCACACAGCATCTTGATCTATGTCAGTAAACACCAGGGCACCTATGGGAAAACACAAGGTTGAGTCCATTTGTTACAGATACTGGGACTAGAACACAGCTACACTGTAAAACCCACAAAATGCTAAGTATCATTAATCACAGTTCCCTATCATTTGAGATTCTGGGGTAAATAAGAGATATCAAATATCCTATCCAGAACTGTGATGCATTAATGTAGGTTTACGGGCCTAGAACCTGACACAAATCAAGCCAAACTCTTAAGAAATTAGAATGTAAAAAAGGAATTCTTTAAAATAGAAAATACATGTTTCTTTCCCTGACTCTCAAACTTAAAACTTGACTGGTCCCCTATATCCCGTTTGGCATACTGGACTTTTGAGGCTAGCACATTCACTATAGCTGCGGCCATACTGAATAGGAAGAGAGCTATGAAAGAGCTTTAGGGACTGCAAAATCAGTTTACTAATAAGTGAGAGGATAGTTCTGGTGTATTACAGGGTGCTAGAGCAACAGCCAAAGACAAGATACAAATTCCGATTTCATAAACTTCGAATTAGGTCTCTGGCTTCTTGCACTCGTTGGGAGGTAAAAACAGAGCTATTTATCGGGCTTCTGCCAAGTTTCCTAACTGAACTTTCCTAACCTCTGATGACAAAAACTGCAAGGGCAACCCTGTTCTTCCACAGCATTTTCCTGGTGCCACTTTCAAAAACAGAATATTGAAATGTATGTGTGTGTGTATATATACATATATGCATTTATACATATATATGTATATATAAAAATTATATTTATGAACATTGAATAAGCCAAAAGGTGAGCAGTATCTTAAATTTTTGCTTTACTTAACTGGCACAATTTAGTTAGTGCTGGAAGGGAGGCAACCATTTAAGTGATAGCATTTGTTGGTATCATCTTGGTATTTTCCTCCTCCCCTAGGCAGTTTATAAAAGGTGATTTCTGAAACCCTTCACAATGGAAAAGCTCAAGGGTTTACATTCAACTGTGACACCACTATGAATTCATTAAGAAGCATGTTTCGGGTTGCACTATAATTTCCCTATGTAACATAAACCCATGGAATCTGACATAAGCTGATTGCTCATGCTGGTTATTTTATTTACATTTCTGAATGGAAGGGACCTCAATACTCATAAAATATCTTACTAACTTATTATTTTTCATCTGTTCTCCCAGAGCAGCTATTATAAAACAGGCATAGAGACATAAGTCTCAACTTGTATGACTGGTTAAGCAACCAGGGAAAAGTGACTGCTCCAAAGCAATTTTTTAGAAAATAATTCAATATGGAGCTTGAGACCAAATGAGATATCATTACTCTAAATGCCATGTGAAAGATAAAAGTTAAAAAAACAGTGTTCATTATCTTCGTTGAAGTCCTATGGGCGTAGGAGGTAGTTCACAGGAACTTAGGGGGTCTGGAGTTTACCTAAGTCTTTCTTTAGAGACCTAATGTTAGCAGACACAGCCTACTATAAACGGGAACACAGGTGAATGGATGAGAGTGGGCTCCTCACAACCCAGAAATATGAATGCGCCTCCTTACCAGCATGCTACTAATCAGACTTCTGAAATGGAAGATACCATCATGCATCTAATTCATTATTTGGAGATGTATGTTTTGTTCATCTATCCAAAGAATAATAATTTCCACTTATTCCAGAAGGTATAGCAAGCTCAGATAAATTGCTAAAGAAGTAACAATTACCAGTTAACTCCAGAGCCTGATCTGCGGTCTTCTGCCTGTAAGTCTGTGTTCAAATCATCCCACTTTCTTTCTTCTGCTGCCACACTGAGTTAAAACAGTATATTCTTCGACCCTCTAGCCTTGGGCCTACTCTTCTACTCAATATACTTTCATCATTTTACCATATCTAATGATTACATGCCTAACAGGATAAATTCCCCAAGGACAGGTTCTGTACCTATTTTTAAAAATATTTTAATATGTATTTCAAGGTCATATCCCCAATGATCCAGTCAGTACATATACTTGACTGAGCCCAATAAAGATAGGAAATCTTTTTCAGTTGTTTAGAGAGAAAATCTTGGCAGTTCCCCCTGTAAAAATGTAGAATTATCCAGGATTCAGAACTGATCAGCAAAATTCAGCTTAGAAGAGAGGGAAAAGGCAGCTTACTTTTAGTACCTTAATCCAATATACTTTTATTATTTTTCTTAATTAACCTGATATATTTTCAGAATCAGTCACTGCAGGGTACAGCTTTGACATGAACAGTGGGCTCTGGGAAATTCTGAGTGGTTCTTTCCCTTTCTTTCTCACATGTCCACAGAGGTACATGAGTACCTAACTCTTTAGTACCTAACTCTTTAGTCCTAACTCTTTGCTGCCCCATTCTGCTTCTGACATCACACTTTCATTTTCTAAACCAGGATGGTCCTTAGCCCTTATTAATCTGTCATTATTAGGAATGAGAGGATATAAAAGACAAAGATAAAAATGAATGAGTATAGTAGGCTTTAGTCTTAGGGCAGCTACTATATAAATCTGAGGGGTGACATTCCTTATTTCAATCTTGAGTTGTGGAGCACTTCATTTTTTAATAAATTCTAAACTATTCAGATGAACATAATGAATACTGCTGTTTACAAAAACACGAACTTCATCATTTATGTGTGAAGATGAAAGTCTTTCATGTCTGATATCTGAAAAAGAATAAAATAAAGAGACCTCCTTCTATTTCCTCTTGTTTGACTGAAAGGAAAAAGCCTCTATCAGTCTAGATTGACTTTTTTGGGTCACTAAATCTTATGTGAGGCATGTGAAAATAACTCATCAGTCACTTCTAGTCAAATGAATAAATCTCCAAGGATGAACTAATCTACTGTTATGGCAGTAGCCTCTGTCTTACACTAATACATGTCTTGCCTACCTTAAACCCCTTACCACTAGACTATGAGTTATTTGTGAACAGGGATTGCATTTTATATTTCATAAAGGTGCCCAATAAATATCTGCTCCCTGAATGAATGAATGATGAACAAATTCATTACTAGTAACATCTGAATATAATGAATTCAAACACCAAAAACTTACATTATTTTGCAGGATAATCATTACCATATATAGCATGTTAAAGAATATTAGTTAACATATTTTTAAATGCTGAGGCTCTTTAAAAACTAAACTTTGAAAAGAAATTAAGAAAAGCCCTACTGGAGTCTTTTCATTCAATAAGCCAGTACTGAAACAAGAATCTTTTCAGGGTATCCAGGATTCTGAACTGCATGTTCTAGTGCAGGTTTTTGGTTTTGGATTTTTTTAGAGTCAGTATTATAAGAGCTAAATTACACCAAGAGCAAATTAATAAGAAAAGTCTACACAGCTAGGGCTTTGTTGAATTAGAATCCCTGGGCTCCCAATAAGGACTAAATCCCAAAGGGATCACAGTCAAGTAAATAAAAAATCCATCTAAATTTTATCAGAGGGCAGAGTTTCAACTTTGAATACCCCAGCAACCAAGGATGAATTATGTATAAGATTAGTAAAGTGCCTTCATCCACGCCCCAGCCAGAGAACATTCTTCTATCTCACTGTGACTGAAGGAAAAATAGCAGTGTAGTTGTCTGCCAAGAACAGTTGTGGCTATACTCTAGGTAGGAGTTTAACAACACTGAGGGATTAAAATTTAATTGTAAACCTGCTGCTACCTGGCAGTAAAAGCTTGAACTCTGGCATCAGAAAGAAACTGGGACTCCAGCATACTGAATAGATGAAAACAAGAGCTGGCATGTTCCTAACAAAGAGTATGAGAGTATGTTCCCTTCTTAAATTCTGCCCCAAACTGCTTCTTTCTCTGTATATCCTATTTGTAATATGCAAGAGCGCTCAATGGGAATATAGCTCTTTTCTACACTTTGAATAGTACATATACATTTCATTTCCAGAACGCCTGAAATTACAGGATGAGGTTAAAGGGTGATTATGTGGTCTGAATTCTCTGAATATCAGTTCTCTTAATTTTGTTGAGCATCACCTGAAGCCCAAATAATTTCTTTTCTTGAAGCTAGCTGTCGAGATGGACATAAGGCAATCTTAATATTATTACAGAACTAAGAAAGATTATTTTTTCCTCAAATTCAGATAGAATACCATTAACACCCAATCTTTCATTGAGGCCTCATCGGCATTAAGGAACACATCGAAGTTTCCGATGTATTGTTACAACTGCTAGAAGTACATCTGCTACCTAAAAATCCCACTTTAGCAAAACAAAACAAAACAAAAAGCCCCAGGAGTTATGTTATTTTAGACCAAAAGTTTATTCTGTTCAGTTAAACTGCCCCTCACAGTCCTTCACAAACTTCACCTTTGATTTTGAAAGAAGAGTGATATTGAAACATAAGATATAGATTTGTAGTTTATATTAAGACTTTTTTTTACCATTTCAAAGAGTTAATTAAATTCCCTCTGAATCACTATAAATGAGTACCTACTGTTTCTTCAGTATTACTGCACATTTCAGACAGTTAGAAAGGCTGAAGTTCTTTATACAGTTGTGTGAGTATGTGATATAAATGATCAAACAGTGTTCTTTCTTAAGTGGTTTACTAGCCAGAACAGGAATGAAATTAAAGTGAATCAGTTTGAAGACAGAAAAGCAAATGTGCATTCTTTATTTTAAAACATCAGAGTTCATCAAATAGGCTTATACTATGAAGAATTTTCCAGGTAGCTTATTTGTCTACTTGTACCTTTGCAATTAACCACTTCTGCAATCTAAGTGCCTTTTCTATTTTCTGACAATACACATTGGCCTCTTTATTTAAAACTCTTCTCCAAATTCATCTCCTATGGGAAGACACTAGCAAAGCCAATTTACTATCATCACTCCATCAGTCTATATTCCCTCAGCATTACTGTATTTGGTTTGAAATTTATTCTTTTGTACTTGGTTTAGTATATGTTGTAAGGTGACACATTTTTTAAACCAAGCATATATATGACTAAAGGGCTATCTATTGTGTGATTTCAAGGAACTCTCTTATCTTTAACGGCTCAAACTTCCTCATCTATTACACTGGAAGATCACAGTCTGTCCTCCAATGCTTCTGGTAAGAATAAATGACAGTGTAAGTATAAACTCTTAAAAAAAGAAAACTAATGAAGTCCATGTTACTCTTAGTTTAGAATTGTAATATATTAAGTGGTTGCACTAATTTAGTTCGTTTGAGCATTAGAAATTTGGTGGGGGGAAGGAGCAACATTCCACTCAAGAAAAAAGCCAAAATAACTATTCCTCGCGATTTTAATTTTCCTCTGTACCCATTATTCTCTCCATTTAGAGGATTATGCTGGGTCTGCAAAACACAAAGATGTTTTCTAAAACAAAACCCAGTAGGTTTCCTAATATGAATTCTAATACCACTAGTGTAATGGGTTTGGAATGAGTGATTTACATCAATATCTGGGCACAGCTCTTCTAAAAACTGCTATGCAGTCCATGTGCCTCAAGTGCTAATAATTAACAATAAATATATTAGTAGAAGTTAGTGACAGGATATCTTAGACTTTGGCAGAGATTTTCACTTTGAGGGGGGAAAGATGATTAAATATACTGCCAAATAAATTCAGGGAGAGCTTTTGTGAACTTCACACTTGTCAAGCACGTGTTTAATAGGGAAAGAGGGTGCTTTCCACAAACTTCAAAACTGAATTAAATCCTGGGGAAGGGATACAGACATGCATTAAAAAGTACATTGCCCTAACTTTTATTATTATTATTGTTTTTGCCTTTGAAGAGTTCAGTACTTAGAAAATTTGGATAAAGAAGAACATTAGCAATTTCATAAATTTCTCATTCTGGTTCTTTTTGAAGGAGAACAATAAGGATGAGAAATTACCCTTATAAAAAGCAGAGAACAACTTTTCTCTTGCTACAAATATCCCAGTTAATTCAGAAAATCAAAATTGGAATATGCCAGACTGCCCAAGTAAAGACTTTAGCAGCACTAACAATGGAACAAAAGTGTAAACATTTAAAAATTTTGACCTGTCACAATAGGCTCATTTTATTATCAGGATACTCTCTGGGAAATACCTCAGATATATTACTGTGGAAACAGCATGGTTATAGCAGAGTATTTTACAGGAATTTAAGTTTAGTTACAATTCAAAATGTTTTTAAAACTATATTAGTTCTTGAAAATAATCCATTTTCAAACAAAGTAAAGCAACATTTTAATAGTTTAATTTCTAAATGGGGCCCTATGTATTTAATAAAGAAGAATGCAACTCTCATAGGTTTTTAGTATTAATAAAGTCAGATGAAGAATATAAAAAAACTCTTTTACCTATGAACAGATTTCACATCACTGGTTATGACAATGGAAAATTAGGAACCTTTAAAAATATTTTTTTCTGGCTTCCCTGGTGGCTCAGTGGTTAAGAATCTGCCTGCCAATGCAGGGGACACAGGTTCAAGCCCTGGTCTGGGAAGATCCCACATGCTGCGGAGCAACTAAGCCCGTGTGCCACAACTACTGAGCCTGCGCTCTAGAGCCTGCAAGCCACAACTACTGAAGTCCACGTGCCTAGAGTCCGTGCTCCGCAACGAGAAGCCACCGCAATGAGAAGCCCACGCACCGCAACGAAGAGTAGCCCCTACTCGCCGCAACCAGAGAAAGCCCACGCACAGCAACGATGACCCAATGCAGTCAAAAATAAATAAATAAAATAAATTAAATTTATATATAAATTTTCTACTGGTATATATCAATATATGGTTATAATTGTCTATCAATTTCCCTAGTTATGAAGACAATCTTTGCCCTGCAAAAAATGATAACTGTGGACAAACCTTCTCAAAAGTTCTGGTCACTGTTCAGTAAAAGACAATAAGCATTTTTATCAGCTTATTATTTTTTAAAATTTAATCTGGGGAGAAAAATGTTAATTATTTTTGGGAAGGGGCTGAAGAAATCCCAGTGAGACATTCTGTAGAGAGGTCTTTTGTTAGTATAACATCTGACCTTCTATATCTTTGGAAATCATGCAAACTTGGCTAATGTAGTACTTAAAGAATTAATCAAGCAGATTGTTAGGCCCTAGTTACAGTGGAGCCAGCCAATTATGAGTTGCTCAGAAATTCATCACTGGCCTGTCTAACCACATTTTCCCACATAAAGATTAGTAAAAATATGTGGAAACTGGGCCCATTCCCACCCCAACACAGCTACAATATGTGTTCAGTGAAACAAATTTTAACCAAGTTTTGCCTTAGCGAAACAAACAATTTATTTGGGAATCTTTTTGATTTCTGTCTTTACCCATAACATCTTTTCTGCCAACATTGCAAAGGCTGCCCCATTTAGTTAAAACGCAACTAGGGATTTTTATATTCAAACACACTTGTGAATTCAAAGCACTAAAAAGTCACATGCCACAAGCCTGAATTTATCAGTAAGTTAATGAAATTCCCAAAGACCATCTTCAGTCTTTTCACTGTTGTAATATGCCCTCCCAAGGCTTACTAAGAAGAAAGCTTTTCTTGCAAGAG
Source organism: Phocoena phocoena (assembly GCF_963924675.1). Lineage (NCBI taxonomy): Eukaryota > Metazoa > Chordata > Mammalia > Artiodactyla > Phocoenidae > Phocoena > Phocoena phocoena. Next base: position 99,422,497 of record NC_089219.1, read on the forward strand.
AGAAATGAAAGAGGCCAGAGTAGATGAAGATTGGTTCTCTAAGGAGAGGGCAGTGCTGCTCTTAAATAAAGAAGCGCCTTTCAGATAAGCAGAATCAGATTCCAGTTCACTGGTTTGCTGGCTACCCTTACTTTGAACTCTCATATTTAACCCAGCAGGCTTCAAAGCAGGTGAGAAAGTGATCTACCACTTAAAAGCAATTTTTCCTTTTTCAGGAATTCTGGTCTTAAGAGAATATCAACTCTGATATCAGCACATTCCACATCTCCAGGGATTTATGCAATTTTTTTTCATTGCTCTATGTCTAATATCCGGCGAGGAGAAAAATCAGGAAAAAGTCCTAACTTGCTGAAAATGAAGTCTTCTTCCATATAGCTTAATATCATGCAAAAGAAGAAGGGGCACTAAAACCACTGACCCTTCTAGTGCATTCCCTTCCATTTATCTAAATCTGATGTTCAGTGAGGATTATTAAAAATCATTAATCCCTAGTGCCTTGCTTCACAAAAAGGCAATTTTTGTAACAAATGCATTTTAACAAATTCAAACTGAATTTACTCCAGCATGTGAGCTAATACAAAAAGATATTAGATGAGGAAGAGACAATGGCAACAATGGAAGGAACTTAGGAAATTTTCTTAAATTGCTTTGCCTTATTAAATAGAACAACAAATATGTTTCAAAGATTCTTCATTGATTTCTGTACTTCATTGATACTGTACTTGGCTATCAAATATCTGACCTAACTGAAAATTTTAACACAGGCAACTTGCAACTTATCAATTGGTTCTGCTCTATAAGGCACTTTGCTAGTGCCTAGTGCCTAGAATTTGAAACATTTCTCCACTTTCTGATACACATAATGTACCAGAAGTATAGTACTAATAGTATTGTTTAAATGATACTTAACCACCATTTCTATGGAAAAATGCATTTTGAGTTTACTAGTAGAACATGGCTCCTCCAAACATGAAGGGGGTAGGGTTTCCCACTATAGCTGCACTTTGGTGATGATGATGACAACGACAATGGCAACAACAGCTAACACCTAGTTTTTACTGTCAGCAGACACAGTTCTAAACACTTGATAAATTTTAAACTCATTTAACCCTCACAAAAACCCATGAGGTAGTACTATTCTCATTTTACAATGTGGGGTGGGGGCGTGGAATGTTAAGCAAGTTACCCAAGGTGGCACAGCCAATAAGTGTCAGGGCTGGAATCCAAAGCAAAGCAGTCTGGCTCCAGAACCTATGTTCATAACGACTCTACAATCCTACCCCTTCTCCACCTTGATAAGGTGGCACTACCCAGGAATTCTAAATTCTTCTTATTGGGGGTAGAGCAAAGCAGGACTTCTCAAGTTTTAAATGTGTACATAGGATCACCTGAGGATCTTGTTAAAATGCAGATTCAGGAAGGCTGGAGTGGTACCTGTGGTTCTGTGTTTCTAACAAGTTCCTGGGTGATGATGGTAATGCTCCCGGGGCAGAGACCACACTATATATATATATATATATTTTTTTGTGTGTGTGTGTGTGTGTGTGTGTGTGTGTGTGTGTGTGTGTGTGTGTGTTACGCAGGCCTCTCCCATTGCGGGCCTCTCCCCTCCGACGTGCAGGCTCAGCGGCCATGGCTCATGGGCCCAACCGCTCTGTGCACATGTGGGATCCTCCCAGACCGGGGCACGAACCCGCGTCCCCTGCATTGGCAGGCGGACTCTCAACCACTGCACCACCAGGGAAGCCCGAGACCACACTATATTAAGTGGTGAAGAAGCAGAATTTGAGCCTCTAGTTTCCTTGCTGTCTGTTGAGGTATTTGTATATTGAGTTTATAAGCTGGAGCCTGCCTATACCATAATCATTTCCCATTAATTCTTAAATGGAAACTGCCCTTGGAACTGCTGCGTAACAAATATTGGTTTGCAGGTACTTTCAGTAAATATTTAACTTTTAGGAATTTAAAATGTACATGTAAAGGCCACAAGGATAAAACGTGGCTGTAAAAGTTTGCTGTCAGGCACATTTTAAACACTATACACTTCCGACAAAACCAAAAGATAGGAAACAAATGCCTGTTTATTGTTCATCAACTAGAAGCACAGTAAATTAATAACTTTTGGTCTAAAAAAGAAGATTCCACCTTCAAATGTGTAATTATTCATTCTCGGACACTGCTAGGAGCTTGTGCTATGCAATCTTAAAGGCTCTTCTGGGGCATCAGAGATCTCTTAGGTAAAGGCAGACACTATATATATACTATATATACTAACACTGATGAATAGAGCAAACAGTGAGTACACTGCACATTAATTTTAGCCAGTACCACATGGCAGTACACTACTAACAATGACTACATCTCTACTCCAGATTCTAGATCTTCCTCCTCTCTCTATTTTACCTCCTTCCCACTGCCCTGAGAGAAACCCAAGGATCATCTCTTCCACTGCTTTCCTGTGATCTCAAATACACAGCTGCGTATTTTTTTCCGGTTGTTAAATTGACAAGATTCTCTGTCTAGTCCATTTTTTTCCATGCCAGATTACACTGTGAAGTCATTTCAGTTTGAGACACACTTGCTCCCCAGTCAGCACTACTGCAAGCAACAGTTATGGTATGATCACTAAGCTTTCTCCTTATACTAAAAGGAAGCAGAAGAGTCAGTTTCCAACCCAAATATCTATACTCCCTGAACACAGTAAAAAGTCATCCTTCTTGAAGCCTGACCCAGAATCAAGTGTAGTCTCAGACTCCTAGGCCTACAGCCAGTGGCAACTTAACACATTATACAGTTGATCTTCAGGGAAAAAGAGAAACCAGTGCTCTTACTACTGGTGCCAGAAGAAAACCAACTAATCTTTAAGGCACAAAATAAACTCCTAATGCAGGAAAAGAAAGTGTGAGGAAACAGGGAGTTAGAATGGAGGCACATAGACAAAAATATAGAAATTACATTACCAAGTAAGGCCTAGTATTTCTATGGTTCTCAGTGCTTTTCCATTTGGGAATATAATGAATTAACATTTTCTTTTGGGGTTTGAATTCTTATTAGTTGGTAAAAATACAAAGATATACAAGACACATTTTTTAAAAGGCTTGGAGACTTACAGGGACTTATCTTTGGTAATTTTGCTTTGAGCCAGTGACATTAATTAACAGGTTTATGTAGAAAAGTAAAAAATCATGGGATACTCTAATATCAGTCCTCAAATACTTTCTGGACCTGGGTCCAGAAATGGGGAAGCAGTTCAAAACTAAAGGGTAAAAATAAAAATAAAGGTTTGTACATGGTTCTACACCCAAGGTTGGGAGATCAATAAGAACATGTAGATATAAAAACAGGGAGAAATTTTGAGTAAAGAGGCACATTCTGAACCCAGGGCAAATGTCGCAACTGTCCCACCTTACCTACTTATTCTTCATCCTAGTTGCAGTCTTGAATTTAACGTCCACCAAATCCTGAGAACTAATGATTTCTTTTAAATGGAAAAATCAAAAGGCTTCTGTACAAAACAAGGGATTTTTTTTAAATGCTGAAGAAAATGCATTTAAAAGGTGTGGATTATTCTTTAGCTAGGAACAAGGGCTATGCTTACCACCAAAAGTGATCTACAAAGACCAACTTTATAATGTTATGCCATTGTATTCTCTCAACTTCTAAGCAACAAAAACACAGCTCAAATCACCAAAATCTTATGTTTGACATATTTATGGCAGCAACTTTACAAATCAATTCCTGTAATTTACTATAACAAATATCTTCACTGCTCAGCTGGTTTAGCACAAACAGATCAGAGATGGTTTCTTGAGTGTTTTACAAATACTCTGCACAAGTCCTTGAGATCATACTTACAGCTTTAGCAAAAACACCCATGATTTCAGGAAACTGGTGTGTGAGAAGAGCTATCATTGCTGTAGAAGAACATAGTCCTGCTGTGAAATGGATGAAAAAAGGAAGCTCCTTCTTTGGGTAAACAGAAACATGATGAAACGCTGCAAGGGAGAAAAGACAGAAATGGATTTTATTTCAGAATACAGTGTAAGCCAGTTTTAATATTTTCAAATGAAATCCATGTATAAAAACTAAAAAGGAAAATGTTTTTTAAAAAAGGAACAAGAAGTCTCTGGTCAAGCAAGGGAGAAAGAAATTATCCATTATTTTCTCTAGCATCAACAGAACACCTACATAGCCAGACGACTGCTGGGAACTGGGAATAGGATGGCACTGTGGGAAAGAACAGTAATTGTAGTCATGCTGAGGTGGTTTTGAAGAAGAGCTTTGTCACTTATTAGCTGTGTGATATTGAATAAGTTGCTAAACCCTCTAGTAGTTGCTATGGAATTGTTATGATGAACACTATAAGCCCTTTATAAAGGTGTTGTTATAATTTTGATCTTTGGGAGCTCAGAGATAAGTATAGAGATCAAGAGACAGACGTGTGGTTGGAGATTTACCAGAACAATAAGTTAACAATTTTACCCAGTTATTAATAAGTGTCCTATATGTGGCATTTCATTGAGCACTGTAAAAATCTAACCAGAACACCAAAGCCCTAGGATTCTGAACATATATGGAGTCCCTTGTCTCATTTTACCACATTCGCACATTTACTCAGGTATTATTTTTCTAATGATTGGATATTTCATTACCAATAGTATTCAGGTAGTTTTATGTTATTTGAAATTTGAAAATACTTGAATAACAATGCTGAGAGGAGCCTATTACAATGACTGGCAGACAGCAGGTACTCAATAAATGTCTGTTAAACTGAGAGTTATTCTGGGACTTCAGTTGACTGCTCAGGGTTGGACACAAACCTAGGAATTCCTGATGTAATATCCTGCATAAGTAAGGAATGACTAATTCAGTGCTGAATTGAGGTCAGCTATAAATTTAACTTTTTAAAACATAATGATTCACAGGGAAGATTACACCTAAGTTTCCTTCAGTAGCCAGGATTTTTTTTAATGTCTTATACTATCTTCAGAAAGTGTATACCAAAAAGCAAGCTCATTAAAAATCCAGAAAATTTCCAGAGCCTTGAGTCATGTTTAAAGTAAAAGCACACCAAGTCTGAATTTTTTTAAGTTAGAAACATTAGAAGCTGTGGACAACATTGTGCTTTCAGCACCCAAAAAAGCAGCAGTTCCTCCTGCTCTGTCCCTCAGCCATTAGAGGCCAACTTCTTCCAGCAAATCAAAAGATACAAACCATATTTGCAAAGACAGGGAACAAATACTTATATGTGCCAATGGTTACTATAATTGCTTTTGTGTGAGAGACAGCACAATTAATAATATTAATTAAACTGTAGCATTTTGTGGCTCACAAAGTGCTTTAATTTATATTAGTTTATTTTTTTTCAATAACCCTAGGAGATAGATAGTATTATTCCTACTTTTTAAGGTAGAAAACTATATAGCTTTAATAGGATAATTTTCTAAAATGTGAAATTTTTATACTGTAGGAGAGATCCAATTATTTCTTTTTGGATTGCTTTCCGTAGATTCATTTGTCAGTCAATGTTTGGCTAATACATCAAAATAATGGATGACTAGTACAGAAACACTCCCTTGGAAGTAAAGTTCAAATTTCATCACTGGCTTGTAGAGAAAAATTTATCAGGAGGCATAAAAGACAACTAAATAGCTATGTGAACTAAGGGAATAGTTCAAGTCTGAACTTATGAGGTTCATAAGCAAATTCCAGAATGCTGTAAGTCATATCAAGGTTGAAGGAGAATTGAAAACAAAAAACATTAAGTACTCCTGGGTATTAAAACTCTACATTATTAAAACTTTGTTCATTCTATCATAGTCAAAGACAGAAAAAATACTCTAAGAATATACAATATAATCAAACTAAAACCCCCAGAATATCCCTCCTCTCCTACCTTCTAGAATTTGCAAATGAGTAGAACCCTAGAAATAATAAAGCCCTGCCAAAAAGCAAGCTCTCTTCTTGTAGCCTATGGCTCTGACAATACATAACAATAACAACCTTGATTTTATTCACACTACTATGAAAGACGGCCTTATATCAGTCAACCTCTGTAACGACTGGAGGGGGGGGCATAATTTTAGGCTAAATGTATTAGCCTATCATAATACACTCTTGTATACTGATGTTCCGCAATTAAAGATTCGTTCCTTTGCCTTAAATATCCTTGTTCCCATTAAAATGGAAAAACAATACCTACTATCACCAGCGTAATAGTAAAGGAAAAATTTCTAACACTAATGACCTTCTAATTGCTGAAGTCAATGGATTCTTCTCAGTAATTACCTTATTAAATACCTCAGATACTCCTCCTCACTTGGAAATTTTTTCCTCCTTTTAGTTTCTAGGTTATCTAGTTCTGGTTCTTGTCCTGTCTCTCTGACCACTCCTTCACTGAATCTTCTGACTCCTTATCGGCCACCCATCCCTTAGACATTTTCATCATGGTTCACCCATAGTTTACTTCTCACACTCTTTACAGTTTCCCTTAGTGATCTCATTCATGCTTAGAAAATGATGACTCCCAAGTCAAGTTTTGTGATGTAGAGAGATGCAGAGGGAATGAGATATTTTGGCAATTTCGTTTACTTGACCTGATCCTGTCCCTGCGCCACAGCTGATTGGATCAGGGATGAACACCTGGTAAATGTGATTTACTCTCCCAGAAGTTTTAAAAGTGGGATTGAGATATTTTTCATTCTTTATTATTTGCCTGAACTGATGATATGTAAACTTAGGGCTGTATGGGGGTATCAAGTATGGCTACATGAGTGTCTAAGAAGGGAAAGCCAAACTGCAAAGATTAAGATATAAAAATGAAGCAGATACACTGAGAGAAGCAGAAATGAGAGCTCATACAAAGAAAAGATGGGGAATGAAAAAAAAGAAAAGTGAGAATAGGAGAGGCTGAAAAAGGCAGTCAGAGACAGAGATATACAGAAAACTGACTCCTGGAAGTCCTGATAGCCTTCTAGTTTCTGGTTCTAGTCTCTTCTGAGGTGCAACTCTAATTGTTGCCTTTGGGTTCCTTGAGATAATCCAGTCTTCTTCCAACAAATTCTCTTTATTTTAAAGCTAGTTTCAAGTGGCTCTCTTATACCCAAAGAATGCCTGCAACATTTACTATTTATATAACATATATATTTAATAATATACATATTATATATAACTTACAAATATATCTTAGTCCCATATATGTAGAGATAACAAAATATAAAGGCTATGTATGTATATGTTAAATAGATTAAATAATAAAATATTTAAGCATATACACACCTACATACACACACATGGATGTGTGCAACATACTCAAAAATAAAAAACCCTGGGAGAAAAATATCAGCATACTCAAATTCCATAATCTCTCCTAAATTTTTATCTGTTTGAACTTTTCAGCTCATTAAGTCTGATGTTGTAAAAATGCAACTTTTCTTCCTAGACTTCAGTTCTAATGGACCCAGAATTGTAAAAACTGTGGTATAGATTGATATCGTAAGAGGAAACTAGCGATTATAACTTTCAGCATACTTACCTATCAGTTAAATTTAAAAAAAGGAAAATTAAACAGAAATTTACCAGCTCACAGAGAAAAAGAATGAGTGGATGATAAGGCAGCTGAGACAAAAAAAAAAAAAAAAAATAGTACAGACTATTCTTTCAAAAGTTTGGCTTCCTGAAAGCAGGAACTAGACGAAAACACTCTCAGCAATCATAACCCGATGTATTTCTGGTTCTCCTCCTGACTCTTTGACTGCTCTTTTTAAAACTGGGAAGTATAGTCCCTCCAACTTCACTCTTCTTTGTAAAGATTGTTTTGACTGTTCTGGGTCCTTTACTTGGCAATATAAATTTTGGGATCAGCTTGTCAACTTGTAGGAATTGTACTGAATTTATAGATCAATTTGAAGAGAACTGTCATATAAATTATACTGGGTCTTCCAATCCATAAACGTGGACTGTCTCTCAATTTACTTAGATTTTCTCAGCAGTATTTAGTGGATTTTAGTATACAAGTCTCACACTTCTTTTCTTCAATTTATTCCTAAATTGTTTGTTCTTTTTGATGTTACTGTGATTGGAACTGTTTTCTAATTTTCATTTTGGATTGTTCATTGCTGGTATATAAATAAACGACTGAGTTTTGTATAATTACATCCTGCAACCTTGCTGAACTTGTTTATTATTTCTAGTAGTATTTTTATGGATTTCTTAGGATTTCTTGCACAGAAGATCATGTCACCTGTGAATAAAGACAGTTTTACTTCTTTCTTTCGAACATGAATGCCTTTTATTTCTTTTTCTTGGTTGACGGCATTAACTAGAACCTCTAGTACAATGCTGAATAGAAGAAAGCAGACATCCTTGTCTTGTTCCTGATCTTAGCGGGAAAGCATTCAGTCTTTCACCATTAAGTATGATCTTAGCTGTGGGTTTTTCATAGACGCTGTTTATCAGGTTGAGGAAGTTCCCTTTTATTCCCAGTTTGTTCAGAATTTTTATCATGAATGGGTGTTAGATTTTTGTCAAATGTTTTTCTGCATCTATTGTCCTTTATTCTATTACATTTTCAGATGTTAAAGCAACCTTGCATTTGTGAGGTAAAGCCCAATTGGTCATGGAATATAATCCTTTTTACATGTTGGTGGATTCAGTTTGTTAACATTTTGTTGAAGATGTTTGTGTCTATATTCATGAGAGATATTGTTCTATAGCTTTCTTGTAATGCTTTTTGTTTGATTTTGGTGTCAGGGTAATGCTGGTCTCACAGAATGAGTTGGGGAGTGTTCCCCAACTCTTTATTTCTTAAAAAGAGTTTGTGAAGGATTGGTATTATTTCTTCTTTAATTATTTGTAAGATGACCGCTTTTTTTTTGCGGCACGCGGGCCTCTCATTGTTGTGGCCTCTCCCATTGCGGAGCATGGGCTCTGGACGCGCAGGCTCAGCGGCCATGGCTCACGGGCCCAGCCGCTCTGTGACACGTGGGACCTTCCCGGACCGGGGCACGAACCCATGTCCCCTGCATCGGCAGGAGGACTCTCAACCACTGCACCACCAGGGAAGCCCTTTTTTTTTTTTTTTTAATATCTTTAATCTTTGTGTCCTTCATTGCATCTAGCACAGGGTTTTACCCAAAAAATATGCAGGAATGAACTAAATTATGCAACTACATCCAAGAAGTGGCTAAAACAGTATTTAAACAGCATCCTGAATTTCAACCAGAGGTACTTTTAAAATGGGAGAATACTATGAAAAACAATATCACAACTAATTTTAAATTTAGGAAAACTTGAATATTTACTTACGAGGTAATAGCTCTCTATCAGCAGTCTCTGTGCAGCTGGGATAAGGATAAAATAGATGGCCTTTCTCTAGTGGGTATGGAATCATTCTAAAAGCTGAGTGAAAAATAAAATACATATGTTGACATTCAATTCAATCTCACTTTCATCCTCTACTACAATCAAAGCTATTTTGGAGACGTATTTTTATTAAATTTTCACATAGCGTTTTATTTTCTTTTTTACAGAGATATTTTAGATGAAAGAAACAAAGTACGCAAAGGAACAAATAAGGAGAAGAATAAGATCTATATAGAGAATCATGAATGGTCTGGCTGAAATAAAAAGGGAGTAATGGATGGTAAGACTAGCTGTGTCCTTCTTGCCTCAGTCTCCTTATCACAAACACAATAGACTTAACTCTCCACGTGTGAATTCCACTTCTTAGGGAAATCACATAACTGTTGTAGTCATAACTACTGGCAACCTAAGAGTTCTCAATGGCTCCTAACTTCATATGTGAGCTATCATCAAGTTTTCTGTGAGCTTAATTTAGATCAGGGGTCACCAAAGTATCTAAATTAAGCCTAAAGGGATCACCTTTGGCCACACCTGGCCCAATGTTTTTGTAAATAAAATTTTATTAGAATACAGCTATCCTTGTTCGTTTATACATTATATAAGGCTGCTTTCATGCTATAAGAGTTGGGTAGTTTTAACAGAGACTATGGCCCACAAAAACTAAATATTTTACCATCTGGCCCTTTACAGAAAAAGTTTACCCATCCCTCATCTAGATTATCATCAACTCCTACAAACTTCTGAAATCCTTATTGACCTACTCAACTATCAAAGATGAGATAAGGTTTTTGTTTTTCCCTTAGTCCTTGGCTCTAAAAACTTTTGTTAAAATATGGATTTTGTTTTACTACAATAAAATATAGTGATTTTTCCAAAGTCACAGAGCAAATCAGTGGCACTAGGAAATCATTCATCAAGATGATTATTCATGAAATACAGAATAAATCATATACTTATTGAAAACTTCCTATGTGCCAAGCAGAACACTAGGCACTGAAGACACATACAAGGTGAATGAGATAGAGCACCTGGTTTTGAGAAGCGTACAGACTACTGGAGAAAGAGCAAAAGAAAGTCTAATTACCCCAAAACATCCAGCTCCTCAGTTTTAGTAGTCTCGCTTTCATTAATCTGTATATTGTCAGTATCAAGCACAGTGTCTGACCTCAGCAAGAATGCAGAGGTTCCCAAATTTTCTTGGTTCAAGGGCATGTGGTGTCCTTCGTGTCTCAGTAATTTGCTATTGATGCCCCTACACTGAAAGAAATATCTAACAATTCCACTTATTAAGTAGTGGGTCTGATCAACTTCAAAAGTTTTTGTTCTAACAACTTAGCAGCGATATGAAAAAAATACACATAAATTAATGAAAATAATAGTTATTTTATTTTTAAATAACCATCATTTCTTCCTAATGGGATATATGAGCCTGTTGGGCACTGCATAATTTCTCGAACCTTGGAATCACATTGGACACCACTATCCTCATTTCCTGTTCCACACTGATTTTTGTGTGGTATTTCTTTTAATCACAGCAACTAACAAAACCCAGCTTTGCAAAGCTATGACAACACTGAAAAAAAATAGAGAATGGAGAGCTATCTAATGTTGAAACCGTGAACTATCTAGAGCTACAGTTTGAATGGTGTATTGCTATGTTTCTACTAAAAATTTAAAATATCCCATGGCACTCTTGTGAATTTGCTACAATACCCAAAGGTGCCTCAGTGTAAACTTTGAGGAGGTTAACCAACTTTAGTGAATGAACATTGAATTTATTTTTGAATTTTCACTGACAGGTGATTTTAAGAAGTTACAAATGAGAGAGATCTGGTAGTTAGTGGAAAATAATCCACTTCTCCAAAGAAATGTATGAATAGCCAATTAACATATAAAAAGATGTTCAACATTACTAATTATTAGGGAAATGCAAATCAAAATCAAAATGAGACACTACTCCACACCCATTAGGATGCTATTACCAAAAAATCCAGGAAATAACAAGTATTGACAAGGATATAAAGAAAGTGAAACCCCTGTGCATTGCTAGTGGAATGTAAAATGGTTCAGCTGCTATAGAAAATAGTATGGTGGCTCCTCAAAAGATTAAACACAAAATTATATGATCTAGCAATTCCACTTCTAGGTATACACCCAAAAGAAATGAAAGCAGGAACTTGAACAGATATTTATGCACCCACGTTCATAACAGCATTATTCACAATAGTCAAAAGGTAGAAACAGCCCAAATGTCCATGATGGATGAATGGATAAACAAAATTTTGTATACACTTATGATGAAATATTACTCAGCCTTAAAAAATAAAACTCTGACACATGCTACAACATTATGGTAAGTGAAATAAGCCATATATAAAAGGACAAATATTGTATGATTCCACTTATATGAGATACCTAGAGTAGTCAAACTCATAGAGACAGAAAATAGAATGGTTACCAGGAGACTGGGGAGGAGGGAAGATTGGGGAGTTATTGTTTAATGGGTAGAGAATTTCATTTTGGGGTGATGAAAAAATTTGGGGGAAGGATAATGGTGATGGTTGCACAACAATGTACATGTATGTCACTGAACTGTACATTTTTAAATGTTTAAAATGGTAATTTTAATGTTGTATGTATTTTACCACAATTTTAAAAATATTTTAAAGAATCAAGTTGATATCAGTAATGAGGAAAATAGTTTCATGTTGTACACATCTCAAAACAAAACCAAAAAAAAAATCCAATTTTTAAAATATTAGAACAATAGCTAACCACATTAAAAAACTTATAAATGAAGGGATATAAGTTTCCATTCTTTCCTTATAAATACTTAATTTAAGTGAACATACAGCAGAATACCCAAACAGTTTCTCATTCTGCTTTTCCTAAATGTGGCATTAATATAAGCACATTACATGTTTCTTCTACCAGTAAACCAATAAACACCACTGAGTTCACTTTGAAACCAATCTGAACAAGTCCTTAAAGAAACTCACAATCTCATTACAAAAAGACTGCCTGTGAATGGAATAATTAGTCAGAAAGATTAGTGTTGCATTTGGAAAAGAATACTTACTGCCTTCCCATGTACACTGTAACAGATTAAGAGCACCTTCTATTCGCTTCCAGTGCTGAAGATGAAAGAAAGCATAGGCAATTGCTTCACTATCGCCCCGTTTCAGAATGTGTTCTGGAGGTAAAATGAGACTTTTCATCTCTAGTAAATACTAGAAAAATAACACACACACATAGACACACCACAGAAAAAAAGAAAAATTATGCTAAATTCAAATATCCACAAAAGTGTAGATTCAAATTTTATAAAGTTAATTTGATTTTAAAAACAAACAAATATTAAGCTAGTTGAAATGACATGAAGGTCCTACTGACAAAATGCTTATAGAAATGCAAATTCCAAAGATCAGAACATTCCTATAGGTAAAAATAAGGTAATAAATGGCTTATGTGTGACTTTACTAAACACAAATGGAAACTCAAGCTGAGGAAATAATGTTGGAGGAAATTACTTACTTTTCCAAAGAAGAATAAGTGTAAAAAATTATAAAACACAATTTTGGAATAACACGTTGTGGCAACGTTCAGTATTTTTTCTTTACTTCCCTTCTATAGTGAAGGAATTTAATTGTTAAGAAGTTCAATTAAATTAATATTTACTGAGTGCAAATCACTATGCTTGTTAGGGAATGCCAAAACACTATTCTCTAGAGCTTCCTAAGGTAATGAGAAAGACAGATTTCTTTTTCTATTTTCTCGGCCGCACTGCACAGCTTGTGGGATCCTAGTTCCCCGACCTGGGATTGAACCTGGGCCTCTGGCAGTTGAAAGCACACAGTCCCAACCACTGGACCACCAGGGAACTCCCGAGAAAGACAGATTTCTTAAGTTAAAAATTTTAACCAGACTGGGACTTCCCTGTGGTCCAGTGGTTAAGAATCCACCTTCCACTGCAGGGGATGCAGGTCTGATCCCTGGGTGGGGAACTAAGATCCCACATGCCTCGGGCAACTAAGCCCGTGTGCCACAGCTACTGAGCCTGCGTGCTCTAGAGCCCATGCATCACAACTAGAGAGCCCGCATGCTGCAACTACTGAGCCCATGCGCTCTGGAGCCCGCGCACCACAATGAAGGGTCTGCACACCACAAGGAAAGATCCCACATGCTGCAATGAAGATCCCGTGTGATGCAACTAAACCCTACGCAGCCAAATTAAAAAAAAAAATTATAACCAGACTATGTTAAGTGTTTCACTAGAGGTATAGATGTATATAGGAATATGGATAGGAGGTATTAATTTTTTAATTTAGTTTTCAGTAACAGCTTTATTGAGATATAGTTCGCATGCTTTACAGTTCACCCATTTAAAGTCCACAGTTCAATGGTTTTTAGTATGTTCACAGATATGTGCAACCATCACCACAATTTTAGAACATTTTCATCACTTCAAAAGGAAACCCCAAATGTATATTGGTGCAGCCTCTATGGAAAACAGTATGGAGGTTCCTCAAAAAAACTAAAAATAGAGTTACCATATGATTCAGCAATTCCATTCCTGGGCATATATCTGGAGAAAACTATAATTCGAAAAGATTCATGCATCCCAATGTTCACTGAAGCACTGTTTACAATAGCCAACCTAAAAGTCCACTGACAGATGAATGGATAAAGATGTTATACATATATACAATCGAATACTACTCAGCCATAAAAAAGAATGAAATAATGCCATGTGCAGAAACATGGATGGACCTAGAGATAATCATACTAAGTGAAGTAAGTCAGAAAGAGAAAGACAAATACCATATGATATGACTTATATGTGTAATCTCAAATATGACCCAGGGACTTCCCTCGTGGTCCAGCGGTTAAGAATCTGCCTTCCAATGCAGGGGACGCAGGTTCAATCCCTGGTCAGGGAACTAAGATCCCACATGCCATGGGGAAACCAAGCCTGCGTGCCACAACTACAGAGCTCATGCGCTCTGGAGCCTGCGTGCCACAACTACAGAGCCCACGTGCTCTGGAGCCTGCGTGCCACAACTAGAGAGAAGCCCGCATGCCACAATGAAAGATCCCCCATGCCGTAACTAAGACCTGACACAGCCAAAAATAAAATAAATTTTAAAAAATAATAAATAAAATAAAATAAAATGAAATATGACCCAAGTGAACTTTTATGAAACAGAAACAGACTCATGGACATAGAGAACAGACTTATGGTTGCCAAGGGAAGAGGGGGTGGGGGAGGGATGAATTGGAAGTTTGGGATTAGCAGATGCAAACTATTATATAGAGGATGGATAAACAACAAGTTTCTACTATATAGCATAGGGAACTATATTCAATATCCTGTGATAAACCATAATGGAAAAGAATATGAAAAGAATGTATATATGTGTATAACTGAATCACTGTGCTCTACAGTAGAAACTGACACAGCATTGTAAATCAACTAAACTTCAATAAAAATTTTAAAATAAGGAAACCCCATACTCTTTAGTTATCACCCTCTACACCCACAATCCCCCTAAGCCCTAAGCAACCACTAATATACTCTCTGTCTCTATAGATTTGCCTATTCCAAATATTTCATACAAACAGAATCATATAATATAGGGTCTTTTGTGACTGGTTTATTACAACCCATGTTGTAGCATGTATCAGTACCCCATTCTTTTTTGTGGCTGAATAATATTCTATTGTATGGACAGACCACAGTTGTTTATCCATTCATCATTTGATGGACATTTGGTTTTCACCTTTTGGCTATCATGAATAATGCCGCAATAAACATTTGTGTATGAATTTTCATGTGAACAAATGTTTTCATCTCTCTTGGGTTACCTAGGAGTGGAATTGCTAGGCTATATGGTAATTTTATGTTTAAGAGGTATGAATTATAATTTAAACCACTTGATAGAATTTGGGATTTGAGCTGACATATAAAGACAGGTGGAATGTGGATGAGCAGGTTGGGGGGTATGGTGGGGAGAAGAATAGGAGGACATATTCAATGTACAGGGACAACTTGAACAATTTTAACTCTTGAGACTTGAGAGCATACTGCAAGATGAGTGAGTGTGCCTGTTAAAGAAGTTATGACCTATCAATTCTTATTCACATATGAAATTAAATTCTAAACTCTTGAAGAAAATACTTGCCTTAATATTATAATCCATAACAAAAGCAGCATAATCAGTTACTGCACTAATCAAATATACTAATTACATGAAGAAAGATGCAAAATTACACTTGTACATCATCTTTACTATTAAAGTGGTCAACTTAAAACAAAATCTTTTAAAAAATATTTAGTTAGCTAACTACTTCTTCCAAAGACTGAGGCCAGAGTACACCTCCCCTACTAGACTAGGTGTGAAACAACCTCTTTGGGTTTCAATAATTTGATACCAAATTATGTGTCATATGGTCCAAACCACATTAACATCTATTATAAGATATAAAAAGAGAAACATTCCAAAGGTGTCTTAAAAGACATATTCTCACATTTCAAATTCTAAGTTCCTCAGGTCGTTACACAAGCTAATAAGATAAACAACATGAATTAAACAGTTGAATGTGTGAAACACTTTGTAAAACTACTACAAACAGGAAGAATTCTAAAAATAATTGAAGTGGTTTTAAATTTTAAGCCTTAGGTTATTAATCAATACATATGTACTCATGGTATTAATACATCTAAAGTAATTTTTCTTTTTTGTTTATGGAATATGCCTTTCCAACACTTACTGAGCTTAATGCTCATCTTGAATTACTCTTATTCCTATACCCCAATAAAGGTGAAATTAAAAAGCAAAAAGACAAAAAGAATAATTACTCTTAGTCTTGATGTCTCTAGCTCTCTCCTCAAAGTGTAAGAATGCAGTCTGCTTATCAATTTATTTTAGCAGATGTCACAAGCTATGAGATTATTTACTAATCCAGTTTGGGGACTTAACATTTCCCATTCAGTTTCTTAAAGGAATGCAGCAGAGGTTGTGTCCTGGTCAAGCAAAGCCCATTTGCTGCCTGGCTGGGTTCTCTACCCTTAGTGCCTTGGGCCTATATTCAGGAGGGTAATATTCTTTCTAATCCTCTTTAATCCTTGCCCATTTTTTAAAACACAGTAAAAGATCACTCGCACCAGGCGACTGTGGGAAAATGGACTCAAATAGCTGACCTCTGACACGACTCCTTATGCTCTTTGCAAGTGCACTAAGAGCTTCTTCAGTGGGAAGCAAAGAAAATGAAGCAAACACAGTGGAATCTCCATCATAAAAAGAATATCTTATTTTCAGAGAGGTTTAATACTTAAACCAAGTCCTTTCGATTAGAGTTCTGTTTTATTTTACAGATAAAAACATCTCAAATTATTTTCAATGTGTTTTAGAACCCTGAAGCTTTAGACTAAACCGTATCTTGGTAGCCACTTAGCAAATGGTAAGCAAAGATATTAAGTTAATAATTATTGAGTAAAACTTATAAAAAGTATCAACTTAATATATCTAAAAATACTTCTGTTAATAGCAACTATATATCTATACTTTCACTGAGTAATAATCTAAGTGACAATTCAGAATCAGATACGGTACGTTTATTAGGAAATAATACTTCAGGATTTTATATTAAAAATCTTCACTATTTAATCATTAAAAAATTGTTTCCTTATGCTACCTTATTTTTTATTATCATGTCTTACCTACCAGCAAATGTCCTCTACAATTTGACTTCAAAGAAATTCTTATTTTTCAGTTTCTGAAATAGGACAGTGAAATAAAATTTCACCCTCAAAATATAAAGAAAAACTTTCAGTTCAAAGAAAATATACTTAGGGACTTCCCTGGTGGCACAGTGGTTGAGAATCTGCCTGCCAGCGCAGGGGACACAGGTTCGAGCCCTGGTCCGGGAGGATCCCACATGCTGCAGAGCAACTAAGCCCGTGTGCCACAACTACTGAGCCTGTGCTCTAAAGCCCGCAAGTCACAACTGCTGAGCCGGAGAGCCACAATTACTGAAGCTCGCGTGCCTAGAGCCCGTGCTCCGCAACAAGAGAAGCCACCGCAATGAGAAGCCTACGCACCGCAATGGGGAGCAGCCCCTGCTCATGTCAACTAGAGAAAGCCTGCGGGCAGCAACGAAGACCCAATGCAGCCAAAAATAAAATAAATTAAAAAGACAAAAAAAAAAGAAAATATACTTAAAATATGTAATTATAGGATTATTACTCACTTTATCTCCTCCACAAAGTGCTACTCAAGAATTTCTGCTACCCAGAATAAGGTGTAGTCACTACACAATAGAAACCATAACCTTCATATTCTACTTCAGCACCTAGTATATTACACTATCCAAAGCAGGTCCTAAAATAATTAACTGACTGGATCTGATATATATAGCTTAAAATGTCTTCAAACTCATACCTTTAAGTATTTCAGTTTTACTTAAAGATATTTTCTAACTTTCTGGGCAAACTAAAAACAAAACAAAATGAAAACAAAAAAATTCAGCTATCAAGACTTTAATTCTGTAGGAAGAAGAATATGAAAGGTTAAAAACTGACGGGTAATTTGTTTTGTTTTGGTCTCTTTTTTTTTTTTGCTTATAGAAGTACATGCTCACAGTACAAAAATGCAAACATTAGAGAGTTACACAGAAAAGAATCTATTACAAGATTGGAGAATAAAAGAAAAAAGGAAATAAAGATAATAATCTGATTTATGTTTGTCTGGATTTCTTTTTTTTAAGCATAATATACTGATTCTACTTTTCTTAAATATAGTATCAAACTGTTACGCAACTCACTTTTTACTTCACAATATATCTTGTATATCTCTTCCCATCTCTATATAGATCTAACTCATTTAAAATATAGTACAGTATTCCATTAAAAGCTGAGTTCTTTTATCAGTTAAGAAATAACGTCATGGGCTTCCCTGGTGGCGCAGTGGTTGAGAGTCCGCCTGCTAATGCAGGGGATGCGGGTTCGTGCCCCGGTCCAGGAGGATCCCACATGCCGCGGAGCGGCTGGGCCCGTGAGCCATGGCCGCTGAGCCTGCACGTCCGGAGCCTGTGCTCCGCAAGGGGAGAGGCCACAACAGTGACAGGCCCGCATACCGCCAAAAAAAAAAAAAAAAAAAATTAAATAAAAAAGAAATAACGTCATGCTGAAATTGTACTACTGTCCTTAAAAGGCCCAAAGTGACATAATGTAGCAAAACTCACAAAATATTAAATGGCTTAAAAATTTGATGGGATCTAAAATTTTATTTTCTTTACCTCAGATAGGTCTTTATAGTAATGCAGATCTAAATTACAAACATGTTTATTTACCAAACATTTATTGAATGCCTGTTATGTGCTAAGTAGAATATCAGACATAAAATGATGCTAAGACAAGAGTCCTGCTTTTTAAAAAGCTCACCAATAACTAAGGGAGAGACATAGAAACAGACCAAAAGAAAAAAAAAAAAGATGATTAAGGTACTAAAGAAACAGAAGAAAGAGCCATTATCTCTGCTTGGGAAAAGTGGGAAAGACACCTCTACAAAGGAGGCAACAGATGAGCAGGATCTTGAAGAATGAGTAGTAACTTGCCAGGTAGAGAAGAGACTGAGCATATGTACAATGGTAGGGAGTCATAATGAGACCTGGCCAATCCAGGGAATAGTAGCACTGGAGGTAAGGAACAAGGCAGAAGTGGTGAGGAGCGAGGCTGGAGACAGATACTGGGCCCAGACTATGACGGGTTTCTATACACGCAATACTACGGGGTTGGTCCTTATCGTATAGGCAATAGGGAACAAGCAGAGCCCTTTAGGCAGAGTAAGATTTGCTATTTAGGTGGATAACTCTGGCAATGGCCAGAGTAGAGAGGGTTTGATGGCAGGGAGACCACTGAGGAATCTGTTTTAATGGTCCAAACAAAAGATGGTAGAGTATTTGAGATTACTGTATTTCTACACATACATATCTGTATGTTTAAAAATGCACAGAAAATGTCTGGCAATATATACACCAAACAGAAACAGTGGTTACGTGAGAGAAGTAGAATTGGGAGAGAAGAAACAGGGGATTTTTTACTTTATAAACTTCTAAAGGGTCTGAATTTTTTTTTAAAGCATTCATTACTTTTATAACAATAATAATTTTTAAAAGAATAGGGCTTCCCTGGTGGCGCAGTGGTTGAGAGTCCGCCTGCCGATGCAGGGGACACGGGTTCGTGCCCCGGTCCGGGAAGATCCCACATGCTGCGGAGAGGCTGGGCCGTGAGCCATGGCCGCTGAGCCTGCGCGTCCGGAGCCTGTGCTCCGGAACGGGAGAGGCCACAACAGTGAGAGGCCCGCGTACCGCAAAAAAAAAAAAAAAAAAAAAAAAGGTAGTGAAGGTGCACAATGAGCAGTGACAGTGGGGATGGAGAAGATGGCTAGATCTGAAAGAGATTTCAAAGGTCATAATACGAGTTGGTAATTTGGAAAGAGCAGAGTAAAGGTTAATTACAGAAGAAAATAATAAAGCCGTAAGTCAGAATACAGAAATAAGGAAGGAGAGGCAAGCTGGAGAAGAGACTAAAAAATAAATTAAAAAAAAATCAGTTTGAGACACATTAAAGTGTCTGAAGTACTTATTAGATACCCAGGTAAAAATTTCCACAACTAGATAGAAATGCAAATCTAAAGACAAGGAAGGAAGCCAGAGTTAACATATTTGGAAATAACTGGCAAATAAAATATAGTTAAAGACATAAACCAAGGCTGGTACCTAGTATGTGCTGCAGGACCTTCCATATTACCTCCAAATCATCTTCTTGTTATATCTGGAAATTGCGTGGGCCAATTTTAACTAGTATTCAACTATGGACAATATACTCAAATAATTACTCAAAGTCTCTTGCTTTTCACTAAAAATATTAAAAATTAAAGCTACTTTGGAAGCTATAGTTAAAAAGACATAATGATGTATGGTCTGGTGGTATCTTTTATAACTCTAAATCCATACCTATGCTTACGCTCAAATTCACTTTAATTTTGAATTGCTTTGATCTTTATAATTTATCTCTAGATTACTTTGTTTCTATTACTTTGCAAATCTTACAACAGCTTTTGACCAAAAGCAATATAATTCTGACCTGAAGTAACGATAATGCTTTAATAATCTTCCTCTTAAAAGCAGAGGTTAAAGAAAAATCTCTCTGAAGGCATCTGAAATTAAGGTACTTTGCTCTTGATCAGTCATGCACATCAAGACCAATTTATCTCTCCAATTAGTTTTCTCAGTGCACATTCTATGAGATTGGACAGGCAGGCTGAATGCAAAGATTCCACATGGAGGTGTATTATAAGGGAGACTAAAGAAAGTTCCCAGATAGAAAGTAAACAACTGCTGTATGAATAAACTGAAAGAAAACATGATACTACCTAGCAGCCTCAGGAGCAAAGGGAAAGTGATCTTATATTAAAAGGAGAGGGATGGGAGGCTAAACAGGGCATGTGCTTCAGGAAAATGACTTTCCAGATCATCCTACAGAGCAGCATCTCAAGAGATAAGCATTTCATATCTCAACCCTTCCACCTGGGCCACAGTACAATATAATGGAAACGCAAAGGCCTCACTGTGCTGTAAGTATGGGTCACAGATTTAACACTACTTCCCTTTTCTCCCTGTAGTCCCGCTATGCCACTCAGAATCTCAACTGAGTGCCCATCTCCCTCATCTTTTACTTATGCTGCTATAATATAAGTAGTCTGGCCAAAAGAAATGTAAGCCCGCTGCTAAAGACCTAGTACCTTCTCTAATGGATGGGACTCATAACATCCTACGGGCTTCAATTTCTGATCAGCCAGAATGGATTTTACCTTTTATGTATCCATTTATTTTTAAAATTCCCCTTGCACTTGTAAAGGCCTCCTGGCATGGTCTACTTTCTTAGCAGCACAATACCAAAACCAGTTTTATTGTAAAATAAGAATAATCTTAAAAAGCCACAGATAGCATATTCCTAAACATGTACTCAAGTTGCAGAGATTTATTAAACAAGGTTTTGTTTTGTTTTTAAATGTTCTACGTCACTCTTCCCTCAAGGGCTTCTTCTGGAAGACATAAACTGTCCTCAGGGTATTAAGTAATTCAAATAAGTTAATTCCTAACTGTCTCACCTAACCATCTTCACCTTCACCCCATCTCAACAAAGGAATCCCCCAAATCTTATACACTCTAAAGCACTAAACTAATATTTACAAGGAAAGAGGACACACTGGAACAGCTTAAACAGGAGGAGAAAATGGTAACAGAGTATAATAAAGCAGTGATGGCCATAATAATCAATGCTGTTGCCTGACACTCAGACATTGTGTTGAGAACTTCACATATATCATCTCATTTAATCAGGAGGCATGATATCTTGACAGTGCTTTCCATGTTGAGGCAGATTCTTTTTTCTTTATTGAGGTATAATTTAAAAACAGTAAAATGCACGGGTCTTAAGTATTCAGTTCAATGAGTTTTAACAAGAGACTTCCCTGGTGGTCCAGCGGTTAAGAATTCTCCTTCCAGTGCAGGGGATGCGGGTTTGATCCCTGGTCAGGGAACTAAGATCCCACATGCCGCAGGGCAACTAAGCCCGCGAGCTTCAAATACTGAGCCCGAGTGCCACAACTACAGATCCCGCACGCTCTGGAACCCGTGCACCACAACTAGAGAGAAGACCAAGTGCTGCAATGAAAGATCCTGAGTGCCACAACTAAGACCTGACACAGCCAGAAATAAATTAAAAAAAAGAAAGAAAGTAGACAAGCAACACCATCACCCCAGAAAGTTCTCCTTTCCAGTTAATACCTCTATCCTGACCACCTGAGGCAACCACCGTTCTAATTTCTACCACAATAGATCACTTTTGCCTTTTCTTGAATATCACATAAATGGAATCATTCAGTATATATTCTTTTGGACGCTATATTTCTAAGATTCATCCATGTTTTGCTGTACCAGTAGCTCTTTTCTTTTTATTGCTAAATTTTTTTCTCTTGGATGTACACCTTGGAGTAGAACTGGGTCATAGGGCGAGGTATATGTTTAATTTTATAAGAAATTGACAAAGTGGTTGTATCATTTTATATACTATTAGCAGCAATGTACTAGAGTTCTAAATGTTCTACATTCTTACCAATATTTTATCAGTATTTTTAATTACAGCCATTCTGATAGGCATGATACCTTGTAATTTTATAATGCATTTCCTTGATAACCAACAATGGTGAGCACCTCTTTATGTGTTTATTGGACATTCCAATATCTTCTTTTCTGAAGTATCTGTTCAAGGCTTTTGACCATGTTTTACATTAAAGTTGTCATTTTATACTTATATATTCTGGATTTGAGTCGTTTGCCAAACAAACAAACTGGAAATATTTTTTTTCCTATTTGTGGTTTGCCTTTTCATTTTTTTTTAAATGATGATGATTTTATTTTTATTTATTTATTTATTTTTGCCACACCGCACAGCTTGCAGGATCTTAGTTCCCCAACCAGGGATTGAACCTGTGCCCACGGCAGTGAAAGCACGGAGTCCTAACCACTGGGCGGTTGGGGAATTTCCTGCCTTTTCATTTTTCTTAACACTGTCATCAGTGAGAAGAATTTTAAATTTTTGAAAAGGCCAATTTAGAATTTTTTCTCTTACAGTTAAGTGCCTATTGTGTCCTAGGAAATCTCTGTCTACCCCAAAATTTCAAAGATATTCTTAGATGTTTTCTTCTAGATGTATAGTTTTAGCTCTTACATTTAGGTAAATGATCCATCTCAAATTAATGTTTATGTATGCTATGAGAATATTTCATGATTTTCCCCCCATTCAGACATCTAGATGTTCCAGCACCATTTGTTGAAAAGAGTTTCCTTTCCCCACTGAACTGCATTGGTACTTTTGTCAAAAACCAAATGACAAAATACATATAGATATATTTCTGGACTTTCTATTCTGTGATTTTGTTTTTAAAGCAAGTATCTCAAATTTAAATCTAATAATAATAAAATTTAGAAGAATTTGGTGGTAGTATGCTAATAAAAAAAACCTTCAATGAAATATTGCAGCAAGCTACTGCTGGATCCTAAATTAAAGTTAGATAATACTATTCTAACTGATGTGTAAAGTGTCATACTAAGAACAATTACATCTATAGTAAATCATGGATATTTTTGGATTTAATATTTACGATTTCAATCATCTGTGCTATCTCTAAACATCCATGATTTATAAAGCCATAATTTTGCTAAGGAACAAATTTCAATCATTTGTGCTCTGAGGCTTGTACACACATGTGAGTAACTTACCAAATGAATAACCCTAGTTGAATCTTCAGCATCCATATCTCAGCAAGGTTCACGGCCCATCCTCATGTTCTCATTTCAGGAGTAAAATTATATGTTATACTGGTATTTCTCAACCCATGGAGATTCACAATGGTTTTGGACCATATTAATCAAGAATGTCAATGGCTTACTATAATAATAACGTTAAAGAATACTTTTTATAATAAAAAGATGAATTTTAAAATGTGCAAAGGACTTGGATATTTATCCAAAGAAGATATACAATCCCACTCCTGGGCATATATCCAGAGAAAACCATAATTAGAAAAGATCCATGCACCCCAACGTTCATTGCGGCACCATTTACAATAGCCAAGACATGGAAGCAACCTAAATGTCCACTGAGAGATGAATGGATAAAGAAGATGTGGTATATATACACAATGGAATATTATTCAGTCATAGAAAAAAATGAAATAATGCCATTTGCAGCAACATGGATTGACCAAGAGATTGTCATACTGAGTGAAGTAAGACAGAGAAAGACAAATATCATATAATATCGCTTATATGTGGAATCTAAAAAAAAATTGGTACAAATGAACTTATTTACAAAACAGAAATAGAGTCACAGACGTAGAAAACAAACTTATGGTTTCCAGGGGGGAACGGGGGGGAGGGACAAACTGGGAGATTGGGATTGAGATATATACACTACTACATATAAAATAAATACCTAATAAGTACCTACTGTATAGCACAGCGAACTCTACTCAATACTCTGTAATGGTCTATATGGGAAAATAATCTAAAAAAAAGTGGAGATATGTAAAACTGATTCACTTTACTGTGCACCTGAAACTAACAACATTGTAAATCAACTATACTCAATAAAAATTATTTTAAAAAATTTAAAAAAAGAAGATATACAAATGGCCAATAACCACATTAAAAGATGTTCAACATCATTAGTCATTAGGAAATGCAAATCAAAATCATGAGATGCCACTTCACACCTACTAGGACAACTATAGTCAAAACACAGACAATAACAGCTGTTGGCACAGATGTACAGAAATTGTAACCCTCAAAAATTGCTGTAAATTTTTGGGAATTTTTTACATTGGGAATGTAAAATAGCACAGCCAACTTTGAAAAAGCTTGGCAGTCTCTCAATAAGTTAAGCATAGAGAATTACCATATGATCCATCAATTCCACTCCTAGGCATATACCCAAGAGAAGTGAAACCATGTGTCCACACAAAAGCTTGCACATGAATATTCACACCAGCATTATTCATAATAGCCAAAAAGTGGAACCAACCCAAATGCCCATCACCTGATGAATGGATAAACAAAATGTGGTATATCCATACAATGGATTACTACTCAGCCATAAAAAGAAAGGAAGTATTGATACCTGCTACCTTATGCTAAGTGAAAAGGCCACATAATATAATTCTAAATCTACAGAGACAGAAGGTAGATCTGTGTTGTCATGGATTTGGGGAGGAAGGAATGGGGAGTGACTGCTAATAGCTACAGGGTTTCTTTTGGGGGTAATAAAAATGTTCTAGAATCAGAGAGTGGTGATAATTACACAACCTTGTGAATATACTAAAAACCATTCAATTGTATACTTTAAAAGGGTGAATTATATTGTATATGAATTATTTTAATTAAAAAATACTTCTTGATGGTTGATAATAAAAAAATGTGAGACACAAGAATGACTGAAACAGGATGCTATGGAATATTTAAAAAGTATGAAATATTTTCTACCGTAAAATTTTAAAAACCAACAATTTCTATAGTAGCTGAAAGATACATAATCTTTTTCTTGTTTGGTGACTAAAACAAAATGTTTATTGAACCAAAGCCATACCTAGGTAATGAAGAACAAGTCAAAAATCATGAAAACATGCTGTTCTAATTTTTTTACTATTACTATCACAGTTACTGTATACTGAATTCATTCAGTAGATTAAAAAAATCTGTAAAAGCAATCAATACTGATGAAACATCTAAAGCAAATTCATAGCCTGAAGAGATTTATGTGATCTTTTTCTACTGCACTTCTAATGGCTTCCAGCTTTAACAAATTGCACAACTCTAGACCTACAGCCATTTCTGTTGTAGTTATGTGGAAAGTAGCCAGAATAGTTCCTGCTAAAACAGCTTTACAATTTGTCATTTTACTGGTAAGATTCATAGAACATTTGAAAATTTGCAAAATAAATTTATAAGAATAAAAGAAGATTTAAATATATATATATATTTAAGTGTCACTGTTCATTAGGTTAAGTAAGTTATCATGACACATTGTTGAAGTCTGAGGAAGAAAACTCCTAAAGCCCTTTATGTTTGCTGGCTCCAGCGGAGAGAATCACAGAGACTATAATAGAAGAGAGAGGGGGAGAGAATATCTGTACCTACTTCATCACTTGCAAAAACAGCCACAAATTCCAGCGCTCTTCCAATTCATATAACACTAATGTTATTTAAGTGGGATATTATCCAAATTGTTGGAGCATAAAATTTCCCCCCTAAAACCTTAATTTTTATCCTGTTTGGTAACACCCAGCTTAAACTGCCTATCCACAAACAATAACGTAAGGTTACGGAGCCATTCTACTCAGTTGGATATTCTGATAGAGTTGAATTGTCAACTGGTTTTGATATTTAGGTAAGGGGAAAAAATATACAAATTTCTACCTATAAATAAAAATGATTTTTTTTCAGGCAAGGCTTTACTGGGGCTAAAAATGATTTTCAAATATTGCAGTATATACATATTACATACTTATTAAATGTATATTTATATTTAATTAAATAACATATTCTACAGTTTTACTGACATATACTTTATATATCACAAAATTTACCATTTTAAGTATACAGTTCAATGATTTTTACTAAATTTTACAGTTGTGCAACCACCACCATAAAAAGTTCCCTCATGCCTGTTTGAAGTCAATCTCCACTCCTACCCACAGCCCCAGGGAACCACTGATCTGCCTTTTGTGTCTATAGTTTTACCTATTTCATAAATTTCATATAAATGGAATCATACAATATGCTGTCTTTTTTTTTTTAAGGAAATATAATACACTCCTTGGCTCAACTGTAAGTATTGATGATAATTTATTTTTTTTAATATTTATTTAGTTATTTGGCTGTGCCAGGTCTTAGTTGTGGCAGGTGGGCTCCTTTAGTTGCATCAGGTGGGCTCCTTAGTTGCGACTTGCCGGCTCCTTAGTTGTGGCATGCAAACTCTTAGTTGCAGCATGCGTATGGGATCTAGTTCCCTGGCCAGGTATTGAACCTGGGCCCCCTGCATTGGGAGCACAGAGTCTTAACCACTGCGCCACTAGGGCAGTCCCCAATATGTTGTCTTTTTTTTTTTTTAATTTAATTTTTGGCTGTGTTGGGTCTTCGTTGCTGCACGTGGGCTTTCTCTAGTGGCAAGCTGGGGCTATGCTTTGTTGCAGTGCGCAGGCTTCACATTGCAGTGGCTTCTCTTTGTTGCAGAGCATGGGCTCTAGGCACACGGACTTCAGTAGTTGTGGCTCACAGGCTCTAGAGCGCAGGCTCAGTAGTTGTGGCACACGGGTTTAGTTGCTCCGCGGCATGTGGGATCTTCCCGGACCAGGGCTCAAAACCATATCCCCTGCATTGGCAGGCGGATTCTTAACCACTGCGCCACCAAGGAAGTCCCCAATATATTGTCTTTTGTGTCTTGTTTCTTGCACTTGGCATAAAGTATTTGAGGTTCATTTATGTTGTTGCATGTACTTATACTTCGTTCCTTTTTAGTGCTAAGAAGTGTTCCATTATGTGGATATATCACCATTTATTTATTCATTCACCTATCTTTGGACTGTTTCAAATTTTTTGCTATTGTGAATAATATTGCTATGAACACTTTCATACAAGTCTTTGTATAGGCATATGTTTTCATTGCTCTTGGGTAAATATCTAGGAATGGAATTGATGGATCATATAGTAAGTATATGTTTAACTACACAACTGTTTTCCAAAGTAGCTATACTATTTTAATGCCTGGGAGCAATATATGCATTTTCTCTACATTCTTGCCAACACCTGATATTGTAAGTCTATGTGAGTATAGCCATTCTAGTGGATATAAAGTAGTATCACACTGTGGTTCTAATTTGTGTTTTCCCAATGACTAATGATGCTGAGTATCTTTTTATGTGCCTTCTTTGATAGCTAATTCATAAACCTTCTTTGATGAAGTGACTATTCAAGTCCTTTGTCCATGTTTTAATTGAGTTGTTTGTCCTATTATTACTGAGTTATAAAAGTTCTTTATAAGTTCTGGATACCAAACTTTAAGAGATAAATGACCTGCAGTCATTTGGCTTATCTTTCCGTTTTGTTAATGATAACTTTTGAAGAGCAAACATTTTAAGAAGTCCAATCTATCAGTTTTTTTTTTATTGATCATGCTTTTGAAGAAATCTTTGCCTAACTCAAGTTCTGTTTCCTTCTAGAATTTTTATAATTTTACCTCTTACATTTAGATCTCTGATCCATTTTGAGTTAATTTTTTATTTGGCATGAGGAGAGGGTCTAGGTTGTTTGTTTGTTTTTCATATAGATGCCTGATTTTCCCAGCACCATTTGTTGAAAAGATTATCCTTTCCCCATTGAATTGCATTGGAACTCTTGTTGAAAGTCAACTGACCAAAATTATGTGAGTTTATTTCAGGATTCTCTATTGTCTTTCACTGATCTACATTTCAACCTTCATGCCAATATTATATTATCTTAATTACCGTAGCTTTAAAAATGTCTTGAAATTGGGTAGTATAAGTCCCTCTAACCTTACTGTTCTTTCTCAAAACGGTTTTGGCTATTCTAGATCCTTTGCATTTCCATATAAATTTTAGAATGAGCTTGTCAGTTTTTTTGTTTTGTTTTTTGGGGTTTTTTTTTTTTGTGGTACGTGGGCCTCTCATTGTTGTGGCCTCTGCCGTTGTGGAGCACAGGCTCCAGACGCACAGGCTCAGCGGCCATGGCTCACAGGCCCAGCCACTCTGCGGCATGTGGGATCTTCCCGGACCGGGGCATGAACTTGTGTCCCCTGCATTGGCAGGCGGACTCTCAACCACTGCGCCACCAGGGAAGCCCAAGCTTGTCAGTTTTTACAAACAAGTCTACTATGATTTTAATAGGAATTGCATTTAATCTACAGATCAATTTGGAGAGATCTTAACAATAATTAGTCTTCTAATCCACAAACATGGTATATATCTCCATTTATTTAGGTCTTCTTTAATTTCTCTCAGAAGTATTTTGGAGTATTTCACTATATGTGTGTGTAGGTTTTTAAACTCAAAAGAAGCATCACTAAAAGCATCACAGATTATTTAGACAGATTCAATATGAAGGTTAATATATATTACATATCCAACAATTTAATTTTATAATTTGGGCAATGCCTGGGATTTCCGCTACCCTCCCCTCACCCATTGTGGCTCTGGCAGTAGTTTTGAAAACCAATGCACAATGTACACCATCAGAATTGTTACTGCTGAAACTGACAAAGGACTAATCTTCAAAATACACAAGCAGCTCATGCAGCTCAATATCAAAAAAAACAAGCAACCCAATCCAAAAATAGACATTTCTCCAAAGAAGATATACAGATTGCCAACAAACACATGAAAGGATGATCAGCATCACTAATCATTAGAGAAATGCAAATCAAAACTACAATGAGATATCATCTCACACTGGTCAGAATGGCCATCATCAAAAAATCTAGAAACAGTAAATGCTGGAGAGGGTGTGGAGAAAAGGGAACACTCTTGCACTGCTGGTGGAAATGTAAATTGATACAGTCACTATGGAGAAGAGTACGGAGGTTCCTTAAAAAACTAAAAACAGAACTACCATACAACCCAGCAATCCCACTACTGGGCATATACCCTGCAAAAACCATAATTCAAAAAAAGTCACGTACCACAATGTTCACTGCAGCTCTATTTACAATAGCCAGGACATGGAAGCAACCTAAGTGTCCATCGACAGATGAATGGGTAAAGAAGATGTGGCACATATATACAATGGACTATTACTCAGCCATAAAAAGGAACGAAATTGAGTTATTTGTAGTGAGGTGGATGGACCTAGAGTCTGTCATAGAGTGAAGTAAGTCAGCAAGAGAAAAACAAATACTGTATGCTAACACATATATATGGAATCTAAAAAAAAATGGTTCTGAAGAACCTAGGGGCAGAACAGGAATAAAAATGCAGACGTAGAGAATGGACTTGAGGACACGGGGAGGGGGAAGGGTAAGCTGCGATGAAGTGAGAGAGTGGCATGGACATATATACACTACCAAATGTAAAATACATAGCTAGTGGGAAGCAGCTGCATAGCACAGGGAGATCAGCTCTGTGCTTTGCAACCACCTACAGGGATGGGATAGGGAGGGTGGGAGGGAGATGCAAGAGGGAGGGGATATGGGGATATATATATATATGTATATGTATAGCTGATTCACTTTGTTATAAAGCAGAAACTAACACACCATTGTAAAGTAATTATACTCCAATAAAGATGTTAAAAAAAAAAAGAATTGTTACTGCTGAGAATACATTTTACGTAAGAGGGTTTTTAAAGCAGAAAAGAACAACCACAGGGAACAGACAATCCCGATTTTGTTATTTTGAGTGGGAATTAAATAAATTTTTTAGATATCAATGGTGTATTTAATTTGAATAGTTCTGATTAATAACTGCTGCTTATCTTCTCACACAAGGAACAGATTTCCACACCATCCTGGGTACTAACAATAACAACCACTTCTGTAAAGCTTACTACGTGTTAGGTACTCTTCTAAGCACTTTAAAGATATGCACTCATTTAATCTTAATAACAACTCTAAGAGGTAGGGAATATTATCCCCAGCTTACACATGAGGAAACTCAAGTCTAGAGAAGTTAAGTAACTTGTCCAAGGTAATAGAAGTAGTGGAGCCAGAATTCAAATGTAGGCAGTTTAGTTGCTGAATCCATTCTCTTAACCACTCTGCAGCAAGAGAGAGCAGAGCATTTCATATACAAGTATTTTTAGACCTCTGCTTCCAGTAATGGAAGACTGGGTAACTCAGATGAACCCTCCCAGACAGCTAGAAAAGCTGTCGATTTTAAAAAATTGAATTAAATACAGATAATTAACAAAGGGTAGAGAATTACCAGGCCACAGTCTAAAGATGGCAGAGAGCAGAGAAGTAAGCCACACCTGGGGCTTCTTTCACTATAGGGACATTTGACAATTCTGGAAAAGATAGCTAGGAGGCTGTTCAGTATTTTTGCCAGTTTCATAAGGCTACTGGAACAAAAGTTGAAGTCCAAGTCCTGTCAAGAGTGAGAGCCTGGCAAAACCCTCAGGATTGGACTGGGACTCTGAAAGCTGCATCTTAGGAATAAGGGTGAACCAGAAATAAACTGAAACTTTCATGGACTGCAGTCCAGTTTCAAGTCATCCGGGTAGACCAGAAAATTTCAATCCCTGAAACTGAATTAAGGTGATCCTGTCCTACCAATGCTTCTTCCAGGCATCTAAGGGCAAGGAAAATCCTCTATGAAGGGATATAATATTATCTGAGATTTTAAGCTATTTCTACAATTTTTCAAATAAAGTATCTGGCACATAGTGAAAGAAAATCAGGCATAAGAGAAAAGACGATATGAACATGATGCAGCAGAAAAAAACATGTTAAAAACAGAAACAGGGACGTTCTAGATATTGGGATTATCAGAGAAAGACTTTAAGATAACTACTTTATTTTCAAAGAGATAACAGATTATATTTAAACTTTTGGCAGAGAATTCAAACCTATAAATAATACGAGAGATGTGAAAAATAAATAGAAATTCAAGAATTAAAAAATGTTTCAAAGGGGTGAAATCACACAGTGTATGTTCTCTGGCCACAATGCAATTATGTCAGAAATCATTGATAAAAAGATAATTTTCATATGTTTTAAAATTAAGAAATACATATCTAAATGGAATAAATATACCTCTAAATCAAAGAGGAATAGTGGAAATTAGAAAATATTTTTGAACTAAATTATAAAAAAAATAATGCTATAGTATGCAGTTAAAATTGTACTTAGAGAGAGGTTTATAGACTTAAATGGATATGTTAGAAGAAGAAACATTAAAAATTAATGAGTTAAATACCTTATAAGAAGATACAAGAGGGACTTCCCTGGTGGTTCAGTGGTTAAGAATCCACCTGCCAGAGCAGGGGACACAGGTTTGTGCCCTGGTCCAGGAAGATCCCATATGCCACAGAGCAACTAAGCCCGTGTGCCACAACTACTGAGCCTGTGCTCTAGAGCCTGCGAGCCACAACTACTGAGCCCATGTGCCACAGCTACTGAAGCCCGTGCACCTAGAGCCTGTGCTCTGCAACAAGAGAAGCCACTGCAATGAGAAGCCCGCACACCGCAACGAAGAGTAGCCCCCACTCGCCAAACTAGAGAAAACCCACACGCAGCAACAAAGACCCAACACAGCCAAAAATAAGTAATTAAAAAAAAAAGAAGATACAAGAATTAAAAAAAATAATATGGGGCCAAAGAAAGTTGAAAGAAGGCTGTAAAGAGCAGAAATGAATGAACCAGAAAACAAACAGTAGAGAAGATCAACAAAGCCAGAGGCTGGTTCTTCACAAAGACTAATAAAATTGATAAATCCCTGAGGAATCCAATAGAGGGGCAAAAAGAAAGGTAGCCAGTGTTATGAATTAAAAAATGGATGTTACAACTGATTCTGCACATATTAACAAGCTAATAAAAGGATTTTATGAAATCTTTATGCCAATAAATTTGAAATTTTTGATGTAATAAATTCCTAGAAAAATACAACTTACCAAAAGCTAACACAAGAAGAAACAAGAAATGTGAATAGTTATGGAATGGTTTAAAAAATTGAATTTGTAATTAAACTATTAAAGATATGAAATTTGTAATGAAAATTCTTCTCACAAAGAAAAATCCAAAATCAGACAGCTTTATCAGCAAATTCTTCCAATCACTGAAGGCAGAAATAATTCTAATTTTTACACAAATTATTCCAGAGAATGATAAAAGAGGGACAATTCCTTAACCTGTTTTATAAAGCCAGCAATAAAGGAAAAGTATAGACTAAAAATATAAGAAAAGAAGGAAAAACATAATTAATAAACATAATTAATGTCAGAATGGTGGTTAAGTTTAGGCAGGAGGGAAGAAGTTGTAATTGGGAAAGGGCAGGTGGGTTTCTGGGGGCTGACAATGTTGTTTCTTGACCTCAGTGGTAGTTTCCACTCATTTGCTTTATAATAAGTCATTAAGACACACATCTCTGTTTTTTACACTTTGCTGTATATATATTACAATTCACACTAAAATTTTTATTGAAATTTATGGGACCAGTTTCACTTAATGAGAGAATGGCATAAATATTTGTTGACTCTCATCCTTAGATTTCAGTAATATTCTTGACTCTGTCTTTACTTACTCTAACAGACTTACAACTTGCATTTCTTGGAGATTATTTTTTAGAGGTTAATCCTTTAATGTTTACTAGTTTCCAAATTCCACTAACATATTATACTGGAATCAACAGTTACAATTACTCTTTTAAATAAAGGCATATTCTTGAATACTCTATACTCCCTAACTTGGGGCATTGTTTTTAAAATCCAAAATTTCATCTTGGGTTATAACACACAAAGATTAACCAATGATCTGTATGTCTGCAAGGTGTACAATATTAAGACAAATGAGATGAGTACAGTTCATCTGGGACTAAATAAACATCAACTCAGCAGTTTTTCTGGGAACTTTCACATCTGTTTCCTAACACTGATTATTTTAATCTATTTGTCTTCAGTCTTTGTCTACCCAGCCCTCATTCAAAAGCATCTGTCAAAAAAAAAAAAAAAAAAAAAAAAAGCATCTGTCTAGATGTAAATAGCTTTTATAGTAACAGGATATTTGATTTAATGATCTGAAATATGAATGATCTTTTATTAGGACCAAGCCATTTTATTTCTTCTCTATAACCATAGTAAAAGGAACAGCTAAGTGAACATATTGTACATCAAATTTTATTTTGACAGCAATTATAATGCCTATACTGAAATACTGCTCCTATCCACCTTTCTAAATTCTTTTTAACATCCCCTTTAGGGTAAACACTAAGCATCAAAATAAAGCAGACTAAAACAATTCTGCCTCAAATTATGGAGACCCAAACTTTGGTCTATACACTGTTACCAATTTGATTAACTTAAATAAAAGTAGTATTTCTATCATAAAGTTTCTTACTTTTGGAACATGAGGATTAAATTCCACAGCTCTATGAATTGCTTCCACAGCATTAATTTCTGCTGTGCTTAACCCTCTTCTGGAGGCTGTTTCTGGAGAAAATCTGTAAGAAAACCACAAAATGAAGAAATAAATATTTAAATAAATAAGTATTTTAATCAATTAATTAACTGAGATCGTAATCTAGCCCCCTAAATCAGAGGTTTCTGGTGATGGCTAAAGTCAAAGCCAAATGGCTACTAAACATAAAAGTAAAGCCTTTGGTTCAACACATAAAGGAAGGCAGCACAAGAAATGGAAATATTCAAGTTAAGGTGAAGAAAGCCTTCAGAAGTCCATTAAAGGCACACTTTGGGCAAAGTAATAAAATAAGAAATGCCACACAGGGACATCTAGAGAATCTCATGAAATAGAAGTACATTCTTATCAAATTTTCACTGTTCACAGACTGTGAACAGTCCATTCTAATTCATATCAAGCCACAGTAATCTAAGGTGAAAGAAAGCAGTTGCCATTTGGTTGGTTTATGAATAACTTACCTGTGGAATAAAGAGAAATTCATTAAGGACAGCCAAAAATACAAGGAAATCAGAATAACTCAGAATTATAATCTCAAAACAGGTAACATGAAACCTATTTCCCTACCACATATCTTACCATTACCGTCATAGCTACTATGTACTGGATATACTTTCTATCTAGCATTGCTTTGGGCATTTAACACATATAATCCTCACACAACCACCCTACAGTATTATTCTCATTTTACAGATAACAAAGAAACTCAAACTCATTAACTTGACCAAAGTTCCATAGCTGGTATGCTGTAGACTTTGAATTTGAATCCAAGTTTACTTAGCTCTAAAAACCTTGCTCTTTCCACTACACATAGTAAGAAGCTTCTAAGCCCCATAAGATCAAGGGTTATTCAGCAGGAAGTAGGGGGGAAAAAGCATTGTTTAAAGTCAGTGGATGAAAAACAATATTGAGTTTAGCAGTCTTTCTAAACTATTATAGTTTTCATAACTACTTACTTATCTGAAACAGTCCTTGTCTTCAATAGTGCTGCTGTATAACAGATGGCTGCTGACTTTGGAAGGCTTATATCTATAATAATAATTTTTAATTTAGGTAAGAATCACAAAAATATCTTAAGACAATTTCTAATAAGAATAATTCATAGTTCTAATTCAACGGATATAATATAGTAGTAAAAGCACATGGACATATAATTGGAAAACCTGAGTCTGAATCTTGATTCTACTATTTACCAGCTATGCATCCTTGAACTAGCACAACTTCTTTAACCTCAGTTTTCCCAAAATAGAGAAATGGTACTTTTCTAGCAGAGATTAAATTAAACCATGTCTGTGAAAGCCCTCATACAATGGTAAAAAGTACTCAACAAATGCTTATAAGAAGCTGCTTATAATAATACTATCCAAGGAAAAAGCCATTGTATAGATAGAACTATGTAAAAACTCCACCTATTCACAGAGAAAAACTAAGATTAAGAAAAAAAAAATTAACACATATAATAAAGTCCCACCAGGGACTTCCCTGGTGGCCCAGTGGGTAAGACTCCACACTCCCAATGCAGGGGGCCTGGGTTCAATCCCTGGTT
Organism: Phocoena phocoena; assembly: GCF_963924675.1. Taxonomy (NCBI): domain Eukaryota; kingdom Metazoa; phylum Chordata; class Mammalia; order Artiodactyla; family Phocoenidae; genus Phocoena; species Phocoena phocoena. The sequence goes on from NC_089219.1 coordinate 99,458,169, forward strand.
GGGGAACTAGATGCCACAAGCTTGCCGCAACTAAGAGTGCACATGCTGCAACTAAGAGGCCCACATGCCACAACTAAAGATCCTGCGTGACACAATGCAGATCCCACATGCCGTGACTAAGACCCGGCACAGCCTAAATAAATAAATGTTAAAAAAAATTAATAGTAGTTAAGTCCAGGTGATATAATCATGGGTGGTTTTCATTTTTTTCTTCTTCCGGTGTTTTTGCATTTTCTAAATTTTCTTAAATGATGATTCTTTATAAAATAAAAAGAAATTAAGAACTACAATGAAATTAATTATATGAGTTCTTTCTTAAAGAATGACCAAAATAATGTTATTGGCAGAGTAAGACTACAGAACTCTCTTTCCAGATTCCAGAGTTATACCAGCAAATGGAGAACTAAAGAAGTAAACTTGCTTTTAACTTTTTCAGGATTCTAGAAGGGTAAAAACTGGGGACTCATAAAAATAACTGAAAACACAGAAGCATATCCAAGTTGCTAGTTTTATTTTATTTTTAATGAATAGGTCCTATCTGATTTTTCATATTCAGTCCCTAAGCTTGTTCATCATAAGTATCATAAGCAGGCCATGCATCTGATAAGTAACATATGGAAAGAATTTCTCACAAATTTCTCCATGAGCCTGTACTACTCTAAAGCACTTCCTAAGAATTCCAGATGTTTAAAAGAAATAAACTTCTCTTTCCAAGTGTAACAAATTTCAAACTTTCCAAGTCATGGAGATTCCCAAGCTAATGGGTAGGAGCTTACAACAGGAGAGTGTGAATAAGTGACTTAAATGTGTTCTAATACAGTGAAAGATATGACCAGAAATATTATGCTAGTTAGGATGTTTCCAGCTTGGGGTTAAAAGCTGATGCCTCACTCAGAATGAGGAGAAAGGCTATGCTTCTCAAAAATTCTCCCAACTCCATTTGTGGTAAACTGGAACTGTTATCGTATAATAATAAAAATAGCCAACATATATTGACTTCTTACTTACTGTTGGGAGACTAGTAAACAAACAAATGGAATACCTAAGTTTAAGTTCAAGCTTGCCACTTACTGGCTAGAAGACCTTACCCAATCACTTAACCTTCTTCTACTCCAGTTTTCTTATTTACTAACTGGAAACAGTAAAAATACTGTACTTGTCCTACCACTTCACAAGATTGTTATAAGGATCAGATGAGATAATAAATTATACTTTGTAACTAAAAAGCATCGTAAAATGTTATTCTGAGTTACTCTTATATATACTCTAAGCAACTTCTGTTAGCCTTCCCTGCCACTCCAAAACAAATGAAGTGCATAGCACCCCATACTTTTCTATTACCCCACCTAACACGCTATGCCTCAATATAACTACTATTCATTTGTCTGTATGTTCCACTAAACAGTAAATTCTATGAGGGCTAAGTCCATGTCTTCTTATTCACCACTGTATTCCAAGCGCCTCACTCACATTAGGCGCTCAATAAAAAAATGAATATATCTTGAGAGAAGGAAAGTTCCTCCTTGCAGACTTTTGCTACCAAAAGTACTGATAAAGAAGATACTTAATAGCAACTTATATCCACAGATACTAGATACTGACTGGTAAGAATGCAAAGAGAAAATCACAGAAATACCAGAGTAGGATCACATTTATGATTACTTAATAGAAAAAAAATACTTTAACCATGCTATTAACTAAGAGAATTATCACTCACCATCATATTTTGCTAGAACTGCTTGGACATCTGCATAGGCCTGTAATTCTAAAAGTGATTCTAGGAGATTTTCATGGATGTTCAACATGGTAAGAGGGGGAAATTCTTTCATCAACTGTATATTAAAAAGAAAAAAGATTAAAATTATACAAAAGGAACTCAGAGCTGAATCAAATTCACTGAGGTAGAAATTCTTTTGTTTCTTAAAACTGTGGAGACTCAACCTCTAAGAAATCTATGTATATTAAATAAATATCTTGTTATAAAACTATCAATTAAAAAAACAGTGATTCTGGGGAATTTCTTGACGGTCCAGTGGTTAGGATTCGGCACTTTCTCTGCTGGGGCCCGGGGTTCAATCCCTGGTCAAGGAACTAAGACCCCGCAAGCTGGGCAGCATGGCCAATCAATCAATCAATCAATCAATGTTTAAAAAAAAAAAAAAAGGAAAACACATAGTGATTCTGCATTAACTTAACTGGCAACTTAAAACACATTCTGTTTTTGAAGGAATAAAGATAAAGGTTGAGTCATCAAATTTACTTACATCTCTCATTATTTTTACTGCTTCTCTTATTCTTCCTAATTTTCTTGCACACATTGCCAGTCTTCTTTTAATATACACCAGTACATTGGTATCTCTCCCTATTTAGAAAAACAACAAATGACACAAACTATCACTTTTATATTATGACCTGCTACTTCATTAACATATTACCTGTTAATTTTATTTGCTTACCTTGGGAGGTTCAATTAAAATTAAATTGTGTCAGAATGGAAAAATATTAATAATAGTTGAATTTGGGTGATGAACAATGAACGAAGGTTCATTATACTGCTCTATTTTTATAGATGTTTGAAGTTTTTTATATTAAAAGCTTAAAAAATATATATAGAGAGAATTACTTTTGCCTCTAACATTAAGTAATCGGAGTACAGTATATATAAAGTAATTTGTGTATACTTGGCAAGTAGATTTTACTATTGAAAGACATACATTAATAGGAAGAAATAACATTATTAAGTTTCTGCATAAATAATCTACTATTTTAATATTCTCTATTATCTTAGCTGACAAACAAAAGATATTCAAAACAAAATTTCCATGCTAGCATAAATTTTTGGTCAACAGCAAGTAACTAACAAACTACAAAACTACTTCTAGAAAGGGCTAACAAATATTTCTGGAACTATCTCATAACTATATCTGAGATTATACAAGGACAAATGGCATGACTTTTTTACAGATGTTTCATTAGTTCCAGACTGCAAAATTACATATTCCCACAGTTGTGTGTTATAACAACACGCATTAACGAAACATACTATATACATCAATATTTAGTTTAGAGAGAAAACATTATCCTAATTTTAATTTACACAAACAAAAGATTTAGAACTTAACTCCAGGAGATAATGCATTATATAAACATATTTCAATTTATTGCCCATTATCTGCCAAAATCATGAAACTAAAGCCCTCTGGCCACACAAAATAGCAGGAAGCAGCAGCATTACAGATTCTAATATCTTTGGTAAAAGTGTCTCGATCACAACTGGGAGAGTATGCCTGAGAGTGGAAAGAAAGGACCTCAGCTGCTATGGCCCATATGGTCTCAAACACATCATGGAGAAAAAACAACCAAAGAAATAGTCAATATCAAGTGTAAGGCTGGTTTTGTGCTGAAGGGCCACTCCCTGGCACTATATGGAGATATATACTGTCTGAAGAGCAAACCAAATGATATACCTCTACTATTGCTTGGGTAAGGGTGAGGATAAAGGTAATAGCTACTTATCATCACTAGAAGGTTCTCTTGAATCTTGAATACTTTTGAGTTGTGTTTCTCCAATGACCAGCCCAATTCTCATATGAAATAAATTATTGTTAAGTTTCAGAGCAGCACATCTCTCAATAACCAGAACAGATCTGTTCCCTTCCACAAGCATTCTCTAGCTAATATACATTTCTGTCTTGCTGACTTGAATAGATTTGTTATCTCTTGTGAAAAGGAGCTAACTTTTAAGTATTAAGTTTTTTAAATTGTTGTTGTTTTGTGTTTTACACATAAAACAGGCAGTTGCAGGAACTAAAAGCGGAAAATTAGTTCAAATTCACTTACTCAGTTGAGCTTCATGCTGAGGACTTTGGTGCTGGCACTGTTGTGACCGCCTGTAAATTGTTTCTCCTGCCTTGAGTGCCTGTTTAAATAACCTTTCAGCATCTACAATAGTTGTTGCTTCTTCCTCAGCCAGTAGAACATATGCAGTAGCACAGCTATAAAGAAAGCAAGCAAGGCAATTTTAAGTAAAATGGTAAGACAAGTATTTTCTTTGGGGTATGTCCCTTTACATCACATTTCCGTATCTTTCCCTACACTTTCTGTAATAGGGAAGAACATTTGTATTCTATTACAAATTAATCACTATATGGATGTTGCCTATAAGCTTAAATTATATATAATGACCCATCTCTCAGAACCCTGCCTCCCAGGTAATGAGCATTAAGCTAATATACTTCTGTTTAGCTCACAGGAAACATCTTGACCAGGCCCACCTGTGAATGACTGCAGGGAGGAAGAAATTAACACATCCCCTCTGGAGGCTGATGGGAACCAGAAAATAGTTTGACTTTACTCCCTCCCCTTTTAGTATAAAAGGAGACTGAATTCCAACTCAGGCAAGATGGTTCTTTGGGGCATGAGCCCACCATCTTCTCAGTTTGCTGGCTTTCTGAATAAAGTCGTTATTCTTTGCCCAACAACTCATCTCTTGATTATTGGCCTGTTGTGTGGCGAGCAGTACGAGCTTAAACTTGGTAATAAATTTTGGTTTTTCAAAAACACTATTTTTTGTTTTTATTTTGTTCTGTTATTGCTGTTAAACGCCTCTTGTGAAGGGGTATCTCATTGTGTTTTTCATTTTCATTTCCCTTATGATGAATGACACTGAGCATCTTTTCATGTATTTTTCGGTCATTTGTATGTCTTCCTTGAAGAAACAGACATTTCAAGTCTTTTGCCCATTTTTAATTGGTTGTCTTTCTGTCACTGAGTTGTAAGAGTTCTTTATATATTCTGGATAACTAGACCCTTATCAAATATGACATGCAAATATTTTCTCTCATCCTGTGGGTTGCGTTTTCAGTTTCTTGACAGTATCCTTTGATGCACAAAAGCTTTTAATTCTGATGAAGTCTATCTAATTTTCCTTTTTTGCTTGTGCTTTTGGTGTCATATCTAAGAAACCACTGCCAAATTGACAGTCATGAAAATTTGCTCCTATGTTTTCTTTTAAGAGTTTTATGGTTTTAGCTCTTAAATTTAGGTCTTTAATTTTTAATTGTGTATGGTGTGTGTTAAGGGTCTAACTTCATACTTTTGTATGTGGTTATCTAGCTGTTACCATTTGTTGAAAAGACTATTGTTTCCCCCACTGAATGGTCTTGGCACCCTTGTCAAAAATCAATTGACCACAGATGCATGGGCTTTTTTCTGGCTCTAAATTTGATTCCATCTAGATTAGATGGCTATTCCTATTATTTAATTACTGTAGGTTCATAGTAAGTTTTGAAATCAGGAAGTGAGTCCTCCTACTTTGTTCTTTTTCAAGATTGTTTTGGCTACTGGAGGTCTCCTGTAATTCCATATTTTAGGATCAGTTTGTCCATTTCTGCAAAACGGGCAATTGAAATTTTGATGGAGACTGCACAGAATTTGTAGATCAACTTGAGAAGTACTGCTATCTTAACAATAATAAGTCTTCCAATCCATGAACACAAGATGTCTTTCCATTATTTAGGTCTTCTTTAACTTCTTTTGATAATACTTTGTAGTTTTCAGTGTACAAGTCTTGCACCTCCTTGGTTAAATTTATTCTTAAGTGTTTTAACATTTTTGACGCTATTGTAAATGGAACTGTTTTCTTAATTTCCTTTTCAGATTGTTCATTGCTACTATATAAAAAACAACTGATTTTAAGTTGATCTTGTCTCCTGCAACTTTGCTGAACTCTTTTATTAGCTCCAATAGTTTTTTGGTGGATTCTTTAAGGTTTTCTATATATAAGATCATGTCATCTGTGAAGAGAGATAGTTTTACTTCTTCCTCTCCCATACGAAAGCCATTTTCCCTCTCTTCTTGCCTAAGTGCATTGGCTAGCACCTCCAGTACAATGTTAAATAGAGGTGGTGGGATTCCCTGGTAGTGCAGTGGTTAAGAATCCGCCTGCCAATGCAGGGGACATGGGTTCGAGCCCTGGTCCGGGAAGATCTCACATGCCGCAGAGCAACTAAGCCCGTGAACCACAACTACTGAGCCTGTGCTCTAGAACCCGCAAGCCACAACTACTGAAGCCCGCATGCCTAGAGCCTGTGCTCTGCAACAAGAGAAGCCACCACAATGAGAAGCCCACACACCAAAGTGAAGAGTTGCCCCTGCTCACCATAACTAGAGAAAGCCCGCACATAGCAACAAAGACCCGATGCAGCCAAAAATAAATAAATAATTAAAAAATAATAAATAGAAGTGGCAAGAGCAGACTTTCTTGCCTTATTCTTGATCTTAGCAAGCTTTGAGAGTTTCAGTCTAAAGTACATAGTTAGCTGTAGGTTTTTCATAGACGTCCTTTATCAGTTTGAGGAAGTTTCCTTACATTCTTTATTTGTTTTTATAATAAAATGGTGTTGGATTTTGTCAAATACTTTTTCAGCATCAACAGAGATGATTGTGTGGGTCTTGTCCTTTGTTCTGTTAAAGTGATGTCTTACACTGACTGATTTTCACATGTTAAACCACCCTTGCCTTCCTGGGATAATCCCACTTGGTCATGGTGTATAATCCTTTTAATCTGCTGCTGGATTTGGTGGGCTAGTATTTCGTTGAGAATATCTGCATCTATATTCATAGTGAATATTAGTCTGTAGTTTTTGTTTCTTATGATGTCTTTCTTTGGTTTTGGTATGAGAGTAATACCGGCCTCACAGAGTAAGTTAGGAAGAATTACTTCCTCTTCTATTTCTTTGAAGAGTTTGAGAAGGACTGGTGTTAATTCTTCTTTAAGAGTTTGGTAGAATTCAGTGGTGAAGCAACCTAGTCCTGAGCTTTCTTTGTTTGGAATTTTTTAAATTACTGATTTGATCTCTTCATTTGTTATAGGTCTATTCAGATTTTCTTTTTCTTCTTGAGTCAGTTTTGGTAGTTTGTGCATTTCTGGGAGTTTGGCCATTTCATCCAAGTTAGCCAATTTGGCATACAATTGTTCATAGTATTCTATTATAGTATTTTTAATTTCTTTAAGGTCAGTAGTAATGTTCCCAGTTTCATTCTTGATTTTAAGTAAGCTGAGTTTCTCTCTTTTTTAATTGGTCAGTCTAGCTTAAAGTCTGTCAAGTTTGTTGATCTTTTTAAAAATACCCAACCTTTAGTTTCATTGATTCTCTCTATTGTTTTTCTATTCTCTGTTTTGTTTATATCACTCTAATCTTTATTACTCCCTCCCTTCTGCTTGTAGTTGGCTCTTCATTTCTAGTTCCTTAAGGTATAAAGTTAAGTTTTTGATTTGAGATCTTTCTTTTTTATTAATGAAGGTATTTACAGCTATAAATTTTCCTCTAATCACTCACAGCTTTTGCTGTATTCCATAATTTTTTGGTATGTTATGTCTTCATTTTCACTCATTCCAAAGTATCTTTCTAATTTATCTTGTGATTTCTTCTTTGGCTCATTGGTTGTTTAAGAGTTGGTTGTTTGGGCTTCCCTGGTGGCGCAGTGGTTGAGAGTCCACCTGCCGATGCAGGGGACACGGGTTCATGCCCCAGTCCAGGAAGATCCCACATGCCGCGGAGTGGCTGGGCCCATGAGCCATGCCGCTAAGCCTGCGCGTCTGGAGCCTGTGCTCCACAACGGGAGAGGCCACAACGGTGAGAGGCCCACGTACCGCAAAAAAAAAAAAAAAAAGAGTTGGTTGTTTAATTTCCACATATTCCAATATTGTGAAATTCGAGATTTCCTTCTGTTACTGACTTCTAATTTCATTCCACTGTAGTGAGGGTGGATAGTTTGTATGATTTCAATCATTTTAAGTTTATTGACAATTGTTTATATCCTAATTATGATGTATCCTGGAGAATGTTCCATGTACACTTGGGATGTTGTTAGGTAGAGTGTTATATAGATGTGTTAGGTCCAGTTGGTTTATAGTGTTGTTCAAGTCTTCTATTTCCTTGTGTATCTTTTGTCTAGTTATTCTATCCAATATTGAAAATAAGGTGTTGATGTCTCCAACTATTATTGTTGAATTCTTTATTTCTCCCTTCAAGTCTGTCAGTTTTTGCTTCATAAGTTTTGTTATTAGACATATATAAGTTTATAGCTGTTATATCTCCTTGATGAACTGAACCTCTTTTCACTATATAATGTCATTCTTTGTCTTGTAAAAACTTTTTGTCTTAAAGTCTATTTTGTCTGATACCAGTTTAGTCACTCCAGCTCTCTTTGATTACTATTTGCATGGAATACTTTTTTACACACTTTTACTTTGTACTTCTTTGTGTCTTTGTATCTAAAGAATCTCTTGTAGACAGCATACAGTTGGACTACCTTTTTTTCCTATTTATTCTGCTAATCAATGCCTTTTAATTGAAGAGTTTAATCGATTTACCTGTTTAAGTACTTAGTGATAAGGAAGGAATTGTTTCTGCCATTTTCCTATTTGTTTTCTATATGTCCTTTTTTTTTTGCTCTCAATTCCTGCATTATTGTCTTCTTTTGTGTTAGATACATATCTTCTAGTATACCATTTTGATTCCCTTATTACTTACCACATTTTTTTGTTATTTCTTAGTGGTTAACAATTACATTTAACATCTTAACTTATAACAATCTAGTATGAATTAATACTAATTTAGTTTCAATAGTATACAAAACTTTGCCCCTATATAGCTCTTCCCCCTACTGCTTATGTTGTTATGGTCACAAACTGCAACTTTATAAACTGTATGTCCATCAACATAGATTTATAGTGACTGTTTTACATAGCTGTCTTTTAAATCATATAGATAAAAAGAACTGCAAATGCCCCCCAAATTAATATTGACTTTTTAATTTGCCTATGTAGTTACTTTTACTGGCATTCTTTATTGTTTTGTGTGGAGTCAAGACTGTCTAGTATCCTTTTATTTCAGCCTGAAGGACTCCTTGCAGCATTTCTTGTAGGACAAGTCTACTAGCACTGAACTCTGTTTTTGTTTATCTGGGAATGTCTTAATTTCTCCATTTATTTTGAAGGACAGGGTTGCTGGGCATAGAATCCTAAGCTGACAGTTTTGTTTTGTTTTGTTTTTTTGAACTTTGACTATGTTACCCCACTGCCTTACATGGTTTCTGATGAGAAAGCAGCTCTTAATCTTTTTCAGGATCACTTATATGTGATGAGTTGCTTCTCTCTTGCTGCTTTCAGGCATCTCCTTATCTTTGGCTTTCAAAAGCTTGATTATAATGTGTCTCATTGTGGATGTCTTTTGAGTATGTCATACTTGGGGTACACTGAGCTTCCTGGATGTGTAGATCCGTATCTTTCACCAAATTTGGGATCTTTTCAGCCATTATTTCTTTAAATGGTCTTTTTGCCCCTTTTGCTCTCTCTCCTTTCTGGGACTCCATTATGCACAGGTAAGTATGTTTAACAGTGTCCCACAGGTTTCTTAGGCTCTGTTCACTTTCCTTCATTCTTTTATTTTTTACGTAAATCAAGTTTGCTGATTCCCTCTTCTGCCTATTCATATCTGCTGCTGAACCTCTACAGAAAATTTTAAATTTCAGTTATACTTTTCAACTCTAGAATTTCTATTTAGTTCTTTTTTATTATTTCTACCTCTTTACTGACATTCTCTAATGGTGAGACATAATTTTCATGGTTTCCTTTAGCTCTTTATACATGGTTTCCTTTACCTCTTTGAGCATATTTTAAATAGCTGATTTAAAGTTTTTGGTCTAGCTAAAGTCCAAAGTCTGGGGTTCCTCAAGGACAGTTTTTATTCATTTTCTTCTTTTCTCTGTGTAGGGCATATTTTGCTTCTTTGCATGTCTTATAATTTTTTTGTTGAAAACTAGAAATTTTAAATATTATAATCTAGCAACTCCAGAAATCAGATTTCCCCTCCTCTCCAGAGATTACTGTTGCTGCTTACAGTTGTGACTTTTCTGAACTGATTTTGTAAAGTTTGTATTCTGTCATGAGTGACCAGTGAAGTGTCTGCTCCTTTAGCTTAATGGTTAGTCAGTGATTTGACAGAGATTACCCTAAACACCTGAAACCAAAAACAAAACAAAAAGCAAGTCTTTGCAGATAGGTTCTGTGTGTGTATTGGGGCATACCTTCAACATTCAGTCAGGCAGTTTACAACTCTGCCTTAGCTTTCACTTTCTGTTTGTGCAGAACCTGAAAGTCAGACACACACGAGAGCTTAGGGTCTTCTCAAATCTTTTCTGAGCAGGTGCCCAACTTTGGGCACGTGTGGAGCCTCTGAGATTCCCAGGAATATGTGGAAGCTTTTTAAAGCGTTTATTTCCCAAAGTTTCTCATTCCCCAGCCTTTCCTCCCAAGCTTTCTAGTTTGTCTCCTGTTTGCCCTAGTTGTTATCCCTTGATCCTGGCAGCACTGGCTAATACATTTGCCTTTAAATATTTTCAACAATGCCCCCACAGTGTAGCTGTGTCAGTGCTGGGAGAGTTTCGAATTAACCAAAATATAGGCAAGCCCTTTGAGCTGGTTCTTCAGAGAGTAACCAGATGGGTCAAAGTAAACAACCATAATTCTTTGAGAAAAAGGTCCATTCTGCTTCCTTTGATAGTAGGAATTATACCCAGAAGGCAGACTGTTGTCTTCAAGGCTGCCACTGACCTAGGGAGTGGAGGATGGGGTCAGTGTTAAGTTAAAACACCACAAAGCTCTCTTACAGAAATTCAGCTATTTTTTAAAACTGATTAAGCATTCTCCAGGTTGCAATAAACTTTGATTAGCTTTCAGAGTTTCAATAAAATTCATTCACTGCTTGTTGAGTTCCCTACACTGCCAGTTTTGTTCCACCTTGGGTGAGTCTTCTTAATAAGGATTAGTATATCTGTGGTAGGGGAGTAAGAAGGGGTACAGGGACAATGCTAAGTTCACATTATTCAGGAGGCATTCCTTGATTAATCCCAACTGGAGCCATATTTTTACTCTTGACACTTATTTAATATTAGATTAATACTTATTGATCTGTCCCATTTAAATATTAAGTTCACTTATTTTTCTTTTTTTAATTTATTTAATTAATTTATTATTTTTGGTGGCCTTTGGTTTTCGTTGCTGCACGCGGGCTTTCTCTAGTTGTGGTGAGCGGGGGCTACTCTTCGTTGCGGTGCATGGGCTTATCATTGCAGTGGCTTCTCTTGTTGAAGAGCACAGGCTCTAGTAGTTGTGGCATGCAGGCTTCAGTAGTTGTGGCTCACGGGCTCTAAAGCACAGGCTCAGTAGTTGTGGTACACGGGCTTAGTTGCTCCACGGCATGTGGGATCTTCCCAGACCAGGGTTCAAACCTCTGTTCCCTGCATTGGCAGGCAGATTCTTAACCACTGAGCCACCAGGGAAGACCCTAAGTTCAATTATGATTCTACATTTTGTTTTTTCAAAATATAAAGTTGATTAAAGGAGCTATAAAAAAAGAAAGCTGCTGTATGGCTTCCCTGGTGGCACAGTGGTTGAGAGTCCACCTGCCGATGCAGGGGACATGGGTTCATGCCCCGGTCCGGGAAGATCCCACATGCTGCGGAGCGGCTAGGCCCGTGAGCCATGGCCGCTCAGCCTGCGTGTCCGGAGCCTGTGCTCCGCAACGGGAGAGGCCACAACGGTGGGAGGCCCGCGTACTGCAATAAATAAATAAATAAATAAAATAAAGCTGCTAACATTAAAAAAAAATTAAATTAGAGCCATGTTTTACTTATTTTGAATTCCCTTCCCATGCCTCCAATCCTACTAGCAACTACAGTTCTCAGGACTGAATGAATGCTTTAAATAAATGACTTAAGCGAAAAACAAAATTAAAACAGGTGGCTTAAGTATTTTAGTACTCTTTAATTATCAAGTATTATCACCAATCAGATCAGCATTCTCCTTTTTATAAAGTATTTCTAGCATAATTTCTATTCAAAAGCATAGATAAGTTTACAATTTCAGAAGCAAAATACAAATGTCAATGAACACTGCAAATTTTGTCTCTAGTATGCAAAAAGAGAAAGGGGACTATTAATGACTCCAAGTATCTTAGGAACAGAAAAAAGGAAACAAAATCACTTGCCTGGGTTTCCTTCAAAACAAACTTATTTTCCATATATTTCAAACTTACTCATTGTTTAATTCTAAAGCTTGATAGGCTGCTTTGATTCGAGCTGGAGGATTTCTTTCCCTCCATGCCTTCTGCATAACTGTAGGAAAAACATTTCAAAAAGTAGATGATATGGTAAACATAAAGTATCTCATGCAAAACGTATGAAAAATGAGTTAGAAGAGTAAACAAAGATTTAAATAACATGTTCTTAAACATAAGAAATAAGAAATTGGGGTGATGGCTCACATTAACCTCATGAGAAATTTACATTAAATTTGGAAGCTTCACATAAAGTGGAAATTAAAATATTAGTTCTCTGATTTATATGAATAATAACATAGATGGTACTTAATCAAGTTAATTACATCATTATACATGAACATTTATATATCTAAATGCATATTAAAATTGATATCAGATTATAATCTATGAAATATTCTAGTTCCTTTATCCTCTTGAAAAGGTTCTATGGAACTGTTAAAAATATACAAAAAAACTTTAAAAACACAGTATTTTTTTAATCAATGATTCAATCCATGAAGAATGTCTGAATTTGCATTTTGTATAAAAAGGGGGGTAAAAAGGAATTAACTTAGACTATTGTATATTTATGGAAAATGTCAGTCTCTACTAAGAGTCAAGAAAAGCCTGAATTAGGATATCTCTGGAATAACAATACTAGTTTTGTTGTCATTTACTGCACTAAAATTAAAATTTCACACTAAGCAGTTTCTTAAAAATTAAACAAACAGGGACTTCCCTGGTGGTCCAGTGGTTAAGAATCCACCTTCCAATGCAGTGGATGCAGGTTTGACCCCTGGTCAGGGAAATAAGATCCCACATGCCGCAGGGCAACTAAGCCCGTGCGCCGCAACTACTGAGCCCACGCGTTCTGGAGCCCACATGCTACAACTAGAGAACCTGCACACTCTGGAACCTGAGCACCACAGCTAGAGAGAAGCCTGTGTGCCACAACAAAGATCTCATGTGCCGCAACTAAGACCCGACCTGACGCAGCCAAATAAATAAATAAATAAATTTTTAAAAAAAAACTAAACAAACAAAGTAGATCCATGAAACTATCTGGCCTATTTCAAGTTTGATAAGAAAAACAGAGAATCTATGAATGTTGCTTTTGGAACAAAACCTATAACTGTCCAGAAAGAATAATGTGGAAAATGTTTGAGTTTTCCTTTGGAAACAAAATATTAGTCTTGGCTTAGAAAAGGAGACAATATATTCTACTTGGGTAACAAAAATATATTTCTCACATCAAACATGTCACCAGCTAGCTGACAGCTAATGCTTCCTGAACTTGACAAATTGATGCAAGTCAGCACCCATTTGATAATAACCAGGTAAAGAATAACATTTTGCTTAAACATTAAAATATTACATAAAAATCAAGTATAATATTTGACTTGCCATTTTTGATGATGAGGCTCTCTTCTGTAAGTTACATGATATTTTCAGGTTAAACTTTGACACTGAATCTTTATTAACAGTTTAAATGGTTATTTGGTACTCTAGCATATTAAGTATATAGAGTAATTTATTTAACCAGTTCTCTTTTGATGGATAATTAATTTTTTGCTAATATAGAAATATTGTGATAACCATCTTTCAACATCTATCTTTGCAAACCTGACTAAAGAATGGTTGGGGGCTTCCCTGGTGGCGCAGTGGTTGAGAGTCCGCCTGCTGATGAAGGGGACGTGGGTTCGTGCCCCGGTCCGGGAAGATCCCACATGCCGCGGAGCGGCTGGGTCCATGAGCCATGTGAGCCATGGCCGCTGAGCCTGCGCGTCCGGAGCCTGTGCTCCGCAGCAGGAGAGGCTGCAACAGTGAGAGGCCCGCATAACGCAAAAAAAAAAAAAAAAAAAAAAAAAAAAAAAGAATGGTTGGTTTTTATTTATCTATCTATCTATCTATTTATTTATTTAGCAGGATGTGGGCCTCTCACTGTTGTGGCCTCTCCCGTTGCGGAGCACAGGCTCCAGACGCGCAGGCTCAGAGGCCATGGCTCACAGGCCCAGCCACTCCGCGGCATGTGGGATCCTCCCGGACCAGTGTCCCCTGCATCGGGAGGTGGACTCTCAACCACTGCACCACCAGGGAAGCCCTGTATGCATCTTTTAAAAGATTTTGGATATATATTTCCAAACTCCTCTCAATGAGACTGTATTAATTTACATTTTTTCAGGCAGTGCAGGAGAGTGACTATTTCCCCACTCCCTTAACAACACTGAGTAGTATCAATCTTTGCTAATTTAAAACATGAAAACATCTCATTCGCATTTGCATTTCTTCTATTTCTAGTAAGGTCATCTAATCCACCATTAAGCATTTTTTCTTATTCTCATGTTTTCAAATGATCTATCCAGCCTTATTATTCCTCACAACCAATGCATTTCTAAGCCAATGAGGAAAGGGGAAATAAAGTAGAGGAAGGAATACACTTCCTTCTAAAAAAAGGTTTAGGAATAATTTAAAGCAATATGCTCATTTAGTATTCAACTGTCCTCTTTAAGAATACTCAATATGCTTAAAAAGTAACACAAGCAGTTTAACAATTCAATCAAAAATTTATCTATTTTTCAAGTTAAATACTATTCTAATATGCTAACCAGCAGAAGAGACTACCATTCAACCCAAGACCATGTGTCACAAATATACATGCCTTGAGACCAGGCAGAAAACATAAATGAGTGAACTAGAAGCACATGCACTGTGTAAGAGAGTCACAGCTCAGGTCTAACTAATCACTGCCAAGTGGAAATGCAGGTCCATATTTCCCAACTTAAAATTGTAAATCTGGAGTTTAATGTTAAATGTTGAAAAAAGAAAACCAAAAACATGAAAGCAAATTAACCAAAAAAACACTGCTGGCTGGCCCTGAGAATATGTTTGTTCACTGTCCTAAATAAACAAATCAATAGAATAAGAACAAAAATCTACTAACTTAGGGCTTCCCTGGTGGTTCAGTGGTTAAGAATCCGCCTGCCAATGCAGGGGACAGGGGTCTGAGACCTGCTCTGGGAAGATCTCACATGCCGTGAGGCCTGTGCACAACTACTGAGCCTGTGCTCTAGAGCCTGCGAGCCACAACTACTGAAGCCCGAGTGCCTAGAGCCTGTGCTCCGCAACAAGAGAAGCCACCGCAATGAGAAGCCCACGCACCACAATGAAGAGTAGCCCCAGCTTTCCTCAACTAGAGAAAAACCTGCACGCAGCAATGAAGACCCAACGCAGCCAAAAATAAAGAAAATAAATACATTTATTTAAAAAAAAAATCTACTAATTTAGTAATTACTGATGACAAGAGTCAAGAGAAATTTGTCACATCACACATATAGGCACGTTTGTCTTTTTTTTAATATAAAACTATAGACATAAATCATTATCTTTATGTGAATATCTGAAAAGATCAATATGGAACCAACAGTCCATTTCTGGATTATCATTTGTGGATAAGGTTTAGTTCAGTCTTTAACTGGGATTATGCATACCTCTAGAAGTACTACATGAAACTTTGCAAGGACCAAAATGGGACACACCGTTTTAAGAGAATCAATTTCTAAAGCTTCAACTATATATGACTCTTTCCTATAACTGATCTACCTGAAGAATGTTCCTCTGATTGGTCTGTCATGCTGGTTTTCCTTTCCTAGCCAACATATGCTCCCCGACTCAGTGCGCCCCCTAAAGATATATTACCTTTTCCTACTTTACAAAAGAAAAGCTTACTTTTCACCCATCCTGAATCTTTCCAAGGTACGTTGCCCTAGAGTGTAAAGATCTCCATGTGCCTCAAGAGACAATTCAAAGTTTGGGTTTGGGAGGAACCATTTTTAATCAAGGAACCTATAATAGGGATTTGTGCCATTTACTTATTTAACAGTGAAGCTCAGCATTAGAAATAGAGTATTCTGGCCCCTGGAATTTCTGAATTCAAGTATATTGTAGAGTGGGGAGGGAGTGATAATTTTTATCAGTTCCATTTATCAGCACCCTTTCTCCCCTTACTATCAAAGCATACATTGCTCCTAAGGGAAGGTACCCTCATAATAAGGCAAATAAAGCATTAGTAAGGGATAATAAAGGCAGTGGAATCTTGTTTCGGCCAAGTGATAAGCTCACGGCAAGGCTTTAAGACTTATCTATCTTTCTATCTTAGAATCTGAATTCAGAAGAGAGATGGCTGTCATAGGGATGCATGTTAACATGTTTATTTGAATTAAAAAATGAAGTCAGACTTCTCTGTCAGAAAGTAAGTCTGATTTAGTTGACAGGAATGACAATGAGAACTCACCCAGCCAATTAAGTTATATGGAGGACTCTTCCCAAAGTCGGAAGAGCCAAATATGTAGCTCGAAGGATTTGACAAAAATATAAAGTACATGGTTCCATTTAGAACTTTATGATCAAAAGAAACTTAAATTTAAAAAAAATTATACAAAAACTGTTTATTGTGGAAAAGTATTTAAGTGTGATTTAAAAACTCTCAAATATAAAATAATTATAATAAAATCCTACAGAGGTGTGGAATGGATATGAGTTCAACAAGAAAAAGTACTTATATAAAATTTACTACTGTTAGAGTATTTGTTCATGTACTTTTCAATGGATCATGGTGGATATCAAGTCATTAGATTCCTTGAAATACATTCAAATATAGAGTATTTTAGTTTTATTTTTAAATGTCTATATTTATAATATGTTAAAAATTACATTCTTTGCAATTATTTAACCTTATGATGTCAAGTTAAAAATGTGTGAAGGGATACATAGTTTTTCAAAATTCTTTTAGGAGCTATGTGAACAAAAATGTTTTAAGACCACAGCTTTAGTGGATAGCCATGGTTACTACTTGAAAAGCCTGCCAAGGTTTGCAATTCTGCCCATGAGAGGGAGGTGAAGCCTTAATATCCACAGTCACCTCAGTCCTCATAGTTAACATACAATACTGATTTTCCACTGCTGTTATTTCCTTAACATTATACTTTTGCCATTAATGTAAACATTAAGCACACAAACATACAGCAATTCCTTTTTCTCTGATTTGCAATTAAACCATTTTATGTAACCATACCAAAGATCCTTGGGTTTCCTGCTACTACAGATGCTGAATATATTTAATACAGCAGAGATATAGCACAATGAACTCACTTCAATGTTGGAAAACTGGCTGTTTTTCAGACCCTAACTGTTGGTGATTTTCTTCTGCCTATCAATGTGATGAGTAGAAGCAGTAATAGTATAGTGGTTAAGAGCTAAACTTGAGCTTGAAACCCAGCTTTTTCATTTATTAGCTAGGTGATTTAGGAAATGTTACTTGTCTCCCCTTTGCCTCAGTTCCTTTATATTTAAAATGTGGCTGATAATAGTACCTATATCATGAAGTGATTGGGAAGATTAAATTAGTATCTTTATATAAATTGCTTAGAACAGTGCTTGGCACATAATAAGTGTTATACAAGTGTTAGCTATTATTACTGAAATTGATTAAGACATCTGTGACACCAAGGCTATTCATTCATTCATATTTCCATCAAAGAATAAATATTAATATTTACAGTATATCAGGCAGTGTTCTAGATGATAAGGATTCAAAGATGACAAGTATAGTCTCTAATTTCCACAGTTTCACACATCATTAGGGAGGACAAACATTAAAACATGATAAACTAACAAATAAGTGTTTACAGTTGAATAAGTTAACTAAAATTATTATAAAAGTGAGGTTCTGACTAAGTACTGTAGAACTGCAGAGAAGATCAGGGAAGGCTTCCCAGAGAATGAGACTTTAATTTTGAAGGATAAAAGTAGAAGCATAGATAAGGTGGGAGAAGGCAGTCGAAATAGTTGTGATAAAGATCCCTGTCTTTAAGCCAAACATTTAAGAGTTTCTATACTCACTTCTACAGAGAATATTAGAGAGAACTAAACAGACATTTCTATGATCTTCCACCACTTTATATGCATCTCTGACTTATGACTGGAATAAAATATACCCCATTTTTCTCTACATGCTGTGCCCCAATGTTTAACTTTGCCTTATTTTTTTTTTTTAATGTGTAATTATAGGTGTTAACTTCCCCAACCAAAACTGGGTACGCTGTTCTCTGTATAAGCAATTGCTGTATTCGATCTGAAAGGTTTTCTAAGTAATAAAAGAAGCAATTTAATTAATTTTTGTAAAATACTTTAAATTCTATAAAGAATTTAAATTTCATCTTATAAAAAACAAAAAAGTATGATAACCTAGTTTACAATCATAATTAGTTTCAATTTAATCTGGGTTTCTTATCAATGATGCAAACTCCAAGCCAAATAACTTTGTATAATAAATAACTCTAAAAAACTTTAAAAATAATTTTTATGACTACTGTTTACCCCAAGAACAGATTACGACACATACCTGTGTCTGAAGGACGTAAAAAGTCCGTGTCACAGGTGAAAAAGGTCTGATGGTCCTGAGCTGACAAATTCATGTCATAGTATGTAAGTGGCTCTTTACCAGTCACCCAAGTGTATCTTTACCAAAACACAATAAAATATGTAAATTGAACATGAGAGAGCATCTGTCTGCTACAACAGACACTTTTTAAAATTCAAAAATATACTGCTACAAATCTTATCTCAGGATGTTTCAAAAGCTTATTATAATCAATAAAGCAAAAGAGATAACCTATCCAAACTACTTACAGTACAATAATAAAACATCAAAAACCAAAACGGAAAAGGTAGATTATTCAACAAACAGTGCTTCAAAATTGAATTTGAAGATAAAACAATTTGACTTAAATATACACTTTTTTAAGTATACTTAAATAAATTCTCAGTGAATTAGAATTAAGTATTAAAAGTAAAACTACAAAGAAACTAGAAAAAAACAAGTGATTTTTTTACTAGATGTCAAGATGATAAAGGGTTTTCAAAGCATAAAAGCAAAAAAAAACTTCTTTCAGATTTTACTAAATTAGAAATTTTACCTTTCATTTCCCCCTAAAACTCTCAATAATTAATAGCAGGTAACAAACTGTCTAATAAATACGTTTTAAAATATCCAATCTCATTGGTAATTAACAAATAGCAAATTAAAATAACTAATTTTGACTATTCAACTATAAAATTGGCAAATATATATTGTCAAGGGTGAGGTGGGACTCACCATATTGCTGTTATAAATATAAATTGGTATTTACATTTCTTTTTCCAGAAATCAATTAGATAATATCTATCAAGAGCCTTAAAAATAACACCTAGTTAGATGATGGACGGGTATATGGAATTCCATTATACCACTCTCTCTACTTTTGTTTATTTTTGAAATTTTCCACCATTAAAAGAAAAATTTAAAGGGGGGAAAAAAACTGTTCACACCTTTTGATTCAGTAATTCCAGTGCTACAAATCAACCCTAAGGAAATAATCATATATGTGGCTAAAGATTTATATATAAAGCTATCCCTCTAGAGTAAATGTTAACAGTGAAATATAACCTGTGACCTGGATAGGAGAGCAGTAGGTAAGTTATGTATGGTACCTCCATATAATAGAATACAGTACAACTATTAAAAATCATGTTTTTGAAGAAATTCATGTTTTGAAGAAATTCTGTGGTAAATTCACACATAATGAATTTTATATATTATGATGTTCAAGTTTTGTTTCTATATATGCGTATAGAAGAGAGACTGGATGGAAATACTAATAGCAGTTATCACTTAGTGGTAGAAAAAGGTGATTTTTTACTTTCTTTCTCATACATCTTTTTATTTTCCAACTTTCAACAATGAATATGTATATATTTTAAAATCAGAAAAAGCATTTTAAAAGCACATTGTGGGCTTCCCTGGTGGTGCAGTGGTTGACAGTCCGCCTGCCGATGCAGAGGACACGGGTTCGTGCCCCGGTCCAGGAAGATCCCACATGCCGCGGAGTGGCTGGGCCCGTGAGCCATGGCCGCTGAGCCTGCACGTCCGGAGCCTGTGCTCCGCAACGGGAGAGGCCACAACAGTGAGAGGCCCGCGTACCGCAAAAAAAATAAAAATAAAAGCACATTGTGTTATTTATATACATGATCAAAGATTTTAAGTTATTTAATTGTATAAGTTGCCTTTAAAGTTTCTATTTAAAGTTTTTAGCTATTTTAGGAGAAATTATCATGAAGAAAAAGCAAATCCTTGTTCATTTAGCAAAGTTTGGTATACTTTCTAAAATCATTTAAAAAAATGAACGATCTACATTTATCCCAAAATGATTTAAAGCAGCTAAAAATCACATGCACAGTATCAATAACTTAAATTAGCAGTAAATTTTAAAAGACTCAGTAAAGTAAAACAAGGATTGGGCCATAAAATGGCTCATACCAAAGAGTTCTATACACTTGCTAAAGGTTGGCTACGATATGATTCCAAGCTTCCTAGAACCACACAATGATTACCAGTGCAATTTAGACTTTTACTTTTACATTAAGACAAACTAATCATTCAAAAAAGAAGCATTAAGAGTTCGTTATACTAAGATAAGAAATTTCTCTTTAAGATTTTCATTAAGTAGATACTATAAGATAACAAGAATAGCCTAAAAACTTTTTAATAAACACAGTGAGAAGTTCAAGGACCTGTTTCTTGCAGAATCCCTTAATATAGGCTAATGGCATCTATCATAAAAGCCTAGCTTTGGCTTCCCAGGATGTGACTGTCCTACACTATCAAGTACTTACGCACAGGGATTACTGCTAAATTATTTTGTATCCCCATCATTTTGCATAGTGCCAATACATATAGACATAAACTGTTTCTTGTTCAATGAATTAAATAACATGCCCCAGTCTACCTCCAGGTAAAACACAGCCCTTTCCAAAACAAAAGTATCTTTGGTCATAAGTTTCAAAAGTCGTTTTCTCATTTAAAATAAAACCCAGAAGAGAAATGGACACAATAGTGTAGCTAGGGAATGGCAATACGAAATACAATATAAAAGTATTATGCTCTGTACTGTTGCACAAATGAAATTTATATTCACATTCAGATTGGTATTTTCTAGTGAATCATCAAATAAAGTTTGCAATTGAGCACATGTGCACAGGAATATGCTGACATTTGCAATTTTTTCTCAATCTCATGAATTCTTTGAAAAGGCTTTCTGCCATAAACCAAGAGCCAAATGTATACTTATATCACAAACATATGGTTTGAAGCAATGTTTCTCATGATTATAAAAGTAAACATAGTCAAGATGCTGCCAATTAAACCTCGGGCTAATCATTTTACCTTATATCAGTATCTCCAACCAGAAGAGCTGTGATATATTTGTAAAAATAAATTTTTCCATAATACTTTTATTCTAAAACCAATGCCATAATTATACTGAAAGCAAAATGTAATACCTCCTATATTCTGCTCCTCTGAAAAGATTTAGAGGATTTCTCCATACCTTGCATTCTAAAAAACAAAGAGAAAAAGGGGGAAAACAAGACAGTTTAATCAAATGTAATTAAATCTTAATTTGGTCAACATGTATAGTCACTGTATGCTAAGTACAGTGCTGCCACATATAGCACAAAGATGAATAAGGCATGGACCACCCCTGCTGTCATGCAGTGTACAACCAATCTAGTCATTCCCTTATTTCTGTCTCCATAGCATTTGGTTCACAATTCAAGTACCACACTTACCATACTACAATGTGACTATCTAGTTTTCAGTTTCTCCTTTAAAATATGAGCTTTTAAAACTTTGCTCAGGGGCTTCCCTGGTGGCGCAGTGGTTGAGAGTCTGCATGCCGATGCAGGGGACACGGGTTCGTGCCCCGGTCCGAGAAGATCCCACATGCCGCGGAGCGGCTGGGCCCGTGAGCCATGGCCACTAAGCCTGCGCGTCCGGAGCCTGTGCTCAAAAAAACTTTGCTCATTTTGTACTTCTGGAACCACAGCATTTGGAACTAACTTAACTGAATTAAGTGTAGCATGAGAATTAGTTATGTAAACTATCACCTACACTGTGTGATAAGTGCTATGATAGAGATATATTTTGTTCCAAGAGAAAAAAAGGAAGTGATTAAGTTTGCTCTGGAGAAATTAGGGGAGACTTTAGAAAGGCTGTGACATTTAAACTTGAACCACTGTAAAAATGAGTAGAAGGTTGCCAGATGAAGAACATTCTAAGCAGAGAAGTATGAGAAAACCACACAGCATACTTAGGTTAGAGTACATGGTAGAAGGTGAGAGGGAGAGCTGTAAATGAGGCTAGAAAATAGACTGGGGGAAATTGATGAAGGGGCTTACATACCATGTAAAGAGTTTAGACATTATCCTTAGTCAATCAGAAGCCATCAAAGGTTTATAAACAGAAAAATAACAAATATCAGGACTTTGGTTAGATCAGCAGTTCTCAAAGTATCATTCATGGAACTGCAAAGTAACAACTTGTTTCATAATAAATGCTAAGACATTGTTTGCCTTTTTAACTTGTTGACTTGAACCCAACCCTGAGAGTAAGGGCGTCCTTAAATTTTGTGCCCCAAGCACCTGACTTAGCCTCACATTAGTCCCAGTCCTGCAAAGTTGGGCTAATGGTACAAATCAAAGGTTGGTAAAACTGCTGGTACTTTAAAGTAGTGGTCATTGGATTCCTCACCCCCAGCCCAGTAAACAAGGCAACCAAATATGATGGTTGTCTCCAGTATAAGCAATTGTTTTTTGAGCTGGACTGACCTTTTTTTTTTTCATGGAATCTCACATTTACTTGAAAGAGTCACTAACAGACAAATTTATGATTTTTCAGACAGATACCTGGCAAACATTTTCTCAAAGTTGAACAAAGTGAGTCTGTCAAATTCAAGGAAGAAAAAGTAGTATTTGCTGCCAATGATAAAGCTTGAGCTTTCAAGTACATATTAGAATTTTGAAAAACTTGTATCAGTTACCATGAGCTTGACAATTTCTCAACTTAAAGGCTTTCCTGTGAGATTAGTGGTGATATTAACAAACGTCATTTTAAAAAATTATACAATATTTCAATATTTGGAAGACACGTATAACTCAGGGAACGAGAATTTTCCAAATGGCCAATGCATGATTTATAAAATTATTCATAAGTGAAAGACCCATTCAAAATGGGACACCAAGGGATTTTAATGTACAGAACATGACAAGTTAACTGATATAGCTTCAGATTCCACATTGCAACTAAACTTTAAGAAAAGTACCTCAGTAAATTTTGGTGTTGTATTGAAAATGAATATCCACAACCTTCTGAAAAGGTTATTAAAATACTTTTACCTCTTCCAACTACATATCTTTGTGAGAACAGATTTTCTTCATAGATGTCAAGCAAAACAACATTTCACAACAATGCAGAAGCAGATATGAGAATAAGCAATTTTTTATTAAGTTAGATATTAAAGAGATTTAAATAATTGTAAAGAAATGGCAGCCTTCTGATTAAAATTTTCTCGTTTTGGAAAATATAATTATTTTTCATGATATGTGTATTAGCTCAGGCTGCCATAACTAAATACCATAGAGTGGGTGACTTAAACAACAGAAATTTATTTTCTCACAGTTCTGAAGTCTGGAAGTCTGAAATCAGGGTGCCAACATGGTTAGGTTCTGGTCAGAGCTCTCTTCCTGGCTTACAGATGGCTGCCTTCTTCCTGTGTCCTCACATGTCTCCTCCCATAGTGGAGAGAGAAATTAATCTCTCTTCTTCTCCTAAGGCTACCAATCCTATCACATTAGAACCCCACCCTTACAACCTCATTTAACCTTAATTGTCTCCTAAAAGTCCTGCCTCCAAATATAGTTACATTAGAGGTTACAGCTTCAACACATGAATTTGAGGTAGGGGAGAGACACAGTTCAGTTCATAGAACTATGTTAACATGCAATGGGTTTCCTGTTATTTTAAAAAAAACAAATAAATATTTTTTTAATTTGTTTTAATTTCTAATATGGTAAATATTGGGGATATAATCAATATATAAACAAAAGCTCTTTGAGGTCCTCAATAATTTTTAGGAGTATAAACGATTCCTGAATCTAAAAAATTTGAGAACCACTTTTTTACATAGTAAGGGGAGAGAATGTACTAAAAGGAGAAGTATCATAGGCAGGGAAACCAGTTAGGATATACAGCAATAGTCCAGGAAAGAGATATCTAAGGCCTACATATGGGACACTGAATGTTGAAAAAGAGGTAAAATAGAGTCAAGGTAATTTTTGAGGGGAATCAATAGCATACGATGAGGGTCAATAGTCTGGAGAAGGAAGGGGAAATAAAAGAGATATAATCTAAAACAACTCAAAGGTTTCTAGTTTGGAAATTCATAGATTTTAGGATTATGGAAGGTACCTATTAAAAGAAGATAATTAGCAGTTTCACTTTGGACAGAATGAGTTTAGGGTTGCTTAGGGCCTTCAAAGGTGGAGATTTCTAGCAAAGAGTTAGAAATGTGGGTCTAGAACATAAAAGAGAGCTTGGGGACAGAAAGTTAACATTGGTTCTCCCAGTATATATGTCTGTGGATGATAATACTATAGAAGGAGATACAGCTACCCAGGGAGAGAAAGTGGAACCAAAGGAGAACTGTGACTCACTTCTGAGGTCAATTCATGCATCTCTTCTGTGAAACACTTTGTGGCCTTCCTTCCAAGAATAACTGACCATTCCCTCTTTTCATCACCATAGTATCTTCCATACACTATATAAAAGTATCTTTTGTATCTTTTGCCATCACTTATTTATATGTCTGTATCCTATACTAAGCTGGAATGTTCTTAAGGTTATCTTCACTTTCATTATGCAATGGTATACTCAATCTCACAATACGGAATAAGACTGTATAATGCATTATTGTTATAATTTTTTACATACTGGACTCTGAGCTCCTTGGGGACACATCTATGTCATATTCATCTTTTTTTTTAAAGATTTATTATTTGTTTATTGATTTATTTATTTAATTTTTGGCTGCATGGGGTCTTAGTTGCAGCACGCAGGATCTTCGTTGTGGTGTGCGGGCTTCTCTCTAGTTGCAGCATGCGGGTTTTCTCTTTAGTTGTGGTGCACAGGCTCCAGGGCACATGGGCTCTGTAGTTGTGGCATGTGGGTTTCAGAGCTTGTGAGCTCTGTAGTTTGCAGCATACAGGCTCTAGTTGAGGCGCGCAAGCTCAGTAGTTGTGGCATGCAGTCTTCGTTGCCCCGTAGCATGTAGGATCTTAGTTCCCTGACCAGGGATCAAACCCGTGTCCCCTGCATTGTACGGTGGATTCTTTACCACTGGACCTCTAGGGAAGTCCCTCATATTCATCTTAATATGCCTTATTCTTAAGAGTTCCGTAATTATTTCATGAAAGGGGAGAAAGGAGTAGGGCAGAGAAAATTACCATTATTCCTTCCTGTACTCCTGAATGACTGCCAACCTCATTCCTACTAATCCTGGTCAACACCCACTCAAACTTTTTTTTTTTTTTTTTTAATTTATTTACTTATTTATGGCTGCATTGGGTCTTTGTTGCTTCACGTGGGCTTCCTCTAGTTGTGGTGAGTGGAGGCTACTCTTCGTTGCGGTGTGTGGGCTTCTCATTGTGGTGGCTTCTCTAGCTGCAGAGCATGGGCTCTAGGTGTGCAGGCTTCAGTAGTTGTGGTACGAGGGCTCAGCAGTTGTGGCTTCCAGGCTCTAGAGCACAGGCTCAGTAGTTGTGGTTCACAGGCTTTGTTGCTCCACGGCATGTGGGATCTTCCCGAACCAGGGCTCAAACCCACGTCCCCTGCATTGGCAGGCAGATTCTTAACCACTAGGCCACCGGCGAAGTCCCCCACTCAAGCTTTAGGGCTCAGTTTAAACAGTTCTTTCTTACAGACTTGCCCTGATCACACCTAAAAAGTGCCAGCAACTGCACTCAGGTAGTATTTTTCTACTAAATTAATATAACTCTAGTGGTTAGGCTTACTGAACAAATGAGACATTATGACATTCTGCAGAATTAACTCATTTGTATGAGTTAACTGTATGATTATAACCTATACCAAATGAAAGAAACAATAATCCAAAAATGTGGTTTCTATCTGGCTTCAAATATTTTACTTTCCTAATTGCATAATTACTAGATACATATAGAGGAATAGTCTACAGTTTATGTATGACAACAGATTATCCATACAAGAATAACAGATTTTGATGTCTTTGTAAATATACTGAGAAGAAAAACTATTTTTCCTAACTTTGCTCTCTTGGCAGAGATGGCTAATTGTCTTTGTTCTCTCCTTTATCAGTAATAAGATCCCCTTATCACCTGTGCATATATACAGTGAGAAAATGATTACAATTTCTAGCCTCCCTTACAGCTAGTTCTGTTTATATGACAAAGGTCTGACCAGTAGAAAGTAAGTTGAAATAGTATATGACGCTGCTCGGAAGTGTCCTTGGTTGCTGTGGGGTGGGGTGTGGGCAAAGCGTCTTCTCCTGGCTTATTCTCCTTCCTGTGACTAGACTGTGGACACGATGGCTGAAGCCAGAGGAACTGTCTGGAACCACAAGGAAAAACTGCATTGGAGATGGTCGCAAACAAAATAGAAGTAGTCTAGGTCTCTGATAATCATTGCTCTCCATATCAGCCATGGATTACCTATATTCAAAGGAAAGACAAACTGCTCTCTACTGTTATGAGTTTTCTATCTGCCACAGCCAAACACAATCTTAACAATACAGCTCTGAACACACATTAAGTCAGTAGTAGTCACCTGACAAACTCTGTCTGCTGGTTTCACTTTCTCTGCTGCTGGAAGGAGAACCTGGCTCTGAAATGCTGCCTTCTGTTCCTCCCATCAGTGGTCGCAAATGGCTTACAGATACTTGCTCAATAAAAGATGTGCCGTGCTTATGGAAGTACCACCATTCAAATATCTGTGACAAACAGAAAACATCTTTCACTTAAAATAGAATTAATCAGCAGATATATGACCTCAAATCAAAACATTCTCTCAAGATGTTCCTGTTTAATTCAGCATTTGAAACGTGCCCTCCTTCCAAAAATTAAGCCAAACACAAGATTCCCTGATAACACATGCCAAGCCAAGGTAAAATGCCTTTTTACAACTTTGTAATGAAATTCAGACAAGCTTAGGCAACACTAGAATACGTCTGTAAATAAAGCATTAAAAAACAGTAAGAAGTGTTTAAGCTATAAATAATGTAACTTTCATTATAACGTCATTTTAGTCTATCTGTAGCATAATTAAAAGAAAAACAATTTTGAAACAACTAGCATGGTGGATTAACCACTAGACTAGGGCTGGAATGCCCACATTTGACTCCCAATTCAGCCATATATTAGCTGTGTGTTTTGGGGAAGTTAACTTCTAACCTCTCAGAGCCTCAATGTCCTATCTAGTAAATATGGTTAACAAGAATTGTAAGTGCTTTTAAACAACAAAGTACTACTTCAGTATTTGGCAGTATTATTAATGTAGGTTAAGAGTCAAGTTGATTCCCATACTGAACCATTTA
This sequence comes from Phocoena phocoena, assembly GCF_963924675.1. Lineage (NCBI taxonomy): Eukaryota > Metazoa > Chordata > Mammalia > Artiodactyla > Phocoenidae > Phocoena > Phocoena phocoena. Next base: position 99,485,770 of record NC_089219.1, read on the forward strand.
AAAATCAGGATATTCATTTCTTTCTGTTTCCATGGTTTATCATTGCTATAAGAAGAGGAATCAAAAGCAGCTCTCTGTGTTGAATGAGCAGAATGTTTCATATTCGGATACGCCAGCCTTTTCAACTCCTTTTGCTGGCTCCTTTGGGTCTGAGCTTAAATGACATGTCCTAGGGAACTTTTCCTGATTCCACAGAACAGAAAGCTATGTTATGCACTCCCATTGGCTCTTTTATTCTCCTTTCAGAGTAATCTTTTTACTCGTAATAATTAGTTAAACAACTGGCTTTGTTGCTATTCTTCAAGCTTCCAAGCACACTACCTCTTCAGGTAGAAATAACACAAGCAGCACAACTAGCTTTCTCATTTCAGGTGGTAAAAGAAATTATAAATAAACTTTGCTCATAAAAACTCATCAAGATTTCAAGGGTAATGACACAGTTTAACCTTTAAAATGTTACTTGAATTCTTAAGTTTTGTAAATTTAAAATGTTGGTTTAAAACAAAGTAACAACAAATTTTAAACACTTTTACATATTACATATGTAAGTTATATATTATATAAATATAAGTTTTCTCCCCTCCTTATAAATGAGGAAATTAGGACTCAGAATTCATGTGACTTGCCCAAAGTTATCAGATAGTAAATGGCACAGTCAAGACTCAAAACTACATCTGCTGGTTCCAAGACCAATGCTCTTTCTATTACATCAGCTGTTTAAAGATAGTTTATCTTCTTTATTTAGATTTTTATAGGCTATGACAAAATATGCTAAATTATGAGTAGGCTTTATAAATCAATAAATTTTGAGGCTTTTAATAACAGAGTTTTCACCCAGAATTCCTCAATAATTTTTTTTAAGTCAAGAGAAAAATTGCTTTCTCATCTGGTATTTCACTTCAACAAAATGGTCAAGTGTTCATCCCGATTTAAAAAAACAAAACAAAACAAAAAACCACTCCAATATAAATGCTATTATTTTTACATTTCTACTATAGTTATAGAGCACCACCTAGAGATGAGAAAAAAATACAGAAAAATTTCATTGGCCATGCATGCCATAATACTTCCTAAGATTTTTATCTGTAGCAGTATTTTTCCAAAGTTTATACTATGAAACACTAGTTCCCAGGGATGTTAATAAAGATTATAAAAATTTTAAAAATCTTTTTAAAATAAAAATGATAGCTTGGTTAAATAAAGCAAGGGAAAGCTGAATTAAACAGGTTTCTTTATTGTGGCACTTCTTAGAATAACATGGCCAAAATTCATTAGTGTATGTCATGTTGTTGCAAGCTTTCACACACACTATCTCATTTAATCTTCATAACTATTAAGTTGATACTTTTTTTTTTTTTTTTTTTTTTTTGGCTACACCGGGTGGCTAATGGGATCTTAATTCCCTGACCAGGGATACAACCCGGGCCTCAGCAGTGAAAGTGTGGAGTCCTTTGGGGCTTCCCTGGTGGCTCGGTGGTTGAGAATCCTCCTGCCAATGCAGGAGACACAGGTTCAAGCCCTGGTCCGGGAAGATCCCACACGCTGAGGAGCAATTGAGCCTGTGAACCACAACTACTTAGCCTGCGCTCTAGAACCTACGAGCCACAGCCACAAGCCCATGTGCTGCCCTAGAGCCCGTGCTCCACAACAAGAGAAACCACTGAAATGAGAAGCCTGTGCACCGCAATGAAGAGTAGCCCCCACATACCACAACTAGAGAAAACCTGCACGCAGTAACGAAGATTCAATGCAGCCAAAAATTAATTAATTAATTTTTTTTTTTTTTTTTTTTTGCGGTACGCGGGCCTCTCCCCGCTGTGGCCTCTCCCGCTTCAGAGCACAGGCTCCAGACACACAGGCCCAGCAGCCACGGCCCACGGGCCCAGCCGCTCCGCGGCACGCGGGATCCTCCCGGACCGGGGCACGAACCCGCGTCCCCTGCATCGGCAGGCGGACTCTTAACCACTGCGCCAGCAGGGAAGCCCTAATTAATTAACTTTTTAAAAAATTAATTGAGTCCCAAACCACGAGATCACCAAGGAATTTCCAAGTTGATACTATTATTATCTCCAGTGTACAGATGAGGAAATCGGAGCTTTAGAAAAGTTAATTCACTTTCTTGAAGTCATACAACTAAAGTGATGGTTAGCCTGTCTCACAAACTCTGCTCTTAAACACTCTAGAGAAGGTAACTGACAGCCTATAAGCCTAATTCAAGACAGATAAATTTTTAGTCTGCCCAATGTTGCCAACATTAAAGTATTGGAAGATTTTATATAAAAACTTTATATCCAGGTTCTCTTGAAATCGTCTGAAAAAATTGGAAGACCTGGTCCTGGTAATACTGGTCTGCAAGTCTACACGGCAACAATTAGCTTTAGCCTTTTCTAGAAGGAGCATGTACTGTCCAGATTACCCAGTCTTCAAAGTAAATAAAAATTTCAATTTTTACACTCTGCCAATTTTACTCATTTTTGTTACTAAGCCGAGCCTGCAAGCATTTACATCACAACCCACCTCCCACTACACCCCCAACATACAATAAACAGTCTTTTATACACAAATGAATACTATCAATCTCTAAAAGTGGAGAGGAAGTTGCAGTGTTTTTTAAAATATTTTTTCACATTTTGAGAATGTGAAAAATTTTGAGAATGCTGATCTATAAGTATTTTTAATTATTATAATAACTATTTAAAGAGGTATGATTTTTAGATAAACACCAAAGGAAATGGAAGGAAGGAAATGGAAACTACTTACAAATATTAGTCCTGATATCAAAGAAGATGTCCCTGTAAGTGCCACATAGAATTTGGGCGTCAATGAATTTAAAAATACTGTCACTGCCAAAAAGAATAAAAAAATCAAAGTTAAAAGAAATAAGTACCCAAGTTACAAATATGCAGGTGTCTTTATGAGTGGAGGGACATAAGTAGTATTAATACCTAGTATGAGATTCATTTGAGAAAATTATAATTTTTAAAAAGCTACTTTAAATTCTCATTGTATCACATCTTTAAAATGCCTTCACATATGTAAGGGTAGGATTTTACACTGCTGATTTGTTAAATAAGCAAATCAAAATGAGATCATTTAGCTTGCTGTTGAGAATAAAACCAGGAATATCATAATTTACACAAGAACTTTTGCAATTCCATAAGGATAATATGAACAAATATGCTGTTACAAAGGAGGATTAAAACTACTTCCTAATTATTTGGGTGAGATACAAACCAGTGTTTCAAATTAGAGGGAAGGAAACTGTGTGTGTATTTGGTATGTCAGCTACAGAGGCAAAATAACCCAAAAAGAATAACAAACTAAGAGCTTCCTAAACCTGATTCACTGAAAACCTGGACCACATTCTTCATTTCAAATAATTGTCTCATAAATACTTTGGGTTTTAGAAAGAAATAAAAATCTGTAAAGTCACTGACTCTCATCTAAATGGTGTATCTAGTTAATATGTTAAAAAAAAATGATAAACTCAATGAATAACATTTCACTGAGCATACAAACCATTAGTAGTCACTTCATTAACCTGTAACAGAAACACCAAATTAGCTTTTCAAACAGTCTAGGAAGGCCAATTTATCTAGCTTATTTTAGTGTGTTAGTTGCATCTGAATTTACATACTATGTTCTTAAAAAGTCCAAAACATTTCAGTACATTATCTCACAGTCTTTCATGTCATTTCACAGAATAGAAAAGGGGACATTTGCCTTCTCTTGTTACAGAAAAATAAAACACAGTACTGACAGTCATAAAGATCCCATAACAGAAATACTTCCATTCTAATCTGAGGCTGCCAATTTGTAATGACATGGTAAGAGGCCCTGGCTCCCATCCACTCTGTCCTGGCTACAGCTAAAGAATAATATTTGCAGAATCCAAGGGAATCATCACCTCTTATACGTCTTTGTAACTTCAGCCCACACTACACAGCAAGCTCTCTACAAATGTTGAAAGAAGGAACTAAGGAAAGAACCCACTGCTGCTTGTGGCTCTCTCTCTTTACTTTCTGTACTGTTCTATTTTATTACTCAAGATAAAGCCTAAAACAGAGAACGGACAAAAATATCACGAAAACTATTTCCTGTCAAAACTATTTTAAAACATGAGAATGGCTGGCTAAGATCGTGTTGGTTTCTTTCAGATTTTTACTGTCTGGGTGTGGGTTCTCTCAGCTGAGTGGCGAGAGAATCAAAAGGTGTGTATAAATTCTGCATTCAAGTCTGAAAATGCTCTCATCTGCCCTACCACCTGAAGCTTACATTTTGAGGTGGCTTCTCCTCGGGTAAACGAGGACAGAAAGGAGAGGGCGGACCTTAAGAGCTTTAGGGAGGAGCCGGTAGTTGCAGCTCAGGTTTGGCAATCAGCTGCGGAGTAGCGGCCCAAGAGAAAAAGAACCCACTCTGTCGCACACACCGACCCATTCTGCGAAGCCCTCCAGTGATACTGAAAATCTCTGCCCTTTGGCCCTTGCCCCCGGCACCTCTCCTGCCCCCCAATCCCCCACGCCCGCCCGTCCCTCGGGAGCTCTGGGCCTCTCACCCGCTGCCAAATTCTCACACAGCCTCAGCGGGACCCTCAGAGCGTAAAGCAGCCCCAGCCCCGCCACGAACCACAGCGAGGCCCCAGTGCCCGCCAGCCCGGCCCGCAGCCGCTCCCTCCAGCCCAGCGGCGGACTCAGGCCGGGAGCAGGGGCAGGAGGAGACGCCGCAGCAGCCGTTGCTTCACCTAAGCCGTCACCGTCCGCCATCTTGCCGCTCCCGGTGGCGCCGGGAGTTGGGAGGGGAGAAGGACAGGAAACCGGGAGTCGGGAATCCTGGGATAGTGGCGGACCTGAAGTTGGCCTCTGTGAAGGCTGAGAGTCCCAGGGAACGGGGACCAAGAAGATTTGGAAGGTGGAGGAGCGCCCAAGGACTAGGGCTACCTATTCCTTCCGAGGGAGGGAAGGGGCGGATAGCGGCACCTATTCTGGAGGAACTGGGCTAAGATGTGACCCGGAGTGAAGTGTTTTAGCCTCCATACGCGTGAGGGTCACCTTCCACCCCATTCCTGGGGTTGAAAAAGTCACCGACCGTTCCAGAGTCGGAGCAGCACTTAGCCCTTTGGACTCGGCTGCCATGGAGAGCACTGGTACTGGGAAAATCTACAGGAGTAGCGACTGCAATTTGGTCGGCCGGAGCTCGGGCGCCAATACCAGCCGAAGCACACTCCCAACGTCCCATAGATGAATGGGAAAATTAATGTAATTCAGTGAGAAAAATATTAGACTTAAAATCATGTAAGTCACGCCGACTTACTGGGGCGTCGGCGCCCGGGCCCATGACCCACGCCCGTAACTGACATGGCGCCCTAGCGGTCGGCGTTTCCGGGCGGATCCTTCAGACGGCCTTCGCTGTGATTCCATCATTCGGCCTCCTTCCCGGCCTGCCTCGCGCCAGGGCCGGGCTGGGCCACAGCAGCCCAAGATGGCCGACTTCGAGGATCGGGTGTCGGATGAGGAGAAGGTAAGGGGTCCGCCTCTCTCTCTTACCTCTTCCCGGGACGGGGAACGGGGCCCCGACCCGGCTGCGGTGGGAACTCCGGCAGTACCCCCAGAAGAAAGAAGCTTCTTGGCCTTTGCTGGCATACGCTCTCCGCAGTCGGGATGCTTCCCTCTTGAGGGGCTTTCCTCTGCCTCACGGTGGCCCCAGTTCCCCATTCCTCAACTCTCTTTTCCCCCCGGGCCTGACGCACAGCCCAGTGGCCTTGCTGCGAGAGAAGAGACTTTACCTTATTGAATCGTGACTGTGGACTCTTTTTTGTATTTAGAGAGGGGGCGATGATGATGTCGCGACGTATCGAGAAGCAGTTATTTTACCGCCTTTAGCTGCTGGGGCTCACCCCATCCCCCCATCTTTAGCTATGATTGGGGCTAGCTTAGGGCGAGTCACTTCCTGGTCAGGGTGGCCTCTTAACTTCCCTTTTGCTCCTCCTTCCTCAGGAAGTGATTTTGCTGTCACGACTTCTCGACAGGGAGAGGTCTCTAAGGTGTTGGCCGCCTATCCACACACACCTCTTTTCCCACATGCTGTCGGCTGAACTAATTCGCAGTAATAAATGTGTAAGCCTCAGGGACATTTGCTTCAGGATTTGAACACCACTCTTTTCTGTGTAGACACTCCCTTGATTGTATGTATACGGCGACCGCGGTGACTCCATCCCTTCCATCTTACAATCTTTTAACGATAATTTTTGAAAAATAGTTTTTCATTTCTTGTTAACAAGGTTAGCCAATGATTTTTTCTTTTTAACTCCAGAAAGGTTTTATGTAGCACATAAACTCCATGTTAACACATTCAAGTCTGGACAAAGCATCCTGCCTTCTTTGGTGCTCCGGTGTGGTATCTTTTTGATTATAGTTGAACTTGACACTGAGTAATTTGTACACTTAATTTCTTTAAAAGTGTCGTAAATACAAGAGAATATTTCACCTTAGGTGGAATAACTTTTTTCCTGAGAACTGCACACCTTTCTTAACAGTTTGTCAGGCTTTTCAGTAAATATGTTAAAGATTTTAGAGTCCATGGAAATTACAGTGGTTCATTACATAACTTGTAAAAGGACAAGAATTATGTCTTTTGTTTTCCACAGTGGTTTTTACAAAATGTACACCCTTGAATGCTCTGTAAATGTATCTGGGGTTTTCCTCTTTTAATAAAAGAGATTGGGATGGCAAAGGGGACTGTTGATGATCCAAGAGCCCTCTGTACAGAATAATTTGATATACATATGCCATGCCATTTTGAAACGCTGAAGAATGTGCTAAATATTCACATGCCGTTGAACAACACTTCAGCATTAGATTTTCTCATACTTGGAAATTGATTCTCATAAATGTATGAGATTTGAGGGGGAAAGGGCATTTTACACTGTATATGAACTTATGCTAGAGAGAAAACTATAATAAAATGTTTATTCTAAGGCAAACAGTTACGATTCACATGAAATTAAGTTACAGTGAAAACATGGGATAACAAAACATTTGTTAGCCCAACTGATGGTCCTCTTACTTTAAGCAAAAATACTGTTACAGCAAAATTTCACTAAGAATTTAAGGTAATAAACTTTGAAGTTTACCAGTGTTGGGTTTTTGTTTTTGACACAGGGGTAGAATGCCTTTCTAATTAAACTTGGGGGGAAAATATGTATTTCAAAGTGTAAAGATGTCTTTGGATATTGACAGTGTTCAAATTAGTAACATTAACAGCCTTGATTTTGTAATAGCAGATCTCTGACCAGTTTTCTCTTATATCCCAGCATACTTCTTTTGCTGTTTAATTTTAATAATGACAAAGCAAGCAAATCATAATTAGTAAGGTAAATCTACTGCCAAAAAATGTTGATGAATTTTATATTCAGTGAACAGGTTTTAGATAAACTACATTGTTTTCATTAGTGAGATAATTAAGAATAGCTGATATTTAAAAATCTCATATAATAAATCCATATGATTTGGGATTACTGAAATTTTGTTAGATTTTTATTCCCAGAGATGAAGTGATCTGTATTTCTCTGTTGTGGATCAATAAGTAAAAAGAAAGGGCTTTGACTTGTAAGATTACTTAAATTCTCCTTCAGTTTTATACCTACCTTGACCCCTTTTCCTCCAGGCTTCTGATGCCTTTTAACTGAATTCAAGAATTGAAAAAGTATTTTTCCAAAGAGACTTGTTGATATGAATGTCTTAGCATTCATAAACAATAAGTGACCCTTAAGTGAGATTCTTGTTGTACAAAACTTTCATAACCAAGGCACTATTACAAACAAGATATTTTCAGGCTTAGTTTGTATATTGACTCTTCCTCGAAGGAACCGTGAAGTTTTCATTTTTTTTAAATTTTAACTAAGACCTCAACTGCATTTGATTTGATTTTTTTTTAACACGTGTGTCATGCCAAATATATTTTAATACTGCTTTTTATCTTTGTTACATTTTCTGAAAGCAGTGAACCCAGAGGTGAATTTGGTGGTGATGGTCTCTGGTTTCCTTGCAAGTATTTCTATAAAAGCTAGTAAGATCAACCATTCTCATAACCAACTGCTGAAGTTTTTTTGTTTTTTGTTATTTTTTTTGCTGTACGCGGGCCTCTCACCGCTGTGGCCTCTCCCGTTGCGGAGCACAGGCTCCGGACGCGCAGGCTCAGCGGCCACGGCTCACGGGACCAGCCGCTCCGTGGCACGAGGGATCCTCCCGGACCGGGGCACGAAGCCGTGTCGCCTGCATCGGCAGGCAGACTCCCAACCACTGCGCCACCAGGGAAGCCCACTGCTGAAGTTTTTATCACTTTATAAAGAGGAAGTTGGGTTTTTTAACTTCTGCATTGTTACCTGAAATGGTCATGATGAGCTGCCTAAATAAAACAGGAAGTTGAAAGTATAATAACTTGCAGAAATAACTACTTTTAGTTTTATCTTCAAGTTCAGTTTCTGAGAATGAGCTCTACTCCTCTAGTTACTTAGACTCTTCAGTTACTTGGTTCCAAAATGAAAAGATGCCATAATTAGGAAGCTTGAGGTATGAGGTGAACTATGTGTTTGGATTCTTTGTACTGACTGTTTCCTTTATTTCATGATTCAGCATTTTAAAAACATAAATGCAGACTGAATTATAGGGCTGAAAAAAGTGCTAATAGCACATTTTTTTCCCTTCAGCCTAACTAGTAGAATATTTGTGTACAACTTCAAAAGTACCATAACTGAAAAATGGATCCCTTTGCTTTTAGTTTAGACAATACCGTCTTTAAGGCACTTTCTGAGAAATGGGTTTATCAAAATTATCTAGGAGAGGGGTGGAAAATGTTGTAAATAGATACTGAAATTTGAGGGCTCTGTTAGAGCTCATGAAAAATATTTATACTTTTAAAGTGGATTTCCTTGATTATGTGTTACCCCTTTAATTTAGTAGGTGAGTTATTACCCTTACAGGGCGAAATAAACCCTAAAGCTTAATTGCCATGGCTATTTTGTGATAAGTCGTTGACTAGAATTAATACTACCATTTTTAAATCTTCTCTTCTGTTAGCTTTGCTGAGTAGTATTCATATGATCTGTTACAAAATCCTTGGACAGGAGCATAAAGCCTAAGTAGGTACAAACTCAGATGCCAATCTTTGGTGAGGAGCGTAGGTTTATTATAATTTCTTCTAGAACATCTAGCTGTTTTATTAGGACCAGCCTTAATGCTAAGCAAAGCAGTGTAATTTGTCAAAAAATTCAGACCCCAGGTTGGTCTAATTCAGAAGCCATGCTTTTTTCACTATACTGTTTTTAACATGTATCCGTGAATGAAGAAATCAGAATAGAGTCATACATTTAATGAATTATAAATGAGGTATTGTGGGGTAGTGGGAAGGAATGATTCTGAGCCTCAGGAGATTTGGCCTCTCCTTGCTATGCTTTTGGTCACCAGTGTGATTTTTGAAAATTCACATACCTCTGTGGGCCTCGAAAGTTTTCTTCTAAAATAGGTAAGGGAAATTGGATCAGACTGAACAAAGTTTAATGAACTTTTTCAAACTCTAATTAAAAAAAACACACACAACTCTAAGAAACTGAAACATTAAAATGTTCCAGGAGTTTCTGTCATTGTTTACTTTGGCACATTTGCCCCATAACGAACCTGTGAAATTCTTGGTTACTGCAAGCAAGTCTTTTTATCTAGTGCCTAGCATACTATCAGGTACATAGTGTAGGCACAAGCTATTGGTATGAAAGAGACCAATCAATCACAGGTTCATTCATTCTTATATTTCCCCAGCTCATGCTCCCTCATTCTCCCTCCCCAATTATTTCTGGTAATCTGTAGGTATTTCTTGTGTTCAAGAGTGTGTCCACACTCTGGGTGGCTCTTCCAGCATTCATTGTGCCTGAGCATCTACTGCCGTTACTGGTGCTCTGTCACGGCACTGCTAAGAACATCTGATCCCCTGGGAGCATTTTCCTAATACCATAAAGTTCCGAAGCCTTATTGCATATCAAAATCAATATGTATACTGTTGTCCCTAGGTATCTGTGGGGTAGTGGTTCCAGGACCCACCCACCCCCATACCAACATCCGCGGATGCTCAAGTCCCTTATATAAAACGTTGTAGTACAGTCAGCCCTCTGTTTCGGCATCCATGGATACAGAGGGCTGACTATGTATACTTTGAACCTTGAAAAACCCCTAATAAAAGTATTTCCTTCATCTTCTATAAGTTCTCTCCTTTAGAGCTCAGAAAAGCACACACTGTAGGATCAGGTGTCATTGTTCTTTTCTGTCTCCAGAAAACTTCATCTTTTTGATAAAAAGTTAAAGTCCTTATATGGATCAGCTCCTGAAAATAAAAACCCTGGATAGGGGAAACTAGTCGTGATAATTTTTTTTTTTTTTTTTCGATACGCGGGCCTCTCACTGTTGTGGCCTCTCCCGTTGCGGAGCACAGGCTCCAGACGCTCAGGCTCAGCGGCCATGGCTCATGGGCCTAGCCGCTCCGCGGCATGTGGGATCCTCCCGGACCGGGGCGTGAACCCGTGTCCCCTGTGTCGGCAGGCGGATTCTCAACCACTGCGCCACCAGGGAAGCCCGGTCGTGATAATTTTTGATAAGTTTGACTACTTACGGATTTCTGAACTAGGTGATAATTTTAATATGTACTTGCTATTATTTTCCCTTCTCCCTTTATCAGAACCTCCTGCCAACCTCTGCATTTCTGCTCATCCCACCATTATTCTCTTTTAGTCACATAGGGTCGGAACACTGCCATCATCTGTTTTCATCCTTAACCTCTCCTCTCATGTTCAATTAGTATTTCAGTCCTGTAAATTCTTCTTCCTATCATTAGGTTCTTTTCCTCCATTTCCATTAGTCTTTTTTAAAAAATTATTTTGAGTATATAGGAACTATAATCACATGCTTAAAATGGTAGGAAAGGACATGAGTAAAAAGTCCCCTCCCACCCATTTTCCAGCCACCCAGTTCCCTTGAGCGGCAGCCAGTTACCAGCTTCTTTTCTATTTTATTTTATGTATTTATTTCTATTTTATTATTTTCAAATAGGTAGGTATACTTTTCATTGAACAATATGTCTAACCTGTCCACATTCCTATTACCATTTTCTTCATACAGGACCTTTTCTTATGCTTGGATTATTTTTAACAACATTCTTAATTGTTCTCTTTGCCTCCAGCCTCCCCTTTTCTTTCTATATTTTCACTGATTTACCATCTTCATACTACTAAATTTTGAGCAGCATGTAAAATTTATCTTTGCTATAACTGCACATGTATATTGTTAGGGCAGTGTCTCTGGAGATGGAATGTTCAGTTGAGTGGATCATTTGACATGTATGTTGTGATATATATAATGTATAAACAGGAAGACAGCATGATACCAGGCTGCACTAAAGAAAGGTGGTGGGTTTATTGGAACATGAGAGAACTTTGCCTTGTGAATTCTTTGTTTTGCATCTAGGTTACATTTAAGTGCTTATAATGTGCTAGATACTTTATGCATTAAAATGTATTCATCTCAAAATATCCCCATAGGCTGCTTACCCCATTTTAAGTTGAGTAAACTGAGACACATTTCAGGTTAAAAAATATATAAGCAAGTGTCCTGAACTAGTAATAGTAGAGCAGATGCAATCTGCTGGTAATCTACTTCCAGACCTGTGCCTTTACCCACTTTGATTCCTTTGAGTAGATAGTAGGTAGTAAATTGAGATAGCAAACAATTCTACTGAAATAATGACATAATCCTAAACTGCAGTCAAGTTTAATGGCATAGTGATGTGGATGCTTGTATAGACACTGAAATATTGATATTTTATGGTCATGACTGCATTATAATTACTACCAAATTTGGGGAATGCCCTGGCAGTCCAGTGATTAGGACTCTGCACTTTCACTGCCATGGGCCAGTGTTCAATCCCTGGTCCAGGAACTAAGATCCCGCAGCGAGGGGAAAAAAATATTACTACCAAATTTGCATAGTGCTCTTTTGAGCTTCTACAAATATGCCACTAAGAATTCTAGTATTTAAAATGTGTTATAAACTGAAGGTATTGAGAAACATGAGTTCAGAAGAGCACTGTTTGTCTTCTTAAGAACCTCAGAACATTATTGACTACAGCAGAATTGCTTATGTGTTTCTTTCAAAAGCAAGATTTCTGGGTTCTGTCCTAGACCAGCTGAATCAGAATTTGGGGGGACCAGTGCTCAGGAATCTATTTTTAATAAGCTTCCCAATAATTATTGTGCAACTTGAGAACCACCATTCATATCGTAATCCTCTGCCTGTTAAGTTCAGAAGCTTGATTCATCAGGATAGTAAGGGACAAACTCATATTAGCTAGGCTCATGAAACTAGTGTTTAAAAGGAGGATAGTGACTAATTTAATAAATACAGGAGGGCTTAGATTCCTTTTTTCAAGTAGATCAGATACATAGGAAATCAAATTATAATTTTCTCAGTTTAAGCATGGAGTCAGAACCAGAGATGTTAACTATACAGTCTAACATTTTAATGGTGTTTTCCTCCATAGTAGGGATATACATCCAACACCAAGACCAAGTCAGATCTTTGCGTAGTACACCTTCTAACTTTTAACAGCAGTGGACTTTCTTTCTCTAGACAAATTTTACAAGGCTGGAAGGAAGTCATTATATATCAAAAATTTGCATATTGCAGTTTCTCCTGCAGTCTTTACCCTCTTAGTTAATGGCACCTTCATTCTTTAGTTGCTCAGGCCAAAAAGTTTAGTGTCATCTTTGATTCCTGCTTCTCTCACAATACACATACTGTCTGTTAGCAAATCCTATAGGCTGTGCCTTCAAAACATACCTAGAACTTGGCTGTTTCTCATCATACCCCTATTTCAACCACTCTGGAAGAAGCCACCATGATTTCTCATGTAGATTATTGCACTGGCCTCTCTGGTCTCCCTGCTTCTGCTTTTGTCTCTCCATAGGCAGTCTGTCCTCAATGAAACACCCAGAGTGATCTGGTTAAAAAATGTAAGTCAGAATATGTCACTCCTCTGCTCAGAATCCTTGAGTGGCTTCCCATCTTTTTCAGAATAAAAGTTTTTACTCTGACTACAAGTCCCTACATGATCTGGGATTTACCTCTTTACGACTTATGTCTCTGACCTTATCTCCTACCTATTCTCCCCTGGTCCTCTCTAGCCACACATCCTCACTTAATGGGTCTTTGCATTTGATCTGTCCTTTGGAGTTCTCTTCCTTCTATATCCCTCACTTCCTTCAGATATTTAATCCGAAATTACCTTCTCAGTGAAGCCCTCTGTGATCATCCTGTCCAGTTCCAATCTACCATTTTATATCCTCTTTCCCTGCTTTATTATTACTCCTTAGCATTTATCACTAGCTAGCATACCATGTAGTTTAGTTGTTTAATCTCATCTATTGTTGGGCTTCCCTGGTGGCACAGTTGTTAAGAATCCACCTGCCAATGCAGGGGACACGGGTTCGAGCCCTGGTCCGGGAAGATCCCACATGCCGTGGAGTAACTAAGCCCATGCATCACAGCTACTGAGCCTGCTCTCTAGAACCTGCGAGCCACAACTACTGAGCCCACATGCCAAAACTACTGAAGCCTGCGCGCCTAGAGCCCGTGCTCTGCAACACGAGAAGCCACCACAATGAGAAGCCCGTGCACCCCAATGAAGGGTAGCCCCTGCTCGCCACAATTAGAGAAAGCCTGTGCACAGCAACAAAGACCCAATGCAGCCAAAAATAAATGATCATAAATAAAATAAATATTTAAAAAATCTTATCTGTTGTCTCTCTACCCACTATGATGTAAGCTCTGTAAGGACCATATACTGTTGAATCACCATTGCCTAAAACAGTGCCTTCATAGTAGGCCTTCAGATATTTGTTGAATGAGTGAATGAATCTTGCTTGGATAGTATTTTTTTTAACATCTTTATTGGAGTATAATTGCTTTACAATGGTGTGTTAGTTTCTGCTTCATAACAAAGTGAATCAGTTATACATATACATATGTTCCCATATCTCTTCCCTCTTGCATCTCCTTCCCTCCCACCCTCCCTATCCCACCCCTCTAGGTGGTCACAAAGCACCGAGTTGATCTCCCTGTGCTATGCCACTGCTTCCCACTAGCTGTCTATTTTACGTTTGGTAGTGTATATATGTTGGATAGTATTCTTAATTTCATAGTTAACTAACTCTTAAGAGGGCAGACTAATTTCCAAGTTTTGCGAAGCCATATTGAGGACTCCAGTACTTCCAGATTAATTTTTGTTAATGGAACTTCCCACACAGAAGGCTTTGGCAGTTCTCCATTACCTTCAGAATAAAACCAGAATTGTTAGCGTAACTACTGCCATCTGACTCATTTTACTCTTCCTTTCGCTTTTATTATCTCCAAATCTGTTTCTGCCAAACTGGTCTGCTTACAAAACACTGTTTTTTCCCTACCTTTTTTTATTCTTAACAGTTCCCTTATTTGTAATGCCCTCCCTCTTTCTCCCACCCCCCCCCCGCCCCCACTATTTAAAGCACTTTGTAGAGCCCAGCTTAGATCCCCTTCCCTGTAGTTGTCTTTAACCAGCCCAACCCATATCCATCTCCTTCCTAAGAGTTCCATGTTGTATATTGTCTGTAATACTCATTTGGCAGTTTTGGTGCTTTGAATTAGTTATTTTTAAATGATTGACACATCTTTACTGAGGGCTATTGTTTGTATAAGTTGTTTTGCTAACAGTGGTAAAGTATACAAAGATTTGAAAAGCCAGGATGCTGACTGTATGCTTGTCTTATGTTATTTGTATCCACTGTGAAGATTTGCACTTAGTATTAGCTTAAGGTAGTGGCTTTCAACCTTGGCAGCACATGAGAATCACCCTAGGAAGCTTTTAAAAATTCTGGTGCCCAAGCTCTACCCCAGGTCTATTACCTCAGAAGCTCTGTGGGTGGAACCCAGACATCAGTAATTTTAAGGCTCCCCAGGTGGTTCTAATTGTATAACTGTTCTTCAGAACCAAGGCTTAAGGCAAAAGGGAATTTGTTGGCTTACTTCTTTTGCCATTCTCTTTTTTTATTTTATTTTTTTTGGCCGCGCCGGGTCTTAATTGCGGCATGCGGGATCTAGTCCCCCGACCAGGGATCGGACCCAGGCCCCCTGCATTGGGAGCTCAGGGTCTTACCCACTGGACTACCAGGGAAGTCCCTGCCATTCTCCTTTTTGTCTTTATCTTTAGTACTCAGCTCACCTCAGTGCCTGGGACCTGATAAAGTATAGTTTGTTTTGTTTTGAGTGAATGAACAAATTGGTAAACACAAAGATTCAATAACATCTAGGCATTTGCTTAGGGAAAGAAAGTTAAGTATCTGCTATGTCTAAGTCCGTCTCATGTTACCTCATTGGATTCTTAAAGTAGTGCTAGATATATGAGCAGGTATTATACTCACAGATGAAGAAACTAAGACCCAAGTAATTAAGTGCTAAAGCTGGCATGTGAAACCAGATCTGACTTCCAATAATTTTGAAAAAAAAAGTAAATTTGGTAAAAAGATATACCTTTAAGTTAGAAATACCATAACGTGCCAGATATGCCAGATCTTAAAAGCAAAATGCTTCTTCCCACTGCATCTGTTTCCAAGCCAGCATGGGCCCTCACTGCTGAACTCTGCCTGTTTGGACTTGGCATTTGCATCATTGCTTTCTGGCATGTGAATCTCAAGGCGTTTGGGTTGATTTTCCCCTGATTTCTTAATTTGGTCCTGATTATTTCCAAAACAATACTCATTGTATCTGGCCGCTTGGAACTTTTTACCTATCTGCCCACTCTCCTAGGATTGGGGGTGAGAATGTGTATTTTAACAAGTCGCTTTTGTGATCTTTTCACTCACTTTAGTCCTTTTTTCTAACCCATTAGAACACTATATCTCAGACTTTTATATTTCCTCAGTTCTTGATCTAGACATTTAGGTAAATCCTCTAATTAAGCCAAATAGGGTCCTTTCCCTCCTTTCATATGTATATCAATGCTGTTTTGCATTTAAGATCAGACAGCTTTTTTATCTTTACTGAGATTGAGCCAGTACTTTTTTTTTTTGACTTAAGGCTTTGTCACTTTGAACTTCTAAATGAACACTAAAGATATATACTTGGAAATCTTTTTACCTACATTTTGGATGTATTATATTAGGATAGTCCAGAGTGAGGGCTGAGGAATGATTTCCTTCTAACTCGGTGCATAGAGAAGTTGTAAATTAAAAGGGAATGGTTGGGAAAGATAACTAAAAAACAAAATAGGAGCTATTTTTTGGTTCTTAAATGTAAATTTTATGGTTAAGTATGTTGTTTTTATATACTGTTATACAGCGTAAAATACAATGCTGACTGACTACTGTTAAAGAAGATTAATCTGACACTTGTTAAAATGATAAGAAGACTTTATTCAATACTTTTGTATTAGGGGAGAGAGATTGAGTTCAGGTCCAAATAAGCAAAGACTGCTGGGCATGAATAGCCAACAAGCAAGTGAGCGGGTCAGTAGGTGGAAAATTACTAACAGGAGACATCAGGGGTAGAAGGATTCTTGCTAACAGAAGATCGAGGACTTATACATCAAAAGTTGGGGACAAGGAACTTGATCAGATATCAAGAGTGGGGGAATTCTCTTTAAACTGAGAGCAGGATTCTTGCTAAGACTGGGCTAGGCAGGCCATAGACAGGATGGGGCCAAGATAAAAGACCTAACTGAGAAGAGGGCTCAGAGAAGCCTAACTAAAGTTTGGACAAGGAGAAAGTCTTTGGCACTCCAAGTGTGTTATATTATTACTTTAATAAATCTTCAAGCTGTTTTCCTTAGCATTGGTAGACTTTTTAAAAATGAAATTGCTCTACTTAAACTTGCCTGCCTTCACTACCTGTTTGTCTATATCTGACAAAACTTACAAGTGGTTACTAATAGAACAGTTTCTAAGAAATACTTGAAATGGCTTTTAAAAGAGTATACATAAAACAAATTACTTGGAAGTGTCGCCATCTTTTTTATAATGTTGATTCTAATTTAGACATATCTATGCTTTTTAAACCTTAGGCCTTACTGATAATGATAAATCAAAATAAACTATCAATATATACATCTAAAATTTTATTTATTTTTTTGGCCACGCCACACGGCTTGCAAGATCTTAGTTTCCCTGACCAGGGATTGAACCCTGGCCCTTGGCAGTGAGAGTGCAGTCTTAATCGCTGGACTGCCAGGGAAGTCCCCTAATTGCATTCTGAATCTTTATAATATCTCCAGGCCTAAACTGGGAAAATAATATTTAGCTTATTTGGAATTTAAAAAAACATAGCTAACAGTAAGTTTATTAAGTAAAACCTTTTATTCCATATGGCCTTGGAGATCACTGAAAATGTATTTTTTTCTGAAATTATAGCCCCAAATTAAATTCTCACTAGCCTCTGGGAACTCTCTGCCAGCAGGGATTTTGTTTGATAAAGGCACTGAAACTGGAATTCTAGAGCTAGTTTGCTACTGAAATACATGCATGTCAGCAGCTTGGAACCATCTATTAAATTATTGCCCCAGGCAGTTTATTGTTGATACTCTGAAAGCCTTAGAAGCAGACCAAAAAAATGAACTACATTGAGGCAAGATGTGTTTTAAAACAAACAAACAAACAAATAGCATCCTAGGGTGAGAGAGAGATGAATGGGCAAAGCACAGAGGTTTTTTAGGGCAGTGAAAATACTCTGTATGGTACTGTAATGGTGGATACATGTCATACATTTGTCCAAATCTATAGAGTGTGCACCACAAAGAGTGAACCCTAATGTAAGTTACGGGCTTTGGGTGATAAAGATGTGTCAGTGAAAGTTCATCATTTGTAACAAATGTACCGCTCTGGTGCGGATTTTAATAATGGAGACTGTGCACATGGGGGGACAGAGTATATGGGAAATTTCTGTATGTTCCTCTCAATGTTGTTGTGAACCTAAAACTGCTCTTAGAAAAAATAGTCTTAAAATACATAATAATAACAACAGCAGTAACATCCTAAATATCTTCAAATAGGAAAAACTGTCTTAAAAAATAACATTGAATTCCATGCAAATATAACTTTCTTACCAGGATAAGAATAAGGTATTATCTCTTTCTGGAGGAGGAATGCAACTGCTTATCCTTGAATACTTCTGGAATGATGTAGAATAAAAATAAGTAAAATAAATATGTATGAAAGCACAATTTATAACTATTTTTTTGAAGTATAGCCTAGTTGAAAACATGAGTAAACTTTGAAAAGATGTATTATCAATTTAAAGGGAAGCAGAGGGACTTCCCTGGTGGTCCAGTGGGTAAGATTCTGCACTCCCAATGCAGGGAGCACAGGTTCGATCCCCGGTCAGGAGCTAGATCCTGCGTGCATGCTGCAACTAAGAAGTCTGCATGGCAACTAAAGATCCCGCATGCCACAGCTGAGACCTGGCACAACCAAAATAAATAAATATTTAAAAAATAAAAAAAATAAAGGGAAGCAGAGTAGAGTCACTTTGAAAAACTTTTTTGGTCAAAAAAAAGTTGTTGATATTTATAGTTGATGAAGATTGTAATGATGGAGAATATTAGGTGACTAGGACCCAAAGAACTTCTGGAAGAGAGGAATTATTTTCTCAATAATTTGAAGGCTTTGTTCAGTTTAATAATTTAAAGCAGCAATTATCTTGCTGTGACTGCTTAATAATTGACATTTACTGAGCCTCCGTATTATATTTTAAATATTTTGCCAAAGACTTGACATATATTATCTTATTTAACCTTCACAGCAATTCTAAGAAGAGATACTATCCCACTTTAGGGAGAGGCTGTGATTCAAAGAGATTAAGAGACTGAAATTCAAATCCAGGTCTGTCCAACTCCAGAGTCTTTATCTTTCCATTTTGCCATAGTACCTCATAATAATCTTAAAAGCTAAGTGCACTTCCTTAGTGTCATTTTATTCAAAAGGGATTTTGTAAACATTTACTAATTGCCTATGTGCCGTTTACTTTGCTAGACCCTGTATAGGATAGAAAAAGAAAGCAAGGCAGTTTGCCCAAAGAAAACTTAAGTCTTTGGGAACAGGATGGTACCTATTGAACTAATTGTCAACAGCAGTTATATTTTAGGTGCTATGATAAATGTTCAAAGTATGGTAGAAGTAACAGAGGATTCTTGAGACTTTAAGTAATGGGGAATATATCTTTGAAAGAAACAGATTCCCCAACCTTGGAAAATAGGAGTGATTTAGACAGGCAAAGATGAGAGAGGCACAAACTCAAGGACAGTGTGAGTAAAGGCCCAGAAGTGAAGTCTTTAATACACTAATGAGGGAGATAAAGATTTTCATAGATACCTTGCTGGCAGAGATTTGGCTCATGAAGTATACAAAATTTCGGCAGTATAAACTGACCTGGGCCTTGCTGATAATTGGAATATGGATATTATCTAGTGAAAGATTTCTTCCTTGGCTGTCTGGAATTATCTACCGAGCATTCACAAAGAGCTGCAGTTGTTAAATATTCAACTTCAAATTCTTTTGTTAAGGAAACTATTTTAAAAGGTAGTTATGAATAGATGTAATGTTGAAATGTGTGGGGTCTGTTATTAAAAGATTATTTAAGGGAATTCCCCGGAGGTCCAGCGGTTAGGATTCGGTGCTTTCATTGCCTAGGGCCTGGGTTCAATCCCTGGTCAGGGAACTAAGATCCCACAAGCTGCGTGGTGCAGCTGCATGACAAAAAAAAAAAAAGATTTGAGTTTTATAAAAATTTTGTAAATTTATTTTTCGACTACATTTTCTAAAATTTCTTACTAAAATTAACAAAATTAGAAAATTAAGCACTTTCTAGGGAACAATGGGATATATTACTTTCTCAGTTTCATTTTTAAATTTCAGTACAGATATTAGTAATATAAAAATGAAAATTTGAATATTATAAGGATTGAGTATTTTACTTTATTTTCCTTTTTGAAGAGGTAAGAGGATAAGAAGAATGGGAAGAAACTGAAATCTAAGAAAACTTATCTTTCATTGATACTTATAGACTTTAAATTGCCCCTATTTAGGTTAGAAACATAATACAGTGCATTCCATGAAATTAACATTTTTGGAATATTTAAATATATGAAGGGGTAGAATTGTGTATGAGGCTTGAGTTACTCCCCCTTTAAAATATATATGGAGTTATACCCTTTACCGCAGACACTATCATATGAATGCTATGTACAATGAACCTGTTACTTTATGCAATAGGGACTTTTTTTTTTTAAGCAGAGTGAAGTTTTTGTTCAACTAAAACATCCATATCAGTGATTCTCAATTAGGAGGGGGGCTACATGCCTCCCCTCCATGGGATATTCCTGCTGTCACCTTTCTTTCCCCATCCCAATCTTGAGAATGATTGACTAAATTATTGTTACTGTGTCATCCCTCATTTGTATTGCAGCAAAAATATTTTTGCAGTCACTAGCTGCTTAGCCATTTCTCTTTCCCCTTTTGCTTGTGCCAGTGATTTTGTTTACCTCTGTTAAATTTCATCTTGTTAGTTTTGACCCAGTTTTGAAGCTGGATGATAAAATTTTGACTTTTAAAGTTATTATTTATCATTTGATTTACCCCTTCCAACTTTGTGACCACTGCAGCTTTCACAAGGAAAGCTTTGTCTCAATTCCTGGTTTAAAAACAAAATTGTAAAAGGGCTAGGCCAAATCCATCAGACCACACTATAGATAATCCTCCTGAATTTTAATACCTATTAGTACTGCATAGTACAGATGATTGTCTAGTTCAGTGCCACCCCTTTGTACGTATGTGACCTTGGACAAGGCACTTCTGATCCTGTTCCTTCATTTACAGTAGGGATAATAGTCTCTTCCCTGCCTATTTTTAACAAGCTGTTTTAAGATCAAAAGAGAGGTTATGAAAGAGTTTTGTAAACAATAAAATAGTATTCATTCATTTACATTCCTAGCTTGTGCCAGGTCTCAGTCCTAGGTATACAGCAATGAACAAACATAACAAGTTCTTATACTATATGCTAGGAGTTGGAAGATCTGGTCCACTGCCTGTTTTTATATGTCCTAACAGCTAATATATTTTGAATGGTTAGAAAAAAGATCAAAAGAAGAATATTTCATGATGTGAAAATTACATGAAATACAAATTGCAGTGTCTAATGTGTTAATTAACTCAATGAGGGTAATCCTTTCACACTGTATAAGTGTATGTATATCAAAATCATCACATCATACACTTTAAGTATCTTATAACTTTATTTGTCAATTGTACCTCAGTTAAAAAACAAAGTCTTACTGGAACACAATTATGCTCATTAGCTTACAGTTGGGACAGAGATCATGTGGCCCACACAGCTGTAAAATATTTACTGTCTGGCCCTTTACTTTAGCAGTTTGCAGACCCCTGCTCTGTGCTCTTGGAATTCTTTTGGAGGTGTTGAGCAGTAAAAATAAGTATATGTTCAGTGGTGGCAAGTTCCTTGAAGAAATTTAAAGCAGGTAAGGGGCAAGAATTATGAAGGGTGTGGAGGGTATAGTAGCTAATTTATGGAAGTCAGAGAAGGGTACTTTAGTAGGTGATATTTGAACAGAAACTTGAATGAAGAGGGAAATGAACTCTCTGATAGAAGAGCATTTCTGGCAAAAGGAATAAAAATTGCAGTAGCCCTGAGGTGGGAGTGTAGCTATAGGTCTAGGAGCTAAACAGTAGGAGAATGAGACGGTGAACCAAATTGTAAAAGACCATGGAGCACACTTTAGATTTTAAAGTGATTATATAAATATATCATTACAATTTCTATTACAGGTATTCCTTCAATATATTTTTATGGTATTATTATAGTGACAAATCAACTTAACACTTCAAAGCCTGTCTTCAAAGACTGTCAGATGTTTATCTAATACTAAGTATGGTCATCCCATGGAGGGGGATTGGTTCAGGGACCCCCGAAGATGTCAAAATCTGAGGATGCTCAAGTCCCTTACATAAAATGGTACAGTATTTCCACATAACTTACGCACATCCTGCCATATATTTTTTTTTCTTTTTCTTTTTTTTTTTTTGTGGTACGCGGGCCTCTCACTGTTGTGGCCTCTCCCATTGCGGAGCACAGGCTCCGGACACGCAGGCTCAGCGGCCATGGCTCACGGGCCCAGCCGCTCCGTGACATGTGGGATCTTCCCGGACCGGGGCACGAACCCGCGTCCCCTGCATCGTCAGGCGGACTCTCAACCACTGCGCCACCAGGGAAGCCCCTGCCATACATTTTAAATCATCTCTAGATTACTTGTAATGCCTAATACAATGTAAATGCTATGTAAATAGTTGCTAGTGTATGGCAGATTCAAGTTTTGACTTTTGGAACTTTATGGAATTTTTTTTTCCTCTGAATATCTTCGATCCTTGGATGCAGAACCCATAAATACAGAGGGTCGACTGTAATCAATCTTTTTTACTAACTCTCAGAAGGTAACATGGGGACTGTTGACCATGACAGTGTTTTTTTGGTTTGTTTTTATTTCTGGCTGTGTTGGATCTTTGTCGCCATGCGCGGGCTTCTCCCTGCAGCGGCTTCTCTTGTTGCAGAGCACGGGCTTTAGGCGCACGGGCTTCAGTAGTTGGGGCATGTGGGCTTGGTAGTCGTGGTGCAGGGGCTTAGTTGCTCCACAGCATGTGGGATCTTCCTGGACCAGGGATTGAACCTGTGTCCCCTGCATTGGCAGGCAGATTCTTAACCACTGTGCCACCAGGGAAGTCCAACCATGACAGTGTTTTAGGACCCCATGTTGGCATCTAATGATAACTACATTTCTTTTAACTGCTCATTTAGAACTTCATCCTTGCCAAGTGTATATATCTTCAAATCTCCCCACTTTCATTTAAAATCTAGATGTTTTGGTTTCTATAATTGGACATATCTCTGGTTCTTGATATTCTCAGATAATTTTCTAAAAATTATTTATTGTATGGGGAATGTTGGCATGCCCCTTTTCTGCTTTTTAAAAAATTTTTTTAATTTTTTCATACAAATAATTTATATTCCTTGTACAACTTTTTGAAGATAGAGATAAGCCAAAAAATAGATGAAAAGTATCTTTTGTAATACTACTATCAGAGGTAGTCCCAGTTAAGTTAGTAGCTATACATATATGTAAATATATATACTTAAAAAAAAACAGGAATACATCATTTTGCAGCCCTTTTCACTCAACAGCATGATAAATATCATCCCATGTTAACAGATAGAACACTTCTCAAACTCTTTCGCTTTCAGGACCCATTTACACTCTTAGAAATCTGGTTGTTTTTTCCCCCAGTTTTATTGACATGTAATTGACATACAGCACTATAAGTTTAAGGTGTACAGCATATGATTTGACTTACATACATCATGAAATGATTATCATGGTAAGTTTAGTGAACATCCATCATCTCATAGATACAAAAGTAAATAAATAGTTTAAAAAAGTTTGCTTACGGTGAGAACTCTTAGGACCTACTCTCAACAGCTTTCATATATAAAATACAGCAGTGTTAACTATATTTATCATTTTGTACATTACATCCCTAGTACTTATTTATCTTATAACTGGAAGTTTGTACCTTTTGACCCTCTTTTCCCACCCCTGTCTCTGGTAACCACAAATCTGAATTCTTTTTCTATGAGTTTGTTTTTGAAGTATAATTAACCTATAACACTATGTTAGTTCGTGTTATACAGTGTAGTGGTTTGATATTTCTGTACATTTCAAAATGATTACCACAATAAATCTAGTTATGGTATGTCACCATATAAAGATTGTGCATGAACTATAACCCTTAATAGTTATTGATTATATTCCCCACACTGTACATTTCGTACCAGTCACTCATTTATTTTGCAACTGGAAATTGTACCTCTTAATCTCCCTCACCTATTTCTTTCCTCTCCCCACCCCCTCCCTTCTGACAACCACCTGTTTATTCTCTGTATCTGTTACTCTTTCTGATTTGTTTTTTAGGTTCCACATATGAGTGAAATTATATAGTATTTGTCTTTCTTTGTCTGACTTATTTCACTTAGCATAATACCCTCTAGGTTCATTCATGTTGTTGCAAATGGCAAGTTTTCATTCTTTTTTATGGCTAATTTTCCATTGCATATATATGTGTACACACACACACACCACATCACATCATTATCCATTCATCTAGGTTACTTCCATATCTTGGCTATTGTAAATAATGCTTCAATGAATATAGAGGTGCATTTATCTTTTCTACTTAGTTTTTTCATAGAAATTGAGTTTTGGTTTTTGTTGGTTGGTTGGTTAGCTTTTTTGTTTTCTTTTTTTTGGCTGCACCATGTGGCATGTGAGATCTTAGTTCCCTGACCAGGGATTGAACCCGTGCCCCCTGCAGTGGAAGCACGGAGTCCTAACCACTGGACTGCCAGGGAATTCCAAGAAATTGAGTTTTTATTTATGTGGCTTGTATGTATTATATTAGATATTAAAACTTACAGATTTTTAAAACAATTCATTTTAATATAATGATAAATTTATTGCATATTAACATAAATGGTTAGTGTTTTGTTTTTTTTTAAAAAAACCTTTTTTTTGAAAATGCAGAAAGAATCAGAAAAAGTAGCATTGTTTTACATTATGCAGATCTTTTAAATATCTGCATTCAGTTTGTTATGCTGTGTTGTCTTAGTTTGTACATATTGTTCTCTCCACGGGGAATGGTGTCCTTGGTATCTACTCATCCTCCAATCCAGCTCAAACATCACTGCCTTTGAAGGTCACCCCAACCCCTCCTTATATACATATGTAGAGTTGATTGCACCTTCCTTTGTGCCTCATTGTGCCTTTTAATGTTTTCTATATTACTATCTAGGTGACAGATCCTTTGCGAATAGTGACAATGTCTTATTCAGTATTTAATCTTTATTTACTGACTCTTCTCTTCCTAGCTGCTCAGTAAATGTTTGCTGAATGGATGAACTGCTACTTTTTTTTTTTTTTTGCGGTATGCGGGCCTCTCACTGTTGTGGCCTCTCCCATTGCGGAGCACAGGCTCCAGACGCACAGGCTCAGCGGCCATGGCTCACGGACCCAGCCACCCCGCAGCATGTGGGATCTTCCCAGACTGGGGCACGAACCCGTGTCCCCTGCATCAGCAGGCGAACTCTCAACCACTGCGCCACCAGGAAAGCCCAAACTGCTACTTTTTTACATGCAGAGTCATTTCATCCATTATCCAAATGACTGTTTTTCAATTATGGAAATTCCATCAGATTTTATAACTTTTGAAAATTTGTGGATATTTTCATAAATATTAGTAACTTGAACTTTCAATTTGGTAACTTTTATGCATCCAAACGTTAATAAGTAGTATGTAGAATATGGCTGTGGCTTTTTTCTTTTAAGGGAAATTGCTTTTGGGATAGTATATGAATATATTTTTGAATTACACACACTTAATTTTGCTTGACCGAGGGGAGTTTCATAATTATGTAAGGATTATGGGACATGCACCTTGACAGAAAGTGGGATAGACCATAGCTGCTCAACAGACTTGCCACAAATAGACTAAAAAAATAGGTGTGCTATTCAAAATAGGCTTGCTAATTTCTTAAATAAGTGATTGACACCAACAGTTGACAAGTACAGTAATATGATTAAGTGTACATGCCAGAGCAGATATACACAGTTGGAAATCCATATTGGAACTATTAGTCCTGTGTAATATAATTTTCATGAGTTGAGCAGCATTTCTTACTTCCTAATTAGAACCCCTCTTTTTATTTTTGTTACTCAGTTAATTTAAGAGCTTTATGGAATATTTCCTCTTAATCTCCACCAGTTTTCATCCCAGAAAAATAATATATTAGTGACAGTTACCCTGTCACATTAGGGT
Source organism: Phocoena phocoena (assembly GCF_963924675.1). Classification (NCBI taxonomy): domain Eukaryota; kingdom Metazoa; phylum Chordata; class Mammalia; order Artiodactyla; family Phocoenidae; genus Phocoena; species Phocoena phocoena. Next base: position 99,511,763 of record NC_089219.1, read on the forward strand.
TCTCAAACTGTATGTGCATAAGAATATCCTAAGGTGTTTGTGATATAGATTCCTCATACTTGCTTCCTGATGGTCCACATAAAAGTTTTGTCTTCTAAGTCTTAAGAAGTCATACAGAATTTTATAGCTCAAAGAAATTTTGCAGATCTCCTAATCTCTTTTAGGAGTAGGATTATTATGAGGAAACTCAGAACCAAAAAAGGTTAGCAATGTTTCCAGAATCACAAATCTAGTTAGTTAATGGACCAACAGAGCCAGTAATTAGAATCCAGGGTTTCCATTCTGCCTTGTTCCATGAATCAGTAGGCCTTTCTTGACTGAAAAGATAAGTTTGGCTATGGAGCAGCTTTTCTTTTACTCTTTTTAGAATCAGAGCAAAGTCACGTAAGATCTTCCATATAAACCTAGGAATTCTAAAGTTGTAAAGTATTTCCATCTTTTTCTAATTCTCTTCTCAATCCCAGCTTTATTTTCCAAAGATTCTTAAGTCTTTTTTTTCCCCCTTAAGAATGGTTTGACTTTGATGATAACCTTAATTTGACTGGGTCAGTAAGAACTTAAAATTGTTTGAAGGAAATGGAAGAAGTCAACAGAGGATGCCTATCTGGAAAGTAGAGCTCAGTTTATTGTCAGATATACCATGTTCCTCTTTGCCCCTCATCAGTGAGTTGATCATCTTTATACTCATCACATCAGTTATTAGGTAATTTTCAGTGTCCTTTCTCTCACAGTGTGTTAGAATTATACTGAGAGACCCATTTGAGGTCAGTCATGTTAACATTGCTAACATCATTATTACATATGTAGAGATATAGATATAGCTAAATGATATTCCAAATTGTTTTTTTCTTCAATATAGGTTTGTATGTTCTTTGTATTTCATATTTTACTTGATGAGAGATGAGAGACTGATTTGTATGGCAGACTGAGTACATGGTTTTACCTTACCTTTTATGCCAAAACTTTTAAAATGAAAAAGTGGAATGGGAAGAGAAATAAATTAGTAATAGTTTAAGTAGTGTCATGGGAGGATATCTATTTAAGGAGCAAGAAGGGAAGAACTCAGAACAGTCTTGGAGTGGATTAGTTGGGGAATTGTTCTCTAAACTTACTGGACCACTTGGCTCCTCCTTTCATTCCCATTTGGGCTAAGCTGCAGACGAATAGTATTTGTCCTCAGAATGTAGCAATGAGAATGAGCACTGGGAGCAGAGAGGCAGGGCAGTGCCCCAGGGAGCCTGTGGCCTTAGGAGGCTCACTCAGAAGGTAATCTGCTCACACATTCTTGGCAGCAAGTCTACTCTTTCCCTCCCCTACAATCAAGGAGACAAGCTACAAGTAAACAGAACAGGCAAACTAAATTGAATTCAAAGAGGAGCAACAAACATTTGTGGGAAACCACTATCATGAAAGAGGCACCAAACTCAACAAACAGTATATCTAAATTCTTAAGAAGCAGTCAATAAAACAAGACCTTAAAATAAGTATGGTTAATAACTGCAAGGAGACTGAAGAGATTATTGCACACACAAGAAATAAAAGTCTTCGAAATTAAAAATAGAACAGTTAAAATAATTGTCTGAAAACAAAATGGGCACAGCTGAAGAGCATGTTAGTGAGTTGAAAAATGGAGCTGAGGAATTCTCCCTACATAAGGCATAAAATGACAAAAAAGGTAAAACAGGAGAAAAAATTAGTTATGCGGGTTAGATAATAACATTTCAGCATCCGTCTCTAATCAGAGGTCCAGAAACAGATTGACAGTAGTGGGCAGGGGAGGGAATCAGAATAAATAACAAAAGAAATATTTTCCATGGCATTTTTAGGACCTTTAGTACAGTGCTGAATAGTTTAGGTGACAGGAGTCATCTTTGTCTTGCTTTTAAAATTAGTGACACTGCTCATGTTTCATCATTATTGAATAAGCCGTAAAATTTTAGTAGATAACCCTTTATAAAGTTAAGGAGGTTTATTATACTAAAAACTAGTAGTTTCGTTCTTGTTTTATGATATTTGGATGGGTGTTGAATTTTGTCTTTTTTCCAGCATGATCACAAGGTTTGCTTTTAATTTGTAAGTTACATTGATTTATTAGTATTGAATCATTCTTGCATTGGGATAAACACCATAAACACAAATTGGCATAATACCAATTAGCTAATATTTTATTTAGTTTTGCTGGTGTTCATAAATGAAATAGGATCATAGCTTTCTTTTTGTGACTGCAGTATATTTTGACCAAAAATTGATTATTTAGCTTTTTAAAAAGAAAAATTCAAAATTAAAGCAGCATGTATATCCCCAAATTAGAACAAATCTATATTGATAATAAACACTTTGAGATGTTTTGTGAAAAGAATATCTGAAGGCTCCTAAACAGTAAGGTTTAAACAGGAAATTATATTTCAAGGGATGTGATAAAAATTTTGTTAGCTGTTAATTCCTTCCTCTCTTACATGCTACTCTTCATAATTCTTTTACTAAAAATTTTATTTCTGTTTAGGTACGCATAGCTGCTAAATTCATCACTCACGCACCCCCAGGGGAATTTAATGAAGTGTTCAACGGTGAGTAAAGATTTGTACTCAGTTATTTTAAACCCTCCTTAATAACATACGAGCACTTATTGAGTTTGCTATCTTTTAATCCTTATAACATTATAGAATATAGCTAAGGAAATCAAAATTCAAAAAGGTTAAAATAATTTAGCCCATATCACCCAGCTGGTAAGTATCAGAGCAAGGATTCAAACCCAGGTCTGAGTCAAAAGCATGCTCTTAACCCATACATTAGGGTACCTATCTTATGTGAGAAAAGATTTAAAGTAATTTAATACTGATAAATGTAGAAACAATGTTTAATTGTTTTATATCATTATAAAATATAGCTTAAATCTCTTCAGTGCTTTTACTCAGGAAGTGCCATAGCATAGGACATTTTCTAGAGCCGCTGGGGCTGAACTGACTGTATCTGGGAAGCTTGTTAAATATACAGATTCCAATGTTATCCTCTTAAGATTCTCATTCGTTAGATCTGGGGTAGAATGGGCAATCTGTTTTATCAAGTTCTCCAGGTGATTCTGAGTCACAGCCAATTTGGGAACCACTATTCCTATATATTTACAATCTTCCATTCTATTTACTATGTTAACACAACTTACAGAATGAAAAATGTAAATGAGGCATTATAACGTTGTGTTAATATCAATCATCATAATCCCATTTTAAGTTATAAATTAATTCATCTTAAAGTTCCCCTTAAGTAAAATCATAATCTTTGTGCATCTTGGTTCATTTTAGCAAACATTTATTTTGAAATTCTAGTTTTACATTAGAAGGTTACCTGCTTAAAATATCATGTAATAGAACGTATAGACTACAGTTCTGCAGCCTGTGGAAGGAAAACCACATTCACAGAAACACAGACAAAATGAAAGGTCAGAGGACTTCGTACCAGATGAGGGAACAAGATAAAACCCCAGAAAAACAACTAAATGAAGTGGAGATAGGCAACCTTACAGAAAAAGCATTTAGAATAATGATAGTGAAGATGATCCAGGACCTCGGAAAAAGAATGGGGACAAAGATCAAGAAGATGCAAGAAATGTTTAACAAAGACCTAGAAGAATTAAAGAACAAACAGAGACGAACAATACAATAACTGAAATGAAAACTACACTAGAAGGAATCAATAGCAGAATAACTGAGGCAGAAGAACGGATAAGTGACCTGAAGACAGAATGGTGGAATTCACTGCTGCAGAACAGAAAAAAGAATGAAAAGAAATGAAGACAGCCTAAGACACCTCTGGGACAGCATTAAACACAACAACATTTGCATTATAGGGATCCCAGAAGGAGAAGAGAGAGAGAGAGGACCTGACAATATATTTGAAGAGATTATAGTCGAAAACTTCCCTAACATGGGAAAGGAAATAGCCACCCAAGTCCAAGAAGTGCAGAGAGTTCCAGGCAGGATAAACCCAAGGAGAAAAACGCCAAGACACATAGTAATCAAATTGATAAAAATTAAAGACAAAGAAAAATTATTGAAAGCAACAAGGGAAGAACAAAAAATAGCATACAAGGGAACTCCCATAAGGTTAATAGCTGATTTCTCAGCACAGACTCTACAATCCAGAAGGGAGTGGCATGATATATTTAAAGAGATGAAAGGGAAGAACCTACAGCCAAGATTAATCTGCCCAGCAAGGATCTCATTCACATTTGACGGAGAAATCAAAAGCTTTACAGACAAGCAAAAGCTAAGAGAATTCAGCACCACCAAACCAGCTCTACAACAAATGCTAAATCAACTTCTCTAAGTGGGAAACACAAGAGAAGAAAAGGACCTACAAAAACAAACCGATAACAATAAAGAAAATGGTAATAGGAACATACATATTGGTAATTACTTTAAATGTGAATGGATTAAATGCTCCAGCCAAAAGACACAGGCTCACTGAATGGATACAAAAACAAGACCTATATATATGCTGTCTACAAGAGACCCACTTCAGACCTAGGGACACATACAGACTGAAAGTGAGGGGATGGAAAAAGATACTCCATGCAAATGGAAATCAAAAGAAAGCTGAAGTAGCAATACTCATATCAGATAAAATAGACTTTAAAATAAAGAATGTTACAAGAGACAAGGAAGGACACTGTGTAATGATCAAGGGATCAATCCAAGAAGAAGATATAACAATTATAAATATATATACACCCAACATAGGAGCACCTCAATACCTAAGGCAAAGGCTAACAGCTATAAAAGAGGAAATTGACAGTAACACGGTAACAGTGGGGGACTTTAACACCTCACTTACACCAATGGACAGATCATCCAGACAGAAAATTAATAAGGAAACAGAAGCTTTAAATGATACAATAGACCAGATAGATTTAATTGGTATTTATAGGACATTCCATCCAAAAACAGCAGATTACACTCTCTTCTCCAGTGCACACGGAACATTCTCCAGGACTGATCACATCTTGGGTCACAAATCAAGCCCTGGTAAATTTAAGAAAATTGAAATCATATCCAGCATCTTTTCCAACCACAACGATATGAGATGAGAAATCAATTACAGGGAAAAAAACGTAAAAAACACAAACACATGGAGGCTAAACAATACGTTACTAAATAACCAAGAGATCACTGAGGAACTCAAAGAGGAAATCAAAAAATAACTAGAGACAAATTACAACGAAAACACAACGATCCAAAACCTATGGGATACAGCAAAAGCAGTTCTAAGAGGGAAGTTGATAGCAATACAAGCCTACCTCAACAAACAAGAAAAATCTCAAATAAACAATCTAACCCTACACCTAAAGGAACGAGAGAAAGAAGAAGAAACAAAGCCCAAAGTTAGTAGAAGGAAAGAAATCATAAAGATCAGATCAGAAATAAATGAAATAGAAACAAAGAAAACAATAGCAAAGATGAGTAAAACTAAAAGCTGGTTCTCTGAGAAGATAAACAAAATTGATTAAACATTAGCCAGACTCATCAAGAAAAAGAGGGAGAGGACTCAAATCAATAAAATTAGAAATGAAAAAGAAGTTACAGGGGTTTCCCTGGTGGCACAGTGGCTAAGAATCAGCCTGCCAATGCAGGGGACACGGGTTCAAGCCCTGGTCCAGGAAGATCCCACATGCCGCGGAGCAACTAAGCCTGTGAGCCACAACTACTGAGCCTGCGCTCTACATCCCGTGAGCCACAACTACTGAAGCCCATGCACCTAGAGCCTGTGCTCCGCAACAAGAGAAGCTACCGCAATGAGTAGACCCCGCGCACTGCAACTAGAGAAAGTCCACGCACAGCAAGGAAGACCCAACGCAGCCCCCGCCCAAAAAATCAATAAATAAAATAAATTTTAAAAATAAAAATAAAAAGAAGTTACAACAGACACCACAGAAATACAAAGCATCCTAAGGGTCTACTACAAGCAACTCTATGCCAATAAAATGGACAACCTTGAAGAAATGGACAAATTCTTAGAAAGCTATAACCTCCCGAGACTGAAAGAGGAAGAAATAGAAAATATAAACAGACCAATCACAAGTAATGAAATTGAAACTAATTTAAAATATTCCAACAAACAAAAGCCGAGGACCAGATGGCTTCACAGGTGAATTCTATCAAACATTTACAGAAGAGCTAACACCCATCCTTCACAGACTTCCAAAACATTGCAGAGGAAGGAACACTCCCAAACTCATTCTACGAGGCCACCATCACCCTGATGCCAAAACAGACAAAGATACTACAAAAAAAAATTACAGACCAATATCACTGGTGAATATAGATGCAAATATCCTCAACAAAATACTGGCAAACAGAATCCAACAACACATCAAAAAGATCATACATCATGATTAAGTGGGATTTATCCCAGGGATGCAAGGATTCTTCAATATACACAAATCAATCAGTGTGTTACACCATATTAACAAATTGAAGAATAAAAACCATATGATCATTTCAATAGATACAGAAAAAGCTTTTGACAAAATTCAACACCCATTTATGATAAAAACTCTCCAGAAAGTGGGCATAGAGGGAACCTACCTCAACATAATAAAGTCCGTATACAACAAACCCACAGCAAACATCATTCTCAATGGTGAAAAACTGAAAGCATTTCCTCTATCAGGAACAAGACAAGGATGTCCACTCTCACCACTATTATTCAACATAGTTTTGGAAGTCCTAGCCATGGCAATCAGAGAAGAAAAAGAAATAAAAGGAATACAAATCGGAAAAGAAGAAGTAAAACTGTCACTGTTTGCAGATGACATGATACTATACATAGAGAATCCTAAAGATGCCACCAGAAAACTACTAGAGCCAATCAATGAATTTGGTAAAGTTGCAGGATACAAAATGAATGCACAGAAATCTCTTGCATTCCTATACACTAACAACAAAAGATCAGAAAGAGAAATTAAGGAAACAGTCCCATTCACCATTGCAACAAAAAGAATAAAATACCTAGGCATAAACCTACCTAAAGAGATAAAATACCTATATTCAGAAAACTATAAGACACTGATGAAAGAAATCAAAGATGACACAAACATATGGAGAGATAAACCATGTTCTTGGATTGAAAGAATCCGTATTGTGAAAATGACTATACTACCCAATACAATCTACAGATTCAATGCAATCCCTATCAAATTACCAGTGGCATTTTTTTACAGAACTAGAACAAAAAAATCTTAAAATTTGTATGGAGACACAAAAGACCCTGAATAGCCAAGGCAGTCTTGAGGGAAAAAAATGGAGCTAGAAGAATCAGACTCCCTGACTTCAGACTATACTGCAAAGCTACAGTAATCAAGACAACATGGTACTGGCACAAAAACAGAAATATAGATCAGTGAAACAGAATAGAAAGCCCAGAGATAAACCCATGCACCTGTGGTCAACTAATCTATGACAGAGGAGGCAAGGATATACAATGGAGAAAAGACAGTCTCTTCAGTAAGTGGTGCTGGGAAAACTGGACAGCTACATGTAAAAGAATGAAATTAGAACACTCCCTAACACCATATACAAAAATAAACTCCAAATGGATTAGAGACCTAAATGTAAGACTGGACACTGTAAAACTCTTAGAGGAAACCTAGGAAGAACACTTTTTGACACAAATCACAGCAAGATCTCTTTTGATCCACCTCCTAGAGTAATGGAAATAAAAACAAAAGTAAACAAATGGGACCTAATGAAACTTAAAAGCTTTTGCAAAGCAAAGGAAACTACAAACAAGATAAAAAGACATCACTCAGAATGGGAGAAAATATTTGCAAGCAAATCAACGGACAAAGGATTAATCTCCAAAATATATAAACAGCTCATGCAGCTCAATATTAAAAAAAACAAACAGCCCAATCAAAAAATGGGCAGAAGACCTAAATAGACATTTCTCCAAAGAAGACATACAGATGGCCAAAGAGCACATGAAAAGCTGCTCAGCATCACTAATTATTAGAGAAATGCAAATCAAAACTACAATGAGGCTTCCCTGGTGGCGCAGTGGTTGAGAGTCCGCCTACCAATGCAGGGGACACGGGTTCATGCCCCAGTCTGGGAAGATCTCACATGCCCTGGAGCGGCTGGGCCCGTAAGCCATGGCCGCTGAGCCTGCGCATCCGGAGCTTGTGCTGCGCAACGGGAGAGGCCACAACAGCGAGAGGCCTGCATACCGCCAAAAAAACTACAATGAGATATCACCTCACACCAGTAAGAACGGGCATCATCAGAAAATCTACAAACAACAAATGCTGGAGAGGGTGTGGAGAAAAGGAACCTGCTCGCACTGTTAGTGGGAATGTAAATTGATACAGCCACTACTATGGAGAACAGTATGGAGGTTCCTTAAAAAACTAAAAATAGAATTACCATATGACCCAGCAATCCCACTACTGGGCATATACCCAGAGAAAACCATAATTCAAAAAGACACATGCACCCCATTGTTCATTGCAGCCCTGTTTACAATAGCCAGGTCATGGAAGCAACCTAAATGCCCATCGACAGACGAATGGATAAAGAAGGTGTGGTACATACATACAATGGAATATTACTTCGCCATAAAAAGGAGCGAAATTGGGTCATTTGTAGAGATGTGGATGGATCTAGAGACTGTCATACATAATGAAGTAAGTCAGGAAGAGAAAACCAAATATTGTATATTAATGCATATATGTGGAATCTAGAGAAATGGTATAGATGATCTTATTTGCAAAGCAGAAATAGAGGCATAGACGTAGAGAAGAAATGTATGGATACCAAGGGGGAAAGGGGTGGGGAGGGAGGAATTGGGAGACTGGGATTTACACATATACATTATAGTTACTACGTATAAAATAGACAACTGATGGGAACATACTGTGTAGCACAGGGAACTCTACCTAATGTACTGTGGTAACCTAAATGGGAGGGAAGTCCAAAAGGGAGAGGATATCTGTATGTGTATGGCTGACTCATTTTGTTGTGCAGTGGAGGCTAACACAACATTGTAAAGGAACCATCCTCCGATAAAAATTTTTTAAATAATTTAAAAAAAAAGAAGGTTACCTGCTTAGTTAGAGGAACTGTGTAATGTTCATTTGCACTTGGCTCAGAGTCCCACAAATTGTAGAACAATTTCCACTGGTAAAATCAATGATGCAGAACAAAAGTAACTAGGAGAACATATAAATGTTATTTACAAGGAGTGGAATAATACAATAGAAGTAAATCAAGACACTCTTCTTTATAGACTTGTTTTTTGGATATTTGAGTAGTAACACCAAGAAAAACAAATGCAGCCTTTCTTCGCCTAGTCTCTCTTCCATATTGACCAAATGTAAATTTTCAACAAAGAGCTTTTAGAAATACTCCTACGACTTGAACTTTATCCAGCTGATTAGCTCAGATAAATCCTTGACTTAACAAAAATTAGTGGTCTTTGTAGTTAGAAGTACATTGTTGTATTTCTGACAACTGAATGTACTTTATAGGATTATCATGAGAATAATTGATACCAAAGCATTAGATTGAGTTGGCAAGCTACTTATGACATGACGGCTGGCTTTTAATGGCATGCTACACGTTGGCCTCTGCCAGCCCCTTCTTTCAGAAGCTCTAAGAGTCAGTTGCCTTTGGCTTATAATCAGCCTTCTCTCTTGGAGTTAATGCTTGGTAGTTTCTTAGTAACAAGGACACACCTTTTCCAAAAGAAAAGTGACTAGACTCTTGACATACAGCTTTTTAAAAAGATTGTAGGCCCCACATTAGATTCTCTAAAGAAAAATATTTTCAGTAATTTCACTGCCACTGACTGAATTGTGCCCAGCTTTCTTGGTCTGATGTTACAGAAAAGCCTACAATTCTTAATCTATTTTAAAAGGATTCTTTAGATACAAATAAATAGTCCTAACTGTAACCTTCTGTAAACCATGTTTTTCATTTGCTATGAAATTCCTTGAGAATTTATTGTTAGATTATTATACCACAAATAATTCTGTGTAAATCTGTGAACATTAGCATCTGTTTGTGTACATTTTTAGAATTTCTACATATGCAGTACATCCAAAGACTAATCTTGCAAAGCCCGGTTTTCTAAAAATCCAATCTAGAAATCCGCTAAAATTTCTCCAAGTTTGTCTTCTACTGAACATTTGAATTTTAACATCTTTAACGTTGTTTTCCTCCTCAGATGTCCGACTACTACTTAATAATGACAATCTCCTCAGGGAAGGGGCAGCACAGTAAGTATCTTTCTAAGTCCACTTACTTGTTATTCTAATATTGGGTAAACTATGTTGATAGTAAACTAGTACCTGAAAACTAAGTTTAAAATACCTCAAAATAAAGCAGTTGGTTTTTAACGATTTTAGTGTTTTTATTTTCCCCTTGGAGAAAACATGTTCCCCCAAAATGTTGTTTACTTCCTTAAAGTTTATTTTATATGGTCTTATTTTTATTTTTGCCTAGATTTTCCCTGTTAAAGCAGGTTTAGTTCTTTTAGTTCCGGCTGAATTTTTTTGTAACTGCCAGTTATAGAAAGATTAGGCTGCGATTGAGGAGTGATAATGTTTCTCAAATTGCAAAAAAATAGCAGATATTCAGAGTTAACCATAGAATAATTGCATTATTATTCTACCCAATCATTGGCTCCTTATCACTGTCAGGCTAACTAATGTTTCTAGAATATCATTTTCATTTTGTCCTTGTCCTCAAAAACATTAGATTGGTGGTTGGTTGGTTGGTTGGTTTTCTTGTCTTCTTCAAATCTAAATACTATCTAGCTTTCTAGGGCCCCTGTTCTCTGACTTTATCACTACTGTTCTTTATTCTTCAATACAAAGTAGTCTTTCAGTTACTGTCTATCCAACTGGCCCAGAGTTCCTCTGTAAAGAGGAAATGAGAATTGGATAATGATTGGGCAAGTGTGGGGTGGGGAGATGGAACAAGGATTTTGATGCAGAGCAACAAATTATTATTAAGGCATTTGGTGTGATACATAATTTGTTTAGATTTTGGTGTGATACATAATTTGTTTAGATTTTAACTGTAGAAAATGTTTTAAGAATTGCTGCCTGGGAAAGTCTTCTGCCCTGTCCATACTGCTTTTTCAGAACTCATTTTGGGACCAGATCCTACAAACCTAAAATTTGCACAGCATCACTATAATTGCCATAATGAACGATACCCCAATTATACATTCTCTTTCACTGTTCTGTGAACTACCTTTTTCTTCTTCCTTTTGGCTGTGCCACATGGCATATAGGATAGTAGTTCCCCAACCAGGGATGGAACCCATGCCCCCTGCAGTGGAAGTGTGCAGTCCTAACCACTGGACGCCAGGGAATTCCCTGAACTATCTTTTATATTTATTTATATATAATTCTTTTCTCTCCTTCTTCTCCCTTTAAAAAAAAAAAACAGTGCATTTGCCCAGTATAACATGGATCAGTTCACACCTGTGAAGATAGAAGGATATGAAGATCAGGTAATAGTTGTTTCTATTAGATAGACTGTGCCTGGAAAGTAGTAGAAATACTATAAAACAGATGTCTGAAGATAAGATGCTGAATAAATTCATGTCTTAGTATTCTTAGCTTTTGTAGGTATTCTACATATTAGGAAATTCTTCCTTCCTCTGAAAATACTAGGAGTTTCTTTGAAGAGAGAGCTGTCCCTAACAAGAACATTAAAAGTAAAAGGAATTGAGTTTTACACAAGTTTTCCAGCTGTCTCTAATTCTCCTCGGTAAGAATAACAGGAGACATTATATTTAACGGGAAAACAAGAATTCCTGTTCCAATACAGAAACAAAGCAAATACATATTCCCATTTTTACCACAGTTATTAACATTATATGAAAGGGCTTTACAAATTCATTAATGTACACTTCAAAGGCAATATGGCACCAAATAGTAAATGCCTTTTAAAAGTCTGAATCCCCTTTGAACCCACAAGTCCATAGAATTTATCCTAGGGAAATAAGTATATAAATGTGTAAAAAGATTATTTGAAGCAAGGTTTATGATAATGAAAAATTGGGAACAATCTAAATGTCCAACATTAAATTAAATATCTATAAAGCAATTATACTCCAATAAAGATGTTAAAAAAATTTTTTTTAATAAAATAAATAAATAAATAAAATATCTGTAGGCCAAAATCCTATGTAACCATTGAAAACTGATAGAAATATTGAACTGGGAATATGTTCATGATATAGTAAGCTAAAACATAAAGCAATATGTAGCATTATGCTAGTTTATTTTTTAAATAGATATTTAAAGGAACAGTTATACTATATTAGAATCTGCATCTTAAATTCTGTGAAAGGTACATCTTACTTTATACGCCACTAAGAAAGAGAAAACACTGTCAGTTAAACTATGACACAGTCCTAATATGCTGTCAAGTTTAAGATGTATCCCATTTTATGAGATGTAAAATCATGAGGGGAATGTATGCATCTTTAGACTCAGAAATAAAATAGTATATAGATGTGCATAGAAATGGAAATGTGGGAAAATATACACCAAAATGTTAACTCCCTATGTTGGGATTACAGGATTACTGTAATATGTTTTGTTTGTTGTTTTTTGTTTGTTTTAGTTTATATTTGTGCTTATCTTTATTTTCTCAATGGAACTAGATTAATTATAAGTATAAAAGACAAAAAAACTGAAAAATAAATGATAAATATTGCTTACAGTTGATACTGTATACTTCACTAATACAGCAGAATTATTGAAATAATAAGGTCTGTGTCCAGATATATGATATAAGAACATTCCCATATACATGTGGTAGCCAGCTTAAAAATATCGTCAAAAGGAGTTCACATTCTTAGCCACAACAACAACACATTACCTAGACATAAAAGGAAAATATGGAAAGATGTTTGAGTTATTAAAGTAGATGCCATCACTGCATATAATAGAAAATCAACTACAGTGGGTTAACTAAATAGAGACTATTTTTGTCACATAAGAAGTCCAGAGGTAATATTTTGGGATGTTACGGCAGTTCCATATCATCAGAGATGCAAGTTGCTTCTAGCTCTTTGTTGTGCCATCCTTATGTATGGTTTTCATTATCATGTTCTCAAGATAGCTGATCCATCTCTGGGCACTGAATGCATGTTCCAGGAAGGAAGAAGGAGGAAGGTGCAAGAGGTGCTATTGGCTGTTCCAGAAGCACCTTCCACTGATAAATTGTTGCCAGAATGCATATCACTTTATCATTCCTAGCTGAGAAGTGTTGTCTCTTTAGTTGGACATATTGCCTTCTTGAAAACCTTTGAGGTTCTATTAGTAAGGAAAAGGGAGAGAATGGATATTGGATAGGAAACAAGCAAGAGTCTGTCACACAGTTCATATATACCCACCCACACACACATTTTAATCAGAGAAATGAATGGAAAATTAAATAGATGTAAATGCCACATTTCTGAATAAGGAATATAAATAATATGGAAAGTTTATCCGATTTAGAAATATAAATAATATGTGAAGCTTTTTCAAATAGATTCCATACAATTCCTAATGACAATTGTAATAGACCATACAGGATTTTTCTGATCAAGAACAATGAAGGAAGACTAATGCTAGCAAACATAAAGACATAAAGCAATGACAGTAGAGCCTTAAACTAAGTAACGTGAAATAGAAGGGAAAAGGAAATAATTGATAAAATGTATGTTTGATCTAATTTTGATTTCCAAAGCCAACTGTATACCTAGATTAATTCCAAGTATAGTTTAAAGGTTAACTATATATGTTTTTTTTTTGCTGTACGCGGGCCTCTCACTGCTGTGGCCTCTGCCGTTAACGGAGTACGGGTTCCGGACACGCAGGCTCAGCGGCCATGGCTCACGGGCCCAGCCACTCCGCGGCATGTGGGATCTTCCTGGACTGGGGCACAAACCCGTGTCCCCTGCATCGGCAGGCGGACTCTCAACCACTGCGCCACCAGGGAAGCCCACCAACTATTTTTTAAGCATAAAAATTTAGTAGGAAATGGAAAGAGATTCATAACTTGAATAATGATGAAACATTAGAAAAGTTTATCAAAGAAAGTGACTTCTGCAAAAGATTTTAAAAATAAGATTTAAAAAGGAGAAAATATGTACCTCAAACATAATAAAAAGGTTATTCAAATACCTAAGGGTGATGCCAAGAGTTCAGTGGATAAATGCGCAACAGACATGAACCAACTGTACCCAATTGGAGAATACAGAGCAAACATGAAAAGTGTTAGATCACCTACTAATAGTAATTAAGGAAGTACAAATTAAAATTTTAATGTGAATATATTCACCTTGTAGTTACAGAAGTTACAAAATTATAATGAGAAAGCTTTATGAAGGTAAGACTAAGGAAATAGTTTTATGGATTTTTCCTACTGTCATTATAAACAAGGTTTTTAAAGATAGTCTGATGATAAGGACAGAAATCTCAAAAGTAAGAATTCTTTCCAAAGAATTCTTTTTAAGGAGAAGAGAAGACTTTATTTATGGTAGAACTTACAGGGGCTTTCAATGGTAGAAACTGTAACTAGCTTAAAGCTCCTTCAATTCAGAAATGATTAAGTATACTATGGTATGTATAATGAGATATACATATAATGAGATCATATATAGTTAATTTTAAATGGTAACTGTGTCAAAAGACAAATGGCAAGTTAGGGGGAAATATGTGGATCTCAAAACACATGCAAAAGGATAATCTCCCTGGAGTTCTACTAGAAAAACACCAAAGACTCAGTAGAAAAGTGGGCAAAAGTTAGGTACACATAGTTCACCAAAGTGGAAATATAAATGACTTTTCTTTTAAGGTGAAAAGAAATGTGCTTGTACCTTGGTACAACATCCTGTGATGGCAGTTTGTCGATCTCTATCAAAATTATGAATGCATTTACCCTTGACCCAACTGTCCTGCTTCAGGGAATTTATCCCACAGGGGTGCTTGGCACATGTACGTAATTTGTACATAACGAACTTACAAGGACATTCATTGCAGTATTGTTCATAACAGCAAAAGATTAGAAACTATCCATTAATAGGGGACTGGTTGAATAAATTTTTGTACACCTGTACAGTAGAGTCATACATGGCTATAATAAACAAGGAAGTTCTCTAAGCACTACTATGGAAAGATCATCTAGATATGTCAGATTTAAAAAGAAAGAAAAAGTACACTATAGTATTCTAGTTTTTGTGTAAAAGGGGTGGAGAATTAGAATATTAAATTCTATTTGTTAAAAGAAACAAAGAATAATCTAAATCGGAAATTGGCAAATTTTTTCTGTAAAGGGTCAGATAGTAAATATTATCTGATAGTAAATATTGGGACAAAGAGCCAGCCTTGACTACTCAGCTCTGCTATTGTAGCAGGAAAGCAGCCATAGACCATACAAAAACAAACAAGTGGGGCTGTGTTCAACAAAACTTTATTTACAGAAACAGATGCCACCTCATGCATAGCTTGCCAAAGACAATTCTTGCTCTAAATTAATAAAATCAGTTACCTTTGTGTGGAAAGGGGGTATATGTTGGGAATTTGGTGAATGGGAGATAAAGGTGAGAAAAAGATTTTACTTTATATAGTATTTTTCATTTTTGAACCACGTGATTTATTGTATCACCTATTTTAAATGCTAAGTGTAATGACTCTGGAAAAAGTTCATGAAATATGTGAAAAAGGAATACAAAAGTGTACATATAAGTTATTACAGTTATATGTATGTACATAGGTTGTATATTAAACAGAAACCAAGAAATGAAGAGTATTGTTAGAATGGGGGAAATGTTGCAGTTTAGAGTTGACTTACCCCAAACCATAATATTTTTATAAAAATAAAAATGTGAATTGATTGAAAAATCGATTATGAAAGAGAAATCTGACTAAATGAAAAGTTAATCGTCTCCAGAATTGTATTTGTTTGTTTTGTAAAATGTGACAAGAAGAACTGTCTTTTTTTACAGAGTTACTTATTTTTGTAATTATTCTTTGGAAGGTCTTAATTACAGAACACGGTGACCTGGGTAATAGCAGATTTTTAGATCCAAGAAACAAAATTTCCTTTAAGTTTGATCACTTACGGAAAGAAGCAAGTGACCCCCAGCCAGAGGAAGTAGATGGAGGTCTGAAGTCTTGGAGAGAATCCTGTGACAGTGCTTTAAGGGCCTATGTGAAAGATCATTATTCCAACGGCTTCTGTACTGTTAAGTATCTGCCTGCTTCATTATTAGAGTGTTGTTTTTCTTATATTTACCTTATCATTTGGAGGCTTTGGCCAGCCACAACATATCTTCTTTTTTTTTTTTTTGCGGTACATGGGCCTCTCACTGTTGTGGCCTCTCCCGTTGCGGAGCACAGGCTCCGGACGTGCAGGTTCAGCGGCCATGGCTCACGGGCCCAGCCGCTCCGCGGCACATGGGATCCTCCCGGACCGGGGCACAAACCCGTGTCCCCTGCATTGGGAGGCGGACTCCCAACCACTGCGTCACCAGGGAAGCCGTACCTAGAAATATTTTTGTTTCTCCTGTCCTTAAGTGGGTTGGGTATGGGGTGAGGGAAGACATTTCTTCAGTTAAGATAGTAATTCCTGTAGGTTACTTTTCTTCTCCTTCCACCTTGCCCCTCCTCCCTCTCCTCTACTTCTCCCTTCCCTCATCTCTCTCTCTGCTATACAACCAAACCATGGAGCATTCTGCTCCTACTAGTGCCCTCCTCATTACTTATCCACTTCTTAACCCTATGAATTTTGGCTTCAGTCCCTACTCTACAAAAACTGCTCTCTGAGGTACTAATGATTCCTGAATTGCCTGACCCAGTGTCCTTTTCTTGGTCCTTGACTTTTGTATGGCATTTCACACTGAGGCCAACCAGCTACTTCTAGAAATTATCTTTTCTTAGACTGCTATGTCAGTACCCTCTAATTATTCTTACTCTGTCTCTGCTTATTTCTTTACCTCTCCCCTACTTTTGTAAATGTAGGCATTCCCCATTGCTGTATTTCTCTCTCTCAAAAACTCATAGTTTATTTAATGTAGGGGAAGTTACAGAATATTGTGTCAGAAAAGCAATGGGTTTGGGTTCTACCTTAACCACTTTCTGAATGACCTTGGACAAGAAGCTCTATGAACTTCACCTTTATCATCTATAGATAATAACAGTGTGTTTCACTATATTTATTAGAGCAAAAGGAAAATAAATATAAAAACATTTTGTGGACTGTAAAGCCTTTTGTTTTTTCTTTTCCTTGGTGATCACATTTTTGTTCACCTCTCCTACACTAAGCAACAGTTGGTATTTCTAACTCCTAGCTGGACATTTCCATCTGAATTTTCTAATTTGTTAATGACACCACTGTCTTTCTAGTCACCCAAGCATGCAAGTACTTTGGCCCCTTCCTTTCTCTTGCCCTTTACTTGCAATATATTGCCAGACTTTTGACTGTGCTTCTGCATCCTTAATGCCCATTGACACTACCCTATTTTACTGCCTAGATTAATTCTGTGGCCTAACTTTCAGCTTTTCTCCCATGTACTCTGTACACCAATATTGATTATTATCCCCAAATAATAGTTCTGGTCATGTTGTTTTGGTTTCTGTCCGTTGCCTGTAGAATAAAGTCCAGTCTTCTTACCTTACATCTACTACTACATGGCCTAAATCTACCATCCTATGTTATCTTCCACAGTTCCACTTCACACACACCCTCTAACCTGACAGAACTAATTACCATTGAGTCATTCACTGGACCAGCACCCCCGTTTCCTCCCTGAACTGCCTACTCATCTTTATTCTCAGTCTCTACTTACCAGAATCTCATCTGTCTTGTAAGGCCCATTCTAACTGGTACCTCTCTTGTACCCTAAACCTAAAGCAGTATTTCCTTCTGTATTCATTGTACCACTCTCTTCTCTAGAACTTAACATGTGGTTTGTGTTCATATTCCATGAACTCTCTTGAGTTGTAAGCTTACCCTGTTTGACTCTTCATCTCCCCCAAGGATTTAGCACACTGCTTTTGTATAGTGTTTGTTGCTTAAATATGTTTTCAAGAATCTAACTTTTTTTTTTTAACAATAGGTTTATGCTAAAACTATAGATGGGCAACAGACCATTATTGCATGTATTGAAAGCCACCAGTTTCAGCCTAAAAACTTCTGGTAAGAAAGTAAATATTCTCCTTTTTTTAATCTAATTTATATAGGAAAGAAACCAAACCAGCAGTTGAGACTTGTTTTTTTATAAATGTGTTTTATTTATTTTTGGCTGTGTTGGGTTTTTGTTGCTGCACACGGGCTTCCTGTAGTTGCGGCGAGCGGGGCTACTCTTTGTTGTAGCACACGGGCTTCTCATTGCAGTGGTCTCTCTTGTTGCGGAGCACGGGCTGTAGGCGTGGGGACTTCAGTAGTTGTGGTGTGCAGTCTCGGTAGCTGTGGCTCACAGGCTCTAGAGCGCAGGCTCAGTAGTTGTGGTGCACGGGCTTAGTTGCTCCGAGGCATGTGGGATCTTCCTGGACCAGGGCTCGAACCGGTGTGCCCTGCATTGGCAGGTGGATTCTTAACCACTGTGCCACCAGGGAAGCCCGAGACTTGGTTTTTAATCTAACTAGCTTGCGATAAGTTATCTGACTTAGAGGCTTCAGTTCCCTACTGCAGAATGAGGGATTTGGATGGGATCATTTAGATTTCTTCTAAGATTTTATAATTTATCTTTCAAATATTACTGTTATATTGAGTGAGAATAAGTGATTAATAAAGTACCCATTGGGAAGTGTGAGTTTTACTTGAGTTTGTTTAATAATACTTGAGTTACTGCATAACTCAGTGGCCCATCCGTTTGTTTGTGCAAAAGGCTCTCATGAGCAGAACAGGCATGGTTTTCTACTCCAAGATAAAAAATGAAAGGTGAAAGTCAGAATAACTTAGAAAAGGCTTATGATTAGGCCAGTTGGATACAAACTTACATTTGAGTGGATAGAGCCCTGGATTTGTCAAACTGGAAATGACTTGTTTCTTTTTGGCAAATCACCTCTTTCTTATTGTTAATTCTACAGTGTTGTGTGTTTTAATAGGAATGGTCGTTGGAGATCAGAATGGAAGTTCACCATCACACCATCTACAGCCCAGGTGGTTGGAGTACTTAAGATTCAGGTGAGATCCCAATATGTTAATAGGCCATGTTAAAACATCACATCTTTAAAACAAACATGCAAGTTGATACTTGTTCTGACATTAGAAATAAGGAACAGCTCTATGTAGATGCAAAAGGAGATCAATGGTAAATAGAAATAGAAGTTGAAGCCTCCTTCCTAGGGAAGTACTGTAGTTAAACAGAGCTATTCTGGGTTGATAAAGGATAGTCATGTGAACTGTACTGCTTGCTTGTTATTTTTCTCTTTCAAAGATAACCTAAGGTTTTTCCAGGAATTATCAAGCAGCAGTTCTACGAAAGAAGAAAATAACTAATTATTAAGAAGTGACTATATAGCAGCTACTGGAACTTACTTAGAGTCTTTTATGTATCTCGTTTAAATGTGTACATATACATATACTTAAGGTTAACTCTTAGCTCTGAAGAAAGCTACATGAATGGACTTGTTGTTCTATTTTATTTATTTATTTTACAGTAATGACAGGAGGTTTTAAACCAAGTAAATAAAACAGAGGAACTAGAGAGAATGGCCAAGTGTGATAAACCAAGCAGAGTAGATTTCTAATGCTGGTGTCAGAACAGACAGGCAGGTGAATAAGGAGCTTATTAACTCATTTGATGCCTATCTGGATTGAAGTCTTCTGATATCCTAACAGGTTTGACTTTCAAAATTCATGGTGATTTAATTCTTAAGCCCAACTAACTCTGAAGTCAGATTAAACAGTTAATGATATCTAAGAAGATCAGTACCTCATTTTACCTCTATTGTATTGTGGTTAAGTCTTGCTTTAATAACAATTAGCAAGAGTTGCCTTCTGAAATGATATAATTTAATCGAAATATACATAGATGTCATCTGTAACCACTTCTTTCGTACATACTGATTACTTCCTGCTACAAGTAGCTGCACCTCTCTTCCTGGGAGCTTTTCCTAGCTTTAGGAGCATTCTCAACTCAGATGAGGCAAACTGGAAGTATTACATTCATAGCTCTGGCACAGCCCTTAGTGCCATTCAAAAGCTGGTGGGTAAATATGCCAGCTTCTTCACCCCTCAGGTGGGACAACTCTAAAGCATGTTCTGCATAGTCTTCCAGTGTCCAGTGCCCGCAGCTGTAATGTGTTCCTTAATGCACCTAGAACACTTCCTTGCCTTTTCTGTCTCATTTCCTTAGTCCTTACTAGTGCTTCCTGAGATTACCTCCGAAATAAACTTTACCTCACAAATCTTTATCCCAGGGTCGGCTTCTGGGGGAGCCCAACCGAAGAAAATATATTGTTCTATACCTGTTGACTATGTCTATGAGTAGCCCTATGCTCTAGACCTCTTGTAACTGTGGCATCAGTATTAACCTGGCAGCTTACTATAAATTTATGCAAGGAAATTTATTTTCCTCCTAGAAAGAAATAAGTTACTGTGTTTCAGCTTTGCCAAGGCAAACCTATAAATTAAGAGCGCACATCACAGAGGTTTCTGATAAGACTTTTACAACAGGGCCCAGTACCCAGACCTCATTTATAACTTACCCCAGGCTGGCTGATCACTTTGGGGGAAAGCTTACTTCATTTACATATCTTTTAAAAATCGGAGTGAGAGTTATTTGGAAATGTCATTAAGATATTTAAACCTTTGGTTATTCTATAAGCAAAAGGATAGCTCTGGGAAGGCAACAATTTCTGAGGATTTACATTGATGATAGTCATGTTGAAATTTTTATTAGCAGATGAAACCTAGGAAAGGTTTTGTTACTTTTGGTGACTGTGACTAAACCTATCCTGTAAATTGCTGATACTTCCTGAGCCTTACATCTAGTTGAATGATTAGTCTGTCTCTTGGGTAATCCTCCTTCTTGCTAATTGTTCTCATAATTGTAGTACCCCACTTTGCCGTACTTTTTTTCAGGACTGCTTTTGCCTTACTTATTTTTGTAGCCTGATTTACCAATAGAATATTTATTTTTCAGTCCTGTCTTTAACCCTCAATCAAGCTTTTCCTGCACTTGGTCAGATCTACTTAACCAAAAACGATGATGGTATATATGGAGAGATGTGTAAAGGATTAGGATCCATTAAAATTTCTTGGTTTTCACAGAGAAAAACTAATGTTAATTGATTTTATTTTAATATTTTTAAGTGTGAAATCTTATTTAAGATCTTTGTATTCACAATGTGTAGCACAGTGTCTGGAAAGCAACAAGCCCATAATAAATGTTGTTTATTAATTAATAATGAGTTTTCCCTGCTAAGGAAAGAGAATTCTTAAATTTAAGTTTTCTGTGAATTTTAACCACCATTGTAAATTACCATTGGTCATATTAATTATTTGCTCAGACTTGATAAGTTTGGGGATGGCTGAAGGCATGGATTTGTGCTCTAAGCAGTAAGTTTCTATGTGACCTACATAACTTGCTCAAACATTGTCTCACACAGGTTCACTATTATGAAGATGGCAATGTTCAGTTGGTTAGTCATAAAGATGTACAGGACTCAGTAACTGTTTCGGTGAGTGTGGAATATTTAATGTCTGTCTCACTTTCATCTTGTTTTTGTTTTAAAAAAAATTAGCTTTGATCCTGAGTACTGATTCTTTCTTTTTCTTTTTTTTTTTAAATTTATTTATTTTATTTTTGGCTGCGTTGGGTCTTTGTTGCTGCGTGGGCTTTCTCTAGTTGCAGTGAGCGGGGGCTACTCTGTGTTGTGGTACACGGGCTTCTCCTTGCAGTGGCTTCTCTTGTTGCAGAGCACAAGCTCTAGGTGCACAGGCTTCAGCAGTTGTGGCTTGCAGGTTCTAGAGTACAGGCTCAGTAGTTGTAGCACACAGGCTTAGTTGCTCCGCGGCATGTGGAATCTTCCCGGGCCAGGGCTCGAACCTGTGTCCCCTGCATTGGCAGGCAGATTCTTAACCACTGCACCACCATGGAGGCCCCTGAGTACTGATTCTGCCACTAGAAATGTAGGTTGTTTTCACTACTTTGATTTTGGCAGCCATTACTTTTTTTTTAAGCACTTTATGAAAGATTCTACTTTTTTATATTTTTAAATTTTTATCGAAATATAGTTGATTTACAATGTTGTGTTAGTTTCAGGTATACAGCAAAGTGATTCAGTTACACATATATATATGTATATATATATATATATGTATGTATGTATGTATATATATATTCTTTTTTTAGATTCTTTTCCATTATAGGTTATTAAGATACTGAGTATAGTTCCCTGTGCTAAGCAGTAGGTCCTTGTTTTGGGCAGCTTATAATTGTTAGTATGTAACCAGCCCGTTTTGTTGGTTGCTTGATGTTAGTTCATAGTCTTTGAGAATAGTGATAATGGCTTTAGAGAATTCAAACTTCTTTTTCTTTCAGTTGTGAGATTTGCTCAAAGAACAGCAGTATCTTCAACTGATAAATACCAGGAGGAAGGAAAGTTTGCCAAACTAAACCTTAGAGGGGTTATCATTCATACATTCATATCATTAGAGAAACCGAACATTTTTAGGAATATTCAATCAAACAGTATTGTGTTCCATACCTGGAAAGAAGGGACATAATTTTTCGTGCATTCACAGTACTTCTTTATATTCCTAGAAGTTACTGAGCACTCTCAAATAGCTTTTGTTTATGTGTGTTATATCTATCTACCTTAGTAGAAATTAAAACCGAAAAATATTAAAAATACTTATTAATTTTAAAATAACAATAACAGGGACTCCCTGGCAGTCCAGTGGTTAAGACTCCGTGCTTTCACTGCAGGGGGTGCGGGTTTGATACCTTTTTGGAGAATTAAGTTCCCACACCACGTGGCATGGCCAAAAAAGAAAAATCTAAAGCAAAAATAACAATAACAAACCCATTACTTGTTAACCTTCA